>NC_090921.1:1389490800-1390740800 GCF_040938575.1 Ambystoma mexicanum
ATGCAGGTGACTTCCAGTCGAGAAGTGAGATGGGCAGCCTGCAAGCAGCCGTGCAGAACAGGTAACACAAAAGGTTGATCTGTAAACTACAGTTACAAAGCTACAGGGAGATTTCCTTGGATTTTTATAAGCCCCCCAATTGTGCAGACTTTCAGAAGCACCATGTTTCTTCATCAGACCCTTCCCAGGGGAATGTGTGGTCTTCGGTAAGCACGGATACCCCAATAGGTTTTACAGTTACCCAGAAATCTCTCACTGTCGATCCACTGGCTCTTGAGCCACAATACCGATCAGAAATGTGCAGGAACCTTTGGAAGAAGTGGTTTGAAGGTGAATCCTGGAGAGGGAACAAAATGTAGAGACTCCAAACAAATAAGGACTCTGTAGAAAACCCAACAGGAAAGTGAAACTAAGTAGGCCAGTTGGGACAGACCCTGAAAGAGGGAGTGGGGTGAGGAAAGAGGAGCACCCACAAAGCAATGGTACAAACATAGATATGGGGAAGCTAGGAGAGAGGTTCACTGAGAGGTTTGTTGAGGTCTAGGATGCCAGCGGGGTTGGGAAAGGTTTTCCCAGGGAAAGGAGTACACACCAATAGTGGTATACTAGGAGGCTGCGCTCTTCAAATCACCACTGACTCTGGTAGTGAAGGCAGGGGGTCTGGGAAGTCTTCTACCCAAAGAGCCAAGAGAGTGGGTAGAAGAACTTGGGGGGCCTCATGTGCTAGAAGATGTCACATCACAAACAGCAGCAGAGAGCAATTACCAGGACGAGAAGCAGAAGTAGGTCACCTGGGCGGAGTGACATGGAGAAGTGTTGAGCAGTCAAAAACCTCCAGGAATGTGAGATACATTTGTCTGTGGATGCCAGGAAGGTTACCACAAGGATAGATAGGTAAGGACTTAACTTATGGACCTCAGTCCGATTAGTATGGTTGATCTATTTTGCTTCTCTTCGGAATTGGGAAAGTTATTTTTCTTTATTTCTAAGTTTAGAATAAAGACAAATGGAAAAGCACATCCTTGTTTTGAGTCTTTGTTTAACCCTGATGCTTGTGACAAAGGGCAAGGCAATAGAAGAAAACACCTTATCCTGATTCATGGTTGCCATACATTCCCTTACAATCACTGGAATGAGATGACACAAATCATTTTAGACGGGCAAGCTCTACATTTTATACCATTCCTTTGTCAACTGCAGAACAAAATAAGGGAGAAAGCCATATCTTTAGATACAATACCATTGGATCACCACTAGACAAGGAGAAATGGAGCTTCCATCTTTGACTGATGCCTCCATCAATGCTACTCCCACCCATATCTTGGGCCCATCCATGTCTCCCTTTATACCCATTTAATCAGAGGGGACAAGGGGGAAGGCTGTGAAGATAGTAACAGGCAGGGAAAACAGAACTACTCTGCATTGGAAAGAAAAGGTCACATGTGTATTGGTGTGTCCTGTCTGCCTGTCCTGCTGGCCATAAGGAGTGAGGGCTAGAGTGTTGGGATGTGGGCTGTGTGCACATGCGTTTGGACAATGTTGGCTGAGTGTTTTCAATGAATATTCCATGTGAGTGATAGTTTGGGGTGGAACTGGAGTGAGTTATATAACCTGTGAGTGTCTCCGGTTTGTATATGTAATTGAAGTTTTGATGCAAGCAACTTAACAGCAGAGCCTTCATGCTATGTACACCTGCCTCCTGCAACAAAGATTGCTCTGTACTGTCTGCACGGATTAACTCAATCAAGTGCATGTTTGCCTCTTCAAAAGTAGTTTGTATGTTCATTATGGAATTGCACCTCAGGAAGGCATGTATTCATGCTGCAGTGCCGCAGGTCTCATGTAGTGTGGCTGAAAGCACTTGAGTGCTGGTGGTTTCTGCAAGTAGAGGTGTCCAAGGTCGATGGCAGGAAGGACTGAGCGTGGGCACTCAAGCTCCGCAGTCACTGCCAGGAAGGACTGAGGGTAGCACATGAGCTCTGCAGTCATTGCCTGCGTGGATAGCAATGATGGCGTAGAATGCACGTTTTTGAACAATCATCAGCATGGGAGCGGCACAGGTGCTCTGAAGAGGTGTGCATCACTCAAAGCCATTCCCTGCAAGAGGGAAAAATGCACCTAGTTCAGCTACTTAACTGTGTGCCTCAGCCTGCTGGAGAGTTACTGGACATTGTGGAGAGCCTTCAGTGAGACTAGAGGCCCGATTAAAGGTGCCCTGAAACTGGTTAAAGCCTTAACTGCGGATTTGTAACAAATCCCACAGAATGGGCATAAGCTTGCTCAGGGACTGGATCTTACAAGAACTCTAAGATGAAGTATAGATGGACTTTTCTATTCTGTCTTTTGTTCTCCTAGGAAGGGAAGCAAACTCAACGTATCGCACTGGAAGAAGTAGCCATTTTGATGTGTCTTGTATGGATGGGCCCCTAGTCATCTTAACCCAAAGCAGGCCCAACACTTAAGCAACAAGTGCACATTTGTTCGTAAAGCAAGTTTATTGCCCAATCGTTGAGAGAGGGGCTAGATGGCGCTGTAGAGTCAAACTAACCTGAGTCTCCCTGACTCGCATATGTTGAAATATTATATACATTTTTGCAACAGTTAAAACACTCCCATATATTTTATTACAATCCATCCCCATACATGATTCATCTTTCTCCCCTTCCTCCATCCATTGTCATTGGTCACTGTTATTTTAACTACCATCTTTAGATCATATTAATAGTAAACCTCTTTTTTGGATTTGTTCATGGCAGGTCATGACATCATCACGCAGTTGCATGTTCACATACAAACACAATCCATTACAAGTCCCAGCTGGTCTAAGACCTCTTAAGTCTAAATGTAATTGCACATGGTTTGCACAAATACTTCAAATGACATGAGGAAGAGCAAAATAAACAGGTTCCCTTTGAACCGTCGATAACCATCTCACCCACACCGGCTTACTGGAGTCATTGGAACATTCTAATATATATGACTACCAATTCAACCCTCATGGCCTCTGGCCACATCCTTAGAAAGCTATCGAAACACAGGGAATATCAGTCACTCTGGCCTCGAGCGTCACCTCAGCCACATTTATTGTTGGTCAAAAGCAAACGGCAAGACCCCTCTGCAAGTTCCCATGCACTTAAAAGAGATTACATCTGCTTTCTGCGAAGCTACCAGGCCATAAACTCATGGCAATTTTACTTGCTCCCCTTCTGCATGGTTATTCAGTACTCCTGTCTCCAACCCTGAAGAACTTGTTTTTCCCAGTAACTTAAAAATCACCCTGCGAACTCCTGACTGCAGAGTTTAATACATTCATAAAAGCCCACCACGTATAGATGTATACATTCCCTGTGTATGTATCACAGTGTGCTTGAATGTTTAATAAATAGTGTCTCTTCTTTACAGTGGGTCCTCTGTGACCAGTCCCCTTTTTTCAAATGTGCATTATGAAACTCCTGGCCATCCAACTTCTAGGCACATCTGGATCGTGTTTTATATTTCATTTGGTGGTTTTGGCATTTATCTTTCTACACGCATGCAAATATGATATGTATCAATCTTGAACAGAGTAACACCTGAAGTAACACATCCCATTGACATTTAACTACAATGGATACATAAAAAATTGTAGCATCACGTCAACTTTGCCACACCCCTAGTCTCTAAATTATTGGGAGGCACAATCATACAGCACATGCTCCCTACCTACTGGCAGACTGCTCCCTATATACCGGTTAGGAGGTCGAGAATATACCTATTTTGCAATGTTATAAGCCTCAGGGCCTGCAGTAGTTCTTTGATGGCACTGAAAGCTGATTCGGATGAATTAACAAATAGCAAAAGTTCATACCGGGTCACCTCGAGCCACTTGGCATTTGCTGCAGCTTGGACTCCAGGTGCCAGGAGGGATGAGAAAAAGGTCTCTGTGTGACTAAACAGTCGGTACTGTTCAGGGATGTTCATTAAGGCCTTTGAAGATGCCGCCGAAAGGCACAGGGGACAAAGGAGGGCACAGATGTGGCTTTGGGCATCGGGTGGACCATGATTAAATGTTCCTCTGGAACGACAATGTCAGGCACATGTAACATTGTGAACTGCACACACCTCTCCAGGCTGGAGGCAACTGCCTGTATGCATATGAACCGCAAGTCCAAAAATGTACAGGAGCGCAGCTGTACCTCCAGGCAGGTCGTCGATGCGAAGCATGCAGCTGCAGTTCCCATTTGTGCCAACAGGCACTGTGCCATCACCCTTAAAATCAAATAAAAAAAGAAAGAACAGATAATCGAAAATTTAGTGGTAAACATTTCAAAGAAAATTCTCAACAGTGGTCAAATCGAGATGTTGAATCGTGGCTTATCTTTTGTCCCGACCAATAACACCATATTATTTGAAGAAAAAATCTGTCTTCATCGGCTTCTTAGAAAATTGACACTCAAGATTTTCTTTAACTCAGATGAAAACCTGAGAACCAGGTGCTCAGAAGGCGAAATGCTAGAGATTCGACCAAAAAGTGACTTTGACCCGCATGTTCAGAACTCGATCTTAAACTTGTTTGAGAAAAACATCCTCACAGATCTAAAACGGATCAACTATCAGATGTCTACACCCCACAATGTGAAGAAGTGTCAACTGGATCATGTTGAAGCCTTAGCTAAGGATGAAGAATTAACTATAAAACCAGCCGACAAAGGCGGAGCCATAGTCCTAATGGACACGAAGGACTATATAAGAAAATGTTTAGAACTCCTTGATGATACTAACACATATACGAAGCTGGACGGAGATCCCCTCTTTAAAATACGTACATTGATCACGAGAGTAGTGGAAGAAGCTGTAGAAAATGACTGGATCAGCAACAAAACGAGTGAGTTTCTTATTAATCAACATCCCATTACAACAGTGTTTTATGGACTACCAAAGATCCACAAGAACCGGAATGATCCTCCCCTCAGGTCCATAGTGGCCGGAACAGAGAGCATATTCGATCCACTGGCTATATACATTGATCGTTTACTACAACCACTTATTCAAGTAATTCCAACTTACCTTAAAGACACGACTGACTTCATCAATTGTATACAAGAAGTTAGAGCATTGAGTGATGACTGCATACTTTTTAGTATGGATGTCTGTAGCCTACATACTTCTATCCCGCACGATGAAGGGATTCAATCTGTGGAGTAGCTACTCTTGAATTCACAAGCAACCAGAGGAGATCCACAACTCATCATGAACTTACTGAACCTGATACTTAGGAACAACTATTTTAGATCCCAAGGTAATTACTATCTACAAATCACGGGGACATCAATGGGGTCGGCAATGGCCCCAGTGTACGCCAATACATTTATGTATAAGTTTGAATATACTTACGTCCTGGAAAATAGTGATTGGTCAGACAAGATACTACTATGGAAACGTTTCATCGACGATATCTTTGGCATCTGGTGTGGAACACAGGAAGAACTAACATCATTCTTCAATTACCTTAACTCAACACATCACAGCATTAAGTTCACCATGGAAAGAGGGGCCCCGTCTCTACATTTCCTAGATGTCTGCTTGGAAATCAAAGACAACCAGATATCAACGAATGTCTACCATAAACCTACTGATGTGAACAGCTTACTACATTTCTCAAGTTTTCACCCGAAATCTATGTTGGACTGCTTGCCTTACAGTCAAATCCTAAGGCTCAAAAGAATTATTTCTGACCCTGCAGGCCTTGATATGGAGTGTACTAAACTTATGGACAAATTTGAGAAGAGGGGTTATCCACATTCAGTTTTAACAGCAGCTAAAGAGAGATAAAGACACACCGCTACTTTATATCTCTAAATATTCCCGACAAAGCTTTCAAGTAGGGAGATGCATTAAGAAGCACTGCGGTATTCTCCATAGTGATCCTCTCATACAGGAGCTATTCCCAAAAACCCCCATAATGGCTTTCAAAAGAGGACAAAATCTTAGGGACAAGCTAGTGAGATCCGAGAAGCCTCCGAAAGAACAACAGATGTTGTTAAGTTCAAGGAAAAAGGGAACATATCCTTGCTTAGCCTGCTCACACTGTAACAATGTGATTAAAGGAGAATTTGTAACACACCCACTGACCGGTAAAAAATATAAACTGAAGGATTTTGCCACCTCTATTTCTACAGGAGTGATATATGCCATCAAATGCCCATGTGGTAAATTGTATGTTGGTCAGACCACTAGAGTAGTTAAAGAGAGAATAACGGAACACAAGTCCAACATTAGATGCAACAATGTGAAATCTGCCCTTGCCAGGCACTTCTCACAATCTTCACACACAGTAGCCCAAGTGAAGTACATGGTCTTAGAGGTTGTCAAGAAACCATATAGAGGGGGTGATTAACAATCAACGCTATCACGCAGAGAAAAATATTGGATAGATCTTCTGGACACTCTCAGCCCCAGAGGACTCAATGAGGAGTTTTCCTTGAGATGTTTTATTTGAAATACATGTGACTGGATATGTTTTTACTTTCTGTTGACCTTTACAATATGACAAGAACATTGTCTCACTGTATGTGTTCACATCTGCATGTAGCTCGCACTGGCATCATCCACCTGAGGCAGTGTACTTGAAGTTGGTATTAATGTACAGTGGAATACCTGTTAAACATTGACAAGCCCGGGATTTGTCAACCGGCCCGCTGAATTAATGGGTTGTCAAGCAGAATATTGTCATAGTTTTTATGTAAGATTTACTATGCATCTGGTTGTTTATTTATAGCACCATTAATCAGTAATGAATGTTAATTTGTGTAGGAATGTTAATATCAATGTATATTAAGGATATCATTACCTGCCACCTACCCAGCACCGCCTGCCACTGTGACCACTCTATAATCTTTAACAGTTGTTTATATCTTCATTTGGTCCCTTTTTAAACCCATTTTTTTGTGACATTCGTCAGCAGCGGAATATCAGAAATGTTGCTCTATATACAGCACCATTGCACTTGTCTCATCATTTAAGATTGCTACCATGGAATGTCATATTTTTCAATATTTTCATTAATGTTGGCTACATTTCAGTACATTAGGTACTTAAGTAGTAGTGTCATCAAACTCCATTCCATGATGGCGCCCATGCACCATATCGATTCCTGTATAACCTGTTTGTTCTTAGATTAGAGCACATTGTCCGTCATCTATGTTGCCCATTCGAGCGTGATCGTTGCAAGCAGCCCCCTAGATACCAGTCCGCAGTCTGGGTCGGCTTCCCTAGCGACAGCATAGCCCACCTTAACCCTTGAGAGGCACGCTCCGGCCGCAGTTTTCTACTCGCGGCCGGAACCTTTAACCTGTGTATTTCAAGAAGTTTCAAAACGCTAGCGTGATTTTCAGACGCAGCCTTCGAGCGGCTTACACCGTAAATCCCGGATTACTAACATTTTGGTCCACTTGTATCCAAGCCGTGGGTAAGCATTAGAACCTTCAATGTAGCACTTATCCATAGGTCACCTGCATTTATAATACTACTATATTCATTAGGGCATATGGACAATAGATAACTAGACAATTTATTTTGTTGTAGGATTCGGTCTTTAGAACACTTGAGAAACCCATTGCATCCTGAGGACTTAACTACCACTGGGCACCATCTTCAGCCCGCAGCATTTTTAAGAGCATTTAACTATCTTGGACTTGACTGCATATGTAGTGAGAGGTATGCCTTTACATTTACTCTCTGAGTTACATTAGCTTGCTTTCTCAGGCTATCTATTAGCATGTTTGAATATGTCTCAGAACATACACCTATTTATTGGAGTCTGGAAGTGACATTCTGTTTTAGTCAGTTCAGACGTTATTATTATATCATATGATTGTTCTTTACACATATAGATTGCCGCCCTGACAGGGAAGTTGTTCACTCGTCCTGAATTTTGAGGACCGACACCTGTACATCACGCCCTTGAGGCTGTCACTTTTTCTTTTCAAGAACACTATTTAAAGGTATGTTAGTCTCTACCTGTGCTCTCTAATTCGTGTCCTGTAACAACATTTGGGTATCTTCTGTGATGTTTTCATGTATATAATTAATATGTTTGTTCACCTCATCTCGGCTATAATTCAGACAAATCAACTGTGAGGATTATTTATTGGTCACATTGCCAACTCCCCCTTGGAGGATAGGTGCTTTTGGAAGAATATGTAACTATGCATTACAATTCACTTGGCTCTAGAAGAAGGGACAGGATCCCGAAACTCGTCAGCCATTTTTTACTTGAGTTGTGATTATATACGCACTGGGTCCACAAGGTCCCAAACAATTTGTATATTGTATATCATTTGACATTTGGTTTTGGTCTCAGCATCACAAGATTTATTGATGTATATTTCTTCAATTAAAATGGTCTTTAACCATTGAATTCTAAAATTTGAAGCATTTGTTTGTCTTGAAATTATATGATTAAATATTTTACATCACCATATATCTATGCTTTATTTTAAATTTATTCTTAACCGTTATTATACGGGACACCAATAGTGTGCAGGGGACGGGAGGGCTCCTACCTTTGGACCCTCTTTTTTCTCAGTACGGATAGGTATTTGTGATCCTGTGCCAGGGTCACGTTTCCTCCCCCGGACCTTAAAAGATTACTTAAAATGATCTACACTCACTTCTTAAAGATTTTGAATACATTAGGTGTGTGCATCTACATTCCCCTCTACCATCACCCTTAAAACACAGAGAAAAATGGGTAAAAGTCTGTATCTACAGGTTTTTCTGGCTCGTTGAGCCATGTCAGATCTTGTAGATAGTTTTGCCACACATTGCCACATTCTTGCCTTGCCCATGCCACCCCTTATTGTGAGAATCCCCTAATTCCTCCAGCTCTGCAACCCTTCACCCTTTGCACCCATTAGTTATTAGTAATAATAGCCCCTTTTAAACTCAATTGGACTCTGCGTACACAGAACATTCATCTGCTCTTTACGATCAGTAGCTGAACATTCTTTGTCAACAGGTCAAATGGATGCTATGACTGATTGTCCTTTGAACTGCCCTTGGACCCTGCACAAAGCTAGATGCACTAGACACAGTGCGACTGCTAACTCCATTTAATTCGCTGTAAACACCCTCGGGACACCACAAGCATGTGGGATGACTGAGCAGATGTAGCAAAATCCTACAGATCTCTCTCTCTCTCTCCCAACCCTCCTCATGTGGCTGTACCATACATTATCTGCTGCAAAACCACGTGCATCTACTATTATGACAACATTTCTTTATTATTCTCATGATTCAGGAAATCAACATCAATATTCCTTTTGGCCTCAATAATATGTCCTCAAAATGTATGATACTGGATGAATTTAAAGCATTCCCATCCACATTGTTTGCCATCTCTGAACATGACAAAATAAACACACAAAACATATAAACAATCATACTAATATACATTATAAATTCAAAGTTTTTTTCTTCCTTTTAAAACAAACAAAATGTCTGGATTTCTATCTGCACCCCCCTTTTCCACAGCAGAATGAACTGCAAATCCTTCGGGCACACTTAACTTTGAGGCTGCTTCTGCTCCTTTGCTGGTGGAGGGGTACCGGTATCCCTTTGGTATGTCGCTTATATGAATCCAGCTCTTGTAGCCCTCCACCTTCACAGTAGTCCAAGTCACAAAAATCACACGGTGCAGCCCATGAAAACACCACTCATTACAGTGATGTATGCAGGTCCGGAAATAAATTGAGTCCCTGTGGAGCAACGATAGCTGGTGCAGATCATCACATTACTCACCGCTTCCTCCTGTACACTGTTGGTGAGAAGACACAACCTGTGAATAAATAATTCTGGCACTTTTGGTTAAAGTCCCAAGATACTCCCTAAACTCCTCACTCAGGACCTCTCCTGTTTTATGTGCATCTGATGCTGTTCATGCAGGTGAGAGATGTGTGTGTAATCTATGCCTGTCATGATCTGATGAGGGCTGAGGTGGTACTCTTTCCCTGGCTGATTTCTCAAATTAAACAACACCGTACCTTGAGGACCCCATTTAACCTTTGCACTATCCTGTTGGCTTGTGGGTGATACATGGAGCACAACCTGTGCTTGATCCCCAGAAGGGATGTAATCTCAGTAAATAATGCATTAAAAATGGGTCCCATTATCTGATCTCAGGACTTCACATATTCCCCACTGTGGAAATACCTCCTTCACCAGATGTTTTGCTGCAGACTTAGCATCAGGGTGTATGCAGGGACCAACCTCATGCCATCAGGAGAGTGGGAAAACTATGACTATAAGGTGCTGGTAGTTATTACATTTCATAAGCGTATTGTTGTTATTGTTATTTGGCATTTATATAGCGCTCTATATACCATTGGTATGACCTCAAAGCACTGGTGGGTTCAACGCCTTCTGGGACCGTAGTCCAGGTCAGTCGAGAGAGTAGGGTAGCACAGAGTGCTTGGGTGCACCCAATATGTGAGCAGCTGATGAGATTGCCTGATGGTAGCTGCATCCTAACATTAGGTGTGGTGGTATTGAGAGATCAGTTGAATGTGTGCAGTCTGGTGGTTGGTCTCAGTAACTGCATTTTGGCAGCATTAGACCTGTGTAGGACGCTTATGTGTACAGCTAGGCTGATTTGTCATGAGGTATAGCTGTGTTCTAGCAGGATGTTGAGGTGCTCATGGAGTATTGTTCGTATGTGAGCAGCTAGGCTGAAATTGATCGAGGGGTGTAGCTGTGCTCTATTGAGTGTTGGTGTAGAGTAGAGAGTGAGCATACTGATAGGAGAGGAGTGTCTGGAGTGGATGTTTTATTTTTACGAGCCCACTGTTCAGGATTAAATTCACGCATTTCACAGCAGCTGCACTCAGGGGGGATGGCACAGGAGGCAGCTAGACCAGTGTAGTAGACTCAGGTAGCGGAGTCAGCAGTCATATATCTAGCACCTGCGGACGCTAAGGGTGTCATCTATGGTGTCCGTTTCCTGGTTCTGTCTTGGTGATTGATTAGTCGCTTTCAGTCGTGTCATTGTTCGGTATCTCCTTGAACATTTGTCCACAGGCTATAATTACTTTCCAATGCAATGTCATTGAAGTCATGGTCCATGGTGTTGCTGAGTTTCAGCGGCCCTAAATTGTCTTAATCAGGTTTACGGAAAGAACCAGGCCATGCAGAAGGCCATGTATTCTTGGGTGGGTAGAATGAGTGGGGGGAGCGAGTTCCACAGGTTTGGCGCCAAGGTTGAGAAGGCGGATCCTCCAATCTTGGCTGAATTTGAGGCTGGGATCACTAGTAAGAGGGCAGTGCTTGATCTTCGGGTGCGTGATGGGAGGTAGGGTTTAATCTTCTCTTGTAGGCATGTTGGCCCGGTCTTGTGCACTGTTCGGTGGGTAATGCATAGGGTTTTGAAAGTGGCCCTTCTTCGCACAGAGAGCCAGTGAAGGGTGCGGAGAGTGGGGGAGATGTGATCCCTGTGTCCCAGAGCAAGGAGTCAGGCAGTAGAATTCTGGGCTCTTTGGAGTTTAAGTTGGTATGCTAGTGCACCCAGGTGTAAGGAGTTGGCATAGTCCAGTCTTGACATAGCAATGGACATAATAGTGACAAATCTGTTGGCATAGGTGAGGAGCTCCCGAAATGGCCCAGAGGGCCTGGACAAAACTCCCCTTTTTGACCTCATGGTATTTCCAGGATGGAATTCCTTACAAACAACACAGTTTCCCACACATGTACTTACCTGTTCCTGGAGGTTCAGTATAAACCATTCCTCCTGGACCTCTGCTGCATTTTGTCATTGAGAAGTGTGCGACAGAAAATGTAGTTGTTCTAGAGCCACAAGGAGGAGTTCTACAGGCATTACTACCTTCCCAGTCAGCTCCTGTCTCCACAGCAAATCCATGGGTGAGACAACACATCCTCTCTTTTTTCCAAAGTTCCAGTTCCTTTTTAGGTGCTTTTCTGTGCTTTTCTGTGATTTGAAGCAATAGGACTGCAATATATGGAGCTGGCAACTGTACCTACTGGGACACAGTTTCCATGTTCTGGGACTCTGCAAATGGCAAATATCCAGCTTCTTTCACCACTCCCTGTCTGCAGCATAATTTCCAAGTGCTTTTAAGTTAGTATGATTAGTGTGCACAGCGCATTTTACAATTCCTAGCTCTGTGGACAGGGTTAATGCTTTGATTAGTTAGGATAGCAGTATAGCATGCTGGAGAGAGAGGGGTCCGGTCAGATCTCCTAAACCCTCTTCTCTGCCACCTTGATAACCCTGAATGCACAGTGGAGGTTACATACACAGAGTCTGAATTAATATTGACTGCCTTCCCCTTACTCATTTCTACCACCTCTATAAGTGCCACTATTTCTGCCACTTGCACAGAGCAATGCAAAGGCAACTGGGTATTCAGTCTGACCTGGTATTCCGCATCCACAAGTCCCACAACGGCTGCACCCATATGCCTCTCACCAGTGTCAGCCATTGATTGTCGAGGAACCATCAACAAAGAGTACCTCACTTTCCTCCTTAACACTCATCCTCTCTTTCTCTTTTCCCTCAGAGGTTGCACAATCATGGACAATGTCATTGGGTTTCATGGGCTCGGCTACAAATGTCATAGGCTTGACTAGGTGACACCGTATGGGATATATAGATGCATTCAATAAAATAACCTCATGCCCTGAGACTCTTTGGGTCGTCAAAGTCGACTTGGACTTCTCCAAGATCGCAAAGACTTCATGCTGCATGTACAATGTCACCATACAACCCATGGTAATGGTTGAGGACTTTTGAATCGCGAAAGTCACTGCCGCTAAAGCTTGGTCACAAGGAAATGTCTCTGCATCACTGGGTCTAGGAGTCCGCTATAGTATGCTAGAGGTTTATGGCCTAACAATGTTTGCTGGGTCAAGACTGCTGTCATCACCTGCCCGTTTGAGTGAGTAAACAAATAAAATGGTTTCTTTTAATCAGACCCTTTACCTTCTGTGCTTCCTTAAGTGCCTGCAGTAAGGGCCTCAAGTAACTAGAGTAGTCAAAGATCCAAGATCTACAATAGTTACCAAAAACTGCAGCATTTGTTGCATCAGGACTGGCTGAGGAGTATTCTGAACTGTGGTTGTTCTCTCTGGCATTTACCTTCCTTCCTGAAGGTGATATCGCTTGCCCCAAATATATTACCTTTGTCTGGCAGTACTGCAATTTTTCTTTGTCCACTTTGGACCCCTTCTCCATAAGCATGGTAAGGATAGTTATTAAATCTCCCCAACCCTGCTCTTCTGAATTGCAATAGACTAGCAAATCATCCAAGTGCTGGATCACTGTACTGGGCACATGTAAAATTCCCCCAAATCATTTCAACCACCCTGTTGAACTTGGATATACACAGTACCCCTGGGGTAACCTTGTTTGCTCGAATATCTGACCACGATAAGTAAACACCATAAGGTACTGAGAATCAGGGTATAAGGGGACCGAGAAAAATGCATTTTTTAAATTAATCACCATGAAGTGGGTCGACCCAGTAGAGATATTACAGAAAATGGTGGCAGGATTTGGTACCACCAGAAATTCCACCTCAACAATATTATTGAGGAGGTGCAAATCCTGGACCATCCTCCAATTGGACCCCTTCGCCTTCTTCACAGGGTAGATGGCCATGTTACACAGGGACACAGAAGTTTGTATTATGCCTTGCTTCAACAACGCAATAATGGTCATAATACATTAGTCCACCTTTCTAGACATGGGGTACTGCATAACCCATGGTAATATTGCAACAGATTTCAAATTTATTCACACTGCTCCAACACTCTTTATCAGCCCCACATCATAGGGATTGCTGGCCCATAAATAATAGTCTGGCACCTTTTCCAAATCCTCCTTCCAATGTGGCAATTTATTTCTAATGATGAACATGGTCTGTGGTACGCCCCTCTGCTCTATTGCCATCTGGCAAGTCACCGCAATCTCAAAAACCATCTCTCCTTTTCTAACGCTTACCTGGACTCCTCTGGAGCGTAATGCCTTCTCGGCCAGTTGATCTGTTACTTGGGCCCTTTAAGGATTTCTTATCTGTGAAACAACAATAATAACAATAGAACTATTATAATATCTATTTTATGAGAAGTTTCTGTATGACTGCACTTTTGGTAATCCCTCCCTTCTCACCTGTGTGTATGTTTTATGGAGCTCTCCATTCTGTTATTCTACAGGGTCGCGTTGGAAATGAAGAAACTCAAAACTTGGAAGGCTGAGGTATTCGATAAACTCTTGTTTTATAATGTCTTTGCTTTTCAAGAATTGTCTTTGGTAAGTTTTTGGAGAAAATATAGTGGTTAGATTCTGAATAGTCCCTACGTCGGAGAGATCTCTCTTACTAATATTTTCCCTCATTCTTGCAGGTTCTCAGAATTCGGAAAGGTTAATGGCTGCAGAATGACTGCGACGTTACTCGGAATGAAGAAACTTTCAACAAACGTAAGTTCATCTATAAGGAGTAATAGCAGCCTTCAGGAGAGAGCATGGTAATAACTAAGCAGTGAAAACTTGAAGAAACGTCAGCTACGTAACTTAAACTTCTTCTTTCTTATTTCTATTTAGTTTGTTCATTAATGAAATACCTTATTTGTTTGCAGGTTTGCGGAAAGCTGAGGAAGAAATACCTTCGGAAGATGCAGAGGCTGCTGAGGTAAACATCTGCATGAAGGTTCTGCAACCGCAAACGAAGACTGCTGCTTGAAGATACTGCGGCTGTGAGAGAACTTCTGACAGAAGATGCTGCGGCTATGAACAAAAACAGCTGACTAAAGAAACGTTTCGGCGATACTTCGGTACGCTAAGTCTTTACTGTAACTATGAATTCTATTTTTTTCTGTGAAAATTAATGTCCGTTATTTTTCTTTGACAGGTTCTGTGAGGAGAGACACCGGTAGCATTACCTGCTCTCAGCGGAGTAGACGCGAAGCGAGCGTTCCAGCGGAGGCGGGGCTTAAGTAGCTCCCTCTGCAATAGGTATAGAATCTACTGCAAGTTATCGATGGACCTGGCGGCAGCCATGTTTAGTGTATGAGACCACTGTAAGCACGATAAAGACTATGGGGGAACATGCTATGAATGGTACAAATGCCATTTGTGCCAGGCTTGTACCCACTTTTGACCTGCTGACCGATGTGATGTCCCTTGCTTCTCCTGCATGCCTGAATGGGAACTGTGCTCATTTACTGGGATCATGACAGTTTCGCCCACCCCCCCCCCCCAAGACCCCTCCCAAGGATGAACCCTCCGGTCCTGGTTCAGTAGGGTGGTTTCAATGAAACTTCTGAAGTAATTTGGGAGCATGAATGTTTGAGCTAGGTTCCCAAGTTCTGTCCTGTCGATCAAACCCTTTCCAATCTACAAGGTAGAATAATTTACGTGGGTCTCTAAGTGCAATGTGTTTTGAAGACAAGCATACCGTGTCTCCGCCATCTTATACTCTGGAGATTTTCTTCAAAATCCATCTGCAAATTTCTTTTGGCCTTCCTTTGCTGTAGTCGAATGTCGTAGAAGGTCTTCCTGTACTCCGATAATGTTATCATGAAGGCACTGTCCTGTTGACATCTCTAAGGATTCTGTTTTATTGAAGGTGGAGGTCTGAAGATGAGAACCATTAAGTATGTAGAAAGGAGTATAACCTGTGGAAGTGTGTTCTGAGTTATTATAAGCATACTCTGCTACCCAAAGGACATCCACCCAGGAACAATCTATCTGGTGGAGAAGACATCGAAGGTATTGTTCAAGAGTCAGATTGATTCTCTCTGTTTGACCGTCAGTTTGTGGATGTGACTGGTAGATGAGCGCACTTCAATTTTAGCCAACTCGCAACATTTTCTCCAGAATTGGGATACAAATTGACTTCCTCTATCAGAGATCACTGTAAATGGAAATCCATGAAGATGCACAATTTGTTCCAGGAACACCTTTGCCAAGACTGAGGAACTAGGAAGCCCCTTAAGGGCTATGAAACGCGCCATTTTGCAAATAAAGTACACTACTACAAGGATTGTGTTATAACCTGAAAAAGGGGGCAGTTCCGTAACAAAGTCCATAGAAATGGTATGCCATGGCGCCGGTGAGACGGGTAACAATTGAAGCAGGCCTACTGGTCTCTGCTTTGAGCTTTTGTTTTGGGCACAAATATCACAGGTCTGAATCAAATCTATGATATCCTTGCTCCATGTTGGCCACCAGAAATGCCTTTTGATTTTGGCTGTGGTTTTAGCAATTCCAGGATGGCCTTCCAATGTGGCTCCATGGTAATCTGCCATGACTTTCTTTTGTAACTCCCGATTGGGTAGGTAAAGCCGACTCTGGAAATAGGGTGAACCTTCTCGAATGTAAAACTTAGGTCCTCTTGAATCCCAAGGCTCTAATTCCGAAGTGGTCCTATTAACTAGAATTTGTGTCTTCAAGTCTTCTTCTGAAGAGCCCGTGACTCCCAACACCTTCTCTTCTGGAATTATATTTACAGGATCTGTTGTACTTCGGATCTCTTCTCTCTCTCCAATCCTTGACAAGGCATCCACTTTGCCATTACGTACCCCTGGGCGATAAGTGATAACAAAATCGCATGCCATGAAAAATAACGCCCAACAGAGTTGTCGGGATGACTGAGCCTTTGCGTTGCATAAATATTGCAGGTTTCGATTATCTGTGAAAACTGTGACAGTCTGCCGGACCCCTAATAAATGGTGACTCCATTCTTTGAAAGCGTGTTTTATTGCTAGCAATTCCTTATCTGTGATGCTGTAATTTAATTCTGCTGTTAAAAACGTCTTGGACCAGAAGGCCACTGGATGTAGTTGTCCGGTTGCAATATCTTTCTGGGATAATACAGCTCCCATTGCAGTACTGGACGCATAAGTTTCAACTACAAATGATACTTCGGGCTGTGGGTGTCTTAGAATGGGAGCACTGGTACATTTTTCTGTTAATGTCTGGAAAACCTCTTCTGCTTCTTTGGTCCAGGAGAATGTCTTGTGCTTTCACAGTAACAAAGTTATTGTGTGGACTAGTTGTGAAAATCCTGCAACAAAGTGTCTGTCAAAAATGTGCAAACCCTAAAAAACTTTGGCCTCCTTTCACCGACGTAGGGGAAGGCCAATTTAGAACTACGTCAACTTTTCAGTTATCCATTTGGATTCCCATAGGTGACAGGACGAATCCCAAAAACTCCACTGAGGTCACATGAAAGGAGCATTTCTCTAGTTTGACAAATAGTTTGTGTTGTTGCAGTTTCTGGAGTACTGCTCTTACATGGTTATGTGTTCTTGGACTGAGTTTGAATAAATGAGAATGTCGTCGAGGTACACTACAGTGCAGACATCTAGCAATTTGCATAAAACATCATTCATACAATTCTGGAAAGCTGCTGGGGCATTGCAAAAGCCAAAGGGCATGACTTGGTACTCATACAAGCTGTACTTTGTGCGGAAAGCAGTCTTCCATTCATCTCCTTCTTTGATTCTCACTAAGTGGTAAGCTCCTCAACGGTCTAGTTTAGTAAACATTTTGGCATCCATAAGTTGATCCTTTAACACTGGAATGAGTGGAAGGGGAGGGTACTGGTTCTTGACTGTGATCTGGTTGAGGGCACGGTAGTCTACGCAAGTATGAAGGTCCCCTTCTTACTTGGGCACGAAAAACAGAGGAGACGCCATGGGGGAATTAGAGGGCCAAATAAAACCATTGGCAAGGTAATTATCCAAATAGGTCTTCAGATGAATATTTTCTTGTTCAGTTAAGGCACAAATTCTGCTGCATGGGGTTTTTGAACCAGGGATCAAATCAATTTGACAATCATATGGCCGATGAGGAGGCAACACTTTAGCCTGTTCTTCTTCAAATACTTCTTGAAAATCTTGACACTCTGGCGGAAGGGTACCTATTAACCCTAAGGTGTGTTTTTCTCTTAAATTCACTGAAACTTCTTTTTCAAAGGTTCTGCCTTGAACATCGCAGGAACACCTGCATTCCTCAGTAAAAACTAAGGTTTTGTCTAGCCATGGAATTCCTAATATCACTTCAAACTGTGAGCACTAATTAGGTCAAACAAGATCTTTTCCCGATGTCCCTTCTGGCAAAGCAAGGTTCAAACTTCAGTACACTTCGTCACTGGTCCGGATATTAGTTGAGTACCATCTACTGCAGTGACATTTTCTACCACAGCCTTTGGGTGCGTTCCAAACCCCATCTTGCCTGCCAGGTCGTAATCCATGTAGTTCTCAATCACACCACTGTCCACATATGCTTGCAGAGCAAATATCTTGGAAGGTTGAAGGGCACTACTTAAGATGACTGGAACAACGAAATGAGAGATCTGAATTTCCTTCTTCTGGCTCGAAAAGTTGTCGGGCGTTGGAGTTTTCCAGCTGTTCACTTTCTGTGATCTTCCTGTCCACTTTGTCTACTGCTCCCACTGGTTTCCATGGTGGTTTCATTGGACGGTTTCGAAAATGAGGACCTGCTGAACCACAATAGAGACATAAGTTCTGCTGTCTTCTTTCATCTCTTTCTTCCTTAGATATGGGACTCCGAACACCTCCTAACTGCATTGGCTCAGGATGACTTTCAGTCATTGGACGAGTTCCAGAGTCTTTTGAACGAACATAGAGTGATCTAGTCTCTGATCTGGCCCGATCAGATTGCCAGTTCTGCAATCGGTGATCCAGCTGTATTGTCAGGTCTATGAATTCGGCACAACCTGCAATTGTCTTCGAACAATTGCTCATCGGACACGTCCCTTAGCGATGAGGTCAGATCGATGCACAGAACTGTGCACCTCTCTCCACCTTCCTCACCAGTGCCTGAGAGAACCACCCTGTTCTTCTTGATCACTACTGCCTCTAAGAGAATTGTAAGAATGGTGCCTGGTGTTACCGCCAGTGGCACAACAGGCCAAAACAGAAACTCAATCGGTACCCACCATGTCTGTTCTCCAATTCCCAGGACCCAACTCAACAAAACCATTACCCCATAAAGAAAGTTGAATGTACAGGCATCTCACTGTCACTACAGTATGCATGCAAACGTGCTGCTTCTCTTACTGGATACACTCCTGGAGTAGAGCATACTATACTTTCCTCTGTGAAAGCAATCAACATACAGAGCTTGCTCAAGAGATCTCTGCCCAAGAGATCCACCAGGGTATCTGTGCAATACAACAAAGGAGGAGATACATTTTGTGTACCTACCTTGATATACAGCTCTTCAGTATAAATAAATGCTGGCATAGTTAATAAAAGTCCCGTGGTTAAAGAGAAGTTTGAATTGCGTGCACCATATTGGGGGCTGGGGTGATGGCAAGGTTGCAAATTGGCACAAATATATGAAAGTAATATAACGGTTACTTTTAAGGTTATTTGTGCAAGATGACACATGGCCATGACATCACTCAAATTCGTACAATTACATAAAACCTTTGTTAATAATATAGGCCCTAGTAACAGTGTGACATAACATACAGCTTAAAACCTATCAAAAACTCTTTCTACATCTTGTAATTTTCTATGATTAAAGTACAGTGTGATACAGTACAATTATTTGTATCTCATACTTCTGGTCTGCATAACTATTACTGCAACAGAACAAATCAATTGTTAAGGCCAAAGCGCTGTCCTTTTTAAATCTCCCCAGCCAAGCTCTGTGTACATATATTAACACAAATACTTTTATTAACTTACATGTCAGAATGGTGTAAGGCCCAACTTGCCCTATGCTAAGGTAGGATTTCCCTACCTAAAGAAACTAAGCAAAGTCTGTGTCAGTAAGTTCAACTTAATAGTCAAACTGTGTCCAAATCCTATGCTGGCCCTCACACCTATAGTAAAACAATGTGTAGGGATGTCAACCATAAACTGAACAGTGTTGCAAAAGTAAAGTTCTGAGCTATTTACAGCTCAGGGCTTCTTCTTCAGCTCCCCTTCCCCAAGTACAAAAAAGTTCACAACAGTTTTCAAGTTCCCTTCTCTTGGACGTTAGGTAATACAGTTCCACACCTTTCTCGGGATTGCCCTCCCCAGGTTCAATACAGTTTCATCACAGAAGGTCTTGGGGTTCCCTTCGCCAAGTTCAATGTAACAGTGATCACAAAAGAAATGGTCTTGAGAGTCTGTCCTCAAGGTAATTCCCGATAATTCTTCACAGCTCAGGGTTTCTTTCCCCAAGGTTTAAATGCAACAATGGTAGATTTCCTTCTCGACACTTTGCATATTTATCTTGACCTTTTTCAAAACGTTGGTGTTTTCTGGTATGGTCACAGTTGTCGGACCCATTGCAGGTACCACAAACAAACCTTTAGTTCTCCTGCTCACACATAGGCTGCTCAGTATCTTGCTTCTGCGCTTTAGTTTCCTTAACTTGGCTTCCTTGTGTCTGCCTTTTAGGTTTTCCATAGAGTACCACAGATCTCTTTTGGTGACCCTTCTTCCCCCTTCGTGCTTAGCTTCTTTCAAGTATGTAGGTTACTGTCCTTTAAGCACAGTTTTAAGGTTCAATCAGTTTGCTATTCAACAAATGGTTTCTCAGACTTGACTTCAACTCTGTAGTCAGAGTCCTTAATATGACTGGATTTGCTACTTTCTTTCAGTTGCCTTCACCAAGTTAAATATTGGAAATTACTGTGCCTCGCGCAACTTGCCTTTCTTGCATTCACTTAGTATCATAGATTAATCTCTAATTGAAGCACGTAATCCTTCAGTGCTGTTCTACGCTTGAGCAGCCAGACGGAGCACCCCGGTCTCCGACTGGCTTTCCCAGCACTCAACCATCGTCGGGTTCCTCCTCCGGCAGCTCTCGCTGCTTTTCTCCTCTGCTCCGGTTGCTACTTCTGTTTCCACAAGCACCACTCACCTGTGGACTGACACTCTGCTTCTGCGAGGATGGACACAGCGTCCCCTTTGCTCTAGCCTCACCACAGCTCTGTTTCTCCCACTTCCCATCAGAGGCTCCCCACAGCTTGGTGATGTCAGCCAGCATCCCGCCTCCACATTGAGTCCCACCACAGCTGTCTCCTCTTTTGGTGTTTCCTGCTGCTCTCTGCCTCAACAGTTCCCCAGGTGTCTCCCTCCGTTCACTTGTTGGTTTCTCATTTTATACACCTGTAATCATTCAATAGGCTTCAGGTGTCTACCATTGTCCAATTCTGCCCGACTGATTAAGAGGACATGCCTGGCTGCCATAGCTTTTACGATGTCTCTTCCTCGTCCCGGTGTTAAAGTAGACGTGGGAGTTGTCTGTGGTTATTACTCCTAGTCACCTCTTCCTCATCACAGTAGTGTTAAAGGACAAGGGTGGGGAAATGAAGGGAGATGATTTGTAATAGCCCATAAAGGTTTGGGGGAGGTTGGGTTGACCCAAGGATCCTCCACATCCTCCCTTGCTTGTCCACCCCCAGGGTCAGGATCCAAACACAATGGGCTTTTCCTGGCCACCTGCACAGAGGATCCCAGGGGATGAGGAGTCAGAATACCCTCAGGCTTCTCACACTGGCTAGAGTAAAAGCGACTGCTATATTGCAAGTATCTGCACAGAGAGCCAAGGCCAACTCGACCTGCAGAGTGCCGGCCTGCTTGAACAGCGGAATCAAATATTTTCATTCTGAGGTCATTATAACCCTTATACCCAAACAAAAATGGGCAATAGACTCCTCCAATGTTCCACACATTGGACAAGCTACCCTATGGTCCCCGTGCCAATCTTTAGGTGCACATTCCGTCTGCAAAGAATAACTTGCAGGCAGCATTTACATTCTTCCCATAATGGTGATTAAAATGAAAGCTTTAAAAGGTAATTTCCCCTGTATTTACTCTTTCCTTCACTACTCCGTTTTGTGAAAGTGGAAAATTGTATACAGCAGACCCAGCTGCACATAAGTGCTAATGTTGGTAATCCCCTGCATTCCATCAGCACTTTTGATAAAACTGAGAACCACAGAAACAATGAGAGATTACACTGGCAAAAAAAGGCACTGCAATGCAGGTCTGAAAAGAAAAGGTATTTAAGTACACCGCGCACACGTTTGTGAATGGCGGGTAAACTCGATGGTTGTGGACGGTATCAATCAAAAGGAACAGGGTGCAGGGGAGAAAAAACGACCCTGGCACATGGAACGACAAAATGTGCGAAGCAAAGAGGAAAAGTTCCCATAATAGGGCAAAAGGTATTTGAACAATGTTAACCGCTTTTAATGCAGGGTTTTTTTTTTTTTTAACTTGGCAACACGCCCAAATCACACTTGCAATATCTGTTGAAGTTGCTTAAAAATCGCGCATCACGCAGCATGCATTTTTCTTCACAACAATGCACGCTTGAAATGTGGACATTTATAATGAAGTGTCAGCAGGGCCCCTGAATACTTACGGATGTCACAGGCGGCTTCCGATGTGCTCGCGCGCAATCTTCCCCTTTGGCAAGATGAATGGAGCTAAAAGACAGGCGTGTTTAATTACAGTGCGCATACCCGGCGCCTGCTGGCAAAGATAAGTCAATGCAACTCTGTTTCAATGATAACAGACTCACTTCCTGCTTTGTAATCTGCTGTTCAACCAGAACATTCGGACCAAGAAGCTACTTCACGATTATCACACCCGGAGCGAACTTGACAGATCACACGCTTTTGAAAATCAAATTTAAAAAAGCAACCAGTGTTCCTCTCGGCGCACTAAACACCCCAACCAGGAAAGTAATACAAAATGGGGATGGCCTGTTCATCATCCTATGTCGTGTATTATGTGTCACTTTGCTTGTTTTTTTAATTTAAAATATCTCGTCTGCACTTTCAGACAGACAGTGCCTGAAGCTTAAGCAACCTTTCCCAGACTCCTAACTTCACAGCTGGTTGTTTGAATGGGCCTCCACCTTCTGGTATTAATGCGAGCGCCTTATGGTGCAGGTGCGGAGTGGCTCAATGGCAAGGGAGGACTGGCATAGTTTGGTCTGGGGGGCAAGTACATCCCACAATGAAAATCCCAGCCCACTGTGCAGCGGCCCAACTCACCACATAAACCGATTTGCCCGGGAGCACACAATTATAATGTACCCCGGGTCCCAAATTATATATCTGCTCCCACAATATTTTGTCACAAATATAAATTGCTACAGCCCTCTCAAAAAGATGTATAGCACCAGGGCCATCATAAGCAGTTTTGGGGCATGGCCACGTTGGGGGCCCTCCTCCACCGAACCAAAGGCATTAAGGGAGCCAGAATATCTGGTTGTGCCCCGCCTTGTCATGATCACAAGCCAACTTGATATGCTGCCGCCAAGCAATCAAAATATGCACGGGGAACTCCCTTTCAGTGCCCTTACCCTCTTCATTCTTGTAATCAGAATGATAAACACGTCGAATTTCAAGGGAACATTAGCCGTCCACGACAAGGGCATTCATCTTCTAGCTTAGGTACAGGAAACCTTGCATCAATCGCAGGCACAAGGAAGGTTTACCGGCCGTAGTATAAATGCAGATCAGTGATCTATGAAAGAGATGCACATAATACAGAAAAGGCAGGGCTAAGGTTAGCTGCATCACAGAATGCACAAGTGCTCAAGCATCGATACAGGGGACCAATTGGAAGCCAAGAGAAAGCTAAACATACCATAACATAGGTGTAGGATGCTTAGGAGGAAGTTGCCTGAATCCAGACGGACTAAGATTAGAAGGACATGGTTTTAAAATAGTGTTGCCATTAGACAGCAAAGAAACAAGTGGCTGTGGTGTACAATATATCAATGCTCACTATTATAAACGAAGACAAACTATATAGCCTGTGAAACCAAGCGTACAGCTTTTTTTGAAGATCATTCCCTGAGAACGAAATCCCTCTGAAGCGCTAACAATTTTGATAGGGTTTAGGCACTTGCAATTGTGGCAGGTTAGGCAAAACAGATTATATGCGATACCCAGGGCGGCTCATTTGTGAAGAGGTGAAGCTGGCATTCGCACCCACTCTGCAATGTCTGCACTTTACCAATTTCTTTTCCACTTTTTTACCATGAACTAAAATAACCCCATTTTATAGAACTGACGTGGAAAGTACACAAATCACATAACCTAACATGACCATTTAAAAAAAGAAAACGTTATAGAAGCAACATTATGCAAAATAGATTATGCAACATGGGAATGATTCAATCTTTATTTTCTCCCTTTATCTGGGTTTCTCTTTTTATAATGTAAAGCTTGAAATACACCCAAAGCAGACTTGTGAGATGGTTACTTAAAACATGCAGAGAAAGCTTTGAATTGTACAAACAGCAAACAGTTTTTTGTGTCAAATGAGTAGATCTTAAAATATGGTTGCCATAGGCCTGCAATATCTGGCCCGCTCTCTTCTGTCTAGAGACCCTTCCACTCAAATGGCCCACATAAAAAGGAAGATCGGGAAATGGCAGCGGAATGTGAGACAGCAAATCTTTTCACAGAAGACAGCACAGTATTGACAATGATATAAGATGATTTGTTTAGGATCACTCTATTGTCTGCCGACAAAGCCAAGATACAAGCATGAACGCTTTGAATCCAGTGTCTTGAATTTGGATACCCAATCACTTCTGTTAGGCAGAATCCTATGCAGTTCCCTTAGGGAGCACTACAGAAGATTAGGACTACAGGTATATGCAATAAATCCCCTTCGGTATCAGTCTGTACCACACAGATTTAGTTGGCATATGTGGCTGAGCAGCCAGACGTTTCTCAAGAGGGAGATGAGCAGTATTCAGAGTTTACACAATAGGACCACAGTACTATGGAACAAGGAAACACTGACCAAAGCTTTGTATCAAAAAGAATATATATTTATTTTACACACTCTTAGTTCCTCACATAAATCACTATATTTAAAGCAAGTTAAAACAGTCAAGAAAAGTATACACAACTCCCTATTTAAATTGTAGAGAAGTTTGAGCAAGAGTGAAAACTGAGCAAAAAGGCACAGTATAAACCAAGCAGAAATGGCACTCTAACAATTTCTTCCGAGGGAGGGAAAGGTCAAGTTATACAGGTTTAGATTCCTAAACACACCAGCAACACTTCCCAATTGGATTGTGAACAAGTTAAGCATGGTAGTACTTTAGCATAAGCAATACTTAGGTGAAAACCGAGCAAAATGGCAGTTCAACAATATATAAAGGGGAACGAAAGGTGGTTATAAGAGATTAGGTGCACCAACACATTTCTTGATGAAAAGCAATGTAGAGAAGGCAGTTGTAACAGCTTTAGCCAGAGTCAATAGGCCTGTGCCAGAGTCAGTGGTACAAGGCCAAGTGCCTAGGTTCAAACGGTTCTAGTAGCTGCAGTCAAGTCTTTGTTTAACAATTGAAAAGGATGGTGCAGAAGGTAGAAAGACAATGTCAGACGAGAGGGACGGCCAACCCAGAAGGTAACACATTTAGCAGTACCCAGCAAAACGGGAGGCCTGGCGGAACAATGTACCTTAAAAGTGCAAGAGGCACCTGCGGTGGCGGTAGTACCTGGTAGTGCCTGCAGTTCAGGAGATCAAGCAGAGGAAGAGAGGCTCTCGTCGTGAAGGAAGGTTTGAGTTACTGCACTGCCCAGGGATGAAGCCAGCCGCGGTGCTGCCAAAACGGAATAAAAGGTACGCTCCTTTAAATCGGTTGGCACTGGCGATTCGACCAAGGCAGGTCCTGGAAGGCGATTGGTGAACTGGTTGGTCCCACCAGCTCAAGGGAAGAAGGCTCTTGCAGGTGAAGATCTTCTCTTGTCGGAGAAAAGTGGTGAGGATCTGCAGGTAGGCTTCACCGGTGGTTCAGTCGTTGCAGATGTCTTTGGCTTCTTGTTACTCACCACTCCGAAGTAGGCCCAAGACGTGGATGAGTGACCTTGGAGATGATGGTTGTACAAGAACCAATATTCAGCCTTCTATCCCAGCTCCCCTGAGTACAAGACTCAGGCTTCCTCAAAGAGGGGCTCTTTTCTACAATGTACCTCTCCGCTGTTTCGATTGGGACGGACAGAGGTGTCAATTGAATAAAAGAGCGCGGCGAACACACACCACCAATACCAATGCTGCAAAGGAATACAAAGACATTATACAGTGTTGAAAATAAACCAAGCAATCAGAACAGCAGTATAATACAGGAAATACCTAGGTAAGTATTGGAGTGGAGCTTCCCTGGGGTGAATCTACAAAATATGAATAAGCACAGTGAGTGGAAATAATTCTACAATCACCCAAATGGTGTCGTGTCCCTGGACGTTGGGGAGTTCCACAATGAAATCCATTGACACCATCTGCCAAGGTTTGTACGGAACAGGCAGAGGTTGTAATAAGCCTAGTGGTTTGGCTCTAGAGGTCTTACATTGAGTGCATATGGAACAGGTCAAAATGTAGTCCTTTACATCGCGAGCCATGGAAGGCCACCAAGCCCAACGCCGTAAGGCCTCAAGAGTTTTTTGACTTCCTGGTTGTGCTGCAACCAAAGAGTCGTGGGACGACTGAAGAGCTAAGGTTCTAGCTTGACCTGATGGTACATAGACGCGCCCTTGGAAAAATGGCATACCCTGAATTACTTCTAGGTTGAAATCAGCGATTTCTTTTGGATGGGTTGAGACCCAATCAAGGATGATCGAACACAAAGAGGGCTGAACCGAACACCCGCACACAATTTTGTTCGGTAGGAGAGGAAGTGCTTCGACCTGTTGGGACTGACCACCCGCATGGAGGCGTGAGAGAGTGTCAGCCGAGACTTGAGCTTTAGCAGGACGGTATGTGATAACAAACTGGTACTGTGAAAAGAATAAATGCCACCGCGCCTGTCTAGCTGCAAGACATTTCATAGATTTGAAGGCTAACATACTACGGTGATCCGAGCATACCGTTACAAGGTGTTTGGCCCCCAAGAAGGTGATGTCTCCATTCCAAGAATGCGTCTCTGATGGCTAAGAGTTCGCATTCCGTAATGGAGTAGTTCCTTTCGTAAGGTGTCAATTTACGAGAGAAGTAGGCAACAGGATGAATCTCGCCCGAGTGAGGACAGGTTTGTGGCACTTCTCTCCTCTTCGGATTTCTCAGGTCCAGTGGCAACTTCTGTCTTCCAGTCCGCAGGTCCCTGCTTTTATGCAGAAAAACCCCCATTCATACAGCCTAGCTGTCAATCACACAGTGGGGTGGCTATCCTGGCGGGATAACCCCCCGGCCTATCAGGGCAGTGTGTGACTTGGGTTGCGTAGGCAACCCAGTCCAGGGTGCCTATTCCCCCTCCCACACATCCTGTCTACCCTAGACTTACTGGCGCCTAAAGGAGGGCTTCTGGAGGGTCGCGACATCGGCTTGGATTACAGAGAGAGACACGAGAAAGAAATATTAAAGATCTGGCAAAAAAAAAAACCACTGGATTAAAGTTAATTTAAAAATAACCCAGCAGTATGTTAGAGGCTGTCAGTAAAAGTGGTAGCCTCGAACAATGGGTAAATCCCATAGGAAAATATTTCCGGCCGAATATTTACGGTAGTAACCACTGCCACCAGCCAGAAACTTTGGAGAGAGGGGCTGGACAGTACCCTCTCGAAAATGAACAGCAGGGGAAAACTATTACCCTTCCCAGTACTTCCATAGTAAGATGGATTGTACTGGTTTTGTTCATAACTATTGATTAGCAAAATCAATGGTAACTTTGCACGCCCTGGGAGACAGTGGTCAGTCACAGGGTATGGAATCTATGTTTGGGGGTCACTATGACACCCCTGTGTTACTGCACTGAGGGTGCTGTGTAACACACATGTAAAAAGATGATACCCATGGAGTGAGAAAAACTCCATAGCCCATAAGCACAAAAATAGCCTGAAACACACATCATACATATGCCAAAGAGTGGGGAAAAAGAGTCTCACTCTTAGCAGGAGAAACACATAAACCCTTGAAATTCAGCAAAGCTGCTGGGGGACTCTATAGGTAAGGGACATTAGCCTTTTAAGAGAATTCTCCCTAACACTGAACCCAATGTCTTGAATTTGGATACCTAATCACCTCTCCTAACAAACACGTCATGCTCATCATTGTGATGGCTGCCTAGGTCTTACAACCCCGTTTTGAACAAACCAATTTCTAGCACTTCATCATACTGATGCCATGTTAGTTTCTCTAGCAACCGCTATCTGGTGCAGGCACCATAGTGAGATTAGCACCTGCTGTGCTACAGAACAAAGTACATTACATGCAGGATTTATCAACCTCTGACCTAGGAAATTGGAATATTGTATATAAACATAGATCTCTGAAATGAGTGCTTAATATACTGCGCTATCGTCTGCACCATTGCGTCACACAAGTTCATCAATATTCATTTCAAGTTTGGCTATTGCACATGATCAATATACCCACAGAAAGGTGTGACAAGAGCTGTGCCATCATTACAGGATGAATGTAGCAGAGCAGAAGTTACTTGTCAACAACAGACAGGCAATAGATTGGAGCTTCAGCAGCATGTCCCAAAATAGCCTGAAATGTGCCATTTAAGTTTGGTGAAGAATGGAAACTGACTACTTTTGATCAGACAGCTTCTGGGGACCCCTCCAAGATTGCACTTTTGGCCTCCCATTAAAAGGTCTCTGAATAGCATTGTGTAGAAATATTTAATTTCCTCACAAAGGACATTGAATGAAGATGAAATTGAAGTATTATACCTGTGTTGATATTAAAATTGATTTAAGTTCCTGCAGGAAGTGGAGATTGCCTAAAATGTATGTTGAAAATTATAATCATGGGAATTTATCACCTGCGATTGGGCAAGAGACAAGCTTAATGAGTATGAGAGAAGCAGGCATTGTGATGTGCTTACGACAGCTATAACATGGAGTGACAAGGTCAAAGACCTGACCTTGCAAAGACGGGGTGTGGGAGATCAAAGGTCCTTCACATTGTGAGCATGGGCCAAATATGCTGCTACACCGCCTGCTCCTGAAGAAACAATACAGCGAACTGGAGCATGGAGTGGTACTCTACATGAAAGAAAACTTGCATGCAGAACACCAGTGCAAGCCCAGTGGGGCAAGGTCTAATTTGGCCACGCAGCTGCACCTTCAACAATCCTGCATGTTTGGGATGCCGGAAGACCCTCACATGAACTTGGACATTCATTGTGGCGGGCCACCCGTGCAAGGAAGGGTGGTCCTGTTCATGAAAAGTTGGTGGGGCAGATAACTCCTTTTGAATCTTTGCCTGTTTGTAATACCTCCCTAAGGAAAGAACCGCTAGTGGTTTACCCGGGGTGAGGGAGTGAGCCTATGGAGGTGGAGCGTGAGGATACAAGGAAGGAGAGGAAGGTGTGAGTTATTAGAGTGAGGTCAAGGAGGGAGCAGAAGGACCGAAAGACAAGCTGCAGAAAGGACAGAGCAGAAGAGTGTGGGGGAGATTTGTTGAAGGAATGCACAGGGTGAAGTATTGGTTGGTGGGAGAGAGTGATCATGGAGTTTGAGTGTACATGAGTGCTATTGGTAGTGGGAGAGTAGAGTGACCGGGGGGGGGAGATGAGAGGAGGGTTATTGGGGAGAAGGAGTGGCAGGAGTGACTAGTAGTGGTGTGGTGTGTAGAAGTTGGGATAAAAGAGGCAGTAGAGAGGAAGATTGAAGGGTGGAAGCAAGCAGTAGAGAGAGGACTGTTGGAGGGACAGAAGAGGAAGCGTGAGGGCGGGAAGACTGGTTGAACAGGAGGGAGGAGAAAAGGAGAATGACAGCAAGAGGTAGGGAGAGAAGTGTGTAATGGTAACATGAAGTGGGGACTGAGTGTCTGGAAGGGACCTAAAATACAACCCAAGTCATCAATGGGACGTTTAGTACAGGAACCACCTAGATTGATCCCTGAGGAAGTCAGATAAAACGCTTGCCTATAGGTCATGACCTCTAGTAAGATAAGATTTTGGCACTAGGGGGTTACAGAGCTCTAGTGACTATCCTGGGTTTGAGGGATGCCAATGTTAAGGTGGGAACACCCATCCATAGAATAGAGAGGGACGACCCTTAAGAGAGTCACTGACCATTAAACAAATAAAAAGACTTCAACTGTCTTCCAGAGTTGGTGTGTTCTTGAGGCCACCTCTGTCAATGGTGACCAAAATTTTGAGATATCTGAAGTGGATTTTAACACTTTGCGCATTCATTAAAGACTGCCGGATTAAAACAATTTCAGAACTAAATACACTTTTATCCAGAACTCATTTGATGAGGATGTGGACAAGGCCCCAGAACCGTTCGAACAGTACTATAGGGTTAGCTTTATAACAGAACAGATCTAAATTTAGAAACACATTTCGAAGGGATTGTGTCCTCCGACGTATTCCTCATCTTAGATATCTCCTTCCAGCTTTGCTGGCCTCTGAACATTTTTCTCTAGAGGGCGCTATGCGTCGATGTCCGCCGAGTCGATGTCCCTCGACAGCCGCCGTATCGACGTCGACGTCATCCCGCCTATAAAGGCCGCGCGCAGCGTCTGTTGCTCAGTTCCGTTTTTTCCGCACTTACTCGGTGCCTCGGAATATCGTTGCTCAGTTTCGTAGAGAATTTATCCTATTTCCTCGAGATATTCGATCCATACTCGATGGCTTCCTCGTCGGAACCGACGACCCCTCGGTCCGGCTTCAAAAAATGCTGAGACTGTGGGAAAAAGATGCCGCTGACTGACCCTCACAGAGTTTGTCTGTGGTGTTTGGGAGCTGAACACCATTGTTCGGAGTGCGAGGACTGTATGTCCATGACAGCTAAGGCCCTGAAGGAGCGTAGGGGGAAGCTGGAAAAAGGTAAGACTTCAAAAGCTTCTTCTTCCTCGACGAAGTCGAGACATTCGTCTCCTCGTCACCATTCGCGCTCCAGGTCTCGGAGTGGGTCCCATCACTCCTCGAGATCGAAGCACTCGAAGAGGAGACGTCGAAGATCCCCTTCTTCGTCCTCCTCTTCCTCTGTTTCTCCTAAGAGAATCCCTTGCCCCACGAAACATAGTTCCCGGGCTGAATGGGAGGAATTCCGCAAAAATATGAGCGTCTTCGAGAAAGCAGCCTCGACCCCCTCGAAGACTGGCGAGAGCGATGCTCTGGTCGAAAGACCCGAATGTCAAAAACGCCACGAGTCGCAGTACCCGGCGAAGGAAGCTTCTCGAGCGCGTCACGAACCCTCGAGTAAAGCTATGACCTCGAAACCTTCTTCGAAGGTTCCGTCGACGAAGGTTCCGTTGACGCCGAGGTCGGTGTCTTCGACGCCGTTGTCGAAGGGACCTTCGACACACGGGTCTGTCGACTCGACGCCATCTCCGACACCGGTGTCGACGCCAAGGAAAGTCACGGTTGCGGCGCACCCAGTGGCTATCCCCAGGTCCTCGATGGCGTCGAGATTGTTGACTTCCTCGAGCAGAATCCCAATTCTATCGAGGTCCTCGAGGCCTCCGCCTTTGTTTTCAACGCCACGCTCGAAGCCTTCGACGTCGGCGTCGACGACATCGACGTTTTCGAGGCCGATTACAACAAGTTTGGCACCCTCTGCCTTGGAGATTGGTTTCACACCTTTTGTGAGTTCAGACCAATTGAGAACTATGTCCTCAATTATGGAAGAAGGAGAACTAGCTGACCAAGAAGAGACATTTGATTTGCACGGACCTGCAACCCCAGTTCAAGAGGAATTATCCTCAGAAGAACGCAGGTTAAAAGGAACTCCATGATTCCTTACATGAGGCAAGTGGGTTAGACACTTCCCCTGAGGTGGAGTTCGCTAGGCCAGACCCGGGAGAGCATGCTGAAACCCCCTATAGAGCCTTAATGGCCAGGATCACAGAATTTATGGGGTGGTCAACACCTTCACAGGCTTTCCAACAAGATGACCTCACGGATATTCTTGATAAAGGTCCACAGGAGGATCCTGTAGTGCCTTTTCATAAAGCTCTTCAAAGGAAAATCATGACGAACTGGGAAACCCCAGATGTCGTCCCGGCAGTAAATAAAAAACTGTCTACTAAATACAGGGTATCTTCTGCAGACCCGGAGTTTTTGTCCAAACACCCATCCCCAGAAAGTCTGGTGGTACAGGCAGCATCTTCTACTGACATCAAGACGGCTTACCCTACCGTCCCACAGCACAGGGACGATAAGAAATATGATGCTATGGCAAAGAAAGTTTTTTCGGCATGTAGCATGGCGTTAAAATCTATTAATGCTACTTGCACCCTTGCTAGATTCAGCCATACACTTTGGGAGTGTGCTTCTACAGCGGCTGACTGCATCCCGGAGGGAGAAGAAAGGGAGGCGTTCCTAAATATCATACAAGACGGTAAAGACGCTATGTGCGAATCCCTCCAGATGGGCATTGATTCGGCTGACAGTATCAGCAGAGCAATGGCGGCAAGTACAACAACCAGGAGATTCGCTTGGTTGAGAAAGTCTGGTTTTGCCCCAGATGTGCAAGCCAGGCTCTTGAACATGCCATTCGATGGCTCTTCTTTGTTTGGGAAAAAGGCGGATGACAGTTTAGAAAAACTGCAAACATCTAAGGCCGCAGCAAAATCCCTAGGCGCTGCAATCCGTCAGACACCTTTTCGTTCCACAGGATCCTCTGCGAGAGGCAAGTCCTTTCGCTTCTACTCCACATTCGGAAGAGGTAGAGGACGACCGGCTCAAAGGGGACAAAGAAGAACTACCCGAGGTGGACGGGGTAGATATTCAAAAGCCGCAGCAACAGCAGGTGCCTCTTTACCATCGGCATCTGCATCAGCCGCCCCAAAACTACTCTGAGGACTTCCCTCACAAAACACCTGTAGGAGGCAGGTTAACTCAACATCTGGCGGAATGGCAGGCTATCACGTCAGATGCTTGGGCATTGGAAACAGTTGCCCAAGGTTACTGCCTGCCTCTCCTACGCATACCTCAGAGTCATCCACCGGGGGATCAGCTCTCAAAAAGCTCCATATCCGCTCCTCTTGCAGGAAATTTTAGACCTGCTAGAGAAAGGTGCCATAGAACTGGTACCTGTAGCGGAGAGGAACAAGGGCTGGTACTCCCCTTACTTCCTCATTCGAAAGAAAGACGGAGGACTGAGACCCATCTTGGACTTGCGAGAATTGAACAAATTCCTCAGGAAAGACAAATTCAAGATGGTAACTCTTTCTCAGATCCTTCAGGCCCTTCAGTTCCAGGACTGGTTGGTATCTCTGGACCTTCAGGACGCTTATTTCCATGTGCCTATCCATCTCAAACACAGGAAATACCTGAGGTTCGCAATTGGCAACTCTCATTATCAATTTCGAGTGCTGCCATTTGGGCTGACCTCCACCCCGAGGGTCTTCACCAAGTTAATGTCGGTAGTGGCTGCAAGTCTAAGGAGGGAAGGGATTCACGTCTACTCCTACCTGGACGATTGGTTGATCAGGGCTGTATCTTCGGAACAAGCTCAGATCCAGCTAAATCACGTTTGCCACTCCCTTCACAGACTGGGCTTCTCCCTCAATTTAAAGAAGTCACAAATGATACCATCGCAGAGACTCCAGTTCATCGGAGCGATCCTGGACACTTCCCTGGGAAAAGCCTCGCCACCAGAGGTGAGGGCTCAAGATATTCTACAGATGATTACCAAGTTCCAAAATGCCCAACGTCTCCCAGCCTTCGACTTTTTGAGGTTGCTAGGCCTCATGGCATCCTGCATTTTCCTAGTGCCAGAGGCTCGCCTGAGAATGAGATCCCTCCAGTGGGCACTGAGAACTCACAATTCTCAGGAAGAATGACAGATCTTCTTCAGGTTCCCGACAGGGTGGCTCGAGACCTTCAGTGGTGGGCCTGTCAGGAGAACATTCTGAAAGGAGAACAGTTTTGGCAACCCTGGCCGGAGATAACAGTAGTCACGGATGCCTCACTCACGGGGTGGGGAGCCCACGCCAACGACTTGACCATCAGCGGTCGTTGGTCTCCATCGGAGTCCAGACTACATATCAACCTGTTAGAGCTGAGGGCCATCAGACTTGCGCTGAAGGAGTTCCTGCCATCTGTACAAGGGAAGAACGTCCTGATAATGATGGACAACACAGTGGTCATGCATTACCTCAACAAAAGAGGAGGCGTAGTATCACTACCTCTGTGCAGAGAGGTGATGCAGCTCTGGTTTTGGACAATCCAAGAAGGAATCTCTCTATCGGCAGTTCACCTAGCCGGAGAGAAGAACTTGACAGCGGATGCTCTGTGCAGGCAGAGCACAGTCTCCCACGAGTGGGAACTAGCTCAGGAAGTCCTTCAAGAGATCTTCGCCCTTTGGGGAACCCCTCAGGTGGATCTGTTCGCCACCAGTGTCAACAGGAAGTGCAATCTGTTTTGTTCAAGGGAATTTCCCCCGAGAGGAGCTCTGGGAGACGCGTTCATAGTGGACTGGGAGTTTCCACTTCTGTACGCGTTCCCACCGGTCCCTGTCATTCCTCAAATGATCAGGAGGTTGAGAAGATTACGGAAAACCATGATCCTAATTGCCCCGGATTGGGCCAGGAGAACGTGGTACCCGGACCTTCTAGACTTGTCCATCTGCCCTCCATTTCGACTTCCACTCAGAGAGAATCTACTCTCACAGAAGGGAGGTCAGGTTCTCCATCCAGACATCAAAACCCTCAACCTTCACGCTTGGCTTCTGAAAGGCTGAGGTACAAGGATTGGGACCTCCCTGATGTTATGGAGGTGTTGCTTTTGGCAAGAAGGCCAGCAACAAAGTCTTTATACCGCTGCCGTTGGAACAGATTTTGCAGCTGGTGTAGAGAAAAGAATATCGACCCCTTTTCATGTGGTACACCAATGGTTTTGTCCTTCCTACTCTATTTAGCAAATTCAGGCCTTCAAGTTGGCACCATTAAGGGCTATCTCACAGCGCTATCCATCTTTAAGCGCACTGCGGAAGAACCATCCTATTTCAAATTACCCTTGGTAATACAGTTTCTAAAAGGAGTTAACTAACGTTTATCCCCCAATACCATTCCAGGTTCCCCTATGGGATTTAAACTTAGTCCTAACTTTCCTGATGGGCACACCTTTCGAACCACTCCATTCTTGTTCGTTAAGATTTCTTACCCTTAAAACTGTTTTATTAATAGCACTTACATCTGCTAGAAGGGTGAGCGAGTTACAAGCTCTTTCTTGTAAAGCCCCTCATACAATCTTTCACAAAGACAAAGTTGTTCTGCAAGTGAAGCCTAATTTCCTCCCAAAGGTGGTTTCTGAATTCCATATCACTCAGAAGATTACCCTCCCATCTTTCTATCCTCCTCCTCATCCGGGGAAAGAGGAAGAGAGGTTACACAGGCTGGACCCAAGAAGGGCTTTAAGTTTTTACATCAGTAGACTGGCTAGGATAAGACAAGCAGACCAGCTGTTTGTAGGCTACGCAGGTCACAAGCTGTAGTTACCGATAACTAAGCAGACCATTTCCAGATGGATCATTCTAGCCATTTTGGAATGTTATAAACTGGCAGGAAAAGAGCCCCCTCAAAATCTTAGGGCTCATTCGACCAGAGGTATCGCAGCTTCATCGGCCCTCAAAAGAGGAGTGCCGGTTAGAGACATATGTGCGGCTGCCACATGGTCGTCCGTCCATACCTTTACAAGGTTTTACAACTTGGATTCCTCCTCCAGTCAAGAGACTAGGTTTGGAAGGGCAGTATTGCACTCTATTCATCAATAAAAGGAAGCATGAAGTCAGTACTACCACCTCCAATAACAGAATACTGCTATGGGAGCCTATCTAAGATAAGGAATACGTCGGAGGACACAATCCCTTCGAAGAACAAGTTACTTCTTACCTTGTAACGTTCTTTCGATGGGATGTTCCTCCGACGTATTCCTTATCGACCCTCCCATCCATCCCCGCAGTACTACTTCCCTTGTTGTTGCATCTTACGCTCCTTCAGGGTGATTAGTCTAGTCCAGAAAGAATCATTCTGGGCTACAAAAAGGAACTGAGCAACGGATGCTGCGCGCGGCCTTTATATAGGCGGGATGACATTGACGTCGACTCGGCGGACATCGACGCGCAGCACCCTCTAGAGAAAAATTTTCCGAGGCCAGCAAAGCTGGAAGGAGATATCTAAGATAAGGAATACGTCGGATGAACATCCCATCGAAAGAACGTAACAAGGTAAGAAGTAACTTGTTCTTCTACGGATTTAGATACATGGGTTTTTAGCACACAAAAAAACTACTTTGGGAACTGTCCCTGCTTTCCTTATTAAGTCATCAGCTAAAGGGGGCAATATGCTGGAGAAGGGTAGAACTGCACACCTCAGGGAGGATAATAAACAACTATATCATACCTCATGTAATAAGAAATTGCCTGCAACTCCAACTTTAGATTACAATATGAAATTGAAGAACAAACTGAATGCCATGTCTTGAAAGAAGGTTCATTTATAAGGAGGAATTAGATTTTTTTATTTGTAAAATGTCCAACAACTCCTACATTTAATGTATTTGCTAAGATGCATAAGTTAAGCGTTAACCCTAGGGCATCCAATTGTTACCTCCATTAGCTGTATTATGGAGGATCGAATAGTGCTCTGCACAGTGCGCCCAATCCAGCCATACCTGGTTAATCCTGCCGTTAACACAGTGCCGTTCACCAAGCTTCACCAGAGTGGCCCAGCCTCTCTTCAACCTGCACCTGATTGCCTGGAGGGGTGCTGTGTACCATAGAGCAGCGTCACAGTCCTGTGCCTCATCATTTGTCACTCCCCACGTTTACGGGGAGCGCCATATCCACCAGCACCGCCGACCACCGGGTTGCACCGTTGTTTCGCATGGCTCTCCCCGTGCAGAAGGAGAGCAGGGTGCGAGTGCTGTGGGGCAGGCCCACTGCCTAGGCAAGCCCATCTTCACTCCCAAGCAAACTTCATACCCACGGACAGGAACAAAGGATTCACCTGGGCCCCCTTCTGCTGTGATAATGCCAGGCTGCTCCTGACATACACAGCATGGAAAGTAAACTACCTTCAGGGCCCACTCACTGCTGTGGATTGTGCTAGGCCACACCTTGCATGCATGAGCTATATAGACATTAAAGGGCCATCAGGACAACCCCGGGCTGCACCTGAAAGCTGAAGCCTGGGTAAGGACTCTGGGGGCCGCCCTCAAATCTGCTGCTGCCCTAAAACAATTGAAGTTCAAGCACAGGATCACCTTTAAACCCCTTTTCTGCAAAGTGGACATTCAGGCAGCCTTGGCCATGCTGCCTGCCAAGTAAAAATGCCTTGTACATACTTTTAATATAAAGTACATTTTAAATACACTGTATCTTCCATGTGGAGCACGGTGAGTGTTGCAGGCAGTACCTGCCTGATTTTCATTTGAATTTGCCCTGATTGTGTTGGTCCCCGAGAACCTTGCAGGCCCCTTGGCTACCCGATCCCACCCTGCGCCCTCTTCCGGATTGCCCGTCCCTCCCACCTCCCGACCCCCCCTCCTCCCATTGGTCTGTGAAATTCTTGCCTTGAGTCGAACAACTTTTTTGTCCCAACCGGCTCCTCTTCCATCTGGAGCACAGCGAGTGTTGCAGGCAGTAGCTGCCTGATTTTTGTTTGAATTTGCCCTGATTGTGTTGGGCCCGAGACCCTTGCCAGGCCCCTTGGCTCCCCGATCCCACCACACACCCTCTTCCGGATTCCCCATCCCTCCCGACCCACCCACCCCTCCCCGATTGGCTGTTCCTACTGCTCTTGACTAGCCCTACCAGGGCAGCCCCCACGGCTAAGGACACCATGGCAAAGGACGGCTCCTACGGTGACAGCTCCAGATCGCATCTGCAGGTATCCACAGGAGAAGCAAGAAGCCAGTAGCCTGCCGTCAACCAGCCACAACCAGAAAAGTGACTAACTAGGGCAGGGTCTGAAACAATAGTTTCATGCCAGAAAGCCCTACCTCTTCTACCTCATTATCCTCACTGTGTAAAGCCGATTCTAGAAAGTGTGCCTAATGGCATCTCTGTGGTATTGTCAAATTTAGTAAGTGTCCCCAAAATCTTCACTGTGAAAAGTTGAATTCAGAAAGGATGCCTAATAGCGTCACTCTGGTATTGTTGAATTTAGAAACTGTGCCCAATATCTTCACTGTGCAAAGTTGAATTTAGAAAGTGCGCCGAACAGCATCACTGTGGTATTGTTGAATTTAGAAAGTGCGCCTAACAGCATCACTGTGGTATTGTTGAATTAAGAAAGTGTGCCTAATAGCGTCACTGTGGTATTGTTGAATTCAGAAACTGTGCCCAATATCTTCACTGTGCAAAGTTGAATTTAGAAAGTGTGCCCAATACCATCACTCTGGTATTGTCAAATTTAGTAAGTGTCCCAAATATCTTTACTGTACAAAGTTGAATTTAGAAAGTGTGCCTAACAGCATCAATGTGGTATTGTTGAATTTAGAAAATGTGCCTAACGGCATCACCGTAGTATTGTTGAATTTAGAAAGTGCGCCTACCAGCATCACTTTGGTATTGTTGAATTTAGAAAGTGCGCCTAACAGCATAACCGTGGCATTGTTGAATTTAGAAAGCGCGCCTAACAGCATCACTGTGGTATTGTTGAATTTAGAAAGTCCACCTAACAGCATTCACTGTGGTACTGTTAAAATTAGATAGTGTGCCTAACAGCATGGTACTGTTGAATTTAGAAAGTGTGCCCAACAGCATCTCTATGGTATTGTTGTATTTAGAAACTGTGCCCAATAGCTTCACTGTGCAAAGCTGAATTTAGAAAGTGTGCCTGTCATGATGCCTACCCCCGGAAGCAGGCATCAAGTTATTTTGGGCAAGCCCAAAAACCCCTGCTAGGGGCTGTTTGGGTGCGGTCCTGGCGCCTATGGCGCCAGGCTCATATGGAGAGTCAGTCCTGGCGCCATAGGCGCCAGGCTCATAGAGTAGAACTTACATGATGCAGACCATGCTGCAAGCTTACCTGATGCAGACCATGCTGCAAGAGCTCCAAGCCAAATGAGGCTTGGAAGGGACCATTTTACTTAGGGACTATTTTTTTACTTGGTCGGGGCTGGGGAGGAATACTTACTTGGGACTACTTTGGAGGCTATTTAAACCACGCCCGAAGAGCAGCACACACTTCGTGTTATTCTGCATCCAGCAGCGTAACGCTCACCATGCCTGCAAGTCTGCATCCAGCCTTCTGCCACGCCCGCCTCGAGTTTGGAGCTCCTAGAAAAAGGGAGAAAGAAGGAGAAAAGGTTAGAACAAGAGCAATACCTTTGATCCTTACCTGAATTCCCGATCCATCGCGCCTTCGAGCTGGAAGAAAAGTTATTTTATGCGCGTCGCCTCGCCTGCTGCAGCGCCGCGCTGAACTCACCGGCCTTCGCAGCATCTTCACATTCCACTGCATCATCCTGCATGTTCCCGCCGCATTCCGGCACCTAAGGAATAGACAAGAACAGCAAGGTGAGCCAAGGGAATACACGGAGGAATATTAGTAACCCCCCAATAGACTTACCTGATTTTACCACCGGGGGTACTATTCCTCTTCATGGGTCGGCGCAGCTTCCACTGCATCTTCACCGGACCCCGGCCCCTAAGGGGAAACAAAAGGACAGCAAAGTGAAACAAAGGGACTATCAAGGGGAACCCTCCTCACTACATTAGACTTACCTGATTTTACCGCCAGAGGTATTATTCCCCGAGACTTCATACTTTCTCTCAGTGCCTGAATAAGGGAGAAAGCAACAGGTTACATATTGACATTTATCGAACTGTGTTGGAAATACAAATCCTTACCAGAATATTACTGGTTGCCACAAGGAACTCTTCACTAGGGTCAAGCTGCAATCTGCAAGGAATCGGACAAGAGTGAAAGTCAGGCATTTGAACTCTTACGAACTACATACTTTTCGGAGTCAATATTGTTCTGGAACTCACCAATTCCTTCGAGCCAGTGAAGCAACTGGTTATCAACACGCCCCTGCGTTCAATGCAGGATGGAGAGCTCATCTTTTCAAACCATCAGGTGAGACTATAAGAGGGGACATCAAAGGTGATCCGTGAGGAGAACAGCGGGGGGTGGGGAGATTTACACTCAACTCCACAAGGGGTTAATTCCCTTTCTCAATTTGCAGAAGAATATTCCTACGGGCCAAGCAAAGGAAGCTAGGTGGGCCAGTCAAGTCCGTCATCTCGGCCCTAGGCGTCACATTGGTGGAGACCGCAGCTGTCCAGTTCAGATCGACGCCTCTGTGGGAGCCAGGTGAGCGTAACAGTGCCTAAGAGCATCACCGTGGTATTGTTGAATTTAGAAAGCACGCCTAACAGCATCACTGTAGTATTGTTGAATTTAGAAAGTGCGCCTAATAGCATTCATTATGGTACTGTTGAATTAAGATAGTGTGCTTAACACCGTGGTACTGTTGAATTTAGAAAGTGTGCCTAACAGCATCTCCATGGTATTGTTGAATTTAGAAGCTGCGCCCAATAGTTTCACTGTGCAAAGTAGAATCTAAAAAGTGTGCCTAATAGCATCACTGTTGTAGTGTTAAACTTAGAAAGTCTACCCAATTTCTTCACTGTGGAAAGCTGAATCTAGAAAGTGTGCCTAATAGCGTCACTCTGGTAGTGTCAAATTTAGTAAGTGTCCCCAACATCTTCACTGTACAAAGTTGAATTTAGAAAGTGTGCCTAAAAGCGTTCACTGTGGTATTGTTGAATTTAGAAACTGTGCCCAATGTCTCCACTGTGCAAAGTTTAATCTAGAATGGGTGCCTAATAGCCTCACTGTGGTATAGTTGAATTGAGAAAGTGGGCCTAATACTGTCACGGTGGTATTGTCAGACTTAGAAAGTGTCCCCAATATCACTGTGCAAAGTTGAATCTATAAAGTGTGCTTAATATCATCACTATTGCAAAAGTTAAATCTATTAAATATACCTAACAGCGTCACTGGAGTATAGTTGATTTTAGAATCCAATATCTTCACTGTGCAAAGTTGAATCTAGACAGTGCGCCCAATACCGTTCACCGTGCTAAAGCTGAATCTTGAACGTGTGCCCAATGGAGTAATTGCGCCAAAGTATGCACTTAGAAAGTGTGCCTAACTAGCGTAACAGTGGTACAGTTGAATTTAGAAAGTGTGCCCAACAGCCTCACTGTGGTATAGTTAAAGCTAGAGAGTGTGCCCAATAGTGTGACTATGCCAATTTGTGAACTTAGAAAGTGTGCCTAATAGTGTAACTATGACATAGAAGAATTTAGAAACTCTGCCTAATTAGCGTCACTGTGCAATAGCTGAATATAGAAAGTGTACCTAATAGCATCACTGTGGTATTGTTGAAGAAAAAGTGCCCAATATCATCACTGTGCTAAAATGTTTAATCTATAAAGTGTGCTTAATATCATCACTGTGCAAAAGCTGAACCTAGAAAATATGCCTAATAGCGTCACTGTAGTACAGTTGATTTACAAAGTGTGCACAACTAGCGTCACTGTGGTATAGTTGAATCTTGATATTATAACCAACTCTCTGCCCTTTGCCATGCCAAGAATCCTTCCTGCCCAGCTAGGTCCAGAGACAGAACCTCTCTCTGGCGTGCCTCCCTCCCCCCTCCACCTAATTCCCTCCCCCTCCCGTCCCAAACCATCTGACCCTCCACCACACTCCCAGTCCACCCCATATCCAACTCTCAAGCCAGTAGAAGCCCCCCATCCCATTTCACCCCACCCTCCACCAGACCCTCACCCCACCGCCGACCCAACCATCAAGCCAAAGGAGCCCGATGGCGCACCGAACATCCAAAGTCCCCTCCACCCACCCGCTACCCCTGTCCCCATCGACGAACCACCCACCGACCCCCCCAGACCGGCCTCGCCCCACCACCACCCCTTTCACCGTGACAACTCCCTCCAACGTACTCCGCCAACCTCATTCATTCCCCTCTCTAAAAACTGCACGTCTCACCCTGGCAAGAACAGTGGCCACAGCTCCATCGCCCTATGACCCCCCTAGTCTCTTACTAACACCAACCACACTACAAACCCCCCAAAAAAGGAAACAATCCTGGTCTCCTTCAATCTCACACTACTCCTCGCCCCTCCTGTCCCGACCAACCTCCTCAATCTCTCAATCTGCACAATCACCACTCTCCTCCCCTCCCGGATCCTGTTTCGAACCCCTCTCCCTTGAATTTTCACCAACCACACCTAGAACCCCCTAGGCCTCAGCCTCGAATCACCAGCCTCAAATCAGTCTTACCACCCACCCTACCTCACCTTCCTGTCCAACTCCATCCTCCCCATACCTACCCCCTCCCCCGCCCACCTACTCTTCATATCCACCGTCGATCAAACCGCCTCTCTCACCTCCCAGATTCCGCTCACTCCCCTCATTCCACACCTCGCAGCCTCCCGCAGCCTCCCACCCACTCCGTCCCTACCCACCCCTCTCCCTCCCTCCCTCCTTCCTTCCCTCCCGCCAACCCCCCTCCAACCTCCACAACATCCCCACTTGCTGGAGTAAGATGCATCCTCTTCAATGCCTGATCTGTAACTAAAGCAGACACAGCATCTTCAACCATCTCGCCTCAGACAAACCCAACCTAGTCTTTATCACAGAAACCTGGTTCTCCAATGACTTTGCCCCCATAGCCCATAAAGCCTCCCCCCCCCAGAATACTCCCTCATTCCACTCAACCATCCCTCTAGAGGAAGACGACTAGCAATCGTTTTCAAGTCACACTTCTCCGCCTCAATCATCGACTCTCAGACAATCATCCCTTCCTGCGAATTGCTTCTCGTCAAACTATCCCTACCCTCATCATTGTCCCACAGCTTCTTAATCATCTACAGACCCCCTGGCTATGACAGACAATTCTCAAGCAACCTCTGTGATTCAATAGCCACCATCCAAATAAACCATCCCACCCTCACTCTACTAGGGGATTTCAATAGCTGGCTCGACATTCCCACCAACCCCATGGCTCACTCACTTGTCGACTCCCTAGATGCACTTAACCTCCACCTTCACATGAACGGCCCAACTCACTCCAAAGGACACACCCTTGATGCCATCTTTAACTCACACGACCAGATACATCTAAGCCCCCCTACACCTATCATCTGGTCTGATCACTTCATTGTGCCTTTCACCATTCACTTTCCGACCCCTCTCCCCATTCCTGAACCAGAAACCACAAATCTACGCAAATGCTGGAAGAAACTAAAAATCGTCTCCAACCTAGCCGATGCACTACTCCAAACTCCTCCCTCACCCACCCCACATAATGAACCCTTAACCACCGACTCCTTTGACTCATGGCTCAATATCTCAATCCTGCTCACCCCAACTTGCCAATCCTCCACTCGCTGTGGCCCTTATCCCAAAAGGTTAAGACCAGAACTGAAAAATAACTCTATAAATCCCTCGAACGCAAATGGTGGAAAGATAAAACCAACCTAACTAGATCCAATCTGGCCCGGCACCATCACCACTACAAAGCCGAAATCTGAAAAGCAAAAAAAGTCCACTAAGACTCCCGAATTCTCAAATGTGAAAACCCCAGCAAGGAACTTCACAAAATAATTTCTGAATTCACCAGCCCAACCTGTACCTCCACCCAATCGACACAATCTCAGTCACTCTGCGATTCACTCTCCCTCCACTTCGACACCACTGCTCTCGACAGAACAAATTCACTAAACAACAAACTAGCCGCCATGTCCCTGCCAGGTAATCCACCCACCCTACCAGTCACCCCCACGCCTGCCTCACCTACTACATCACAAACCCACCTTCGACTCGTTCACGCAAATATCTGAAGACCAATTTCTCAAACTTCTCTCTGCCCAGAAACCATCTGGCTTCCCCCTATACCTGTGCCCCGCCTCAATCCTCAAAGATATATTCTCATCCACCTGCGCAGGAGAGTACGCAAGAACCATCATAAATGACTCCCTCTCCTCAGGAATCTTTCCCGATGCCTTCAAAACTGCTCATGTCAAACCTCTTCTGAAAAAACTGTCCCTCGATCCTCTCAACCCCAAAAACTACCGCCCCATCTCAAACACCAGGTTCCTTGCTAAACTCATCGATCGAACCGCATACTCCCAACTAAATGCCTTTGTCAAATCCAACAATCTCCTAGACCCTGCACAATCTGGTTTCAGAGCTTGACATGGAACCAAAACCACTCTGACCTCAATCTGGGACGACCTTAAGATCACTGCAGACTCTGCGGGATGCGCTGCACTAATCCTAGACCTCCCTGCTGTCTTTGACACAATCAACCACTCAATCCTCCTTGACCGCCTCCATTCCCTAGGAATCCGTGGAAACGCTCTCAAGTGGATAGCATCCTTCCTCAACAATAGGAAACAAATAACCCTCCTCTCCACCTTTGCTTCCGCCGCCCGACCAGTCAATACTGGAGTCCCACAAGGAGCATGCCTATCAGCCCTCCTGTTCAACCTTCAATATGTCCACCCTCCGAGAAATAATCCACCCGCACAATATCCTGTGCTATAACTACGCTGATGACACCCAATTAATCCTAAAATTCCCCAACTCAAACCCCAGCTGTCAACCCAACCTTGCAGCCTGCCTCCTTGACATTGATCGCTGGATGACCATAAACCATCTCCTCTTAAACCCCACTAAAACAGAAATCATGGTGTGCGGCAACACTGAGCTTCTCCCACATCCTCTACCATGGCCATCAACCTTGGGTAACCCACCCTCCACCTCGACCACAGTAAAAAACCTCGGATGCACTCTTGACTCTGACCTAACCCTCTCTCGCCAAATCAACAACGTCTCTAAATCCTGCCATTACCACCTCAAAATTCTGAGACGCATTTTTCCATACCTCTCCTTTCCCCAACAGACTGGCCGCTGTCCAATCTATTGTAATGTCGAGACTGGACTATGCCAACTGCCTCTACCTCAGGGTCCAAGCATGCCATCTCATTAAACTACAAAGAGCACAAAATGCTGCAGCCAAACTGCTTCTAGCACTTGGCCCAAGAGACCACACCTCCCCAGCTCTCAGAACTCTCCACTGGCTCCCGGTTGGACGAAGGGTGACTTTCAAAACCCTTTGCATCTCACACCGAGCAGTGAATAAAACCGGCCCACAATACCTACAAGACAAGCTAAAACTCTACCGCCCACCGCGTGCCCTAATATCAAGCTACGCCCTCCTTCTAGTGATACCAAACACCAACTCAGTCAAGTTAGGAGGAGCGTCATTCTCAGCCCTGGCCCCCTCCCTATGGAACTCGCTTCCACCCCACATTCAACAGACCGAAGACTACCTGTCATTCTGCAAATTACTGAAAACATGGCTCTTCCCTTAAAGAATCAACAGATAGAGCAAATGGAATGAGTAACCACAACAAACAGAAATCTAAGATCGCTTAAGCAAAGAGATAAACACGTAGAACAAATGGAATGAATAGCCACTTCAAACAGAAATCCAAGATTGCTTGAACAAGAAAATAAAGAGCAAAGAGACCTGGTGAAACTGATAGAGTAGATGAAACAGATAGAGTGGATAGAGTGGACGGGAATAGCAAGAGTGGACGGGAATGGCAAGAGTGGACGGGAATGGCAAGAGAGGATGGAACGGACAGAGTGGATAGAGTGCATGCAGTGGAGGAACGGATGAAGTAGATGGAACGGGTGATGTGGATGGAACGGATGAAGTGGATGGAACGGATGAAGTGGATGGGATGGATGGAGTGGATGGGACAGACAGAGCGGGACGGACAGTGTGGAACGGACGGAACAGATGGAATAGACAGAACGTACCGAGTTGATGGAACAGATGGAATGAATAGAACGGCTAAAGTCGATGGAACGGACGTAATGGTTGGCCCTGACGAAGCGAATGGCAAGGACGAAGCAGACAGAACAGACAAAGCAGACAGAAGGGACAAAGCAGACAGAACGGACGAAACGCACTGAACGGACGAAACGCACTGAACGGACGAAACGGACTAAGCGGACGAAACGGACTAAGCGGACGAAACGGACTAAGCGGATGAAGTACATGGATTGGATAAATAGTACGGATTAGACTCAATGAAGTGGATGGGAAAGACGGAACGGGTGGAAAGAATGGAACTGCATAGAATGGATTGAACTGATGGAATGCATGGAACGGATGGAATAGATGGAACTGATGAATAGATTGAACATTTGGAGTGCATGGAAAGGATGGAGTGGATGAAACGGATGGAGTAGATGAAACGGATGGAGTGGATGGAACGGATGGTGTGGATGGAATGGATAAAGCAGATGGAAAGACGAAAGGACGGATGAAATGGATAGATGGAATGGATGGAGTAGATGAGTGGATAGATACGAGCAGATGGAGTAGATGGAACGGACAGAGTGCATGAAACGGATGGAGTGGATGGAATGGATGGAGCAGATGGAACACATGGAACCAATGGAGGCGATAGAACGGATAGAGTGGAAAGAACGGTCGGAGTGGATAGAACTAATGGAGTAGATAGAACGAACGCAGTAGATAGAACGGACAGAGTGAATGGAGTATAAGGAGTGGATGCAATGAATATAGTGAATGCAGTTGATGGAACGGATGAAGCGGGTAGCACGGATGAAGTGGATGGAACGGATGAAGCAATGGAACAGATGTCCTGCTCTCGAGCTTGGTCTCGGGCACATTACTGATAATCACCATATTACACTACTAAGCTTACTCACCCCTATACACCATCATTCAACTATAACACAGCCATGCTATGACACATTTGGCCTAGCTGTTCTCATACTAGCATGACCCCACGTACACCTCATCATCCTAATAAAACACAGCTAGCTGAAGCACATACGGACTAGCTTAGGCATCTCCTCAGGCCTAACACAGCCAGATCTGAGTCTGGGTGTCCACCCTCCAGACTGATCATATTCCAACTGATTTCCTCAGCACCACACCTTCCGCTATAAAGCAGCTATCATGCAACAACCACACCAGCTGCACACATATCCGGTGCGCCCACACACCATATGACACACTCTACTGACGTGAACTGCGGTTCCTGAGGGCATTCAACCTACCAGCGCTTAGAGGTCATACCAATGATACATAAGGCGCTATATAAATGCCAAGTAACATAACATATGTATTTTTAAGAACTCCTAGCTTTTACAACTTTTTATGCACCTTCGTATTAGGTTTCCTTAGTAGAGTGTATTGTGTCTACTTTTTTATACAAAGCATAAAACTTCTGGTGTACAGGGCTAAATGCAAATCTATCTATGTTAACATCTGATCACTAAAGAGATTGTACACTGGCGTACCTGTGTCTGCCCACCCTTGTGTTTCGGTGTACCCAAGTGTTTCCCTTTATATGGGTTTGGGGTATCCCAGCACCTTTCCTGACCTTTCCATTATCCCAGTGCGGCAAACCCAGGGTGATCACAGGGCTTTGGCCAAGCAGGGACGCGGTAAAGGTACAAGCCACAAAAGTGTTTTAATGTGCCCACCTACACCTGTCCTGTGCCAAGTGCAAATAAATCCACCACCCCACAGTTGGATGTCACGTCATGCTGCGCATCTGTTGGACATCATGACAGTGATTTAGCGTTACCATTGAACATTGTGGTATTGTTTCTCTAATTTTAGAGAACACACAGAAATGGTACTAGAAATGAATGAATTAGTTCCTTAAATATTTTGCCTTTAATTTTTTTAACCAAATCCATGTAAATGCCATGGGGACAAAATGTGCTCCTATTACATAAATGCAGGATGGGTTATTGCGAGCAACAGGTTTACTATTCCCATAGTAATATCAGGAAAGATGGGTCTCATTTGGCTTTAATTTATACATCAACTGATATCGGTATGGAAAGAAATTGTATGTTTTTATATGACTGCCTGCTGTATACAGTTATCAGTTTATGCTGTTCTAAAATCAATACAAAACATGCTTTTTTAAAGGAAAAGAATTGTAAAGTTCTACCAGAATTTGTTGCATTACTAAATTCAAATGAATTTAATCTTCTGGGAGCAGTGTCGTGCTTCAGGGCCATGTGTACTTGTCAACCACTGCACATGATCGTGAAGGTCTATACGGCCAAGACTAAGGCTGCTACCAAATATGGTGACTACACCTGTGGTTTGAGGGAGCCACCGCTCTCCCAGCGAGAGAGAACCCTGTGGTTTTTGAGGGAGCTGCTGGGCTTACCCAGTTCAGCCCCCATTTATTCCATTCATGCTGAATTGGGTCTGGGGTTTTTAGAGAATGACTGGCTCTTGACTCCCATTTTCTTTTGGTTAAGGATTTGGTCTAACCCAAGATCAGCCCTAACACAGCTTATCATCTGGGCTATTATAGTGGTGGAAGGATGGACTAGTATCTCATGGCTTAGATACATGAATGGCTTTTTCATACAGTCTAATATTCTTTCACCGTTTTATCCACCATGATCTGCTAACCACGGAACACGTATCGAGTTTGAAAGTAAAACATTTTTTACAATACGAAGGAACTCATCAGTGCATTGCTTGTCCCGGCCAATAGGAGGTTGGTCATGATTAGCTCAGTGGACACTATGCAGACATATCTTAGTTTTGGGGCTTATTTACAGGATTGGTGGACACTAACTAGGGCCCGTTTTAGTTGAGCGCTGTTTTGGAAGGGCTACTCAGATTCTTCTAGTTGCCCAGTTTGTGGGTACCAGTTTGAGGACATTTTAACTGTTGTAATGTTCTGCCCTCTATATTTATCCATTAGACAATCCACAATTCTGCCTGTCCTACAACAGATTAATTTTGAATAATGTGGAACGCACTATTTTTCATGGTAAAAGCAGATACCCCTTATCAGGCATGGGTGCTGCCTTCGATTTTTAAAGGAAGCTTTGAATTTAAGGAAATCTCATATCTTCTACACCAGAGGCTTAAAGTGTAAGGCGAAAGACTGTTTGTGCATAGGTGTTTTTGTGTGATCTTGAATTCTGTTTATGGATTGCTTTTTCTGTATTGTATGGCTGGCGCAGGAGAAATTAAGTTGTTTTATGATAAGTATTTGATGTATTTAGTATTTTTAACTAGTAAGTAGGGACGTTGTAATGATGCAAGTATTGCCTGTATGGTTTGCAAACTTTGTTGGTTTGGGCCTTTTTGAAGGAATGCTCATTTTTAGCCTAATGTATAGCAATTGTTGTATGTGTTGTATTTTATTGTATGGTTGTTTTAATATGCTTTTTGTAATGGCCTTTAACTTTTATGGCAATTTGTGGCCGAAATAAAATTACAATAGTAATCTTCATTTTACTGTGAAGTATAGTGATACAGATTGACTTTTTGGATTTAATGCTATAGATGTAAAATTGGAAAGAAAGATGTACATGAAAGAAATGTCAGCTAACTGCATGCTCTACACCTGCTCATGCCATCCATTGAGTAATACATAATGCCTCCAATGTGGATTGGTTTCAGACAAAAAAAAACTCTCTCCCTGTAGAATACACTGAACAAAGTGAGGATATACAGAGATTAGAGTAATACAAATGCAGTAGCCAAAAAAGATCATCCAACAAACACATTCCCACAGAGTCCTTGGCATCCTTGAACTGGGTCATTCCTGCCCGTGGCAGTAAGGGGTTAACGGTGCTTGAGGAGGTGGAGGCGGAGCTTTCCCCACAAATGACCTTCCGGGCGCAGTGTCATTGGCGTCCTTGAACTGTCATTCCTGCCTGTGGCAGTAAAGGGTTAACAGTGCTTGAAGAGGTGGAGGCGGAGCTTTCCCCACAAAGGACCTTCCAGGCGCGGAGTGTCCCGCAGAGTCCTTGGCGTCCTTCACGATTCGGCGTGAAGAGGCAGTAGCCAGGATTGCTGTGGCCTGTTCCACCATGAAGTTGCCGCCGCAGTTGGAGAGGCGTTCCAGCAAGAAACTTCAGTCCTCCAGTAGCAGAAGGGTGACACGCCTGCGCACGGAGAACTTTTACTTATCAGGTACCACCAATGGGCTCACAGACTCCATTTTACGCCAGACTTCTCTGAGGGCAGGGCGGCAGGGGGGGGAGAAAGAGTTGGACTCTGGCAGCTCCTTAAGCTGCCTGGTGTTCCCCGCCCTCTGGTTGCGCATGTTGTATACTTTAATCTTGTGGTACTGACTTTGACAGTTCACTTTGTTCTGAGGCGCTTTGGCCCGTATTGGAAAACCTCTTCTTTTTGGGAATAAGTGACAGCGGTGATGGTAGTGTTAGAGGTGTTATCTGTTGCCTGCCACCCGTCACCAGTTGAATTGCTATCCGCTACCCTCATTGTTATTTTTGTTTGTTTTCCTGTTTTTCCTTTTTGCTGGAGAAAGGGAAACGGCCATCTGGAGTCTGTTTAGTCTGTCTGGGACTGGTCTGGACGGATTTGGATTAGGGGCCTTTAGGAGACTGCAAATAATGTTCTCCACCCACCCGCTTTTTCTTTGGGTCAGTAGGCGGGAGTAGAGAGAGAGTTTATTCTCTCCCCCCAGTCTTTAAGCCTCTTATACGCCTTTTTTGCTCTAGTGGTGTTTTTATCCTTTCAGGCCATTGTATGTCTAAGTAATCCCTAGCACCAATATCAAAAGGTATTCATTATTATTTGCTAACAGTATTTATTGTACCACTGTATTATATTGGTAAATAGGGGTGCACGGGCTTGCACTGTTTTATTGCACTATACTGCGTTTGTATATGGTTTTATTGATACATTTAGGGCATTGTTAGCTAATTGTCAGTCAATGAACGGTGCTGCAAAGTTTTTTATTATCAGATTTTATTTTATTAGATTTTTATTGTTCTTACTGTTCCACTGATTTACTGTTTCTCTGCTCCATCAACCACTTGTACCAGTAAAACAATGGGGAAAAGAAAAGCTGGGGATGAGGGGAGAGCAGGTTGAGTGGGGGGCTCAGGGAAGGGGGAAGCAGAGTTAGCATCTAGAGAGATAGCCCCAATACTAGAAGGCCATTGTAATGGAGATGTTGGGGCCGATGGCCCAGGACCCTTGCAATGTGAGAAGAGGTTTGAGGGGTGGGGCCTTAGATGGTTTGATGGCAGCTCGGGAGACTGAGCTTGAATCATCTATATTGGGTACCTCAAGGTTGGGTAGCCGATTGTCTGGGGACCATGCCAGCCTGGATTTGGACTCCTCGGCTTGTGAGGGGGATACAGTGTGGTTGGAATCCCTACTTGATGATAAACTAAAGCCTCTCCAGTTGATCCTAAAATCCCTGCAGGGACTGAAGCGGGGGGGGCCTAAATACTCTAGCAATTGTGGGTGACTATCAGAGCCCTCTCAATGAAGATGTATGATCTGGCTAAAGATAGGCTGGAAGGGGCGGCAGGCCCTGGACCCTGTGCTTTGTGTGCATCTATGAAGGGAGGACATTCTCCCAGCTGTGTCATCGTCATGGAAGAGTTGAGTCGTCCATCATCTGTTGCAACTGCAGTGGCTATGGGTGAAGGGCCTGTGGCTCATAAGATAGGAATGGTGTCCAGTCAAAGTTTCGAATACATTGTTTCCCCAAAATACAGGGGTTTGGGGGGGAATCCCCCCCCCCCCCAAAAAAAACATGCATTAAAATCTTTTTTTTTTTCGGTCCTTTTGTTTCAAAACTATTGCATTTCGAAACAATGTATTCGACCCTTTCACTATAAACCGATAGGAATGGTGCCCATTCGCAATTTAGAGAGGGATAAAGCCATTGAGGCGACTGTTTCTTCTCAAGGGATAGGGGATCAAACAATTTTAAACCTACCACCAGAAGCAGTCCCGTTTGTGGTGATTATTATTGGCCTTCCGGGGCTCCCAAAGGGAAGCTCAGAATTAACCCTCTCTTTAATCAATAAAGCATTGCATTGGATAAATTCCAACTTGATGGGGCCCAAGGTAGATCCCACAATCATTCGTATGGCCAGAAGAGTGGGCTGGGTTGGTAGTAGGCCCAAAAATCTGCCTGGCAATTGTGTAGTAGTGACTTTTTCGGATGCAACTATGGCTGGTTATCTTTTGAGCTCCAACCTTGCCTGAGGCCTCAAACCAAATGGTAATAGACTTTTCAGTAAGCTTCTCCCCTTGGATTACTTCTATGTGAGGGTCGGGGGCAGGCGGCCTGGGGTCAGTCTCAGGGAAGGAAGGCAGAAGGGGTGTGGGGAGCAGTTCCCCCAGCACCTGTTTGTGACACTGTGGGTGGCTGGAGCCTAATGCCCACGAAAAGAGGGTTGTCCGGAAGGAAAGGGCACCCTCTGTCGCTCTGGAGTTGGCCAATCAGTTTGAGATCCTCACCTCGTGTGAGGATCTGGACTGATAGTTGGTTGCTCCAGGGGGCTGCAATGCTCTTGAGACAAGTACGTGAGAGCAAGTGATGGTACCTATTTCGGGCGGTAATCTGCAGGTTAGTAAACCTGCTGAGTTTCGTTTGCTTTCCTGGAATATTGCTGGCTCAAAGAGGAAGTTAGATAATGGTTCTGTTGTTGAGTTTCTTCAAACTAATGAAGTGATTCTTTTACAAGAAACCTGGGCAATGGATACCCCGCAATTAGATGATTTTGTTTCTTATGGAATTCCGGCTATGAAAAAGAAAGAAAAAATAAAATAAATCGAGGGGCAGATGTTATGGTGGTCTGTCTATTCTGATCAAGGCCTCGTTAAATTGTAGGGTCAAGGTGACTGATACAAGTATGGATTATTTGCAGGTGGTTCATCTTTCTACTGCAAGGAGTGAATCGATCTGCATTATTAATTTTTACAATAGCCTGCATATCTCAGAGGCTGATTAACAAAGGTTAAAGGGTTTAATGAGGACCTATTGTCTGCAGGTAGGAATAGAAATGAAGTATATATTTGGGGAGGTGATTTTAACATCAAAATGGCAATGGGTGTGGCTAAGGATCTTTTAGACCCCTTGGAGGATTGGTCCATGAATATCCCTGCTTCAAGCATAAGGGATGCAAGGGCATGCTCAAAGGGTCTGCAAATGTGCTCGTCGTTGACGGAATGGGGATTACGTACTGTTAATGGTCACATGGCCCCGGATATTCCAGGCCAGGTGACCAACAACTATTTGGGTTCCTCAACAATCGACTACTTTTGTATTTCGGTGAGTCTCTGGGAACAGGCTTTGAGGTGATCCCTGATGTGAACTGTGATCACCACACTATTCGTTTGACCTTATCGGGATTGTTGGGGGTAAGGGTACCATCGGTTGTCACTCCCTGTCCAGTGAAGGGGGTAACTATTGACTCTAGAAGAATCAAATGGGGGACTATTTTGGAGGAGAAATTGCATTATGAATCAATTGTGGAGAACAAACCCCTTTTGGTGGGTATATTGGGGGACAGTTTACTATCGAAGTTAATTGTGGATAAATTTGTGGAGTTAGTGGGTGCCTTCTCCAGCAAGTTTATGATAGAAATTAGGGCCAAGGGGAGAGCCCCGCAGAAAGGGTGGTTTGATGAGGCCTGTAGAGGGGCAAAGAGAGGCCTGCTGGAGACTCTAAAGGATCCAACATCTAGTAGAAGAGCAATCACACAGGCTAGAACATCTTATTGAATAAAGCTCAAAAAAAGGAAACTGGAAATCGAAGGGGTCTCCTAGGAGGGCTTTTTGAATGCATAAACTAAGGGATCAGAAGGCTTTTTGGGAGTTTGTGAAGGGTGGCTCTGTCGGGTGTATCTCTGTAGTGGGACCCATGTAAAGGAAGGGACATGGATAAAGCACTTTGGGAGTTTGTTTGGGGTAGTGACCTCTGGGGAATGGGCAGATCAAACTGGATCCCGTTTAAAATTCAAAGTGGAGGAAGTAAAGAAGGCCATTAACCAGCAAGCACATAATCGGGCGCCAGGCCCGGATATGATTCCATCAGATCTGTTTCAGGATCCTATGGACTTGTGGGCACTACTATTAACGGTGGTGTTCAATGTTTGTATGGAATCCGGTAGTTATCCCCCCCTCGTGGAAAAGGGCTATTATTTTTCCAATTTTCAAAAAAAGGGGACCAGGCCTCTCCCAGTGCCTATAGACCTATTTCACTGTTGGATTCTTAGTTTAAAAATTTTGGGAAAGTCCTGCTATAACATATCGAAACATGGCTGTCGGAACTATCGGTCTTATCAGATATCCAGCTTGGTTTTCGTTCGGGAGTTGGAACTATGGAACAGAGTCCCAATCTGTACCTTCTTGTGGCTAATTCGGTCTTCTGTAGGGGTGAGGTGGTATACCTAGTGTTCATGGACCCGAGCACAGCCTTTGATAAGGTAGACAGGGCAAAGCTCTAGGCCGTGCTTGGGTCGTTGGGCTGACCGGGGGAGATACTGAGGGTCCTGGTTGACATCCACACTGACAATGAGGCTTGTGTGAGCAGTGGTCGGGGGGGGGCGGGTGACACTGTACATCATGCTTCAGGGTCGGTTGTGGTGCGCGGCAGGGTTGTGTGTTGGCCCCAATCTGCTTTTGCCTATACATTAACAGCCTTTTATTACATCTAACAAACATCTTGGCTGACCTTTTGGTTCTGGGGGGTTGAGGGGAGGGTCAGGCTTTTCCTGTGCTAGCATATGCGGATGACACCGTATTGCTGGCTAGAACCCTGAGAACATTACAGATTTTGATAAATGCTTATACTACCTTTATGAGTAAACTAGGGCTAAAAATCAATACCAAAAAAAATCAGCTGTGATGGCTCGTGTGGGCAGAAAACAGACAGTGGCAATGAGACCGATGCTCTGTGCCAGAGAAGTTATCCCTAGAGTTAAGGTCTGATTATTTGGGGATAAGCTTCTCCGAAGCTCTAACTGGGAAGGCCCACTTGGCCAAACAATCGGCTAAAATGAGTCAGCAAATAGGCGGCATCTTTTGTTTAATGTCAAGGTGTGAGGGCCAGCCTCTGGAGGTGATCTCTAAAATGTATGTTGAGCAAGCCAATACAGTTCAAATTTACTGGGCACCCCTATGGGGATTTCAGAGGGCTGACAAAGTACAAGTTAAGGAGAACAAATTCCTTAGGAGTCTGTTGGGCCTTCCGAACTCCGCGGCATGTATATCTATTCATCGAGAACTGGGATTGGAGTTTTGGGAGGACCAGTGGGTGCTAGCACCGACCTTATTCTGGGTCTGGTTGTGGGCAAATAAACATGCATCTCTCTCTGCCACTTTATCATCCGGTCCGTTTTGGGCAGGGTGGGGGGGCACAGAATCCCATGGCTTGACTATATTTGTAAATCCCTTGGTGAAGCCAACCCAAGTGCTCTTTTTCTGCTAAGGTGTATTATTAACAAAGCAGAGGGAAATAGTTATAAATCTGTGCTGGGCGAGCCCGTTGTGAGGAAAAGAACATGTTTACAGTACGGTAACAAATCTGTACAATTACATATGGTGATAAGTAAGCCCCTTGTGATCCAACCTTATTTAATTTGGGGTTCCTATAAGAAAGATCGGTGGCTAATTACTAGGGCGAGGTTCGATTGCTGTATTCCCTCGCAAGAGGAGGCAAGCTGGAAAGGGTTTCCGGATTCTGCCGGGTGCCCGGTGTGTGGTCATCATTTAGAAGATTTGGCTCATGTGTTGCTGTTTTGTATAGGGTATACAGGGATACGAAGAGCAACTCTGATTCCTGTGCTTAAGAAGGCAGAGATTCACTACTATAAAGCGCCACTCACATTAATTTTGAGTGCAGACTCTGTCCTCACTGACTGGGCATTGCTCTCTTTTTTGAAGAGAGCGATGTATTTTAGAAAGGGGCTGATGAGGCTCCAGGGAGAATGAGTTCTTTAATATCTTGGTGGAACATAGTTGGAAATGGCGCTAATGTTTCAGTTATTGAGGTAACTGAGTAGTTGGAACAGCAATGTTGTACTACTTCAAATGCTTTTTAACCACAGCTATGTTTCTATTGTCTTTGTATATGATCAAGAAGATATTTTATGAAATTTGCTATTTTATGGATGTAGGTCATGTTGTTGGTGTTTTATGGATCTTAGTATCCAAAATAAACTTTTTGACTAACACATTCTCAGTTAATTAGTGAGAAATGTTCGGATCCATATCTGCATTCTGTTCAAAAAAGGCTGATATTGCAGAATTTTGCCTGCTGAAGGTCGCCCCCTGCAAAGCTATTCACTCCCCCCCCTCATCTCCTCTGGTCTACTTTTGGAGAGTACTCCCACCCCCCCCTCCACAACCTTACTCCAGCTCCCATCACACCCCTTCCTGCACACCCTGTCCCCTCCCATCCGCCCCCAATCCCCTCAACAGCACTGACTTGTCTCCAGTCTGCTCAGCCCACGCTCCATTGTCAAACAGGATACCTTTAGGGTGAGAACCAGAATTCTCGCAGTCAGCCAAGACTGAAAGCCCTGTTCACCATGAGTTAGCTAAACACTCTGGAACACCAGAAGAGAGTCAGGCCAGGTTTGCAGACCAAAAATGGCGCTGAGGGTCTGGACCCTGTTTAAGTGTGTCGGATTTGCATTCCTTGGCAGTCTTTGGTCCAGAGGGAAATGTAGGGAATAACGCAAATACTCTTCTAGAACAAAATTGGACCTGCACACAGTTTTGTAATTAGCATAATGCAGGATACATTTATTATTGCAAGAGCTTCATAGCTAAAAACTGCAAAGAGAAATATGCAATGACAGACATGTATTTTGTAAAACCCCTTAACGCTTGAAAAGCTGAAAATAATCTTGACGGTTGAAATAAACCCGTCATTCTGTTCGTGGCTTCATTATCAAAACACTGGGCAACCTTCGTTTTTAGTACACACCGTAATGTCTCACACAATGAGGTTTGCTTGCTTAACAGGTTAAGTCGGCCGGAGTTTACAAGTGGCCTTGTCATTGTCTTCCCACTAACCATTATGACATCTTGTGCGCGTTCCAAGGATTAACACTATGATGCAAGTGTAAGCAATTTAAGATGCGAAGTATAGCTTACAAAATGGCAACCTCACACTTCCCTTTTCTGAGAAGATCACTCTAAACCCTCATGCTGCAATGTTAGTCAGCCTAAAATATTCTTTGTGGCGGAGTTCGTGATCTACTCTTCCTGCACCTGTGTCAAGCAAAGTGTGCAAAGCTATAGTTGTAATAGAGTTCATGCTACTCGCGCACCAAGCCACAAATAACTTGAAAAAGAAGCAACCTATTACAAGTATCAGTATGCCTGCCACAAGAAACCACAATCTTTGACCCCTATCCCCCAAACATGCTTGTAAAGGTTGTCCATCAGTCCACTCAACGGTGTTTGGGGATGTGGGAAAACTCCCTGATGTGTGCTGCATGATCATATATACATTCCTTTTTTTTAAAACACATAACAAGGTCAACCCACGGATTACTTTATAGCAAAGGATCAATGGGAACCACAACAACACATGAAGGATCCAATGTGCATTTAAATTCAACTTGTCTTTAATCAACAATATTATTCAAGCAAAAATTACTTTTAATAAGAACATGGAATGATTGCTACAAAACGTGCAGCAGTGCAAAGACCCTCTAGTGCAAAAAGGCATTCAAACAGTACATATCAGGGTATTAACAGTTGGATCAACAGCAACAAAGCATCAATAAAAATACTCGAACACAACACTCACACAGCAGCCGACCAAACATCCTTCCATACACAACCAAAACATAGTGCTTGACCATCGTATTGTGCAAACACCGTTTTCTGAACATGAAATGTACGTGTTCAAAAGTATTCAGGTAACTAATAGCTCTCGCCACCAATAGACTCAAAACACAGTGTGCCACTAGTCTGTATTACATGGCACCAGAGTGAATTCACACCTACCGAGTAAAGTTTACAAAAACTAAAATCACGAATGAATCAGCTTTCCTCTTTGCCTACTTGAGTTACAACCATACAGGTTTTTAAATGTTCAAAGAACCCAGCCTTCTTCAGAGCAGATCTATTTTGCTCAGAGTGGAATGATGCTTTTCAATAATCGCAATGATAAGACACAGCCGAGATAGAAAAGGCTTGCACATTCAACTCAACTTTAAACAGAATAAGTATTTAAATGGGGAGTTTACTTCTCTTACTGCCACTGCCAGGCCATACCTTCACCTTCCTATTTCCTTTCCGGGTGAGAGATGTCACTGGAGAGAGGGGGGGAAAATCGGGGCCTGTGACGGCTACTGTGAAAAAACCGTACTAGCCGTAGGAGTGGCTTCTCCCTGGCAGGGGCAACACGAGAAGCAAAGTTTCCATTTTGGCTTACTGCACAAAAACCCAGACTCATTTAAAAGTGGAAAAGGTCGCTTTAATGTTACAGGCCAAATCTTACAATCAAAAGCTTAACTGGCTCCATGGCCTAACAAACTAAAGAAATATTTTAACAACCAATTAAATAAATTAACCATTTTCATTTTCATTTTCCCCGAACAATTAAATAATTAAATAACCCAAGTCCTCCCTAATGATCCCTTGGATCCTACCGTCTCCTTGCCCCTTTTCCAGGCGTCCCGCTTTCTCCCAGGGGCCATGCCCCTAAAGGCTCAATACCTGTTCCACCGGGGTGACCTGCTTGTGCAAACAGCGCCACCCCATCCTTTCCCGTGTCATTCCCCCATTGTGCTTCCCTCCCCCCACATCAAAAGGGGCCATGCCCCCGGCACCAGAAAAACCCTCCCCCGAGGAGTTCTTTCTGCCCCACCCCTCTCCCCCAAACTTTTCTACCTCAAACTTTTTACCCAGTCTCCCAGCCCAGAACCTAAGAAGAGCCACACCCGTATCCCTTACCAGATCATTTTCCCCAGCAAGACTAATCCCCCCCATCTGGAGGCCCATAGCTTTCCCTCACCCCAGCCAACATAGGAAGCAACTAATCCCATCCCAGCCCCCCAAACCCGGACATCTTACCACAACATCTTTATAGTTGCACCTCAGTTGCCTGCCAACAACCCTTTTCTCAACTTCTTTCCCCGCCCACTTAACCCTAGAATGTCCCAAAAACCAGATTTTTGACATGACCGGACCTCCTAGCAGCATCTGAAAAAGAAATTACAAAATCACTTTGTTTGCCCCGGTCCCTGACATACCCTTTGTATCTCCCTTACTCCCAGCGTCCCAACCTTTTCACCTATTCCTCTTAATAGCCCAGCCTGCTACTTTCAGATGCTGCACCCCTCCTAAATGAATGAGTTCCAACCTCCTAACCTTTCCCACACCACTAGTAACAACTCCTCAGTACCCTATTCTTTCTGGCCATCTCCTTAACCCTCTCCGGAAACACTTCAGGTCTTCTCCTACCGTCCCCCTATATTTCGCCCCTTTCACCTAACCTTTAAACAATACACCTAAACCCACTTAGACCCCCCTTTTCCTCTAAACTATTACCCCCCTGCTCCCCCTTGCCCCCCCACCTTCCATCACCTTATTAATATTGGCCCTGCGTTGCCCCCCCCCTGCACTGGGGGCCCACGTGCACCCCCGTCCATGCAGGCCCCTTACTTTATTGCTCCTCTCGCCACTGCACCAGCGGCCAAACCTGCACCCCCGTCCATGCAGTCCCATCCTTATAACTAATTTTCAAGATCCTTGCGTCCATTACCACTTGTTTCCCACCTGCACCAGGGGCCCTAGTGCACCCCCGTCCATGCAGGCCCCTTTTCTGCCTTACTCCTCTCCACCGCTGCACCAGGGGCCAAACCTTTGCCCCCGTCCATGCAGTCCATTCCACATAAATTCCTCTTCCAGCACCTTGCTTCGTTGCTCCACTTCTTTCCCCCAGCTGCACCAGGGGCCCTAGTGCACCCCCGTCCATGCAGACCCAGCTCATCACTTCCCCTTGCTGCACCAGAGGCACTCCCGCACCTCCGTCCATGCAGCCTGAAGCTTACTCACCTTGACGTGGGGCAAGAGTGAGGGCTTCGCCACCGTCGTCCATGCCCTCCAAACGACGGCCACCACCCCTTAACAATTTCCACAGTTACATCCCCCCTGCGGCCCTCCCCTACCTACGCTTCTTCCTCCTCACCCTTCTCCTACCCCCTTTAAGTCGCCCCCAAAAACCTTTCATCAAACCTTGTGCCCCCCCCTCCTTTTACGTTAAACTGAGCCCGACCTACCAGCACACCCCAATTTACCTGGCATGCGGTCCTTCCCCCCCCCACTTCCTTGCCCCGCTCCTTGCCCTGACCCACTGTCCCCTGCCTGAAATCAATCTGTAACCGGATGCCAACCCGCACACCTGCTGCACTCGTGTTTAAATTTGCACATCCACCTCGTGCAGCCTTCTTTATTGAACGCCCAACATGCTGTCGAGGGCTGTTCTCCGCCTCCTCCCCCGACCCCCTCATGGCTGGGGCGACCACGAAAGGGCCAGTAAGGCACAGGCAGCCCACTTGCTGTGTGCAATGTCAGGGCAGGCCTCATTGGAGCCATCCATTGCAGCCAAAGATCCATGTCTATCTCCCCCCAGACCGCCTGACTGTCCTCCGCCATTCTCGCTCTGAATTCCTCATCATAGCGTACCCAGGCAAAACCCCCAAAACTCGTGAAAGCCTTCCCAATTACGTCCATATATTTAAGCAGGGCCACACAACGCTCCGGGAATTTTTCACAGTACACACTGGCATAAATGATAAACGCCGACGTCCAATTCTCAATAGTCACCGGGACCCTTGGGCGTGAAGCCAGTTCCCTCTCTTCCTCCTTAGACCCCCCTCCTTTGCTCTCACTTCCCTATGGAGCAATTTAAAGACATCCACAAATTCCCCTGCCTGAATCTTCTCCCTGGTCGCTGCCATCAAGTGCACCCCCAATGGTTTTGTTATCCCCATGTATGGCAATTTTTTCTCCTTTCTTTTCACTTCACACTCATCTTTTCCGGCTTGCACTTCGAGCACCAATGGCTCCACCACCTTGTCCGTTTGGACCTCCACTGAGCAAATGCTCTTCTCAACCCCCGCGGCTCCAATGGCCTGCACACCAACTTCTTTCCTTACACTTTGCAGTCCAGACCCTTCATCCCGTCCCCCTTCTTGCGACCCCTCTCTGCCATGCAGATGACCATTCCCTTTCCCGCTCACCTCTTTCCACACCTGCCGCCTGTGGTCTGGCGTCCACACCGATGCTCCTCCTCTCCTTTCTTAGAGGGCTCCTACTGCGGGGACAAAACATGTCAGCACACTCACCCAGCCAATAGTTCCCCTGACCCCTTCCTCCCCTTCCTCCCCGTCCACCCTGCACTTCCCCTTCCCTATCCCACCTCAAGCTTCTTCTCTCCTCCCCCCTTTCCCTTTCCGCCCCATAATCTTCCACTTCCCATTGCCCCACATATTTCTCCCATCCCACTTCATCACCCCTTAAATACCATTGCGTATGCGAGCTCCTGCCCGAGTTGAGTTGATGATCTTCTTCCGAGCCCGGGGCGTCCGCCCCGCCACTCCTTTGAGGTCTTCTCGGCGGGGTTGTGGAAACCCCTGCCTGGTCCTCTTCTCTCGGGCGAGGCGTTCCGTCCTCCACCCTGGAATCCTCATTGCTAGGGGCTGTGCTGCGCCCTCTAGGCACTCCTTACGCTGACCGAGGAGGGGCCGTACTGAAACCCTCTACCTCCACCTGACCAGCGGGGGCTGCGCAGCACCCTCCGCCCTCACTCCTACCCGGGGGGGCCGTTCCGCACCCCACTCTAACCTCCTCAATTGATGGGGACCTCTCCCTCCTTCTCCCACCTGCACTCTTCTGCAGGTATTTACCCCCTCTTCCCCTCTGCCCTGACACCCCCCTCTGCACCCCCTCACTGGCCCCACTCTTGTTCCCTTGAGCCACCTCCATCTGAGCACTCCTATCTTCCCTAGGGCTATTACTCACTCCCTCCCTCAATGGCTGACCACCCAAAATCATTTCTCCCCCGGACTCCCTCCTGTCTATCTCCCTCCTCAACTTCCTACCCCTGGATTCCCACACCTCCCCTTTCCCCGCCGCAGGGGTGCAAGCCATCACTGCCGCGAGAGCCCCATCTGCCGCTGCTCTACGCTGCGGCCTACCCCCACTTATCTCCCCCTCACCCGTGACCTCTCCCCCAGTGACCTCCCCCACTGCCCCCTCCAACTGGGCCTTGGATGCCCTACTAATTATTTCTAAGGCCTCCCTCAGAGCCTTAGCATCAACGAGCCCCTTCTTGCTGGCTCCCTGGCCCACCATTGTGCACTACTAATCTGAGTGCACTACAGTATATATGCCCCTTGAAAATTAATCTAGCGAACCTAAGCCCCCGAGCCAAACTACCCGTGGACCTAAACCCCAACTGACCAACTACTAACTGAGAAATGAGTTAAAAAAGCACTAGCGAAACCCAACCTTTAATATCAAATCCCCAATGCAAATTACAAAATTATTAATCAATTTAACAAAAAAATTTATCTTTTTTAAATTTATTTATCTACCTCTATATACCCCCTATAATACTGTTTAACAAAGGTAGCGGGCGCCCCTCTCTCGCAAGAACAGACATGATAACCTGTTCAGTGGTTATTAACCACTTGAGAGTTCGCAGCCACTGCTTTTACTCACTGTGCCTTTCACAGATGGGAAATATCCATTTGCATATCAGTCTTTGTCCTGCCCAGGGGCAGTCCAGCACCGAAATACAATGGCAATTCCAATCTGAACGAGAGTACCACCAGCAACCCCATACACGTGTTTCACCCTTGTTGGGGATCATCAGTGAGGTGAAGCTGATGCCTCTCTAAGCACAGTGAGAGGGAGACCACGTCTGGTTGCCCCCAGGAGACCTAGGGTTACCAACCCCAGGTTCCTTAACAAATAGTTTAACAAAGGTAGCGGGCGCCCCTCTCTCGCAAGAACAGACATGATAACATGACTGTGCTTAGAGAGGCATCAGCTTCACCTCACTGATGATCCCCAACAAGGGTGAAACACGTGTATGGGGTTGCTGGTGGTACTCTCGTTCAGATTGGAATTGCCATTGTATTTCGGTGCTGGACTGCCCCTGGGCAGGACAAAGACTGATATGCAAATGGATATTTCCCATCTGTGAAAGGCACAGTGAGTAAAAGCAGTGGCTGCGAACTCTCAAGTGGTTAATAACCACTAAACAGGTTATCATGTCTGTTCTTGCGAGAGAGGGGCGCCCGCTACCTTTGTAAAACCCCTATAATACTGCCCTAGCCCCTGAAACCCCCTGCCCAGGCAATAACGTGCCACGGGAAAAGGAAAACCCGCAAAAAACCAGCAGCCCAACTATAAATGGGCCCGAGATATGCTCGTGTCACACTGCCCCCTGGCTGCGTGTAAGCACCACTGCACCAAATACTAACAGCACTGTCCCTTTAAGGTGAGCACACTGCCCCCTCTGACACGCGACGGCTACCGCACGTATCTTTCCCCTCACAGCTGCAAACACGGGACCCGGCGCTCCCTAATTAAAATACCCCCTACAACTCCAATGGAAAGAAGCACCACACTAGATGCCCAATATCCTCCCCGCTCCCCCTCCCCCTCCCGGACCTGCGTTCAACAGCATGTTTTTTTTTTTAATAAAACCCCACACCCTACAGCAAAATGGGAAATACGCCGGGACAAAATGCCGTGCAAGAAAACCCTGCCCGGACCACAGACAACGCTGGGACCAGAGCCAAGTACAGTAAGTGGGGGTACCTTATCTACGGTACCCCCGGCTATAACAAGAATATATATTTTATAACCATGTTCCTGCTAACTATACCTAACCTCCTCAATACTACAAACTATCCCTCTCACCTACTCTACCCTGCAGCACCGACTGCCCAGCTACTTCAGGGAAGGCTCGGGAGCAGGCGACAGGACTGAGACAATCATCAAGTCCTAACCGTCGCCTGCCTCACGAACCTTCCCTGAGCCCTTAAATACGCCCCGGGAGGCGCTCTGCCCCCACGGCCACTCACTGGCCGTGTGCAGCGCCAAAAACTCCCCGGGGGAACGCGAAGCGTTCCCCCCGGGCCCCCCCCTTGTAATACTTCCAAAACAAGGCTTTGTATATTTCGGTGCCACAAAGCCAAAAAACCCTTGTTGAAGTGGGAGGCTGGTAGTTGATAGGGCTGGCAGGTGTAGGGGGTCTGGCAGTTGGAGGTGGCCTGTGCTGGTTCATAGAATAAGTGGGTGTTTTGCATCTTTTCATAAGGTTAAGCATTACAGGGTTCCCAAGCTAAGATGGTGGAATGCAGGGCTGATCTGATTGGTTGGTTGGGAGAACAATAGCGTGGGGTACTTGGTTTGTGCTGAGTGTTCTATAACTGCCTTTCATCAAGAGAAATTCAGACAGGTTGTGTGATTTATAGTTCCTTAATTTAGGCCCAATCCAGAGTCCTGAAATTCCTTCAAAGAGGTAAGAAGACAGCTGTAGCAGTGAGTCATTTCCCTAGAAGGTCACAGGTGGGAGCATTTCAATTTTAAATCAAATGCTTGAGAAAAAAAATCAAGACTAAAGTTAGCTGTTCATTCAGAAAATCTAAGATGGAAAGGAACAGTATATTTAATTTAAGAAAACATGCTGAGGTTGTCATAGCAAGCAGCAGAACAGTTTATCTTCATAGTGTTTTGTAAATAATTTGAAGTTTAACGTTTGAATAAGCGCATTATGCCAAAGACAAGCAGTGCAGGTTGCATCGCCTGATTAAGCAGTGCATGATTTTTCAGTTGTTTTTGACACAGCAACTATTTGAGGAATTTGCCAACGGGGATTCTGTTAACACGCGAGGCGCAAATTAAGTAACCTCTAGAGGGGTGTGGAGGTGTTTGTAACTGAAGCTAGTCAGCGCCACGTTACAGTGCGCGTGTCAAAAGAGATTGCTTGGTAATCTCAGGCGCATGTTTTCATATTCTTTCGAAGGCGCTGTGAATTTTAAGGTTTGAAGAAAACCAGCATTGTATTACCAGCGCGCGGTGGATCGCAAGCAGTTTCATGCGCAAGTCCTTGTTTTTTTTTTCATCAGCGCAGTGAGGCTTCGAGCAATGTGAACTAACAACTGGCGTCATCAGATACGGTGCTTATTTTGTAAAGGCGCAGTACCGTACCAGTGGCGGCATTCAGGAACTACAGTAGCTACATCCCAGTGAGTTCATTTAAATTCAAATGCTTGCGAGTTACTTCCCATTTAAAGCGCATTCATAGAAACAGAAAGGGGAGTACGCTCTTCTTAAGGGAGCTACCACCAAGACAATTCTGAAGGCTTTTAACATTAGTGTTCAACTAATGAGAAAGAACAGTACTTTGTAAAACATACTACAGATTAATTAAAGCAAGAAATGAAAGTACTTTGTTCATAGCCTACCATTGCAAGTTTCAAAGATTTCTTGTTTTCTGCTACAATTGCAAGTCTAAGAAAGAACATTGCTTCCAGTCCATACTAGTAATTCATGAAGACATTAACTCCTGTTTTCAACCGCATCTCAGGAAAATAAATGGTTTTCTTTAAAGTAATAGAAAAAGAAAGCAGAAAGTAATTACTCAAAAAAAACCTAAAAAAAGATAAAGTTTCTGGAAGAGACTAGTAATAGAACTCTTGTTGTCTCAACTATTCTTTACCGAGTATTTCAAGGTCAGTCATTTAGAAGGTGTTCAGCTAGTCAACAGTACGCCTCCAAGCTAATAGCAGAGGCATAACAGGTAACAGATTGTTTAACTACAGGTATAATTCTTACACTCTTGTTTTACACTGAACGTATATAACCTGGTGTATTTGTTCCTCTACCGATACCAGAGATGGTCCAGAAGGTTGGGAGTCTGCAGTATCTCGTTCTTCCTTGGGGTTCTCGACTCAGCTGTGAATACAGGGTTGAGTAGGGAACTCCTGGTGAGGGTCTGTGGGATCGGCATAAGCTCCTGCGGATTCCAGCAAGCAACAAGAGAAGCAAAGTACCCATTCAAATACTTCCAAAGCAGGGCTTTCTATACTTCGGTGCCACAAAGCCAACACACCCCTTGTGGAAGTTGTAGGCTGGTAGTATTCTAAGGGTGCACATATTAGAATAGGACTCCATGTTGCAGGGATACTGCAAAAACAGTCTGGTGAGGGGAACATTTCCCTTAAGTGTGTCTATATTATTGCTAGTCTCATTATTGGAATACTGTTTAATGACAGGCCATCATATAAATACTACAGAGTTGGCTTTTTAATAAGCTTAAGACAGGGTCCGGGTTATTGGTCCATTTGTCCTTAAAACAAAGTTCCCCAATTGATCCCTATATCAACAAGATGCTGCCATTTGCAAGTAATTCTATTGTAAAGTTGCACCCCATTGCGTTAACCAACATTCTCCCCTCTCCTTGTATCCCCACGCAAGAGGCAAGTGTTATGATGGATGTACTCAAGTGTTCTGGCCATTTGAGGTGATCATGTTTGTGGGCCATAGCACTAGATTCTATTCATTCCATAGTGCTAGGTCAGAGACAGCAGAGGATAGAGGATCAAGGATCCTGTTACAACGCAAGTTGAGGGGTTGCAATGATGAGCCAGGAGACCAGGTTGGGTTAAGAGACTTTAGTGGCTTTGTGGTACATAAGTCACAGGTAACAAGTTACAGGCAGGATAAGTACATAAGGGAGGGAAGCATCCACCGGTCCCCCCTCTGTTCAGCTCATTTTCCAACTGAACAGGGAGAACCTTGGCACTCACACCAAAACATTCTAGATGGAACACTATAATACAAGCATTCCAGGCACAGGCTCACATATACTTCGGAAACAGCTAATGAACCAGGATGGGTAAGACATAACACATCTTCCCCCTTACATGACAATACAATGAAGGAAGGAAACAGAAGGAAAAGTCATAAATGGACAATATTTCTAAAAAAAAAACTATCCTTCCATATCCCATCCAGCAAACCACTAATAGTCATATGCTATTCCCTTCCAATTCCATGATATAGCTAAAAATAGCTAATCCACTACAAGACACTCGCCAGAACCATAATGGCCATTTATGGAACTCAGCTACAGGGAACCAGCCCACAATCTAATAAACAAACCCGACCACCTACATCATATCATTAACCCTGTTACAATATTCTCCAAAATCAAAAGCTTCTTGAAAGAAACTACAGGGTTAATACCCTCTATCTGCCTAATGCATATCATTTAGAGACACAAATTGCCTCCACATAACATCCTGCTGAGCACCAACCACATTAACGGTGACAAATAGCACCAATGTTGATACCCAACCAAATGATCAATCATTAACTAACACATTGACACAAAAAATGTGCCAACATAAAACCAGGTCTGTAACCTAGCTACTAACCTTGAAACACCAATGCTCACCACTGAGCACATTAACATTTGAACCTAAGTAAGTTCACTACCTGAACAAGAGAATGCTCGCCACAACTAAGCATATTAAACATAGGCATGCTTAAAGGTCAAGGAACTAACCTATTACTAGACAATGAGCAAACCATGCTCTCATACTGGCAAACAGACGTTCACACAACCACAATCACACAGCTGACTTATTAATAACCTACACAGTTTGTTAAATAAACTAATGAACGAATTCAGCTTGAAAAATTTGGGAATATAAAACGTTTTAAGTTACACCACCATATAGAGTCCCAAAAATCATGCTTGCAAAGTTCAGTTTTGACATATACCTGTGGGAAAATTGTTAGGTTAATAAAAAACATTGTCAAAGTGAACATATCTAAGAAATGCAGTAGTTCTATGGCACTCACAATATCCACACAAAAACAACAAGGCGAATTCAGCATAACAAATTTTGATAATCCGAAAATTAGGTGCGCCGCAATAAAGTTCAAAATGTTATGCCTGCAGAGTCTTTGTTGATATGTAACTGTGGCTTAGTTACTGCAAACTACACTATACATTTTATTACCTGCCATTTCTTTTGGTTGCATTAATTTCATTCCATTACCACTTAAAACCTGCTAAGAACATTGGTGCCATAGCCATTTCCAATTAAAACTTGCCAATAACCAACATTGGCACCATAACTTTAGGTCCAATGCAATTACTAAAACACTTGCCAAACAAAACACATTGGCACCATAATAAAACACTACTTATTGGCACATAGCCACCATATGGCTCCAAAAAATAATTCAATTGCCCACCCTTGGGTAACACTCATGCTTACAGTTTGGCACACACCAATAACTATATTCACACCAATAAAGAGACCCACAGCACATGGCCACTGTAAATCAACACTCCTGCCAACGCTATTGGCACAAAAAACAGGAAACTCCTTTCCCAGAAGCATGTTATAGAATGCCATATAACAAACCATAAAAACTACACCACAATGCCTGCAAAATGTGACCCATGTTTTCATATATCACATTCCCAAAGTGATGCATTGCCTTCATTTTCCAAACATTTTAGCATGTGATGGCCTTTGCATTTACAAAAGAAACGTTGCATGGGTACATTGCATGTTGCTTTCAACTCTTAAATATCAGCTCAATAAAATGGCAGTCACAAAAAAAAAATTGCAATGTACATAAGGCAAAACATTTTGAGTTTGCACATTACACTTTCAAGAAAATCGAAAGGCAGAAACACTTTCCTGACGATCCGATCAGACAAAATGGAAATGCTAATAGAAAATAAATGCCTGCCGCTTTCATTTTGATAGCCTTGAAATGCATCCTCCAGTCATTGCAGTACATGTAACGTTCCAGTAATGCCGAAGGTAATGAACAGTCAATCCAGCTGCGACTTTAACTCCTACTCAGTGTTAATATGACTTGCAGCCGCTCCTTTTTACAGCCTGTTCAAACGCAGCTTGTAAAAGTCTTATGAAGGTGGGCGTGCTGTCAAATGCCCGGCTGCTTCTATGCGCTCTCTCGCTGGAGCCATTTGCCCTGCTGATAAGCAGAGTCTCTATTTTGTTCCCCCGACCCCTTGCTCTGCCAATAACACGCCACTGACTTCTTGTGAAGCGCCAAACTAAAAATGCGCCTATGCCTTATATATTAAGAAGCCCTTGCTGTGGCAGATGCAGAACAAATGAAAGTGAGGAGCGCTGCCCCCCAAAATCACTATAAATGTCCCTCACTAATCAGTCATGCAGGACGAGGGCCAGGGTGTGGGGGGGAACCGGTGGATGCTTCAAGGTCCCTGCTTCTGCCTGCTGGCCACTCAATGCCGCTGTGGTCATCGGTTGTCCTTTTGTCCTGCATGTCCTGGGTCTTGCTTGTTTTCTTTCCTTCCTTGCTCCTGCCTTTCTTTATTGTTTCCAAGGAACAGGCATCAGTAATCCTCGTCGCCAGTGTTACAACGCAGGTTGAGGGGTTGCAATGATGAGCCAGGAGACCAGGTTGGGTTAAGAGACTTTAGTGGGTTTGTGGTACATAAGTCACAGGTAATAAGTTACAGGCAGGATAAGTACATAAGGGAGGGCAGCATCCACCGGTCCCCCCTCTGTTCAGCTCATTTTCCAACTGAACAGGGAGAACCTTGGCACTCACACCAAAACATTCTAGATGGAACACTATAATACAAGCTTTCCAGGCACAGGCTCACATATACTTAGGAAACAGCTAATGAACCAGGATGGGTAAGAAATAACAGATCCCTGAATGGTGTGGCTGGTGAACACACACTTTTCAGAAGCAGTTATGTATGCCAGTTTCATATACGATTTTCCCTGTAGTTAAGGTGATAACTTAGTGCTACCCAACTGGACAAGGAGGCAGGTAGCGCCCATCACTGTATCCCACAACATTGATGCACTCATATGGAACCTTCTGCTCCCACTACACCTACATGCGCACTGATCAAGCAGTGACGCAGATCTGTACCGGTTCTTGACTCAGGTTTACTGGGAGAGCGTGCAGGTACCAGACAAGTGCAGTTGTGCCAGGGTCTGTAGTGACAGGAGGAAAGCATTACTCCTTATATCATTCCTCCTACAGAAGAAGAAAGGCTGCCAATAAGTGATGTGATGGAATGCCACAAACTGTGGATAAGGTCTCTTGTGATAAACCCAGAGTTGTCCCAATGAAGAGCCCTCCCACCTAGCAGGCAGGCTAAACAATCTGGTAGACCAGGGATGTGGAATTAAGTTGGTTGTAGAAGTGTAGTGTTCAGCTAGTTGATGCCCGTCGGGAGGGGTGGTCACTTTTCATTGCCACCTATGGCTTGGTTGCAATGCGTATGGTGTTGGAATGTAGAATTTGAGAGGATACGTTTGTGGGGGAAGGGGGTCAATCAGAACCCAATGGACAGGTCTGACTGATGCAGACAATTCTGAACCACATATCAAGTCATAATTTGACATATCAAGGCATGAAAGTCATTGTAAAGTATTCAAAGTGATAGAAACACCTGGAACATGGTTTAAGAGGAAATATGTGGCGTCCTAATAACACTCTTATCACTGGCCCTTTATAGATGAGCACCATTTAACCTTCTCACATTGCCAGTCAAAATATCTTTCAATCTCTCACTTACATTGTACCCAGTGTGCAACAAGGATCTGGGAAGAGGAAGTCTGGAGACTCCACTCGCAGGTGTAAAGATCCTTTGGCTGAGAGAAAGGGCTTCTTGGAGTAAGAGCAGGCCAGGCCGTGGTTCACCTTTGTTATGTTGGTTGGCAGTCTACACAATCTTACTTATGAGCAGAAGCATTTGTCAAGGGATCGCCCTGATTGCGGTAGACATCTGGCAGACACAGTGTCTCCCACAAGCCTTAGATACCACTCAGACAATGGTCACAACCACATGCTAAAACTCCTGCAGTCCTCAATCACTTTGTGTTGAGGCAGCTCCAAGGAATGTTGCTGTAATGCTGAAGGGTGTTATTCGCAATGAAATAAGGAGACTGAAAGATAAAAGGTGGGGTGTGGATTCCCTAAAGAGCCCCACAAAGCGTGGTGCACCACCCCTTTGTCTAAGGGGGTGCCACATGAGAGGAAGCACTCTTACAGTGAAAGCAAGATGGTTGGGGCAAGGGAAATAGGACTGGTGGTCTAATAACATAGCAATCTAGATGCAGTAAAAGATGCCAGAGTTGGTGCAAAGACTCTAGTGCACACTTGGAAAGCAAAACTTTCACAGGTTTCACCTTTGGTGAAGTTCCAAATAGACTCCAGCTGCGATGCTCCTGTAGCAGACAATTATTCCCATTCAATGCAAAAAATGGAGGCCATCAAGGTCGGAACAACAGAGGCCCTAGTCGTTGGCTACTGGCTGACAAAATCCTCCATTTGCTGCAAGATCATTTGCACTATAATCCATTAATTGTAAACTGCCATCTTACCTTCTCATAAGCAACACCAAACCCTAGTCTGGACAGCTCATCCTCAATCAGCCAAAGTCTCAAGGCAAGAAACACCAATTCCAAGTAATTAGGATGAACATTTATATAGCACATATTTACAAAAATAAATCCTCTTGACTTCATGAGCTGCTGGATTGAGTGTAAACAATAGGACAGTCTATGCGTGTAGTGGGATATATGCCATTTCTGACACACCTATACACAAGTGTTTCAAAACTCCACGAGGCAAGGGAAGGGAATCAGAGGGAAGGCAGACAGCGATCTTACTAGGCCAGGTGATAATGAGATCACGCAAGTGCATGGAAGGGGGGGAAGGTAAAGTGCGTGGGGAGGGGTAAGGGGCAGTGCAGTACATAGGATCAACAGTAATAAATAATAGAATAAAACAATAAGTAAAAGTGAGGCCAGCTTGTGGCAAGTGCAGGGGTAAGTGCAGACATCAGGTGTCAAGAGCTGGTGGGGACTATAAGGATACAGAAACAGCCCGCAAGTGCAGGGGTTGCCTGGGAGGCAGTGCAGGTGTGCAACTGGCAGGGGAGGTGACCTGGGCCTGAGATCAGAAGGTAACCAGGTGACCAGTGCAGTTTCAGTCAAGAGTTCAGCAGGGGAAGAGGAGGAGAGAAAGCAGAAGCAAAGAGGAAGGTCTTGAGGTGCTTCCGGAACCGGAGATGGTTCTCCTCAAGTTTCAGGGAGGCTTTTCAAGAGCGAGGACCGAGCTGAATAAATATCTACCTCCAACTCGTTGCTTGGAGAAGCGACTGACCCCGAGGGAGTTGGAGGCGGATGAGCGAAGAGCTCGAGAAGGAAGATATTTAGGAAGAGAGAGTTAAAGGTGTTGAGGCCCCAGAAGGACTTGTGGACGATGCAGAGGGTTTTGAACTTAATCCTTGCAGCTACTGGGAGCCAGTGCAGAGATTTCAGTCCTGGAGAGCTACAATTCCTGGTCTTGAGGCAAAGGACAAGTCTTGCAGTCCTGTTCTGGATGAGTTGCACAGGGCAGAGAGTAGAAGTAGGCAGATTAAGAAAGAGGCTGTTGCAGTAGTCCAGCCTACAGAGAACCAGAGCTCTGGAGACAGTGAGCTTCTGAGGGAAGGAGAGGAAAGGAAGAATAACTCCGAGGAGGTGCAGTTGGTAGTGTGACTTCTAAGAGACATCCGAGATGTGAGGAGAGAAGGAGAGTGTGGAGTCGAAGATGACCATGAGGTTTTTAGCCTCATAGGTGGGAGAAGGAATCGGGCCAAGAGAGTCCGGCCAGAGAGAAATAGGAAAGGAGGGAGCAGGTGTGCCGGTGAGGAGAATCTCAGTCTTACTTGCATTAACTTGCCATCGAACTTGGCCTATAGAAGCCTTCTAATCAGGGGCTGTACTTGGCCTCCATGTATGATGTCCAAGGATCTTTTCAAAACTGGAAGCCATTTCCTCCAAGCATGTCATTTCTGCTGCAGAATGATACAGTCTCGATTGGTCTAGCAGCTGCTTCAATGAGATTTTTTTCAAATTCAGGATCTTCAATTCCAATTTTTGCTTACAGGAAATGCACTTATGATAGTAGCCAGAAAATGATCAGTTTTCAAACTACAAATTATTTATTCCTCTCACAGGCCGTCAATGTCAACTGTTAATAGGAAGCAATAGGTCTCATGGCATTCGGGTTAAAAACAAATCATGCATCTTTGTTGACAGTAACTGCAAATGTCTCGTACTCCCTTTGGTCTCTCCAAGAGAAGATTAAACTAACAGGTTATGCTACGTGTGATACACCAGAGATCATCTATGGGATCAAATGCCCATGCGGGTTGCATTACGTCGGCCAAACACAGCGATCAGCTAAGACAAGGTGGAATGAACACAGATCCTGCATCAGAAATAAAAACGCAAACTCAGCAGTGGCCAGACATTGGCAAAGTAAACAGCACAATTTGGCACAAATCAAATTTGTAATTTTAGAAAAGATCCAAAGCAGAGAGAAACATGAAGATCTGCAAAAGAGATTGGACCAACGAGAGACATATTGGATTGACAGACTGAGCTCCTTGACACCGAAAGGCATCAATGACATGAGTTTCTTCTGATTGGGGGTGTGGGGGGTGCACAAATTGGTTACTCAAACCAGAACATTGAGAACTTTTTTGTAGCCTCTAGATACATTTTGTTGATGAAATGTTAATGACAGTACTATCTGGATATGTTGATTTATTTATTTCATTCTACTACCATATTTTTGATTGATTGATTTTTTGCAATATAGGTATCCTCAAAGTGATAGGTAATTTTCACAATGTTCCCTCAACTGTCATATATAGGACAATTATGGAGAGTACCCCGGTCACTGATGGTCATCATTATAGAGTAGGAACATATCAATTTACTCCACACTCATGCATACTCCCCCACGTCATGCACATTCAATTTCACCGGTTCACTCCACTCACACCACACTTCTTACATCATGATGCACTATATTGGCAACGGAGGGAGGACGAGTAATTTGCTCCCCTTTTTTCACGTGAATTCCTTTGAGAGAAAGCGATACAAGCAATACGATATAGAAGAAATATTTCTCACACTCACCAGCTTCAGACGCGCACTGACATAACCATGGCAACAACCCCGCCTCTCCGTGCTCGCACGGAGAGGTGGGGCCAGAGGCGTACGTGCGTCAGCGTTCGCGCTGCTCCCCGGCGCCCGCCCCCGTTGCCATGGGCATTTAGCGAAGCATCGTAGCTCGCGTGCATTTCGCTTACCCACGCGAATGCACTCGCGTCTAGATTGCATCCTACAAGCACACAGGTAAGAGACTCTCACACACCAGATGTTAAAACTGCCCGTGCATTCAGCGGCACGCTGAGTTTCTTTTCCTTATACCATACAGCAGCATTGGACGCTACGTGTACTTACACACGCCACAATACGATTTGCAGCAAAAGGTACAGAATGTTCAGAACAGCATATATTACTGATTGTCCGTTTTCGAATAGTGTGTTCATTTGAAATAGCGTAACCATAATATATACTCCTGTTGTTGGTTTCTTTCCCTTTTACCATATAACTTCGGACCTCCATGGGGTATGTGTTACTCATTTACACATTTTTACATCTTTGATTGAAACGAAATGTGTTGTGTTGTCCTACTTGACAAATCTGAACAGTGTTGTAAAAGTAGATAGTAGTACAGCCCTGAAGATGGTCCTAGACCGAAATGCATTGGCTCATGTACTAAGTCACAAATTTACCCACGTATTCATGGGATGCCTCATTTAAAAAAAGAGTAAAAATGAGATATGAGAATAGAAATGTGAATAAAACATTTCTCTTGTGCAAATACAAGTGTTTTGTAATTATATGTTTGAAAAATTGAGAATAAGTTTACAAAGTACATTCGACTACTTCATGCAACCCTGATTAGGGTCAACTGTGAGCACCAGTTCTAAATAGGGTATATACACTCCATTTGTTCCCCAGTTGTTGTATTGTGAGGTCTGAATGCCAAAGGACCTTTTTTAAACTGGTAGCTCCAGGTTACAGTAATTTCAGATTCATCTCTACAGCAGTTGAACATTTATACTATAGCAACCAACGTTGTGCTCACCTACCCACCGTTTTAGTGTACAGATCAGCACCTCCGAAAGTCACTTTAGGAGTTTGTATGTTTCCCATAATAATAAAATGGGACACATCCAATAGGCAAACCAGTGGGTTATGGGGAAAAGTCAGGGCAGTCATTTCTACCACACGTGTGTAAGTGGCAGCACCAACCGTAGAGTTCTTTTTAGGTCTGGGACTCAGAAGAAAGGCAACACAGACAGCATTCAGGCAACGTAATTCAGAAAAGGGGGCCTGCAAAAACCCATGACCATGGACACAGGGAGCTTCAGAGGGAAAAATCCAAATAATAACCCAGGTTGAGTCTGCACTCACCAGGTACAACAAAACAACTCTGCAAGTACACATCTTTTTCAGTGTGAGGCACAGTATCGGTCACCGAAGGACTTGAAGCCTGGACCACAGACAACCCAAATGATCAATCTCCCTAGAAGAGTGCCCCACCAGCAAGGAGCTAATGCAACAATGATATATGGCATTTATAATGCGCCTGTACACAAGTGTTTCTAGGAGCGACAAGACAAGGAGGCGGAAACAAAGTGAGGACAAAACAACAATCTTACTAGGACTTGTGTCATTCACATCGCGCAAGAGCAGGGAAGGGGGGGAGGGGAGAAGTGCCGATGGTGGTGGGTCGAGAGTAGGGGTGTGGGGGGGTGGCTGGATAAGTGCGGGACAAAATAGAAACAAGAGTGCAGCCAATGGGTGGCAATTGCGGGTACTCATAAGTGTAGACAACGAATGGCGAATAAGTGCAAGAGAGGAGACTGTAGGGTTACAGATACAGACCGTAAGTGCAGGGGAGCCAAGAGACAGTGTGTGATTACAGCTAGACAGGCAGGGACCTGCGCCCAAATTCAGAGGGTGACAAGTGCATGGATCAGGCAGGTGATCAGCAAGGGAGAGGAAGAGAGAAGGCAAAAGCAAAGAGAAAGGTCTTGAGTTGCTTCAGGAACCGGAGAGGATTTTGCTTAAGTTCCAGAGGGAGGCCCCAGCCGAAGAAAGATCTGCCCCCAACTCTTTGCTTGGAAAAGCGACTGGCCCTCAGAGTTGGAGGTGGAGGAGCAGAGAGCTCGAGAAGGCAGGTATTTAGGAAGAGTTTGAGGTAGTGTGGTCCCAGGCCCCAGAAAGTCTTGTGGACAATGCAAAGGGTCTTACACTTGATCCTTGCCGCCACCTGGAGCCAGTGCAGAGATTACAGCGCTGGAGTGATACGATCCCTGGCCTTGAGACCAAAGACAAGTCTTGCAGTCCTGTTCTGGATGAGTTTTAGAGGCAGGAAGATTTAGAAAGGCAGTTGCAGTAACCCAGCCTAGAGAGGACCAAAGCGCTGGAGACAGTGAGCTTCTGGGGGGAGGGAAGAGTGCCTCCGAGGAGGTGCAGCGGGTAGTTTGACTTCATAGAGACATCAGAAATATGAGGAGAGTGTGGAGTCGAAGACGACCCAGAGGTTCATAGCCTCACAGGTAGGAGCAGGAAGCGGGCCCAGTTTGGGCAGCCAGAGAGTGAGAGGAAAGGAGGGAGCTGGAGTTCCGATGAGGATGATCTCAGTCTTACTGGCATTAAAGCAGAGATCATTGGTGCCACACCACTCCTGAATTGCGGAAAGACGGTCAGCAATGAGAGAAGGAGTAGCGGCAGCTGAGGGGAGCCTGAAGGAGAGCAGAGTGTCATTCGCATAACACTGAAAGTTGCTGCACAGGGCGGCTATGCAGTGGGCATGAGTCGCCAGGGACCTGGGAGGACAATGCAAAGCAGGCAGCCAGCTGAAAACTGTCCCATCCCAGGGACAACAGTTGAGGTGATCCAAGACAGCAGGGGTGTCCCACTAACCATCAGGACAAAAAAGGGCCCCTATCTTGATATGCTACGACCAGGAGGACAAGATGGGAAGACCGGGGAAAAAAGCTTGAAAACAGTCCCAGGATGAGATATCCGGGGAGGATAAAGGGAACCACAGGGAGGATGTCCTGGTTTATTTTGCCTGCTGAGCGAAGGGATAGGAAACTGGGCCCAGCCAGCATGGCCAAACTGGTAAACAAAAGAAAATTAGAAGAAATCTAATTTTTCATAATATATTAAAAAAGGTAAAAGTCTGTTAAACATATTACACATTGATATTATAAATTCAGAAAAACCTAAAGGGGAGGTGAGAAAGAAGTTAAGGAAAGAGGAAGGCAGAGTGAAATAGGCAAATCACCCATCAACCGCCAACTCATTTCGTTATATTCTAAACCAAACAGTTAAATTCATCGTACATCTTTGTAGTCATCCATCGCATCACGCTTTTGGATAGTAAACTCTAACCGAGATTAACACTAGCGCTACTTTTCCACAAATGCAATATTTGCTTTTTTGCCATTATAAGTGCTCGATATGCCCATTTTGCTTTGTTTCAGTGAAATCCATGTATACTAGGTTTGTTATCACAAACTACATGAATCGGCAGTCTGGGGAATGTAAACTCTATGACCAAATCTATTCAGTGTAGGATTTCTTACCAATATTCTCACTCACAGTACCAAAACATGTAGCTCATGGATCCATCTTCCTTCCTTCTTTCAGGGGACCAATACAGATCGTGAATCATCCTTTGTGTACAAGGCAAATCAAAGGTCAACTTTCCAATGTTTAGGTCTGGCACATATCTAGCTCCAATCCACTTCAAATACACTCCTATTCAGTTATTTTCTTCCATATAGACTGAGCTTTCATAACCTTTACTGTATCACTCACCTAGTTGCTCCATAATTAGGGTTACTTCCTATTTTATCTTAAAATAAAAGGAGCGGCTGCTGTGGATTTAGCGTCTTACTGAAGCGCACTATTCATCTGAAGGAAGGCCGTTTCCTGTCCATTAAGCAGCTCGTAGCAAAGAAGGAAACATCGTATTTCTGGCTTCTTCCTCCTTTTCTCGCGTGCCTAGCCCTTTCCAAACTTTCTTCGTGAAAAACTACAATGAGAAAAATCAGGAAAGAAGTGTCCCATCGCCATTCAGATGAGGTGAGTAACTCAAAATCTCTGCAGTTTAACCACAGAAGCAAAACGATGATGCAAATAGGAACATTTCCAGAGCGGTCAATAAGATGTCTGAGTGAATAGTTAATGTGTCTGTTTTTTTAAAGCATTGTGAGGGTCGGTGAGTGCCACACTCAGAATGAATTGTATAGGTCAGCAAGTGCTACACTTAAACAGAACTGTGAATGATTGCATGTTAAGGGGCTGGTTCTTGGAGTTGGTGCGCCGACGGAGGGGGATTTGTGCGCCATTCTGCCTGCAAATCCCCATTTGTTAAACAGGGATTTGCGGGCAGAGTGGTGCAAGGGTCCCCGTTTTTCAGCGCACAGGTTCCATGAATCAGCCCCAAAATGTCACATAACCCACTAACCAATATAAACTCTAAATCTCTGCATACTTCATAAAACCATCTCTCGCACAACCAGCTGCACGCACTTCACCACACTGCAACACATAAGCTGAACCAACAGCACACACGGACTGACACAGATCCAATACTCGCACCAAAGCTCAGCACCCGGTGTCTACCGAGTTGAAGCTGCCAACAGTACACCACTCCTTTCACTATCCTATGCCCTCTTCACCTTACTAACCCATCCCACCTTCTCATTTACAGATCCTCCAGAGCGCCTGGGGACCAATTCCGTTGGTGACGGTGCGCTATACAAGTACTGCTAAAATAACTATCTTACCAGTCATGGGTGCGAGTCAATTGTTGGAATTAAGGCAATACAGAGTGGCTGCCAAAGGTATAGACAACATTGAGAGGTGGATTATGGCAGGTAAATCATGTATTTTAGCATTTAAAGGAGAACCTCAAACCAACCTTGAAGTTCACGTTTACACTGTACTTGCTTAAACTTTAATTTATACTTTAATTTAAGGAAATCTAAATCCAACAGAGTATTATCAACAAGGAGTTGTCCTACTCTCCATATCTATGCCTTCTGCCAGGTCTTCCATGAGATCACACTGTTATAATTACAGATTGCTTTATATTTCCAAATGCATAAGGCTTTATACAATAGATACTTTACCTACCTTCCCACAGTGATTTCTCATCTTCCATTCTTGGATTATATTCTTAATTGGAATTAGCGTGGTGTGTGCCATTACATTTATATCCATGCATAGCAAATAGTACAAGGGAATAGGATGGACAGATGCTACCTCAATATTAACCTAGTTTGGGGGGGATCTTTTAATGTTGTGTCCACCCAATAACCAAATGTGTGAAATGAGTATGCCCTGTGATATTGGACAATTGTTGGAAAGCCCAAGCACCTTTTATTAACTGGGCTCTACAATCACTCAAGAGCTATTCACACTTTCTAGCCCCAATAAGAAACACTTGTGGATTTCATATATAGTCTTGCTGGGGATCTGCAATGGAAGCATACCAAACAGCACCATAATTTGGATAAAAGGGTAATTTTAATAACCCCTACGTTCCCCGATAAAGTTAAATTTAATCTCTTCCATTTCTGACACAGAATTCACATTTGACAACTTTATCAGCACTTTCTTTGCAGACACTTGGCTGACGTCTTAACAATGTTGATGCCTAAATATTTAAAGCCCTGACCCGCCCAGTTCAACTTTCAATCTCAAATAGTCCTCTGACACGATCTTGTTATTGGAAACATTTCAGTCTTAGGAGGTATTTACCTTAAAATCAAACAATTTCCAAAGTATTCTATAACCTCTAATAATTGAAGGGATCCATTTGGATTAAAGATTACAATACTAAAAGATCAATTGCATATAATAAAACTTGCGATTCATATTGACCATTTTTTATCCCAGATATCTTTGCGTCATTCCTCAGACATGTTAATGGTTATATGAACAAATGAAAGAAGGGGAGAAAGTGGACAACCTTGTTTAGTTCCTCTTTTAATGTCAAATTGTTATCCATACACAGTAACTTGGGCATTAGCAGGATTGTGAAGTGCATCAAAAAGCTTAAGAAAATTCAGACCAAAGTTGGTCTTCGCAAGCACCAACTGTAGATCGTTCCAATTAACCCCATCACATGCTTTTCGAGGATCAATACTTATTGCAGCGCTTGTTATTCTTTTTTTTGCAAATGAGTTATGTAAATCAATTCTCTCATTATCTGACCTGTTACATCCAGATATAAAGCTAGTCTTATTTATGTGAATTACAGAAGGTGGCAACTTACCGAACCATCTGGCATAGATTTCCCCTAATATAACATACATTCAAAAGATATTGGCCGATAATTTGCTCAAACTAAAAGGTTCTTGCAGATATTACTATAATTAACACAGATTCCATGTTGGCGCGATAGCTACTATATCAATAATAGTTTTAAACAACCTGGTTAATAAAGCAGATCATTCCTGGCTGAATATTTGTATAGAATCCGATTGGTAAACCATCCGGTGCTGGACTCTTACCCCACACTTATTGTATTTATTACTTCAATAATTTCTTTATGCTTACAACTCCAAACTATCTCTTTGCAATAGCAGAAATTAAGACAACTCTTGCAGTAAGACACTTGCTATTTCCCCTTCTGACAATTGCAGTTTGGGGATATAGTGTTTGTCATTAAAAAAAAGAAAAAAAAATATCACAAATCTAATATTTCCCTGAAGTCTCACCACTCTCCTTTTCAAATCAACAATACGGTCTACAATCTCATGTTCAACCTCTGAGCCCTTAAAGAACCTACTTTCTCTCCATGCCCGTTTTGTGTAGAATAATCTCTTTTCTGCATGCAAACTAAGTTTGTAATCTAAGGAACACATAGCTCTCTCCCACACTTCCCTATAACTCTCACTTGGAGCCTCGCCTTATAAACCGCCACCTCTCCATTTAACCGCCATGCTCGACAATTCCTCCAGCAATACTGGTAACTACACAAGCAAAAAATCCGAACAGACCTAAGGAATGGCCAGCGTCTAAGCATCTCTACTAGATCTACCCACTCATGGGGTGCGTTAGGTTATATTTTCATATTTATGCTAAATCTCCCTCACCTGCAAGACCCCCAGCACTTTCTCAACTTGGATTCTTTTTCTGTGTTCCTGAGTGAGCGGTAAAATTTTCTCCCCCACTAACCATTTTTTATTGTGTCCTTTTCATGACTCTCGATACTTATATTTCGGAATTATACTTTCCTATAAAATTCTTTGGCATCTGTATTTTTCTATTGCAGCACACAGCACTTTCTGTGCAGTGCTGCTAGGGTGCCACTGGGGCTCCCTTTTGCTTATTCTGGTGTGCTCCCTGTGTGAACTAATGTTCCCAAGGGCAGAAGGATACATTTTATCCTTTCTACAATCCCTGTTGTGAGACCAGCACACCCCATCTTATGCGGAGTGCGTGAAGGTTACTCTATATCCCCGTTCTCACTGTTCCTGTAACATTTCTGTTACAGTGACAAGCATATACTCATGGCTGGTGGCAGTGGACGTATTCTACCGACTTTTGCAATTTTTACTTGCAGGCTGTCAAACCAGCCGCAGTAATGCACAGAAGGGTCACCATTCATCTAGAATGGTGGCTTTCCTTTTTTGCCAATTAGTGTGCTTGTCCTTTCTTGGACCTTCTGCCGTACTGGGAGGGGGAGGTTGTGGTTTAATTTTTGTCTTTGGCAGGAACCCTTTGTGTAGCCTGCCGAGGCACCAGAGAGTCTGAATACAGGAAACGAGGGAGGAGTCAAAAACTCTGCAACCCTTCATCTTCTGGCATGTCTGCCTGTCCTGAAAGAATAGCGACCCCCCAAAGTTTTAATTTAGCATGTGTGCGTATTGGCTGGGTTTCTGGATAAAATGGGCTGGATCTGGAAGCTCAAGATACGTCGACCACGGGAGCTGAATCCGATGAGGAATAAGACGACGGATGAAGATGACTCCGACGACAGGAGAGGCCTGCTGTCTAACCGCTGCCTGTGCTGACCCCTTCTTCCATGCGACAAAGAAGTCTTGAAGACTACTCCAACACAGACTGGTGGGACCAATCATTCTCACGAAGACCTGCATGGACCCATCCCACGACGAGCTCGGACCTTCCTGTGCTGCAAACCGCCAATACCATGGGACCTTGAGGCTGAGTTCTGTGCAATGTCTTCCCATGAACAAATCTTGCTGAAACTTCAGTGGACTCCTGTTGGACTTCAAGAAGCAAGATTCCACTCGTTGAATTCCCCTCCCCAGAGTGCTGGACTGAGATAGCGAGGCAAATCGATCAGACCAATTTCTACTTTGAAGTGCACCGTGGTAAGGTGGAATTTTTGTTTCTGAATATAATTTGAGGTCCATGCTCCTTTGATTGAGGAACCTCAATCCAACAAACAGGGAGAAAGGGCAAAAAAGTATTTATACTGCTCAGTCAAACTGGCCCCTGACTTAGGCAATCCTATACACAACCAACATCAGGTTTGGTGAACAGTGTGTTGTCACAGGTGGGACATCTATCACCCGCTGCAGTGAGCCAAGGTGGAGGGTTACAACAACCCTTGGTGTTGATTGCTAAGCAAATTGGGGTAGCTTAAGCTTAGCCCTACACATCAAACAAAATATTCACATAACTTTTTTACAATTCACAATAATTAATAATCCCTAGTTTAAAAAGACAAAAGCACCTTCAAACATGAATACAATTCATCAGAAAATTACGATTGAAATTGCAAAAACAAAAAGCACATGGGGTGGAAAGTGTAAATAAACCAAAACAAAAACAGGTTTAAGAACATGGGCATCTGAATAAATCACTTCCTACGGTCGAACTGGAATTACTAAAGTTGACCGATTTCAAACCATACAATACTCAATTAAACACTAAATCTCACACTTCATCCCATTCAACCCAACATTTCATTCCTCACTCATTCAAAACACACAGAGTAAAGGGAAATTCATCAGGGTTATGCACTTATATCTAAAAACAGTTCACACAACGAAGGGCTGTGAAAACAGCAACAGACGTTTTCTAATTCAAGAGTATTTCACTCTAAAAAGTCGACAACCCAACCAAGCACTATTGTTGTTGAATGCTGGCAGCTCATTCCTGCACTGGCAATCAGTTTGGCCTTTTGGCTATCTCCCGCTGGATTAAACACACCTGTGAACAAACGGAAAATAAAAAGACTAGTGAATGGTCTTTAATTATACAGACTGTACAATTACGTGGTCTGTGGAGCTCAAAGTAACTCAAAGTTCACGCATCACAAAGGCTCACTGATACGGAGAGCTCATATTTAAAAGAAGGGGATAGCAAATGTCAAAAAGAGCCGTGTAGTTGGACAAATTTACTATTACTCGTTCAAAAGGCCATCTACATAGATTTCTCACCTGGGGAGAAAACAGCCACTATAGTTGGACTTTCCCCAATGACATTAAGTTGACACTTGTTAGGTTGCAGCCAAAAGAACACACTGGCCACTGAATACCAGCTTAACATTCAATTTGCTTACCAAATTTGGTGATATGCACCACCTGGATATGTAGAGGTAGACAGCTTTTGAAGGCATGTCGCTCGAAACAAAGAACCGTGAAAAAATATATAACGCGGTAAACTTCCTCCCTCTCTAGTCAGTTGTGGAACCTGTGATCAAAGCAGAGTATATGCTGTCAGCAGGACCTGGGGCATGAGGAGGCTACAGAGTATACATTAGCTAGTTCAGCACCCATCCCCGCCCAGCAACAACGTGCTACAAGGTTCATACCTCGCTCTACAAATCAAGTTGGAAATCTTTAATGTTCTTACACGGAGGGGGAGGGGGCGGGGGCGGGGGGAAGTCACCTTCAGTCGTCAATCACTGGGTTTTCTGCGGGTGAAGGTCAACATTCACTAGAAAAATGACAGAAATACAAATGAATCCCATTTTAGCGAGGCTGGGAACAAATGAGAGCAGCTGGGTTGGGATTTAATAAACAAAAAACTCAAGCGGACACAACGTTCAGTGTGTACCTGTAAATATGAGTAACCAGTCTGCATGTCACTGCAACATGAAGTTCGCAGTGTTAATTAGGTGGACTGCTGGATCCACAATTACCCACCTGGCCTGAGATTAGTCCGATCGTGGTATCTGTTGAATAGTAAGGGTGCACATATTAAATTAACATCCCCTTAACTACAGGTTGCCAGCCACTGCCCCATCCTGTAGCGTTTGGCACATGGTATTTATCACGGGTGAAAGTTGAAAATGCAGCACTCAACTAGGTTGTTAGTCTAGTGATGGCGTCCCACCTAATAACAGTGGTCGATGGCAATCCCAAGCAAAAGTCGGCAACCCTGAAAACAAGGAGCTGATGAAAGATGCTCTCAATTCAGTCGTCCATAAAGTCAGGAATAGGAAATCTGCGATATGCTGGTGTTCTATATTTACTACATCCGTGGCAGCAGCATGGACCACTATAGTATAGCACCCTGTCTTTGTTCAAACGTCTGAGTAACAGTATTTAGTTTGGCGGTGTGGCCGGGATCTAGTTGATCATAAAGGATGGTTCAAAATACCCAGTCTTAGTGTAGACTCAAATGTAAGTCTGGGAGAAATCAGAGGAACCATGCATATCAGCCTGAAGATCTAAAAACAGTGAGCCAGAGGTAGTAAGCATATCGCCCAAATCTTCAAAATCTTAAGGACTGATGGAAGCATCATTATGAGAATGATGATATAAACTTGCCCATACTGCGTACAGAAAGGAAAATGTGGAAGATCGCCACAAGAATGGGGCTTGTGAACTGAACACAGGTTGCCAGGGGTTGTGTCAGGTAAGAGTGTCAATCGCCCATAAGATAAGAGGTTGCCATAAGAGTGGGGCTCATAAGCTATAGACAGGTGGCCGGGGGTTGTGTCAGGTAAGGGTCAATCAACCGTAGCACAATCAAACCCCCCACTCTAATCTGTCATTAAGTCCAGTAACTGAGCTTCTAGTTAAGAATATAAGGCGTTGTTCCTTCTGTAGAAGTTTGATCTTGTCTCGATTACGGTCGCCAGATGGACTAATTTTCCAAATGACACTCCAATGCAGGTCCTCAACTTTATGTACGAATTTCTACCCAGTGGTCTACCAGGTGGGCATTCAGTGTCCCATTTCAAATGCAGCTCTTATGTTCACTGAGCCGTATTTTCACCCTGCGTTCAGTTTTGCCAATGTATAACCGGTCACACGGGTACCAAATTCCATAAACCAACATGCTTGAGTTAGTTACTAAATTGGTGTTGCCGCCACAAGGTGTTTAGACCCAAGTTCAGTTCAGTACTTCTAATGTAGAACTGCAACACAAACAGTGTCCACACGCTGAATGGCCTACGAGTTATGGAAAACCCCATTGTTCATGGAGGGTACTCTGTTTCATAAGATTCAAACGCACAATTTCGTGAAATTAGCTCTTTGAAATTGCGACTTCTTTTAAACACCACAATCGGTTTGCCAAGCGGTTTAAGGCCTTGTTCTAAGATGTCCCAATTCTTGAGCATAATTTTGTTTTTATTTTGTTTGAAATGTGACTAAATGTGTTAACAAACAACAATTTCTCATCATTGTTAGTCTTGGGGTGAGTTTTGTATGCGAGTAGAGCTTGCCTGTTATGGGCGCGTTTCTTCGCCGATGTGCGAGCTTCTCCGGATAACCTCTCTCAAGTAACCTTTTACGCAAAACATCTGCTTCTCTTAAAGTCTTGGGTGAGTGCCATTTCTTTTTAGGTGCCAAAATTGTCCCAATGGCAGGTTATCCCACAAATGTCTGGCGTGAAGGCTCTCGTAGTGCAATAACGGGTTATCTGTGCTTTTGTGGAATGGTTTCACACTCAGCACTCTGCTGGTTTAATTGGACAGAATCGTAATGTCTAAGAAGTTCAATTCTTGATTGCTCTGCGTGTATGTGAACTTCAGGTAACGATCTTGTAGATTGAGCCAGCATAAAAAGCTTTCAATTCTTGTGGATTCCCCTGCCATATGACGAAAATATATATCTCTTTTCCAGGTTCTGATGTTGTGTTTAAATGGGTTCATTGCTGATAATATTTTGTTCTCTTCGAATTGCTTCATATACAAATTGGCCACGCTAGGCGCTAATGTAGCCCCCATCACTGTGCCCTGTATTTGTTTAAAGTACTCGCCGTTAAAGTGGAAATAACTCCAAGTGCCATTTCGGCGCACCATAGTACAAACGATATTGGGGTCGTGGAGCACGGGTATTCAATGAGTAATCACTCTTCTAGCATATCTAAAGATGCCCTTTGCGGTATGCTAGTATACAGGGCGACCACATCTAGGCCCACCAAGACTTCACAACCTGGCCCTCCACTTCATTAATCTGAATCATATCTTGCACCTCAACCTCTTCCTTGATTTTAGTGTTTTTTGCTGCATCGCAGGCCGCTCAAAGTCCCTCCTTCCACGGGACCGCTTACGTGTTCCCCCTCCCCGTGCCCACCTCCCAGCCCTCCCCATCCCCCTATTTGGCCCTTTGTTCAATTAGGATTCTCTCACAGGGCAGCCCCCTGAGCTAAGGGGCTCCAGGGAAAGTAGCAGCTCCAGATTGTGTTCGCCAGCAGAGCCATCAACAAGCAGCAAATGACAATTGCTGCTCCCCATTAAACTGTCCAACAGATCGTATTACCTAAAAGCTTTTAGTCAGCCGCACGTTTGCATGTTAGCCATTTCTAACTCCTAGGCCAACTGCGTTATTTAGGGATATCTCACATCTAGGTAGATTGTGTTCGTCAGCCATATCTCACATCTTGCATTTGGATAGATTGTTTATATACACCATCATTTCTAGCCGTTATTGCATTTATCCCTGGGCTTGAGGGGAGACCAGGGATCTTCTCTCTCCAGCACTGAAAATGTCTTCATTGGCTATCAGTGGCAGCAAGACCCTCTGCATTGTCCACAAGGCTTTCTGGGACCAGGGACCGCAATACCTCCAACTCTCTCTCTACCGAGATAAGGGCAGATCTCGTCGACTGGTGACTCTCTCTGGAACAGCCCTCCCTGCAACTTGAGCAGCACCATCTCCAGTGCCAGAAGCACCTCAAGACCTCCCTATTTGCTTCTGCCTTTTCTCTTCCTCTCCCCTGCTGATCTCCTGTCTGATCCACACACTGGGCACCTGGCCATCCTCTGAATTTGGGCCGAGGTCCCTCCCTGTCCTGCTGCAAATCCACACCGCCTCTTGGCACCCCTGCACTTGTGGTCTGTATCTGTAATCTTACAGTCACCTATCCTACACTAAATAATCGTTGTCTGCACATTTTAGCACCCACACTTGTCACCCATTGGCTTCACTATTTGTTGTTTATTTTCCTTGCCCCGCACTTCACCATCCTCCCACCCCTTGGCACTTCTCCCTTCCCCATTCGCTTGCACCTCCGCGATCTGAATGTCAGTAGGCCTAGTAATATTGTTTTTTGTCCTCCCAGTTTTCCCCTCCCTTGCCTTGTCATGCCTAGGAACATGTGTATAGGCACGTTATAAATGCCATATATAACGCAATACAGGTGTGTAATGTCACATAGCGCTTAATGAGGCAGCGGGGAGCTCTGCATACGATGTAAGAGATTTGCAATGGGAAATTCAGTGCGAGGGGATGCAGTACTCCTGAATATACATGTGTAGGTATACATGCATAGGGGTTTTGGGCAGTATCAATATACAGATCTGCTTTGCCACAGAGTTGTTTAAAAACCTGGTTTGGGAAACAGAACTGACTGAAAAACTAGTTTTACAAGGTTGGGGAAAAACAGCAGCAGTTGTGATTAATATCAGATGGTCAGTTTTGGGCAGGTCTTTTTATTGTCTAGGTGCATTGTGAAGGGGAGATGCAATCTCTTTAAGTATATAGGAGTCGGTTATTGAATCAAAAGGAGGATTCCGGCCACCTGTTGGGGGCTGACAAGTAAACCTGATGCAGGCTGCTTACGGGAAAGGGGCACCGATAGATCATGGATTTTCTATACAGTTGTAAAGGTGTGGGTTAGGGCCATGTGCGCTGGAATGGCAAGTTGTGTAGTTTATAGAATGAAATGTGGACACCAACCTGTTTGGGCGCTAAAACCAGCAACAATAGATAAAGAAATGTGTTCACTCTCCTACATCAATGGAATTTCCATAAAATAGCTGTGTGCTTCACAAGTAGGTGTAAATGTTCCTAACCAGATGGAACCTGTGAATATTGAAATTGTAAGTTGTGTATACTGTAACTAGAAGATGGGACTATGACCAAATATGGAAAGGCCGCAGAGAGGGATGTAGTGTAATTATATGAAACATGCAATAAGTTAAAGAGGATGGTGCTTAGATGAATGTATCCAATAAGGCGTGTAGGAACTAAAAGGGAATATGGTTACAGTGTATAGGTTTAACCAATCGTGTGGGGGGGAGAGGGGATTGACTAACAAAATCTTTTGGAGTGTTTTAATTGTTGCAAATTCTATAAAGAAATATGCAGTGTGTGGTTCGGAGAGAGAGTTTAGTTTGAGTCTTTGATGTCACCTAACACCCTCCCAGCAGTCTGTACAATAAACTTGTTTTACGGACAAAGTGTGTATGTATTCCAACGATGGGCCTGCTTTTGGTTAGTGCTCAAAAGGCCCAATCCTACAATGGCAGGGAGTGCGAGAGTAGGCAAGACTTTAAGCCTACAGACGAGGCATTCAAAGGAGAAGTAGGATTGAGTAAGTATGATAGGAAGGACCTACTCAGGGAAAAATTGGGGTCACTCCACATCTAGGCCAGCTGGGGCTCGGTATGGAGAGGAGTTTGTAGCCCTCAGGAGAGTATCAAGAGCACAGAGCTGGCACTGAACCACATCTCAGTAATGGGGAGGACGTTGAGGTCAAGGTCTTCAAGAAGGAGACAGATTTCAGAGGAGTGTGACAGCAGCGCAAGCATACAGAGTAGCTAAGATGCCGATTACCACCTTTGAAAGTTTTTCAAGGGGTTACGGGGGTGTGGTACTCCAGTTGGTGGTGGTGGAGAGCTTAGAAGAGGGGAGGAAGTTAATGAGAGGGCAGGCGCTGGTCAAAAAGGAGATTAGGTTGAGAACCTTGGGCCATGATAGTATCATTGTGATAGACATTAATGAAGCCCCTAGAGGATGAGAAGTATGCCATGAGTACTTTCTATCTAGTACCACCATTAATGGCTGAAGACGAGACAGGGCAGAGACCAAGTAAGGAGTCCATAGGTCTCGGGAGGGGACAGAGAAGAGAATGTAGGTAATAGTCTGCCTGGTGGCATTGACGTAGGTGTTAGCAATAGGTTGGCCAGGAGGCCTTTAAACTTTTTTTCTCCCAGACTTCATGAGGGAGGCAGGATAAGTGATAGAGCAGCAGTTATAGTAGATAGCACCATGTTATAGATGGAGAACATGGTGAGAGAAGACGGGGGAGCTGTACTGTGCACGAATAAACTCACCAGGCGGCCTAGCAGCCACAGACGGAGGAGGTGCTTTAAGAAACAGCAACATTTACTGGGGTGCAGTTAGGAGCAAGGCAGGGCCACACAATGTGGGAGAGGCAATAGAATGCAGTTTAAAGGATATGCATACAATGAGCCAAACAGAAGATGCAGCAGCAGGTGAAGAGAAAACAGGTTGCTCGTCACTTACAGGTCATGAGGCTTGTTGCAGAAGTTAACTCACAAAACCAAAGTCCAGCACAGCTAGATTCAAATTTAAACATTTAAAAGCAAAAAGCCAAATTGGAGCACATTGATGATGCAAGATGTATTAAACAATCAGAATCGATTTTGCAGCATTTGGCAGTACAGTAGTTAAAGTGAACACAGATACCAGGATTGTCTTGGCAATTTATAGAGCACAGCAGATAGTGTGGGCAGCTTATGAAGTTGGCAAGGGAGCCAATTAGGAGAGGAAAGTGGAAGCAGAGGGTCCTGGATAGAGTTAATTGCAGCATCGGGGAGGCCCATCCGTACAGAGACTAGCAGAAACAATGGAGCTCAGGGCTGAGGAACTGCAGGTGGCATGAGGAACATGCGCCCGCAGCAGCAATCAGAAGGTGGGCATAACTAGAATGCATCAGGTGGCATGGTGACAAAGAAACAGTGAGGGGATCTGACAAAGGTGGAGGAAGCCTTACTGTCTCAGTGTGACTCGCCTGCTGTAGGCTGAAGACATCAGATCCAGACAGTGAGAGACCCTCACCCTTTTAGGTGGCCGGCGATCGCCTCGTGGCTAAGGGGCTCGTTCACCTTCCTGAAATCCCACGGGCCCAGCCAATTAGGTGGACCTGATCAGAATGTGAATATTAGCCGAGTAGAATGCCATGCGGGTGGCCATGATGGAGGGGACTCGCTGGCCCAATGGTGCAGGCTACATCGTGTGCTGAGGGGCAGGGCAAAGATGTAGGAAGCCCAGTAGAAAAGAATAAAGGTCACAGCATGGGTGAATGCGCCATTATAGCAGGTGGCCCTTGAGGGGGGCCAGCGATCACCTACCAGCTCTGGGGTTCGGCTTCCTGAAATCCCACACCCCAGCCAATCAGGTGAGCCTGATCAGAATGTTACGATCAGCTGGTGAGAACGCCACGCGAGGCGGCCATGATGGAGAGGGCTCGCCAGCCTAATGGTGCAGGCTGAGGGCAGGGCAGAGATGTAGGCAGCACAGTAGAAAAATTATAAAAGCATATGCACTATGCCATCGTTCCAGGAAATGCTGTAGCTTGCTAATCCTACACATCTGGAAATCCCTGTGGAGAATGATATAGCAAGGAGCGTACTAGCACTTATTCTTTGCTAATCCGCACTATCTGGGAATTTCCTAGTAGAACTACCCATCGGAGATTCTATTTAGCAAAACTGCTGACCCAGGACATTGCTAGCACCTATAAAACAACAAGAGTTTTGGGACAGATCTGCCTGTCGCCACCCATCAGTCTTCGCCAAAACAATCTGACCCATCAAGAAACAGGGAGAACCATGCCCTCAGGCAATGGAAGTTGAACAGGAACAAGATTCCCCTAGAAAACACACCCCACTATGCTAAATATTGCTGTTACACTAATACAATAGAATGCAGCTACACACCTATATTAATTCGGCCTAGTTGCACAGATACTTGAATACCTCCACGTTGACCTCAACAGTCTTTAGAACACAGCTATGTTCCCCCTCGAAATCGGCCTAGTTGCACACATCATTCTCAAAATACCAGCCCCGCCAGAATTAAGACTCCATTGGTCTTGCTACACATTCTGATCTTACACAACCACTGCATTACACCAAGCACTAGAATGCAGCTACACACGACCTACTGCAACACTGGCTGCACACATAACAAGTGCACTAAAGCACGTTATACGACACTAATTTCTACTGACCTGGACTGCGGTCCCCGAGGGAGTACAACCCACTGCGCTTTGGAATCATATCAATGGTAAAAGGCGCTATACAAATGCCAAATAACACAAGACGACCGTTCCACATCAGGTACTGTGAAAAGGGCACCAAATTCACAGAGCCGCGCGAAGCACTTAAGAATCCTTTGTTGGGAGACTTTTCTGTCAACTGCTGCTGCAAGTTCCCATCCAGTGTCCATTCTTTCGTCACCACGAACAAGAATCCAGAGCTAGGTCCTGTGCTGCTGCATCGTGAAGGCGTCCGTCTGCAAGCTCTTCTTCATTGTTGAGCTATTGCAGGGCTGAGGGTAATACTTACCTAAAGTCTTGGGTTGCTACTGTGTGGCTAGGGTGGTGATTTGCATCACTGGGAGTTCGCCCATAACGTTCGCTTAGGCCTATTGCTGGAACACATCTATGAAGTCCTCTACGAAGTCCATGAACACCTTCTGCTAACTCTAAAGTCTGTACTTGTTGGATGAGAAACCCTCTGAACTCTGACTTTCCTGCATCTGTGTCTTATCCTGACCAGCCTACTGTTGGCCACTGGACTACCAGTGTCCCCCTTCTGCCTCCGAGAACACTCATGTCCAGGAAAAGGGAAGGACTTCTAAAGTAGAAGGCCTCTGTCTAGAAAATAAAACAAGTGCTGCAAGGTGCTTACTTGCTATGTGTTCGTGCTGTAACTGATTATCTCTGAAATAGAACAGATTACAAGTGTTAAAGTTCTTACGTACCTCTGAATTGCTTACAGCAAGTCTGAAAAATATACAAAGTTATTCACTTAACTTTGAATTGTGTTTCACCATTCTAAAAAAGTAATGTTGGTGTGCCTACATATTCCCAAGACAGAACTACAGTAGGGGTTTAATCACCTTGAATAGCATACTGCCTTTCTATATGTGTAATATGGAGTTCTTATCTTTGAAGTGCATACTGCCATTCTGAAAAGCAATTAATAAGTTATTACTTACCTTTGAATTGTGTTCCACTATTGTAAAAGTGATCTGGTGTAACTATCATTCCTGAAAGAAGAATACGTTCCATATGTTGCATGTGCTTACTGGTTTGGTTGGTAGTGTAATTGTATTATTACTGAAATAGAAAAACTTGCACAAGTGGCCAAGTACTTATAACTATGTTGGTATAACTATATTATCCACGAAACGGAATAAGTAACAATTAACTACGAATAGCGTCCGTTTACCTTGAATTGCATACTGTAAAAAAAAAAAGTCTACTAATGTGGTTGCTACTCACCTTGAATTGCATACTGCTTTCTAAATGTGGTTTAAGCTTTGGTTTACTTAGCATTGTATTGGTTTTTAATGTGTTTATGACTTCTAATAGTACTTACCTTTCTAAAAGAATTCTATTTGCCTGTGTATATATAAATAAACCTATATTTTTACAATACATCAGTGTAGTTGGATTAAGGCACTATAAAACACATTGGGGCTCATTACAATACCAGAGGTAGCCGTGCCAGTGTAAGGGGCACGGCTGCCGCTGGTATCTTTTTTTCGGCATCCACGAATGGGGAATTACCAGGTCATCACAGCCCCGCCGGACCTGGTAATTGCACATTCGCAGGTGCTGGGAAAAAATGCTCCCCATTCCCACTGATCGCTTTGGGTCTCAATGGGAATGGGGAGGTCGGATGCACCGGCACCATTCATAATGTTGCTGGTGCATCAGACCTGTTCTGCTCGCGGGTGCCAGTATGCTGGAAGGCACTCGCGAGCAGAACTCGCAGTTTGCCAGTCCAGTAACAGTACCGGCAAGCTTACCGGTAACATTGTTACCGGACCAGCAAACTTATAATGAGGCCCATTATCATTAGAATGGTTTGTTTGGACCATATGTATGCTACAAGTCCTTTTACCTCTCTACAGATCCCTCTGCCTACTAAGATAAGCCTGGCTGCTCTATTATTGTTAGCGTAATATCAGGTGGTACAGTATAGTTTTATAAATTCCCTTTGGGTGGACTCCAGAAAAACTACCCTACCAGGGTGGACCGCCATAGGCTAGCCCTCAAACACAAAAAGCAAACAAAGGTTTTGATGGCAAGCCAACCAGACTGGCACTAAAAACCACCGAACTTTTATAAACAGTTTGGACTGGTTTTGACTGCCCCAGACAAATCAATACACAGGGTGGGTTTAGATTGGGCCCATCTTCATGCAATTGCCATTTTGACCCGGGCTCCAGGCTCCCATACGAAAAGGGATGGACAAAAACAAAATGGCTGAGAGTAGGACTTGAAATAATACACTAGTACTGCAATATATGTCATAAGGTAACTTAATAGGCTGCCAATGTGGTAAACATCTGCTGCATGCCGATATTACCCAAGATCCAAACCTAGGGTGCTTAGAAAGCACCCCTGTGCTAGCATCTATATGGGCGATCACAGGACAAAAAGGTCAAATGGCTTGTATTGACAGACTTCTACTGAAGTCCCCCTTACCCACAAAGAAGGTAGATCATAGACAACCAAAGAGTAAAAAGCAAAATAGGTTTAGGTGGTCCCATAAATGGGACAGCAGACCCAATAACAAAAACAGACGAAACGTAAACTACAGTAGTTCAGAGCCTGGAACAAAACCACTGCTCGTGCCAGCTTCTTCCAATGTTGCCGTGTGCTTTTTTTTGCATGGTGTACCAAAAGGTGGCAGCATCTAAATAGTGAATGGAAAAGCTGCACAGCGATTGTGAACTCCCGGATTCACCTCGGCACCATATTCTTTAATAATCCCTTGCTAGCATTGCCCAGTCTGTTGGCCACCGTTTGCGGTGGTGAAACTTGGGGATATGTAGTGGTAAATACATTTGGGGGGATCTGACAAACTGTCCCTTCATTTATGCTCAAGTATTCCTATACCTGAAACAATCCAAGCCGCCAATCTGCATACCTCCAGGGAGCTAAGCTTCAGGCTTGCAAACAATTCCTGACGGCGCTCCCAACAGCCTTCAGCTCCCATTCAGGCTGGTGACGCAGCACTTGGCTGCAGATTAGACACGTCTGCAGGCGGATGCTTACATGCTGTAGCATACTACACATAGATAATCGTACACGTTAAAACAAGGTACATGGTTTATATAAAAGCTATTTTATTTACTTTTACAAAATTAGCTGAGGGTTAAGACTTCTGTACACTGGAATACTACAGTTTTAAAACCAAGCGCTGCTTGCAAAATCCCTTTCAGGCCCGGTGTCCTGCCCCACCTTGCACATAAAATCCAGACACCCATTGAGGTACTGTGCAGCCTCACCTTTGTGTGGGTTAAATTGTTCTGTGTGTAAAAAATGGGCAGGTCAGACTGTTTGCCAAGGAAGGATAAAAATATTCCACTAATACTACAAACATTATGTGCATTAAATCACACTGTTCGAAAAAAGTTCATTTATTTTGGAAATAAAATGGATGCTATACCTCCACTGCATGTCTAAACAGCATTTGTATAGCAATATTTAAAACCACCATGCCACTCTGACATCTGGGAACACTGCTGTACTAAAAACCGGTCTAAAATTGCAATAAAACGTTACAGAAAATGCGATATTTTTAAAAGTTCATGAAAAATATAGCAAAAATTAATACATGCTTTATTTTCGGCTTACTGAATCACCCCAACCACGTCCACGTAGCAACCTATTGCTGCAATGGCAAGCGCAATGATTCGATGTCGACACTTCACGATTCACTTGCTAACCATTGCACACAGATGTGGGTCCTACAAAGTCGCTAACACATCAAACACCGTATTCTAGAAAAGCCAATGCATGCAATGCTCGTGCCGTCCTCCCCAACAGAGACCCCAAACCCCAGCATTTTCAATCATCAATGGTGCGTCGGCAAATTGCTTTATTGCCCAGGAAGACTAGAACTCAAATAAATTAACAGTACACACGTTGCCTCGTGAATAAATAAAATGCACACTGTCAGTTTTGAAATATCCAGATGTGTCTGCTATCCTGAACCACACCTGGCTGCGAGACCTTTCGGGGCCAGACCATCGAGCCCAGATGAAATCGCTGCGGCTAGAGAAAAGGCACTGGAATGAACATGGCTGTTGCCAAGCCAGTGAATTAAGAGGCCGGATGGCAGAGCACAGCCATGAAGGAGAGCGCCATCCAAAACGCTGCTCATAAAACACGGCTTTCTTACCCCACACCCACCCCCCACAGTTTCTGCCACATTAAAGCAAATAAATAAAACCGCCTAGTTCGGGTTCACAAAGGAACGTGGTAGACCATCACACCATCTGCATGAAGCACTCTGCGTGGACATGAAGATTGCTGGGAGGTCCCAATTTACAGGTGCAATGTGTTATGCCAAACAAGGATGCTTCACATTAGCCATCCTGTTGGTCTAAGCTTTTCGTGCACACCGGCATCCAGTCATATGGGACCAACAGTTAATCTGTAAAACATGTCAGACACCAGTTGTTGGTGCTTGTGCTGCTTTTTCAAGTATTTTCCGCTTCCATTCTTCATAGTCTGGTTTGCCTTCGGTTTCATTCTTCATCTTTGGCTGCTTGCATAGGCCCTCTTCATCCTCTGCAAGGAAAGAGGTTGACATATTTAGCCCCAATCGCAGAGGATCATGGGAGACTGCACACATTTACGATCTCAGTTGACAACCCCTTTTCCCGACTCCACACTGACACCAAAGGACTAACAGATGGGCTACAGTAGTAGACTGACGCACTCATTTAGAAGGAATTTCTTACCTGTAACAATTGTCCTCAAACAAGGTCAGTCAAAGTTGAATATTACACTCCATCGTGAATGATGGAACATATATTTAAAAAATCCTCCCAATCAAAAATATTTAGAAAATTGTACTGCACACGTGTTCCCAGAACCATCAAAGGATCCCTGGCCCATTAATGATTGAGGAACGCCAAGGATAAAAAGCCTCTAATAAGCAGTGGTCGAAGTGTATGAAAAGAAGTAGTGGAACTATGATCCGTACTGGCCTGCACCACTCCCCGCAAACCCCATCGCCACTCCCCTCCCACTCACAATACAAACTCTAAAACACATGCACCTGCTGGGAAAGGGAATGTTCAGTGTAGTGCTCTGCAAGTGCAAGTTTCAACTCCTTCCTACACTTTTATTTGAATACGAAACCATTCCGGAAAGGTTTTTTTAAAATAAAAGTATAGAACAGGAAAACCGCTCACGACCCCTCCCGCCCTCTTCGACCATTGGTAATAAGGCCTTTCACGCATGGCAGGCGAGAGGCTGCGATTACATCTTGCAAATGTTCGAGGGGAGCAAGATCAGAACATATACAGCCTGCAAAGAGACCTTTGGAATAACTGAGGGAGAATGCTTATCATACCTACAGCTTTGGCATTGGGTCTTTCACGGTAATGAGGCTGGAGCTACAAGACCACTCATATTTGAGAAGGTGGTCTTCACTCCTAGCGGATCAATAATCAATATCACACCGGTATGAATGTCTCAATGCGCAAACATTGGCTAATTTACCATTTTATACAAAGGATTGGCAGAGAGATATGGGCAAGGAGCTAGAGCCGAAGCAATGGTCGGAAATATGGAAAGGAGTCTCGAAAATAATGGTGAGCACACAGTATGCTGAACGAAGCTACAAGAGGTTGGCGATGTGGTATTTCTGGCCTGAAATAGGGGCCCACCGATTCTGGGATCTGCTGGCGGGGATGTGGTGCGGCAGGAACTTTCCTACACATATGGTGGCGCTGCCCCAATTTACAACCATACTGGGGGCAAGGTGGTGGACATGTTAAGGCAGATCTACCTACTGGGCTGGTGGACACCAGCAGGGGTGGATAATTGAGCATCCAATGCAACTCAATACGGCTACTGAAACTGATGCTACTGGTGGCCAGGAACACTATTGCTGCTCGATGGGAATCCGCGCACATTCCAAACAGATGACTGGCTGAAGAGCATGTGGCGGCTTCTTATTTGGGAGACGATCTTCACAAAATGGGACTGCTTTTTACAATATATCAAGGCCATTAACTGGGACTGTACTTGCCCACCTACGCTTAGAGCACTGGGGCTACTACTGAACTTGTGAGTGATACAATAAAGCGACATGCGGAAGACTGTTGCAAGGACAGTAAACATCTATGAAAAATGTGTAGTGGATGGGGCAGTGGGAAGGATTGGGGGACTGTAGAGGGAGGATGCGGGTAAGGGCCATTGCAAGTTTTTCTTTTTGCTCTATGCTGAGCAGAAATGTAAAATGTCTCAAATCTCCAATATTACGTACGCATCTAGAGTTAAAGTTGAGACTATGACATTGAAAACTTAGGAGGAATCATTGTTAATGGCACAGAAGGTTAGACGAGAAACAAATTACATGCAATCTTAGGGCAGAATTTGACAGCATCCCAACAAGCACAGATGCTGCTGCTGAGGGATAAAGTAAATGAACAAGTTACTTAACAACTGGTAACGTTCTTTCGAATGGATGTTCCTCCAATGTATTCCACATCTTTGACATGTAATGTCCACAGCTGTGCACTTCTGAAACTTTTTCAGCAGAGGGCGTCCTGCGTCGATGACGTCGGGTCGATGTCCCTCGAAGGCCTCCATCGAGGGCGACGTCACCGGATGTTATAAAAGACACATGGCACCCGTAGCATAGTTGAAGTTTTTTTCCCCTGAGAAGGCGTGGCACCAGTTTCATGCCTGCTTGACTGCACATAGCCTTGCGGAAACGGAAGCTGCAATCGCATAGGAACTTCTCCAGAGGGTTAGGCTGGGAGGGCGATGTGCAATACATTGGAGGAACATCCAGTCAAAAGAACGTTAGCAGTTGGTAAGTAACTTGTTCTTCGAATGGATTGCGTCTGCCAACATATTCCACATCTTTGACAGACTACCAAAGCAGTACCAGTAAATGGAGGAAGGAAAAGAATTTAGAGTACCCAATCATATTGCGGAATAAAGAATCCCCTTACCAAAGGCCATATCCTGACCATGGATCGTATCCAGGGAATAATGCTCAACAAAGGTGTGAAGCGAAGCCCATGTAGCGCCATCACAAATATTCCTAAAAGGAACATGCCTATGGAGGGCAGTGGAAGTAGCCACGCCCCTAGTGGAATGAGCTTGCAACCCTTCAGGAGGGTCCTTACCCGCCAATCGATAACACTCCGTAATAGTGAGGATAATCCATCTGGACAAGGTCTGGTAACAGCCTGGCCCAATCGGTGTCCAGCATATCCTACAAAGAGCTGATCGTCCACTCAAACCCTTGACACTCTAGAAATGTAAAAGCGCAGAGCTCTCCTAGGATCCAACCGATGGAATCACTCCTCTTCCTTACCAGGATGAGGAGGAGGATAGAAAGACGGGAGAACCACTTTCTGGCTCAAATGAAATTCAGAAACTACCTTAGGTCGAAAGGACGGACGTACCCCAAGTACTACCCTGTCCTTGTGGAACACAGTAAAGGGTGGCTTAAAGTGCTTGCAATTCACTCACTCTGTGTGCGGAAATAACCGCAACCAAGAACACTGGCTTGAAGGACAATAATCTCAAAGGACAAGAGTGCAAAGGTTCAAACGGAGCACCCATGAGAAATTTCAAAACCAAATTTAAATCCCAAACCAGCACCTGGAAAGGAGACGGCGGGAACACATTAGTCAGTTCTTTAAGAAATCAAAGGAATCTTAAATTAAGAACATTCTTCAGACGAGCACTTAAATATAGTCGGCGCCGCCAAGTAACCATTAATAGTACCAACTTGAAGACCCCTGTGGGCCAAAGAAAGTAAAAAAGACAAAACTATAGGAATGGAGCACTGGAAAGGATCAACATTGTGTCCCCTACACCAGTTGCAGAACTTTTGCCAATGGTACAAGGATTTCGTTGCAGGCCGCCTGGCCGAAAGCAACACCTCCATCACGTCATCCGGGAGGTTCCAATCCTTATACCTCAACCTTTCAGATACCAAGCGTGAAGGTTGAGTCTCCTGACCTCTGGATGGAGAACCTGATCCAGCCCCCTCCCCACATCCCCCACCCCTCCTTCAAGAGAGCATATCCTCTCGGTAAGGAAGACGGCCTGGAAGGCAGATAGACATTTCTAGAAGGTCCGGGTACCACGCTCTCCTGGCCCAATCCGGAGCAATGAGGATCACGTGGGAACCGCCTCAACACTTGAAGAATGACGGGGACTGGAGGAAACACATACAGAAGTGGGAATGACCAATCCACCCCAAACGCATCTAAGGCTCCTCGGAGGAAATTTCCTTGAGCAGAATCTCACACTTCCGGTTAGCACTGGTGAGGAAGAGATCCACTTGCGGGGTTCCCCAAAGGGCGAAGATCTCCTGAAGGACTTCCTGAGCCAACTCCCACTCGTGAGAGATCATGCTCTGCCTGTTCACAGCGTCCCCATCTGGCCGCAGAAGAAAATGCAGCGGTGAAATTGAAAGATCGAAATTCCCTGCTGGCTGGAAGGCCCAGAACCAGAGCTGCATTGCCTCTGCACAACAGGAGTGACCCTACCTCCCCCTTTTTTTGTTGAGGTAATGCATGGCCACTGTGTTGTCCATCATGACCAGGACACTCTTCCCCCGTACAGTCGGCAGAACAGCCTTCAGGGCTAGCCTGATGGCCCTCAGCTCTAACAGGTTGATGTGGAGTCTGGACTCTGAGACTAACAAACGCTGGCGGTCAAGTCGTTGGCATGAGCGCCCCATCCTGTGAGGGAAGCATCTGTCACTAGAATCACCTCCGGCCATGGCTGCCAAAGCGGCTCCCCCTTCATCAAGTTCCCTTCGTTGGCCCACCACAGAAGATCCTGTGAGACCGAGACGGGAATCTGAACAGGATCCAACATCTTGCCTGAGAACTGTGACCACTGCATCTTGACGACCCATTGCAGGGATCTCCTCCTCAGCCTGGCCTCTGGCACCAGAGAAATGCAAGATGCCATGAGGCTGAGCAACCTTAAGAATTCGAAAGCCGGGATACTCTGGGCATGTTGAAACCTGTCCACCATCTGCACAATGTGATGAGCCCTCACCCTGGGAGGCGAGCACTTCCCCAAGGACGTTTCCAACACGCCCGATGTACTGAGCTGTTGGGAAGGTGTCAGATGAGACTTCTTGAAATTGAGGGAGAAGCCAAGCTTGTGGAGGGAGCGACAGGTGAGACCGAGGTGATCCAATGCTTGCTCGGGAGAGCGCGCCCCAATCAGCAAGTCGTCGAGGTAGGGGTAGATGTGAAAGCCCCTTCCCCTGAGGTACGCTACCCCCACCACGAGCTTGGTGAAGACCCTCAGGGCAGAGGCCAATCCGAACAGCAGGACCTGAAAGTGCAAGTCTCCAGCCGCAAAGCTCAGGTATTTTCTGTGCTTGGGATGGATCGGCATATGAAAGGAAGCATCCTGTAGGTCCAGTGACACCAACCAATCCTGAGGTTAAAGGGCCTGGAGGACTTGAGAAAGAGAAACCATCTTGAACTTTTCCTTCCTGAGAAGTTTGTTCAACCAATGCAAGTCCAGGATGGGTCTCAATCCCCCGTCTTCCTTGGGGATCAAAAAATAAGGGGAATACCAACCCTTGTTCTTCTCCGCTTTCTCCAGCAGGGTTTAAGATTTCCTGCGTAAGGAGTGGATCTGGAAGCTTCAAAGAGTTTCCCTGGTGGTTTTTGCGAGGCCGCTTTAGGAAGGGAAGGCAGAAGCCATGTGCTATGGTATCCAGAATCCACGTATCTGAAGTAATGGCTCGCTATTCTTCTAGATGCTGAGACAGTCTGCCCCCAACCGACGAACCATGGGACATGGCCTCATGACTGTTTGGAAGTGGCTGTGGTAGTGCCTGAAGGCAAAGAGGCAGCTGCCTGAGCAGCTCTTGCACCTCTTTCCCTGACCACCACAGGTACATTTTCTCTGGCCCCTTTGACTGGCGGCCCCTCTCGTACTACCAAAGGAGGAGTAGTAACGAAAAGAACCTCCCCTCCACTGTTGTCCCCTAGGACGAAAAGGCAGAGGTTAACGCATGGCTGCGCTTAAAGATTTGCAGCAGCCTTCGAGGTCTGCAACCTCTCAAGACTAGTCAGCCTTGTTGCCAAATAAATGCGTGCCATCAAAGGGCATGTTCAGGAGACTGCTTTGCACATCCGGAGCAAAACCAGACTTCCGCAACCATGCAAACCTGCGTATAATTTTGCTCAGACCCATGGACCGGCTAACACGGTCTTCCGCATCCAAACCCGACTGAAGGGATTTGCACACAGCATCCTTGCCGTCTTGCACGAGTGCCAGGAAGCCATCCCTTTCTTCCCCCTCGGGAATATGCTCAGCCGCTAAGGAAACAGTGTGTGAGAACCTTGCTAAGGCACAAGTGGAGTTGGCTGCTTTCAATGCCATGCTTCCCGCTGAAAATACCTTACGAGCCCAACCGTCGAAGAGTTTGTCGTCCCTATCAGGAGGGATGGTAGGGTATGCTGCCTGCCTCGAGGTGGCTGTAGCCACCTGAACCACCAAACTCTAGGGAATGGGGCGAGTGGATAAACAGCTGGGGTCTCTAACTGAAGGGCAGTACTTGTTAAAGATTTATCAACAGCCGGAAGAGATTCCTGTGACTGCCAAGCAACTGCCACCCTGTCTCTAAGGTGAGATGAAATGGTAACACCGGGTCAGAGGATGGACCTTGATCTAAGATGTCCATTAGATCATCCTGCACACAGTCTTCAGGAGGACTGGACCTGCCCAGATACTCCAAGACCCTGGCCATGAGCCTCCTGTATGAAGACTCTGCATGAGCCCCAGGCTCAGGCCTACCAAATTCCACTTCCGGAGAAGTGTCCAACCCACTGGCATCATGGAGGGTTTGGCTCAACTCCTCCAACTGACCGTCTCCAGAAAAAAATAGGAGCCACATCCAGTTCACCAGCATCCTCAAATTCAGACCTTTCTTCCTCTTCATATATGTCGTCCAGAGGGAGCTGAAACCCAGGCCAGGGGACAGAAGAGGGCCTGGAGTCCACAACTGGCCTCGCAGACTTCACAGTAGCCTTCCTTGGAGGATCCACCACATCGTGGTACTCCAATGGCAAATTTTGGGCAAAAATCCCTGAAGGAGTCGAGTGTGCCGAAGGCTTAGACGCCGAGAGCGTTGACAACCTCGGCGTCGTGAGCGCTGAAGGCTTCGGAGTCGACGTCACTGTGGGCTGATAAGATAGCAAAGTGTCGACGTCCGAGTCGGACGGACACTGCGCCGACCGGATCAATGTTGGCTTCGAGCTCTTGTTGGGTTGCAGCAGTCTCGCTGGGGACGAGGACCGAGACCTAAAGGCACATCTCTTGCGACTGACCGACAGCTCCTGATGAGTCGCGTCGCGGACCTGAGGCCAAAGGTGTGCGAGCCACGGTACAAGACTGATCCTGGCCGGCTTTGTTAGAAGGCACGACCTGACCCGTGCCCTGCGACTAATATCGCTAACATTTGTTCTTTAAAAGCAGCCCATTCCTCCGAGTCCGAGACTTCGTCGGGCATGCCACTTTCCTCGCTGCTCCATCTTCCGAGGACAGGGAAGGTGACCGGTGACTGCGCTCCCACGAATGCTGCGACGAGGAAGACGAATGGCAGGAACCACTCTGGGACTGAGAACCCCGGGCCTCCTCCCGACGCAGAGAGTTGCCCCTCGAGTAGTCGGTGGACACCCCTTTGGATTTCAACTTGGATTTCTGGGACATACTGAGCTTAGAGACCCTACCTGGAGCTTCACCTTCCGCAAGGCCTTGGCAGTTAGCGACTGGCATTTCGAGCAGTTGTCCGTGTCGTGACTCTCAACCAAACACCACAAACAAAAGCGATGCAGGTCAGTAATCGACATTTTCGACTTCCAGTCCCGGCACGTCTTGAAGCCAGACCACATAGTCGGAGGGGTCAAAGAAAAAGACATCTCAACGATGAAACACACGAGGCGCGCCGAGTTTCATGAAGCAACACGTTCGCGGAATAAACAGAACTGAGGCTGCGGGCTCTGTGTCCCATTTATAATATTCAGTGACGTCGCCCTCGACGGAGGCCTTCGACCCCGACATCATCGACCAGGACGCCCTCTGCTGAAAAACTTTCCAAAGTGCACAGCTGTGGACATTACATGTCAAAGATGTGGAATACGTTGGAGGACACAATCCATTCGAAGTTACAGTACTTCGATTGGGTATAGATTTGGAATGAGAGGTTAGCTGCCCTTAACTTTAGTCCGATACAAACTCGTCCTCATTTACTGAATGTTTATGTACTTGAAGATTGATAGACAAATTAAAACCCTACAGGAAGTTCCTGTGAATGCTACTTTGCCTGCATCCATCTTTTTTTGTTGCTTATATGAAGCGATGTACGATTAGGTAAGCATAGGCAAATGCTCAATTTTAATGAGATGTCTGGTTGGTCTGCTCCGACTCAGGTTATTGCTTCATGCTGCTCTATATATATACACTGACGAAGCGAGGGAGTCCGGACAGACGAGGCAACAAGCGAGGGAGAGGGACACGAACGTCAGCCAGGGAAGCCCCATGGCGAAATAACACCCAAGAGGGGAGAGGGGACGGGGAGGGGGGTAGAGGGCGGGGAGGGGTTGAACTCAGACCAGCATAACCAGAGAGTTTGAAAACTTCTCAGGTACCGAAGGCTGAGCGCTAGATGTGTCCTTGGCTAAGGAATGAGCGAGAAGCCGGTGGCATGACCATGAAATCTTTGTGGTGAACCGGCGGTGCACAAAACAATGCCAAAACCACCAAGTGGTCAAATCCACATACGCTCCGGATACCCGCACAGTTGCTAATATGACACTGGAGTAACTGGAGAAATGAAGAAAGTGAAGAAAACCTGAGTGAACGGATGCCCACAGTGACGTTGTCCCTGAGAATCCAAGCTAACAGAAAATGGGAGACCGGGAGGCCACCAGGGAATAGTTAAGCGACTACTTATCCCAAGCAAAATCAAAATAACCATAATATCTAAAGTGAGAAACTGGAATAATGACAATGAGAGAAAGCAAAATGCAGAAACTGAAAGCCAAAAGCCTGGGAGAAAGGCAGAGTTTTATAAAGACAGACTATAAAGACAAAGAATACTATGAATTAGTGAGAAGAGAATCCAAAGAGGGAGAGTTGTAGAGGCTGGATATCACTACCCTGGGAAAAGGGGAAGCAAACCCCTTTTGTAGAGGCAAAGAACAGAATCAAAGTTACGTCAACATTATTGCAGATCAAAGCATTCATCGAAGGTCAAAGAAAGCAATGGTTGAGAAGGAACAAAAGTTTAATCTCTTGGAAGAGTTATACAAACTGATTAAAGTAGTCACAAAAGAACAGATACTAAGGAAGGCAAGAGCCATGGACCACATTAGGATGAACGGGGAGGATATAGACCTAGCCTTGGTGACTCTTCAGAAAAGGAGGGCTATGGCCCTGGTGATTAAGGAATTGGTGACGAGGAAAATAAGGTATAAAATGGACATTCCCTTTTGGGCTACTCTTCTCGTGGGAGGGTAAGCAACGGAGGGCAATATGTGAGGAAGGATTACAGGTGATGGACATTCAGGAAGAGGATAGAGGCGAAGGGAGGACTTTAAGAAGCCATGGGAATGGAAAACAGTGCAGCACAAGAAGAAACAAACGGGGGGAGGGGATCGCTGATCACAACCAGACATCCACATGCACGGGGAAGGGTATAATGAACAAGGCGAGGCGGAAAACACAGGACCGGAGAGAAATGGTGACATGAGGAAACCAAAGGTCAATTGGGAACACAGCCTGGCGAGGGGCCTCACCACCGGAATCCAGCAAATCAGAGGTAAATGCTGGGATTAGGACTACCCGTGAGGTTACACCCGAGTAATCAGAGGGCCAGGGGCGTCGCACCAAGCACCCTAGCAACCTAAGGTCCCTGGGCTCTCCTCGGGACAGTTGTTGGTTCATTGGGGGAGTTATTTGTTCTGGGGGGTGGGGTACACACTGGTCGACAAACCGGGGCGATATGTATTGGCCAACGCCTTAGTTGACAGGACTAGTTTCACTTTAGCCTCAATTTACGCACCCAATACAGGGCAGGACATTTTTCTGCGGGAGACCCTGGGGACACTGGAGTAATTTGCAAACGGGGAGATAATTCTGGGAGGGGATCTGAACCTGGCATGGAACCCAACAGATAGGTGCTCAGGGGGACACCAGGGACGGGGGGGTGCCCCCTAAAAGTCTCAGCCAAAAGATGGACTACATGGCGCTGTGTGATGTGTGGCGTGAACTCAAGGGGCAACAAAGGGGATACACGCACTTCTCCCATGTTTATAATACATGGTCAAGGATAGACTATTTTTGGGCATCAGCAGGGTTACTGGGGAAAGTCTAAGGGATGGAAATCGGCCCAATTACGCTATCGGATCACGCCCCACTATGGATGGAAATAATACCAGGCAGGAGTAGAGGGCTGTGGAGATGGAAGCTCCTCCAAGAAATAATCTTAGACCCCATCCTAGGAGACACTATACGGGAAAAGATAGAAGAGTACTTTGCCCACAATGACATGGGACACCTCGTTGGGAACAGTTTGGGAGGCCTTCAAAGCAGTCTTGCGAGGCCATAGGATAGCCCTGAAACCATCAAAAGATAAACAGATACCTATGGGGAAAAAGGACAGGAACAGAAGATAACACACAAAGGGATCTCACGAGGAATCCCACAATAAGCATGAAGAAGGCTTTGAGACATGTGCCGTGACAATTAGAGCTGCTCCACACTAAAAAAGCAGAGAAGAGCTTCCTCCACCTCAGACACTGGTACTATACAAAGGCCAATAAGGCTGATAAATACTTAGCTAGACAACTACGAGCCAAGCAGCTAGCGCTCTCGATTAAGAGTGTGCGCAATGCACAGGGAGAGACACCAACACGCACTAGCGACATAGGAGAAGTCTTCAGAGACTACTACCAATCGATGTATGCAACCGGTAGGCCTGATAGTGTAAACCAAGAAGCATACTTAAAAGCTATTAACTTACCACAAATAACAGGAGAAAAGAGGTCTTGGACCGGGAAATTAGGAAAGGAAGTGAAGAAAGCAATAAGAGGATTCCTATTAAACAAAGCACTGGGCCCAGATGGGTTTACGGCCGCATTTTATAAGAAATACGCATACATTTTGACCCCTTTCTTAACTAAGCTGTTCAACTCTTTTAGGGAGGTGGGGAACGCAAGACCTTCCATGAATGAAGCCACGGTTTTAGTCTTTCACAAAGCAGGAAAGGACCAATCTAACCCGAGGTCCTACCGCCCAATTACCTTATCAATCTCGACGCGAAGCTATGTACAAAGATCCTAGCAGCAAGCCTACCACTGGTACTCCCCAAGCTGATAAATGCGGATCAATCAGGTTTTATCCCCAACCGGCAAACTCATGATAATTTGAGGAGATAGATACACCTGGTAGAGAAGCCCAGGATCTCGCACATACCGGCAATATCATCATCATTGGATGCCGAAAATGCATTTGAGCGGGTGGAATGGTCAATGCTGTCCAGAATGCTACAATATATGGGGTTTGAGAAGCAATACATGGAAATTATTAGGGCCAACTACAACACTCCATCCATTAGAATAGCCATAAATCGGGGAAGTCACGGGCAGAGTGGAGATAACAAGGGGCACGAAACAAGGATGCCTGCTATACCCCCACCCCTTTAGTATGCCCTCTTCTTGGAATCACTCCTAATCTGAATCAGGGAGTCATCCGCCTTTACTGGAATAGAAATGGCAGGCATGCAGCACAAGGAAATAGAGTATGCGGATGATATGCTGGTAGCCCTTACGGATCTGGCATGCACACTGCCAGAAGCAATACAAGAACTAGACAAATTTGGGGCAATATCCAGGCTGAAAATTAATAGAAACAAAATCGGAAATACTAATCCTGGCAGAAGATTTGGGGATAAAATAAGTGGGCATAACCCTCATGGGCAGGGTAGACCACCTATACAGGGGGCAACTATCCAGAACTGCTGGCGAAGGTAAAGAGGGACACAGAGCAGTGGAACCCACTTGCGATCTCATGGTGGGGACGCATCACTTTGGTAAAGATGACCATTCTACCGAAGCTGGTCTATTACTTTCAAGCTATCCTGATAAGGATCCCAAAGTCCTTTTTTAGAGCGCTCACAAAAATATCCTCATTCATTCGGAAAAACAAACCCCCAAGGGTAACTAGATCTGTACTAACAGCCCCAATCCAGGAGGGGGGTGGGTGAGGAAATGTCTCTTCAACACTTTTATAGATTCCATCAAGTGGTGCAACTGTGGGTATTAAAGGAATGGATGGGGGGGGCCACCAAAAAATATGGGCGGAGCAAGACAGGGCAGTGGCGAGATCCCCCCGTAGAGATGCTGTGGAAAGGGAAATACAGGCATCCACATCTTTGTTAGTGAAGTTTTGAGGGCTCCACTGGAAGCCTGGGATGAGCATCAGCGGAAGGGTACCTTAACAGATGAGCTTGCCCCGTTCGCACCCATGTTTGGGAATCCAGAATTCCCCCCGGGGTTGGAAAAAGGAGCGTACAGCAAATGGGAAGCAGCAGAGTGTACTAAAATAGGAGAAATGTTTAAAGATCATGAAATCAGATTGTTCACGGCCTGTAAAAGACTGATTAACCTTAAAGAGTCGGAAAGATACAAATATGAACAGCTTAGGCACTGGCTAGTGACACCAACTATCAAAGAAGCAGCCACTAGGGACCTCACACCATTTGAGAAATGTACACTGACCAACCCCGGGTCCAAGAAACTAGTTGTGTCGATGTACAAGTTATTCAATGTACAAAAAGAGGAAATTAGGGGAGTTACATGCTGAAATGGGAACGTACCCTGGGGGAACCCATCAGTAAAGCACAGTGGGAGGAACTCTGGCAGGGCATTCCTGTTGGTGCACTTAAGCCAAGCCTGGCGTCTTAGAACAACTCCGTTGTTTATCTGCTTAAAGCCCGAATCTGCCAGGTCCACCGCTATGTTATAGCATGGTTCGACGCCTCTTCGCCTTCTCGTACCAGAGACATCGCCGTTCTTCTATGTTCCTCCGGGAGGTGGTCCAGAATAGGGACTAGCCTGTGCCACATCACCCTGTCGTACCTGGCCACAATAGCCAGAGAGTTGGCTGCTTTCACAGTTGCAGCACCCACGGAAAGAACCTTCTTACCAAACACGTCCTGGCGTCTTGCCTCATTATCTGGAGGGGTCGAGCATTTATGTTGAGCCTTCGCTTTCCTCGTCGCCGCTGCCGACACCACTGAATCAGGTGTAGGTTGGGCCGAGAGACACTTCGGGGTAGAGTCTGACACTTTAAATTTCTTTTCAATGCGGCCTTTAACGGCCTGTTCAGAGAACGGGTGACGCATGGTTTGGACACCTTTCCAGACATGATCTAAAATGGGTATCGAGAATATTGAACGTATATTCTTACCCATATGGTCGAAAAGAAAGCAGTCCTTTTTCTCCTCCTGCTGGACCAGGCCAAACTCCTTGCACGCCTTTTGAATGAAAAGCGCCAATATCGTCCGGTGGTGACGGGTGAGTGGGGCTCTTTCGTGTTTCCAGTTCCACATCCGAAACCCAGGATGGATCCCTAGATGGAGACAGGGAGATATCCGATGCTGACCCACGGTCAGATAAAGAGTCTGAAAGCTCACCCTCCGCCTGGACTACTGGAGTCACCAGAACTCCTATCGTTATGGTTGGACGGTGTGACGGGCCGGGCTCGTCGACGGGGGGGGGGGGGTGGGGGTGGGTGTTGGTGTGGATGGGGTGATTTGACGGTACAGGTGGAAGCCTTTCATCCAGCGATTTCAGCAGCGAGTGTAAGGAGGACAGGACCTCCATGGACAGGGCCGATTGAGAGCCTGGAAGTCGGGTAAAGACCTGAGAGCAGGTTGCTCCCGATGGCGACTTGGCTCGCAGGCCAAGGTCCTCCGGGCCCGCAATCCTGAAACCGTCGTCTTCTTTCGAGGAAATCGACACTGCCTGTTCCTGCAGCAATGTGTCCGGCAACCCCAGATCAAAAACTTCTGGTCTCCAGGCCAGAACTTCGGTCGACAAGGACATCGTCGCCGTCGTCATTGGGTTGATGACGGGAGAAACCAACTGCGTCAGCGGCAGTGAGGACACTGACTGGTTCGTCGTCGACGGTGGGCCTGCAGGTGGCTTAGGCGGTCCCGCCTTAACAGCGCTCTCCCTGCGTTTATCCGATTCTCTACTCGTGGCAGATCTATGAGGATCGCCCGAGGAGGATTTTGGCCTTTCCTTTCCTTGTTTTTTCGAAGATGATGTCTTTTTTGAAGATTCTTTAGAAGAGTCCTTGGAAGAGTGGCTTCGTGGAACATCTTTTTCCGCCGGTCGAGTCTTCTTCGCCGGTGGTTCCGACGAGGTTGAGCGGCGAGGGGCTCCCGATGTTTTCGTCGAGGCCACGCTGCGCACGGAGCCAACCTCCGACTGAGGGTATGTTCCCGCCCCGTCATTTAACCACGATACCAGCCGCCGTTTCCGATCTTTCAGGGTTTTCTGGGAAAAACCTTTACATATTTCACACTGGTCTGCCGAATGGTGAGGGTGGAGACAATAAATACAATCGAGATGGCCGTCCCCCTCGTAAACCTTCAATCCGCACGTAGCACACAGGCGAAAGAGAGGTTTTCCCGACATTCTGATAAAACCAATAACCTCACAGAAGCTCGTGCGAGTAATTTCAACGATAGCCTAGAAAGTAGAGACTACGTGAGGAGATCCCACTATCTTTGGAGACGGTTGAAATCTGACGGGTCCCGCGGGCGCGGGGCTTTTATACCATTACGTCCTACGGGGCATGCGTGGACGGCCCCGGAGAGGACGTGGATAGGACACACAAGTGTCGAAGTTTTTTCCTATAGGAAACGACTATATATGTGTACCGAGGGTTCCCAGTCTGACGACGGGGAATATTCTAAGCATGTGAATCCATGAAAGATCCAATGCTGGAGAAAGATTGTGACCCAATGACACTAAACCCCAGTGAGATTAAACACAATGTACCCACACACATCCAAGTTGTGTTGGAGAGGCTGCCATGGAGAAGGGCAACTGGACACATATGGTGGGACTGTAAAGGGATTCAGGAATTCTGGGTTTACGTAAAGACAAATGCAGGGGACGTTTCCACAAGTTGACCTACTGGGGGAGAAGGTATGATTATGTGGGATAAAGGACCCGATAGCAAATAAATTCTCGAAATCGCAATGGAGAAGCTTTATGGGTTTAGTGATAGTGGCATGGGCTGCAATAGCCCAGAATTGGAAACAACGGGACCCACCACTGCTGTTGGCTGGCTACAGAAGGTGTGGACATTATTGCCAATGGAAAGACTAATTCATAATATACGGGGCACAAGGGGATCCTTCATGAAAGAATGGGGAGAGGTATTGGAATATCTCCAATCGGACTATATGGAACAATGGTGCCCGCATAAAATAAGATTTTTTTATATTTTCACGGCATAAGAGATACAGGAACAGAGATCTTCCGGTGTGGAGAGAGGGTGGGGGGGGGGGGGTTAATTGGGGATGAGTTAATGTTGAATCTTCTGTATTTGAAATCAATAAAAAACATAACAAAAAAGAAAGTCACAAAAGACCTAATCGCCTACTAAGAAGAACCAGGAAGAAGAGATTTGCAAGAAGCAAAGCACCAGGAGAAGCTAGTCTCGTCTTTAGTTGTTAGAAAAGTGGTAGTGTTAGTTTGGACAGTGGACATATTCTTGGGGACATTCACAGATGACCGACTAGCACCTTAGTTTGATAGGTAGAGAACACCTCATAGCTATAGGGAAAGTTAGGCCTTATCCCGATTCTTTAATAAATGCATCTTTGAAAAAGTCCTCCAAAAGTGTGAGTCCTTCTGACCCGCCACAATACACACACACACAAACTAATGAAAACAATAAAACATTTGAAATCAATGACAGCACCAGTTTCGCCACCCCTCCCAATCTCCCCCGTTTATATAAATTTGTGATATTATTTTATGGTATTGCAGACCAACATACCCACGCACATGCCAGTCATTTGTGCAAGGTTGCTTTTTGATTTGGAGAAAAACACTGCAGGGTTGGTTTCTCATATGCCATGAAAGCCAAGATAAAAATAGGCTTCAAGGAGAAAGCCGACAACAACCACGTTCCGTTCCACAATGCACTTTAGTGCTCTTACCAGTTTTGCTCTTCAACCAAAGCTCCCCCTCACTTTCACACCTGTGCCTCTACTTGCCCCTCCTCCCCCACTTCACAGACTGCACAGGTCACCTTAGTCTGTCCCAATACCCTCTGATAAAATCTTATTTACCCATGTCCACTCAAGAGCACAAGGCATTTTGCTCCAAATGATCTTGGATTGCAAAACAAAAGCCAACTGAACTTGAACTTCAGTACCAACAAAGAGCCTTCACTAATGTCACGTCTAAAATAATCCAGCTATTCAACATGGATATGCATAAAGACAAGCTGCTATTAAAGCCTACCTTCTTCAGTTTCAATCCTCTCAAGCAAAGTCTTTGTTCTTTTGGTTGGTTGTTGAGCAGACAGCAGCTCCTCTTCTGTATTCAAGAGAAGACAAATATCAGTTGTAGATGGACTGAACGAACGACTCAATAGAACAATTATGTTCAGTGAATGAAATTCATATTCAAGTCTGCAAGACATTTCGTTAGGACCAAATTCTAGATGGGGCCATTTAAAAAATAAGCAAAGAAAAGCACCACCCAATCTAGAGGTATCCTATACAAGTCACCCTTTCCCTGCCAACATATGCAGATGTTCTTTTTCAACAAAAGAACTCTGGCTACTCCAAGACTTGGACTGCAAAGAATGAATCTTTCTTACAACCAACTCCAAAGTAGTGATCAGACATTGGCAAATACATGTTCATATTAGAAAGAAAACCTGCCTTTATTGGTCCGTGTACACCACATGACAGTCCATTACCATCCAAATTTGATGAAGTCATTAATTGCAAGCAGGAAAATCTTCTCGACAGAGGAAGATCAAAATGACAAGCATTTTGCCAAATCACACGTTTGCTAGACAAAGGGGTGCTGAAGCAAAAGTAAATTAGGAACACATCTCTAGTCATTATTTGCCTAAGGCTAAGAATCAGGCAATCTGGTGTTTTTACATGTACACATTACAGCAAGAATGACTCATTTCTAATTGCGGGCAAACTGAACTGTGTAGGAAACTCCATAGGATTCAAAGAAAACGCCCAAGTTAATTGCTTGGAATCTTGGTAAAGTTTGATATTGACTAGAAGGTTCTATGTTGGAAGCTTGAGGAGGCTCTAACAAAGAGGGAGGAGGCCAGGCTGACCTGAACATGAATAGATATTTTGTATTTGCAACAACAAAAACTTTAAATCGCCATTTTCAAATGTGATGCCAAATATCTGAAATGCAACCACTAACAAGATGCAAACTTTTTTTCCTCCCTCAGGCACATTTTAATTCAGGATAAAGGACACATGTCCATTTTTATCCGGTACTCCGTACCAGTGTTACTCATGCACATAACATTTAAACTAGCTTTGTAAGGGCCATTTTACAATTTGGACTCCGAATAAGGCTATGAGCAATTACATTCTGCAAGTTTTGTAGCGACCCGTCAGGTAGAATTTTAATTTCTTATGCCAATTCCCCTCAACGAGAGACACCCAGCACTGTTGCTGGATTTCTGGGATGTTTTTGCATTATTCTCCTGAGTGAGTGGGATTTTTTACCAATCATTCTTTTTGCTCCAAGATAGGAACCCTATTTTTCAGCCGTCATTCTTTTTACTTTTAATGGAGTTATGCTTTCCTCCAAGTATTTCACTACAGGCATCTGTAATGGATTATTGCCGCACACAGCACCCTATGGGCGGTGTTGCTAGGGAGTCCCCTGGGCTTCACTTTTTATTTCTCATTACTTTACCATTCGAAATACTGTTCGCAAGGATAGTTGGATCAGCACAGACCACCCTATGTGGAATGCTGAGCGGCTACACAGTAGCTCCTTTCCCATTGCTCCTGTAACTTTTACAGTTACAGCAACAGACACCTAAATGGCTGGTGGCAGTGGATTCATTCTTCTACCATTTTGTGTTAGTTACTTGAGGCCGTTTTCACAGCTGCAGTACAGCACCCATGGTTGACCATTTTCCCAAAATGGCCCAGTCGTCTTTTATTGCCATTTTCCATTGCGTGTTCCAGATTGGCCCTTCTACCATTGCAGGTGGGCTTGGGTCCTCTTGAGTCTTGCCTTTGGCGGGATCCCTTTGTGATCCCTGCCAAGGCTCCACTGTTTGCTGAGGCAGGATGTGTGGGAGGCATCTGAAACTTCTCTGGCCTTTGTCCGAAGGTATGCCTGGCTGGAACCAGTTTGAACTGGACAGCTGTCCTGCAAGGACAGCCTCCCACAGGTGATTGACCAGTCCATAGGACTGAATGAATGGGTTCCTGCATAAAAGGTAAGGCTTTTGAGACAGCAGCCCAAGATGACCACTGGAACTAAAGCTCTGAAGACGACCACCAGAAACGCCTGCAGCACCTCCAGTAACCGCAGAAGTACCACTTCTGTCTAGAACACGTTTTTGAATCGACAGGAAAGTTCTGCCAAGAATGACTTCCTCATCTGGTTTGGTGGGCATAACCAGCCTCAAGACACACTTCAATTTGAGTCATCCAGCGACCTTCCTGGGCTGCAGAATCCCAATACCCAGGGTGCCTCGACAACCTTGAAGTTCATGGTCTTGCTGTTGAGGAATCGCGCTGAACTTCTGTGGCATCCGTGTGAACCTCCAGAAGCGCCAATCCTCTCCTCAGTCCCCTCACCAGAGTGCAGGACCAAGAAAAGAAGATTTCAACAGGCAGTGATCGTGCTGAGAAAAAGGCATCAAAACCACGAAATGACACAGGAGTGATTCATTCTTTGCTGGCGAGTCACTTTCGACTGCTGCTGGAGCCCGTCCAGGGTCCCACTTTCCTCGCCACAACCAAGGACTACAAGACCGGGATTGCAGCAGTGCATCCAGAAGGTGTCCAGCTGCATCAGGATCTTCACTCTCAAAACTCAAGGTACGGTGGGGCTCTGGGTACGCTTACCTTAAGCAGTTTGTGTCGCTTCTTTGCTTCTGGAGCACTGTTTCTACTGTTTGTCTGTTCACCCATTTCCAGTCACCCAGGTCCAATAGCCTGTGCCCCTACGGGAAGGCTTCTCCTAAGCTCCTGCACTTTTTCAAAGAACCACCAACTTGTTACCTATCTGTGCTAAGAGGATATGCATCAGAACTGTTGCACGGCTATTGACTTCGGCATTTGTTTTCCGAACAGTAAATCTTCTAACCCTCTTGGCTTAGGCATTGCTGGTTTCCCAAACCTGAACTGAAGTATTCCTTTCTTGTTAGAGAAAAGACTGCCTAAGCTTTACAAGAGTTGCTACAGTTTGGCTTACCGGCGATTGTTGCTCTTATAGGAAACGTACATAGCCATTTATTCACCCGCGTTATTTTTCGTTATTATACTTAGCGTACGTTTGATGATGCTATTTGATCCACTATTCCTTTAGTTTACAACTGCCTTGTGTGTATATATAAAATAAATCACTATTATTGATATAACTACAAGTGTTTAAGGGTTTATGCATGTTCCGATTTCTGGTTACTGATTTACAGCTCACATTCCTCCTCCTAAGATGAGCCAGGCTGCTCTGCCACTCTACCAACCATGGGTAGTACAAGCCTACACTAGAGGTTGGGGCCCTAAAACCAAGGCACAAGTCTTCTAGAGTTCAATCCCAATTGGACTTTAGAAAAACGTACCCAACACTACCTATTCATTTTTGCACAACATATCAATGGCAAATGGCTGCAATATTTTTGCTCAAACATTTTGAATGCGGTTATATTCTGCCCCTTCTATCAGTGAAGGGCAAGCAAACCTATATTCATCCAAAATGGTATTCAACAGGAAATATACTTCCAGTAACCATTTATAGAATACCCACCAGCACATCATTTCAGTATGATGCAATTAATTCTAAACACCACATTAAAAAATACATACATTAAAGGTTAGTTTTAAATGTACTGCAAACGCCTGCAGCCTGTTAGGAACGTTTTTTCTGAAGTCCAACTAAAGGCTTAGTAAAACCATTCAACTGAGGCAGTACAAGACTCCACTCTTAGTACAAGGCTGTGCCACCAGAGTTCATGATAGCGTAGACAGAGCAGCCAGGCTCATTTTAGGAGGGCGAGGGCTGTAGAATCAGTACAAATGAAAATGTAATAAAAATTATCCAAAGAAACACTGAAACACTTTGTATTGTGAAAATAAAGGATTTATTTAAATACAGGTAGGCCCAGTTAAATCTAGGGGTAAGTAAGCACTAAAACATTATATGAAATCACAGTATAAAAACACAACACTATATTTGAAATTACACAGACCCAAGTATAGACCTTATTTGAAGTACCCAACAGTAGTTCTAGGGAAGTCAAAACCTTTTCATACACATTCAGTATAGATTAAGTATATTCTTGGGGAGTAAAAACCAATGGTTACTTTTACAAACCCCAGATTGGAGGTAAGCGGTAATAACTTATTTGGGACGGCACACAGCTACCACAAGGTAAGTAAAACCCACATACTTTTTTTTTTTAAATTGGAATTTTATAGTTCGTATGTTACAAACCTTTTTGCCTTTGATGTTTAAAACATACATATTCTTAAAGGAAAAAAAAATGAGAACTGTTAAGAATAAAGAAATATGTAGATGACAAGTAAGCGATAAATAAATCATGAAGCAGTTGAAGCTGGTGCTCATCACTTTGTTATGCTCCACCTAGCAAGTCCAAAAACATACCTTTTTTTAACCTCACAATGAAGGGAAAAGTGAAACCCAATGTTACACTTTACTGAAGGACACAAAGTTATTCAAAGTAGGCAACAACCTAACGCAGACTCATTCAGGACAGGCTAACAGCAAGTCAGGGGAAGCAAGACCCAGTTGGGGGACACTCACATCCTCAAAGGGCTAATCTGGGGAAACCAACACTTTACTTTTGGGAAGAGGCCCAACCTAACCACAGGAGAGTAACATACCTTCTCATCTACTTTCTATTAGACTGGCAAAACAGTGGCTAAGGAAGAAATTATGTTAATCATACTTTTAAGAATAGTGCATCACACATTCAAGACCAGTAAGAACTTTTGTAACTGTTCACTCTTAGAATTACAGTTACCAACCAACTCTTTACAAGTAAGTAACTTTTAAACACTTACTTTCTTTTCTAGGCAGAAGTCCCAATCCCTTGAAAGTCTTTCCCTTATTCTTGGAGCACGAGTGTTCAGTGGCAGAAGGGTGGGTCACTAGGACTAGTGACCAACAAGCAGTGTCAGAATGGGTTCTTTAGTAGCAAGTCAGAATTCCTTAGGAAAACTGGGAAAACAGGCGAGTACTTCACTTTAGAGTTAGACGAGGGTCCAGGGGCTTCACAGAAGACACCCTAGCAGGATTCTAGCAGTGGGTCTAGGTGCACTGGATTAGAGGCCTTCCCATCACAGAAAACAACCCACAGCTACACAGAAATCCTAACAGGTTTAAGGCAAGTACATACCAAAGCCAACACAGTACCTGAGCATTGAAAGATTTTGCAACAGGAGAACTTCAGGGTCTGCAACCAAATACCCGGTCAGTGGATTCCTTGTCATGGTGACTGAAAAGACTTCAGAAGGCACTTTGCAGCAGGGATCGATGAAGGCTCTAGGCAAGGTTTCCCTCGTGGCTGAATGCTGTTCTGTGCTCCTTGAAAAGGTGCCAAATCCACAGAAGACAGAAAATCACAGTTGAATTCTCGTAGTTTTAAAAGGTCCCGCACTCTGTTAAGGGGACTTTTCAGACTCGATTCGTGTCTCTGGAGATCCACCAGAATGCCCACGAAGTTTCAGCGGGATTCGGAAGACTGCACCGCACGGTGGCTTGAGGTCCCAGGGTATTGCAACAACGCAGCAACACGTGTGATGGCTCAAAATGCAGGTCTTGAGTCTAGTGGGTCTCACCAGGCTCTGGGTCAGGGTCGTAATTTCCAGAGTCGCCAAGTCAATTGGAAGGAAGGGCTGCAGCAGGCTCTGGTTACACAGCAGGCTCTCTGGTCACTGGAAATCATCTCAGCCGCTTTTCCTTCTGTTCCAGTTGTCGACTTTTCTTCAGATTCCATGTTTGCAGTATTTATCCGGAATTACAACACAACCTCTGCATTCTCTCCTGATATTTTACAAGAAGGGGCGGTCTGGTTGTCCAATCAGTACAGCCGCACCCCCCCTCCCCCCACTGAGATTTGTTCCCATTTAAGCAAGGCGTAAGACAAAGGGAGGGGAGTTTTGGACTCCTCCCTCACTTCCTTCTCTCACAGACAGACTGGAGCCTGGGCGGGGACTCCAGGGTATTCCCGCCGAAGACAAATCCCACAAAGGAATTTCCCCTGACATCCAGGGGAAAAGGGAAGGAACAAGAAACTACAAGAAACACTAAAATGGTGAAAAAAAGACAGTGGCCATTTTGGTCAAAATTGACACCCTTAGGTCCCTTTACTGCAGCTGTGAACACAGCCTGCGGTAAAGGTGCGCTAAATTAAAACAAGGTATCACTGCCACCAGCCATTGAAGGTAAGCGTGTCACTGTAACAGAATTGTTTAGTGTGAAAAGGGATACATTGCATCTCCCCAGCACTCCACATAAGGTGGGCTATGCTGGTTTCACTTAAAATGTAAAAGGGATCCAAAGCTCCCTTCTACCTTTGGGAACTGTAGTTCACTCCAGGTTAGCACAAGAAAGTTAAAAGGGGAGCCTCTAGGGCAACCCAGCAACAACAGGCACGTTTTGCCAATAAGTTGTTAAAGAGGATAACTTTTAAAGAGACACTAGAGAGTCTTAAAATTGACACCCATAAAAAGAGTTTGAGATTATGTGAGTGTGGAAAAAGGTTCCCACACACTGAGGTTTTAAGGAAAAATATCCCACTAGTAAAGCAAAAAGTTCTGGGGTTGACCCAGGTCAGGAAGATTTACGAGTTCTGTGCAAATCGTACCTAACACAGCCTTACAAATCTTGGGTCAGGGGTACAATTTCAGGTTGCAAACTTCTAGCCAGGCATAAAAAGTCAAGATTCTGCACATGCCCACAGCACATCATTTCTTACTCACCAATGGCGAGAGTAAATATTGAGGACTGCGCTTAAAAATGCCCTTTCAGATCTGTGCAAATCTCCACCATCCCTTGGTCAGTTATAAGGCTGGAAGCCCATCCGCATGTTTTAGTAATAGGGAGCAATCCAAACTTAAGCCTATCTCACTAAACTAAAAAAACTCCTCTTGTGAAACTACCCCACCAAGTAAATATAAAACTGCCTTCTGGCGAGATTCACCCTCTTTGGATTGGTTAAAATATCGGCATGTAGTAGAACCCTACCTGCAACCTTGCAGCCTACGAGAACCATTGAACACAAGAAATAATGCACTATATTTGGAGTAGTGACATCATAAGGCATCTGGTTGCACAGTTGCAAGCTTGGTCTTTGACTCCTGATGCCTCAAGTAAACTAAAAGAAAGCTAGACTCCTTACCAGGGGTTGGAGGAAGGGTCTCAGTTAGGGTCCCTGTTTAGCTCCTTCATATCACACCCGTCAGTCACCCACTATTTAGCTGGCATTCTTCATCATGCATTTAATTTGGGCTTGCTTGCAGGATGTGGCTTAAAGTTGCAGGTTGGAGTGGCATTGTGGCTCTTGCACCGCACAATCGGGATCACATTACAAGGGGGTGGAGTGTTAATTTTTGCATTTCGTTTGTCAGTCTTTGTAGGACCCTACATATCAAAGCTATAACTCCTGGGGACTAGCAAGAGCTGTAAAAAAAAATAATATAGCATCTCATTACCCAAGGGTAAGCAAGATGAGGGAGGCTGCATACCTGCCACTCCCCTCCAGATGGTTTTGCCAGTGTTCCACATCATATCCACAGTTTGATTAATAAATACAGAACACTCCAGAACCTTATCACAAGTGCAAACCGCCGTCAATTCTTACTCTGGAGAGAGATTTACTTTTTGCCGCTTTACTCCCACAGACTATGGGCAACCCTTTCTATTTGCTTGGTTTTAACGCCTGAACCTGACCTTTGGTAAAGCCTTCTGCTTTACTTCCCAAAAAAATGAGCACAACCGGAGACTGATCACTCCCTAGGTGCATCAGTACTGAGAGTTGGCCGCTGATTGTGTACTTTTACAACTGCACACATCACCCTAAAGCATGGGTGTCATTTTGGCTGGTGGGGAAGACAAGTGAGTTTGACCACATCCCTCCCACCCCCCAACCTTCGTGGCACACCATTTTGTCCCCCTTCCTTTAGATGCCATGCCACCCGCTCCTCACCCCACAACATTTTCAGCAGTTACTCCACTGCTCTAAAGTGAAGTGGGGTTAGGATACTTTGCATCCTTCGATCTTCCTTTTGTAACTCGGGTTACAAATGCAGTACGCCCAGGACAGGCTGGTGTTTGGAAAGTTCTTTTTTTTTTTTAGCAGCTTTCCCTCCATATGGACCCCCAAACATTTTTATTTCGTTTTTTAGCATGTCCTGCCTTTTTACAGTGAAGTGAAACCTCCAGCTTCACTCGACTGAGCCTTTAACTAGTTCTTCAGGCGGTCAGTACTGGGAAACTATGTTTGACTGTTACTTTTTTTGGGTAACAGTATCATTGCCCAATGCATCTTACAATGAAGCGCAATGTTTTCTTTTTTTTTTTAATGTATGACCACAGACTTCACTCAAGGGGATTTTTTTGGTTACCCAAGGACAAACTGGTGGAACAGTTACTCGTACTTTTTAACCTTACTTTGTCAGCCCTACTGCGTTTGGCTACCAACATTGGTTAGTGTCCCAACATGGCCGTGCCATGAGATTTGTTTGTTCCTTGCCCTGCCAGGTTAGGAAAATCCTTTTATGAACATGCATTTGTCGGCGAAAGGCTTGCTTTTTGCGGGCTGGTGCATACCACGTGTGCAGGGTCCCAGGAAGTGGGCTGGGACTGTCTGGTCGCAATCCACATACTGGTGCCCGAGAGACTGGTGTTCATGCTTGAGTGAAACCCACAGTGGTCCCGATCTTGCCATTGGAGGGCTGAGTCTGATCACTCACCAAGGTGTCATGCAGTCATTCCAGCAGATCAGAAGTGGAGCCAAGTATCCTGTCGTAGCTGTGAAGTACTATGGATGTTCCCCGAGGTCGTCTGGTGACAGATTCTTGCTGCAGTCCTGGCAGACCCCTGTCTGGCTACTGATCTCTGAAGACCCTCGTTGGTGCTTTGACCCTCTGGGCTAGTGTGAACAACTGGGTCCTGGTGTCTTCTGGTACCCCAACAGGTAAGCCTACAGAAGTGTCCCTGGACCACCCAGTGGGCTGACCAGCTCCAGTTTGGGCTACCGCGACAGACGAGCTGCCTTTCCGGGTTTCAGCCCGGACCTCCAGGTGTGTTCAGCTTGTGCAACAAGAGGTCTTGCGAAATTTCAGTGGGTTCTGAGATGGGAGGCTTTCTTCAACTGCGACAACTGACGTCTGCTGTCGCTGTGCAATGGCGAGTCTCTGAAACCCGGTTTTTACGCACATGATCTAGCGCCTAGAGAGGAGGCCTGCATCTGTGTTTCTTGAAAAGAGGTTACACTAAGCTCCTGTGTCTGACCAGAAACTCTCCTGCACCACCAGCAGCAAAATTAAGGTCTTCTTGAGTCTAGTGGGTCTTGCCAGGGTCGGGGTTGTCGTTTTCAGAGTCCCCAGGTCGATTGGAAGGAAGGGCCATAGCAAACTCTGGTTGCACAGCAGGCCCTCCCAGTCGCTGGAAATCGTCTCAGCTGCAGTTTCTTCATCTTACTCTTCGGTTTTGGTCCCAGTGGTAGACTACCTCTTCAGATTCCAGGCTCAGACTTTTATGCAGGAACCCAGCCAATCAAACAGCCTTGCAACATTCAAGTTTCAACTGGCTTCTCACAGGTAGGATGGAGGGCAAAGAGCTGCAGAGTTTTGGACTCCTCCCTCATTTCCTGCCTCCACAGACTGGAGCTTGGGTGAGGAATCAACAGGATTCCCGCCGAAGATTAAAAACATTTTTATTTTTAAATGAAAGGAATTTCTCACCCTGGATGTCAGGGGAAGGAACAAGAAAGGACAAGGAACACTAAAATGACAAAAAAAACAAGACTGGGCCATTTTGGTCAAATTAGCACCCATTGGTGCCTTTACTGGGGCTGTGCAAACAGCCCATGGTAAAGGTGCACCGAATAAAAAGGTTCACTGCCACCAGCCATTAAAGATATGTTTGTCCTTGTAACATAAATGTTACATTTAAAATGAGAAAGGGGATACTCTAATCACCCAAGCACCCCACATAATAAAATGTAAAAGGGATCCAAAGATCCTTGTACCCTTGGGAACTGTAGTTCTTAAGCTTAGCCAGAGAAAGGGGAGCCCCTTGGGCAACCCAACAATAGGCACGTATTGCAAAAAGTTGTCAAAGAGGATAACTTTTATAAGACAGTATGGATAGTCTTAAAATGGCACCCATAAAAAGAGTAAAAGACAGTGTGGAAAAAGATTCCTACTCACTGGGAGGTATAGGAAAAAATCTACCAGTCCAGCAAAATGTTCTGGGGTTGACAGGACTAGTAATTTTATCTTTATTCATGTTAGACCATGTGGAAATAAGTTCAATAGGAGTTGGACAGAGGACAGTTTAAGTTGTATGAAGACATCCTGACGAGCACCCATTTGTTCCTCGAGTAGGGCACACATATTAGAAAGTAGGGATTAAACTAAGGGGCTTCTTTAAATTGTTGAACAACTGTTGAATCACCAGAGCTTCTTGTCTGTCCCTTCTGTCGGACTTCTAATACCCCTTAAAGCCCTTGGGATAGACGGAGTGCCAAATTACTTATTCTGTGGTTTTATTGAATTGTGCACGCCCCTGCCCCTTCATGACCAAAGTGTTGCAACACAGTATTTTGATATTGCATTTTAAGTATATGATGGTACTCGAAGGCGATGTCATTGTATTATCTTTTTGTTGCCTTTTGTATGAATTCATGCTCTCTAGATGTATGCATGCATGCTTTATATGTAATCCGAAATAAATTTAATGGTATTATTAGCTCCAGGGAGACACTATAGAGGCAAGCCACTGCTTCCATTCTAGGAACTATTTTAAATCGGAGTTCAATATTCTGTTGGCTTGCCTTAGGAAGAACTGGAAAGGTAACAGATTTGTCATCTAAATGTTGTCAATGTCAGGGAGATTGTTTGAGCGCTCACTGGGGGTGTGCAAAAATATAACCCAATCGCAGAACAGTGTTTTTCACCAAAAGGAATGGCCATGCTTTCGGATGGTTTAGCAACGGCAGAGGAGTCAGTTTCAACTCAAGTAAGGAAGGAATGCTGGTAGTGAAGTACAGTTATTCAACAATAGTATAAAGACAACGCACAATACTGAAAAATACACACTTAATAAAATCATGCTTACAAATCTAGAAGGTCAAATAAGTACTTGGATTAAAACACATAATGTAAACTTAGTGCAGGTTAGGTTGATGTATACTGCGCACTGCCACCACCCAAGGGCAGTCTCGTGTATAAAAACATTAATGGTCATTTCAAATCCAAGCCACCATCTGTGTTGCCCACCTACCTGGTGGTAGGCAAAACAGGGCTGGCTGGGAGAAAAAGGGGACACCCTCCCCCCCCCCCCCCAACCAACAAGTTACTGGTTTAAGATAGATCAGCAAAGTGCAGGGAAGCGGCACATTCGGATCAATAATTCTTTTGACAACCCACTCCCGAGTTTACAGACGGCTCTCGGAGTCAGGCTGCCCAACCTAAGAGGTGACTTATGTCATGACATTGAGGCATCACAGCCTCCGGGGGTTGTCCCACGGTGGAAGCGCCGGCAGTGAGCACCATTGCACACGCTCACCTTGGGCAGCAAAGAAGGACCGTGAGACAACCCGGGCAGCAGTCGCCCAAGTAAGGATTTTTCATATATAGTTTACAGTGCACTGTAAAGTAATATGGAAAGTCTAACACTAAAAGGAATTATATATATATATATACACACACACACACACACACATACACACATTACTCACCGTATTCTTATTCTGATGCTTGCATCTGCCTAGATTCACATGCTGTGCATAGGCCGACATCTAGTGGAAGTTGCAGAGTATTACAGTTTGTTTTTCGAAACTCGAAAATGGGCGTCGACACAGGGCGTGCCAGTAATACTATCCCTATCCACTGTACCCATGATCCCTCACGCGTGTAGGACCCTCAGATTGTATTTTTTCTGACATGAGGTAGCATGAGGAATAGCAGGAGTACAGATAATCCAAGCAGATAGAAAGAAAGGTAAGACTAGAAGCATCCATGCGCCTTCTCTCAGAGGGGAGGAAGGGTGGGTCGCATATGAATTTAAGCGGATACAAGCATCAGAAATACGATTACGGTGAGTAATGTATCCCTTCTGAGGCTTGTGGAATCTGCTTAGATCACATGCTGTGCATAGATTAGCGAGCAGTACCTGAAGGAGGTGGGATGTGAGAAGGGTCATGAGCAAATAAATGTCTTAGAACCGCTTGTCCCACTTGTGTATCTGTCTTGGAATGTGTGTCAATGCAGTAGTGCTGAGTAAAAGTGTGAATAGAGCTCCAAGTAGCTGCTTTGCAAATGGTGTCCAGGGGTACATTTGCAATGAAAGCCAGAGTGGCCCCAATGCCTCTTGTAGAGTGGGCTCTTGGCGTGAAAGGCAGAGTTTTTTCAGAAAGGGAGTAACAGCTGGATACAGTTAATAATCCACTTAGAGATGGCACCTTTAGAGACGCGACCCCCCCTCTCTGCCTGTAGCTACGGAGACAAACAGTTGGTCTGTTTTTCTTAGCGGTCTGGTCTTGTTTACATAGTAGAGGACCGCCCTACGCACATCTAGGGTGTGTAGTTTCACCTCAGCCGAGCTTTGTGGGTTTTGGAAGAAAGCCGAAAGCTCGATCGACTGGTTCACGTGGAATTTGGAAATAAACTTAGGTGAGAACCTAGGGTGTGTACGCAAAACCAGTTTATCCTTGTGAACTGTAAAGAAAGGATCTTGCACACACAGTCTGAATTTCACTAACCCTTCTGAAATAGGAGGGTGAAGTCTATTTACTCCTTCCATGAAGGCTTTAACCACTGGAACTTTCCACCACGACACCTTGTTATGGGAGGTGGTGTATGCTGACAGAGCTGCCAGATGCACCTTCAGTGAGTTAAAAACCAGTCCTGCATCCAGCAGGTGGAGCATGTATGTAACAATAGTTGAAGGAGTGCAATCAACTGGGTTGATTTGTCTATTCTGGCACCAGATAACAAATCTCTTCCACTTGTCAAAGTAGCAGTGCCTCGCGTTAGGCTTCCTAGATTCTTTTAGGATGCCCATACATCTTGGAGGTAAATTTAGATGTCCGAACTCTATAACCTCAGGAGCCATGCTGTAGGTTCATTGAGCTGGGTAGAGGATGTACTGTTTGACCTCGATGCTGGGACAGTAGGTTGTACCAGCCCAGGAGTTTGAGGGGGGGGGGGGTCGCACATCGCTAGTCTGCGTAAGTGTGGGAACCACGGTTGTCTCGCCCACATGGGAGCAACTAGGACTAGCGTCATAGATTCCCTGTTCATCTTGTTCACTACCTTCCTGATGAGGAGTTGGTGGAAAAGCGTATGCAAACATTCCTGACCAGTTCATACACAGGGCGTTCCCCTGGGATCCTGGTTGTGGGAATCTGGACGCGAATCTTGGGCATTGTCTGTTTTCGCTTGTGGCGAATAGGTCTATGGTGGGGGAACCCCACTGAGAGAAGAGATCTTCTACGATTTCTCTGTGTAGGCACCATTCGTGCTCCTCTGGGAGGGGATCTCCGCTTAGTGCATCTGCTAGAGAATTGAGATCCCCTGGAACATGTTGCGATGACAGGACGATGTTCCGTTTGAGTGCCCATGTGCAAATTTTCTGGGCAAGTTTGGACAGATTTGGCGAACGAGTCCCTCCCTGCTTGTTCATGTAAAACATGGCTGTAGTGCCGTCTGTCCGGATCTGCACTGACAGATTCAGCAGGTAGGGTTCGAACGCTTGAAGCGCTCTGAATACTGCCAGAAGCTCTAGCAGGTTGATGTGATTCTTGGCCACTGAGTGAGACCAGAGCCCCTGAGCTGTGTGGTGGAGGAGGTGAGCTTCCCACCCTGTCAGGCATGCATCGGATGTGACCACCGCCTGTATCTCGGGATCGTAAAAGGGTTTCTCCTTGGACAGATTTTCTCTTGTCCACCAGTGAAGGACTTGTACCAGTGTTGGCGAAACGACCACTAGATCGTCCCACTGACCACTTGCCTGAGACCACTGTTTCACCAACCATTCCTGCATGGGACGCATGCGCAGGCACGCGTGGAGGACCAGGTAAATACATGACGCCATCATGCCTAGCAAATGCATTGCTTTGCGTACCGTTATCTAACGACCGGCCTGATATTGAGGAATTTGCAGTAGTATATTCCGAATTCTCTCCTCTGATGGAAAGGTCAACCCATCTTGTGTGTCTAGGATAGCTCCAAGGAACTGTTTGGAGGTGCTTGGCACCAGACTTGACTTTTTCTCATTTATTGAGAAACCCAATTGGAAGAGGAGGTCGATTGTTCTTTGAATGTTCGTTCTGCAAATCGCTGGGGTTTCCCCCGTGATGAGCCAGTCGTCCAGGTAAGGCTACACCGGGATTGCCTCCCTGCGTAGGTGTGCTGCCGCCACCGCCAGTACCTTGGTGAATACCCTTCGAGCCGAGGCTATTCCAAAGGGCAGTACCTTGAACTGGTAGTGCCGACTGTCCACCTTGAAGCGCAAGTACTTTGTGCGCTGGGAACATGGAAATATGAAAATAGGCATCTTTCATATCCAATGTTGCCATGTGGTCTCCCTTTTTTTTTTTTTTTTTTTTTTTTTTTAGGAGTTGGGGGGGGGGGGGATTACCTCTTGGAGAGTAGTCATGCGAAACTTTTGGGGCTTGACATATTTGTTTGCAGGCCGTAGGTCTAATACTGGGCGCATTGTTAAACCTTTCTTTGGTACAAGGAAGTAAGTTGAATAAATACCCTTGTTTACCTGGTGTCCCGGGACGAGTTCGATCGCGTCCTTTGCTAGCAGATTGACGATCTCCTCGAGGAGGATTCTTTGGTGGTCTAGAGAATGTGTTCTTTGTCGTGGAGGGTGGTTTCGGGGACGCTCTAAGAGTTCTATGCAGTATCCTGCGGACACTGTGGACAGCACCCTTCTGTCTGATGTGATCCCTTCCCAAGCTTGGGTGAAGTTGGAAATGCGTCGTCCTACTGGGGAGGAGTGAGAAGGGACACTGAACGGAGCGTCAGTGTTTTGGTGGAGGTGTGCCGCTCCTCTACTGGGGCTGCCTCTACCTTTACCCCGTCCTCTCTTATTCCCTCTAATATAACCTTGGGTAGACTGTTGGTTATTGTTCCACTGCGTACCGTGGCCCTGGGAATAGTTTGACCCCCTTTGGGAATTTTGTCCACGTGTGCAGCGAAAATTGCCATTACCCCTTTGATTAGGCGGTTTGGTGGTTAGTTGACCTAGGGACTTGAGTGTTTCATACTCGTCCTTGGCATTTTTCAGAGCGTCCTCGACCGCCTTACCGAACAATAGATCTGGCTCCACCGGGTTTGTCTAACAATGATGCTTGTTTTTCGGCCTTGAATCCAGACTGCCGTAACCAAGCGTGTCTCTTGATAACAGTACCCTCTGGTATCAATCAACCGGCATTATCTGCGGCATCAAAGGTTGCCTTTAAAATGCAACCGGATACGGCTCTCCCTTCCGCTGAGACTCATGCCAATTGACTCTTTAGGGGCTCTGGGCGGAATCTATGAGTGCCGTGACTTCCTCCCACAGGTGGCAGCTATAACTCGGCAGTAGGGTGGTGGAGTTGGCGATTCTTGCTTCGTAGGCTGAAGTGGAGGCAACCTTTCTGCCGAACCCACAGATTTTCTTGCTCTCCTTGTCGGGAGGAGCTTCTGATAAGGGTGTTCCTGCCCTCTTGCGGGTGTTTGTAACGACTAGGGAGTCCGGTTTCAGATGCCCTCTTATATACAGTGGGTCTGATTGGGCTGACCTGAATAGCTTCTCAATCCTGGGATTGACTGCCCTGGTGAGATTGGGGTTTACCAGTGAAGGGTCTATTCTTCTTTGGATGGATTTAAGGATAGGGATGGCCTGCGCAACAGGTCTCCTTTCTCCCACCAACTCTTTGGCAAAATCTCTTTCCTCTTGAGCAACCTGGGTGCCAATGTGGAAGTGGTTTGCTGCTCTAGATAGGTCCTCATTTAGGAGGGGCTGGTTGTCGACAAGGGAGTCGGTAACCGGTGGTTCTTTATCTACCGGGGAATCTACCCTGTATATTTCTGGGTCGTCCTCTTCCTCCTCTTGTTCCTCATCGTCCCAATAGTAGCCTGTCCCAGTCTGTTCTTCCAACATGCCCAAATCTGTATCCTCACAAAGGGAAGGATCTTCTTGTTCCTGAGAATAAGGGTGAATGTGGAAGGGATCTGAAGACTGTTGTTTCGAACCGGGACTTTTTACTTGGGGGGTGGGGGCAAACGGGGGGGGGGGGGGAGGGGGCATAGGATCCTTGGAGCCTGAGGGTGCTGACCCATCAGGGTTATAAGTGAGAAAATGTTCGGGATTTTTAGAATAGAAATCTGCCAATGATGACATTCTTGACATGACTATGTCCTCACTGGACCACTCTCTTGAACTGGGAATGACTTTGCCTGGGGGGAGTTTCCCCGACTCATCTACAATAGAGGTGTGAGACCTGTCTGTTTGAGAGGAGTGGAATGTTTCTGCGGTGTGGAAGTAGGCGGAGACTGCTTCCTCTGTTTTCCCCCCCTCCCTGTGGCTGGAAGAGTGTTTGCCCTGCTTCTTTGGGCTTTCGGAGCTTTGACGCCTGGCGTCGAGCTTCGGTAGTGGTGGTACTATCCTTCGACCGTGTAGGTTGGGATTCGGGAATGGGCGTTACTTGTACCGACGCCAACTCCTGGAGTGCAGTCTGGGGATAGCGGTCACTTTCGTCTTCCGACGATCGAACCTCGGTTACCTTGGGGAGCGAGGCACTTTTGGCAATAGTGGATGATTGCCTGGCGTCATGCGGCGATCTAGATCGCAAACGCCCAGAGGACGCCGATTCGGACCGTTCCCTATGTGCCTCTTTCCGAGAGCTCGATTTGCGCGTCGAGTCTCGGTGGGACTTCGTGTGTTTGGAAGTGCTGTGGGTTGCGCTTACGTCGCCGGGGTCTTCCCCATAGCCGCCCTGCCGGACGACCTTCCGAGGTCGGGGACCTGCGCCTGGCTGTCTTTCGACATCGCGTTGCCCTCGCGGTCCGAAAGTACGGCGTTGCTGCCGGCAAACTCCGCGGCCATGGCCTCTTGACGCCTGGCGTGGTGGGCCCAACGCTTGGTGGAACGGTCTTTTAGTGTTTTAGGTTTGAACCCATTACACGCTCTGCAATTTGCCTCGGGTGATCCCTTGGCAAGCAGAGATTGCACGTGGCGTGTCCGTCAACCCAAGGATACTTGCGGTTGCACTTTGGGCAAAATTGGAAAGGGGTACACGCACCTTGAGGCAGCGGGCTGGTAAGTGTAGGAATATATATAAGAGAATATATAAGAGTGTAGAGTATGTCCACCCCCACTCTCCCTACTTGTAGGGCCAAGGCCAGAGGCCTTCCTAGGCCCACTCTGTTGTGAAGCTCTCGACGGTCACCTTCTTCTCCGGTTCGGCGTCGAGTGTCGAATTTCGGTGGCTCGACGTTAGGGTGGAGAAAAAAGGGGGAAATAACAATATTTTTCAAAGTATGGCTAATGCCAGGGAACTCCGCTGAATGCTTCCGACCAGTATGGCGGAAAAAACCAATCTGATGGTCCTACACGCGTGAGGGATCATGGGTACAGTGGACGTCACACTAGGGATAGTATTACTGGCACGCCCTGTGTCGACGCCCACTTTCGAGTTTCGAAAAACAAACTAATACTCCGCAACTTCCAGTAGATGTCGGCCTATGCACAGCATGTGATCTAAGCAGATTCCACAAGCCTCAGAAATATATATATTTTTAAAAATTTTTTTAAAGGACATTTGGAACTTTTTTTTAAAGTCAAGCAGTTGCTTAGGTATGGCAATAGTGTATGCAGGGTCTTGCATTTACCTCTGTTTTTTTAACAAAACAAACTTCTGGTTTACTTGGAGAAAAGACATAACTAATCTACCAACTAAAGCCGTACACCAGGATTTCGTTGCCTGCCTTTCCTTGTGCGCATTTAAAAGTTATAATAACCCAGTGTTTCTTCCCTGGGGAATAGGGAAATCAACCTTTGCATCTTGCATCCACTTCCCACAGGTGCGCCAGGGTGATCCTGCGCTCAGATAAGCGGGGGTTGCTGGAAACAGGTAATAGGAGAATTACGTGTATAACTTGGAGATAAGTATCCGAAAAAAAGTGTACTAATGCGGGCGTTTCTCCCAGTAAGAGCATTGCACTCAGACCCTCGATATACCAGACTCGTGAGCTTTTCTGGCAAGTGAGGTTAATTTCAGCCCAGACAGGCAGCAACTAGTAAAATAAGGAGGTTATTCCATGGTCTTATGCTTTTCAAAATGAGAGCAACACATGGATTTACTTATTCAATCCATTATTTAATAATTTTAAAAATCTCACATGCTTTTTCAACAAACAAAAAAAAATTGTTCAACAAAACAAAGCACTTCAGACTGAGGTGCACTCGGGTCCAGAGTTAGCTGTACAGTTCCTTATTCTGTATTAGCCAAGTAGAACAGAATATTTAGGGCTAATTAAGCCCTCTGGCACTGCTGGAAAGTTTAAGCACTGCTTCCCTTCACAAAGATCATGCCAAGCCAAAAAGCCTAACAATGCAAGCCTTTTCACGGAGGTGTTTCCTAAGCAATATGAAGCCTTCGGTTTGTTTCCAACTGGCCCTTCCAATGAATGCAGTAGAAAGTGTTCACTTTACACTGTGCATGCCTTGGTTTGGGAAGTGGGGAATACATGCATTTCCAATTTAGCAAACAAAGGGAAGCGCAGAACGAGGAGTAGTGTATATAGTTAATGGCATAATTTAAATGTAGCAACATTTTCTTTTGGATTCCATTTTAAAATGGTGCGGCTGCAACAAAATCTGAAAGTGAACATTTATAGAAAAAGGATTTTCTAACAGTTCGCATAGTTTAGAATGAGAGGGCTCCCCTGCATGATTATGCTAACCTTGCAAAGTATTCATTTGCTGGGCATGAAACAAATAAATACAATAAAAATTATTTTTATCATCATGAAAGACCATATTAGAGACGTGTAGCTCTATGGATAAAAACAAATGGGGCAAAAGTGATGTTGCAGTTTTCGCCAAACAAACAAAAAAGCACCTTTAGAACCGCAGTGGCCATGGTCCATACCATTGCGGTGTGCAACATTTTACAATAACACCTCACTATAGACTTGAAGGCATTATTGTAATTTAATATTTCTGCTTTTAATGTAGAAAATGAGCAGCGGACAGGTTTGGCACAGTCTGGAAAATAGGGTGAAGTAAGGTGTGGGAGATGCATGCACTTTGTTGGCACTGGGGCAGCACAAAACCTAAATGCACTAATAGACCCAAGCCAAACAGCGCCTCAACATTTAAAAAAAAAAAAAAAAAAAAAAAAAAAAACTTAAAAAAAGGAGGATGCAGCAATTGCATGTAGGGGACCACCACTGTTTGCACCTACATGTTGCAGGATTGCACGCATACAATTGGAGCTCCATGAGGCAAGTGGACAAGGAAAGATTCGAAGTGAGGCAAACTCCCCTTTATTCTTCCATTTTCCACTGGTCTCGGGGGGGGGGGGGGGGAGTAAAGGCTGCTTGCAAATGTGATTTTCAGGTGGCATCAGCTAAGGGGATTCCTACGAACGCCACTTTTTAAAAAAAAATTGGGAGCAAAACAGACGGATTCCATAGGAACCCATTTTACACATGCATGACAATCTCATGCAGGAGTGCTCACACGAGACAGGGGAGCATGACAGATCTCTCCGTGCCCCGCCTCCACCTTGTCAGTAGGAAAATGGGAAGAGTGGAAATTGAGGCATACATTTACCACTTCGTCCCATTTAAAAGGAGCATGACAGTAGCCCCATTCTGGTCCCCATATGTCAAAAACAGTCGCAAGCATTCCTAACCCCCTAGGAGGTGGAAACAATGCAGGGACGTCATTTGGGGGTCGCCAGAGGTCGCAACTGCGACCTTGAGGTCTCCCTTGGGACCTCTGGTCAGCCTTGTGACCTCTAGAAAAGAAAAAAAAAAGTATTTTTTGGGGGGGTTTTTTTGTAATGCAAGCTCATGGGCTGTGACCAGCACCATGTGGCTCTTTAGTTGTGGAGCGGCTGGCTTTCTTGTTAAAGCCCCTTAAAAAAAGAAGAAAAAGAAGAAAAGGAGTGGCACAAGTGTAACACTTTCAGCACTGACCCTAAATAACAAAGATTAGGAATACCAAATAATGTGTCTTTCTGGGATTCTATACAATAATTGCTAGACTCATTAAAGGTTTATTTCAGGCACACTTCAGGGGGTGAGTCACTGATTTTGTCTGTTCTTAAACGCCTCAACTCAGCCTTTCATCCTTCTGAGGTTGATAAATGAGTATCAACACAGGTTGGGTGATATTGGGTGTATATTTTTTCTATATAAAAAGGTGTAAGGGCTATATAAAAACACATTATCATTTGGCTATGGACGTCTGCTTGCATTCACAGTCATTTGGTAATATGGACCTATACACACTGATCTTAACGATACATATGGCGATCCATTCTTGTATGAAATGTACATCATATTATAGCGATATCCTAACCATATTGTTTGTAGTGTACAATGCTCTGTGATAGCACTTCCTGCTCTGTCAACGGGTGAAAGGTCGAGTTCCCACGATACCACTTTGGGGTGGGGTCAAATGACATCACTTCCTGTGATGTCACCAGGGGTCAAGGGTTGTGTGATGTCACTTCCGCTACCCTTGGCATTTTGTTGAAATGACGTCCCTGGAAACATGAAAGCTTCAAATGCACAAAATACAGTAAATGGAAAGGGGATAATACTTTAGAAGCTATACCCAGAGAGCCACCAAATGGTAAAATATAAGTAGGCTTATAGCACCAGACTCATTCGATAAGCAAAGAATAGACGCAACAAGTCATTTTTCAGACATCAGACTTTAATACAGGTAAATCGGTGGTACTTGCTAAAATCTTTAGCCTAAAACTCCCCAGACCCAAGATGGGCCCAGGGAAAATGTCCAAGGCGGGCACTTACGTTAGGGAGAATTCTCATAGATGTGCTAATTCCCTTCACCTAAGAGACCCCCAGCAACTTTGTTGGATTTTGAGGACTTCATTTTTTTTACCTGGAGAGAGTGAGCTTTTTCCCCCCCCCTCGCTCTCATGTATTTTACTCGTGTTCTTCAATTGTGGAGTTTTAGACAACTCCATAGGCATCATCATTTCATGTGTGCGACACAGCACCCTCAGTGCAGTGACACAGGGAGGAATCCTTTCAGGTTGTCCCAAGGTTTAAATACCTTCTCTGGGATGAACTACTGTTTCCAGGAGAATGTAAAGTTAAATTGACTTTACTAGTCTTTCCAAATTCCTAGACCCAGCACACACTATTCCCTCCCCCCCCCCATGTCTAGAAACTCATGTAGCAGTCAAATGCTACCCACTTTCCTCTCGAAATGGCTGGTGGCAGTGGTTTTACAACAAACTACCATGATTTTCCACGACCGTGAACACGGTAGCGTCAAATCATGGGAGCCATGTTTTTCAAGATGGCGTCTGAGCCTCCTTTGTTAAACGGGTCCCAGTCTTCTTTTTTCACCATTTCTTTTTGGAATGGTCCTTCTAGAGTTTACCAGGTTTGGTCCCTTTGTACCTACGCCTTTGGCGGGCTTCAGGACTGAAGACCGCCACAGGCGCCCGAGTGTCTGGGGTGGGCAGGAAGTGAGGGAGGTGCCCGAATCTCCCTGTGCTTAGTCTCCTAGGAGACCCAAATGCACTCTGGTTACGATTGGCTGGCTGGCTGTCCAGCAAGGACAGCCACCCTGCTGGGTGAGGGGGCAGCTAGGCTGGAATGAATGGGAGAAAACTGGATAAAAGGGGAGTTTCTTGGCTTGGAAGGCAGAGTCGACCACTGGAACAAAAGAACCGAAGACGAGCTGGAAGAGGGCGGCGGCTGCAACTCCTGGACCGTTGGTTTACCCGTTGAAGCCCTGCTGCAGGTCCGAATCGCCAAGTGCATCTCGACAGAGAAGCACTTCAAGGACGACTTCTCCCTTTGGGTTGGTGGGACCAATCAACTTGTAAGCCACCTGGATACCATTCTCTGAGCCGGTTGTATTTTCTTCAGAGTGCTGCAGGAAACCAAATAGCCAGGGAGAAGGACACCAGTTTGTGTGCTTGACTACAGCTAGTGGAATTGAAGATTTGCCTTTGCCAGCTTTTTGACCAGTCCCAGTGCAGTGCAGGCATCCCCCAACCACCCCTTCTCCCCTCCACCGTCCTCCCTCCTGACCCCACGACTGAGGCTCAGGAACAGCGAGATCTGCAGCAACAGCCAGGAACAGACATCTTCAGCTGCATCTTTTTCTTCATTGTAAGGTACTGTGAAAACCCGACCGAGAGAACTTACCTCTCACTGCGAAAGTGCTTGAAACTTTGGCAACTTGCAGGCCTAGTCAGCTTGTGACCCAACATATGAATCTTTCTTTTACAAACTACTTCTGAGAACCTTGGCAAAGACTTTTCTGTTTAACTCCCAGAACTGCTTTATCCTATACAAGACTTTAGCCCATTGACTTCGGACTACCCTTTAGCATTGAATCAACTCCTCCGGTGAACTATAACTATTTGAACTGTTTAGGAGTAACTAATATTTGTTTTATTAACTTATGCCTTTTTGCTCCTACTTCAAATGCTCTGAATGCCATTTTGCTCCTCCTTCAAAGTAGTTTAAATGCCTCACAACCTGATATTGTGAAATACTGAAGTATATTTTTTGTGTGATATAGATTGCCTCCTTCTAGTGAAGGTTTCATATCTGACTGACATAAATTAATAAGTGTTTTACCAAGAAACCTTGAGTATAAGAGTCTATTTGAATATTTGTAATTCTAGACCTGTGTGTAACACCCTTATAGATCACATTCCCTCTTGATAAGCCTGGCTGCTCAGCAACGCTACCATAAAACTGTGTAGTACAGACTTCTACCAAAGGTTGGTTTTGCCTACACATGTAGTCCTAGTTGTTTGTAGTGGTCCCAAAGGGTACTGCATACAAACTTTGCCTAACAACGTAACCTTCAGCAACTTTAGGAGAGTTTCAGATAAGTGAAACAATTGCAATTATGAGGAATGTAGAGGAGACCCTCTTGAACTCTTCAGCAGCCCCAGGAAGACTAGAAGCAAAGGAGTATTCGGGCCAATCCAAGAAAATGGTAAAATGCAGCAAACCCTACGCAGGAACCCTCAACCATGGGCCACAGAAAGGGTATTCATGGTGGTGGATCCGGATAACGCATGTCAGGATCACCCAAAAAAACCATCAGATCACTTGCAGGTTGGTTTAAAGGATACTGTCCTCCAGGGACTTGAATCCCAGAAAGACACCTCTAGAGTCCAAAAGAACAGTTGGTCTCGTTTGGATTTGGACCCACCAGCTTGAAGTGAAAGCAATGATCGAGAGGGTCCAAGAGGACAGAACCACCAGAGAAAGGAGTTACGGCTACTTGAAGGACAAAGAGGCAGCCAACCAGCAGGAAACTGTCCTACAGAAGAAACAGCCGAAGTGACCCAAGAGGGATCAAGATAGACTGGGTATTACAGTCCCAATAGCCTACTGGCTGATGGCATCTTCCTACACTTGGTACAGTACGGGACCAACGCAGTAAAACAGGAAAGGGACACAAAATAATAAACCCATAATCAGTCCTAGCCCATTCAATGAGGAAAACAGCCCAGGAAGGACATTTAGCAGCAAAAACAAATTTATACCAGAGCCAAGCATGTAGGACACAAGCCCAGACCGTACGGCCAAAACTGGTCCCAAAACTGTAGCAGCTTCTTGGAGAAAAATTAGGACACACCTAGTACAAACTTAAACACAATGCATTATAGATAACGGGCAAAAAGTTAAAGTGTGCATCTCATGTGGAAGTTCTAATGCGTTGTGCACTGGGTACGCATTCCTAGTTCCCAGAGGTAGCTCCTGCCTACTGGATGATACCAGACACAGAGGAGCTGGTTTCATCGTCTGTTCTTCTAATCTTAATTTAGAACCCTGCACATTCGTTTAATTGCTAGCAACAATCTAGCATAACTGAGGCAGGATTACATGCATGGTCTAAGCTAGCCCCTAAATTATACATCCGGGCACCCAAACAAAGATTATGTTCGTCACCCAATCAGTTAGACACCCACAAAAATGACGATTTAAGGTCCACCCAAACAGAAAGTGTAATGGCCTGTCCGAGGACTGGTCTAAACCAGTCCAAATCACAATATAGGGTGGTGGGCTCACAGTGATTCCCATGGACCACAGCCATTTATCCCCTGCCTCATTATTGCAAAAGACAAAGGAGAACACGACTTAAATACATTAGCCCAATGGTTACCAATAAAGGTACATTGGGCTACTAATGTGGTAAATCGGTATGTGCTACTGGTGAAGTCAAAAGTAAATTACATATGCCACCAGACTACTTTAAAAAACCATTTAGGCTAAATTTACAGTGGCTGGGCATATTCAGTAGAAGTCCCTCTAACCACAAAGGCAGGTCACAGATCCCAACATAAAAAAGGGTGGATAGGGGCAAAAGATTTAGAGGTCCAAGAAGAGGCAGCTGGCCCGCGCCAAAAAGACAATTTGCCTTTTAACAGTGAAGACACAAGGGGGGTATTCTAGCACCCATTATAGGTTTCCTTCATTGACATTTTCTACAGATGTCCTTGTGAAAACAAATCACAGGATTAAAGCAAGTCCTCACAGCTACATCACATCATTGACAGCAGCACGCTAATGCAAAGCCTACAGTCAATAGCAGGGGCATCTAACATCAAATGGTTCTGTAACTGCAAGCAATTGTGTTCTTCTATCGCATCTTAGACAGGTTGTGTGTGAACCGCCCAACTTACGATAGAGTTGTTGGCCAATCTTTTCCAACTGGATGCACAGCCGGTCAAAGATGGTCTTCTTAACACCAGAAGCAGTCACAAGCTTGGTCTTCTCGACTTTCATTTTCCGACACCTAACAAAACGTAAACAAATTATTTAAAAATGTTTTGGAGCAATATAACAACTTTAGGTACCAAAGCAAGGACAGGTGCAGTGGGGTGGGAGGGGAGGAGTATAGAGTAGGAAAACAAGCAAATCTTTATTTAGAAAGGCAAGTTTAAGAGTTTACATTGGTGATTGCCATTGTTCCCTGATAGCAGACCTTGGACACAAAAATGCTGTAAGTGCAGCACTCGAGTGAAAATCAAGTCCAAGGATCTAATCAAAGAAGGCTTTTAAAAAGCCTAAAACACTCCGTTTCAACTCAACTGTCAGCTGAAGAAGAGCCGTACCGAAAAAAAAGAAAAAAAAAAAAAGAACAAACAAGTGTAAACCATAAAATCCTAAAGCCACCAGGTCCTGTTGCGACGCAGTATGCATTCGCCATTGGAAAAGTAACAAGGAAGCAGCTGCACCATTTTGCTACACCGTTGGAAGACACGCAGGGCTGGTGAGGCTCTATGCTGAAGGTCATTCTTTGGAAGTCTGTAGAAAAGGAGCAGGTCTCAATAGCATTTCCTGCAGTGCAGAGTTATGATGATATGATTATGGCATTTGTAACGCGCCTATACACAAATGTTTCAAGGCGCGACGAGGAGGGGGGGGGGAACAAGGGGATAACAGACAACAATCCTACTAGGCCAGGTGTCATTCAGATCGCGCAAGTGCAAGGGTAGGGGGACTGGGAAAAGTGCAAGGGGAAGGGGAGAGGGGAAAGTGCAGTACATGGTTAGTAGAATACAAGATAAATAATAGGGCCAGCTGGTGGCAAGTGCAAGGTAAGTGCCGGGAGAAGGGGCTGTAGGATACAGAGTCAGTCCCTTAGTGCAGGTAGGCAGTGCAGGGAAGGGTGGCTGGGCCAAGGGCCGAGATCGGTGAGTGGCCCAGTTGCAGATTCAGTGATTTTAGCAGGGGAGAGAGGGAGAGAAGGTGGAGGCAAAGAGGAAGGTTTTGAGGTGCTTCCGGAACCGGAGATGATTCTCCTCAAGTTTCAGGGAGGCAGGAAGGCTGTTCCAGAGGGAGGCCCCTGCTGTGGAGAGAGATCTACCCCCAGCTCGTTGCTTGGAGAAGCGGCTGACCCTGAGGTAGTTGGAGGTGGATGAGCGAAGAGCTCAAGAAGGAAGATATTTAGGAAGAGAGTTGAAGGTATTTTGGCCCAAGGCCCCAGAAGGCCTTGTGGACAATGCAGAGGGTTTTGAACTTAATCCTCGCAGCCACTGGGAGCCAGTGTAGGGATTTCAGTCCTGGAGAGATACGGTCCCTGGGCTTGAGGCCAAGGACAAGTCTCGCAGTCCTGTTCTGGATGAGTTGCAAAGGGCGGAGAGTAGAGGCAGGAAGATTTAGATAGAGGCTGTTACAGTAGTCCAGCTTCGAGAGAACCAGGGCTCTGGAGACAGTGAGCTTCTGGGGGAAGACAAACCAAACCATAACCAATTTCGCCCCTATGAACACTAAAAAGCTCTTCCAAAGAAAGTCTAAATCTTTCCAACATGCAATAACTGTTTTAGTAAAGTTCTAACTGGATAGTAGTCCTATGAGCAGGGAGAGGCGGTTGGGAGGGTATTGAGAACAAGTCTTGAAAGCCATCCCAGTAGCTCTTCACACATGGGGTCTTAGAGAAAAAACAGCCCGCCCGAACTGCAATATCCACCGTTTGCTGCAAAAGTCTGGCAGGATAAGCTAAATGCCAGAGATTTCATCCAGGTGCCTATATCAGAACGTGGCCCGTTTGCCTCTATAAAGAAAATGCATAGTTTTATCTTACTGTTCTGGCAAGTCAGTCATAAGAGACGGACAGGTTTGTTACAGATTTGACTATAAGAAAACCCCATCATGGCCCTACTTCTACTGATGGTAGCTCCCTATGCAACAAAATAATAAGGTGCTTGTCGGGATGTCTTCAAAAATAATCATCCTCTGTCCGACTGCCTGCCCTACCACAAGTAAACAAGACATCAGCCAAGGGAAGTGTCCTGGGGCGGGCTGGACTCCCTAAAACCCCCCCTCCCCCACCCTCCCAGTAGTTCGTTCTTTTCCCCCTGCTGGGTTTTTGACCGGTCGGTAGATATTCATAATAAAGTGTCTGGCTTCCCAGATATTCCGAAGAGAACTCCTCCTGATCCACTCAACGAAGCTTGGATACAGTTCAAAATTAAACAACTTCTGTTCTTTCCTTGCCACTTTGTTAGAAGTGACCCCTTCAGCAGGATTCCCATAAAATCAAAGTTCTTTCTCTGGTTGAAGAATCTGGTGTTGTAGTTCCATATCCTCTTCAAGGATCCCGATCCCCTCATCCTCCCATGGGCAGATCGATTTAGTTCACCATATGTATGTTGCACTGTTCTCCCCTACGGGGGCCCTGGTTCTTCCAGCCTCTCGTGGGCTGCTTGACCTCATTGGCCATATGGTGGGGAGGGGTTTGTGTGTCTGCACCCCTCCACCAACCACCCCATCAGGGATTCTCTGGAGTCCAACCACCCTCCCCCTTTCTCTGTGCCGGCCATGTACCTGGATTCTGGCGGCATGGTTCGGGAAAGGCAGCTGTGACCACACCCTTGCACTAGACTCTCCGGCACCAGTTTGTAGACACGGTCTTGGGTCGACAGCATTGCAATTCCTCTGGATAAATCTCCTGCTTCCGTAGACTGGATTGTCTGGTGTCCTGCCCAGCAGGGCTTGCCAGTGTCATGCGCCCAGAGATTCCTCCGCTCATGTGTCCGATGTGGTCCTGCCTTGAGGTTCAATCCAGCCAGTGCAACGGCGTAGGCTCTGCCTGTGTGCGGGCTGGTTCACACTTGCTCTTCCTCACTCGCATGTTCAATCTGGCATCCTTATGTTCCCATCTGGCAAGAGAGAAAACAGGATTGGTTCCACTTATTTTGAACATAGGCCAGAGTGGGTCAGCAGCCATGGCCCTGGTCTTCAGAACATGGTTCAACTCATATCCCATAAACAATGGGGACTGTCTCAGAAAAAAAGGTTAGTCAAATCCTCACTCGGGTCCTCCTTGTCCTGTGGGGGAAGAGGACCTTGCATAGCAGGCTTACCTCCCCAATCCCAAAGGCGCTGGCTCCCCTTTGAGGTCAAGTGATGAATTACCCAGATTTGTCACACTGTGCGAAGAAGAAAGCATTACTACTAAAGACTTGGGTAATGGTTTATTAGGAGGCCAGCTAATTGAGCTGATTTATAAAGGAGTGAAAAATTGTTCACCCACTGTTGGAATAGGAGTCCACTCCCTTCCTCTGCCGCTCGGGGGTGAAATCTAGCACTATCCCGATTGAGCAGCAGCTTTGGAGGGCACAGAATTAATGCTAGACTACAGAGCTCCATGTATCCTCAACCAGCAGCTCAAACCTGCCGGAAAGACTTCACACGAACATTGAATCGAGCAAGCAAACGCTGCCTGAAACCAGCAGACCTGCGTACAAGTAATGTGCAGGGCTTAAGACCCCTTTTGTATGCTTCCTTGTCGGTAATGCCTCCCCTAGAGAAAAGACAGGTAATGGTTAGCCCGGTGAACTAGCAGAGTGAGCCAGTGAAGGGGTAGGTAATGTGAGGGCTAAAATAGCACAGGAAAGTGCGTTATTCGAAGGGATCGTGTCCTCCGACGTATTCCTTATCTTTGATAATACGTTTCCAGCTTGCTGGCCTCGGAAATTTTTTCTGTAGAGGGCGCTGCCCGTCGATGTCCGCCGAGTCGATGTCCCTCGACGGCCACCGTATCGGCGCCAACGTCACCATGCCCATGAATAGCCACGCGTGGCGTCCGTTGCTACAGTTCTGTTTTTCCACGCTTCGTGGGGCCTCGGAACATCGTTGCTCAGTTCAGTCAGATAATTTAATCTACATCTACTCGAAATATACTAACTCGTTCTCGATGGCATCTTCATCGGACTGACAACGCCGCGATCCGGCTTAAAAAAATGTCGAGACTGCAGTAAAAAAATGTTGATAACGGATCCACACAGGATCTGCTTGTGGTGCTTGGGAGCCGAGCACCATTGTTCGGAGTGTGAGGACTGCATGTCCATGACGGCGAAAGCCTTGAAAGAGCACAAGGGGAAGCTCGAGAGAGGCAAGTCAGTCAAAACCTCCTCGAAAGTTTCTTCGGCTGAGTCGAGGCATTCGTCTCCTCGCCGTCGAAAACATTCCCATTCTAGATCTCGAAGTAGCTCCCACCATTCGTCGAAATCAAGACATTCAAAGAAGAGACTTCGAAGATGCCCTTCCTCGTTATCTTCCGTTTCCCCAGAAAGGGTCTCCTGCCCCACAAAACACAGCTCTCAGGCTGAGTGGGAGGAATTCCGGAAGAAAATGTTAAGCGTCTCCGAGAAAGCGGCCTCTACCCCCTCGAAGACAGCTGAGGGTGATACCCCGGGTGAAAAACCCAAAAAAGCAAAACGCCACAAGTCGCAGCACCCAGCGAAACATTCCACCCGAGAGTGCCACGAGCCATTGGGTAAGAAGGCACCGTCTTCGACGCCGAAGATTCCTTCGACGCATGGATCGGCGCCATCGACACCGTTGTCGAAGGGTTCTTCGACGCTTCGGTCGATCGACTCAACGCCATCGTTACCGATGAAAGAGAAGACCATGGCTACTCCACAGCCAACGGTGATTCCAAGAGCCTCCGGCACGATGCAGAGACCTTAAGTAGGATCCCGATCCTCTCGAGTTCTTTGAGGCCTCTTCCGGTTTTCTCAACTCCTTCGAAGCCTGTCACATCGGCGACAGACGTTTTCTCAACCAATAATGAAGAGTTTGGCTCCTTCTGCCTTAGAAATGGGTTTTATACCATTTCAGGGGTCAGAGTACCCTGGATTATCTTCAATTTATGAAGAAGGGGAAGATTCTGACCAGGAAACCTTCGAGTTGCAGAGGACCACACTACCTGTTTGAGGATTTCACCTCTGAGGAAAGAAGGTTGAAAGACCTACAGGAGTCATTACATGAGGCAAGTGGGCTGGACACTTCCCCAGAAGTGGATTTTGTTAAGCCAGACCCATGGGAACATGCCGAAACACCCTATAGAACCCTGATGGCAAGAATTATTGAATTCATGGGTTGGTCTGCGCCTTCGCCTGTTTTTCAACAGGATGACCTGACAGACATATTAGACAAAGGTCCACAGGAGGATCCTGTGGTCCCGCTTCCATGCAGCCTAACAGAGAAAGATTGCATCTAATTGGGAACTTCCTGAAGTTATCCCTGCTGTCAATAAAAGATTATCAGCCAAATATAGGGTAGCTGCAGCTGACCCTGAATACTTATCAAAACCCCCTGATTCCAGAGAGCCTGGTGGTCCAAGTGGCAACTTCATCAAGCAGCAGGACCGCTTACCCTACTGTCCCACAGGACAGAGATGGCAAGAGGTACGATTCTATGGCAAAGAAAGTCTTCTCTGCTTGTAGTATGGCGTTGAAATCCATCAACGCCACCTGTACGCTCGCCAGGTTCAGTCACACACTGTGGGAGTTTGCTTCATCAGCGGCGGCTGACTGCATACCCGAAGGAGAGGAAAAGGAAGCCTTCCTTAACATTAAAGATGGCAAAGATGCCATGTGCGAGTCACTTCAAACTGGCATCGATTCCGCTGACAGTATCAGCAGGGCCATGGCGGCTAGTACAACAATCCACAGGCATGCGTGGTTGCGAAAGTCGGGCTTTGCTCCAGATGTACAGGCCAGACTTTTGAATATGCCCTTTGACGGCTCTTCATTATTCGGAAAATAGGCTGATGAGTCTGGAAAAGTTGCAGACATCTATAGCAGCAGCAAAATCTTTAGGAGCTGCTATCGCCAAACTCCTTTTCGCCCCTCAGGAACCTCTGGGAGAGGAAAGGCAGGGGACAGCCGGCTGAAAGAGGCCAAAGAAGATCCACCCGAGGTGGACGGGTCAAAAGTACTAAGACCGCAGCAGCAGCAGCAGGTGCCTCTTAACCCTCGGCATCTGCATCAGCCTCCCCCAAACCACTCTGAGGTCTTTCCACACAAAACACCTGTAGGGGGCAGGTTAACTCACCATCTGACGGAATGGCAGGCTATTACGTCAGATGCTTGGGCATTGGAGACAGTTGCCCAGGGTTACTGCCTACGCTTTCTACACATCCCTCAGAGTCATCCTCCAGGGAACAGCTCTCTAAAAGTTCCAGATCCGCTCCTCTTGCAGGAAATTATAGACCTGCTAGAGAAAGGTGCCATAGAACCGATACCTGTAGCAGACCGGAACAAGGGCTGGTACTCCCCCCCCCACCCCCCCCTACTTTCTCATACCAAAGAAGGACAGAGGACTGAGACCTATCCTGGACTTACGAGAATTGAACAAGTTCCTCAGGAAGGACAAGTTCAAGATGGTAACTCTCTCTCAGATCCTTCAGGCCCCTCCAGCTCCAGGACTGGCTGGCATCTCTGGACCTTCAGGATGCTTATTTCCATGTGCCAATCCATCTCAAACACAGGAAATACCTGAGGTTCGCAATTGGCGACTCATCAATTTTGAGTTCTGCCATTTGGGCTGACCTCCGGCCCGAGGGTTTTCACCAAGCTATTGTCATAGTGGCTGCGAGTCTAAGGAGGGAAGGGATCCACGTCTACCCCTACATGGACGATTGGCTGATCAGGGCTGTATCTTCGGAACAAGCTCAGACCCAGCTAGATTACGTCTGCCACTTCCTTCACAAACTGGGCTTCTCCCTCAATTTAAAGAAGTCACAGATGATACCATCACAGAGACTCCAGTTCATTGGAGCAGTCCTGGACACTTCCCTGGGAAAAGCTTCGACACCAGAGGTGAGGGATCAAGATATTCTGCAGATGTCAACAAGTTTCAAAATGCCCAACGTCTCCCAGCCTTCGACTTTTTGAGGCTGCTAGGCCTCATGGCATCCTGCATCTTCCTTTGATCCAGAGGCTCGCCTGAGAATGAGATCTCTTCAGTGGGCACTGAGAACTCAGTGGTTGCAATTCTCAGGGAGAATGACAGATCTCCTCAGGATTCCGGACAGGGTAGCCCGCGACCTTCAATGGTGGGCCTATCCAGAGAACATCTTGAAAGGAGAACTGTTTTGGCAACCATGGCAGGAGATAACAGTAGTCACAGACGCCTCACTCACGGGGTGGGGAGCCTATGCCAACGACTTGACCATCAGCGGTCGTTGGTCTCCATCGGAGTCCAGACTACACACCAACCTATTGGAGCTCAGAGCGATCAGACTAGCGCTGAAAGCTTTCCTGCCATCAGTACAGGGGAGAAATGTCCTGATGACGGACAACACGGTGGCCATGCACTACCTCAACAAAAGAGGAGGCGTAGGGTCACTGCCACTGTGCAGAGAGGCAATGCAGCTCTGGTTTTGGGCAATTCAGGAAGGAATCTCTCTATCGGCAGTCCACCTAGCCGGAGAGAAGAACTTGACAGCGGACACTGAGCAGGCAGAGCACAGTCTCCCACGAGTGGGAGCTAGCTCAGGAAGTCCTTCAAGAGATCTTCGCCCTTTGGGGAACCCCTCAGGTGGATCTGTTTGCCACAAGCACCAACAGGAAGTGCGATCTGTTCAAGGGAATTTCCCCCGAGAGGAGCTGTAGGAGACGTGTTCGTAGTGGACTTGGAGTTTCCACTCTTTTACGTGTTTCCACCAGTCCCTGTTATTCCTCAAATGATCAGGAGGTTGAGATGATTCCGGAAAACCATGATCCTAATTGCCCCATACTGGGCCAGGAGAACGTGGTACCCGGACCTTCTAGATATGTACATCTGCCCTCCAATCCGTCTTCCACTCAAAGAGAATCTTATCTCACAGAAGGGAGGTCAGGTTCTCAATCCAGACATCAGAACCCTCAACCTTCACGCTTGGCTTCTGAAAGGGTGAGGTACAAGGATTGGGATCTCCCTGATGACATCATGGAGGTGTTGCTTTCGGCCAGAAGGCCAGCAACAAAGTCTTTATACCGCTGCCGTTGGAACAAATTTTGCAGCTGGTGTAGAGAAGGGTATATCGACCCTTTTTCATGTGGTACACCAAAGGTGTGATCCTTTCTACTCTACTTGGCAAACTCAGGCCTTCAAGTTGGCACTGTAAAAGGCTATCTCGCAGCACTTTCAATCTTCAAGTGCACTGCGGAGGAACCATCGTATTTCAAACTACCTCTAGTGATACAATTTCTCAAGGGATTAACTAATGTTTATCCTCCAAAACCATTCCAAGTTCCCTTATGGGACTTAAATTTAGTCTTAAACTTCCTAATGGGCACTCCATTCGAACCACTTCACTCTTGTTCACTGAGATTTCTCATGCTTAAAACTGTCCTATTGGTAGCACTAACATCTGCTAGGAGGGTTAGCGAGCTACAAGCTCTCTCCTGTAAACCCCCACATACAATTTTCCACAAGGACAAAGTTGTCCTACAGGTGAAGCCTAATTTCCTCCCAAAGGTGGTTTCCGATTTCAGATTACCTTACCTTCGCTCTACCCTCCTCCCCATCCAGGAAAGAGGAAGAAAGCCTACATAGGCTGGACCCAAGGTGAGCTCTAAGCTTTTACATCAGCAGAATGGCTAGGATCAGGCAAGAAGACCAACTGTTTGTAGGATACTCGGGTCACAAGTCGGGATTACCCATAACAAACCAAACCATTTCCAGGTGGATTATTTTGGCCATTCTGGAATGTTACAAACTGGCAGGGAAAGAGCCACCCCAGAATCTTAGGGCTCATTCAACCAGGGGTATCGCAGCCTCTTCGGCCCTCCAAAGAGGGGTACTGGTCAGAGACCTATGTGCGGATGCCACATGGTCGTCCGCACATACATTCACAAAATTTTACAACCTGGATTCCTCCACTAGGATGGGCCCAGAAAAGTGTCAACACGTGTGTCGACCGATTTGGTCCTCTTCAAGGCAGGGCCAAGAAACCAAAAAACTGCTGGTCTCCTGTTGTCAGTTCAGGATACCTTGACTGTAAGAAGAGTCAAATGAAAAATGATTGTCTTGGTAGGGAGATCGCGTCTTCTGTAAAAACGATTGTATGGACCTCATGTGAAAAATACCAGGACATTTAATAGTATTCCTGTTCTCCGATGCGTGTGGCAAAAGGACTCGTAATATCCTGATGTTACAATATAGAAGTGCCATGTTAGGATGTTACACCGTAATGCCCGCAAGTATTCTATATATGTCGCTCCTTCCGTGAGGAAATGGATGAAGTTTTTCTAGAAGTGTTGGACATCTGTAGGACAGCGCTTTCGTTCCACAGATCACCAGTCTATTAGTTACAGACAGCCCTATAGTTGGGAGCAGCGGACATGTTCTACCAACAGGTGTGCCATTTTACTGCAGACTGTATTCACAATCTTGTTTGTGCAAAATAAGGTCACCTATGTTCCAACAGGGTGCCCCTTTCCCTTTTTCACCATTTCTATTGTGTTTTTTCTTGGTTAGCCCTTCTTCTGGGAGGGGGAGGTATGTATGTGTTTTGCTTTAGGTATCCCCGCCATGGCTCCAGTGCGTCTGGGCAGGCATGAAGTGGGGGGAGGAGTTATTCACTTCCCCCCCCCCTTCGTCTGCCTCAGTGCCTGAATGGAACCAGTTCCAACTTGGGGGCTGGCTGTTCTGATTGGGCACCAGTGTTTTTATGGTAGCGCTTCCTGTTTGACGCCATAGGAAATAAGCAGTACACCTCAGAATGGTTGTTTCCTGGTCTGCACCTCTTTTTAGTGGTTTTTCTTGGTCTTAATGTTTAAATCATTTTCTATATTGTGGGCATGCCCATTTTGGATGGTCCCTGTCCGCGCTTGATGTGTTAATTTAGAGATAGGGATTCACACAACATTTTATGTTTCTCTTTCTCTATAGTCTAACTGTATTTTCCTGACAAGACGTTCCAAGTGATCCTCATACGTTGAAACCGGTCGAAAGAGAAATTGGGGATGTGGTCATGTTATACATCGTATTGATCCACTCCAGGAGTAGACCATATACGATATAATTGTGTTGGTCTTGTACATTGAATGCACTTTTCCAAAATAAAAATGTCAATGTTGTGTGTTAGGTTCTACCACATAAGATTTTGGGTAGTACTTGTATAGATTGTTGTATGCATGGTGACTGTGGATAAAGAGTATGATTTATTGTCAATTTTATGAAATTATCTTAATAGCCAATTCCCCTGCAATGTGAATAACTTGTTGAATGCTGATTAAATCATGATTAATTCATTTAAATAATGTATCCGGTCTAATAAAATTCCTTTTGATACTTTGTTCATAAATCAGTTTCCTCTGGTCTAATTTCTGAGCTCAATTATCATAATACCCCAGCACAGAGTGTAGGGTCACCTGCATCTTTCCGTGATATTATCTTCTGATTGGACAGCCACTCACCCCTTTCTGTAAAATAATGAGTTTCCAGAGGAGTGTGTGGAAAAACTGAATTAAAAAAAAAGGGGAGGTTCCCAATGTGAAAGGCAAGTTGACCACTGGAAACTGAAGTAACCAAAGCTGAAGACGACCAGAGATGCCTGCATACCCTTCCAATCACCATGAAGCAACCACTGCTGCCCAGACCCCGTTTTCTACTCGACAGAGGAGCTCCAAAGACGACTCTTTCCCTTTGGCTGGTGGGGCCAACCAACCCCAAGATTAACTATAAATGGTGCCCTCTCCCGAGGTGCTGTGCCTATCCAGAGCTGCTGGCCGTGAAAACAAGGAGACCTCCAACCCATTTGCTGTGCAACATCTTTGCAAGGCCGAATCCGTCCAAGTCTTTGCTGAGCTGCAGAGGCACGATCCCATTCATCCAAGTCCCCTCACCAGAGTGCAAGACGTCGGAAGCGAAGATTGACCGGGTGAGCCAAGGTTCCTCTCTCGAGACTGCTGCTGAGACATCCCATTCAGAGTACTTACTTTCATCAACAGACCGAGGAATTAGGAGACCAGGTCCGTCGCTGCTGCACAAAGGAGAATCCATCTACAAGAATTTCTTCCAACCCAAGGTACTGTGAGGGTGAGGTATAACTTGCCTTTAACTGAAAGGTCGCCACCAAGTGACGTGTGTGTGTGTGTGTAGGTGTGTAGGTGTAGGTGTCCAGGGTGTGCACCCTACCTCTGACCCAAGTGGCCAGCTTGTGTCCCTTTAGGGATTGTAGAGTCCCCCCCCCCTTGTGTTATTTTGCTGTTCTGCTGCTGCTTAAGACTTTGAATCGACTCCTACACTGAGTTTTTTTGTATAGTTAGGGATTGGAATTTTAAGGCATTAGTTTGTCCAAAACGTGTCTCTAGAAAGTTGAGCTCTGCTGCTGTGTGATTAACCAACCTTTTTCCTTCCAAAAAGACTTTATCTTAAGTGATTTTGCTAACTAAAAACACAATTACTGTATATCTGTCTTCGCGCGAGTGTGCAGTAGTACTCATAATACAGAACTATCAGTGTCAAACTCTAATTGTACAGCGAGCAACTACCATTAAAGCAATGGCCTTTGAAAAGTATTATGAAATTCTATGTGTGTTGGTTAAGTAAACTAAGTATTTATCTACCTTCCTTGTGTAAATATAATCAATACACATTTTAATATAACATTTTATGTCTAAGTGTTTCTTTGGACTATTGCATTTACTGGGTTCAGTGTACTTTCCTGATGAGCCCGACTGCTCTGCCACTCTACCAAGATTCCTTGAGTAGTACAGCCTTATACTAAAGAGTTGGGGACATGTGAGGAAGTGACAGTGAAAACCGAGGGAGCACAGTCTGTGGTACGCATGGCAGGAAGGGGGTAATCAGGGTGTGCGAGAACGTTATGAGAATGAATGACTGCCAGGTGTGAGCCAGGGTGCGGATGCAGAGAGACGGAGTTGGGTTAATGAGGTTGCTCTGCCTTTGTAAGGAAGAAGAGGCCCGCCAGGAGGGGGGAGGTCATGCCACGAGGGACTGAGGAGACAGCAGGTCACAGTGCGGAAGAGGCGTTCATCTGAGCTTACTAGCCAGCCTGGGAAAGCTGTACCGGAGGGCCGACGCGAAAGGTCACAGTCCTGTGCAAGCCAGTTAATGAAGCCCAACTCGTGAATAACGGCCAGAAGAGGTGACATAGGGAGATCAGGGGTTACCACACAGAACGCTGCCAACGAGAGAGCAGGTGAGCCTGCTGAAGATTGCCGGGAACGTTGGGGAGCCAGGGGGCAAGTGTCACACGGCACGCCGCCGAGGGAAGAGAAAGGGGGTTAGGACGGAGAAAAGGGGTGATTTTTTTCATAACCGGGACAGTGTGCCAGAAGTGACAAGCGCCAGGCAGGGGTTGAGGTAACCACGGCTCAGCTATCAGACTGTTGGACTACTTGGAAGTAACCATCAAGAAATAAAATAAACCATGTACAACTTTCATTTAGACTCAGCGTACTTTGTGTAACAAAACCCAAGTGGTGGCAGCAGTGGTATCAAGGAGATAACGCCATGAAGAGTCTGCTAAAAGCACTAACGGAAGGGCAACAGCAACTTCAACATGCACTACAGATACATAGTCTGCAGGCCCAGGCAGACAGGCAAACATTTCAACATGCCCTGCAGGTACAGCAAACGGAACTAGCAGAGGCAGCAACCGCCAGAAGGTAGTATAGCGATAGGACCCGGCACATTTCTTTGTTAACTTTGAGAGGAGGGCCAGGAACACGCAATGGCCGCAAGAACGATGGAATCACTATGTTTACACTAACAATTGTCCAAATTTTGCATTCAAATTAAAAAAACTAAAAAAAAAAAATCAAATTTAGCATGCAATATAAAAATAAAATCAAAAACAACCAAAAATAATTTACAGTTCCAAAGCTCAAATAAAATAATTAGATATGCACTCATAATATTTTTTTAAATCTCTGCTCAGGGGTTACATAACTTTGGCTAGGTCCAAAATTCTTTGCTCAGTGACTGTCAATTTCTGCAAGAATTTCAAATAGCATCTTTAATAGGGCTATCAGCAGTGATAATTGGGAAGATGTCAGACGGTACCATAAACAATTCATCAGCACTGTAGATAGTGAATGAATAAACCATTCCAGATGCCATATCCAATAACTCAAGATTGTTGGCCACTCCATTACTAGAAAGAATAATGACTCAAGAGAGACGGATTCTCAAGTTCTTAGTTCCCAAAAGACTCCCGACTTCGGGCCCACCACCTCCAGTGTTGGCAAACAGTTGAGCCTGATTTTCAAATACCATTCACAATAAAGGGAACTAGGAAATTTGGCTAAGTATGGTCTTGGGATAGTGGTAGATACACTAGTTGCCCTTGTAATGTTTTAGGTGACTCTGATCCATTGGCTTATCCCACCTTTTTATTTTGTTTTTGAAAACTATTTCTGACTGAGCCATCCAAATCTATAATTGTGGCAAAGTTATCAAATCTTTTTTTCCATTTCTTTAAATGTGGGTTGGTGTTTTGCTTTATTAGGATGTTGAGATAAAATCCCAAAGAATTCTGGTCTGACCTTTCTAAACGATGGAGCTCAGATAGGCTGGGCCCACCAGGATGTTAGACCCAGTTCCAGTCTTATTACGCATATAGGGACTGAGACTGGAAGTCTCAGTACTTGTTTTAGAAGCTTACCTTCTAACAAGTCGAAGACTCTGGCGCCCAGTTACCTCAGTGTTCGGCGCGCGGTATAAATAAAGAAACTAAACTAAACCTTTCTGCTAGAGATGTTCATAGGTTCACACCCATACAACACAATGGTCAACATTTTCACTTTATAGAACTCAATTAGAGGGGCTACAGAATAGGCACATAGTTGACTTTTTACCATTTTCAGCAATGATAAGCAGGAGGTGATTTTCTTAACCATTCAGACACTGTTTGTTTCACTTTGTTTTTTACCTTATTGAATAAACTCACTTGATTGCAGAGTTGTGTTCCCTACCTACCTTTTTAGGTAGCACTAACCATAAACCTATGATTTAGCAGTATTTATTTGTAATTATTTTTCTTTCGAATAACGAATAATTTGAGCCCATTCCATTGATGGCCCGCTGGGGTATAATCCAGCAAGAGGATATCATTGGCAAATGCAATGCACCTCAGTTTCAGACCGGACCACATTGGTACGTATCCTTCTTACTGGTCTCTCATAGGTCGGCCAGATAGAAGCAGGCTCCAGCACACAGTCCTGGCGAATGCCTTTGTTCAATGTAATTTCACACAGTATTCAGTCTTACCCTTGTAGAATTGTTTGAATAAAGGCGTTCGATCAATGCTAACAAGGAAGGGTCTATATCCCATTTCAGCAATTTGGACCACAAGTTAGAGATGTCTATGTTATCGGACACAGATGTTAAATCTACTGCTGCAACATATGAGCGCCCCGAGTAGGCTGCAACGTCTGACAAACAGGCTTTCAATGTTAGCCCACTGATTATTGTGCCTATACCGTTTCTGTACCCAGTCTGCAAGGGGCTGAGCAAGTTCAACCTTTTCTCCCAAACTCCTAAATCTCCCAGTACTAGATTAGATATTTTTTTGATTAATTGTCAAAGAGTGAGATTGGTCAATAACAAGATGGTTTCACACGGTTTCCCGTTTTAAAAATTGGTACCAATATTGATTTTTGTCCAGGACACTGGGCAGTTATGAGGTTATGTGTTCAACTAGATGGAAGAAAATATCTGCCCAAAGGACAGGATTGTCCTTGAATATTCTGTTGGTTATTCCATCAGAACCACTTCCTCTGGTGTTTTTTAGCTTGCCAATTATTTCTATAACTAGGTGATCGAAATCAAGGAATAATGGTTTGCGGCTTTTATCATGCATGCCTACAGCCGCGATCGCTTTGCATTTGCTGGAAAAATAGTGCACGCAGTCGCCCTCAATTACTCCATTTGATTGAGTGACTGCTTGTTGGAGATTTTTGTTATTCAATTCCTACCAAAAGGATCTAGTGTCTTTTTTTACTGTTTTGTTCAGCAAATCTTGGTTGTCATTAAATGTGTAATTTATGCTGTTTGCACCATATCTGATGGCATCAAATTACATTTTTTTTGTTTTTCTTTCTCGTCCTTCATTTTAAATAATCTAGTTATTTCTCCAATAGTTTTCAGCTTTGGATGGTGCTGTCATAGCTCTGTGTTTTTGGGCAAAACTGATTGTGTTTGTTTTCACGTCATCCTACCCTTTGTTTTCTTTTTAAATCTTTCCAATAATTTGATAAAGTTTGCAGAGGAAGTATTTTCACATTTGTCACCATCACCAAGGGTGTTCCACCGCTCCAGTAGGTGTGGATTGACATCACCAGGGTTTGGGAGATGAACACCCTGTTCCCAGAGCTGAGCACCACAACTGTTTTTTCGTACTTCAATACTCTGTTATTTGTAAAACCTTCAACCATCAATGCTATCTGGAGAACTGAATGATCACTAGTAGTTTTAATAACGTGAAGCGCTCCGGTGTGCTGCAATTCAACATTTCTAACAAAGATATAATCAATAGACGATGATGCAAAGCTACTGTACCATGTGGGTATGACTTTAAGAGCACCCCCATTTTGTAAGTTGGTTTGTGTAAGCTGTGATGAGCCGACCTTTAGGCCTACCTTTGCTCGCCTTGTTTGCTAACTTTGACACAACAGTAAAGCCATCCCATACAGGTATACATGTTAGCCATGTTTCCTGGAGAAGAATAAGATTGAAATCATCCCATACCGCGTTTGTTTCCCTATTCAAAAAAGGAATTGTGACCCCTTGAGTGCCAACAAAAGATGTTCCATGTTTTAGGCGAAGCCTGGTCGACTTCCTCCTGTGGAGGGTAAGACGGAGGGGAGGTCAACCCCAGTTCAGATCTTCATGATTACAGGCAGTGGTGTACTTGTTATCCGAATCAAATAGTTGTTTTGACTGGAAGTTAGTTATGTCAATCTGCTTGACGTGTGTAGTAACATTAGAAACCTAAGAGTACAATTTCTTCCTGTCAGTCAATGATACATTTTTCTACCATTTTTTGAATGTTTATGTATTTGTTTTCTGGCCTTTCATCATGTTGGAACTTTTTCTTTAAGGAGCCAGCACCTTGAGCCGATTCAATTTTCCTCTTTGGCCCGATGATCCTGATTCATTGATACTAATATCACTAGAATTGGCCTCGCTACTTTGTTGATGGGTCCTCTTTTCTACCTGCAGTACGTTGCATAGCAAAAGTTGACCCTTTATTAGAGGTTTATGTTCCCCTCATTTTTATTTATTTTTTCTATTTTTTTTAGTATCCGCTTTTGTTGATTTCCTCTAACAAGAGTTTTCGGTCTTTTGGGATTGATAGGTTTGACTAGTAAAGAGGCATTACTCGGGCTGTCTTCTATTGGTACAATATGCCACTCCCATTTCCCTGTGTTTGCAATAACTCCTGGTTTTTTGCTAGGTGGTTTCTTGGGTAAAGATGAACCGTTTTCTCGCTTGTTTGAGATGCGCGTTGGGCAGTTTTTTTAGACCGTAGTCTCGTCTCATTTCATTCAGGGATTGTGTATCAAGTCGTACTTCATGTACCAGTGTCAGAGGCGGATGAATGACTGCAAAACCATGTTGAGGGCAGCCAGAGACGAAGTTCTGCCTTCTATTGACTTGTTAGTGGAGTTGTTTCCATGAAATGGTATTGAGGAATGATCTTGTGATGTTGAGTCGTTTGTTACTGGATTCTAAGGTCGTGGTGATTCTTCTAAATCAGTTAGAACATGACCAGCGATTTCAGTCTCTAGATTTTCTGTGCAGGAGGCAATTGTGGTTGTGTTTAATTTATAACTGTTATGGTGTTGTCTGGCACGGTTCCCCCATCCTTGATCACCTGACTGAACAGTTTCAGAAGGTTTGGGGGTGAAAAATGCAGAGATCGTGCCTGGTTTCTTTGTGCCCAAAGATTCAGTCCGATTTACCTCATTTCTTTCTATGAGGTCACCAACTGGACGGGAGTCAGCGCTAGGATCACATAGCGATTAGTTCTTCCGCGCATACATTGCATTTTAGTCAGAGGATCAAAGTGACTTGCTCCTTCCAATGACTAATTAGTGATTGATGTGCAGGATTACGTGTGGTTGATGGGGGTTTTCAGTGCCAACAACTCATTCTTTCCTCGTCAGCGTTTAGTTCTTGATTCTTTGAAGTGTGGGAGATAAAGGGAAAATGTGACCCACCCGTTGCACTCACCGTTTGCCGTAGTTGAAGTCTCTTTTTCCTGTTAATGCACTCAGCTGGATGCTATGCACTGTTTGCCTGCTCGGATTGCAGGGACAAACTCTACCCTGCTCCACGGACCTGGGGTTGTTTTTCACCAAAAGCTCTGCCTCTCAAGAATGTCAAGTTAAACAGACCACTTGCCTAGGTGCCTGCAGGGACTACGCTCCACTCTACCCCACTCCCTTAGCTCTACTTCTAAGCATTCTTTAAAAAAGCAATCCATTAAAACTATTCAAATAGACTTTAAAATTACTTTTCAGAATTGAACAAGCCAGTGAATAATCTTTGGATATGCTCCATAGACTTCTCCTACAACCAGAGGTGATTTCAGTCACAAGGATAGTATTTGCATTTATATCACACTATACTTTACAGATTCAGCGTTGCAGAAAGGAAAGGTTAAGGGAAGCAAAAAGGTTAGAACAGATTCTTAGAATATGTGAGGGCAACTAAATCCTCCAAGGAAGTCTAGATAAGCCTTTGCCAGTACACAACAAGCTACCACCTACGAGGGGGCAAACAATATCAAAGTCAATGGATTTAGAAGAGGGCCTTTAGGGAGCCAGGACAGCCAAAGTCATTTGGTACACAGTCTATGGCTCCGACGCACTTCTTGGATGAAAGTATTGCAAAGTTAGAGAGTTCAGTAAAATCACTTGTGAGGTCAAACACTGTTGAACTTGTGAGAAGGGAATTGGAATCAACTCGGTTAGCTAATGCAATTCCCAAGTGAGAAAAGCATGGCTAAAGGCAATAAGGCAAGTACCCAAAGACTAAAAAAGTAACTCTGGTTAGAAGAGTGGTCCAGCTGGATTCAGTCTTGCTACAGCGGCGTAGACCCTGGTTCCTGAGCCCCAGTCAGGGGGACAAGAGGGAGGACGTCTGGAGGGCGGTACTTGGGAGGTCGTCGGCAGCTACGGCTCTTTTCGGTTCAGCTGCACTTTGCAGTTTCAGCGCTTAACAGCACTGATGTAATTCTTGGACACCGGGTGAACTTCATTTACTCCCTTGGTCCTGCACTCTGGTGGGGGGGACCCTGCTTCTGGAGGGTCCTTAGGAGTCTCCTGGAGCTTGTAGTCGGATTCGTTCCGCCGCAGACTTTGCACTCTACTACGGACACTTGACCTCGGGCATTGGGCTCTCACAGCAACAGAGGCACAACAAGTCGGGGACGGCGGTCTAGTGGAGTTACTCTCAGGGTTAGTTGGTCCCACTAACCCAAGGGGAGCAGTCGTTCCCTCCGGAGCTTCTCTGTTGAGGTTAAAAAGGAGGTCAGCACAGCAGCAGGGCGTCACTGAGCAATTCAAAATGTCCAAGAGGTTGCAGCAAGCTTTGTTCACGGTTTCTACGTCGGGTGTTTCTCCTAGTGGTCAACACTGCGTGTATTCCCAAAATGCTCTCCTTTTAAGCAGGTTTCTCCCATTCATGCACAGCCTAGGCTGTCAATCACAAAGGCGGGTGGTTGTCCTGAAAGGACAGCCACCCAATCAGAACTAGTTGCATTGAGACATTCCTAGAGACAAAGGACTGGGGAGTTTCGGGACCCTCCCTCACATCCTGTCCTTCCAGACACTGGCGCCAGGGGCGGGCTTCAGGGCTGAAGCCCGCCAAAGGCAAGACAAACAAAGGGCTCAAACCTGTCTCAACGCAAACCCAAGAAAGACCTCACAAACAAAAAATGGTGAAAAAAGAAGACAGGGCCATTTTGACAAAATGGTCACCCATGGGTGCTGTACTGCAGCTGAGGGTTCAGTCTGCAGTAGAAAAGCACAATGGTAGGAAAAAATTCAACCACTGCCACAAGTCACTTAAAGTAGTGAGGGTAACAAAAATGTTACATTAGAAAGTAGGATAAGGGGCTACTAGGTAACCCCCCCTCCGCACATCCACCCCCCTGCACACTCTACAGGATGGTGTGTGCTGGACCTAGAGAGAAAAGTCAACTCAGTTTCACTTTACTAATCTTGGGCACTGCAGTTCACATAAGAAAAAAAAATTGACACTGCACTGAAGGTGCTGTGCGTCAACATACAAAAAGCAGATGACGAGTTTGTTAGACTCCAAAACAGTGAAAACACAAAATCCAAATCGGGTAACATGTGGGAATGAGAAAAAGGTCTCACTCACTCCATGGTTAAAATTAAAAAGTCGTAACTCCAGAAAAAGAGCTGGGGGTCTCTAAGGTTGAAGGGAATTAGCACAGAAATGAAAATTCTCCATAAAGACCCTATTTCTGAGGCAGAAGTGGAAGGAATCCCCACGAGAGCCCTACTGCACTCCGGAACCCCGCAAACAGCTGTCAGCGCCTAACTGGTAGGTGGTGGGAACAAACAGGGAGAACAAATACAGATATGTTGTGCGCATAGAGATGTGAAAGTGTATCCGACCCAGGAAGTCAGGGTGAAGTTGGCAGGCGAGAACTTTAAGGTCAAGGTTGCGGTCCTACCTGTGCTCTTGAACCTCTAGTGGTGGGTTTGGATGTGGCGCTAATGCCTAAACTCATACAGAGCATCGAAGAGAAATGGTGGGCTAGCACTCCCTTCCAGGGAGATGAAATTAAGCCTCCGGCCGGAGGCAGCCCCAAAAGTCAGGCAGAGAAACCGGCAATACAGAACATTTTTTAGGAACAGGTTATGATGCCCGTCGCAGTCGATTGGAAGATAGATGAGCAAGGGGACAGTTACTGATTGGCACACGAGCTGGACACCACTTTAAAAAAGTGCCTGAGTCGCAGTGCATGAAGGAAAAAGAGACCAAGGGGCGCACTTTATACACAGAAACAGTTTATACTACCGGGTGGTACCGCAACCCAGGGAAGAACCCCTTAAACAGCTATCAGTCCCTACTTTTCTGACTACGGGATTGGAAGTCGCTCATACAAATGGGAGAGGGCAACTTGGGGTCCAGGAAAACTTTACAGAAAATCCTGGCACGGTTCTTCTAGCCCAGTGTGTACGGGCAGACAGAGGTTCTGTCAGCAACGTGACGAGTGTCAGAGAACCAACAGAGCTAACATCCCGAAAGCACTGCTGCAGACAATGCCCCCAGTTAACGTACCCTTTCAACTGTTAGGAATGGACGTTGTGGGGCCACTTGATCCCTCCAGTAGCGGGCATAAAGATTTATTGGTAATTGTGGTACATGGTCCCAGAAAGTATTTCCCCTTTGGAGCATTAAAACGCAACAGGTCTGCGATGTCTTTATGTAGTTTATTTCCCGAGTGGGGATCCCCACTGATAAGGACTAGGATGGAATGGCACCAGGGATCCTCAAGACTCTTCGAAATACACCACAGTCCTCCACAGGGTTTGCCCCCTCTGAGCTATTGGCCAGCAAGTGAGGTCCCTCCTGGATATCCTGAAGGAAGAATGAGAGGAACAGCTCCATCAAGAGGTGTCCTTGACAGAACATGCCAGTAAGTTGACGGAAAGGGTTTAAAAGCTGCAAGCGGTTGCCAGAAGGCATTTGCAACAAGCACAACGGGTAATGAGACCCAGGGAACCGAGGAACTAGGATGCAAAATTTTCAAGTGGGGGGGGGGGGAGGTATTGGTGGCGTTTCCACTCAGAGAAAAAAATGTTGGCGGCTTGGAGGGGTCCGTATACGAAAGAGCAAATACTGGGACCGGTTACATGCAAGGTCTGGCAAGAACAAGAAGACTGGCGATTCCCATTGTAAACCCATCACTTCAACATACTGAAGAAATGGGTGGTGCGGGTCCTGACGGTCGCCCTAATCAGTACGGAACCCCAAACCAATACAGAGATGCATTTCAGATGGGACCGACTGTTGGGGAGAATTCTCATTTCTGTGCCAATTCCCTTCAACCTTAGAGACCCCCCTAGCTCTTTTGCTGGACTTTAGCACCTTCAGATTTGGACCCTGGAATGAGTGGGACCTTTGTCACGCCCATGTGTTTTGACCTGATTTGGATTGTATGTTTCCACTATTTTTGGAGTCTGACAAACTCCATAGGCATCTGCTTTTTGTATGATGACACACACCGCCTTCAGTGCAGTGTCACAGAGAAGTCCTTTGGATTTCTCAGGTTTAAATACCTTTTCTTGTTCCCAAGAATAGTAAAGTGATATTGACTTTACTTACCCTTTCTCTTTGTAGGTCCAGAACAAACCATCTTATGTGGAGTGCTGGTGGGTTTACCTAGTAGCCCCTTATCCAACATTCTTCTGTAACTTTTTTTATGTTACCCTTACTACTTTAAATATCTGGTTACAGTGGTTTAATGTTCCTACCATTGTGCTAGTCTACTGCAAGCTGACCGCTCAGCTTCAATACAGCACCCATGGGTGACCTTTTTGTCAAAATGGCACGCTATTCTTTTGTCACCATTTTCTGTTTGTGAGATCTTTCTTGGGTTTTACTCTGTGCGTTGAGCCAGGTTTGAGCCTTTGTTCGTTTTGCCTTTGGCGTGCTTCAGCCCTGAAACCTGCCTTTGGCTCCAGTTTGTCTGGGAAGGCATCATGTAAGGGAGGTTCCCGAAAGTCCCCTGACCTTTGACTCTAGGAATGCCTGAATGCAACCAGTCATGATTGGCTTGCTGGCTGTCCTCTCATGGCTGGCTGTCCTTTTAGGACAGCCACCTTTGTGTGAATGAAAGCCTAGGCTGTGCATAAATGGGAGAAACCTGCTTAAAAAGTCAACGTTTTTGGGACTAGAGGAAGAGTAGACAACTGGGAGAAATGCCCGACGAGGAAACAGTGAACGAAGCTTGCTGCATCCTCCTGGACCTTTGAATTGCCCGGTGAAGCCCTGTAGCTCCGCTGAAACTCTTTTTTCAATTCGACAGATAAGCTCTGGAAGGGACAACTTCATCACTTGGGTTGGTGGGACCTACTAACCCCGCCGAGACGAAATCCACTGGACCATCTTCCCCGACTAGCTGTATTTCACTGCTGCAAGAACCGAGTGCCAGGGGTCGAGAAATCGTAGTCAAGTGCAAGGTCTTAAAGGGATGGTCTAGTAAAGAATTTTATTTAAAAAATAGATAGGCAACATAAAAAAAAAAAATACTAGCATTCTCGGTTTTAAAACTTCCTATGTAAAATTTCAAGCTATTCAAGCTCAAAATTCGCAAAAGCAAGCACATGGGCGCATCCATTTTGTGAAATGGAGGCCCTCCTGTGCTGGCTTTTGCGGCACTAATGAAGGAAAAGCCAGCAAGCTGTAGTAAACAAAAGCTACCGCTGGGTGACTTTCCCTTCATTAGTGCTGTAGGCGGAGGACGGGGACCGGAGACCAGAGCAGGAAAGCTGCAGCTGAATCTCGGTAAGTGCTATTTATTTTTATTTTTTTAAAATAAGCACTAGCTGCTTTTTTTTTTCTAAGTTTACTGGGCTGGAGGAGCCCGGAAAGCTTAGAAATAAAACCGCAGCTTTAAAAACGTATTTATGTTTGCGGTCGCTTTTGAAGCGACCGCAAAAACAAATACAACGTTATTGTGTTGGAAAACGCTGTGGTTTTTCTTTCCAAGTTTCTCAGGCTCCTCCGGCTCGGAGGAGCCTGAGAAACTTGGAAATAAAAACCGCAGCGTTTTGCAACACAACCGCGTGTGTTTCTGCCTGCTGTGGCTGTCACTTTGGGTCTCCGGTGCTCCCAGGGGAGCACCGGAGACCCAAAGTGAAAGCCACAGCAGGCAGAAACACAACGCGGTTATGTTTACATGCCGCGTAGTGTTTCTACCTACAGCTGATTTGCTAAAATGCTAAATGCTGCGTCTGCCTAAATCTGCTTTCCCATTTGGGGCTCTCGGGCTCCAAACGCTGCGGTTTTTCTTTCCGAGTTTCTCAGGCTCCTCCGAGCCAGAGGAGCCTGAGAAACTTGGAAAAAAAAAACGCAGTGTTTTCCAACACAATAACGTTGTTTTTGTTTGCGGTCGCTTCAAAAGCGACCGCAAACATAAATAAGGTTTTAAAGCTGCGGTTTTATTTCTAAGTTTTCCAGGCTCCTCCAGCCCGGAAAACTTAGAAAAAAAAAAAAACGCAGCTAGTGCTTATTTAAAAAAAAAAAAAAAAAAAAAAAAACAGCACTTACCGAGATTCAGCTGCAGCTTTCCTGCTCTGCGGTCCCCGTCCTCCGCCTACAGCACTAATGAAGGGAAAGCCACCCAGCGGTAGCTTTTGTTTACTACAGCTGGCTGGCTTTTCCTTCATTAGTGCCGCAAAAGCCAGCACAGGAGGGCCTCCATTTCACAAAATGGATGCGCCCATGTGCTTGCTTTTGTGAATTTTGAGCTTGAATAGCTCAAAATTTTACATAGGAAGTTTTAAAACGGAGCATGCTAGTATTTTTTTTTATGTTGCCTATCTATTTTTTAAATAAACATTTTTACTAGACCATCCCTTTAAATCAGGCCAGGAGTCTCCCAAGAACTCTCCCGAAGCAGGATGACCAGATTCGAGTCACCTCACCAGAGCACAGAACCCAAGGAGTGATGGAAGCCCAACCAGTATCCAAGATCCGTGACTGTGCGGTTTACCGAGCCCTGAAACCACAAAGTGCAGCTGAACCAAAGAGAGCCCGTAGCTGCAGACGACCTCCAAAGTGCCGTCTCAGGAGCCCTCCAGATGTTCTCCCTCTTGTCTCCACGACTGAGGCTCAGGAACCCAGGGCCTGTATCGCTGCAACCGGACAGAATCCAGCTGGACCCCCCCTCCTCTTCAAACTAGAGGTGCTGTTTAGACTTGGGGCACTTACCCAATTGTTTTTAGCCATGCTTTTTTCAGTTGAAATGTGCAGTGGATTACCTTGAGAGTGGATTCCAACTCTTTTCACAGGCTTAACAGCTTGTGACCCTACAAGTGATTTTATTTTAAACTCCCTAACTTTGTGCAAGACTTTGATTAAGAAGTGCCTCAGCTCCATAGACTGTTTCAAATTGGCTTTGGCTGTCCTGGCTCCCTGCAGCCTCTTCTAGCCCATTGACTTGGACATTGCTGTTCCTCATAGGTGGCAACTTGTTTTAGACTTATTGCTGGGAAAGGCTGGTCTAGATTTCATTGGAGGATTTAAGTGTCCTCACGTGCACCAAGAATCTGTTTAACCTTTTTCCTTCCTTAAACCTTTCCTTTCTGCAACCTTAGAACCTGCAAACTATAACTAGTGTGATATATAAATGCCATTACTGTCCTTGTGAACGAAATTCCCTCAGGGTGTAGGAATTGTGTAAGAAGCATATCCAAAGATTATCCACAAACTTATCTTGATTCTGAAAAGTATTTTTAAAGTATATTTTTACTGTTACATGAATTGCCTTTAACTTGATGTTAAACAAATATAACAAACCTTGAGTGTAAGTGTTACTTGGCTACTTGTATTGACAAAAGTCATTGCTACAGCTCTTATAGCTCACATTTACCCCTCTTGAGATAGGCATGGCTGCTCAATCAGTCACACCAACAACTTGTGTAGTACAGACCAATACCAAACAACACCAAGCAGATAAATGTTGTGTAGTCTCACATTTTGTGACTGCATCAATTCTTACCAAACACAGACTTGGGTTTGAGGCTTTTCAAATTAGTCTGAACTTGAGGAAACTGGAGAGAGAACAACTTGACCAGCTCCTACAAGAGTTCCGGGAGATGTTCTCGTCCTTGCCCGTGAGGACTACGAAAGCATATCACAAGATAAATGCCACCCCGGGGACCACCGTCAGTGTACGGCCCTATTGAATTCCAGAAGCCAGGGTGCAAGCCATGAACAAGGAGATACAGTCCATGTTGGCAGCGAGAGTCATAAAACCTGCGTACTGCCAATTGTGTTCCCCATAATTTTGGTACCTAAACCAAATGGGAGCATACGATTATATGGATTTCTGTATACTAAATTAGGTCTCCAAGTTAAATGCCTGGCTGATGCCCAGGATTAACAACCTACTGTAAAGGCAGTGCACCTCACCACCAATCTATCCAAAGGGTATTGACAGATCCCGCTCTGGCCAGGGGACAAAGAAAAGATAACTTTGCTAGCCCTTCTGGTTTGTACCAGTTTACGGTGCTGCCGTTTGGCCTACATGGGGCCCACGCAACCTTTGAACTTCTCATGAACTCACCCCTGAAGGGGCACAAAATGTATGCAGTAGCTTACCTCAATGTAATTATATATGGCACTTCCTGGAGCTCCCATCTGCGTGCCGTGTTTAAGGCTTTGGAAACCACCGTTCTCAACATTAATCCCAAGAAGACTTAGTCGCCTTTGCCCATGCTAAGTATTTAGGATACTAGGTTGGACACGGCACCTACTACGTTATTGATCGGCTTCCGTTCCCTTCCAATGCCAGACAAATCTGGGCTTTCATAGGCTACTATAGAAGGTTCATACCGCACTTTTCAACATTGGGCGCCCAGTTGACGGATCGCCTACAATCGACCCGGACCACTAAGGACAAGGATAATCAACGAGATGCCGGACAGGCGTTTAGAGACCTGAAGAAGGCCTTGGCGGAACATGCAGTGTTGCATTGTCTGGATTATTCGGCGCCTTTCTTCTTGCATACGGATGAGTCTGGAAAATGGATAGGGGAGGTTCCATTTCAGAAACAGGGTGAAGAAGAGCATCAGATTAAGTTTATCAGCAGGAAATTGTTGCCCCAGGAGAGGGCCTATGCCAATATTTAGAAGGAGTGTCTGGCGGTTAAGTGGGCCATTGAGAAGCCGAGGTATTACCTCCAGGGATGCAAATTTACCCTGGCAACAGATCATGCACCGTTGGTTTGGATGTCAAGGAATGAGGACTCTAACCCCAGGCTCCTGCTGTGGTTTCTGGCACTACAGCTCTTCACCTTTACGACTGTCCATCAGCCGGGTAAACTGCGAAAGCATGCAGGTTTCTTATAAAGAGCGCATACCTTACCCAAACGTCAGGGCTTGGTGGGGAGGGTATGGGAGGCAGGGACAGTGAAAACCAGGGGAGCACAGTCTGCTGCACGCAAGGAAGGGGTTAATCAGGGTGTGCAAGACTTGAGAGAATAAAGGACCGTCAGGTGTGAGCCAGGGTGCGTATGCAGAGAGAGGCGGAGTTGGGTTAATGAGTTCTCTCTCTCTTTGTATGTAAGAAGAGGCCTGCCAGGAGGGGGGAGGGTGTGCCACGAGGGACCGAGGGACTCTGCAGGTCAGAGTGTGAAAGAGGCATTCGTCTGGGCGTATTGTCGGCCTTGGAAAACTGTGCCGCAGGGCTGACGTGAATGATCGCAGTGCGAGTTGGGTAACAAGGCACAACTTGCGAATAACGGCCAGAAGAGGCGACAGCGGAAGACCAGGGCATACCACGCGGAACACTGCTAATGGGGGGAGCAGGTGAGCCTGCCAAAGATTGCTGGGGACGTTGGGAATCCAGGGGGCAAGTGCCACGTGGTACGCCGCCACCGAGGGAGGAGGTGAACTTGCAGAAGAGAAAGGGGGTTGGGGCGAAGAAAAGTGGTGAACTCTTGCGTAACGCTGCCACGTGGGATTTGTTAAAATAACTGGGACAGTCTGTGCCAGAACTTTCCAAGAAGTGACAAGCCCCGGGCGGGGTGGTGAGGGATGGGTTGGGAGGGTGAGGTAACCACTGCTTGGCTACCAGAACATTGGACTACTTGTAAGTTATCATTACAAAATAAAATAGAACTGCATGCAACTTTCCTTTAGTCTCAGCGTACTTAACGAAACAGGACCTGTATGCCAAGGGATAGGTTTATGAAGTCTTATCTCAAGTGGACTTGAGGAAAACTCCCCTAACAGTGCAGGGAATGAGGACGACGAATGGGGGGTGGAGGGTAGGGGTGGGTACAAGTAATCCAAGAAAAGTTGGCTTTCTAAATGTAACATTTATGTTACAAGGACAAACTTACCTTTAATTGCTGGTGGGATTGAAGCTTTTTACCTTTTTATTAATTTGGCGCACCTTTACCGCAGGCTGTTTGCACGACCGCAGGAAATTCCTTTATGCGATTTTTAAGGAAGCGAGGGAGGAGTCCAAAACTCCACAGCCCTTTGTCTTTCAGTCTGCTTGTGAGAATCGAGTTCAAACTGGGCAGCTATCTGTCCTGAAAAGACTGCCAACCCTGTCAGGTTTGAATGTTGCATGGCCGTTTAATTGGCTGTGTTCCTGCATAAAAGTCTGATCGTGGAAGCTGAAGAGACCACTGGAACCAAAATCAAAGAGAAAGATTAAGAATTTGCAGCAGTGATTATTTCCATAGGCGCGAGAGCCTGCTGTGTAACCAGAGCCTGCTTTTACCCTTCCTTCCAACTGAACTGGGGACTCCAAAAATGACGGCTCAGAGCCTGGTGAGACCCACTAGACTCAAGAAGACCTGCATTTTGAGACATCCCACGTTGTGCTGTGACCTCGCAGGCTGCAATACCCCAATACCCTGGGACCTCGAGCCATTGCGCGGTGCACTGTCTTGTGAATTCCAAATCTTGCTGAAACTTCGTGGGCATCCTGATGGATCCCCAGAGGCACGATTCAAGTCCCAAAATACCCTCACCAGAATGCTGGACCTTGCAAATGACGAGAATCCAACCAAGATATTCTGACTTAGTCTGTGCTATTAAAAAAAACAAATCTACAGAAACACAACCAGCCGTGAAGAAAATCTTGCCTGAAGCCTTCTGTGCTTCTGTGTTGATCCCGGATGAAAAAGCCCATCCAGGGTCCTGTCTGCTGTCCTAACCAGGAATGTAGTGCCTGGGTTTTTGGCTGCAGATCCTGGAGTCCCTCCTTTGGCATCCTCTTCTTCTGTGCCGAGAAGCCCATGTGAAGATCATCTTGTTTAGAGCCTTCCCTGCGATTCCTGCTGCAAACGTCCTTCCAGAGCGTCATCAAACTTCTTGGTAAAGGAATTCAAACAACTGGGTTTTTGGCTGCAGCTGCTGAAGTCTTCTTGCTGAAACTCTTCTTCATTGATAAGGTACTGTGCTGACTTGGGTATTTACTTACCTTAAGCCTGAGCGATTGTTGTGTATCCTTGGGGTGCTGCTGTGCTGGGGAGGCCACCCATACAGTTCCCCAAGGCCCACTGCTGGAATCCTCCAAGGGTGTCTTCTGTGAAGCCCCTGGACCCCCAACTATTTTGAAAGTGAACTACTTGCCCAGTCTTCCTCTGGAACTCTGACTTTAACTGCAACTGAGCCTCATCTCGCACTGCCTACTGCTGGCACCTAGACCACTAGGGTCCCTCTTCTACCCTTGATAGAACTTGTGTACTAGAATTGGGGTCTGCCTTTTAAAGTAAGTGTTGAAAACTGTACTTACTTGTAACAGAGTTAGTTGGCAACTTTAAGCTGAGTGAATAGTTACAAAAATTATTACTTGCCTCAGCTATGTTCTGCCATGCTGAAAAGTATATATAGGATTTACAACTTGAATAAGCTGTGCGCCTTCTTAAGTAATCTGGAAGTCTTGCTTACCTTAGAAACTGTCACGCCATTCCAACTGAAAGTAGCTGATGGTTAATTTACTCACCTGAGAATGGAGTCATCGTCTTCCCAAAGGTAATGCTGTTGGTTTCACTTTATTATTGTATGAGTGTCCCCAATTGGGTCTTGCTTTCCCCTACTTGCTGTCAGCCTGTACTGAATAAGACTGCTTAGGTAGCTGGTAGCTCCTTACAAAAGTATAGCGGTTTCACTTACCCTGAGTTAGCTGCGTGCCAATCTAAATAAGTTACAAAGTTGCTTCTCTTGGGAAGTGTGTCACTGAACTGAAAAGTTCCTGTAGTGTTATATTACACAAAAGGGTTTACCTACCTGGAGTATAAATAAGTTACCCCAAAAGAAGTTCTAGGTTGATACTGTTCCTAGAATAAGTGTCATTATTACCAAAAGTATATAGTCCTGTTGACTTACTATGTGATTTCTTGCGAAGCGTCACGGTGCAACTGTTGGGGTCTACTACCCTTGAATTACTGTATGTAATCTAAAAAGAAGTTATTGGTTTGACTTCCCTAGAACTCTGTTAGGCGTTCCAAATAAGGTGATATGCTTTGGCCTGTGTGCCTTCAAGCATAGTGGTGTGTGTTAAGGTCTTACCTGCATGCTGCAAACAGAGCAGCCGTGGTGAAGAGGGGCTTTGATAAATCCAAGTCATTTTGCTGTGCCTCTGGAAGACTGGATTCATACCTTTGGAAGTAAAACAGTCATGTGTTAATGGCTGCCATAACAGTACACTTCGAGCATAAAACCCACGATGTACACAAAGAATTCAGACCAACACTGAAAAATACCATTGGTGAGTTTAATTATTCATCGATCATAGAATTCAAGCAGGTAGATACTTGCTGAAAATGATGCATGCACTCCTGTGCATGATTAGAACACATCCAGGCTCACAAGGACACCCTACAGTTGCGTCCAGCTTAAAAGCCTGACTGCCGCTGAGCCAACACATGTTATGTTACTTTGCATTTATATAGCACCTTATGTTTCATTGGTATGATCTCAAGGCGCTGGTAGGTTGAACGCCCTCAGGAACTGTAGTTCAAGTCAGTAGAGAGAGCGAGAGAGGGAGATACATAAGGTGCGTGGGAGCACCGGATGTGTGCGCAGCTGGTGTAGCACTCGTATGATAGCTGCTTCTTAGCGGTAGGTGTGGTGGTTGGGAGATCAGGAGTATGTGTTCATTCTGGTTGGGCGATACCCAGACTGATTTCTTGCTGCGTTAGGCCTGAGGAGACGCATAGGCTAGCGGGTGTGCTCTGTTTAATTAGGATGATGAGGAGTATGTGTCGGGTGTTCGTATGAGAACAGTTATACCGAATGTGTCATAGTATCGCTGTGTTCTAGTTGAGTGGTGCTGTATAGGAGAGTGCAAGCATGGTGATGCGATATGGTGGTTTTCAGTAAGGCGCTTGAGATGAGTGCACATTTGAACCATTTATTCTATCCGTTTTATTCACTCTGTCCGTTCATACATTTCGCCTGGTTCTTCATTTGGATTAATAGTCATTCCATCATTCGATCGTTGAACTACATAAACCTTTCCGCGCACTCCATCCTTTCCATCTGTTCCAAGCACTACATCAGATCAATGCACTTCATCCGGTCCATCCACACCCTCCCTTCCATCCATCCATCCATCCACTCTATCCACTCTATCCATTCCAAAGTGGGCTCGATGAAGGTGCTGCAGGGCTGGGCCCCTGCCATACAATACCGGATTGGGAGGCCAATCAGGTGTCGAGAGGTGCTGGGAGGAGGGGAAGGGGGGGGGCAGGAAACAGGAACAGAGCCCAAAACAGGGTTCAAACCCTGAAACCAACACACAGGAGAGTGTGGTGAATTATAAAAATGACAAATTACATTTGTAAAGAAACTAGAGCCCTGGAAAAGCACTAGACTCACATTCCAGGCACAGATGTAAAGTTTGCTCGACGAAGGTGCTGCAGGGCTGGACCCCTGCCATTCAATACTGGACTGGGAGGAGGGAGGGAAACAGAAACAGAGCCCAAAACAGGGTTGACAGCCCTGAAACCAAGGCACGGGAGAGCTTGGTGAATTTTAAAAATGGCAAATTACATTTGTAAAGAAACTAGAGCCCTGGAAAAGCACTAGACTCACATTCGAGGCACAAATGTAAAGTGTGCTCGAAGGTGCTGCAGGGCTGGGCCCTTGCCATACAATACCGGACTGGGAGGCCAATCAGGGGTGGAGGGGAACGGGAGGAGGTCGGGAAAGAGAAACAGAGCCCAAAACAGGGTTCAAAGCCCTGAAACCAAGGCACAGGAGAGCGTGGTGAATTCTAAAATGGCAAATTACATTTTTATAGCAACTAGAAGCCTGTAAAAGCACTAGACTCAACTTCCAGGCACAGATGCAACGTATGCTCGAAGGTGCTGCAGGGCCCTTCGGCCATACAATACTAGACTTCGAAGCACAGATTCCATACAAAAGGGTGCAGGCTGTCCCTGCGTAGAGGGCAGATAACAAGCCCTCGCCTTCCTACCTACCTTGCTTGTCACAGATCTGTCTTTCACAGTCTATGAACAAAGTCTGCATAAGGAGAAAAGGAGCTCCAGGTTATTTTCTCACTATAGATGGGTTATGGATTGCTGTACTTCGATAGCCTAATCACCAGCAAAGCACCACGCCGTCTCACTGAACTAAAATAAAATCTAGCATGCCATTACACAGAAAAAAGTAATGGCAACTTCATAAATATTTGTATTCAAGTTTATGCATGTGGTAAACCGCCACAACACCCCACCCACCCCCAAACAAAAACATTTCTTTACAGCAGAGGGATCAACAGACTTGCATGATACATTCCTGAATAAAATAAACTCAAGCCGTCAAGCAACACAGCAGTAATCCTTTTTTGTTCCCCCTCACTTACTGGACAAACCACATGGTTGTGCAGGCCCCTAGGAACACAAACCTCTCCCACGACATTCGCCCCCCTAGAAACTTCATTGAGTACCCCATTTCTCCGTGACTAGACCCCCCCCAGTCTTCCGCAAAGGATCCCCTAGCATCATGAACTGGGTAAGTAACTCCTCCCTTGAGCATATGTCCCACATCTTGTTCAGTCAGTCTTGCCTGTCAGGCACCACTCGGTTTTTCCAATTCTGGGCCACTGTCCGCCTACCCGCCCTAAACATTGTTTCCCACATCCTAGGCAAACTGTGTACCTCACTATCATCGGGGTTATACCCAGCAATACAAGCAAGGGGTACAATTTGAACTGTACACCAGTCACCTCCTTCCTCCAGCTTAAAACATCTGCCCAATACATTTGGATAACCCAGCAAGACCACCACAAGTGAGCCAGGGACCCCACTTGCCCACAGTAGGGGACACTCACATGCATTTTAGATAGGTTTAACACGCCTCTATACCATAGGAGACATCATATTTTGTCCCCATATAGGCTCCAGGATTTCCTTCCCATAAAGCGAATCCCAATACTTTTTATAGTGGTCTGCCTTCAAGCTCACAGGTGATCAGGACCCTGTACAATTTTGATATTATCCCCTTCTTTGAGGTTATGACAACTTTTTTTTTTTACATCAAGGTATGAGGTTTCAAGTTTACGGCATTGGTTCAACCACTGTTATGCTACCAACAAAATTCAACTTTACTGAGTCGATTCTGGATGAGGCCACTCTTGCCTTAGGATGGGCAACCATAGACTAAACATACTGGCATTAGACCTGGGGTACAACGTATACAGACGTTAGGTTTCGAAATTGAGATTCAAAGAGCAGGAGCTAAAACTAGCTCCTGGAAGCTGGGCATCACCCAGAAGGCAGGAGCTACAGCAGGGGAACCATGGATGCTCCTTTAACTTTTTGGCAATTTTTTATGATCCATTGCGTTTACGTGTGTATTAAATGTGTTCCAATTCTCCTATATTAAAATTCTCAAATACTCCAAGTTAATGTCACATTTGCATGGTTAGAAGGCACCAGTTGGCCCTAGGAGACAAAAAGGTAGCTCCCGGTAGCTGTTGGTTTCAAACTAACAAGACTCTTTCTGGATAGAAGCAGGAGCTACATAGCTCCCAAAGCCCCTCAATTTCAAACCCTTAGACACCCAGACAAATAAGCCACTAATCTTCCAGCATCAGCTGACCACACAACTCTGGTGCAACAATACATAATGCAAAAACATGCAATCTTAAAATCTTCTCTGGCAACAGAAATGACATTTTCATTGCATTTAAGGACACAGACTCCCGTTACAGAACTATGGACCAGGCCTGACATGAATCTGAGATCACAAAACATTCTCCCCTCCCTCCCTTTGGTCATAGCATCTATTTCAAGCTTTCCCATCCTAGTCTTCTGTGTGGTCATTTTCTTTCCTCCAGCAGACCCATGTCTGACTACCTCCGGCAGGTGCAGAGTACACCATTAGACAAACAAGCCTAGGCACTCTGAAACTATTACGCTGGTGGTTTGGTGCAGTTCATATAACATTTCTGCCATGACATTGGAGATACAGAAAACGGGATTACAGAATTTAGCAAGGTGGCCTCTAGATTAGGTTTCTACAGTACAGCAGAAACAGCAACTCTCAAGAAAGGGTGGGGGAGGTTGTTCTTTGGTACAGTCACATTTAATGTGATTGATTAGGGAGCATGAAAGGGGCAGTCACCTCGGGACTGAACGCATGAAAGGAGGTAAAGTAGTAACAGACAAAAAGGGATTAGGCACGTTGATTAGGAAAGGGAGAAAGGGGAGTGAAAGCAAGAGTGAGTAGGTAGTTTCCAGGAGTCAACCCATACTTGCACAGCTCACAACCTTCAGGGTTTGCTAATGAGTCTCATACTCTGGGATGGACTGGTTAGATGGCCCAGGTTGAAATCAATTTATCCAATTTGTCCAGGTATTGATTTGAAATGGACCTTTGGGATTCTCCTAGATTAAGCACTAGCAATTGTGAAGGTGGTAAAAAAAAAAAGAAAAAAGTATATATCTGTTAAAGGGCCCCAACTTGTATAGGTCTATAGCTGGCAATAGGAGTAGGCAAGCTATTAAGCCACAAAACACTGTTGTACATTTTTCAAAGACAAATGCAGGGAAATTTAGACGTGCTGAAAGTCATAAAGCATGGGTAAGAAGCAGTCCGATAACTAGCCATTACCACAACTACAATACTTCAGACTAACATCATAGCAACATTGCTTGCAAACAAAAGTGGAAGTCTTGGCAGTTACAGAAGAGGTCATTTCAGCACTGTACTTCCTACCTCTGCAGGATCTTTGAGGCAGTGTTGACTGCCTCCAAGCAGCCATACTGTACAGCAAGCTCGCGGATCCCAAGGTGAGAATCCACACCCAGCAAACACTCGAAAGACTTCAAATAGCTCTCGTAGCTCTTCTTGGGTAACCCCGACAGTTTAACCAAATAGTCCTTCAAAGAAAGAAATACCATTAATTGCAGTGCGACCAAAAAGGTAATTATTTCTTGGCAGCTGGTGAATTCTTAATTTGAGGGGACGTAAAGGTTTCCCTGGAATAGGGTGGAGTGACAACATAGAAAGGTAGCCTGAATCAAGCAGGGGTTCTTCCCCCATGACTTTTTTTTTGAATATTCAGGTTAAAAAAAAAAAATACAAAAAAAATAAATAAAGCAATCGTTTTTGTAGGGCAACATGATAAAATCCAATAGATGCAAGTCTACACTGCACTAGCAATTTTCACCACATTTTCATGATACCTTTACACACAATTTATACAAGTATAAAAACATTTTCAAGTCATCGGTGCCTATACATATCTCTGGGACTGCACCAATATATGCCAGTATTAGCATAGCCTGTTGGCGTTACCAGTACCAAATGGCATGCCAGTTATGCAAATATGGCCGGACTACACACACACAAATGTGGGTCAGTACCACGTAGGAACCTTCTGCTGCCTTCACCCTTGTTGCCCAGATAGTCTCGGAAGGAATGTCAGCCACTCCTACACCACCCTCCCAAAACATACACAGTCAAGATCAATTCTAGAGTCTTGTTATGAGAAATTATGTTTGTTTATATTCCCACAAGACTAGCAGGTAAAAAAAATGATCAACGTTCATATACTATATTCTGGTCATGAATTGCACACTCAGTAACAGTTCATAATGTTTCAAACAATGGACATTCAAAATGCACCAAAAGATGGTTGAATCAACCCTAGAAACAAACGTATTGAAAAACATTCTTCATAATCCCTTAAATAGTAATCTATGTATACATGAATGATGGATCTTTATTGTCTCTTGAATTCATTACGCGTTTCGAGAGTAGTCTGTCCCTTCTTCAGGCTGTAACACACCGGCTTCCTTAGTATATTCAATTCGAGCACCGATGATCATGTTGGTAAATATAAGAGTGTTCCCGAATTCCACCTTTTTAAGTTGTAGAACTGCTGCATAATTGACTACACTGAAAACAGTTGTGCGTCCCCAGCACTTTGTATTGCCCAGTAAAAAATAAAATAAAGCAACATGTCCATACTGGCCGACCTTTGTTGCCCAGTTTAAAAAAAAAAAGTACTTAAGATGCCACTGAATATATTAGTCCAAACTGGACCCATCAGGTTGGTGTGTCCAGTTTGGACAAATATTCACCCAACCATTAGTTATTATTTTTATTTTTTTTAAGTCCTACTGGCTGCTCTTGCTCCTCTTGGGTGGTACACGCATTTCCACATTAATCGCCGAGATCGAACAAAGACTGATATGCAAATTCCCCATCTGTGAAAGGTACAGTGAGCAAAAAGCGATGGCTGCGAACTCTCAAAGTGGAAAAAAAACACATAAAAGGTTATCATGCCGTGTTCTTTCTGGAGAGGGGCGCCTGCTAACTTTTTTGGAAAAAGGTCTGTACTGTATTTGTATCTGCAGACCTCCAAAAGTACAAGGAATTAAGCGCTCCAACACGTAAAGACCTTGGAAGGAGGGCGAGCACTCCCATGCCTACAGCATATTAAACACTAGCAACACTCTACTGGTACAACCCTTGTGAAATGGATGCATAATCCAAGGGTACTGTTAAACATGCAGCCTTGATCCTGTCACGAACAAAGATAGAGACTTTTAAGCCTTTCCGTCGGATCCTCATATCCGTCGTGTACCCATGACTTTGGGTACGAGATTATATGGACTTCTTTTCACCCCCACTTGCACGTGCATGTATGTGAAATTAAGAATGGGCCCTTTCAATGTGGCCATGTTTACAAGGTCAAGGAACCAAGTAAATAGTTTATTTAGCATGTGGGTAAAGGAGTCACTGGTACACTGTTTTGTGTCAGCAATATAGAGATCTTAGGAACACTTCTAACATTCGCAGGCTCGAGAATGCTATGGCAATGTGCAAACGAGTCCATGATTATAACACTTTACCATGTGGCTAAATGTATCCCTCTGAGGCTAGTTAAGGAGGTGTTGACTGAGGAAACATGTGAATATAGCTCTGACAGAAAATGCGCTGCACGAAAATACGAACAGGACATCTGTACTCGAACGTTTAACAGCCGATCTCCTGACTCAAATGTAGCTTTGCAGCCTCAGTCAGCCCACAATTGTTGTGTAAAATGTGCACTATAATCTGTCCATGCTAATATTTTAATCCTTCAACGACCACATTTTATTCCATGTTTTTGTAAATAGCATTTTTTACGGTAATGGTGTTGGGTGCCTGCATTTCTGCAGTTTTATTAAATTAGGATATGTGCAATGCATTTTTTGTCTGCCAAATGACTGCAAGTCGAATAAAGGTATTGTTGACTGACCATACAGCATTCATTCTCCATTCACTCAATTCGCACAGACACAGCAGCATTCGTTCATTCCCTCACATTAGCCCCCCGTTCTGCTTCCCCGTGCCAGTACTTCAAGCTACAACCAAATTAACCCTAGTTGAAAAAGAGTACTGTAATAGTCCAAACAGAGCATTGCTTTAGATTACAAAAGATATGCTTCTTTGGAAGGCTATACATTTGCAATCAATTAATTCACTTCCCAAATACATAGAAAAAATAAACTCAATTGTTACTTAGCACATTCAAAAAAGATTAGTAATAGCACAGAACGCCATCTCACATGTACCAAACACTAGTTAGATGGCCACTGATTAGCAGTCTCCATCACCGCTACCACGCCCCCTCCCATGACTTGTAATTGCATCAAGGCGCCTTTGTTCATAGAGTGAACACACAGATTGCTTAATGAGGCAAACATGTCTGCAGGTTTTAAATTGTGTCATGTGAATAAATAAAAAAATAAGTTAAGAATATATACAAGAATGGAATAAAATTCATCACACCCTCATTACATCACAGCCCAATTCCCTCATAGGGTTTATTGTAGGAGACTTGGATATTGCGGTTCCACTTTACCATCACTGGTTGCCCTGTGGACGGAGTCTAGAGGACAGGTCGGGTTAGAGCAATCATATCCCAGCCTTGCAAGGCAACAAAGATAGAAACCAGGCTCACATTGATTTAGATGATACCTTCAGGATAACATTAAGGTTGTAGGTCACACTGGAGTTTGTAACGTTGAGTAGTTGTAGACAGTCATATCATCCATCAGTGACCAGCAGCAGCCGTGGGTGAGCAATGAGGCCAAACACAAAAATAGCAGTTTGAACAGACCATGAGCAAAATCCTAAAAGCCAATAAGGGACAGTCTACCCGAGGAGGTCCCGGACAGATACACAAGCACCTTTTGACTAACATCTTGTTTCAGCTGGATGAAGGTCTCCAAGTTACCTTACTGCACATCTCTGTTGTACCAGAGTATGCAGAATTTGGCTGGCCATCCAAAATTGGTCGCCAAATCTTTCAATTGTGCATAGTTGTAAATTGATCTGATATAATTAGTCATAACGCACCTATACACAAGTGTTTCTAGGTGCGAAAAGACAAGGGAAACATTTCAAACAACGATCTTACTAGGCCTCGTGCCATTCAGATCAGATCACGCAAGTGCAAGGAAGAGGGGATGGGGTAGGGTTACCACTGTCCTTGCAGGTCTTGCTAGTGAGGGCGGGCTACACCTCAAAGGCTTCCGGCGAGATGGGGTGGTGGACCATCGTTTTTATTGATGCCGCTGTTGCAACCCTCCGTCTGCTTCCATCCAGTGCTGCATGTTCAAACTCCATGTCCACACTGGCCGATCCTCTACTTGAAGCATTCTAGTCCATGTAGTTCGTGGACGAAAGGTGCAAGCCTCTGCAGTATGGCTACAACTGACTCAATGCTCCACAGCTTCCTTGCGGTTCTCTGTGCATTTTATTTCAGCCGCAGATTTTTCTTATCGCAATATGAGGGATCCCTGCACCTTTCCCCACCCCTTACTGCAGTACCCTCCAATGCGGCAGTGCATTTTGAGCTAAATTTCAGGGGTGCTGGGGATAAACATGTTTACCAATCCCTGCTCCTGCCCAAGACATCTCAAATCAACTCACGACATCACGGGACAATTATGTAGATCAGTGTAAAAACGTTAAAAAGGGACATAGGGACATTACACCTATCAAATTCAGAGAACAACAAACTTTGTTAAAACGGGACGTTATGGTTACAAGCAAAATCGAAAAACCCAAGAAATTTGCCAGTTATGGTAAGCAACCATAACTTGTGCCACCACCATGCACTAAAACGAACACCCTGAACATCAAAGAAGACTTTACAAATGGCATAATTGATGAGATCACACATCTGGGCTAGTTCTTTTTATTCAGTAACAGTGAGAATTTTTAAATTCTAAAAAGGTACTATATATCTAGATGTAAACCTGGTCATATGTTCTACTTTCCTTAGGGTTGGGCCTGAGCGCATGGTGCACATACATGGAACAATAAGCCAGCCCGAAACAGACAATTCATTTTTATACACAAACTCATCTTATTGTCATTTTCTGGTCATGGTGCATCTTTCTTCCTTACTAGAGTTTTCCTATGTTCCTCATATTTGTATGCATTGATGCTCTTCATATGTATGGTTTGTGTGCATTATTCTGTTAACTGTTCATTCAAAGTTTAACTTTAGTCAAGATGCTGATGGGCTTGGATTTATGATTATACTGGCCAATATTACCAGATCAAAAACGGACCATGCTGCAGCCATTGCCCATGTGTATTTAATACAAAATTTCAATAGAACTCTGCAGTTTAAATAAGTAAATTTCTTGATGCAAGCAATAGTTCATGAGAGGTCTCCCGATCAACTTTAATATGTTACTAGCAACATTCTAATCAGAACCCCTTGTAGGGACGCTTCATCAGAGCTCGTATATGATGTCATCTTTGATGTCCTGGGTGTTCATCTTAGCAGTGCATGCTGATGGTGCAAGTTAGTTGCATGGTCAACCATAACTGGCAAATTTCTTGGGTTTTTCAAATTTAATTGTAACCATGACGTCCCTTTAACAAAGTCTTGGTGAATTTCCTAGGTTTTTATTGGTGAAAAGGTTTCATGATAATACATCACTATATATAAGTTATTAATAATTCCTCTTAAAAACATAAAATAACTATAAACCTCAAACTTTTTTTGCAGCACATACTGATGATATAGGTCATCAGCAGCACATGCAAGTCATGGTTGAATTGCTTCAGGCATGAGGCTTGACCATGACCCTGCCCCACCAAACCATCCCAGTTCTCCACTGCACCTCCCCTGTGTTAGGCAAAGTTTGTATGCAGTACCCTTAGGGTGCAATACAACTCTGACTACAGGTAATCAGAAACCCAACCTTTGGTATAAGCTTGTACTACGCATGTTGGTAGCGTGTTGAGCAGCCAGGCTCATCTCAAGAGGGGTCAATGTGAGCTGTAGGGGAGTTACACAGAGATTCACAGTGGCAAGTATTCAAATAAGCTCTTACATACAAGGTTTCTTGCATAAACAATTATTAATTGATTGGTCAGTTAGAATAAGCCTTCTTCAGAAGGGAGCAATATAATAACACACAAATACACTTCAATACTGTACACTCTAGTTTCTAAATCAGTAAAGACCCTTTTGGGATGGCCCACAGACACAACTAACACCCTCAGGTGACTTCAATAGCTAGGGTGCTGCGGACATTAATATCTTACTGTTTGCATTTAGAATACTTTTAGAAGTTGGTAAAAGGAAAAGGTTATTAGAACAACAAGAGACCGCAAAGATTCTTAAGCAGGCAAATACTTTTGGATCTCTTAAGCAGAGTCATTCAGTATAACAGGTTAAGCCAGGGCAACAGTCTTCTAGAGTATGACGCACTTCTGGTAAATAAGTAGAAAAGTCTTTGCACAATGTTTTAGAAGCCGTTAAAGAAAAGAAAATGTAGGGCCACAAGCTGATTAGACTTGTGATAGTAGAAGATGCAAGCAACTCTACAATGAGAGTTAAGTTCTCTCAGACTTTACAGTACATTTGTATTGAAGAAAAAGTGCAGCAGAGGACTTCTGTTCCTGTACAGCTCTGCAGCTTTCACTGTTCCCGAGACTCCTTGTGGGGACAAGAGGGAGGAATTCTGGGGACTACTGCTCTGCAATGGGATGTCACCGCTCGCAACCAGCAATCTTTCAAACAAGTGGCACTTCGGTGTTCAAGCTCCTCTGGACTACCACAAATAGCAACACTGCAGTTTCTGGCTGTCGAAATGGACTTTCCTTGCTTCTGGAGTCCCACACTCTGTTGAGGGGGCTCAAGCTCCGTCAGTCCTGCTTCCTGGGACATCTTCCTGGAGCTCTTGGCCAACTTAAAAGCAACGCACACAATCTGGTGTTCCTCTCCCTGGTGTTTCGGTTTCCAGCGGCAACTCTGTGGAAATGCAAACAGCTCAGAGAATGTCCAGGTGGCTTACTTTGGAGTTGATTGGTCCCACCAACTCAAGGGGAGAAGTCATCCTTGCAGGGGCTTCTCTGTCGATACGAATTTGGAGTTTCAGCACAGCAGCAGGGCTTCACCGGGCAAACCAACGGTCCAGGAGTTGCAGCAGGCGTCCTCTTCAAGTTCTTTTTCGGTTCCTTCATCCAGTGGCCGACTGCCTTCCAAGCCAAAAGCCTCGCCTTTTATTCAGTTCACTCCCATACATTCTAGCCTAGCTGTTAATCACCCAGCAGGGTGGCTGTCCTTGCCAGACAGTCAGCCGGCCAATCACTACAGAGTGCATTTGGGTCTTCTAGGAAACTAAGCACAGGGAGTTTCAGGCACCCCCCTCACTTCACTGCCTACCCCAGACACCCTGGAGCCAGAGGCGGGCTTCACTTGTGAATCCCACCAAAGGCAAAAGCGAACAATGGGACCAAACCAGGTTTGGTGCCCAAAGTAAATCTCTAGAAGGACCTTTCACTAAGAAATGGCGAAAAAAGACGACCGGGCCATTTTGACAAAAATGGCACCTTTGGGTGCTTTACTGCAGCTGCGAACGCAGCCCGTGGTAAATGCACACCACGGTAGTCAAAAAAAAAAAACCACTGCCACCAACCATTCAGTGAGAAAAAGGTAACAAAAATGTTACATGAGAAGCTAGACAAAGGGGATGCTAGGTAACCCTTCCAACAATTATTGTAAGATAGTGTGTCCTGGGTCTGGAAAGTTGCAAATGTAAGTAAAGTCAATTTCACTTTACTGTAGTTTATCCAAGAGAAGGTATTTAAACCTTTGGGAAATCTGAAAGACTTCCCTGTGCCACTGCACTGAAGGTGCTGTGTGAGACAATGTAAAAGATGATGCCTATGGAGTTTGTCAGACTCCACAACCAAAAGAAACAGTTCAAAATCACATCAAAATACATGAGAGGGAGCCACCAGGGTGCGCAGAGATTAACTAACCAATCTGTCTCTGCATCAAGATAGGCCGAACGGGATCTGAGCCACTCCCCACCCCCAGCCTGTAGATTGGAGAAGCAGACCCCTCCACCCCCAGGTGACGGCCCCTGCTCTGGGGTGCTGTTGGTGGTATTTCTGTTGCGGCGGGGCACTCCGATTCCTGAGCTCCGGTGGTGCCTTGGAGGCGGCAGGCTTCTGCGCTCTCGCGCCCTCGCCCCTGGGGACGCCTTCCCAAGTGGGACGGCGTTTGGAGTGGAGGACTGGCTGTGCCTCCTCCCGCCCCGGGGGGGCGAAAGTAGGGGCTGTGGCGACTCGGGGCCACGTATCAAGGCCCCGGTGATGTGATGAGCTGGTGAGCCCTGCATCTGGGGCGTGTGGAGGAGTAGCACCTTTGTCGTGGGGCTCGGGAGGGATCGTCCCCGAGTGCCCCCCTGTCGGCCGTGGAGGGCCGAGTGCAGTGATGTGGGCGCCATCGCTTGCGGAGTGGGGATCTCTGCTGTCCATTTCAAGTGCAGATATCCCTGGCTCTCGCTCCACTGCATAGCGGCTGCTGGATCCCCCTGCAGTTGCTGGAACCGGACTCCGGAGTACGGGGTGCGGGCGGCTGGAGTTTCCCGCCCGCGTTTTCACCTGCTGACATATGAGGGGCAGGGGGAGCACGCGGGGGGGCTCAGGAAGGCGGCGGTGGCCCCTCCCCCCCCCCCCCCCGACTTCAAGCCCGTGGATGGAGTTTCCTGGTCCCTGGAGGGCCCCCCCCCCCCCCCGGTCCCTGCCTGGGACGACTGTTTGAGCGGAAGGTCACCTAGTGGTCCGGTGAGCCCCCTGTGAGTGGTCCTCCCCGAGTTGGAGGTCTCCTTGCCAGCTTGCCTCGGGGGTGCAATTCTACCTGGTGTCTGTGGAGCCCCTTGGTGGCGATTCTTTGGAGCCAGCTTTTGCCATCTAGTTTGGCTGCAAGCCCTCGTCTGCCCAGGTTCGAGATCCTGCATGTGTTACACATTTGTCTGGGCTTAATCTCAGCTGCTGGAGATCTTGGTAGCTCTCCCCCTGTGGTTCTGGGTGTGCTGGCGCCCCTGCTGTTCTGGACTTTTTTGCTCATCAGCGCCACTTTGAGGAAGCCCTGCGGCGGGGTGTGCCCCCACAGCCCACTGGGTCCTGGGCAAGGCTGGTTTGCTGTGCCCGAGGTTGTCCCCCGCCACAGTCTGTGCGCCCGGCTGCCTTGTGGTTGGGTGGCCCTGGAGGTGTTCTTCCCCTGAAAGTGTGTTAAATAGCAGGCAGGAGTCAGTAATTCAGGTTAAATCAAAGAAGGGGTTTATTCAGGTTTTACGACCGAATTTGCAGCTTTTATAACTCATATGACAAATAATGCAAAGTAAATAGGCTTCTCACTGGCACTGTGCTTTCAGAACGAAATTGCAGCTTTTGAAACTTAAATCACCAATAATGCAAAAATAAATATGCTTCTCGCTGGCACTGTGCAGTAAAGAAAGGTCCCGCCTCCGATTTGCCTTCTTTAAATCAGAGTTAAAGTGTCCAGGGGCAGAAAGGTATAAATCTTGGCGAGGAACAAAACGAACTTCAAATGTTCATGGTCGGCTTTTCAGTCCTGCACCTCACTTGCACTGGCCATATCACGAAACATTTCCCTTTTTTCTGCCGGCTTTTCCTCGTGAGCCGTGTTTGAACAAGGAAGGAAAATAAAGAAAACAAAACCACGAACGTTCCTCCCAGACGGCGTTGTGCTCTCGCAATTAGAGCTCTGCTCGTAAAATGTCACAGGAGTTCCAAGAGCACCCTTTCCTTGCCGTCTTTGTCTTCGCTGTGGTTGTCCGGATCCCTGGTTTGAATGTGCGGCTGTAGGGGCTTTCTCTGTCCCAGGGATAGATTGACCTAGTATGCCCACTCGAATCCACTGACGTCCGGGCTCCACTCCTCTGCGCCTGCACTCGGCTCCTAGATGAAAGAATCGGGAGCTAATGAGTTCCAGGTGGCTGTTTTTAACCGCACCTCCCCTCCACCCTCTTCACCTTCAGGTGTGCGCAATTCCTTCCACCTTTCCCCAGTCAGTCCCTCCCTTTCCCTCTCCACCTCCCGAGGCGTTGGTTTTCTGCTTCTTTGTTTTTATCATGGCTCAGTGCAACTTCCATATCCCGTACTTTGCCCACCTCGTATCTCTTCCCGTCACGGCTATAGGGAAAAGGGAACCTTTCCTTCCTGGTATGCAACCCCCTTTAATTCATTTTTAGTTTAAAAGGAATATATTTGTGCTGACCCAGAGGCATTATGGGAGATGTAGTCCGTGGTCTGACATCCCCTGTTGGAAAACTTCTTGTAATTCCTACCAGTGACATATTGACCTTTCTCATGTTTTTATTAGTGGGACTCACGATTACTCGTCTTAACTCCCCAGTTGGAGTTTCCTTGTGGTTTTTCTGTTTCTCCTGGCCATTGCCGGCCAACCCCACAGGCACCAGGGTTTCCAGCCTCACAAAGTAGCAAGAAGAGCCTCCTCCTCCTCCTCCAGCTCAGTCTTCAGCTCAGTCTTCAGCTCAGTCTTCAGCTCAGTCTTCAGCTCAGTCTTCAGCTCAGTCGGAGTTGGTGGATGCCCAGGCGGTGAATAGAAACACGACAACGCTGTCAGAAGAGATCCGGGGCTTTAGGGCTGATATCAGTAAGCGGCTTGACTCCCTTGATCGGGTCCAGGCCCTGGGGGCCAACCAGTCTTCAAATGACCTCTTGGAGACTCAGCTGGACATGCTCGTTATAAGAATTGGAGAGGAGGGAGGAGAAATGTGCCCTTAAGCTGGATGACTTCGAGAATAGGGAGCGTCGTGGCAACGAGGTTTCTGGGAATTCCGGAGAGGGACAGTGACAGTGAAACACCAGGTGATATCCTAAGAACTGTCGGTCAGCAAGCTGTTCAACGGAACCAACACCAAGGAACCCACCATTGACAGGGCCCACAGAGCAGGGGCGCCCAATAGAAGTCTGCGCTCTATTCTCGTGCGGTTCCACTATTTTTTGGAAAAAGAGTAACATTTTGGAATTGGCGAGGTAGAAGGGGCCGATACATGGGACGGTGCACAAGTCACGATTTATCAAGATCTTTTACTTCGGCCAGGCGCCGGCTATATGGTCCTTTAACGAAATGGCTCCTCTCCAAGGGGGTCCGGTACAGATGAGGGCATCCTTTTTCACTTTCTTTTGAGCACGATGGTTTCAAATACTCTCTGGTTACGGAGGACGACATCCGAAGAGTGTCCCTGGAGCTGATGGGGGACCCCCCGCCCGAGAGTGGCCAGGCTGTTTCTAGAGTTGATGCCCCGGTGGCCGGCAAACCCTCTGGCTTCTTGGAAAGGCGCAGGGTCTGTGGCAACAGGAAATTCAGGAGGGTGGCCCCAGTCTCCCCCAATCCCTCAGCTGACCGACTTCCTCCTTGTGGTACCTTGTAAGCCTTGTGGAGGTCGCTCCTCGTAGTTATTGGAAGCTCTAGAGGCTCTTGTGGTCTGGCCCTAGTTTCTGACCCACTGTTGCCCCTGTCCACGGGGCGGTTTGTTGGCTTTGGGGTTGGCGTGTGGGGGGGCGGGGGAGGGAAGAGATGGAGAGGGGGGGGTTCAGCTATGGCTTGCACAAAGTTGACAGCCTCAAGTTGTGGTATTTTTTGATTCTCTATCCCGATGGAGAGAGGCACTGGTGGCCTGGTTAGATGGCGTCTTCGATGTGGCAGGCTACCCAGGCTCTCTGGGAGGTGGGGGGGGGGGTAATTTGAGGTTGGGGTGTGGGTCTGGTTTGTTTTGGGAGAGGGTTGCGGTTGTTCGTTGAGGTTACTCCCGTTGAGGCTGTCTTGCGGAATGGGATCTTTCTAGAATGCTTTCCCAGGGGGTCGAGGACAACATGTGCCCTCCTGGAGCAAATGGGAGAAAGTCCCGTCCCCCGAATGGCTGATTCTCTCCAGGATCTGACACTGGGTTCCCTTAATGTCCGTGGATTGAATTCCCCCCCCTAAGAGGTCTCTCGTGGTTAAGGAGTTCACCCGGTTAAAGCTTCACTTCATATTTCTTCAAGAAACGCACTGGGGTAGGGGTAGGGAAATGTCCCTCAGATCCAAAGCTATACAGGAGGTGTTCCACGCATTGGGTCAGGTCAAGAAGAAGGGAGTAGCGCTGGTAGTATCTCCCAAAGCTCATGTTGTAGCATGTGCCCAACGTAAGGACCCAGAGGGCCGTTCCAGTATGGTTAAGGAGGAGATTAGAGGCTCCCTAATTACACTGGTCTCGGTTTACTGCCCCAATGAAGCGCAGGACCTGTTCTGGGAGATGAAATAAAAAATTATGGCTTTTACAGAGGGGGTACTTTTAGTAGGCGGGGATTTTAATATGGTTCCCTTTCCCGAACGGGACAGGAAATCAGACCGCCCTGGCACTGACGGGAGAGCTCAGAAGATGGCAGCCTCTTTTCGTAGCACTAATGGTGCCCTGGGCCTCACTCTACTCAGGACGGTTGCAATCCCACATTCACCTTTGTCTCTAGCCCCCCCATTCCTCGTTTTCCAGGATTGATTAGGTCCTAGTTGATTCTGCACTTCTATAGAGGATCGCAGACTTTGGGGTACAAATGATCCCGTGGTCGGATCATGACTTGGTGAGGGTTCAGATTGGGCTTCCTTCAGCCTTGTCGGGAGGCTCGGGTTGGACGTGTAATGATCTCTTGTTGCGTGATAAGGAGCTATTTTTTAAGCAACAACAATGAGGAAGTGGGGGTGGCCAGTGATTGGGAGGCCTTAAAGGCCAAAATTAGGGGTGTTCTTATTGAGATGGGGGCAAGAAGGAAGCGCGAGAGGGATAAGGAGAAGAAGTCCCTTAGGAGTAAGACAGAGGCCCTCCAAATGGTGGGTAAATTGAGGTCCCAGATGCTCCCGGGTAAATTCGCAGAACTCCAGCAGCTTAAGGGGAAACTGTCCGCACTAGTGGTGGGCCAAACAGAGAAAACTAGCTTTCCTTAAGCAAAAATATATGGAGAAGGGGGAAAAGGTGACAAAATTCTTGCTTGGAAATTAAGGGCACTCAACAAAAGGAGAGTTCTTTCTTTACTCGGTCAAGGGGGTGTGGGGGGGGGCAAATGCTTGGATGAAAAAGGGATAGCCGAGCTGATCCGTCAGTTTTACGAAAAGCTTTATGCTACGTAGTACATAGGAGATGACTCGGACGCTGATGGGTTCTTGGAGTCGCTCCCCATTCCCCGTCTCGCCCCGGAGGTTTTGAGCGCCCTAGACAACCCCATAACGCCCCAGGAGGTTGTCGATACGATAAGCTCCATGAAGAGTGGCACTACCCCGGGTGATGACTGCTTCACAGTCACTTTCTAGAAGTCCTTCCGTTCCACACTTGCTCCTTTTCTGGCCAAGTTGTTTAATTAGACCCTTGAGTCGGGAGCCCTTCCCCACTCCATGCTCTCTGCCCGAATAATCGTGATTCCCAAGGAGGGGGAAGACCCAACCCAATGCTCGTCCTACCGTCCCATTTCATTGCTCAAGATGTGAAGATCTTAGCGAAGCTCCTTGCCAACAGGCTGGCAAGTCATGTGTCGTCGCTGGTTCATGGGGATCAAGTTGGGTTTTTTCTGGGTAGGCAGTGTTCGGACAACATTAGAAAGACGCTGGACCTTATACACGAAACCTCGAGTAACAATGTCGAGGCGTACCTTATGGCAGTTGATTCGGAAAAGGCCTTCGATCGGGTCGAGTGGTCTTACATGGGTAAGTTCTTCGGGAAAATGTGTCTGGGTGAGAAGTTCTGTGGGTGGGTGGCTTCCTTGTGGAAAGGGTGGCAGTAATGGTGTAGTTTCTGCTCAGTTCCTCCTCTCCAGGGAACTCGGCAGGGGTGCCCGATCTCTGCCCTCCTTTACGCTCTAGCAATGGAACCCCTCAACATAGCCATTCAACAACATCAGGGGATTTCGGGGTTAGAGTCGGTGAACTAGATTTTAAGCTCTCGCCATTTGCGGATGACATCCTGGCTTACCTCACCAACCTGAATGTGTCTCTTCCCAATCTCCTGGGTCTTAACTACTTTGGGACCTTCTCGGGTCTGAAGATTAATCCATCAAAGTCTTGCATTACGCCAATGGGGGAGTGTGACCATGACACTGGGGGGTGGGGGGGGTTGATTTGGTTTTGAGAGTCGCGCGGAGAGCAAATTATCATCTTGGGGTGTTAGTCCCCAGGGATTTGAGTTCCCTCTTCGAATTGAATTCCCCCCCCCACGATCCTAGCCAAAATTAAATTAGACCTGGAGCGTTGTGCGCCCTTAACCCCATCGTGTTTGGACGCAAGGTATCCGTCAAAATTAATATTCTTCCTCGCCTCTTGTATCTTTTTGTGTCCTTACCAGTCCAGATCCACGAAGGCTTTTTTTTTTAGCTCCCTACAGTCTATGATCCAACGGTTTATTTGGAAGGGCAAACAACCTAAAATCAAGTTCTCCTCCTTGACCTTGTCGAGATCAGTGGGGGGGGGGGGGGGGGGAGGGGGCAGGAGGGTTTGGGCACCCTGACTTTCGCTTATACCACAAAGCTGCACAGCTGAGAGTCATGCTGGACCCGATGAAAGACGAGCTGTGTACCTATTGGGTTTATATTGAAGATACTCGCACGCACCCAAAGAAAGTCAGGGACTTTTTATAGTCACTGTTCAATGTGAAATTGCACCCGACTGTCAGTTTTATGGGCTCTTGGAAAAACAATAAGGAGAACCAGGCCCTCTCGTCTTGGCCTTCCCCTCTGTAGGCCCCCACCCCCACTCGATTGGGCAGCAAAGGCTTTAGGAATACGCAACAGTGGTCGGATGCAGGTTTAGAGCGAGTCGCCCAACTCTTCCGCCAGGCTAGGTTCATGGACTACGAAGTCTTAGCAGAAGCTATGGGAGACGCCTCGATGACAGTTTGATTACCTCTGGGTGAAGGGTCCCTTAAGCAGCGCCCATAGGCAGGAGTTCCTCTCACGACCTCTCAAGCCTCTAGAAAAGGTGTTGGAATCTTCTTCTAGAAAGGGGTCCCTGTCTAGGATCTATGGTGTTTTAAACTCGGCTCAGGTGTCAGGTAGGCAGGGGTTCAAGAAACGGTGGGAGGATCAACTGGGGATGGTGTTGGATGACTCCACTTGGGCTAATCTTTTTGGGGCGCTATTCTCAGGTTCGTTGTACACTGCGGCAATGGAAAATAACTAAGATCCTGCACATGTGGCACCTTCACCCAGTGGGGTTGTCCAAGATGTTTCCTGGGGTTTCCCCCTTTTGCCCCAGGGGGTGTGGGCACAGAGGTACATGGTACCACTTGTGGTGGGAATGTCCGCGTGTGCACAGTTTTTGGGCTGAACTGTTGAGTTGGATTAAGGACATCTTGGGTGTAGAGCGCGACCAGCGGCCCTTTGAAATTCTCTTTGGTAGCCCATCCCCCAGATACAGACTCGGGTGCTGTCTGGAAGGTAACCCAAAGCATGTTGAGAGCTGGTAGGCTGGCATTAGCACAGAATTGGAAGAGTGGTGCAGTGCCCTCGAAATCGGAATGGCTGGCAAAACTGTGGGTCATTTTTTACCTATGAGAAGTTGTCGGCACTTACCCATGATACAATGGAATCCTTTTTGTTGGACTGGACCTTGGTACTCCTTCATGACGACTGTGGTGCTTTGCACCTCTGAGCTTTCCTCCAGTGGATGGGTCATTCCTCCTGGCCCTAGTGAAACTATGTGCCTCTGGTCTGGTGCGTTGACTTTTGTCAGAACCCATGGTGTCAGTCGATAACGTTTGCGTTGTTTTGGTGCTGCTGGCGTCAGTCCCTTATGTGAACCCAGTGGTGCTTAGGGCGTGAGTAGGGGAAGGGAATTCCATCGCCGTTTTGGTTGTTTTCTGGTGCTGTTGTTTTGCTTAACATGTTTAATAAGTCTAATGGGAACAAAAAAAAATACATGAGTGGGGAAAAGGATCTCACTCACGCCAGGTTAAAAAAATCAAGTCCTCAAAATCCGGCAAAGGTGCTGGGGGTATTTAAGGTGGAGGGAATTAGCACATTTCTGCGAATTCTCCCCAACACCCTGCATCCTAGTTCAGTGTCCATTACACCCTCATAATGTGAATAATGGCCAGTGCTCATGGCTTACTGCCATGACCAGTCTCCACAATCCATGGGACATGGCCTTCGGCCATGGCGCATGCCCCAATAAGCAAATCAGAGTAGACATTTCTCCTTAACAAGGGCCAGGCTCATTGCCCAGACACCAAAGTTGCATCACTATTTTTGTACCTGCATTATGACACTTTTCCAAAAATAAAACACGGACACATTTAGCATGCTTTCGGGTCCTTGCCAATGCTCCTCGCACAAATTTGCTGCAAATCCGTCCATATTTTACTTAAAAGTGTCAAAATGTACAAACAAAAGAAATAATGATATAACTTAGCCCCCACTTGGCAAAATCCATTCAGACTTTGCACAAATATTCAAGGTTGGGTCTATAATCTGTATGCAAACATTTGGGCAGATTCGTCAAACGCCACCAAAGTTATAAGCCATCTAAAAATGTTGAGACCCTCCCTCCAATTCTGCCCCCCCTCTTGACAATATCTCAAACTTACAAAAACAAAGTGGAGTCTAAACTAGTTTTGCATTTTGAGCACCCCTTCTACATTTGCCCCCTCTTGGCAAAACAGCACCAGACTTTGCAGAAGCATTCGAAGTTGGGTCTAAATTGATATTGCACATTTTCATACAGTTTCATTGATGGGCGCCAATGTTCTAAGCCATCCAAAAACTGCTCTTCACCGGCCCTATAATGCAGGAATATGCATGGCTGTCTTCTACCATTTGTCAAGTTTGCGAACATCACAGGAATGTCCCCGAACATCTATGTTCATGGACATCGGAGAAGAAAAATCACCCAATTGTTCGCTTTTTATGGCCATATCCCATCTCATCCTCATCACCCCCGCACTTCCCAAGAGTTTTATTTTTGGGATCTCCCCCCACCCCATAACTTGCATGCCCTTGACGAAACCACACAAATCTTTGCAAAATCATTCAGAGGTGGCCATATACTTTTGTTTTGCAAAGTTTCATGCAAATCGAATGGCACCAAAGTTAAACCTCCCAAAAACTTCTCTTCCAGACACACGGGACCATAAAAATTACAAAGACCAGAGACGTACCACTACACACTATTTCTTCATAGATGTGAAGTAAATAACTTTTCAAAATTAATTCTAATTATTCAAGATCTAATGACAAAGCTCACCTCTAATTTGACGCTCAGTCAAACCAGTGCCCCGTTTCCATAAGAAATCAGCCATTATTGATCAAATGCATTCATATTAATAGCAGATCTGAATTACAAATCTCATAACACATTTTCTACATAATGTCACAGACCAACAACAATTACAACAGTTACATCTAAACAGCATTCCATACATAAATCATTTTACACAATATCAAAAGCACATCACAAACCTCTGTTTAAAAAATGGTCTGAGTGCTACTCCTAACCTCCATAAAATCAGCTAATTGTGCGTGGTGAACATGGCCAACTGATGTAACAACCTCTCTACTGGTCTAAATGTTATCCCAATACATGCAAATATAGTCCCATTAATTATTGGGACCAGGAATCGGTCCAATCTATCCACAATTGGGTAAATTAGTCGAAGAGTATCAAAACACCTAGTCTTTATCAGGGCCAATAATGCTTCTCTAAATTAAAATCAAAATAACCATCATATATGCAATTAGTTTAAACTAAAAGTTTGAACCCCAGCAGTTGGGGCAACACTATTTCAGCAGTACCAGAAAAACTCAAAATTAATTAGTTGGGGCATCAAGTCGTCTGCTGCAATGATTTCTACAAAGTTAGACAAGGGACCATTCTGCTGCATGTTAGGGAGAATTCCCTTTTATGGCTAATTTCCCTCACCTAGTGAGTCCCCAGCAGCTTTGCTGGACTTCTGGAGTTTATTTTTTTCCACTTGGTAAGAGTGTGAGCTTTTCCCCCACTCTTACCTGTGTTTTGCCATGTGTATTTCTCTGTTTTTGTGATTGTGGACTCTGAAGAACACCACGTCAGTAGCCCCCTTCTTTTGTGCGTCACACAGCACCTTCAGTGCCATGGCACAGGGTTGTCTTTGAGACTCCCAACCCCCCCCACCCTCCCGACCTGCATTTCTGGGGCTGACTACTATCCCCCCGAAACGGGTAAAGTTAACATTAACTTTACTTAGTCAATCTACCACAGATCCAGTACACCCCATCTTCCATGGAGTACTGGAAAGGGTTAATTTGTATCCCTTTTTATCTGTACCTCCTAGAGCATCGTTTTGCTCTTTTTAACATTTAGACTTGGCTGGTGGCAGTGGTATCTACCCTAACTTTTCTACCGCGATTATATTAGATATCTGGCCACTGACTTATTACACAAACTGAATCCTTCAGGTACTTATAGGGGTTTTCAATTCAAACGAGGGGGGCTATTCACTGGTTCAGTGCTGAGCTTCACTCTGGCTGCCGGTGGATTCCATGCAGCCTAGAATACCAGACACATCCCAATCACCACCCCAGTTAGTGTGGCGTCACAATGTTTTCTGATGGAAAGACTCCTTTTCTACAGCTGGAACTCACACCTGCACTCCTGAAGCCCTGCTAGAGGAAGAACCAAAGCTCTGAACTAGCATCCCTTCACCATCTGACAAATAGAAAGGCAAGGCTCTGCCTCTCCAGAATCCTAGAAAGAACAGACTATGGCGCTCCTGATCACAGCTCTTCCTCGAAGGCCTAGCCTCTCTGGAGTAAGCGACGGCCTTCATAACCAGATCCAAAATTAGGCGCCCTTTGCTGCATAAACTACTGGCCAGACTGGAGGTAATCATCCCAGGACATAAGGCAAGCAACCTTGTTCTATCTCACCCATCTGAGAAGCTCCAGGAGTCTGTGCTGGCCTTGGTTGTGCAACTGCACTTTTCTCAGTTGGTCACTTCTAAAGTTTTCTGGCCTATATACAAGCGTTCTACCTTCCTGCTATTGCATTTACCCTTCTAGGAAAGACTCATTGAACTTTAAAGAACTCTCTGGAAACATTTCTTCCCACTTAGTGTTTCCTTTATTTTACAAGGTTTACTTACCTGCAAGTATAGTGATTTAGCTCTTGCCTTTTCTCATATAAAGAATGCATTTCTAAAATAAACGGTGTAGGCATTCTCATTTGGCATTCATGCAAAGTGTGTTCTATTTCTGTCAAGCAGTGCACTCTAGGCCTAACTCTCATGAGGCAAGCAGCTGAGCAACACTAACACTTTTAGTGGCTGGTGAGCTTGAGAGAATTACAGATAAGCCCTATGGTAGGAGTGCATATCTAGGGTTAACTGGATTAATCTTCTGAACCACCTCACCAGTAGGTGAAAATAAAGCTCATGCACACAAAGTGAACACTTACATTGTACCCCCTTCAAGTGTATGTGCTAGGTTGAGCTTCTTTGGACATCCTTGACATGAACTAAATATTGCCGAACACTTACCTTGTCTACTGGATGCTTTGCAGTGCTAGCGGCTAGATGGAGGCACATCACTGCATTACTTGTGGCTGTTGTGTGTGCACCAAGTCCTGCACATTTCACTTGAGACATCCGCAGGAACTCCTCCGCTTTTCTTTGAAACAAAACAGAAATGTTGGATGAGGAAACAATTCCACCGTCGTTAAATGCAATTTAAGGAGTTTTTAGGCAGGGCAGTTAACAGACACAATGTCAGTGCACAGGAAACAGTATAAAACACTGCACATGTAGTCTGCAAAGTGCAACCAATCAGAAAAAGAAGGAAAAAAAACGGCAAAGACATGTATAAAACATGGATGCAGCAATTCCATACCAATCCCGATGCAGGGGGGGGAGATGAACCAATCGATTGCCTGGCAAGGATGGTTCTAGCAAACATTTCATGGATTATTATTAGGGTATTTGTTGAGTCCGGACCTAACTTCGAAAAGCAATGGAGCTCTTCACAAATCATAGGGAGGGAAGCAGAGATACAACAGGGCGCGGAGCCGGTAATGCGAGAGGGCAGGCTGCCTGGCAGCAAGCGATCAACAAGCAACCAGGGGAGGAAGCCAGTGTGAGTAGATCACCCAGTCCCAGGTTAGGTCAGGGTTGGATGGTTATGGACTTGGGTGTTAGGAGGGGAGCCTTTCCTTGAAGAGGAGGGTCTTTAGATGCTTCTGGAAACGTGAGGGAAATAATTTTGTGTTGACAGTGAGGAGGTTTCAGAGTATGGGGCACAGACCGGGGCGGCCCGTTTTCTGGTTCTTTCCTTCCTTCCCCGGTCAAGTTAAACTCTGCATACATACATCCAGTGGTTCAAAGGCGTACGGAGATGTGGAGTATCTCATGGAGGGAGCCTTGTAGATGATGCCGCAGGATTTGAAGAGAATACGTACTTGCAGCGGGAGCCAATGCAGTTAGATAAGGGTTGGGGTGATGGTCAAATTTTCAACCTGTTGAGTCGTGCTGCAGCACGTACGACATATCTCTGGGGTGACAAGGTATTTGCCAGAAGGCCTACCAAAAAGGGCATTGCCACCACCAAGCTGGAAAAGGGCAAAGGGATGAAAGGTTTCATTTTCTGCAGGAGAGAAAGTTAGTGCCAAGCCATTTGGGCCTTTTAATGCTATGGGCAGTATGAAAGAGGTGCCTGTTGATGTCAAACCCAAGTGACTTGACACAAGAGGCTAGCTGGGGTGTGAAGACATTGAGGTTCACAGCAGAGAGCCAGGTCTGGTGGTCAGGGTGTTTAGCGTTGTTGGTCAGCAGTAGCAATGCGGTCTTGGAAGAGTTGGTATTAATGCAAGCGCTGATTGGATTGATGTGAGGCAACCCTTAAGCCTGTGGAGGTCTTCGATGGAGGATATTTTGAGGTAGAGCTGCATGTTAAATTCATACTGAAGCAGTTGTGCTACAGTGTCCGAGAAAACGTGTTAATCTTATTTATTTCCATCTATTAAACTGCGTGTCCCTTTCTACATGATCCGATCTGGGGATTTCCAGAGAGCTTCTAGTGTGAACTTATTTAACTATGCTTTATGCAGACAAAACTGCCAAAATTAATGAAAAACAGACTTCATGATCAGGTTCTACCTTGTGTATATGAACTTACCATTCTGTATGAAGTAGGCATCAGACTTTAAACCAAGGTGCTCTAATAATTATATCTGGCAAAGCCGGGCAGCTTTGCAAAATTTTCATACATGGGGTTTAATGATGACCTACACTCTTGACAGCTTCTGCTGCATACCACACCAAAAAATAAATAGTAAAAATATTTATAGACCCTGCCGAATATAATTGTGTGTGTTACACAAGCCTCAAATCCTAGCCAGGTGTTAACTGAGATACACCCCAATCAAAAGGTTCGTTTCATGCGTCATTTCAGAATACATGCAAATGGCGGATCCTATTTGCTTGTAAGCAAAGTAGCAGATATCAGCACTCCCAGCCAATGACTGAAAGTCCCGACTCTCCAGTTTCCCCAAGACATTTTCCATTTAGTGACCTACAAGCATTTGAGAAGCACAGAGCTATTGCTAGTTTGAGGGTAAGCATGTGTTGCCAAACAGAAAAGTAAATTCTTAGGGCACTGAGCAAAACGTGTTACGTCAGCAGAGCAACTGCAAGGCCATTCCAGCTCATAGGTCAGTTGGGAGCACAATGCCAACGTGAAAAATCTATACCATGGAGTCCCTTATGGAACATCCCAGAGAGGAGTGCACATTCTGTTTGAACAAGCGATGGGAAAATTGTAAACTTGTGTCTCCAATAGTCCCAGTGTCTCCTACAGGCTACCTACAACCACCCTGAAAAGGCTGCCTATGCGTCATCCTTTCCATGAGCCAACCGCAATAAAAAAAAATATTAATCACCACAGACAATACAATCTATAGACTCCTGTTGGGGCAGGAAGAAAGGAGACGGTCCAAAGAGTAACAGAAAAATCCTGTACAATGTCAGCAACGTCCAGAGCTCTCAGCAGCTAGGCCCCATGCCCTGCTGCCCCACATAGCTGCTTGCCCACTTTCCACCTCGTGGGCAGGTAAAATGGCATTTCAGCTTTGCTAAAGCCATCGTCATAGCAAAGCTGAAATGCCATTTTACCTGCTCCTGTGATGTCTGCGCCGCAGTGCTGCACGGCTCCCAGCAGACTTTCTCTCACCCACCCTACTCGAGCTGGCCATGCAGCCACCCGCCCCCCAGCCCCCCAACCCACCCACTGTTCCCACACGTCATCCTCCACTCCGGGCAAAGTCGTGGACTGGCAGCAGATGTCTGCAGAACCCCATTTCTTTGCACATTCTAGCCGTTTTCTACTGTACTACTTACTATATGGTTCTGCCCCCACTGTCCCTTCCATCCTGCTTCAAATGCCTTTCCAGCTTCTGAATTTTTCTGCACCCAAAATCCCTTCATTTATTCTTTTACCACCATAGGTATTTCACTCGTTCAGACTGGTTGTTCCTGGTCTTTTTCCTTTCTCTGTCTCTGGACTACCATGTCCTGTTCCGTCTCACCCCCTCTCATGCATCAATCGCCCCCACTACACCAGTCTACACTTAATCTTTCTGATGTTAACTTCTCCCTCCCGGAACATACTTCTCCCAGTTATCTCGCTATGTGTAATGTGCGTTATATATTAAGAACATAAGGATCACTGTTCTTGATACTTTCTTCATCTTAACGTACACTTGTCCACGTTTCAGTGAAGCAGAACATCTTCTTCGAAGTCTTTTACTCCTGCTGCTCCGTCACCCTCTACTTCTTTATCACACCCTCAACCCCTGGGGTAAAGGCATTCTACCTTTTCTCCTTCTCTTCCTCTTTTTCCACCTTTGCGTAGTAAAACTCTATCAGATATTTGGACTCTTTTGCGATGACTAGATACTGGTCTGTATTTTCTTCTCTCCAACACTCCTTTTAATCCTCATGTCCATGGCCCATTCTTCTGTTCCTCTGGTTTCAATTGTCTAGTTCATCCTTCTCCAGTCTCTACTCCTTCGAATATGGTTCTTTTTTGGACCCAATTTTTTCCTTCTCCGTTATCTTTGACTTCTGTTCCTGCTTTTCCTTTGTATTCTGGATATTCTCTTCCATCTTTCTCCGTTATCCCACCTCTAATATTACCATACTTTTCTTCGTGAATTTAATGTTGCCACCTTCATTACAGCCTTTGCCTCGTAGATCCCTTGGTTGGCTGCCTTGCTGGATCACTGATTGATTCTGCGATCTCTTTCCTTCGCCCAACTCAAAATCTCTGCACTATACCCCGCTTCCTTCCTTCTTCACTCAGGCATGCAAGCCTCCCCAACCTTGGATAACACTTCATTTCGCTCACCGAGTCATGCTCCCTACCGCGCTGAAGGTCTTTGAGATCGGAGGTGGAATAGGACTTTGGCCAACCTTCTGTATCCCCTCCACTCTTAGTTTTGATGTTGGCTTACTTTCTGCTAAACAATACAATACGGATCTGGATTCCAATTATTCCCATCCCGATGTCTTTCAGATATTGATATGATATGGCATTTGTAACGCGCCTATACACAAGTGTTGCCCCACATTGTCAGGGATGGCACTCTATTAAGAGTGCCACAGGACACCCAGGAAAGGTTTGGGTGGTTGTGCCAAAGTAAAGTGGACAGATAAGTACACACACAGCTGAAAGGAAAGAGAACGAAGTGTAGGCAAAAGTAGCAAGGAAAAAGGTACAGAATGAATTCCCTCTTGGGGTGTATGCAGATATAGGAACAGAGTATTCCACGAACCTTAGGAAAACTCTAGCCTTCTGCACAGTTTGCTATAACAGAGGCCCTCGCTGTTTGCTCATAGCTTGGAACAACAGCTAAGGTGTCTGTAACGCAGAAAACGAGACAAGGGAAGGGGCAGAGGTTGCCTGACGGAAACCAACGGACAAGCTCTGTACAAGGGGTCTACAAACAGTACAAGAGAAGACACTGACAGATAAATCCAGGGAAATAGGGAAGTCGATAAGCAAACTAGCAGAAGGAAATGAAAGCAGTATAACTGAATTGGACAGGGATAAAGAACTAAGGGTTGAAAATGAGAAAGAAAGCAAGGGAGCAGCAGTCAGGAAACAGGGGGGCTGCAATAACTGAATGCAGGTAAACTGTTGTGGATTGCTGAGGGCTGTAGGGTACAAGGTAGAGAGCTCAGAGGAGCAGGACAGCAAGGAGCAGGCCCAGAGGAGCAGGGCTGTAAGGAAGGGAGCCCAAAGGAAAAGGGCTGTAGGCAGCGGAGTGAAAACAGGCTGCAAGGCAAGGAGCCCAAAAGGACAAGGGCTGAAGGCAGAGGGGTGTAGCAATCTGCAAGACAGGGGTACCAGAGGACAAGGGCTGTAAGCAGTGGAGAGATGCAGACTGTAAGGCAGGGAGCCCAAAAGGCTAGGGCTGTAGGCAGCAGGGTGTAGCAGGCTGCAAGGCAGGGCGCCCAGAGGAGCAGGGCTGAGGCAGGGAGCCCAAAAGGCTAGGGCTGTAGGCAGCAGGGTGTAGCAGGCTGCAAGGCACGACGCCCCGAGGAGCAGGGCTGAGGCGGGGAGCCCAAAAGGCCCAGGGCGGAAGGTAGAAGGCAGCAGAGCGTGATCGGCTGCAAGGCTGGAGCCCGCCAGGGCACTGGAACAAAAGCAGGTGTAAGCAGGAAACAGCATACAAAGTTTGTGGCTCGAAGCAAAAAGGAGCTGGAAGGACTCTCAATGCAAGAGACTGAGCTCCTGCAGGCAGCAGCTTTTATACCGCCCAGCACAGAGGCAGGCTAATTGGTGGCACCTGGCGCACACCTGCAGACAATCGGCCACCTCCCTCTCTGTTCCTGAGCTGGTGGAAGCCGAGCAAATCTCTAGGGCTTCTGGGGATTGTAGTTCTGATGAAGAAAAATAGAAATAGCCAGGAATAGATGGTTATAGCCAAGTGCATTGTGGTAGGTGTAGTTTTTTGGCAAAAATAAAAAAGCACCAAAGTCTCGCAAATGGGAAATAAGGTCCAAAAAGTGAATAGCGGTTGATCCAAGAGTTTTCTGTAGATAAATGAATAACAATTTGTCCATATGGATTGCCAATGTATGCGCCCATGGCGCAGGCATGACACACATTCCTAATCCATCCGCTTGACTGCTTACTTTTCTAAGATTGCTCTTCTATGCGCCTCTATTTCCCCCACCCTCCACGTTCAACCATCATTCTTCTGTTCCTCCCCCTCCGACTTTTTTCCTTAACAATGCTATTCTCTCAAATACTCATTCTACTTCTTCAGCTGCCTGCTAATTCACTCCACTAGTCTAATCCGTACTACCCTCTTCTCTCCTACCTTGCATCTGTTGATTTCCCCTTCAGTCTTCTTCCCCTTGTCCCCAGACCCATCTTCTTTTAAGCACGCTATTATTCTCCCCATTCTTAAAGAGCCTTCTTAATCCATCTCTGTAAAATTTCAGACCCATTTCTCCCCTTCATAACCTTTGTAAGGTTAGGAAGTATATTGTCCATCTAACTTATTTCAAACTTGCTTCCCCCCCCCCCTTTCCCAATCTAGCTTTCAGCCTCATCACTAAAGGAGACTGCTCTCCTCGCTCTGTGACTGACTTCTAATGGCTCACTATGCCAAACACTCTTAATACTTTTGAACTTGTCAGCAGCTTTTAACATTGTCGACCACTCTCCCTGGCCCTCTTCTCTAGGTTTCAAAGGTGATGTTCTTCACTGGTTTTGGTCCCATCTTTCTAAACACACTTATTTCGTTTTCTAGCCTGGCCACACCTCCTATACACTCCCTCTTCAGACCCTTTCTCAGGGTTCTGTCCTTGGTCATCTTTTTTCTCTTTATACTATTCCTCTTACCTCATCATCACTTCTTTCCGTCCATCACATCACTTATATGCTGAGAACACCCAGCTACTCCTAGCTTTCTCTTTTACTCCATTGTGAGACAAGCATGGTATCAAGAGAGGGGACACAGACAACAGATACATATTTCTAAACAAAGCTTTAATAACTAACCCCAGGCTATGGTGGGACTTTCCCTGCCTAAAGAAATCTTAGGAAAGTCTGTGTCCACAAGTAAAACCAAGAATTGTGTGTCAAAACCTATACTCACAACTACAACAAAATCTAGTGGGGAAACGTTCTCAACCAAATACAAGTGTTCAAAAATAAATGTGCAGCTACTGGTAATTTAAGTTCATCTAGAGTTCTCTGTCTCAAGTTCAATACATTTCCAATGTAACTTTGTTTCTCTAAAAATGTTTGATCAAGTTCTGAAGTTACCTTCTGTAGGTTCACAGGCATCAGTTCACATCTAAAGAGCGTCTTAGGTTTCCCTTCCCCAAGTTCAAATGTAATCAAGTTCATACAACACTGATCGCGGGACTCCCTTCTGCAAGATAAATACTCTGCAGTTCTTTAGTTCTCAGGGTTTCCTGCCCCAATATTTATATTGAGCAGTTGACCTCTATTCACAAGAGAAGAGCTTCACCAAAGGCACACACCTCTGCCACTTCTCCAATATTTAGAGGTTTCTGGTTTAGGCGCAGCTGTCGGACCACACGGTCCACCCATCACAGGTCACGCAAACATACGTTGCCACAAAGCCGTTGAGTACTATTCAAGAACTCTACAATCCCTTTATAGGTCCTTCATATTATTCTGAAGGTGCTTTTCTGGCAGTGGGTTACCTGCTATACTCTATTGTCCCAGAATGTTCATGCAGTCTTTAGCACTTCATAGTTTGATCAAGTAACAGTTTTCTTTTCATTCAATTTATCATAAATGCAACATTCTCTTGGTTTCACTCAAACCACTACTTTCCTGTCGCTCAATATTTAATAAATGTAATTTACATTGTATTCGTTAGGATAAGACCTTTCATTCAATCGGTTTTCTGTAAACGCAGTTCTAAGTTGTGAAGGCTTGACTAGTACATTTAATTCAGTTTGGTATTCAGTAAATGCAAGTTGTGCAGGTTTAAATAACCTGCATAGAGTTTGGTATTTCAATAAAAGCAGTTTTAAGTTATGTGAGCTTGAACAACATTTTTGTATGCAGTTCGGCATTCAATAAATGCTTTATTTCACTACTTCCATGGCCCTTTACCATTCCCATGGTCCCTTGTAGCGCTGCGGCTCTACTAAAGTCTCCCGACACTTACCGGATCTCTGCAGCTCTGTTCGGGGGCTTCTTCCATAGGGGAACAACCAAGTCGCTAGTAAAATGGGTGCTCTGCTCAGCACACGCCAGCCTTCATGCTTGGCTCTGCCTCTACTCCCTGGCAGCGCCTGCTATAAACCTTCCCTCACAAGGGCTCCCAGTCCTGCCCAGTGACCTTGGCAAAACTTAGGATCTTCGTCGGCATCTCGCTCCTCAGCACGGCAACTCTTCAGCTCTTTTCCTTCTGTGGCTGCACCCCTCATGTGCTTCTGGACTCCACCTTTTATACTCTTCTACCATTAACAGGCTGCAGGTGAAACGAGGTATACTCCATTGCCTGACCCTGCTTGAGCCCGTTAGTGTGATATGCTCGATTTTCATAGCTACATACCACCAGACCACTTTTCTTCGGCCAAGTACCAGAATGGTGTTTATTATAGGAAAATCTGCACTACTCCCAGTTGTCACTTCTCAGTACTTAAGGGAAAACTACAGGGGCGGGGGGGATAACATTGGTAATAACCCATAAAGGCTAACGGAGGGGAGGGTACGGTAGGTCAGTATCAGGAAAGGGGGGAGGGGAGGGAGGAAAATACCATGTCTCGCCTTCAATTACCCTCTCTCCAATTCCCAAGCTCCCTCCACTCCGGAGATCCTCCTTCGTTTGTCTGCCGCCAGGGTTGGGATCCAAATGGCCCTTCCATTGCCACTTGAACAGAAGGTCCCTGGGGAGTAGACGAGTACCTTCAGGTTTCTCACACCATCCATGTAACTCTTGCCTTCTTGCTATTCAGTCTTGCTATCTGATCACTTGCTCCATCTTAATCCATCCAAGACCGAGGTTCTCTTCTTCCCAGCTACCATGATTCCCTCACACTCCTACCTCCATCTCTTTCACACCCATGTCACTTCCTATCTCGCAGTCCGATTCCAAGCTTAGTGGTCATATTGACTCTTCCCTAGCCTTCACCTCTCATTTGCATTTCTTGTTCTTGTCGATTTCACCTCTTCAACATTCGGACAACTAGGCCTTTTCCTTTATTATTTCAAGCAACAAAGATACTTGTGTTCCCTTATTTTCTTTCTCGTTTATTTTACTGCACCACTCTTAGTCTTCTTGCAACTCATCTCTGTCTGCATTTTTATATCTATAATGCATCTACACATCTTTTATATAGCTTCTTGCGATTCTACCTCTCCAGCATCTGTTTGTGTGCTCTCTTTTCACTCTCAACTCTACATTTGTCTGTTCTTCAAATCTCTTCATAATCTGTCCCCTCCCTCATCGCTCTTCATTGATATTCTTCTATAGCCCTACACGGTCCAAGCCATCAATGATTGTTTCTTCTTTTTGTCTCTCATCCTCTGTGTGCTCAATCTCTTTTTCAGTCTTTCTCTGCTCGCACCCATGTACAAGAAAGAGCTTCCTCCTCGCTCCGTTTCGTCCTACACTTTGTTTCATTCCCATCTTAAGCACCATCTTTCTTCCTGAACTCCTTTTATCTGATTTGTACCTTTTTTATATTGTGTAAAGCGCTTTGGAGTAAAGTGCTCTATAAATACAAACATTGTTGGGACCAAACGAAGCAGAGAATTTTGCAAAGAAACCTAAAATCACATTAATGGCAGTGTTAACTAACAATTACTTGTGATGGCCAATTCTTGTGGCACATCAAAGACGGATTAAAAGTTTGACAAATATAAAGATGGCCATAGAGGCAGTGTGAGAATCGCCAGCTTGCAGAGGTGTTGGACACCTGTACTTCCTCAGGGTGCAAGATTGTCACTCGCCAGTAGTCAGTAAAAATTGACCCTTGGCGCGTAAGAAATTGCGTGCTGTATGTATGTGTATAATTGCGGTGGCAAGTGACTTGTTTATCACTGGCTAGTAGTTTAAACATTAGGATACATCAGTACATTTATAGCATGAGGAATCAAAATTGATAGGTATAATTACAGGTTTGCATTTTATGCAGAAGTTAGATTTGCTAACGGTATGTACAAGCTCCTCGTTCCTCAATGGCAGCTTCTGGTGACTGGTTACCGCTGGATACCCAGTAGCTGCTTGTAGGCCCTGCTTACAAAATCTTAATGTTGAGCCATCTCATTCTAGGGTGACTGACCTTTTGGATCAAATCATTGCCAGCGATCTTTAGGTGGACCGGAGAGCAGTCCTTTACAAGCTGGGCTGCTGTTCTCACCTGCTGAATGCTCTCTCATGCTGAATTAAGTCTTGGGACACCGCCACAGTGCCAGCAATAACCATGACCGCCTGAAAAATCTTGGGCCCTTCTGTATGACACTTATTGGCCAGTCAGTGGTTGACTCTGCCTTCCAAGCCAAAAGACTTGCCTTTTATTCAGTTCTCTCCCATTCATTCCAGCCTAGCGGTCACTCACCCAGCAGGGTGACTCTCCTTGCCTGACAGTCAGCCAGCCAATCACCACAGAGTGCATTTGGGTCTCCTAGGAGACTAAGCACAAGGAGTTTTGGGCACCTCCCTCACTTCCTGCCTACCCCAGAAGCAGGTTTCTCTCAGAAACCCTGCCAAAGACAAAATGAACAAAGACCAAACCTGGTTTGGCACGCAGAGAAACTCTAGAAGGCCCTTTCAAATAAGAACTGGTGCCATTTTAGCAAAGATGGCTGGACGCCATTTTGAAAAAGATGGCTCCCGCGGTTACTTGACCGGAGGCGCGAACGGTCGCAGTAAATGCAAACCAAGGTAGTTCAAAACAAAACCACTGCCACCAGCCTGTCAACTGAGGAAAGGGCAACATGAAAAATGTTACATGAGCATTTAAACACAGGGGATACCTAGTAACCCCTCCAGCACTATTGTAAAATAGGGTGTGCTGGGTCTAGCAAGTACAATGCTAATTAAAGTCAAGTTCACTTTACTGCTCTGGGAAACAGTAGTTGATCTATTTAAACCTTGGGAAATCTGGAAGACTTCCCTGTGGCACTGCACTGAAGGTGCTTTGTGACACAATTGTAAAAGATGATGCCTATGGAGTTGGTTAGACTCCATAACCAAAAAAGACAGTGTATAAAATCACATTAAAATACACAAGAGTGTGGGGGGGAAAAAAGGGTCACACTCCAGGTAAAAAATCAAGTCCTCAAAATCCAGCAAAGTTGCTGGGGGTCTCTAAGGTGGAGGGAAATAGCACATTTTTGAGAATTCTCCCTAACACTCCAGCTCCCTCCAATTTAGTCATGCCTTGGAGATGAAGGGAACACCACTCTGGTTCACTCCCCTTTGGGGGGTCTTATCAAGGCATGCTATTGAAGCTCCCTTCACGTCAGGCGTACATTGGAAAAGAACGCAATTCTGGTTCCTTCCACCTGAGGCTTGCCTTACAGAAAACGTCCATCCTGCTCCCTGTACTGGAGGGGTGCATTGGAGAAGACAGGAACACCATTCTAGTTCCTGTCCACTCAAGGGTTGTCTTTTGAAAATAGTACACGTCACTTTGGCTCCCTCGCTTGAGGTCCAAGTGTCATGAAAGTGGTACTTGGACACCATCTATATGGCGGCGTTGCCTTGCGTACCTCTTACCACCCTGCCTTCTTTACTGTTTACCTGAAATAATGTTGTGTGGTGTAACTGATGTCTTCTGTAGGAATGACTTGGATACAATTGGTGAGCGAGGTAAAGCTACGTAGTACATGCAGATGTAATTTCTGTGACTGCACTTTCCCAGCAGTGCAGAAATTATTAGCATGTTAGAAGGGGTGCTTAGTGTGGGTAAGGTTGCACATATGAATGTTTCAACATGAACGGTGAACGTAGGTATACTTGGTATGGGCATACTCAAAGTTGGTGGGAAAGACAGCACCTCTAGCCTAGGTAGCAAAGTGAGCCAATGTGCACTTGCTATCAGTGTGCAGATACGATTTGAGCCACATGCCATTTCAATGCAGACACAGTTGATATGCAAGTACTGGAAAAAGGTGTTAATTATATTGCCTGGAGACACAGTTGCAATGTGTGCTGATGTCCAATTACTGTGAGTGTGCAGACACAGTTGTTGGAAGATGACATTTGAATGCATACACAGTTGATATGCAATTGCTGGAAAATTATGTGAAAGATATTCCCTGGAGAAACGGTTGCTTTGTGAGCAGATGTCCACATGCTATAAGTGTGCAGATATGCTTGCTGCGGCACCAGAGGTTTGGTAGCGGTGCAACTGCTGAAATGGATGCCTACTGACTGCAGACACAAAAAGGTGTATGAATGGTCAGTGAAACGGTGGGTGCCTTGCCGTGGCTTCACTGCTCACAATGAGGTTCCTCCTTGTGCTAAACAAGGCGGTTCCTCCTTGTGCTAAACCCCACCTTGTCTGTCCGACTGCATTGTGACCTGTATGTATGAGAAGTGTGAACAAAGGTGCATGTGAATGAGCTTACTGACAGCACTTTACGGTTTACCGAGAGCACTACAGAGCATGTACTGTACAAATGATTTACCCATTCTCACCCAGGTGACGACACCTATGCATACCTGGTCCTCCTCTCATTGGGACACCTGGGGGAACACGGGAAGGTAGGCCATGTGTTGTTGGCGGCATGTTTCGGTGGGTGAGCAGAGTGAAATGTGCGAAAAGAGTTTTTTTTTCCACCACATTCGGTCTTTGCTGGGGGTTGTGGGTAATATTGCGCAAATCAGACCTCTGAATTCCCACAGGTGTCCTCTTTTTGGAAATGCATGGGGTTCCCCGTTTTCGTGGGTGGCTTCAACACCGTAGGCCCAAATCTGTAGGTTGTCCGCATGAGCAAACTTCTTGAAAATCCACTGTGCCGAAAGACTTGGGGTTACCCGTGTTTTTGCCTTTTCCCTTTGCGCCAGTTAGGTGCACCCACACGTCAGGTAACGTTTTCATCGGGACACCTGTGGGAACGATGGAAGGTACATTTGTTGCGTTTGCGTGGTTTGCATAACGTTCGACCCATTTGCTGCTGCCCTTTGTCACACAACACTTTCATTTCCCAAATGTGACCTACATTTAGTCACTGCTTTAGGCACTATACACTTTGTAACCTGCACAAGTCACCTACCCTTAAAAAGGTCTGCTTGTGCTCTTTCAAATAAAATGTATGCTTGCCCCTCACCACATTTGTTTTCCTTATTTACACATGCTAAGTGGGTCTGTTTAGGCCGCAAGCATAAAACTCCTGTGTACCATGGCTCCGTTTTCGGCTTGTGGTATTGCTTGTTTTTTTAAACATTACAAAACATTTGCGATTTCCTAACTGGAAGAGTCGGGGAATGTAGCAGAGCTTTGTTTTTCTCAAAATTCACAGAAGCCATTGCCTTACCGGGCTAGCCTTGTCCACCACATACCTTTCTCTGTAATTTTCCCAATTTTTCCCCAAACTATGGAATTTTTCCCCTACATAGTTGCTGCCTGACCTGCGCAAATCACCTGTGCCTATACTTGAATTTTGTCTACTTTTCAGAAATGTATGCCTTTATGTCCTCCCATTCAGCTTTCCTACCCTTTTCTTCCATTCCGTCCATGCATGTCCTATTGGAAAAAAAAGGCCAAAAAAAAAAAAACCTACCTCTCACAAAACGGCGATACCCAGATCAAAAAAAGTTTTTTTCGTTTTCACAGCTGGGAAAATGGGGAATTCAGCACCGCAAACCATTTGTTCCTAGCTCTTACAAGGAAAAAAAACAGGCTTCTTTGTACATCATTTTATTGGCATGTTCTGAAAAAGAAAAAAAAACTTCTCCCTTTTTGGTTATTTTCCTCTCACCCTCTCACCACCCCTACAGCAAATTAGGATTCAGAAGTGACGTTACGACTGCCTACATGTGGGGAAAAAGGGGGCCAAATTTGGCCTAGATCTCATGTAACAAAAAAAAAAGTGGATCGAATGGCAACATACCAAAAAAGGTTGTGGCACTGGGGGGGAAATCCCATGGCAGATAAGGGTTAAGATGGTGTCCAAATGGTAACATGTACAATACATGCACACCGCTTTGCATAAGCAATGCAGACATTCACATACACAGACCTCAACCTGCACATCTAGCCTTTCATATGCAGCATAGCTGATTAGGCACACAAACTATAGCCCTTCACATGCATGCACATCAAAAATGCCCATGTGCACACTCAGCCTTTCAGATGCATGCCCACAATAGGATTTCATGTGCGCATGCAAAATGCTATCATATTTAAGGCCATTGCAGTCAGTGGAATATAGAGCTCAGCAAAGGTGGCCAGTGAAGAGAGGGGAATTAGAAGACAATTGATTTAGGAAGCTAGAGGTGCGAAAAGAAATAGATGGAAGAAGAAACGAAGGGAGATGGGCAAGAGAGAAAGGTATAGGGACTGGTGGATACATTAGGAAAAAGTGAAGAAAGTGAAGGAAAAGAAAGTGGGGTAGACCTTCAATAAAGGATACAAAAGTGAGCAAACAAATAATGAAATAAAAACTGCTGGGGAACAGGTGGAATAAACGACAGATCAGAGAGAAGGGCCAAATTATTTAGTACCATTCTGACTCCCTCCCAATATTTACAGTGGAAGACAGACAAGCTTCCACAGTGTGACCCTTTTCTGCAGTTTCCATCACCCAAAGTGCTTATTAAAAGTAAACACTGGGGTCAGCCTGCAGCCTGGATCTCTGCTTTCCTTTGTATAGTCCATGTACTGTCCTAGAGTTTGGTGCAAAGAATAAACATGCTCAGCTTGCCTGAAATCACATCGCAGTTAGTGCAACATGATTTATAAAATGAAAAGCAATTAATGGTTGTCTAGTGAATTGCGATGCGATAGCGGTTACTTTATGTCTTGTAATGTGTATCGGAATCCCCCCGTGGAAGACCCAGCACCTTCTTCCAAATTGGTCTTCAAGTTTATTCCAGTCCAAACTTGACAAAGAACTTCCCTTAAACAACATCTTAAGTCATGGTTGGGACCACTTTCTGTTCATAAAAAAATAATAAAACAGCAGTGGATCGTAGGAGTATCTACCAAACGTATTGTGTAGCAATAGTCCCTGGGTAGCTGGTGTAACCATTTTCAATTTATTCAAATAAGGCTTCTCTGTCCAGGAATCATTTACTTAAATACCCATATATCGGTACTCGTGCACCGTCTCCAAAGGGGCTTCCTCGACCTTCATAGTCCTCATTTTTATTTTCTTAGTTCGTTTAGGGAGAAGGCATATCATTTCTGACAGTATATTTCCAGCCCCTGTAATGATCTTTGGAGGCCCACTTGGTCTACCAAGACGAGGCCATCCGTGTACAGGAGCCATTTGACAAAATGGCCTCCTAGCTAGATAAACCCTGATGTCAGCCAAGTAAAGGTTAAATAAAGCAGGGGCCAGAATAGACCCCTGCTTTAAACCTCTTGCCATCAGTATCGATTAGGACAAATGCCCTAGCATGTTTAGCCTCACATACACAGATTATGAGATACCTTAATAATAATAAATTTAGCATTTATATAGCGCTACGAACCCTCAGGTATCTGAGCACCACTGTGTGTGGTGCTCATTTATCGACCTCGGAAGGAGGAAAGGCCGAGTTTGGCCCTGCCGGGATTCGAACCTGCGTGAGCAGGCTTGGCGCAGATGTCAAAAGCGAGCACTCTACTCGCTGTGCTATCGGACCGGCGCCAAGGAGGTGGCCTTAGAAACAGGGGTAAAATGGTTTGTTGATGGCAGTTAACAATAGATAGAAATTCAGGAGCAAGAATGACAGGAGCTGCAGTAATAAGAGCAAAAGAAAATGGGAGTTTGAGACTGTTGAAAGCATAAGACTACCTGCACATTTTTCAGTACAAGCAGCAGATATAGTGGCAATGATTACGGCACTAGAGAGAGATAAAGAAGTTACGGTGTACTCCGACTATGTGATGTCCACAGTGCATTCTGGACTGTCATGGCAGATAAGGAGGGGTTTCCTGCGCGCCAACGGTACAGCATGCCACACGGTTAGAAAAACTGATAACCATCAGGACGCAGTGGTAAAATGCTTAGCACATACCAGAGGCTCAGATTTTATTTCCTGCAGAAACAGCAGCAGATACCGAGGCCAAACAGGCCGTGCATTTGCCAGACAAAGATGAGGGCAGTGACTGAAAGTTACAATGTATTGCCAGTAGCACAGTTAATAAAGATACAAGGGCGGGCATTACCAGAAGAGCAGAAGTTGTGAAAAGAAAAAAAGAAAATCATTGTGCTCCACCGATCTTCTATGGCGACAGAGAAGCACAGAAAAGCCTGTAATGCCACTAGAATTACTTACAGTAGCATTAGAACATTACACTACCCAGCACATATTCCAAGGATTGCAGTGCAGATTTCCACTGAGTGGTTTGTGCACAACTTGCGCAAGCATGTGACAAACTTCATCAATTGTGCAACTTGTTAGAAATATACAGCGGGCCCCTGAGAGGAACAATGCCCCACCCAACTGGCCCATTCAGACACCTACATGTGGATTACATTGATATGGCCCAAACATGCAGGGGATACAAATATGTAATTGTGGTGGTGGGTCCCTTCTACAGATCGATATAAGCAGGCCCATGCACCCACCCAGATGCCCTGTCAGCAGCGAGATTCCTTGCACGCAAAGTGTTCCCCCGATGGGAGTGAGCAAGTTGCTGAGATCCGATAAAGGACTTCATGTCACAAATTAACTGTTTGCAAAAATAACATCCCCATTAGGCATAAACTCTGTTCGGCCTACCACACACAAGCGAATGGCGTTGTGGAGCGCCTCAATGACCTCCTGAAAGACCACATAGCAAGATGGCGTGACACACTGCATAAGGACTGGATGTATTGCCTTCCGCTGGCGCTCTTCGCCCTACGCAATCAGCCAGGCTGAGACCATCACCCGACTCCTCACAAGTTGGTGACAGGTCGCAGGATACATGTACCCATTACACCGCGCGCATACAGATGCCCAAAACACATCTTTCCCTTTCATTTCTCAACAGGTAAAGGAAAAGCTGGGAGGTATCGCAAAAGGCACAGAAGACAAGACAGAATTGGACACTACCACAGTTATTCCACCTCTCCAACTGTTCCCTGGGCACCTCGTGCTGTGCCTCAACCATGTGCGAAAGTGGCACCACCCAAGGTTCACGAGTCCCCATATTGGGACTTATTGTAGCCCTACATCAGTAAAATTGCAGGACAGGAAGGCGCGGGTCCACCTTACGGATGCAAAACCATACAAGAGTGCCGCCTCCCTGCCCAACTTGTACTAGAAGAGAACAAAGCAGACCCAGGACAAGAGCCCAGGTGCATGCTGAGAGAGAAGATAAAAGGAATAAGGGACTTGAGAATAAAGTACCCAGGATTTACTGGAGATTATGATAAGGATTTGGCGTTGGTAAATAAAATGTACTTCATCATCCAGGCATGGATGGCAGTCCATGGTCTATGCCTGAATGACGACAAACTAAAATCATTCTGGGAACTACACCCAATCTTAACAAACTTGGCCACAAATACACCTCCTTTAACATTGATAGTAACACCATTAAGGTTGCCAAAGAAGTTAAAACCTTGGTTTTTACATAGATTCTAGCTTGTCTTTCGCCAAACAGGTTAATTCCATGGCCTCTGCCACGGCTTATAAATGTAAACTGATTAGAGCGGGCAAACCATTCTCATCTAAAAACAGCTGCATTACTTTGGCTAGAGCTCTAAATCCTGTCCAAACTGGACTATTGTAACGCCCTACATCTGGGCGCCAACAAATATATCGTCAGAAAAATCCAGATTCTACAGAATAACGCTCTTATAGCAGCCCTGGGCATAGCTAGGACAGAGCATATCTCTGAGGTAAGGAGACAAAATAACTGGCTCTCCACCAGTGACAAAATTCTGCTCAAAACGGCCTCACTTACTGGAGACAGCAGTTTCGCAGTCTAAGCTGCTCAGTTCTGGAACTCCTTACCTCCCTTCCTGAGGACGGATCAATCATACTCCCACTTCAGACATAACATCAACTGGTTCAAAGAAAATGACCACTAAACATACACCAGCTACTGTCCTATCTCTACTCATTTTCACTGTAATTAGACAATAGACTGTAAATAGACTATATCATACTGTACCACTCATTCCTTGTCCCACTATGTCTATGTATATTCCGCCTACTTGCTTACTGTATGTATACATCTTGCAGCTGTAAATCACATTTTAACTAATATCTGTGTATTGCTGTAACAATGTAACCAAGCTGAAAATATTCATGTATCCTGCGGCCTGATACCCTATGGACTAGCGCACATTACAAATAAAGAAACAAACAGTAAGTACCCGAGTACAGAGCACACTGCTTGGTACATCTCACAGTATGCCAGACTAGAGGACAATTTCAGGGACAATCGGCAATGATGAAGTACCTCACAGGATCAGAATTCCCATTTGTAGACCTATGTAAAAGAGGCACACATAATGTAGAATATAAGAACGAAAAATAAAGTGCTCAAGTACATACTAGCAGGTCCAAAAAGAGGAGATATCGAAGTACAGATCACCAAATATTAAGGTGACCAGATGCCCAGTTTAATTTGATACCTCATTGTGCCAACAGACCACAATTACAAATAAAAGAGAAAGTACATTCCTCATGAGGATGGGTTGATGGAATAGGATGCAAAGCTGAGGCAGTATGGACTGCCAATAGAAATGATTTAAAAATGCAGACAGTGTGCCATGAGGAATGGAAACAAACTGCAAAATGTTTAACAAGGGTGGAAGATGAAGCAGGACCACTACCCATATCTAAACAAAAGAATAATGGTTCAGCAAAGCTTGACAACAATGAAGGGTACAAACACACTGCAGATTTACCAGGTATAAAAGTTGGCACAGCTGTACAAGAGCTTATATGCAGCTTCCACTCAACTGGGGTCGCATATGTACACTAGTACTGCTAAATGCACCAGCATTAGTAATACCACAAAGTGAAGTTGACATTGGGACTTTTCCTTCAATGGCACACAACAGGAAGAAGAGATCCCTAGGCCTAAAACGCACAAAAAGAATGAACTATTTTTTTCAAGGAGGCCAGTGCTGCATTCAATGAAATCCCATAGAGTCATAAATTGATAAAACAACAACGTTCTTCACATACTTTCTAATACCTGGCTGGCAAGCAGCAGCAAAGCACACAGAATCCAGATAACTAGGTGGGAACTGTTACAAACTATTAATGCCACAATAAAAGGCTTCAATGCCATCAATGAGGAGTTAAGAGCAGTCAGATTAATTACCTACAGAACCGGTATGTTCTGGACCTCGGAGCCATAGAGGGAGGAGTGTGCACAAAGTTGCTGTACATACATACCTGCACATGATGAGGTGAATGGGACCGTGACAGGGGCCATATACTCCCTGAAAGAGCTGCACAATAAAATGGAGGAAGAAGTGGATGACATGGAGGATGATAGCGGGTTCAGTTATCCATTCTCCTGGATGCCTACCTGGCTGACAGGTGCATTCAAAATTCTGTTGGCAATTTTGGGACTGGTCTTAATGGCTTCTTGCATCTTGAGAATAGCAATAAGCCAATGTAAAAAGACTGGCAAGAATGCATCCAAATGACACTAATGCTTAATGTGGCTGACTCTGTACACTCGAAATGATGACATTTATTGTCCCATGTACCCATTGGGTCAGCCAGCTAGACAACCTGGAGCATTGTTTACATGCCCAAAGGATACCCATAAATACGAGCACTGGATGAAATGTGACGACAATGGCGAGTGCTGGCTTATGACATGCAATCGAGCAGAATACCTAGCACAAGGAGGTAACTTGAGGAGGGTGGTGGTGGGGGGGTGGGGCTAATCAGGAAGAGTCAGAGTGTGGCTACCCAAGGAAGGCTATAATAGAGAAAATGTAGGAGTGGTCGATCGGCCAGAAGGGGGAATGTAGTGCGGCAATTGGTGACTAGAGAGCATGTTCAGGCTCTGTCCCCTGCCTTCCTCAGAAGAAACAAAATAAGAAAGGACACTGGAAATGCAGCTGACACAAAGAATAGTTACTTTTGCGCCACACAAATGGGAACAGACAAGGCATTAGCTTGCACAATTAGTGCGTTTTAAAACAGCATAGATTAGGTGACAGGAAGGCGTGCACACAAGATAGGGACTCACGACAAAAGTAGGGCAGAAATTTGTAGGCAGAATAAGGTTGCGGCTACCCATAGGAAGGGAGATCATGTGACAGGCATGCACCAGGAAATAGGTAGGTAGCAAGCAAATGTGCCCTGCAGAGGAAAAATGTGACAAATAGTTGCTATTTTAAATTGCACAAACACAGCAGAGAATTAAGCACTGTAGCTTTAAAGAAATGCCCCAGCTAAGCCCCTTATATGAACAAATACATTTCATTCAGGAAAATGCTATGGCGCTCGATGGTAGCTGCCTCAAAGGAATGTCAAAACCCAGAGCTCCGTAGGGGAGGGTTACATAGCAGAACAAGATCCCATTGCGAGCATTCAACAAGGTAAATCAAGTTGTGACAACACGGCAGACTATTTGAAGTCCATGGGACGAACTGAACATCCCAGGAAATTTTCTAAGTGGCAGACAGATTAGTGTCTCAGCGATCGACTAGGCGTGACAGAGAAACGCAGATGCGGCTAAAAAGACAAATAATTGCCTCGATGAAATCTTAACATGGTGGAAGTAGCATGACTTACAAAATAAGTTATTCATAAATGTGTCAAGAACAGAATGACAGTTACTGTTGCAAGAACAGGTCCTTGAAACTCATGGCAGAGATAACATGGGCCGTTTAATTTAATTAAGAACAAAGGCGATACGCTTATCCTCTCCTCCCATCTACATAAAACATGTCATGCCGCCAATTCACGGAGAGCGTGACTGCATGTTAACCGATAAGCACATGTCCTTAAGTAATTTAGTGCCTACCAATAATATTCAAGCATGATGATGAAGCACATTTTATGGGATGTTTTATGGGTGGGATCTTAAATAAAGAATTGTCCAATCATTATTGTTTGACATATAGAATTATATATGTAGCTTAGTAGAGGGAACCAATGACCAGGAACAAAAGGTTTTCATAACTATGACATCAAAATGACTATATAAACTGCCGTTTCCTGTTGAAATGTGGGAGAAAAGAGTGAGTGCTTGGCTGTTAATCTAGTTTTTTCCTCCAGCTTTACATTGCAATTGAAGCTGGTTACCTTGCATTTGGCATACCACAATCCACTCTGTTGTCTCTTTATTGGCAAATATCAGTTAGAGAGCTATATGGTTTGTGACCTCGGTTTTCAGTAGTCTTCAAATTGTATCTTTCTCAGGAGATCGTCCTGCTCTTATTTTTCCAGGCCAGCCTCCCCAGAAGAGGAACTCTGGCACCCCTTAGTTCCCAGAAGTGCAGTACTCACCCATTTGAAAAAAGCAGGGCCATGCTCTCCTGCAATAGCCAGTTTATCACCTCTGGGGGGGTTTCCCCAGGGAGAAAGGAAACAGTACCTTCCAGACGCCATTGGCTAAGAGACCCAATATCCCCTGACTGTGTATCCTTGGGCTCCACGCCTCCCTCTGGGGTGATCCACTAGGGGTATGGCAGCTTTTTAGGCAGAGGTCAGGGGAGTCTCCATCCAAGACATGTGTAGAGTGGGTACCGGGGCACTTTCATTGGGCACAGACCCATTAACCTGCAAAGATATAAAGCAGGAGCCTTTGGAATGGAGGGGGCGAGAGTGTTCAGTGTAGCACTACTGTGGTTAGTGTTGGCCATGATCAGGATACTTTTTTCTATCCTGTTCTTAAATAAAATCTGGTGATGGTTAGTGTGCAGATCATCATGGTGTTGGTTCCTTCATGTTGTAGGCCCATTCCTTACCTTGGGTTGGTATACTTTACACGCAAGTACTGAAACAAGGAATAGGGATTTGCAGGTAATGCCTGGATTACTTACCAGTAATCTTCACGACTCTCAGTCCTACACTTCCTCGTCCCAGTACTGGCACCTACCAAGGTAGCTGTTGTTGCATCGGGGACGAGGGCCTAGATACAATAAAGGGAGGCAGGGCTGGATGGAAAAAGAATACAAATATCAAAAGGGCTGGGAGAGGTGACGTGCCGCACACATTGGTACTGCGACGAGAAAGAGCAGGTCTAGGAATAATGAAGATAAGTAAATAATACAAACATTACCAGGTTTGGTGGAATTCGTCATTTCTTTTCTAAGCATTTTACTACTGCCAATTAGGTCAACCTGCTAAACGTGTATGATTTCACGTGTGCCAACTTCATGTGGGGTTGCACATTCTGTAAGTTAATTAGATCGCCGCTCAGTTCTTGCAATTAAAAGTCTGGCATGTTGCTCCTGGGAAACCGCGACAATAAGCGGGTTTAATTCTTGTCAGAAACAATTACGAAACCCGCAATCGGGTTTCAATTTCGCAAACAACACTGCCAAAAACAGTAGTCTGTCTGCTCCCCCTCAATGGGAAGCGTGCGCTGCAACCAGATGTCTCAAAGGTGTTGTATGCCAAAATAAATGCCATGGTAGATTCATTCGAAGGCGTTCGGTATTTTGACCTGCAACAGCGACATTGAACAGCACCGGTAGCACACGTTTGGTAATGTTAGTCCAGCAGTGAGTCCTTAATACTGTGATGACAATTTAGTATGGCAGTCGGCACATCCAGCAGCATACGATGCACAGCTGTCAGCCTGAGCCTCCTACGGGTAATATGCATGTACCCCAAACTCCATTCTTGTTTACTGTACCTGATGACAGATGCAGCGCTGATCCCCACCCTCGGGGCTAGTCGCCGAAGAGTCTCTGGGTCCATGCTCTACTCGGCTGAAAACAAACTGTTACACGCTCGCTTTTTCGCGGGTAAATCTACACTCTCCGTTCTAATTGGCCACATACGAAATCGACGCACCTCTGGTGATAGAAATAATGAATGCACACACAAACGGACATCTCCAACGCAGAGAAAACCAATGTGCGAGCGTGGCCATCTTGGACTCTGTCTAATACGTTTATTTTACAAGTGAAAATAAGCTTGATCTGTTGGTTTTTATTTTATATCAGGGTTTTAAAGCGAACACGGAATACAAATTATATTTTTCATTGTTTTAAAAAAATTCAGAAATAATTAGGGCTAAGTTTTTAGAATTGCAATTCGCAAATGAATATTAAAACACCCGATTTATTCAGTTCGGCTGAAGAAATTGCAATCATCCAGTGCAGTCACCAGGGAAACTGCTAGATAATATTTCGCCGTTGGTGAAACTCCCAGAATATGCGACCCTCCCACACCGGTGCTGTATGCTATCCTAATCCTGCATCATCCCATGGTAGTTTGTGGGAGGCAGGGTTGGCAATCTTCGCAATCACGCCCACTTGATGGCTACAGCCATACATACAGCCCCGAAATGAAAAGCTAATGTGATAGCCCACCCTCCAACATCTCTGTTCAGGGATTGGCCAGTGATTTTCTTGTAACTCCACCCCTGTCCTGGAGCGTCTGTGCAGGATAGCATACAACACCACCCTCATGAAAAGCTAATGTGATAGCCCGCCCTCCAACATCTAAAGCTAATGTGATAGCCCACCCTCCAACATCTCTGTTCAGGGATTGGCCAGTGATCTTCTTGTTACTCCACCCCTGTCCTCAAGCGTCCGTGCCCATCATTTACACAGTTGTTCTCGGAATTTCTTCTGTGCTCATAATTTACTCTATTAACTCATTTTGCAGTTTGCAGCCCAATATTTTCTCTGCTTGTAAGCTCTGTGAGTAATGTTCTTCCCTGCATTTTGTAAAGATGGCCCATTTTGTAGGCGCCTTGGTGTTCATTTTTGTCTGTGTTTTTTAGCTCCGCCGCTTTCCTCGAGTGCACGTGCCCAAAGTACCAGTTCTAGTATTAGTATTTTCTTCTGTGTAGCAGCCTTGCTCATAATAGTTTCCCTGCCTCTAGGTAAACTCTGTTATTCATGTTCTTCCCTGCATTTTGTAAAGATGGGCCATTTTGTAGGTGCCTTGTTGCTCATTTTTGTCCTAGTCCGACCCTGGTTCTCGATGCCAATGTTGTCATTTTACAGATGTTGTGCCTGTGGATAACTAAGTGTTGTTAGCCCAAAGTTCTCTAAAATGGACACGTTTGCACAGATTGTCAAGACAAAGTGATTACGAGCATCTGGGAACGCATTTGTTTATTGAAAACTAAGTTGCGAAATGCATTTTGTAAAGATGGGCCATTGTGTAGGTGCCTTGATGCTCATGTTTGTCCTAGCCCGACCCTTGTTCTCGATTTTAGTGTTGCCATTTTCCAGCTGGTGGGCCTGTGTATAACTAAGTGATGTTCTGTAATGTGGTTGTAGATTTAGCTTGCAATCTTTAATACGTGCTCACACTGAGTCTATTTACATAGACCCATAAACATGTTTAAAAAAGTATATATATGCATTTGATTTTATCAGGAAGAAACACCAAACCGCAAAAGTGTGCAGGAAAAAACGGTCACGTTTTGACTATGATTGTTGTGGAAGTGAATCCCAAGCCCAAAATCCTACTAGTTTCCAAAAAACATAAATTATGGCTTGTCCTGGGTCCCAGTTACCTTTGTGCCTAGTCCAGACCTGAAACCCCCACACTCACATAGCGCAAAAGGGCAAATGTTAGCATGCAAGGTAAGCTCCCTCTACAAACTCCTTACTGTCCTTCCCCGTCCCCCCAAACATGCCATGGATCTTAACTTCCACCATGTCCCTTGGATCTACCCCGCTACAAACCTCAGCAGCCCTGGGCCTCCAGTACCGGATGCTTCCACGCTCTGCCACACTTTTGAGTTTTGTTACCGAAACTCAATTTCTCACTTATTTATTTATTTTATTTTATTGGTTATTTTTAACGTGCTTAATACCCAGAAGTTTCTAAGCGAAGACTTAGAACCTTTGTTGCTCAGTGTCGTCTTGCTTCCAAGGCGAGCACGTTTCCCCTGAGCTATCCTCCCGAGACCTGCTTCTGTGTCATGGTAGCTACCTTCCCACAAATGCATTATTGCTTGCAGTAATATCCACATGTATTAATTACAGGTGCCCATAGAGTCCCATGGCACTCCAAAATGTGGACTAACAGAAGGATTCACATGACTCTGAATCATGCCGGCACTGGTAACGTAAATGAGTTTAGTGGCATTACCATATTAATACCACCAAACTCATATTAAGGCCATATGAGTGTATGGAATCTAACTTCCTGATCCTTGACAGACAATTCAGTTGGAATCCATCCAGGAGTACATATGCAGCACCTGTGTGTATGACATGTTCGGATTTCTGGAAGACCGATGCTGCAGCCATACATAGAGCGTGAAATGAAAATATAACGTGATAGCCCGCGCTCAACAGCTCTGTTCCTGGGATTGTCCAGTGATCTTCTTTGTAGATCCGCCCCTGCCCATCCCTGTCCTATAGCGCCCGTGTATATAACTTGCGCAGTTGTCCTAATTTTCTTCTTTTGTATCGCCCGTGCACATAACTTACCGTATTTTCTTCTTTTGCAGTTTTCCAAAGTGTACAGCAAGCGCCGTATTTTTCCTGCCTCAAGGTAAGCTCTGCGATCTGCAAGGTGGATCTCGTCTTGTACGATATTCTGCTGCCCTTTTGTATGCTTACCATTCGTTGCTCACAAGCTGTTTCATGTTCTCCCCCTGCCCTTACCCCCTTTCCCCTTACCCTCAGCCCCCTGGACCTGACAAGAGCTGGTCTTTGCATAAGTGACCCTTGGTCCTCCTCAGCTCCTTGCCTCCACCATCCTGCTCTTTGCGTGGCAACACCCCATGGCCTCCCTCAATCGTCTTATGCCCCCTGCTCCCTGCCCGCAGACTTACCCTTTGGCTCTCGGTGCACCCTGCCTTCATGCCTGCACTTCTTCCCTCAATGGCACCTCTCCATTTTGGGTTGATACAAGAAACATAATGATTAAACCCATTTTCAAGCAATGCTGTTCGTAATAAGTGTAATCCTTAGCTTTTTAATGAATGTAGATACACCTGTGTTATGATATTCTGCATCCCCATGGCAGCACTTTCTAATCTTCAAACAGTCAATATAAAGCAGTTTTACACCCACTTTAACTTTCTGTTCACTTTTAAAAATAACCTGTTTCCTTCCCTCACCCTTTAAAATATTCATCCAGTCCACACACAACGTTTATGCTGAAGGCAGGGCATGGGTGTAAAAATGTAGTTCATTCACGTGAGAAATCGGAACTCTTGCTTACGCATCACAACAACCCGTTACTTAATGTTCAACTTGGATTAAATGTTTTACAACAGACCATCTTTTCAGCTCTCCTTTCCCCCCAGCGCATTTGCCCTCACCATATCTCATTAAATAGTTAAACTAGCCCAAAACATGTACACATGACATTGCGAAGTGTTAAAGAAATCACAAATACCTTTCATGGAAATTAAAACGTTTAGGGCAGTAGTCACAAGCTACTTTCCTTTGCAACATAATGTACCCTGACTTAACATGTGCGTTTGTGTATAATACGTTCTACAGTGTATGTGCCCCCTACTTTTCTGCCTGATATTAACGGAACAATTAATACAAAAGGATCAGGTGCAGTTCGTTCAATGGGAAAATTATGATGGAGTTTATGCTGCCTTAAATCGCGAGGCCAGGGAATACTCGATGCATTGAGAAAAGCCAAGAGGGATCATAAGTTCTTAAGAAAGTCAACAGGTGCAGTGTAGCTGGATATATTACTTTCTTACTGCAAGAATCTCCCCTTCTCTAGTTTTCCTGATGTTGGCCTACCGTATCGATGCTTTTAAGACTCCCGAACACCACTTCCATCATTCTGCCATGGCGATGCAGAATATCATACAATACCCCCATGGCAGAACCCTGATGATTGTAACTAGATACGTTTTCTTTTTTGTTTAATTTTTTTATTGAGATTTTACAACCAACATAAGCCAAACTGGTTATGATCATCAATACATTATCTTTCATTATCACGTGTAACCCCCAACTCTCTTCCCTCCCCCCCACCCTGGACCACCCTCAGTTCTAGGGATCCGCCAATACAGGTGCCGGTTGCAGACTCCCTTCTTCGTCTGTAGTAGTATTGTCCATAGTGGAGGTAAGTAACAACACTGTGAGCGCCACCCACTGTTGCAAGTCTTCGCTTACGTCTAGATCCTCTCGGAGTGTATTCTCCCATGCCCCTGTTTCCGCTGCCACCAACTTCCGAAGGTCCTCCCACCACTGTGCCACACTTGGACTCCTGGTGTTTTTCCACCCCATGGCTATGCGTCTCTTTGCTAGTATGTACATCAAATCTTTTAGTTTGTTCAATGGTTTGTTCTTTCGGCTTTTCTTATATCTAACCAGGATGCATACTACTGGCGGTTGTATGTCCAGGACAATGTCCGCCACTGCCACCTTTGCAGTTATCTGTGTCCAGAAGGCTTGTATCACCGGACACCCCCAAAACATGTGAGTCATTCCTGCAATTGGTTCATTACATTTAGGGCACTCCTTAATTCCTGCTCCTTTGAACTTGGAGATCATCTCAGGTGTGAGGTACGCTCTGTTGGTGATGTAGAAATTGTATGAGCTGCAATCTGGCATTCCTGGATACCTTTTTGTGGTAGTGGATTATGGTTCCCCATGTCTCATCCTCAAATTCTGAGCCCAGTTCATGCTCCCATTTCGCCTTACTTTTAAGCTCATTGTTGGTTGTTCTGTTCAGTAATGTTTCATAAAGCCTCGAGATTTCGTGGCCCTCTTCAGCGACATTTAATAAGCTTTCAATAGTTTTGCGTTCTGTTACTTGATTACTGATATCAGGCCATCTTGTCATGAGCCCCCCTATCACTGCTCTGTGAAGCAGGAACTGACCGGCAGGCAGCCCGTTGTTTCATGCAATTCAGAGAATGTCAGGATCCACTGGTCGTTCATTAGATCCCCCAATGTGGCTACTCCGCAGGGTTCCCACTTAGTTCTTACCTCCTTCTGTCCCCAGGGTCTACCCACCATGGTCGCTGCGACGGTGATCTGGGGGGAGATTGGGTCCGTTACCTTCACGGTTTTACATGTCCGTCTCCAGAGCTGAACTCCAAGTTTCACCAAATAGGGGTGGTTCTGTGTTAGTTTTTGCGGGGTCCAGAGTAGATCCCTGAGGAGCATTTGTGGGATGGCTGGTTGTAGGAGTCGAGTGTCAGTCGTGATCTTGTCTACCATCCAACTCACTATGTGTCGCAATTGTCCTGCCAAGTACACTTCGAAATTGGGAATTTTCAGGCCTCCTTTTTCATAGGGTCTCTGCATCACTTGTAGTGCGACTCTGTGCCTACCTCCCTGCCAGAGGAATTGCCTGCAGAGCTTGTCTAGGTCCTTAAAGAACCGTGGAGGAACGTTATATGGAATGTTGCTAAAGCAATGTAGCAGTTGTGGTAATGCCACCATTTTGAGGGGTCCAGCCCTTCCCGCCACTGACAGTGGTAATTTGCTCCAGAAGACCATTGATTTCTCCAGGCCTTCCCAGGCTTTTATCGTGTTGAGTGCGTGTTCAGTTTCGGGGTTACGGTGGATGGTTATTCCCGAGTATTTGAAGGAGGTGGTCTTCCACTGAAAGGCCATGATCGGGAGACTCTCGATTTTGACCTCGCTCAGGGCAGCTAGGGGAAAGAGACATGATTTTTCCTTATTAATTTGGATCCCTGTATATCTGTGGAACCCATCTAGTGTTTCCAATATATATGGCAGTATGTGTTCAGGATTGTTCAGGTATAGCAACGTGTCATCTGCGTACATTGACACCAAATGGGCTACTCCGTCTATTACTATGCCCCCATCTCCATATTCCTGTCTTAGTTTAGTTTGTTTATTTATAAAGCGCGTCTGAACCCTCAGGTAGCTGGGCGCATAATCATGTGCACAGCAGAGTTACATATCGTTACACAAACACCTTAATACACCAGTCAGAGCATACATTAGTCCAGGCTCTGAGTAGTTACATACAAGAATAAAGTATACGCAGCCACCGGTTCAGTGGCTATGATATATAACATGGGGGGATAGTGGGCAGCCCTGTCGCGTGCCCCTGTATAGCTGCCATTTGTCAGAGTATGTTTTGCCCGTGCGCACCCTGGCAATAGGGCCCGTGTATATGAGTTTAGTCCATTTTAAGAAAACCGGTCCAATCCCCATTCTCGTCATGGTAGCATACAGCCAGTTCGACCTAACCGAGTCAAAGGCTTTAGTGGCGTCAGGAGACGCCACAACACATTTGTCGGTACTGCCGCTAGTGCTGTATATAACGTGGAGTAGTCTGCGCAGGTTTTCAGAGATGGTTCGCCCATTCACAGAACCCGTCTGGTCTTGATGGATCAGTAGAGGGATTACTTTACGCAGTCTCCTCGCCAGGAGTGCCGTCAATATTTTGTCTTGATTTAACATAGACAATGGCTGGTATGAGCCGCAATCCTCCCCATCCCTTCCTGGTTTTAATAGCGGGATGATGACAGCTTCCCTCATGGATTCTGGGAGTGACCCCACCTCATACGCTGCATTATATACTTCAGCTAAGAATGGTGCCAATATTTCATCGTACGCTTTGTAAAACTCTCCTGGGATCAATTCCGGGGGTTTTCCCGAATGGTAGAGATCTGCTAGTGACCAGGACCTCTTCCGGGGTTATAGGTTCATCTAGAGCTTCCGCCATTTGTGCATCTAAATTGGGTAGTTTAATGATGTCTAGGACATCTTCTATTTCAGCATTTGTGGCCGAGAGAGTGTTAGCATAGAGGTCCTGGTAAAAAGCAGAGAAAGAAGAGTTCATTTCGGTTTGTGTATGCGCTACCTTGCCATCCGAGTTACGGACTTGCCATGTGGGTGTTCTAGGGGCTTCTCGCTTGTATAGCCAATAGTTTACCTGGTTTGTCACCAAGGGCATGGCTCCTTTCAATAAATTTGTTTAACTAAGTTTGCTCAGTTTTTCCCACTACGTTTAGCAAGCTTGTCTGAGCTCCTTCCTTTGCCAGATGTTCTGAGTTTGATTCGGCCTTCGTTTCTATGCTCTTAATTCCTCTTCAGTATGCGCTAAAGTGGTTTCAGTGGATCTCTGGGCTCCCCCTATTGCGTCAATCATTTCCCCCCTTACAACAACCTTAAATGCTTCCCACACTGTGCCAACGTGTCGCACACTGTTTTCATTTATCTGCCAGTATTCCTGTGTGCATCTTTTGATCTGTTCTCGAAAGGCTGTGTCTAGCAGGGCCTCACTTCTAAGCCCCCATGCTGGTACGGGGGGTCTGATTGCAAACACCGTCCAGGTGGTCAGGAGTGGGGTGTGATCGGATAACACTCTAGCCAAGTAATATGTATCCCCAAACATAGCTTGTTGTTCCTCACTGATGAATATATAGTTTAACCTAGTGAAGACAGCATGCAGGGGTGAATAAAATGAGTACTCTCTGGTCTCTGGATGCTGTTCTCTCCATAGGTCTTTTAGCCTGAATTGTTGAGCTAGTGTTGCTAAGATTTTGGCAGGTGGGGATGGGCGTGTATATTTGTTGTCTGATCTATCTTTTCGGGGGGTCCATTGTGCAGTTGTGATCTCCTCCCCATATCAAGGTACTATCTCTGAATGGACTCAGATGTTTATATAGTGAGTGGAAATAAACAGTGGCGTTGTGATTATGGGCTTAAGTGTTGATTACACAGACCTCCTTCCCTTCTATTGTGCCATGTAACAAGGCCATCCTCCCTTCGTCATCAATTTTCATGGTGATAATTTTAAGAGGGATGGTTGGGTCTACCCATATCAGGACCCCCCTGGCGTAAGTAGAATATGCGGAGCCTATCAATGTACCTCTCCAGCTTCTGGCTAACGCGGCTTGCTTACTTGCGTCCAAGTGGGTCTCTTGCAGCAGGGCGATTCCGACCTTATTCCGCTTAACGTGTGCCTGGATTCGGCGTTGTTTGACAAAACTTTCATACCTCTGACGTTCTACGTCATAATCCTGATCTTGTCAGCCATGGTGTTTGAAGGTCTGTTTATTCTTGTGAGTGGCACATTCAGCGCTGTCCTCTCAGGTCTCGACTATCTGCGAAGCTCTGGGTGTTCTCATCTTTGTTCTTGTCGTTCCCCCAACTTGTTTACCAACTCCTGTTTGCCCTCCCTCTCCCACCTTTGAACTCCTGTGTAACAAACATTGTCCAGCGGGGTTTCTCCTCCATTCGACCTTGTCCTTGTCTCCTGATGCCCTACGAGTCGGTTAACTATACCCAAATAACTTTCAGGGTTTAAGAGGTCTGCTGTAGTCTACTCATTTGTGGGGAGCAGACTATCTCCGACTTGCTCCTTAGGCTGATCAATCTTGCTGTGTGTTAGTATATGTTCCAACTAATACTTGTGTAAACTTAGTTCTTTTTGTGTGGTAATTGGACTAGACTAGCCTGTGTCCTCGCTGGGCTGTCCTTAATGTACACTGCGTCCTTTTGTTTCAAGGTCCTGTATCTGTTCTCCGTCCATCCATTCTCTGGCCTCAGCTGGCGTCTCGAAGAGTAGCACCCTGTTATTTGTGCAGTACTTTTAGTTTCGCTGGGTATAGAACCATATAGCGTAGACCGGCTTTTTTAAACCTAGCTTTCGTGTAAATAAATTGTGCCCTCTTCATTTGCACTTGGAAGGTGTAATCAGGATATATGGCAATCTTCGCTGAGTCTCTTTGGATCTGACATCCCATTGTCGAAAAAGCCAAGATTGCTTCTCTGTCCTTGTAATTAACCACTTTGGCTATTACTGGTCTAGGTGGTGCTCCTGGCGGCGGTCGCTTAGTGAGGGACCGGTGAGCTCTTTCAATGGTAAAACCCTGCAAAAGTTTCTGTGCCCCGATCTCTTGTATCAGCAGGTTCTCCACATAGTTAGTGGGATCCGTTTCCTCAATGCCCTCCGGCAGGCCCAGGATCCTAATGTTATTTCTGCGTGCCCTTCCTTCAGCTTCTTCAGCCCTATCTTCTAGTTGCTTCACTTTCTGTGCCAGTTCGTCTACGTTTTTCAAGAGCCGAGTTTTGGCCTCAGTGTTTTCACGAACCTGGGTTTCAAGCTTGTCCGTCCTTCCAGAGATATTGCGGACATCTTGTCGCAATAGACCCAAGTCTATGGCCATTGCGTCTATTTTGTTCTCCATGGTTGTCTGCAGCGTTTTTTATGGCCTCTAGTATCTGTGCATTTCCTGGTTCCGCCGCTGGCTCTGTTGTTCCGGGAAACGCCATCTCATTACTAGCAGGGATGGCTTTGATTATCGGTAGCCCCCCAGCTGTGAAAGTTTTCATGGTGGTCTGCTTTTGCCTGGCTTTCGCCCCCTTAGTGGTCATTATACCGAGGCCATAGGGCTATGTGGGTCTCAGCCTGGGGCTGTATGTTCCTTTCAGATGTCACGCAGTTGAGCAGTAGCGTCGTATTTCTTCACCTGTTGTGGGTGCTGTGTGTTAAAGCCCCTATAGTTCCAGGTCTCTGGACGTCACCTCGCGTAACACTTCTTGATTGGATCGTGTTCGCACTGCGGGACTCAGTTCCTGTTCTCAAGTCTCCTTATTGTGCCGGGGCGAGTCGCCTAGTGCACACCAATAGCAAGCTGTGCCCTGTGTGCTGGGCTTTTTTGTGTTAGTGCACTGCAGCCGCAGGGCAGCCAGTCCAAATTGCACCCTGCAGTAGACTGGCCACCAGTTCCTGTGTTGTAACTACATACGTTGTACTGCATTTGCATGTGTTAGTCAGATCAAAGACAGGGCATTGATCATTGGGAAGATCATGCACATCCCCCCACCAGGGCAGTTCCTAACCAACTTGGTGACCAAGGCAAACTAGAATGCACCTCCTCTGACTGGCAACTGTCACTCCCAAACTACATCTCTGTTTCACACAATAAAACCCTCCTCAATATCCATGAATAGTTGCTAAATGAAGGAAGCTGGTTTCATTACATTGTAATTCAAGGTGAAAACCCAGCTGTTTCTATCCAAGTAAATGGTAATTTAGTCACCTGCTCTTAGGGAATGCATTGCTTGAATGCAGTTTAAAACTGTCCATAGTAGCACACTGGTGTGACCAGCCTGCCACGGTATGAGGGCTCACTGGCCCTATGTTGCAGGCATTCTGTTTGAACCACCTCACTTGTATTTCCATCAGGGTTAACACTAGACTATTGTTGATTGACTATACACTCTTGGCTTGGGTATTACTTGTAGCCTTTAGACTGTTTAAAGCTTTCCCTTGGGGCTTTTGGGCTTTTCACACTGTCATGCGCTTGTTTATACAGCCACTTAGTTTCAACAGGTACCACTTTTGTTGGTTTCGTATAGTTCAGTATTCAAAGTTACTGTTCCTGCTGCTTTCATACACTCGGTTTATTTCTTTTCACTTGGTAAGAGTGTGAGCCTTTTCCCCACTCTTACATGTGCTTTGCTGTGTGTGTTTTTACCATTTGTGTGATCTTGGGCTCTGGAGCCTCACCTACTCCATGGGCATCATTTTTTTGTGTGTTACACAGCACCTCCAGTGCAGTGACACAGGGTTGTCTTTCAGACTTCCCACTGACTCCATTTTTCTGGGACTGACTACTGTCTCCCAGAAACATGTAAAGTTGCCATTAACTTTATGTAGTCTCTTTAAACCACAAACCCAGTACACCCCATCTTACATGGAGAATTGGAAAGGGTTAATTCGTATCCCTTTTTGTCTGTTTCTCTTGGAGCACTGTTTCGCTCCCTTTTCATCAAGACTTGGCTGATGGCAGTGGTAACTACCCTATTTTTCATACCGCGGTTATCTTAAATAAACATGGTATTTGTTTTAGGCTATTTTATTAGCCTCGAACATCAATCCGCTTGACCAAATATATTTTATTTCGGCTCCGGCTGGGTTTATTCACCATTTCTTTTTTAAAGTCTTTCTCATGTTTTACTCTGCGCAGCAAACTAGGTTTGGTTCCTTTGTTCGCATTTTTTTTCGGGCTTCTGCACAGAAGCCCTCCTTAAGGCGCCTGAAAGTCTGGGTAGGCAGGATGTGAGAGAGGTGTCTTAGTACCCCTGCCATGGGTTCTCTTGGTAACCCAAGTTGCACTCCTGTTTGATTGGCTGGGGGACTGTCCTTGCCAGGACAGCCACCCTGCTGTGTGATTGACAGCCAGGCTGTGTGAATGGGGGAAACTGCATAAAAAGCAGGTCTCTGGGACTAGAAAAGCAGAGTCGCCACTGGAAAGAAAGAACCGACGAGGAGCTGACAGAAGAGGAGTCCTAAAACGACTGAACCACCTGGTGAAGCCCTGCTGCAGGTCCGAATCTTCAGAATCCGACGACAAGAGAGGATCCTCCAGGAATCTTCTTCCCTTGAGCTGGTGGGACCAACCAGTTTGCCCAAACTTCAAGCCAGGACCCCTCCTTTGGTTGAATTTGCTGTACAGAGCTACAGTGGGCCGGATAGCCAGGAAGGTCGGACCCTGCTTGGGTTTTAAGGAGCGCACCTTTTAAGCGTTGCTTTGCTCTGCTGCTTGTTTCTTCCCTGGGTAGTGCAGGACCCTCCAGTCTTCCTACTTCTTGTCAGTCCGACAGTCGCTTCAGGAACCGTGAGCCTGCAGAAACTACCAGGAACGTCCGCCTCAGCTACAGCTTCCTCTCCGTTTTAAGGTACTGTGCAAATCCGGTTGCTCGTTTCGTCCAGCCGCGGGGAAAGTGTGTGAAATCTTTCTCCAATCCGAGGGCTTGTCCTTCTCTTCTCTTTGAACTAACTTTTCTGCGCAACCAACTCCGTCCGGAACTCGTGGCACAAACCTTACCACGAACTACCCTGAACTGTGTGATCTTGAGCAAAAGACTTCTGACCTAATGACTTTGGCCCTAAGCTTTTTTTACCTGATTCTATCACTGTAGTTCCTCTTGCTCAATTGCCCTGAGTACTTACCTGTTTGTGTGGTTCAATTTCTATTAACTTTGTCTTTCCCTCTCTTTTAAATGGCTGGAGTGCCATTTTGCTCCCACTTCATTTTGTGAGCTTAACTTGTCTGGAACTTATTGGTAGTGGTGTGGTGTATTAAGAGTGTGACTTTTAAACTGCTTTAACTTGGTGAAATGTTATACAACTGATGAGTAAAATAAATGTATATTCTTTTACTTGAAAACCTTGAATCAGTGTTTGTTTGAATCATAGTAATTGCTGTCTTTTGTGTCTATTTGATACTGATAAGTCTGGCTGCTCAGCCATCGCTACCACTTTAACTGTGTAGTACAGGCTTGTACCAAAGGTGAATTTGTACTGTCACTTGTAGTCTTAATTGTGTGTGGTGTTCCCAAAGGGTACTGCATATAATTCTGCCTAACAAATGGTTTACTGCTATCTTGGTTTCAAAGAGAATTGTATTTTTTCTTCAACCAGCTCTTACAATTCTTCTTCAAATGTCACTAATCAGTATGAGTGGTTTCTGTTAGAACCATAGTTCAGCACTTGCATCAACTAGTACCTGGCTCCTTCTTTTGCCGGGCTCTTGTAGGGAACACCTTCTGCCCTACAGGTATACTCGCCTGCCTGTCTACGTCTTCAACAACAAAACAGAAAAAAAGTGTTTCAGTGGTAACTTCCAACTTAGAATAACAACAACTTCATTGGGCTTCTTCAGCATAAAACTTTAAACGAGTTGTGGGGAAACAAGACACCACATTAGTCCTCTTTAAGACTTCTTGGCAACTATGCTCCCCTCTCTCTGGATAACCTTCTCCAGAGGGCAGCCTGTTTGTCACCTTTTTTTTCCCCTCTGTACCAAAAAACAAATAATGCTCAACAGATAGTCTAACTTTTCCTCTGTCTCGGCTTTGTCTGTGTATGTTTCTATCAGCATAAGATCTGTGTTTCATAGCACATAAGCAGTAAGTCTCACAATCCTTAAGCCTCCCAGTATTGCTCTCTGGCCTTGAGTGTGGTTTGTTATATTGGTTTTGTTGATTGAATATACACTCTTGGCTTGGTTATTACTTGTAGCTTTTAGACTGTTTAAAGCTTTCCCTTGGGGCTTTTGGGCTTTCCACACTGTCATACGCTTGTTTATACAGCCACATAATTTCAACAGGCACCACTTTTGTTGGTTTCGTATAGTTCAGTATTCAAAGTTACTGCTACTGCTGCTTTCATACACTCGCAAATGAAGCGGCCTGCCGTGAGCACACGGACAGAGCCGGAGAGCTCCAGAGTCACTTGCAAGCTTTGAACTCACCGGGTAAGTCGCTCGATTACACTTCGCTCGGTATTCACAGGTCTTCGGTACTAGTGGCACCTTGTGGTTAGGTGGATAGCCTCCTCTGATCCTCCTCCGCTCACGCCACTCGGGAATGGACCTTCTCTGCTTATGAGAGGGCCAGGTGCAACCCAGCCACCTAGAACCTCCGAAGAGGGAACACTTCCCTCGCTACTGCTGCTTCCTGCTGCACAAACTCTTCACAATGAAAGGTCACTGGGCAAGCGACCTCTGCAACAGGGAGAGGCAATGGCAAAGACTCGCAGGACCAGTAGTCCTGGCGTTTTCTCTTGCCACAGATTTCCCTTTGAGCTGCAACCAAGGCCCATGCTACATCTTCCTCTTCCGCTGCTCTTCTTCTCTCTCTCTTAATGCCTGCACCTGAGGGGGCTTTTTATGCCTCTCAGTCCCCTTCAGGTGTAGGTCATTTACACCAATTAGGAGATCACTCCCACAGTGGTGTTTCTTTGCCATCCCTCTTCTGGTCCCAGTAATGAGGGAATTATTGGACTTGAAATCCCTTGCAACAAAGTTAGTTTCTCTTGCTCTTTGTGCTTTGCTGATTTGCCTTCTATTTTCTGCACCATTTTTGAAGGAATTTTATACAATTGAGTGACCATTCTTGTTTGAAAAGAGGATTAAGGGGTTTTAGGCTTTTTGTGATTATTATTCAGACATCTTTCCATTACCCCCTTTTGAGTTGGGGAACCATTGGGCTTTACAATGAGTATTCTCTTTTATAACACTGTAGCCTTGGCTGATTTTACCTACATTTATATGGTCAACAAGTGGAACAGTTAGATTATTGTGGCAACAAGCAATTAAGGATTTTGGCATTTGTAACTTGTCTTCCTCAGAGGAAGTTAAATACTATGTCTCTACCCCATTGGTTCCTCTCACCTCTGAGCCTTGTCTCCTCCCAAGTGATCCTCCCGCAGAGCACCACCTCCAAGCTCAGGATCAGGAAGTGTCCGCCTTTCCCTGGCCACATGGGAGGAGACTTTAGTCAGGGATTTGGTGAGGGATCCATAGAATCTAGCACAGTAGGCAAGGAATTGTGGTAGAGTATAGGGTGGGAGGCGTTCGTTATGGCTTCCTGTTTTCAATCCTGTATTTAAGTAACCTTTTGTACCCTTCATGGTGGATGCCTTGTTGGTTGTTGTGGAATTAAGACTCAGGAGACAGGCGGATGCTGAAACAATAATTTCAGTAGTGAAAGGGCTAATTTCAAAAGGTAAATAATAATCAAGTCCTTCCGGTTTCCTTCACCGGTGTCTTGGCCTTCCAAAGTATACTGGCATTCATCCCAACTTGGTCCTATCTCGTGGTGTCCGGATAGGCCCACCACTCCGGTTATCCTTCTTCTCTCTTCTCTGTATCCTGTAGAAAGAGATCAACCCATCAGATTGTTTTGGCACGCTTTTGTAACAGTAGTCGGTTTCAGGCCCCCGCCAATCATAGTGTGTCCTGACTAGCCCCTTTCCCATTGGCACTTGAGACTTTATTCCGCCTCCCTCAAAATCCGCCGTCCCGGCGTGTTGCCATTCCCGTTCCTGGAGTAATGGGGAAAGTTTGCATCGGTCACGTGGTTGGGGCCGCGCTGAGTAGGGACGGGTCCGGACGCTGAGTGCCTTCCTCCAGCTACGGGCAGCTCCGGGCCCGACATGAGAAGTATAGCGGCGATGTTTCGGCCGCTTTCCCCCCGCGTCTTGGAGCCTCCGTGAGCGCTGCTCACCTTTATCCAGGCCGGCTCGCAGATCAGATGAGTGATGTGTCACTTTACTGCAGCTGTTAGCAGCGGTTCCTCTTCCTGTTCTCGCAACCGTATTAATGTTCGTGATCCGTTGGGTGGTCACGTCGCTTTGGACCCCAGTGTCCTTGGAATCGGGTGTGCCCGATTCGCCCTACGGCTCTTGCCGAGGTGTATCCTTACACATCCCCACCCCAACCCCAGGCCGATCGGGCCAGGGAGCACACCTGGACAGGTAGTCGGCCACCAGCTGGAACCTGGCAGGTCTGTGCAACGTGAGGAAGTCAAAAGAATGGAGGGAGAGAAACCAGCGGAGAACCCTCTGGTTAGTGTCTTCATGTTGGGCCAGCCATTGCAGGGGTGCATGGACCGTGTATAGTGTGAACCGGCGACCCCGCAAATAGTACCTGAGTGAGTCAACGGCCCATTTGTTGGCCAAACACTCCTTTTCAATGGTCGAGTACGCAGACTCATGGGACAGTAGCTTCCGACTGATAAAGCACACAGGCTGTAGGTCCCCCCCTTTTCATTAACCAATGCAAATTACATTTTCTATGTCGCCCCGCTTCATTTCCCACCTCTACAACTAAAGCGGCTTTTGTTTTGTCTCATTTAGGAGGCACTGCAGCCGCCTGGGCTAACCCATTGTTGGAATCCAATAGTCATGTTCTCTACAATTGTGGTGCCCTTCTTGCTGTGATGAGTAAAGTATTTGATACACATTATACTACTCAAGCTACTGACCTGGAACTCTTAAAGCATCGACAACGGAACAATTCTTTATTGGTCTATTTGGCCCGGTTCAATCCGTTGGCAGCAGAAACTGACTGGCCTGAAGAAAAGAAGACAGCCGTCTTTTATCAAGGCCTCTCAGATGAACTAAAGGACATCCTCTCCACTGTTCCTGTAGTTCCCACGGCATTCGGGGAACTGCTAGATTTAGTCCTTCAGATTGATGCTCGTAAATCCGAAAGACGTGGCGAAAAGAAACCAGCATTGTTCAGCACGGTTTCAGCAGAGGCCTCGTCTTCTTCACTTCCTGCACCAGAACCTATGCAGATTGGTGTGGTTAGGGGACCACTTACCCCTGCTCAACGAGAATATCGTAGATCACACAATCTCTGCATGTACTGTGGGGCCTCTGATCACTTATTACCTGAGTGTTCCAAAAAACCTAAAAGAAAGGCGGGAAACGCTAAATCCCGACAGTAGACAGAGTCCCTATGTCGGGAAACTCACCTTTGGACTCTACATTACAGAATCCAAGTCATTTAGTCCGCCTACCTTTTACATTTTCCTTAGATCACGGTGTTTCATTCCAGACAACAGCTGTGATTGATTCAGGTGCAACAGGTAATTATGTTGATCAATGCTTTGCTTCCATGTCAAGAATACCACTGGTTCGCAAAACTATACCTGAAACAGTGAATGCAGTGGACGGTTCAATTCTTGTCTCAGGAATGGTAACTCACCAAACAGTTCCACTGCATATGAGTACCGATGAAGGCCATACTGAAGACATATCATTCGATATCATTAAAGCACCAGCTTACAAAGTCATTCTGGGCATTCCATGGTTGAAGCTTCATAATCCTGCCATCGACTGGTCGACATCTCAGATTCAGTTCCCTCCCAATATATGCAATACTCGATGTACTACATTACTCGGTATTACCCAGGATAGTCCAGTCAGGGCACTAGTTTCTCCTACTATGCATATTGGAGCTGTCTCTAAAAATGTTGTCTCTGTGATACCTTCTCAATATGCAGTTTACACAGATGTTTTTGACAAAGGGATGGCGGAGACTCTACCCCCACATAGAGCCTATGATTGCCCAATAGACCTAATACCAGGAGTAAAGATACCATCCGGCAGAGTGTACTCCCTCACTCTCAAAGAAGATGAAGTCCTTAAAGATTACATAGACAAGGCTTTGACCATGGGATTCATTCGTCCTTCCAAATCACCAATTTCATCACCACTTTTCTTTGTTCCTAAGAAGGAAGGGGATCTACGTCCTTGTATTGATTATTGTGCTTTGAATGCAGCAACCATAAAAAACCAGTACCCTCTTCCTCTGATTTCTGTCCTCCTTGATCAATTGGGTTCTTCCAAAATATTTACTAAGCGTGATCTCAGAGGAGCCTACAATCTCGTCCGCATGAGAGAAGGGGACAAATGGAAGACCGCATTCAAAACACGTTATGGTCTATTTGAGTATCTTGTCATGCCCTTTGGTTTATGTAATGCCCCGGCCACCTTTCAGGCATTCATGAACGATCTGTTTTACGACATTCTTGATCAATTTGTTGTTGTCTACCTGGATGACATTTTGATTTATTCACAAAACCAGGAAGACCATGAAAAACATGTCAAAACAGTACTCCAACGCCTGAGAGAACATAGATTGTTTGTAAAAGCCGAAAAGTGCATATTTCATGCCTCAGAGGTGGAATTTCTGGGATATGACCTTACTAACAATGGAGTGCGCATGAGTCAGTCCAAAATTAGTGCGATCCTGGAATGGCCTGTGCCCAATTCAGTCAAATCTTTACAATCATTCCTGCGATTTGCAAACCTTTATAGACGCTTCATCAATGGATTTTCTGAAATCTCTGTACCTCTTACCTCTCTGACAAGGTGCCATTTGTATGGTCTTCAGAAGCTCAGAGAGCTTTTGATCAATTAAAATCAGCCTTCACTTCCGCCCCTGTCCTCAAACATCCTGATCCCGAGCTTCCTTTTTTTGTTGAAGCAGACCCTTCAGGTTATGCTCTTGGGGCGGTGTTGTCTCAAACCTGTCCTTATTCGGGAGAGATTCATCCTGTTGCCTACTTCTCTCGTAAATTGACAGCTTACGAAAGAAATTATTCCATCACAGAACGCAAACTTTTAGCCATCAGAGACACATTCTTGGAATGGAGACATCACCTTCTGGGGGCCAAACACCTTGTAACTGTATACTCGGATCACCGCAGCCTGTTAGCCTTCAAATCTATGAAATGTCTTACAGCTAGACAGGCACGGTGGCATTTATTCTTTTCACAATACCAATTTGTTATCACATACCGTCCTGCTAAAGCTCAATTTTAGGCTGATACTCTCTCTCGCTTAGATGCGGATGGCCAGTCTCAACAGATCGAAGCACTTCCTCTTCTACCGAACAAAGTTGTTTGTGGTTGTTCGGTTCAGCCCTCTTTGCGTTCAATCATCCTTGATTGGGTCTCAACCCATCCAAAAGAGATCACTGACCTCAACCTGGAAATAATTCAGGGTATGCCATTCATTCAAGGGCGCGTCTATATACCCTCAGGTCAAGCTAGAGATTTAGCGCTTCAGTGGTCTCACGATTCTTTGATTGCTGCACACCCAGGAAGTAAAAAAACTCTTGAAGTCCTACGGCGTTGGGCTTGGTGGCCTTCCATAGTTCGTGATGTAAAGGATTACATTTTGACTTGTTCCATATGCACTCAGTGTAAAACTTCTAAAGCCAAACTAGTCGGTTTGTTACAACCTCTTCCTGTGCCATACAAACCTTGGCAGATGCTGTCAATGGATTTCATTGTGGAACTTCCTGACGTTCAGGGCTATTTCACTAAATATGCATTGTTCATACCTTGATCTGGTTTGCCTGCAGCTCCAGAATTGGCGAGACTGTTCTTGACGAATGTGTTTAGTTTCTTTGGATTACCCTCGGTTATTGTTTCCGATCGTGGCACACAATTTACGTCACGATTCTGGAAGGCTCTTACAGCTTCTCTGGGTATTGAGGACAGGTACTCCTCGGCTTACCATCCTCAAACGAATGGGCAGACTGAGAGAACTAATGCTACCATCGAACAGTACCTACGCTGTTTATGCCTTCAGTACCAACAGTCTTGGTTTAGTTCTCTGCCTTATGCAGAATTTGCATACAACAACTCTATGCATACATCAACTCGAGTTTCTCCCTTTTTTGCCCTGTATGGTGGTCATCCTAGGGCACTCCCACTTGATTCGGTATTACCAGCCATTAATCCTGCAGCAAAAGATTGCATGAGAGATCTCGATAAGATTCATCGGGATGTACGCTGTCATTTACTCCGAGCTCAAGACCGTGCCAAGAAGTATGCAGATGTGCATCGATCACCTGCTCCAGTCTATCGCAGTGGCATGAAGGTGTGGTTGTCGTCCCGTAATTTACGAATTGCAGGCAAACGCTCGCTTCTGCCCAAATATGTGGGACCCTATGTCATTACTGATGTTATCAATCCTGTGGCGGTTAAGCTTTCTCTGCCGCGATCATGGCGCATACATCCAGTCTTTCACGTCTCCCTGATCAAACCTTTCATCCATGGGACCCTTCTGCCTACTCGTCCTTCGCCGATCTTGGTGGATGGTGAGGAGGAATATGAGGTCTCGCGTATCCTGGACTGCAGGGTGTCTAGGGGTACGTTGATCTACCTTGTGGATTGGAAGGGGTATGGTCCTGAGGACCGTACTTAGGAGCCTCTCTCCAATTTGCATTGTCCGGTTCTTCTGAGGAGCTTCCATTCCGCCAAGGGGTTGCCGGAGTCTTTGGGGGAGGATGCTGTTACACTTCAGGCTTCCCCGTGGGCCTCCTTGCAGAATGCAACTTCTTTACAAGCTCCTCTATGGTCCAGGTACAGGCTACCATGGCGTCTGTACAAACGTCGACGGACTCCAGGTCACCTGACACGTCTTGTACGTGGAAGACGTACGGCAAGCCACGCCCCTCTTACGACTATAAAACCACCGTCTTCCAAGGGGCTCGTTGCTGCTAATTAGCGTTACAAGCTACAAGCGGTTTCGTCCGTTTCCTCTTCGTGTCTTCCTACACGATTCCTCATCTGAACTCCTGGTTTTGACCTTTGCCTGACTTCTGGATTGCCACGCCTCCTCCTTTACTCATGTCGTGCTCGTCTGGTTGATTGACTTAGAACGTTACTGGATCCGGCTCCCTTCTGTCTCTTGCGGTACTTGTTCCTGGTTGCCGCTCTGCACTCAGAACCAAATTGCTGTCTACTATCCGGATCATTTCTACATCTACTCAGCTATACTCGTGTACTCAGGTACATATTTAATTGGCTATCCCCATCTCTGCTTGGTTACCTCCACGACTTGTTTGGATATTTGTCTTCTGTTGGATTCTGCGACAATGAGTGACTTTCCTGTGAGATTGCCCTTAAGTGCATATAAACGCTTTCCTGAAACTGCACCAACCCGGTACTAGTGCGTCCCTCGTGCCGTCCGGGGCTACTTCCCTATAATAACATCCCTGTTTGTTATTTTCTCCTGTCGTTGTCTTCAGTTTCCTGGACTCCTTTCCTCAATATATCCTTACTCAGGTCAGTTGTTATCAATTCTATATCTATAGTTGGAACCGATATTGAATTAGACCATTCCACTCATTTTGTGTTATCCCTTGTAGATCACCCCGGGGAAGCTCCACTCCAATATCTATCTAGGTAGTTGCCCATTTACTTCAACTGTTCTAATCACTTGCATAAACCTCAACACTGTCTAATATCTTTGTATTCCTTTGCAGCATTGGTATTGGCGGTGTGTGTTCTCCCCGCTCTTTTATTCAATTGACACCTCTGTCTGTCCCAACTGAAACAGCAGAGGGGTACATTGTGGAAAAGAGCCCCTCTTTGAGGAAGCCTGAGTCTTGTACTCAGGGGAGCTGGGATGGAAGGCTGTATATCGATTCTTATACCACCATCATCTCCAAGGTCACTTCTCTGCATCCTCGACCTATTCCGGAGTGGTGAGTAACAGGCCTAAGTCTTAAGGTTTGTCCGGGGTCTGTTTTGATTTCGTGTTCTAGTATACTGGTTCGCCCGGGTAAGGTGGAAAAGGCGCCGGCATAGGGGGACAGCCTGTTAATGACCTCTGTCTTCATATCCAGGGATAGGGCGTCTCCCCAATTGACGGAGTCCAGGGTATCGGGAACGGTGTTCAGGATCTCTTCCGGTTCTGGTTCTTCGATATTCACAAAAGTGCCCAGAAGAGGCTCGTTCCATTATTTCAGAAGATTGATGTGATAGACCTTTTCTGGGGTGGTTCGGTCAGGTTGATGTACCCGTTAGGTCACTGGACTGAGCACATCAGTGATGTGGTATGGCCCTCTCCATCTGGCCAAGAGTTTGTTGGCGCTGGTAGGCAGGAGTACCAGTACCTGGTCTCCTGGTTTGAAGGTTCTCATTCGACTCCCTTTATTGTAATTCTTTTCCTGGGTTGTTTGGGCATGACTAAGGTTGGCTTGGGCCAGCGTGCGCAATGCGGTCAGATGTTCCTTTAATTCCTCTGTGTATTCGGTTAAGGATACCTCTTCGGTGGCTTCCCACTCCTCCTTAACTAAATCTAGTATCGTCCGAAGCTGTCTCCCAAACAAGAGCTCGAAGGGGGAGAAGCCGGTGGAAGACTGGGGGGTGTCCCTTAATACCATTAACACCAGAGGGATCACCCGATCCCAGTTTTTTCCATCTGGTCTCATCACCCTTCTCAGCATTTTCTTAATCGTCTTGTTATATCGTTCTACCAGCCCATCAGTTTGGGGATGGTACACCGAGGTTCTCAATTGTTTAATCTGGAGCTATCCACATGCTTGACGTAAGAGGGTCGACATGAAGTTCGTACCTTGGTCCGTGATTATTTCTGAAGGTATCCCCACTCGGGCAAAGAACGGAATCAGTTGATCGCATAATACTCGGGCCGACGTTCCCTTCAAGGGGAAAGCCTCCGGGTATCGGGTGGCGTAGTCGACTATGACTAGTAAGTATTTATATCCCCGGCTTGCAGGTTCCAAGGGTCCGACTATATCCATGCCGATCCTCTGGAATGGGATCGCTATAAGGGCACTTTCTGTAGCGGTGCCTTTGCGGGTAGGACCCCGCTAGTTAACTGGCAAGTGGGACAGTTTTTACAAAACTGTGCTACCTCACCATAAATGCCTGGCCAGTAGAACCTTTTCAGTAGGTTTTGTTGGGTCTTAAGAGAAGCCATGTGGCCTCCACAGGGATGGTTGTGGGCTAGCTGTAGAACTATGATGCAGTGATTCTTTGGTAGCACCAATTGTTCCTTAACAGCGTCGTCGTTGCCCTTATACCTCTGGTATAAGAGACCCTGCCGTAGAAGGAACCCTGGTCCTCTGGCTAGGTTGGGTTCCCCTTCTTGGGCTGCCCTTTCCCGGGCCACCCGTAGAGTGTGGTCGGTTAGGGTCTCCCCCCTAATGGTGTCTTCGTTATCTTCTAACTTCCAATCGATGGGTCGGGTCATGTAACTGGCCTGACACCATGCCATCCGGGTCCGCCTTTTTCGTCCTCGTATGGATTTCAGGGAAACAGAGTCCGTCCCCGTAACATTGGGTTCGGGCGGAGTCTTCTTCCCGTCCTCTAGGACCCTTAATGCCTGTTCAAAGTTGGGTAGGTCGGTCTCGATTACTACCAGGGCAGGAAGAAAAGGTAGGACGGCAGCCCTCAAGGGAGTGGATGTGTTATTCAAGTCAATCACCACATCCTTCTTCGGATAACACTTTACGTCCCCATGAATGCATCTAATGGGTACCGTTATATTAGATAAGCACAGAGTGTTACTTACGGTTGGTGATATGGCGGTCTGCCTGCTGTCGAGGAGGGCGCGTGATGGTCTGCCGTCGACTCGAATATCCACCACATATGGTCCCAGGGTACACTCCTCCTCTACCGGGTTCAGGTATCCAATGTTCATTGGTTTGACTGGTCTTCTCCTGGGACAAAACCGGGCGATATGGCCCCATTCGTTGCAATCATAGCATTGTGGTTGCTTGTATCCAGGTGTCGACATAGGGGCTTTCTCTTCGACTCCTGGTCTCTTGTCCTCTGGTCTCCTGGTGGTCTCATCGGAAGGTCTCCATGTTATGGGCAGGTCTCGGCCACTCCTAAACATATGAGGGTCGGATATTGGGATGGCTATGCGGGCTGTTACTCCTGTAGGCTGTAGTCGGTGGTGACCCGCCTTCTGGCATGCCAACGCAATATCCACTGCTTCAGTTAAGGTGGGTCGATGGTGCTGCCTGACCCACCTCTGCATTTGTCCTGGCAGGGCTTTGATAAATTGTCCCAGGATTATTTTATTGAGTAGGGGTTGGTTAGTTGGGTTTGGAGCCAGTAGCCATTTCTCGACCAGGTCCTTTATTCTATAGTATAGCTGGCGCAGGCTTTCCCCAGCCCTGAGCCTGGTCTCCCTCAGTTGGATCCTATAGGCTTCATCATCCAAGCCTAGGCGATCTAGTACTGCAGCCTTAATTTCCCCGTACGGAGTGTTGCCATTGGGGTTCACCGCCTGGTAGGCGCCCTGCATCACCCCAGACAGGAGGGGGGCGACATACTGTCCCCATCGTTCCGGAGGCCATTGCGCATTTCTAGCAATCCTTTTGAAACTGGTGAAAAAGAAGGCAGGGTCCTCTCCATCCTTATACTTCTGCAGGAGCGCTGATGGCACCAGTGGTTGGTTTCTTGTATTGTTCACTGCGTCCGTGAGACGGGAAATAGTCTCATGCTGTTTGTCCTGAGCAGTGGTTTGTATGGTGCCCTGTAACTGGATGGCCTGTTGGAAGGCTTGCCGATCCGCAGCTGCTTGTTGGGACTGCAGCTGTACTAGTTGTTGCAACTGCTGCTGGCCCTCAGACAGAGGGCCTCATTATACGGTATGCGGTAAAAAACGGAATTTACCGGCATGGCGCTATTAGCGTGTCCGCCCTCGCAGGCGACCGTTAATAGCGCCCCATTCCGAGTACGCGGACACGCGCATAGTGCCATGCCGGTAAATGACCCTACCGCCATGCCGCAAAAGTCCCCCAAGAGCACCTTACCGGCTTTGACCAAAGTGCTGATAGCACCTCCGCCCTCACGCTACATGGAAATAGCGGTTACCGCTAATAGCGCTTACTGCCATTAGCGGTTACCGCTATTAGCGGTCACCGTAAAAAAGCGGAACCGGAAATAGCGTCATCGCACAGGAACGGGAAAGAGCTCGGCGGCCATCTTTAAAAACACAATCCATTGCCATCCTCTGCACGCAGGACCTGCAGCAACACCACAGCTGGAAAAACCTCTTCCCACGACATCAAAGAATGCCCAAGGCCCTAAAAAAAGGTGATGCGCGCCAGCGCAAACAACGCTTCTCCGACGAGGAGTTGACAATGCTAGCAGACACACTAGCTGAAAACGCAGATGAAGTGTTTGCAAGCGACATGCGGCGTCCTGCACTGCTGAGAAAAAAGGAGATCTGGGCAGAGGTGGCGCGGAAAGTCAGTACGGTGGGCACCACCCCCCGCACCGTAAAGGACGTGCGCAAGCGGTGGGGCTATCTGCGCCTCCGTGTACGCAGTATACTATCGGCCAACAGGAGTCTGGCCATGGGCACAGGAGGCGGAGGAGGATCCCCGATGAAGATGCAGGCGTGGGAGGAGACATGTGCCAGCACCATCAGCATTGAATCCATCGAGGGAGTGGGCCAAATGGAGCGCGGTGTGGCAACAACGTCAGATGGAGGTGAGTGTCCACGCAAAACACTGCGATGCAAAGCATGAGGTCCTCCCCCAAATGTGACATGGGAATTATCTAATGGATGGGGGCATCACACACACATGTATAGAACCCTGCACATATGGCGTGCACATCCCCACACAACCACATGCATGCAGCACCTCACACACGTGTCACCCTGACTCATGTCTGGATGACCCACCCATCTGGCCAACAACTGCATGTCCAAACTAGATGTCCAAATCCATAGAACTGCAGCAACAACAACATATGCATGATGCACGTTGACCCATCACTGATGCTATCCCTGTCTTGCTCCCCCACAGGCTCACAATCTGACAGTGAGGAGCTGGACTCTGCAACGCAGGCCCCACCACCCAAAAAGCAGGGCAACGGCAAGGATGCAGGCACCAAGGCCCAGTACATCGAGCGGCACTGGGAAATCTGGAGTGGCCCAGCAGTCCAAAGCCACACACGCACCGACTACACCAAGGGTTGATATCCCATCCGACACTGTGGTAGCACCCACACCACCCACCCCCACCACTCAGGAGCCAGAGGCAGAAGGCACGCTGTCCGCAGCCAATAGTTCCGTCGGGGAAGCAGCTACCACGGCACCCATGAGTGATGTGGAGGACCCAGGTCCGACACCGGAAGTGCAGCGTACACCCAGTCCCCAGCTGTCTTCACACCACAGCCCATGCAACACACCAAATGGCAGCATCCATGAGGTGTATGCCGGAGAATCACTGGCAGGGTTATTGAGTCCCGTGGCGAGCTCACCTGATGGCGGCCACATGCAGCAAGCTGCGCCGAGGAGAAACAGGGGCAGGGCCACAGACGAAAGCATAAGGTTGGCCGGCAAGTGAGCGAGGCTGCCTTGTCCAGGGAGGAGATTCGGGAGTTTTCAAGGGACATGAAAGCTGCCATGGACAGCAACACGACGCGCTTATGTAATGAGATGGCCGCTGTGAGGCAGGTCCTAACCCACATTGCTGAGGCGATGGAGAGCATGCGTCACACACAGGGACCTGATCAACCAGGCACCTCCTCGTCTGCCAGCTCCGACCAAACAAGCACCCTGCGCAGGTCCAGCCGGTCCTTGCGGCGGCCAGACTCACAACCCCCCAATGGTGGTAGTGGAGGAGGGAAGTAGGGCCAGCCTGTCACTGTTGACACTTGCAGACTAATGCAGCACTGATGTGCACACCATGTTTGTGGGAGTTGAGGAGGGGAGTGAGGGTGTCTGGGGGAGTTGTGGGGGGAGGGAGGTGAGGGTGTTTGGGGGAGTTATGGGCGGGGTGAGGGTGTTTGGGGGAGTTGTGGGGGGAGGGGGGTAGGGAGAGGATGTTTGGGGTGGAGGGTACATGCACTTTTGATTCACATAATGCTCAATACACACGTTATGGCATGGATAATCACATGACTGGACATTGATTACTGTGTATGTGTGCTTTATTGGTGAAGGGTGCACAGTGTCAATGTCCTCCCAATACCCAGTGCCCTGAGCTCCACATCAATTGCACCCTCCTAATCCATGTGTATCAGAAACAATGGTCTATCAGGTGCTGGCGCACAGCACGTCCCTCCAGGGCATCGCCACCTGCATGACCTGCAGCCCCCTCTCCTCCATCCTCATCCCCGTCATCATCCTCAGCAGGTGGTACCAGTTCAATGTCAGGGGGCATTGGCACATTCCGTCTGATACACATATTGTGCAGCATGACACATTCCATGGTGATCTTGGCCACCTTCTCATGCCCGTACAGGAGTGCCCCGCCCGATCTGCTGAGGCACCGGAAGCGTGCCTTCAAAAGGCCAAATGTCTGCTCAATTACCACGTGGGTACGGGTATGTGCACGATTGTAGTCCTCTTCGTGCCTGTTTTGTGGGTTCCATACAGGGGTAAGGAGCCACCTCTTCAGGGGATAACCGGCATCACCTGCATGGGTGCAACAATGGGTATGTGTAAGTGTTTACATCAAGTGGAACCTGTACATATCACACAAACAATCATAGCATTGTGAAAGACATCCACTGATTCAAGCACGCATGGCAATCAGGGTAACTGCAATGTGGGAAGGTGAGGTAGTCCTTGCAAGTGGACATGCACCATGCATGCATACGGCAGAGATTGCCATGTCCTGGCTGAGTTTAAGTCATTCATGTTTCCCGGCCCTGGCAACGTTTGTACCACACTGCTAGTATACTGCCATTCCTCATTTGAAGTCACCATGCTGTTTAATGGCAATTCAGTAGTGTTGTACGGGTGTGGCTCACTTCAATGGCTACAGGAGATCCATTTGTATGCACTCATGGGCGCGGATCATTTCTGATGTTGTTCAGCGTACATTTCTGATGTGATTTTTCCATGCATGTTGCTTATTTGTGTTATGGGGCAAATGGTGTGCTGTGCGGTGTGCATGTGGTTGGAAATGGCATGTTTGGCGTAATGGATTGATATCTTTGTCCGGCAAATCACAACTTGCATGTGGTTTTGTGTCTGGTCCATTGTGGGCTGCCTCACTGGACAGTCATGCTAATATGTATGTCCATTCTTCTGACACCAGTTCACACCCAGTTAGAGTATGCATCTCCCACCCCCCCACTCACACCCAGTTGGAGTATGCATCTCCCACCCCCCCACTCACACCCAGTTGGAGTATGCATCTCCCACCCCCCCCACTCACACCCAGTTGGAGTATGCATTTCCCCCCCCACTCACACCCAGTTGGAGTATGCACCCACCCCCCACATTCACACCCAGTTGGAGTATGCATCTCCCACCCCCCCACTCACACCCAGTTGGAGTATGCATCTCCCACCCCCCCACTCACACCCAGTTGGAGTATGCATCTCCCACCCCCCCACTCACACCCAGTTGGAGTATGCATCTCCCACCCCCCCACTCACACCCAGTTGGAGTATGCATCCCCCCCCCCCACTCACACCCAGTTGGAGTATGCACCCACCCCCCACATTCACACCCAGTTGGAGTATGCATCTCCCACCCCCCCACTCACACCCAGTTGGAGTATGCATCTCCCACCCCCCCACTCACACCCAGTTGGAGTATGCACCCCCCCCACTCACACCCAGTTGGAGTATGCACCCCCCCACACTCACAATCCACATCACACTGCCATGTGGTTGGCCTGCTACTCACCAAGTAGCCACGAACGTTGTCCAGCATGTCGCTCCATGTATCGTGGTATTGTCGAGTTCCGCAGGACCATTGAATCATGGGTTGATCCGGGATATCGGGCACAACAATGTGTGATGATCTTGTTGGAGTCTCATACCATTTGGATGTTGATGGAGTGGTATTGCTTTCTGTTACGGTAGACTACCTCATTGGCATGTGGGACCACCAGTTCAACATGGGTACAGTCGATGGCCCCGATGCAACTTGGGATGCCTGCCAGTGAATGGAAGCCAACTTTGGTGTTGGAGATCTCCTGGGCAGTCCGTGGCATGGCTATGTGTTGACTTGTGTGCTTCAGGAGGGCATCGAGCACCTGGTTCAGCGTGCGTGAGAATACTGGTTGTGATATGCCATGCATCTGACCTACCGAATGCTGGTAGGTGCCTGTGGCCAAGAAGTGGAGCACAGTTACCACCTTCAGTAGATGGGGGATGGCAGTACGGATGTCTATGAGACTCACAATGTCGTCGTATATCATGTCTACAATGGTGGTGATGGTATCCCGGTCCAGACGGTACAGGGTGTGTATCTGCTCAGGGGTTACGTTGAATGGACTGGCTCTGATCCTGGGAATTGGTGGCTGCCTCTGTGGTATCACTAGGTGCACTGGTGGTGCTTGCTGCGCCTGTTTTGCCCTCCTCCTCCTCCTCCTGCGTCTCCTCTGTGCTGCCTGTTGTTGTAGCGGCTGCACTGCAATCATGTCCTCCAGCCCATGTAATGCTGCTAGTATTGCATCCATCTTGGTGTGGAAATGGGTATGGGAAGGGGTGTGGTGTGCTCTTTTGTGCTGCCAGTCTCCATTGCCTCCACCTCTGCTGATTTTGTCAACCTGTGGCAGGTGGGAACACTGCTCAGGTCTTTTAACGGGTGGTTCGCGATGCCGGTATTAGCGCCTTGCCGGTAAGGGTTTTTTGGGTCTTCGCCATGCCGGTATTGCCATGTCCGCATGGCTTGTGATGGCGTGCTATTAGCGCTATGGCGCTATTTCCGGACTGAGGGGTCGCGCGCCCACGGACTTGCCGCTAATAGTGGCACCGTACTTAGCGGTGCCGCTAATAGCGGTTTGTTCGGGTTGTGATTGTGGAGGGGATTTAACGATACCGGTAATCCCTTACCGGTACCGGTAAATCCCTACCACCTACCGTGTAATGAGGCCCAGAGTCTTTATCAATGCCTCCATAGCGCTGTCTTAAATACTACCTTCGTCGCCAGTGTGGAATTAAGACTCAGGAGACAGGCGGATGCTGAAACTATTTAATTTCAGTAGTGAAAGGGCTAATTGCAAAAGGTAAATAATAATCAAGTCCTTCCGGTTTCCTTCACCGGTGTCTTGGCCTTCCAAAGTATACTGGCGTTATTCCCAACTTGGTCCTATCTCGTGGTGTCCGGATAGGCCCACCACTCCGGTTCTCCTTCTTCTCTCTTCTCTGTATCCTGTAGAAAGAGATCAACCCATCAGATTGTTTTGGCGCGCTTTTGTAACAGTAGTCGGTTTCAGGCCCCCGCCAATCATAGTGTGTCCTGACTAGCCCCTTTCCCATTGGCTCTTGAGACTTTATTCCGCCTCCCTAAAAGGCCGCCGTTCCTGCGTGTTGCCATTCCCGTTCCTGGAGTAATGGGGAACATTTGCGTCGGTCACGTGGTTGTGGCCGCGCTGAGTACGGACGGGTCCGGACGCTGGGTGCCCTCCTCCAGCTACGGGCAGCTCTGGGGCCGACATGAGAAGTAGAGCGGCGATGTGTCGGCCGCTCCCCCCCCCCGCGTCTTGGAGCCTCCGTGAGCACTGCTCACCTTTATCCGAGCCGGCTCGCAGATCAGGTGAGTGATGTGTCGCTTTACCGCGGCTGTTAGCAGCGGTTCCTCTTCCTGTTCTCGCAACCATATCAATGTTCGTGATCCGTTGAGTGGTCACGTCGCTTTGGACCCCAGTGTCCTTGGAATCGGGTGTGCCCGATTCGCCCTGCGGCTCTTGCCAAGGCGTATCCTTACAGTTGTATATACTCATGTTTCCCATATTCCACTAGCATCATATTTTCAATGTTTTCTTTTAGATAATGGATCCCCAAAAAATAAAATAAATAATTGATTACAAGTCAAATACGACTTATCCATTAGGTGCCACAAAGTCAGAAAAGCACACAATTCGAAGAAGAGCCTCACATTTTGAATTATCAGGTAACATTTTTCCATATTTCTATTTTAAGCCTACTCTTTCATATTTATTTGAATTACAGTGAAACTAAGGTTCAAAACATTCAAAACATGGAGAAATCACCAGCTTAATCAGCCACAGTAATCATCAATGAAAATGTCTTTGGTCACTCTTATTTTTTACACCTGAATCGTTAAATATTTCACAATACAACTCTCAGACATGTAATTCACAATCATATTACTCAGTAGCTGTGATTGAACCATTCATGACATGTCACACATCATCCTTGTTAGGGGGACTGTTGCGCTCGATGAATATGGCCGCCTGAACGCTGGGCTCCATGTTGGGGAAGATCCTTTTCCGCAACCGACCTGCTGCGGTGCAGTAAATCCTGAATATCTTGGGTTGAACTCTACTACATCTCCCACTCCTGCAGATACTGGCTAACTTGCAGCCTTGGGAGGCCGTAGACCTGGGAGCTACAACCGCTTGAAGACCGCCGCGGGACTCCCCTGCAAAGACCCAGGCCGCAGCTCCAGGCGGCGCTGCTCATTCTACAATCAAGAGGAGAGGCTTCGCAGGACTGGTGGTGGCGGGGCGTCACCTCCCTGACTGCGCGCCTCGCCTTTGCTGCTCTGCCCAGGGGAAGGCTCTACGGCCATACCGCAGCACTATTATTCAGGCTGTTGGATGCTTGCTGGTGCCACTGTGTTCATTGCGCCTGAGCCCTCCACCACTTGGAGACAGCACCCCATCACGCCTGCGGCTCTTCGGTGGGCGGCTGTTGACTTCTGGAGATCCTCCCAGACTGGCGCTGGGCCCCCATCTCCCGGTTCGCTCTGGTCACTGAACTTTGTGCGCCTGGAGAGTGAGGCGCCGGTGCCTGGCTCAGCTCCCGGGTGCTCCTGTGGCTCCCCTCCCGCCGCTCACAGCATGATGTGACGCATCTTTGGGCAAGGTAGGACCTTCAATGGCGGCACTGCAGGGGCTTTTGGGAAGCCCGCAGTGCATGGATGCTGCGCGGCGGCGCATGAGAAGCAGGGGATCCACAAACCCTCCTAGGTTATAAGGACTTCCTCGGCCCCCTACGGCTGTAGCATGCCGGGCAGTCAGAACTGCCTGCTCTTGTGCGACGTGTGGCGACTGTGGAGTCAACGATCATACGCTGCGCTGGGCACCCTGGTACATTGGCCTCACTTTGTCCCCCTTCTACCTGGGGCTCCTCTGAACCCTCCCCCCGCACAGCTCCTAGTCTCCTAACTAAACTCAGACCAAGCTGGCTTCTCACATTACTGCCAAGAATTCATAGTTAAGCATCCACGGTGGCAGGACGCGGACATGCACTGTCTGACAACCTCCACTGTGCTCCTTTCATAAATCCTGCCTGCTGCGGGCACATACATCAACCTGGCACGTGGGGGCAAGGCAGAGTGCAGTGCTCCTTGATTGCGCCAGTGGTTCTGCCTACATATTACTGCTAGCGCCGGCTCACAGGTGTTGGGAGTCTCAGCAGGCTGTGACTTTGTTGTGCTGAAGCGGACTACTGGTCTGGCATAGTAACTAGCGGCACTGGCCCTCCTGTTGTAATTTTCGCATTTTTGAACCTACGTGGGGGGGCTACAGTCCAGCCTTGGACAGCCAGGGGATTCGGCTTACACCAAGCCACGTCCCTATGATGCATCAATCTGCCAACTCTAAAGCCGTGTACACCAGGGTCCCCTCCCCGATCATACTATTGTAAGGATCTGTGCTACATGTGTGGACCCCTCCTGTGCCTGTGTGATGGTGCGGGCTCCCCTTCATTGAGTTGGGCGACTCGGGCCCAGATACCAGACTGACCTATCCCGCAGCACCTAAGGGGCACTCCGCCCTACCCCCATGGCATCACGTCTTAACGTGTCCTGGACTCAGCTGGCAACCATTGAAGGGCATACATCCTGTACCTTCGGTTGCGGTAAGGGCATACATCCTGTACCTTCGGTTGCGGTAGGGTGGGTTGTGCCATTTTGTTATACGGATAACGTTTGATACCATGACAAAGGGGGCCAATATCAGTGTTCTATTAATATGTACACAAAGACAGCGCAAAAATCAGGCGGACTGCAGTCCAAGCAAGAGGCGTCTGCACCCTCAGATGCCCCACAGTCATCAAAAATGCTTGAATACATGCGCGAGCGCTTCACCGCTCTACACTCTAAGTTGGATGACATGATTGGGACTATATACTCAATCAAAGCTCACATTGAGAAGACAGATTCCAGAGTGAATGAGGTGGAAAATAGGGTGGGCACTGCCGAAGATGATATTGGAGCCCTCTGTTCTGAAGTGAATGCCCTGTCCAGGCGGGTCCAGGAAATCAGCAAGAAGAATGAAGATCTCGAATGATGCTCTAGACGCAACAACATTTGCATTATTGGTATCCCGGAAGACAACAGAGAGCGCCCCATGTAAGACTATATAGAGCGCACGTTGTTATCTCTACTAGAGTCCCAGAATCTGTCTCCACAATTCGCCATTGAGAGGGCTCATCTGTCCTTGGCATTGAAACCAAGACCTGAGCTCGCCCCATAATACCACAGGTGTTGAATTACCGGGACAGGGATGCTCTGCTGCGTATTGCTAGGGTCAAGTGTGACCTCTTTTTGGGATCCTCCAGGGTCCACCTCTTCCCGGACCTCTCCACAGCAATTCAACAAGGGCAGAAAACATTCCTGGCCGTCAAGAACAGACTGCGGGACCTTGGGGTCAAGTACTCAATGCTGTATCCTGCCAAACTTAACAGAATCGAACAATCCAACCCGGCCCTGTTCTTCACCATTCCTGAGGAGGCATCCAAGTTTATTGAGGAACACTTCCCCGGGTGACCCAACACCTGGGATGGTGCACTAGAGGCAATCACAATTCTTCCAAATGCTTTCATTCAGTTTCTAGTTTGGGTCTGGCCCTGATTGGTTCCCTGGATGGGGGCCTCTGCCTGTGTTGAGCCCGTTGGCTTCTGGCCCTTACCCGCTACTTCGATCCTTTTCTGCCTCAACTATTGCAATACCACTATGCTATGCACTGCATCATGTCTAGTAAACGCCCCGACGCAGTCTTGCTGCCGCTCGTTTGGCGCTAAGCACCCCAGGCAATGTCGCCACAGGTTATGTGTTGGGTTAAGTTGTGTTTGGGTATCACTTCTCTGATTGTGAGGGAGGTGTGGGTGGGAGGAGGGAGGGGAGGGAGTTATAGGTAGAAAAATGCTTGGCAAGCAATGGGAAGCTCGAATCTCCTTATTCTTTCTTGCAAGGTCAGTGAAATCTCTGATTCATGTTTTTTGGCCCGGTCACTATACCCCTACACCTGCCCGAGACCATTTGTTTCTAGAACCATACTACCGATGTGTAGGTGGCTGATTGTTTACAGTGCATGAGTTGGAATATCAGGGATGGGCAATTATGTCAAAATGAGGAAATTGCTACTGTATGTTGAACGACACCAGATTAATCTGCTTTTCTTACAGGAAACACATGCCCTTACAGGCTCATGTGAGGGAATCGTGAAGTCCTGGGGCTCCCAACCGTATTACACTGTTTATTCCTCCCAGAACCGAGGTGTTATGACACTCATCCGTCTTCAATTCCAGTTGAAGAAAGCACACATAGACCCTGCAGGGCGGTAGTTCCTACTCTTTGGGCTGTTACAGGGCAGGGAGATAGTGTTGCTCAATATCTATGGCCCCAACATCGACGACCCCGACTTCTATACATATCTCTCCTCGCTAATGGCTGGATTCCCGCTTGTTCCAATTCTCCGGGGGCGGCGGGTGACTTCAATACCATTCTTGATGTTCATTATGATAGATCAGGCTCCAAACCCCATCAACTGTCCAAGGCAGCTAAAACTATCGTGGAACTGCAAGCCCAATTCGACCTTACCGATCCATGGCGTCTACTTTATCCAAACTCTCGTATGTTTTCATTCTACTCTTCGGTGCATGATTCTCACTCTTGCATCGATAGATGGCTCCTCACAGATACCCTAGTTGGGAGCGTCTCCAATATGTCTATTCTCTCTAGGACACACTCCGATCACTCCCCAGTCACAATCTCGTTGTGGTGGGGCACTGATGAACACAAAACTCGGTCGTGGAGGCTCAAACCACATTCCCTGTTAGATACTACCTTTGCATCTGAACTGGGCACTAACTTTGAGGAACTCTTCACTTTAAACACGGGCACTGTCCAATCCCATGCTACCCTATGGAAGGTGTTTAAGGCTTATAATAGAGGCATGGCGATCTCCAAGGAGGCAGAGAATCTCAGGACTATTAGAAGGGACATTGATAAAAGTGAAACGAGGCCCACCCTTCTTGAAACCCAATATGCCACTACACAATCAACCGACACTCTGGCTGATACTGGCAGATCCCCACAATGGGAAAAACAAATTGTGCTATGCTATTGGAAGGGGTTGGTTCCTGGTTACCAAAATACACTACAGCTACCAGAATTCCTTGAGATCAATTGAGACTAATCTGTAACACCTGAAAAGACTGCCTCCCATAAGATTGTGCACCTCAACCTCCCTCTTTTTTCTACGTATTGGTTCAAAAGTCCCAGGCTTTAGATGCAGCGGCACCGGGGTCACCATGCCCTACTCGGGAGAGCCACAAAATGGGTTTTCAAAAATTGTGCTATTGGAGGGGAGTTGGTTCCTGGTTACCAAAATACACTACAGCTAACAGAATTCCTTGAGACCAATTGAGACTAATCTGTAACACCTGAAAAGACTGCCTCCCTGAAGATTGTTCGAGACATGAAAGCGCTTGGAGGAGAACAGCAACTGAAACTGCAGCAGGTATTCAAAGCTGGGAACTAGAGTGCGCGCCTCACCCTCCCTCTTTTTTCTACATACTGATATTGGCACTTAACTAGATATGTTTTGTGCGCATGCTGAGCGGGAACGGAAGTTCTTGGATTACCCCCAGGCCGCACAGCATTACGGCGAGGCCGAACGCCCAGGTCGGGTTTTTGCCAGGTTGATCAGACTTGAACGGCGTGCATCACATATCCCGGCAATAGAAAGGGCTGATGGCACTCTGGCTGTGACATCACAAGAAGTCAACACTGAATTCCGATCCTTCTATGAGAAGCTCTACTCTAACACTGATACAGCCAGTGGAACCGAAATAGCGTAGTTCTTGGACAGTCTCCCGCTCTCGGTTCTTTCTTCGACAACTAGAGATACCCTTGATACCCCGATCACATCAGACGAAATATCTAATGCCATTGACCAGATGGCTTCGGGAAAGGCTCTATGATCCGACGGTCTCCCTATCAAATTTTATAAACATTATAAATCCCATCTTGTCCCACCAATCCTGACTTTATGGAATGAGGCGTGCCTCGTGGGAGCCCTGGCCCCTTCCCTCCGTGAAGAAGTAATAACAGTTCTGCCCAAACCGGGCAACCCCTCCCCCCCCCACACAATGCGGCTCCTACTGCCCTCTGTCACTCATAAATTGTGACGTTAACATTTACGCTAAAGTGTTAGCCTTGCGTCTGGCCCCATACATGCACCATATTATACGCCCGGACCAATCCGGTTTTATTCCTGGCCGTGCTACCTCCTTCAATCTACACCGACGATTTAATGTACTGACGCGCATTGATCCCAGCAGGCAAGCAGTTGCAGCAACATTAGATATGCAGAAGGCCTTCGATTCTGTCTCATGGGGATACCTTTAGCAGGTACTTGAGAAATGCAACTTTGGTCCCGGTTTCAAAGCATGGGTCAAACTGTTATATTCCTCCCCTGTTGCTAGGGTCCGCACCGACAATCTCTGCTCAACCCAATTCCTGATAGCAAGAGGCATGAGTCAGGGCTGCCCCTTCTCGCCACTAGTCTTTTCCCTGGCTATTGAACCACTAGCCGATAGGATACGCCAGAGGCACGTGATTGGCGGGCCCATCGGAGATCATCCCACTATATGTGGATGATGCTCTCCTTTTCATTGGCCAACCCGAGCTCAACCTTCCTCCAATACCAATAAGAAGCTACCACCCCGCCATCGAATCTCCAGGGGTTCACATGGGCCCAGAATGCGTTTACATACCTGGGCGTAGTAGTCGCTCGTGATCCAGCCACATTGTATGATGCTAACCTCAGTAAATACCTAGCCACTCTAATCGGAAGTGCGCGGGTTGGACGAACCTGACGATTACCCTAGCTGGTAGGATAGCCATTCTCAAAATGCTGGTACTGCCGCAACTACTTTACACGTTCTTAAATGTCCCACTGTGGCCGGGATGAGAATTCTTTGCTACACTCACTCGTACCATAACACATTTCTATGCCACTCTGACGCGGTTCGGCTGAAGCTAGCAACACTAACCACCCCAATAACAAAGGGAGGATTCGGAGCTCCGAATTTTGATGGCTACTGGATAGCAGCTCAAGCCCACTTTGCATCATTCTAGTTCATGCCCTCTGACCCTCCCCTTCATGTCAAATTGGAGCGTCTTGCTGTGGATAGCAAAGGTATCCTTACCATAGTCGTCCTCCCTGCGATACCAGATTTGAACCCGCCGATCCTGTAGCCGCCAGCGCCCTAGCCTTAAGCAAGATGTGGAAAGAGACCGGTGACACACCGCCGTTTCACAGAGAGTTCCCCCTCTGGAATTTTTTTCCTGATTCCCTCGGGTTGACATAACGACCGCGAACCGCTGGGCGGAAGCCGGCCTGAATTTTATACGTGATATATTTGTACAGGGCACTTTCACTGAATGGGCCAATCTGCCGGGGTCCCTGCGGGGCAGGCCTTATCGTTGGTTACACTATGCGGGACTGCAACGTGCACTAAAGTCCAGACTCCCTGACTTCCCTTCACTTCCGCAAGATAACCATTTACTATCAGAACTATTAAACACTATTGAGGGGCAAGGTCTCCAGATTATACGCTACCCTTCAGAGTGGGATATCCCCACAGCTCACTAGGCTCGGGGAACTGTGGACCAGGGATCTGGGAACCGAGATTTCAGATCAACGGTGGGAATATATGTGCACTCGTACACACGTCATCTCATTCAACTCATGCAATTTAAGATCCTACACAGGTTCCACTATGCACCAATCATGCTTCGCCGCATGTCACAGTAACACCCCGCCACATGCCCAAGATGTAATTCTGATAGCGCAAACTATATACACATGCTGTGGTCATGCCCGCGACTTACACAATTCTGGACCGAAGTGTGTGCATCTTTCTCTTCAATGCTTGAGTGTACCATCGCCTCATCCCCCTTGATGTGTTTCTTTTACGATCTTCCCATGTTAAACCATGGCTCCAGGAGACTGTCGAGTCTGTGCCTGCTTCTCTCCACCCGGTGCATTCTCTTACTTTGGCTCCGACCTAGACCCCCCCACACGAACAATGACTGCACCGTCACATGGGCTGCTGACATTGAATAATGCTGGCTACTACTACAACCATTAAGAGCTAGACCAAGTAATATGTGGGGCCCCTTTCGCTCATACATCTCCTCCCTGTCTGCCAGTTCGGGGGACGAGGTCAGCGAGCCACCATCCCCCCCTCCTGAAGTTGCTTAGTCCCTTTGTATTGCTATACTCATGTTACTTGTATTGATGTCATTCCCCTGGTCACCTTAAACAGTTGTTCTACTGCTCATGAACGTTTTGTGACTGTATATGTACACCTGATGTATGTTCACTGATCAGGTATGTACTGTCGATGTCCGTTGTTGCGTTGCCAAGCTCTTCAATAAATAAAGTTTAAAAAAAATAATAATCATCCTTGTTCACATTGAAATATTTGCATCTGCAAATGCACAATCATTTTTTAAAACATGTGAATTTGTGTGTGCATTGTAGTAATTATCAATTATTGTTCAAATGTATACTATATAAAACCAATAGATGAACAAAAATCACAAAAGAAAGATTATTCCTAAAATCAATTCTGTGATTGTAAATGGTGGAGCAGCCACCTACATGGCTTTTTATATGAATAATATATCCTGCTCATACACAATACCTTTCTCATCCGCATCTATGTTGCCATTATTCCTCTCTACAGGTGAAGATTTGTGTCACGTTACTGTTAAAAGGGACGGCACGATAACTTCAGAAAAAGTGGTGTCTAGCGCTGAAAAGGCAGAAGAAATATTTAAACATTTCCATGGCAGTGGAATTGGTGCCCATTGTGGCATTAATAAGACTTGTGATGCAGTTGCCCAGCGCTACTACTGGCCAAACATGTATGCCGATGTTAGGAACTGGGTCACTATAAGTTGGCTATTTTGCATAATAAGTCTACAGAAGCAGTCGTGATATGCCCATTAGCATTTATTTCATTTCAAGCATCTTATGTGTTCCATATCTTCATGCATGCTTTTAATATATGCTTTTTCTTGCATACCATTTTATGAGTCCAGTTATTGGCTGACTGTAGTATTAAACATTTCAATTGCATGCATACCACACCTTACTTCAAACAAAATCCAATTCTTAACTCTTGACCTTGATATTTTACAATACCACATTTTCTTTACTCAAAACATTACAGGGTTCGAAATTGAGATTCTATGAGCAGGACCTAAAACCAGCTTCTGGGTGTCAGGCATCACCCATTAGGCAGGAACCACTGCTGGTGAACTAGAAGCTACCAAAGATGCTCCTTTGTACATTTTGTCCAGTTTGTATGAACCATTGTGTTTAAATGTATATTAGAGGTCTTCTAATTCTTATTTATTAACATTCTCAAATACTGAAAGTTAATGCCACATTTACATGTTTAGAAGGCACCAGTTGGCAGAAGGAGTCAAAAGTAGCTAGATCCTGGTAACGATTGGTTTCAACCTAACGAGGCTCTACCGTGCTAGAAGCAGGCATTGAATAGCTCCCAGCTCCCCACAATTTCAAACCCTGCATTACAATTCTAGTGTCCCTCATGTATTCTTGCTTAATCTTACTATTTGGGACTATTTGTCCCAGTTTTGCATGTTCCTCAGCTGCCTTCTTCTCGCCTCACACTTAACACTCTTTAGCATACTGTCAACCATTGCATGTCTAGGGCATGTAGCGATTTCCATGATAGTCTTGCCTCATGGATCTGTACTACGCACAAAGCAGGCCACGCATCGAATACAACAGAGGGTGGTGTGAGGAGCCAGGAATGAGACTCGGACACAAGGGGTTCACAGTTTTGGTTAAAGACTTTTAATCAAAGAAAAAGGGGGCGGGGAATGCCTCTTTCCCTGCACTGGATGTCTTTCCGTACCTAAAACAAAAACTAAGAGTCTGTCAGAGTTAAGAGGTCCAAAGTAAAACCGCCCCGTGTTCAAAGTACTATTCTGGCCATCACACGCTAACAAAGTAAACTCTGTGCTAAAAGCGTAAATTATTTGGCTTTAAGTGGTTTATAAATGTTCAAAAGAAGAATGCGTAACTCTAACACAAAAGTTCCAGAGGGACAGAGTTCCTTCCTCCATAGAGTAGTTCCCTTTCCCTGGATTTCTCTTTCTTCTGTTGTATGCTGAACGATATCAGTCCCTTGAATTTCTCTTAATTCATAGTGCAACTGTTCCACTAAAACAACTTGGTTCTTTATCCTTATCTTATTAGAATCCCTGGTGTACTCTCCTGCCAGGTTTTCACTTCTTGTTAGAATTGTTTCATCCAACCTTTGGCTGGTCCTTATTTATCCTTATCAGAACCCCATTTTGTTGATATATTTTTTGTATACTGTTCAACTTGTCTTCACCTGTTGTATTCCCCTACCAGGACTTTCACGTACTTTGCACTTGCCTGGTATCCACCCATGACAGGGCTTCCTTTGCATTTTCCCTGTACACACTTTCAAAGGTAATATTCTGTTGCCTTAGTTTTACACGGTCTTTTACCCCTTTCTGCTGATGTATTCTTTGTACACTGTTCACTTTGTCTTTGTGTGTTGATCTACCAGGACGTTCACCTGCAGACATGCTTGTTCTTCCCTGGTATACTAAGCTGCCAGAGCTTTCTTTACACTCTTGCAATTGCCTGGTACTCTCGTGTCAGAGCTTTCCTTCCCATGTCATCTGCCCACACCTTTAAATGTAATATTCTCTTGAGTCTACTTTTATCTAACACAGCACCTGCCTGGTACAATATCCTGTCAGGGCATTTCTTCAATATGAATTGCATACACTTGCAAAACGTAATGTCTCTTTTTGCTTTCCTTTTTTGTAAAGGGTTCAGTATTTCCTTTTCTCTCTCGTCTTTCACATGTTTCACATTCATTCATCTTAGGCGTAGCTCCCTGTACACCCGGTGTCCCTGCTTCCCTTTAACCCTTTAAGGAATTCACTGGCTCTTGCTGGCGTTCCTTTATCTTCCCGCGATCAGCCTGAGGTGGTCGTTTGGCTTCTCTCTGTTTCGCGCCGTTCGTTCCTTGGCTGATACACTTCCCACGACTCCTCCTGGGCTCTTCTGTTTTCCGTTTTGCTTTGGCAAAGGAAACTCTGCCGCTCCGCACATGCGAATGCCCAGGAGCCATGTGCTGGCTTCTGGTGTTCTCGCAGCATGCCTTCTCTTGTGGTCCACTTCCTGCTTCTGTCTACCTGAGCCAGATGGCTCCACGAAGGCCTCTGCAGCTCCACAGTCTCTCTGGGCTTCCCGAGAGAAGCAGCTTTCTCTTTCCAGTAGCCCGTCCCTGTGAGCTGTGGCTGTGGTTTAAATCACACGGCTACAGGACTGGGCTCCCAACAACTAGAGTGCAACCTGTGCTTTTGGTCTTTTATGTTCTGCACTACTCGATTCCTCTTCCTTGTCCCAGCTTACTTGTGGTTATGGGGATAGAAGTCCACCGAGCATCCATTTCCCCTGCCTTGTCCACACCTCCCTTGACAAACATGACCCCTCGACTATTGAACGACTCTACCCCCCCCCGACCACCATCACAGGACCACCCCCTGCCACTTCTTCCCCTTTCTGAGTATGGCACGTCTTGCCCTTTCCTGAACCATCGCTTCAACCCCCTTCCCTGCCTCCCTCGACCCGATTGCGCAAACCTCTCCCACCCAAACACAGAAAACACAAAGGCCAGTGGACTACTCCTCACCATCAGCTCTACACGCCTCTCTGGCCTACATCAGCTTACCTACTACCCTTTCCCACCCCCTCTTTCTCAGCCCCCTCTGTCACCTATGCCTTCCACCTCCCTATTTGAATAAAGCTCCTACCCCTGTCATCTCCAACCACCCACAACACCTACTCACCCACGCTCTGGACACCAATCCCAATCGGCACCTAGCCTGCCACCTCTGTATGCCCACACAACTTTTGCCACCTCACCGAGCTATTCACTTCCAACCCAAACTCCCACCTCATGCCAGTCCTCCCTCGAGGGCCTGTGACTGCCTGCTCACTCACACCAACACCAGATTCTTGGCAAAACTGATTGTCTGCAATGCATACTCCTATCTGTAAGGGAGGCATGATATCATCAAGGAGACACTGACACAAGAGCTGCAAGTTTTCAAAACCTTTATTTTAACTTGAATGGGGTTGGAAAACTCCTACCTTGCCCTACAACTACAATTTTAGGAGCAAACACTCTCCCCACGTTTGTATAGCACGGGGGAAGGTGGCACACTCATACTGGGTGACACACTCTGGCACTGGATGCAAGGGTGCAGTTCACAACGTGGATCAGCCCCTCCAAAACTCCACCACTGTCAAAAGCCTTGGCTGCATAATGGACTCTGGCCTAACTCTGTCAAACCACATTAACAATGTCTCCAAATCCTACCACTTGCACCTTACGCTTCTGAAACACATCTTCCCTTACCTCACCTACCTCAATAGACTGGCAGCAATTATGTTGATTGTCATGTCCAGACCTGACTATTCAAACTCACTTTACCGGGATGCACCGGCCTACTAAATAAACAAACTCCAAAGAGTCAAAAACTTGGCTGCCAGACGTCACCTTGCGCTCAGACCAGGGGATCGCATCTCCCCCGCACTCCGGACACTACACTGGCTCCTGACTGGACCAAGAGTCACCTTCAAAATCCTGTGCATTACTCAGCGAGTGGTGCACAAAGCTGGGCCAAAATACTGACAGGAAAAGATTACGTCTTACCACCCAAGCCACACTCTTAAGGTCAAGTACTGCCCTCCTCCTAGTGGTCCCCGCCTCCAATTTAGCCAAGATTGGAGGTGCCACATATTTAACTTTGGCACCTACATTGTGGAACTCAGTGCTGTGAGAAACCAAAGGGTGTCTCACCTGCTAGTCCCCGGGGATCGATCTCTCTCTCAGGTGGCCGGGGCACGCCCATCGCCTTTGGATCCAGACCCTGGTGGTGGACCAGTGCAGGAGGATCACCTGGGTGAGGAATCTTCAGGGAGTGGGGGTGAACAGCCAGTGGTGAGATGCGGTAACCCCCTTTCCTGTACTCACACCCCATCTTATTTTATAGGATTCTCCCAACTCTGCCCCCTTTCTACAAACACTGGTGCAAGAAGGAGGAGGCAAAAACAAAGAGGTGATGGCTGGAAGGTTTAGACTGAATCTTAACCACTGGCATTGCTCGGGGCAACCCTCCAGACCATCATTCTTCGCCTGCCCAGCCATTACAGAAGGGGAAAAACCATATGCAAATCAGGCTTGGCCTTACCCCAAAAGGGGAAGTCCAGCCTGAACTGCTAGCTCACATCCCTTCTGCACGAGACCACAAGCATCCCCAAACATGTTTCACCCTTGTTGGGGCTCATCAGTGAGGAGTAGCTTGGGTCTCTAGGCCCAGCAGGCACGGGACCCACATCTGGGCATACCCGTCCCATTCGGGGTGACAAAGCAAAAACAAAGAGGTGATGGCTGGAAGATTTAGACTGAATCTTAACCACTGGCATTGCTCGGGGCAACCCTCCAGACCATAGTTCTTTGCCTGCCAAGCCATTACAGAAGGGGAAAGACCATATGCAAATCAGGCTTGGCCCTACCCCAAAAGGGGAAGTCCAGCCCGAACTGCTAGGTCACATCCCTTCTGCACGAGACCACAAGCATCCCCAAACATGTTTCACCCTTGTTGGGGCTCATCAGTGAGGAGTAGCTTGGGTCTCTAGGCCCAGCAGGCACAGGACCCACGTCTGGGCATACCCGTCCCACTCGGGGTGACAAAGCAAAAACAAAGAGGTGATGGCTGGAAGGTTTAGACTGAATCTTAACCACTGGCATTGCTCGGGGCAACCCTCCAGACCATCGTTCTTCGCCTGCCAAGCCATTACAGAAGGGGAAAGACCGTATGCAAATCAGACTTGGCCCTACCCCAAAAGGGGAAGTCCAGCCCGAACTGCTAGGTCACATCCCTTCTGCACGAGACCACAAGCATCCCCAAACATGTTTCACCCTTGTTGGGGCTCATCAGTGAGGAGTAGCTTGGGTCTCTAGGCCCAGCAGGCACAGGACCCACGTCTGGGCATACCCGTCCCACTCGGGGTGACAAAGCAAAAACAAAGAGGTGATGGCTGGAAGGTTTAGACTGAATCTTAACCACTGGCATTGCTCGGGACAACCGACCAGACCATCGTTCTTCGCCTGCCAAGCCATTACAGAAGGGGAAAGACCATATGCAAATCAGGCTTGGCCCTACCCCAAAAGGGGAAGTCCAGCCCGAACTCCTAGGTCACATCCCTTCTGCACGAGACCACAAGCATCCCCAAACATGTTTCACCCTTGTTGGGGCTCATCAGTGAGGAGTAGCTTTGGTCTCTAGGCCCAGCAGGCACGGGACCCACGTCTGGGCATACCCGTCGCACTCGGGGTGACAAAGCAAAAACAAAGAGGTGATGGCTGGAAGATTTAGACTGAATCTTAACCACTGGCATTGCTCGGGGCAACCCTCCATACCATCGTTCTTCGCCTGCCAAGCCATTACAGAAGGGGAAAGACCATATGCAAATCAGGATTGGCCCTACCCCAAAAGGGGAAGTCCAGCCCGAACTGCTAGGTCACATCCCTTCTGCACGAGACCACAAGCATCCCCAAGGTTTAGACTGAATCTTAACCACTGGCATTGCTCGGGGCAACCCTCCATACCATCGTTCTTCGCCTGTCAAGCCATTACAGAAGGGGAAAGACCATATGCAAATCAAGCTTGGCCCTACCCCAAAAAGGGAAGTCCAGCCCGAACAGCTAGGTCACATCCCTTCTGCACGAGACCACAAGCATCCCCAAACATGTTTCACCCTTGTTGGGGCTCATCAGTGAGGAGTAGCTTGGGTCTCTAGGCTCAGCAGGCACGGGACCCACGTCTGGGCATACCCGTCCCACTCTGGGTGACAAAGCAAAAACAAAGAGGTGATGGCTGGAAGGTTTAGACTGAATCTTAACCCCTGGCATTGCTCGGGGCAACCCTCCAGACCATCGTTCTTCGCCTGCCAAGCCATTACAGAAGGGGAAAGACCAAATGCAAATCAGGCTTGGCTCTACCCCAAAAGGGGAAGTCCAGCCGGAACTGCTAGTTCACATCCCTTCTGCACGAGACCACAAGCATCCCCAAACATGTTTCACCCTTGTTGGGGCTCATCAGTGAGGAGTAGCTTGGGACTCTAGGCCCAGCAGGCACGGGACCCACGTCTGGGCATACCCATCCCACTCTGGGTGACAAAGCAAAAACAAAGAGGTGATGGCTAGAAGGTTTAGACTGAATCTTAACCACTGGCATTGCTCGCGGCAACCCTCCAGACCATCGTTCTTCGCCTGCCAAGCCATTACAGAAGGGGAAAGACCATATGCAAATCAGGCTTGGCCCTACCCCAAAAGGGGAAGTCCAGCCCGAACTGCTAGGTCACATCCCTTCTGCACGAGACCACAAGCATCCCCAAACATGTTTCACTCTTGTTGGGGCTCATCAGTGAGGAGTAGCTTGGGTCTCTAGGCCCAGCAGGCACGGGACCCACGTCTGGGCATACCCGTCCCACTCGGGGTGACAAAGCAAAAACAAAGAGGTGATGGCTGGAAGGTTTAGACTCCATCTTAACCACTGGCATTGCTCGGGGCAACCCTCCAGACCATCGTTCTTCGCCTGCCAAGCCATTACAGAAGGGGAAAGACCATATGCAAATCAGGCTTGGCCCTACCCCAAAAGGGGAAGTGCAGCCCGAACTGCTAGGTCACATCCCTTCTGCACGAGACCACAAGCATCCCCAAACGTGTTTCACCCTTGTTGGGGCTCATCAGTGAGGAGTAGCTTGGGTCTCTAGGCCCAGCTGGCACGGGACCCACGTCTGGGCATACCCGTCCCACTCGGGGTGACAAAGCAAAAACAAAGAGGTGATGGCTGGAAGGTTTAGACTGAATCTTAACCACTGGCATTGCTCGGGGCAACCCTCCAGACCATCGTTCTTCGCCTGCCAAGCCATTACAGAAGGGGAAAGACCATATGCAAATCAGGCTTGGCCCTACCCCAAAAGGGGAAGTCCAGCCCGAACTGGTAGGTCGCATCCCTTCTGCACGAGACCACAAGCATCCCCAAACATGTTTCACACTTGTTGGGGCTCATCAGTGAGGAGTAGCTTGGGTCTCTAGGCCCAGCAGGCACGGGACCCATGTCTGGGCATACCCGTCCCACTGTCATGCATGCTGGACGTGGTCCTACCTCCTACGCTCGTAGAACAGCTAGACCGTTCTATTCCAAATGGCGGTTGTTCGATACGTTGCCGGGAAAACGACGTTTGCACTTTTCACGTCGCTAACTTCACGTGTATTCTGCTTCGTCACGTGAACTACGGCATTACGTATTTAAGCAGCGTGGAAACTTCACTCGCTGCTTCTGATCGAATCATTTGGCGTTGTGTAGCTGAACCTCCGGTCTGCTTCCTTGCAGGTTACTACAGCTACTTTTTGGGCCTTCTATAGCGTGTTTTCCGTCACACGCTGATTCCTGGAGCTGTTTGGTTGCGTGTAAATCCACACGCGCACGCTATCTTCAAACGCTGCTGGCCTGGTCTGCGTGAATCCTGTTCGCGTGTAATCCACACGCGTACGCTATCTTCAAGCGCTGCTGGCCTGGGCTGCGTGAATCCTGTTCGCGTGTAATCCACATGCATACGCTATCTTCAAGCGCTGCTGGCCTGGACTGCGTGAATCCTGCTCGCGTGTAAATCCACACGCGCACGCTATCTTCAAGCGCTGCTGGTCTGGACTGCGTGAATCCTGTTCGCGTGTAAATCCACACGCGCACGCTATCTTCAAGCGCTGCTGGCCTGGACTGCGTGAATCCTGCTCGCGTGTAAATCCACACGCGCACGCTATCTTCAAGCGCTGCTGGTCTGGACTGCGTGAATCCTGCTCGCGTGTAAATCCACACGCATATCTTGTCTTCGAACGCTGCCTGAGAGTAGAAAGGCTAAAACTCAGCTATCTCATTGGACATGTCCTGTTAATAAGGTCAGGCAAAGTCTCCCCTCTTGGGGACAAGGGCTCCCGTTCCCTGAAGCAACTCCACAACCCTCTGTCCTTTGAGCTCCTCAGATTTGTTCCTGTATCCATTAGCATGATCTACGCTGGATTAATTTGACTGTTGCCTTATTTTCTCTGTTCAATGATTTCAAGCTATTTCCTGTGATTAATGCTTAATAAAAAGAAATTTAAATGAAGCATCCCCACGGTGGGTTCCCGTAGACAAGTTTGGATACTGGGTTACGTTTTCATAAACACAACATAATACCTAATATTTATTCATTCACGGGGATCGAAATTAAGATTGGAGAAGGAGGAGCTAAAGGCAGCTCCTGTGTATCCGGCATTAACCATTGTGGAGGAGCTACCAGTGGGGAACGAGGGGCTAGTAAATGGCGTTCCACAAATCTAACTTCTACGTAATGTGCAATCTTAACATTTTGTCCATTATTTATGACCTCTTATGCTTTTTTACATGTTGTACAGATGTGTTATAAAGCTTATTTATACATAATGTCTAATAGGAATGTTTGTTTGCCATAATTTGGCTTGGGGGGCCAAAAGTAGCTGCTGGTAGTTGTTGGTGTCAAGTTAATCAGGCGGTTCTAGGCTGCAAGCAGGAACTAAATAGTTCCCAGCTGCCCTGAATTTCGAACCCGGATTCAAAAAGTTCACAGAAGGCTACCGTGTGACAGGACGGGAGACACGGGAATAGAAGTCATTTTTCTTTTTCCTATGACCCTCACTTGTAGTAGGTTCAGAGCAGCAGGTGTGCACATGGGGGCTGGACACAAATAGAAAGTCGTACGTGCATGGTGCACCCTGCTAGAAATAAGAGGTGAAAAGTGAGATCAGACAACTGCAGGATTGCTAAGTCAGGAAGGAGACAGAGGGATCTAGCTCAGTCCGAATCGATGAGGTGTGCAAGTAAGTGATCAGGATCTTTGAAATCTCTGCCATTATTGTCTGCAAGCCAAAGATTCTCTTTGGGTGATGCACACCCAGTGTCCCACACTGCATGTTAGTTTCTTTTCTTAAGGTATTTGAAGTTTTGATTTGTTATTACAAATTAATGGAAAACTATGTTCATCTTTTTATTTTTCCTGAACTGCATGGATTCAGAGGATACAATTGTAAAGTGTAAGGGTAAATGTGTAATGTGTATAACTAACATTGAAATTCAATGTTGTTTTAGGTATCGCAGTGCACCGAGTGTCAAATGGAAAAAATCAATATTAAATCACAGCTCCAATACACACCAATACTGGTAATTTATAAAAAACGACTTCATTTTCCTCCTGAACCTTCCTCTTCATCAGTCCTGTTTCAAGTGCCAGAAACACATGTATCTGCTTGTTAGGGCTCACCATACCTCTTTGTTTTGGAATATCTTGGGCGCCTACCTCCAGCCTTGCATTGTCTTGCTTCTTCAAATGTTAGCCTTCCATACATTAATTCAAATTTTCTATCATTGTTTTCTATAGGTGAAAGAACCATGAGAGCTTGTCGGTATGGATCTCATTGGGCCACTAGCTTCAACAAAAAACGGAAATCAGTATATATGTACAATTACTGATTACTTGACCAAATGGGTAGAGGCATATCCTTTAAGATCCAAGACTGCAGCCGAAGTCACCGAGCGTATTGTAAAACTTGTTTACCGTTTCGGTGCACCAAAGCGCATATTGACAGATCATGGAAAAGAGTTTATTAATGAGGTATCTGTTAAATGTATGTGATTCATTTTTTGACTCTCCAAAAGTTTAAGGGGCTGATTCATGGGATTTGTGCGCCATTCTGCCCGCAAATCCCTGTTTAACAAATGGGGATTTGCGGGCAGAATGGCCCACAAATCCCTGTTTTTCAGTGCACAAATTCCACGAATCAGCCCCAAAATCTTTTGTACTTCTACATCACATCCAGTTTCTTCCATACTTGTGGGTTATCATTTCCTATGGTGATGGGGCATGAGGTAATGGGACAGTGGAAAAGGTTACAAAGTTCACTACAGTGAGTAACTTATTTTAATTTCACCAGGTATCTGAGTAAGTGTGCTGGATAGTAGACAGCCCATTTAAATAAACTTAGATAAACTTATAAAAAGCTATCACTGAATATAAATATAAACGGCAACACCTTCAACTTCATTCAAAACGTAAGCTATCAGTGGCCAAGGTGCTTGCTTTAAATCATTAACTTGTGCCCTTATTCATATCCTTTAAAGTGTTGTCAGCTGCCCAAAGCCCTCTCAGTGGGTGGGGAAGAGACACAATGTTAGGATGGACTTTACTCCTATGTCCTGTCTCCTCTGTTCCATACTTTTGTTTATTAATTTGTTAAGCACAAACTGCAAACCAAATTGCCTCTAACTGTTATAATTTCAAGATGGAACATTTCAAGGTGGATCCATTGGTAGCCAATTAAGGGTTTTTGCGAAGCGGGGATACATGATGTGTTTGTATAATGGCACACTTAGACAGATGGTGGCATTTTGCACTTTGTTTATTTTTTCTGTTAGGCGGTTAGAAGTTCCAGCATAAAGGGCATTGCCATAGTCCAAGCAGGCATTGATCAAAGACCCCATCACTAAGCAGCTTTTGTCACTGGGAATGATTGGTAGGGCTTTTTTGTTAAGAAGGGGATGACATGTTTTAGATAGATGAGAAGAGGCAGATTTTTGCTGAGGCTTGCATCTTCTAAGAGGGAGGAGGTTCAAAGCACGAGAAGAATATCGTGGAGTTATCAGACAAGCTAACAAGCAGGTTGCAGGTGTACATGGATGGACTGCTGTAAGCCATTTTAGTATCTGGACAGTGGTCTTTAGAGTGACATGGTGTTCTGGAGAGGATGTTGAGGGAGGATAGATGTTCAAAACCTCTGCGATTATCCGGTCAATCAAAGTAATGCAGAGGTCTATCAGGAGTGACAGAAAGTCAACAAAGACATTTGGGGTCATGGGTACGATAGAATACGAGAATTTTGTAGCAGACTGATGTGTGGTTAAATGTTAATGAATTCAAATTAGTTGAGCTTAATGTCAGCAGCAAGGGGAATGTGTGTGTATCCACACTCACTGCCCAAGCACGGAAGCTGAATTGAGAACCAACCCAGCTTGGTTGGTACGAGTTACTGATTTTGTACACAACAGAGGACCACGAGGCAGGCAATGGGTGGAAGAGGGTTAGGGGGAGTTTCTGGAGACGTTAGGAAAACTGGGAAGAGGTTAAGGGAAGCAAGTTGGATAGTTATGGGGACACACAAGGAAAGTTCACACATGCATTGATACAACCTTTATGGTAAATCCCCACACTTAAGACATTGTCCACTCTTAATTGTGGATAAGAACCTACCCTAACCTGATCCATAGATCTATGTATACTGCCTAAATTGATATTGCTGAATCAACCACTCGGCCTTCTGGTCTGTTTTACAAAATGAGTAGCCAAGAGGCACCTGCTAGGGTGAATGTGGCCAAACAAGTGTTGAACAAAATGTCTGCAATTATTAGGACGGCTACTAGTGCTCAGTCATGAAGTTTTATTATATTTAACGTAGCTGCTCTGACATTGATAAGGAGACAGTGGTGAGCAGAGCGTGGTCAGTTTTTCAATAGATGATTCTTAATAGGATTTTGTGATGAATTGATGGATGACAAAAATGGTTTAGCATGGCATCTCTGGATTATTTTAGTATTTTCAATACAGTATCAGGAAAGCTTAGTTTGGGGCACATACAATAAAAGACTTGTACCCAGCATACATCCAAGAACAGCAAAATTGTCTCTGGCTGCTGTGGTAAGTTAGAGGCATCCTGCATTCTCTGCTATGATGGGGCTGGGCCACAGGTGACTGCAACATTCCAGCCATTTTCCAATGTGCTTGCAAGAAGGTGGATAGAGCAGCTTTCCCTTGGGTTGTCACTGCTTCTAAGACACTGTTACAGTTATAGTACCGTTGATATTAGTATCTCTCAGTATTGTATAACCGAATCGCAAAAAGGAGATTTTAGGAGAGCATATACTAACCTGATCGGATGCCAACTTGTTCGGAGCAGCAACTGCTGAGGAGAAGGATCACCCGGATTCCCTGTTCCTCCCCAAGCACCGGACATAAAAGAACCGGTGAGGGGAAACACGAACCCCAGGGAAACCCTCTGGGGGAAAAAAACCCTGGAGATCTTGACTCGGTCTTCTTGGATGAATGTCTCAGGACTTGCTTTCTCAAAGGATGGCCCTTCTCTAGATGGTGCAGTGGGAATAGGCCTACAGGACGAAAGAATAACAGGTAAGTGGTAGGAAGGGCAGAAGGAAAGGGTAAATTGATGTGGTGAGTACGGAAACTAACTTTGATGTGACTGGAGTTAGGTCCTTCGAATAGGTCTTTCCTGGCAGTTAAAACCGTTGTAATCCAGAGAGGAGGAGAACAACTGGCAAGAGAAGAATGGTTAGTATAGTCCTCCACAAGAAGGAAAAGATACGTCAAACGTAGCAGCGGGACTTACTTCCGCAAGGCGGACTTGCTGTGTGAGCGGGATATCAAATTGAGAGCCCCGCTTGAAGGAACAGGAGAAACCCATGGACTGATCGAGGGAGAGGAAGTGAGCAGCCCGTGACAGGACACAATTCTACAACAAAAGGAAGGTTAGTCAGAAAAAAGAGGGTTAGATAGTTTTCAATAGGATAGAATACAAAGGTCAGGTTCTCTGCGAACTTACGGAGCATCACATTCAACAGAAGCGCCGGAGCGGAGTTTCGGGTTCCTTAAGAGGAATCAGATGATCGGTCACGTGTTTCTGACGGCAATGTGAGACAACTAGACTGCTGACACGGGTTTCCTTTGCTGTACCGGAGTTTCCTCGTATCATAGCTCCACACAGAGACCAATGACGCCTAATCTGCCATCGGCGCAATGGTGTAACAGACACAGTAATATAATTTCCCATTTGGGGATACCAGACCTTATCATATCGCAAATGCATTGCACGTTTTGGCAGCCTCTGTCCCTAATCTTGGAATGATCGTGGAGCAGAGTTTATCTCCAACCGCAAGCATTCAGCAGAACCAGCTTAGCTGTTTGTCAGAGGAGATGGCAGACTCCAGACTCCCCATGGGCACTTGCTTTATAGAGTAGGGTTTGGACTCAGGACCATCATTGCATATAGAGTGGGGTTTATATCATATTGTTTCACCCATACTGACACTTTGATTAGATAACTGCCCCATTTGGTTGTATAAGAGGAAAAGCTAACAATGGAATTCAGCAAACACGTCCCTAAAACCCAAGAAGGTGAATTGTCAAAAGTCAAAGACTCCTGCAATGAAAAAGGGACTAGGAACATTGACAGTCTTGCCTTGGGTGACAAGCTTCGGTGTTGTTCCTTACGTTTGGGAATATCCTGGCCAGCTTGTGGACAGAATTTGGCAGGGAGACTGGGAAAGTGGAGGCAACAATAACGTTTATAAGGTACCACCTTTCTCCTCTGAGGGCATCCTGTTTTCATATTTCTTTTTTTATTCTGTTAATAAACCTGGAAAAAACCTTGAAATCAGGGTGTTCTGTTTCAACCTCTGACAATGTGCACTTGCACGAGGAATGAGTATACAAACTACATTACATATTTTTCACAGGTAATCAGGTTCACAAAGGGAAAACAGAGAACTAACCTATTTAACTAGTTCAAAATGCTGTACATTTAATGGAATCACAATAGTTAATCTTAATAGCAGCATACACTTGTCACCAACTGTGCACATATTCATGGTAACATTTATTTTGACAGCTCAACACAGCTCTGTGCCGTTTGCTAGATATTCAACAGAGTCTTTCCTCACCATACCACTCACAGACAAATTGACTTGTAGAAAGAATGAATGGAACTATTCAATTGTAAGTTTAAGTACTATCTGGACTATTATTTGGTTTGCTTTTGAACAATTATAATTCTTGTAATGTATCGCAAATACTGCCAGAACATTTGAACAATTTAAAGTCATGTCCCTGTAAATACCTCTACCTGGTCCCCTGTATGTACGCACTGCCCCAAATCCTACCTTCCACCAACATCATATGATTCACTGTCCATTACACATATTCTACTGTAATTCCCTGACTACTGTAAATGTATCTTGTCGAAACACCATGTCCAAAATAAATACAAAGTGGGAGTCACATCATTCATCCTCCATTACTTAAAAAAACAAAACCTAGACCCTTCCATCCCTACGAACTATTGCCCTACAGTACCATTCATGCTTAAAATCCTCGATAAAATGGCATATCTACAAATCCAACAATATCTAGAACACAACCATCTCTTAGGAATCCGACAATCTTGTTTCAGACCCCAACACGGAACAGAAACCACATTGATTGACCTTAAGATACAAATTGACGAGTTGAGAGACCAGGGCAAGACAACACTACTGCTGTTCCTTGACCTCTCAGCAGCATTTGATTTAGTCGACCATGAGATTCTGTGCAAACACCTTGAGTCGGCCGCACACTTTTCCCAAGAGGCAATAGGCTGGATTCAGTCCTTCCTCAGTAACAGAACAATTCGCGTCTTCTCACCGTTAGCAGCTGCTGACCCCACGCCCATTGCCTACGGCGTGCCTCAGGGCACCCACCTTGTACAACATCTTTACAAAGCCCCTTTTCGATGATCTCGATGGTCTGGGTATCACCTACATGAACTATGCTGATGGTTCCCAGATCCTCATCCCGTTGACGGGGGATTATGATAAGGATTTGGCCTTTGTAAACAGAGTGTACCTCATCATCAAGGCATGGATGGCCTCACATGGACTATGTCTGAATGATGACAAAACAGAACTTCTCATTCTTGGCACCTCAGCTAATATTAACAAACTTGGCCAAAACTACTCTTCATTTGTAATTGACCGCAACATCATCACTGTGGCCAAGGAGGTAAAAACCCTGGGTTTTTACCTAGACTCCTCATTATCATTCAAAAAACAGGTAAACGCGATGGCCTCCGCCACTGCCTATACCTGTAAACTCATCCGAGCAGCCAAACCATTCCTAACCCCCAATAACTCCATTACCCTGGCTGGAGCATTGATCTTATCTAAGCTGGATTACTGTAATGCCCTTTATGTAGGCAGTAACAAATACATCATAAATAAGATCCAAATCCTACAAAATAACGCCCTAAAAGCAGCCCTAAGTATCCCTAGGAAAGCCCACATCTCAAGATACCAGAAGATCTGTTAACTGGCTCTCCACGAAAGACAAGATCTTCCTTAAATCTGTCTCCCTGACACACAAATGCCTCCACGACCTGGCCCCTAAATATCTTACAACGAGATTCTCTAGACAAGCTTCCCACCGCCCCTCCAGGTGTGCCAATGCCAACTTACTACTAGTCCCAAGATTCAAACAGACGTTGACAGGAGGGAGCAGCTTCCCTGTCAAAGCAGCAATACATTGGAACTCATTACCGCCACCTCTAAGGAAAGACATCCCCTATCCTCAGTTCAGGACGAATATTATCCAATGGATGAAGGACCATGATAACTAATACTCCCTGGTATCCCTCATGCCTGGCCAGCATTATTCATTATTAATTTTTTTTTTTATTCAATTTTATTTTTATTTATGGCCAGTGTGATCTCCAGTAGGTTTGAATGCTCAAGTGTACTCCTGCTACTTTCTTTGCTATTATGTAATTGCCCTAGATAAAAGTGTCATTGGTATTTGTTACTTATGCTGTCACTGTGTCCCTATTGTAACTCCATGGGACATTAGCTAATATGCTATATGTAACCAAGCTATACAACCTTCTTGCTATTCTCGCGCCTTGTTACCCTTTGGGTTATATGCGCATTATAAATAATAAAAAACAAACAAACAAACTCAGTATATGGTCACCAACCTTTAATGATCCTGGTTGTTTCAAAGTTATTTTTAACCTTTGAATTTGTCATTTTTGTGCATGGTCTTGTAGCTTGCTGGTGTTAGCGTTATTCCTCATGAGGACTTGCAAAGTACTGCCACCTACATGATTTTAACGCTCCACAATGACCATCAATATCTTTTGGACAATACATCTGGCTTCTAGGCATACAAGACGTTTATGTCACAGGCTACAGTCATGGGTAAACATTGTTTCATCTGAAAAACCTTTACCATTAAACAATTTGAAATGCATCGGCTACATATTACCCAATTCTTGATCACCAAATCCAGCAATGATTCAAAGAAATAACAGTGCTAATTAGTTGTGCTAATTATTTAAGTGAATGTAATTAATTTCCAGTCCTACATATTTGACTTACAGGTGGATTGTGTATGTCTTGTAGCTCAACCTGTGATTTGAGTCCTATTAAAGCTGCCAGAAAATTAACAAAATGTGTTATGTTTCTAGAGCACTGAGTAAATTGGTAAACAGGAAACCAGAGACCTGGGATATATACTTGAAGGCTTTACTTTTTGGCTACATATTACCCAATTCTTGATCACCAAATCCAGCAATGATTCAAAGAAATAACAGTGCTAATTAGTTGTGCTAATTATTTAAGTGAATGTAATTAATTTCCAGTCCTACATATTTGACTTACAGGTGGATTGTGTATGTCTTGTAGCTCAACCTGTGATTTGAGTCCTATTAAAGCTGCCAGAAAATTAACAAAATGTGTTATGTTTCTAGAGCACTGAGTAAATTGGTAAACAGGAAACCAGAGACCTGGGATATATACTTGAAGGCTTTACTTTTTGGACTAAGAACAAAAAAACAAATGACCACAAAGCACAGTCCATATTTCTTAATGTTTGGACGTGAGGCAAGATACCCATTGGAAGTGCCTGAAACCTTTGATGTATGTATCTCAAGTACAAATATTTCTTCTGAGTAAAATGTTAGAATGGTGCTGAAATGCATCATTCTCAAGATGCTTTGTGTTATTCATGTATTCCAGTGATGATCACTACAGATACCACACAATATGGAAATCCTAAACTCTCCACAAGACATTATTTTGGGATAAATCAATATGGCCCACATTAGAGCTCTCAATCCTTCAATAATGCCTATTGAAGGGTGTAAATGGTGACTGCCCACATTAAACGCCAGTGCCAATGTCATTAGCATTAATACGCAGTCTGGTGATGGTGTCTGTCATATTTCATTGGTCATTCTGCAATGCACTCGATGGAGACATGTTCTGTTTTATCCTTCCTCTTCCATGGTAAAAAGTTCACTACGGTGGCAGGCAGTGACCTACCACAGAGCATTCACGAGGAAGTGGGGGTAAATTTACCCCATGCAACAATATGGAGGCACATACAGTGTGGCAGCAATTGGTACATTAGGGGAACAATACTAAGAGTTGCAGGATAGGAACAATGGGCCTTGCACTACAGTTCTAGCAGGTGATGAATCTGAGGTTGGTAGAGGAGGGCTAGCTATCCTGTAGGTGGTTGTGGGTGCTTGAGCCCTCCTCACCCACCCCTACTGATACCACAGATGACAGTCATGTGCTGTATGTGAGAAAGGCATGGTATCACAGGTATACACTTACACAAGAGTTGTACATTTCAAAACCTTTTCTCTTATTATCTAATGAGAGTATATGATTACCACCCATATCTGCTGTACTATTTGATATTGTCATGCAACCCTTTTTTGTCGGTAATTGGCACCGATGGAGGCTCGGTCGCCATGGAATGTCCCGCCACGTCTTGAGACGCATTCCGAGAGCGGTCTAGTTTTTTTTCCAATATGGCCGCCTCCAGCATATTGGCGTCCAGTTGCTGCCGGCTCGCTGCGTTGCAACTTTCGCTCTTCGCTTCCTTTGGTTGTTGCGCTCAGTGCTCCGCTTGGCTCTGCTGAGCCCCCTCCTGTCCTAAGGGCCCCTCGCCCTCTTATCTTTCTTTCTGTTTCCGCCTCCCGGCCCACAGGGCTTTCCCCTCGGCACCTCCTCTCAGTCTGGTTTCCCTGCCTTCTCCTTACCTGCTAGAGGATATTGTCCTCTCCCCCTGTGGCTTCTCCCTTAGTGCAGGGTCTCTTCTTGGGCACCCCGCTCTGCCTGCTGCTCCTCTGTTGTCTTCTGCCAGTACTCTTCGCCCGTTTTCTAATACTATCGCCATCTTCCGAGGATTTATTATATTGCGGACATCGCAGTCTGCTGAAATCAACTCTTGGCGAGTCCTCCAGGGGTTTTTTGCCTTTCAGGCTTTTTCCCCTCCGGATATTACGGATCCGGGGCCACTGGTTCCCGGAAACTCCGGCAACCATTGTGGCGTTGTTCCGTGGTAGACCATATCTCCTAAAAAAGAAATCCGCTGCCAGAGAAAGAAGAAGGAAGCTCTCCAAAGACATTTCCTCAGGTGAGGAGGAGGGGGAGGTGACAGAAGCAGGGAGCGACTTGGATATATCTGATATTTATGACAGTTTGCAACGCCCAACCCACACCGAAATGGCTACCCCTGAACAGATTCAGGAATTAGTTTCCGCTGTCCAATCACTTAACCTGGAAGTCCGAAATCTCAGCCAAGAAGTACAGAATCTTAAGGTGGAGAACAATGTACTCCGTCAATTGGTGAGCGATCGGGAAACCTGCTCCGATCTTCCTTCTATGCCTTTGTCAGTGGGTAAATTTGATGGCACTCCCAAGTCACTTAAAGAATTCATTGAAGCCTGCAACGTATATTTTGCTTTCCGGCCTGTCGCCTACTCTTCAGGACTGAGCAAGGTAGGCTTTGCTGTGTCTAACATGTCAGGAAATGCCTTGGCCTGGGCCAAACCACTAGTTACTGGTAATGATCCGGTTCTACAAGATTGGGAAGCATTTCTTACCAAGTTAAAACAGACCTTTGAAAGGCCAGAAATTACATATATGGCATGCGAGGAATTGTTGGAGGTCCACCAAGGTCAGATGGACCTTTTGACTTACATCACGAAGTTCAAAAGACTCACCTCGGAATCTGCCTGGTCAGAACAAGCACAGTTTACAATATTCCGACGTGGTCTCAAGGAGGAACTGAAAGATGAGTTGGCCCGAGTTCCCCGTCCGGCTTCTTTCTCAGAACTTTTGTCAGTGGTTCTACAGATCGAACATAGGATCAATGAGCGCAGACAAGAAAGAAAGAAGGTTAAGGGTACAACCGGTCTCCCGGGGCCTATTCTGTCTCCCTCCCTATCCTCAAATTCACCCAGCAAAGAAGAACCTATGCAGATTGGGTCTATGAGGTCTCCACTTACTCCAGAAGAACGGAAGAGACGTCGAGACGCAGGTCTCTGTATGTATTGCGGTTCTCCCTCACATTTATTACGGAATTGTCCAGAAGTCCCTCCAAGACGGTCGGGAAACGGGGCGCCTCGAACCTAGAGGGGACTATGGTTCGAGGTATTATCGAAGGTCCCTATGTATCATTATCCATCACTCCATCTTCACAACCGGAAGACACCCGCTTGATGGTGGTTACCATACAGCTGACATGGAGAGAGCAAGCAGTGGAAACACTAGCCCTAATAGATTGTGGTGCCGCCGGCAATTTTGTACACACATTATGGGCCGACAAAATGGGAATCCGTCGAGTCCAAAACCAGGAAGATCTTAAGGTAGAGGGAGTTGACAGAACCCCTCTTTGTTCCGGTCCCATTACCCATTCTACTGAACTCCTCGGCCTTACCATTCAACAACACCGAGAGGACATTTCATTCAAAATTATCCGGGCTGCCCATTTTCATATTATACTGGGTATAGCCTGGCTCCGCCAACACAACCCTACAATTGACTGGGCTAAGAATACCCTCAGTTTGCACTCATCCCATTGCCATCAATTCTGTTTGCAATCCTCGGGCTATCAGCCAGCTGTTATACAGGCCTTGGAGACTCAACCCAGAAGTATTCATCTGATCCCTCTGCAGTTTCAGGTCTATCATCAGGTCTTCGTGGAAAAGGCTGATCACGATCTACCCCCACATCGCCCGGAGGACTGTGTCATAGAATTAGCACCCAATGCCTTGGTTCCCTTCGGCAGAATGTTCTCCCTTTCCGTCAAAGAGAAGGAAGTACTCAAAGAATATTTGGACGCAAATTTAAAGAATGGCCTTATCCAACCTTCGTGATCTCCCGCAGGGGCTCCTCTGTTTTTTATTGCCAAAAGAGACTCCACGGAACTTAGACCCTGTATTGACTACCGCGGGCTTAATAAGGTTACCATCCGGAATAGATACCCGATGCCCCTGATCTCTGACATACTCAAAGCTGTGAGGGGCGCTACCATTTTCTCTAAATTGGATCTCAGAAATGCATATCATCTCCTGCACATTAGGGCAGGAGATAAATGGAAAACTGCGTTTAGAACACCCTACGGGCTGTACGAGTACAGGGTAATGCCTTTTGGCCTGGTAAATGCCCCAGCGATCTTTCAACGATTCATGGATCGCACATTTTCGGATATGTTGTTCCGCTCTGTTATTATTTACATCCTGGTATTTTCTAGGACCCCTCAAGAACACTCCATTCATCTTTATGAGGTTTTCCTCCGCCTTCAAGAAAATCACCTTCTAGTAAAACCCAGTAAATGCTAATTCCAGGTCTCTTCGGTCCAGTATTTGGGTTTTGTCCTGTCCCAGGAGGGAATAAAGATGGACACTAAGAAGGTCGCAGCAATTATGGAATGGCCTTCCCCGAAGACCACCAAGGAAGTACAGAAGTTCCTGGGGTTAACCAATTTCTATTGCAAGTTCATTCAAACATTTTCTGCTACTGTGGCCCCCATTACGTCCCTTTTGAAAAAGGAAAACCAACCCTTTGTTTGGACCTCTGCAGCAGAAGAAGCTTTCCTTGCCCTGAAACAAAGATTTTGCTCTGCCCCTATTCTTATCCAGCCCAACCAAGCCAAAAGCTTTATCGCGGAAGCTGACGCCTCTGCCTATGCGGTTGGGGCAGTTCTCCTGCAAGAAGAGGCGGGCGCAGAACATCCCATCGCTTATCTCTCGAAAACCCTTACGGCCAGCCAAAAGAATTATTCGGTGATCGAACGAGAACTATTAGCTATTAAGCTGGCCTGCGAGGAGTGTAGGCATCTCTTACAAGGAGGGGGACACCCCTTCCTTATTAGAACGGATCATAAGAACCTCAGAACTCTGCAGAACATGGAGTGTGCCAATTTGCGGCAAGCCAGATGGGCACATTTTTTTGCCCAGTTCGACTTTGAGATCACTTATGTGCCAGGAAGTCAGAACTTGATAGCAGATGCACTCTCTCGCCGATACATTACAGAAGATCCTTCTCAGAGCCTTAAGGAGAAATTATTTCCCAACCGAGTGTTTATTGCCTCGGTCACATCTTTTCTCTCTCAAGTAAGATCAGCTACCACCAAAGCGCAGTCCCCGGCTCCTCCTTCCCCCCAAACTCAGATTAACATGAAGGAAGGTTTGTGTTTTGTGGATAAGAGATTGTTTGTGCCCACGGCCGATCTACAACAAAAGGTCATATCCTGGTGTCATGACCATCCCACAGCTGGACATAGGGGTATACTGAACACCGTAGATCTGGTCCAAAGATCTTTTTTTTTGGCATGGAATGACCTCAGACATTAGGAAGTATGTTCAAGCATGTGCCCGCTGTGCTCGTAGCAAGAATTGTTACAAAAACCTATAGGTCTGCTAGAACAGATTCCCCTGCCTTGTAACCCCTGGGAGCAGATATCTACGGACTTTGTGGTGGACCTTCCAGAGTCTCGAGGCCACACGTGTATTATGGTTACCGTTGATTCACTTACCAAGTTGGCGAATTTTTCCCCATTCCCCAGCTTACCTTCGGCCTCTCAGATGGCCGAGGTGTTCGTGAGGGACATTTTCCGTTTGCATGGATTGCCCAACAAGATCATCTCGGACCGGGGAAGCCAATTCACCTCCAAGTTTTGGACTGCTCTGTGTCGGAAACTTGGTATCGAGCGGGCATTGTCTTCTGGCTTCCATCCACAAACTAATGGGCAGACTGAGAGACTGAATGGGACATTGGAGCAATACCTTAGATGTTATACTAACCATGCACAAGACAACTGGTATGACCTATTACCCACAGCTGAGTTTGCCTATAATAATTGTATTCATTCTGCCATGGGTCTCAGCCCTTTTTTCGTTACCTTTGGTAGACATCCGAGAGGTATCTTGCTAACAACCGGTACCACCTCAGTATGTCCTACGGTTGATGACCGACTACATAAGATTGTGGAGGCACACCGAGCCGCCAAGATTGCCCTGGCTCAAGCCCGTGACCGATACAAGCGCTTGGCAGATAGGAAACGGGTTAATACTCTGCTCATAGAAGAAGGCTCAAGGGTCTGGCTGTCCACCCGGTTTCTTCCCAGGTGGATTCACCCGTCTAAGCTGTCACCCAGGTTTATAGGACCTTATACTGTGACTTCTAAGATCAATGTCGTGGCCTTTCGCCTTCGGCTGCCTCGCTGCATGAAGAGAATCCATCCTGTGTTCCATGCATCCCAGTTACGGCCGGCCCCTACCGACCTTCCTGCTGCACCCTTGGTTCGCTTGGCCAATGAACAAAAACTAGAGGAGGGGGAATACGAAGTGGCGAACATTAAGGATTCCTGCTATCATCGGGGAAGATTGGAATTCTTGCTCTCCTGGAAAGGTTACCCATCATCCGAAGACTCTTGGGAGCCCAGCTCCAATGTTTGTGCCCCCCGTCTGGTGAGAAGGTTCTATCGGATGCATCCCGCTAAACCAGGGTTCTTCCGCTCTGGAGGGGGGCATACTGTCATGCAACCCTTTTTTGTCGGTCATTGGCACCGATGGAGGCTCGGTCGCCATGGAATGTCCCGCCACGTCTTGAGACGCATTCCGAGAGCGGTCTAGTTTTTTTTCCAATATGGCCGCCTCCAGCATATTGGCGTCCAGTTGCTGCCGGCTCGCTGCGTTGCAACTTTCGCTCTTCGCTTCCTTTGGTTGTTGCGCTCAGTGCTCCGCTTGGCTCTGCTGAGCCCCCTCCTGTCCTTAGGGCCCCTCGCCTTCCTATCTTTCTTTCTGTTTCCGCCTCCCGGCCCGCTGGGCTTTCCCCTCGGCGCCTCCTCTCAGTCTGGTTTCCCTGCCTTCTCCTTACCTGTTAGAGGATATTGTCCTCTCCCCTGTGGCTTCTCCCTTAGTGCAGGGTCTCTTCTTGGGCGTCCCGCTCTGCCTGCTGCTCCTCTGTTGTCTTCTGCCAGTACTCTTCGCCCCTTGTATCTAATACCATCGCCATCTTCCGAGGATTTATTACTTACCGGACATCGCAGTCTGCTGAAACCATCTCTTGGCGAGTCCTCCAGGGGTTTTTTGCCTTTCAGGCTTTTTCCCCTCCGGATATTACAGATCCGGGGCCACCGGTTCCCGGAAACTCTGGCAACCATTGTGGCGTCGTTCCGTGGTAGACCATATCTCCTAAAAAAGAAATCCGCCGCCAGAGAAAGAAGAAGGAAGCTCTCCAAAGACATTTCCTCAGGTGAGGAGGAGGGGGAGGTGACAGAAGTAGGGAGCGACTTGGATATATCTGATATTTGTGACAGATATATATTCAATTAATGTGCGTCTTTCTGATTGTGATAGTGTGTGAAACAAGTGACTGCTTGTAGCAAAAATGGGAAGTAGAATTTGAATACAAAATGAAATTAAACTTATGTAATAAAAATTGTTCTGTTAATATGATTTAACTTGTTTCAGGTTGCAAGTGATGCATGCAAACTATGGTTCAAGTGGAACTGTGTGGATGAAAAACAAAGACCGGTAGATGTGGACAAGGCACAATTTCTGTGTAACAGATGTCAAAAGAAGTTGTCAAGCACCCGATTACATCTCATGTGAGCATCACAGACTTCACCACAGAGGAGTATTAAAATACTCTTAAAACATATGTATGTCTTAAAGCAGTTAAATTAATTTGCAATGCCGTGCATTTAAAGCGTAATGGCTTTTTTCAGTTAACAATGATGGTTTCTAAAGTAGGTACTAAAAACAAATACATTGGGCCTCATTACGAGTTTGCTGGTCTGGGAACTACGAGTTGTGATTGCGGGTGCCTTTCTGCCTGCAAGGTCGGACCTGGCGGGCAGAGCGGCACCCGCGAGCACAGCATGTCGGATGCACCGGCACCGTTCTGAACGGTGCCGCTGCATCCAACCTCCCCATTAGCAATGAGCCCTATGGGGCTCAATGGGAATGGGGAATAAAGAATACCGGCACACGGCAATGGGGACGGACCAGGTCCGCCCAGGTCGGAATGCTCACGTTCATCCCCATTGCCGGGTGCTGGTAAAATCATGAGTTTGGCGGCAGCCGCGCCGTTTTTACCAGCACGGCTACCACCAAACTCGTAATGAGGCCCATTAATTTCTTTCTCACTTTGGCAATAATCTATGTAAACCTTAAAATGTGAAACGTAAGCATTTCCTTTTTTTGCAGGCAAACCTCTACAGCTGTTTCCTCCAGGTCTTTGTTGAGTGTGACTCGTGTAACTCTCTGGGGCATCACTCCATGCACACAAGCAAGGGTGACTATGAGTTGCTCAGAGGTACATGTAACCGAGGTGCCCTTCACTGGATCGAAACCATGCTGTCGATCCCATGCATCAGGTTGCTCAGAGGTCTAAAACACTGGGTGGACTTTCTCATGTAGTTTTACAGATATGTGATGGCATAATGAGAACTGAAAGGAGTGCGCTGGGAAATTTCAAGAGCTGACAGAAGACAAGGCTGCACAACTTCATCCCTTAGTGGTCAGTATCCTCGAGAAGACCTATTGCTACGAAGGCTTCTTAGATTCATGGCCTCATCACAAAAGCAGCAACATCTTCAAGTTGCTACAACCAATACCTCAGCAACTAATACTGTACAGGCCTGGTTGCCACAACATACTCAGTATAAAGTGACTGAAGCCCTGCTGCTGCCATCACTACCCTTTCAGCATTAGACCCTAGGGCGCCGTCTCCATTAAAACTGGTGCCTCCTTTTGAACAATTGCAGTATTTAAAAACAGTTATGTTTCTGTTTTCAAGTTATTACTTTTCATAAAAGTAGTTTATTGTTATCAATCTGTGTTATTTAAAAAAATTGTATTAAAAAAGTTACTCTAAGCATTGGTACAGAACAATTCCTTGCAACACAAACATAAAGCCGGTTTACCTGGATCCATCCATGAGTTGCCTGTACAGGGCAGGGGATGCAATTATGAGGGGGGGGGGGCCTATAATATCTTGAACCACCACAATAAAAAAGCGTGGGGGTAATTTATGAGAGTGCTGCATGATACAGAACCATATCCTGAGATTCCAATAAAAACAAAACTAGACCCTGGTGTCTGGGGATAGATATCTTTGAAATGGAGAGGTTCACTGCTATGTTATATGATACAAGAAAATTATATTGAGTATGAATGGAGGGATGTATGTGATTTCACCAAATACATTTCTCCTAATGGCGAAAACTTTGAATTATTTTTTCTTTGCATTTTTTTTATATGCGGGGGAGACTCCCTATAGCCCCCCACTTCCCCTCTACCTTATCCTATACCCTTACCCCACCCCATCTATCTTTTTTAAATTAACCACTTACCCTACCAAATTCAAAGAATAAAAACTTGAAAGATTTCCCAACTGGGGAAATAGTATTTTGGAACATCTACGGCAGCAGCCTTCAAACCTTTTATGCCAAGGCCCCACTGAGCAAAATATAAATTGTTCGGGACCCACCTGCCCCGCACCTTTGTGCTGGTGTTTATTTTTAATTATAGAGATGGCTGCGGAATGCGTGATGTCCATAGACAAGCACAATAGAATGTTTTCTATATGTGGCTCTGATGAGCATGCCATACTGTGCCCACATTTAAACACACAAAGCAATGAAAGAACTTGCCTCACATTGTAAATCCAGAAGGCCAAATGCCCATTCTACACTGCCACGCCATGATTTTCACTAGCTGCAGGCTAGCACTAATAAGAGATGCTAATGCCAACTCTGTTAGATAAAGCATGGGCCTGCTCCTTTTTGCCGAAATAACCCCTGAGGCTTGCATAATATTGAGGAGGTATCGGCTGAGGATCTGTGGACCCTCTACCATGCATTAGAAGACATTTCTTTTTTAAAACGCTTCATCAGTTTATTACTGGTCATGCTAAAGTTTGAAAGTGGTACAATCCTTTCTGTGTAGCATTTCAGTGCATTGTTTATTGGGCCTCTCTTGTGTGGTATCCTGCCCTGTCTGTAGATATGATTCCCTAAAGTTGTAGCTGTATTGCGGTTGGGGATGCCCACACTGAGACCCAGCCCTTCCTTCAGAAACAAGAAGCAAAAGAGCCCTTGTACCACATTTTAGTGGCTGATGTTGCAGCCATTTTTTAGTTGCTTCCAAAAACGTAAGGTGTCCAAGAGCATGTATGGTTCATGGTTCCTAACATTTTAATGTTAGAGTGAGTATTGTGAACCGTGATGTGAGCACCAAGCCACGCATCCGTCATGAATTTAGAGATTCACACATACAATCCTTTTATCACAGACTGGTTTATCAAATGCAGTGATCTCTGATCACTGGTATAGTCCTGAAATGCTCTGTGATTTAATGCAAAGCATACAACAATCCTCATTGGTGCTATTTAGTCGTGCACAATGTTTTGGATTTCCATTAAGAATAAAAGCACACACCTTCTTTTGCTGTGATGACCAGTCATGGTGGCAAAAGAAGTTCTGTGCTTTTTGTTTTATCTTCATAAATAGGCTCTTGATGGAGCCTGAGGCCACACAAACGCCCGGCCACTGTCCTTAGTGCGACAGAGGCTGGGCCTTTGTGTGGCCCAGGCCCCATTAGGAGCCTTTCCATGAAGACGAAAGAAAAAGTACACACCTTCTTTTGCCGCGATGACTGGTCATCACGGCAAAAGAAGGTGTGTGCTTTTTTGTTTTTTCTTCCTAAATCGGCTCTTAATGGAGCCTGAGGCCGCACAAAAGGTCCGACCCCTGTCGCACTAAGGACAGGGGCTGTGGATCGGGCTGCTGCTTGATGAAGCAACAGCGCCATCCTTTTGTAATGTATCCCATTTTTTGTGTTTTCCTTTTCAGGCTGTGGGTGCGCGCCCCCCTTGGCATGGGGCTGTGCCCCACCAGAGGGGCGCGCCCCACAGTTTGAATTCTGCTGATCTACGGTAACATGAATTGAGAGCCTTCAGTGAGAAATATTGCAAATGAAAAGGAGGTGCTGGTCAAGGACGAATCGAGAGGAGGTGGAGTTTTCTGAATAACAATATAAATGATCCCAGATGAGGTTGTATGATAGGGGCTAAATTTGGCATATGAGTTGGAGCTATATATATACAGAGAGAGAAATATGTATGAACATTTAATGGAATGTACAGTTTTTGCTGCATAGTTCAGACAAATCAAATAAATAGAAAAGAGGAAAGCCTGCTGTATAAGTGGGTACCCTTTTGTATCAGGAGATGCAGATTATCGTATGGGACAATGATCACTTGTAGCCTAACAATAAAAAAGAGCGGGGGATGCAGGAAAGGGCTTAATGCTGCGGAAATGAATTGTGTATAAAAATAGAACTGGGTAGTTGTACTCTCGCACTCTCTTTCACTCCATTCCATGATTTTATACGTCCTTACTCTTTATTGTGTCTTCTCTCTGACCTCTTGCCACAATACTCTGCCACCTTCTCTGACTACCGACAGTCTCCATTCTCTCCCCTTCTGTCTTTTTCCTGTCTCCTCCCACCTCTCTCCGTCTGATCTTCTCAAACGCCTCACCCTTTTATCTCTCACACTCCCTCCTTTACCTATGACAGTCTCCACCCCTTTATAAGCGCCCTCTACAACTCCTGCCTCTACCTTCCTCGCTCTACCACTAACTACACCCTCTCTCCACCACTCACCTCTCACGTCCACTCTCTTTGCTCTCCTTCGACATCTACACTCTTCCCCCTACCGTTCTTCTACCTCCTGCACACCAGTACATTACCACTCAATCTCACATACACTCACAATCGCAGCTCCACTCTCGCCAATGGGTACTACGCCCACACAGACTGTGCCCCTATCCAAGTCATCCTCAAATACTTCAGCACTCGGTTTCACCATCAGTGCACTTCACTGATCAAATGGTTTTGGGGGTGTCTACAAAGGGGCTAAAGGTGACTATACATCGGTTGGGGGAACGAGGATACATATATTACCAGATTAGTGCTTTTAGTTACTGCAAATTACCTCCAGAGAAACAGGGGATGCAAATTTTCCAATCGGTGCGTTCAAGCCATGATATCATACACCCACACAATGAAAAAGTATGGGGGTGTCCAGGGAGGGGTTAGATGGTGCATCTACATTGGTTGGGACCAGATTAAACACAAAACAGGATGACCACTTGCGCTAGTGTGAGTTAACCCCATGGAGGTAGGGATGCGAATTACCATAGATGCATTCAGGCCATGATATCTTGCACCCCCCACAATCAAAAGGTATGGGGGTGTCCAGGGAGGGGCTAGGTGATGCCTCCACATTGGTTCGGACCAGAGTAAACATAAAACAGGATGACCACTTGCGCTAGTGTGATTTACTCCAAGAGAAATGGGGGATGCAAATTACCATACGTGCATTCAAGCCATGATATCTTGCACCCCCCACGATCGAAAGGCATGGGGATGTCCAGGGAGAGGTTAGATGGTGCATCTACATTAGTTGGGACCAGATTAAACATAAAACAGGATGACCACTTGCGCTAGTGTGAGTTAACCCCACGGAGGTAGGGGATAGGAATTACCATAGATGCATTCAGGCCATGATATCCTGCACCCTCCACAATCAAAAGGCATGGGGGTGTTCAGGGAGGGTCTAGATGATGCCTCTACGTTGGTTGGGACAAGAGTAAACACAAAACAGGATGACCACTTGCCCTAGTGTGAATTACCCCAAGAGAAATAGGGGATGCAAATTACCATACGTGCATTCAGGCCATGATATCTTGCACCCGCCACAATCGAAAGGCATGGGGGTGTCCAGGGAGGGGTTAGATGGTGCATCTACATTGGTTGGGACCAGATTAAACATAAAACAGGATGACCACCAGTGCTAGTGTGAGTTAACCCCACGGAGGTAGGGGATGCGAATTACCATAGATGCATTCAGGCCATGATATCCTGCACCCCCCACAATCAAAAGGTATGGGGGTGTTCCGGGAGGGGCTAGTTGATGCCTCTACGTTGGTTACGACCAGAGTAAACACAAAACAGGATGACCACTTGCGCTAGTGTGAATTACCCCAAGAGAAATAGGGGATGCAAATTACCATACGTGCATTCAGGCCATGATATCTTGCACCCCCACAATCGAAAGGCATGGGAGTGTCCAGGGAGGGGTTATATGGTGCATCTGCACTGGTTGCGACCAGATTAAACATAAAACAGGATGACCACTTGCGCTAGTGTGAGTTAATCCCACGAGGTAGGGGATGCGAATGACCATAGATGCATTCAGGCCATGATATCTTGCACCCCCCACAATCAAAAGGTATGGTGGTGTTCCGGGAGGGCTAGGTGATGCCTCTACATTGGTTTGGACCAGAGTAAACATAAAACAGGATGACCACTTGTGTCAGTGTAAATTAACCACAGGAAGGCAGGGGATGCAAATTACCATAGGTGCATTCAAGCCATGATATCTTGCACCCCCCACAATCAAAAGGCATGGGGGTGTTCAGGAAGGGGCTAGATGATGCCTCTACGTTGGTTGGGACAAGAGTAAACGCAAAACAGGATGACCACTTGCGCTAGTGTGAATTACCCCAAGAGAAATAGGGGATGCAAATTGCCATACGTGCATTCAGGCCATGATATCTTGCACCCCCCACAATTGAAAGGCATGGGGGTGTCCAGGGAGTGGTTAGATGGTGCATCTACATTGGTTGGGACCAGATTAAACATAAAACAGGATGACCACTTGCGCTAGTGTGAGTTAACCGCACGGAGGTAGGCAATGCGAATTACCATGGGTGCATTCAGGCCATGATATCTTGCACCCCCCACTATCAAAAGGTATGGGGGTGTTCCGGGAGGGGTGAGATGGTGCATCTACATTGGTTAGGACCAGAGTAAACACAAAACAGGATGACCACTTGTGTCAGTGTACATTAACCACAGGAAGGCAGGCGATGCAAATTACCATAGTTGTGCTCAGACCATGATATCTTGCACCCCCACAATCAAAAGACATAGGGGTGTCCAGGGAGGGGTTAGATGGTACATCTACATTGGTTGGGGACCAGATTAAACATAAAGCAGGATGACCACTTGCGCTAGTGTGAGTTAACCCCACTGAGGTAGGGGATGCGAATTACCACAGGTGTGTTTAGGCTATCTTGCACCCCCCACAATCAAAAGACATGGGGGTGTCCAGGGAGGGGTTAGATGGTGCATCTACATTGGTTGGGACCAGATTAAACATAAAACAGGATGACCACTTGTGTTAGTGTGAGTGAACCCCAGGGAGGTAGGGGATGTGAATTACCATAGTTGTGTTCAGGCCATGATATCTTGCACAGTCCCCCACAATCAAAAGACATGGGGGTGTCCAGGGAGGGGTTAGATGATGCATCTACATTGGTTGGGACCAAATTAAACATAAAACAGGATGACCACTTGTGTTAGTGTGAGTGAACCCCAGGGAGGTAGGGGATGCGAATTACCATAGGTACATTCAGGCCATGATATCTTGCACCCCCCACAATCAAAAGGTATGTGGGTGTTCTAGGAGGGGGTAGATGGTGCCTCTAGATTGGTTAGGATCAGATTAAACATTTTACTGGATGACCACTTGCGTCAGTGTGAGTTAACCCCAGGGAGGTAGGGGATGCGAATTACCATGGGTGCATTCAGGCCATGATATCTTGCACCCCCCCACAATCAAAAGGTATGGGGGTGTTCCGGAGGGGTTAGATGGTGCATCTACATTGGTTAGGACCAGAGTAAACACAAAACAGGATGACCCTTGTGTCAGTGTAAATTAACCACGGGAAGGCAGGGGATGCAAATTACCATAGGTGTGCTCAGACCATGATATCTTGCACCCCCACAATCAAAAGACATGGGGGTGTCCAGGGAGGGGTTAGCTGGTGCATCTACATTGGTTGGGACAAGATTAAACATAAAACAGGATCACCACTTGCGTTAGTGTGAGTTAACCCCAGGGAGGTAGGGGATGCGAATTACCATAGGTGCATTCAGGCCATGATATCTTGCATCCACCACAATCAAAAGGTATGGGGGTGTTCCGGGAGGGGGTAGATGGTGCCTCTACATTGGTTGGGACCAGATTAAACATAAAACTGGATGACCACTTGCGTCAGTGTGAGTTAACCCCAGGGAGGTAGGGGATGCAAATTACCATAGTTGTGTTCAGGCCATGATATCTTGCACCCCCCCCACAATCAAAAGGTATGGGGGTGTTCCGGGAGCGGTTAGATGGTACATCTACATTGGTTAGGACCAGAGTAAACACAAAACAGGATGACCACTTCTGTCAGTGTAAATTAACCACAGGAAGGCAGGGGATGCAAAATTACCATAGTTGTGCTCAGACCATGATATCTTGCACCCTCACAATCAAAAGACCTGGCGGTGTACATTGGTTGGGACCAGATTAAACATAAAACAGGATGACCACTTGCGCTAGTGTGAGTTAACCCCAGGGAGGTAGGGGATGCCAATTACCATAGTTGTGTTCAGGCCATGATATCTTGCACCCCCCACAATCAAAAGGTATGGGGGTGTTCCATGAGTGGGTAGATGGTGCCTCTACATTGGTTGGGACCAGATTAAACATAAAACAGGATGACCACTTGCGTTAGTGTGAGTAAACTCCATGGAGGTAGGGGATGCAAATTACCACAGATGCATTCAAGCCATGATATCTTGCACCCCCCACAACCAAAAGGTATGGGGGTGTTCCGGGAGGGGCTAGGTGATGCCTCTACATTGGTTAGGTCCAGAGTAAACATAAAACAGGATGACCACTTGCGCTAGTGTGAGTTAACCCCATGGAGGTAGGGGATGCGAATTACCATAGATGCATTTAGGCCATGATATCTTGCACCCCCCACAACCAAAAGGTATGGGGTTGTTCCGGGAGGGGCTAGGTGATGCCTCTACATTGGTTAGGACCAGAGTAAACATAAAACAGGATGACCACTTGCGCTAGTGTTAATTACCCCAAGAGAAATAGGGGATGCAAATTACCATAGCTGCATTCAGGCCATGATATCTTGCACCACCACAATCAAAAGGCATGGGGGTGTTCAGGGAGGGGCTAGATGATGCCTCTACGTTGGTTGGGACAAGAGTAAACACAAAACAGGATGACCACTTGCGCTAGTGTGAGTTAACCCCACGGATGTAGGGGATGCGAATTACCATAGATGCATTCAGGCCATGATATCTTGCACCCCCCACAATCAAAAGGTATGGGGGTGTTCCGGGAGGTGCTAGGTGATGCCTCTACATTGGTTAGGACCAGAGTAAACACAAAACAGGATGACCACTTGTGTCAGTGTAAATTAACCACAGGAAGGCAGGGGATGCAAATTACCATAGGTGCATTCAGGCCATGATATCTTGCACCCCCCACAATCAAAAGGTATGGGGGTGTTCCGGAAGGGGCTAGGTGATGCCTCTACATTGGTTAGGACCAGAGTAAACATAAAACAGGATGACCACTTGCATCAGTGTGAATTACCCCAAGAGAAATAGGGGTTGCAAATTACCATACGTGCATTCAGGCCATGATATCTTTCACCCCCCCCGCCACAATCAAAAGATATCGGGGGTGTCCAGGAAGAGGTTAGATGGTGCATCTAAATTTGTTGGGGCCAGATTAAACATAAAACAGGATGACCACTTGTGTGAGTGTGAATTACCCCAAGAGAATAGGGGATGCAAATTACCATTGGTGCAATCAGGCCATGATATCTTGCACCCCCACAATCAAAAGGTATGTGGTGTCCAGGGAGGGGCTAGATGGTACATTTACTTCGGTTGGGACCAGATTAAACATAAAACAGGATGACCGCTTGTGTTCATCAATCAAAGGGTATGGAGGTATCCAGGGAGGGGCTAGGTGGTGCCTCTACATTATTTGGGACCAGAGTAAACATAAAACAGGATGACCACCTGTGTCAGTGTGCGCTAACCCCAGAAAAACAGGTATGTGAATTACCTTAGGTGCATTCAGGCCATGATACCATGCACCCCCACAATGAAAACATATGGGGGTGTCAAGGGAGGAGATAGGTGGTGCCGATACATTGGTAGGGACAAAATTAAACGTAAAACAGGATGACCACTTGTGTCATTGTGAGTTAACCCCAGGGAGACAGGGGATGCGAATTACCATAATACATGTAGGGGTACTGCTGGTGTCTCTCCCTGCATATATGGGGTGAAAATGGGGTCGAAATAAAAAAGTCAACATTTAGGGGGTCATAGTAATTGGGGCACAGTATTCACATAAATCTTGCTTTGGAAGCAGACACAGAATTGATAGTTGTACCTGTAAGGGGAGGGGCTCTTTCGGTTGGAAATGCCCCATTTTAGTGCGTGATGGCTGAATGCATGCCTAAGACCAGCACTGCTGAGGACAAAAGGAAAGTAATTGCGCAGACTCTCACTAGTCTGCATTTCATCCCCATATGCAGCAGCGTGTGATAGTGTGTACAGTTTACCAAGTGAACAGGGAGCTTAACAAAAATTACGGAAAATACTGTTGACTGCCCTTCCCAATAACACATGCTGAAGGGAGAGCCTCCCGTGCCCCCCCCTGCATTATGACAGAGTTGTGTGACTAACAGAGCCCCGTGACATACAACAATGCTACAGCCCACATCCCCCTTTATCCTTAAGAGAGGCTCCTGCAGTGATTGCTCGTGTTTTGATGTTGGAATAAAATATAGAAAGGTTAATTATGCCATAAAAAATTTAAAGTGCCCCATCTGCTGTCACAGTACAACCTTTCTTATGATTATACATGTGCGCAAATGTACAAATGAGCGAATGCTAGGCTCCCAGATCCTGCTGTGGGGAAAGTAACTTTGCACAGTATTAAAAAAAAAAAAACATGGGAAGCCGTATATTATACGGTACAGTATGATATTCGGCTTCCCATGACAGAGTGAAGGCCCTGAAACAACGCCCACCGGGTAGCTCACGCCCAAGAAGATCACTGGCCAATCCCTGGACAGAGATGTTGGAGGGCGGGCTATCACATTAGCTTTTCATGAGGGTGGTGTTGTATGCTATCTTGCACGGACGCTCAAGGACATGGGTCGAGTTACAAGAAGATCACTGGCCAATCCCTGAACAGAGATGTTGGAGGGTGGGCTATCACATTTTCTTTTCATTTCGGGCTGTATGTATGGCTGTAGCCATCAAGTGGGCGTGATTCCGAAGATTGACGAGCACTGCCTCCCACAAGTTACCATGGGATGCAGGATAGCATACAACAGCGGGTTGCTCCTCCTTTGCTACCCCGCACTAGTCAGCGCCCTCTCCAAAATCATTGCAATTCAAATACAGTTGTATGATTTGTACTTTAAAAGTTTGAGGGGACCAGGTTGTTAGCTTAAGCCACTGTGCCAGCGTGCCCCAAGACACAGAGACTTACAGGGGAGTATCGGAAGGGGGAAACCATATGGTCTCATTCGCTCCTACGAACCGCCCACCCATGCTCCAATCTACTTTTTTGATAAGCTAAAGTGGTAGATGGCATTTTTAACAGATAACAAAAAAAACAAAATGCAGAATTATTACAAATGTAGGAAACTCATTTATTAGAGCTCTGTTGATGCTCTGGGGCAAACTACATACAACATACATGTCAACAAGGCACCTGGCAGGGAGATTTCTTCAGAGAAATCGTGAAAGAACAATTTCCCCATAGGAATGCATTGGGGAATGTACAATTTTAGGCAGGAGAACGTGAAAAATAGTATTTTTCCGTGAAAAATCAGAAGTTTCCCACCTAAATCGGGAGGGTTGGCATGTATGATACAAACCTCCTAATTTGCACATGGAATGCACCAACAGAAATGTTAATGTTAAAGGATATTTGTAGTGCGCACTATCACAACCGGAGTGGCGCTCTGGCAGATCTGAAACAAAAAGGGCGGTAAGTTAGGCGTGTTAGTAGGACAACGTTTGGAGAAAAGCAAGGGAGCTCTGATGTACTGTTGGCAGCTTCAGTTCGGTTAACACCGTTCACTGAGCTTTTAGGTGTGGTATCCGGTCTGAGTTTGTCATGTCCTGTTGTGTGAGAGTCTGTGTGGTGTGTTTGTTGTTGCGGTTTTAAGGGGTGTGGTTGTGTTTATTTAGAGTGTGTGAGGAGTGGTGAGGTTTTTTTAAAGTAGTTTTTGTGGGGTTGGGTAGTAGCCTTGTTGTTTGCAAAAATGCACACTCATATTCTCTGTCTTTTGGGATTTAGAGAAGGTTGTCAACCTTTCAGTGATTATGTTTCAGCATGATACGTCTGTCTCATCTCTCCGTCCTTATGTTAAATTAGCTACTCTTTGTGTTTCTATCTTTGTATTTGGCCACCCCTACATCCCAGTTTGTGGTTGGTGCAACCTAGTCCGCTCGGATCGCTTTACTTGCAACCTACGCCCTTTCTGAGGGGGTAAGATTGGTGGTAGTGCCTTTGTGTTAGGCATGTTTGATATTGTTCTGTTCTGATGGGGTTGTCGCTCGTGTTCTGTTCCACCTAGCACCATCTCTCTAGTTCTTGTAGGAGTTTCCCTTAGTCAGTCCTAGGTGTTGTCTGTGCCGTCATATATTCTGTCAGTCTGTATTTTTGTATTTATCTGTTTGATTGTTTACGTCTGGCTCCGAGGTGTTGAAGAGCCAGGTTTTTAGAAGTTTTCTAAATTTTAGGCGGTCTTTGGTGTTTCTTATTTCTTTTGGGAGGTTGTTGCAGGTTTTTGCGGCTAGGTGGGAGAAAGAGGAGCCCCTTCGTTTTTTCCTGGCATATGGTTTTGGTTCTGGGCGGATTCAATTGCTTGATCTGAGGAGTCTCGTTGGCTTGTAGAATATTTTCTTTTGTAGGAAATCTGCTCCCTGTCCGTTGATTGCCCTGTGTGTTATGCACAATGTTTTGAACGTGATACGATGTTTGATTGGAAGCCAATGTAACATTTGTAGCGCTGCAGTGATGTGGTCTCTTCTAGATAGTTTGAGGAGGAGTCTAGATGCTGCATTTTGGGTGCGTTGTAATTTCTTCAGGAGGTGTTCTGGCATCCCGAGGTAGAGGCTGTTTGCGTTCTCGATTCTTGACATGATGAGGGTGACGATTCTCAGTGTTTTGTGGGTGAAGGAGAGGACAGGTAGGATTCTTCTTGTTGAGTGAAGGAGGAAGAAGCATTTATTAATTATCGCGTTTACTTGTGGTTCTAAGGTTAGAGCGTTGTCCATTAGGACTCCCAGGTTTTTTACTACCTTAGATGGTGTGGGGCGGTTCTCAATTCAGTCGGCCAGGGAATGTAGGTGTTGTTCTCTTTGTTTTTGGATATAATCATGATTTCTGTCTTTCCTGATTTGATTTTTAGATTGTTGGCATTCATCCAGTCATAGATTTCTTTTAGACATTCTACTTGGGTTGAGTGATATGCTTGTGTATCTTCGATTTTGTAGATGATTTGAGTGTCGTCTGCCTAGTTGTAGCATGTAATGTTGTATTTTTTGAAAATCTTGATTAACAGAGACTAGTAGATCTTGAAGTATAGTGGTGATAGTGAGGATCCTTGTGGTACTCCACAGTCGTTAACTCGTGGAGTAGATTTCAAGAGTTTTATCCATACAGTTTCTGTTCTGTTTGATTTAATCCAGAGTAGTGCCAAGTTCCATTATACCTATATCTTCTAATCTTTTGATTAGGGTGTCATTGCTTACTGTGTAGGGTAGGGCCGAGGGTGTGTTGGAGCCTGCGTTCGTTTTTAGGTTGCCCCAGATGGATAGGAGTGACGATTCTGTTCCTCTTGCGGGTCTGAAGCCGATTTGTGCTTGGTCTACCAACCAGTGTTTTTCTACGTGTTCTTGGGTTAGTTTGTATACGTATGTTTCTAGGAGTTTAGCCGGGTAGGGAATGTTTTAAATCGGTCTGTAGTTGGAGAGGTCTTCCACGTCGCCACTTGTGCTTTTTAGAAGTGGTTTTATATATGCTGAATTGAAGGATCGTGGTACAGTTCCTGTCACAATCGACAGATTCAGGAGATTTCTGTCATATTCAGATGGCGTTCCTTGTGCGAGGATTGATTTGTAGATGTCAAGGGGGCAGGGATCCATGGGCGATCCTGCTTTCTTGCTGTGTTTTACCAGCTTGATGAATGTCTCTACTAATATTTCTGGGAAGTTTTGGAGTTTGTGCTCTGGCTCCTTGTCAGGTCTGGTTGGTTGAGTGTTAGGGTTGGTCGGTCTGTTTCGTATGAATTGTCAGATGTCGTTGATTTTGTTTTTGAAATGGTCTGTCAAGTTGTTGCATAGTTTCTGTGAGGATATTGGAGTGTTGTCGCAACCTGGTGAATTTCTCATTTCGTCTATGATGTTGAACATGTGTGTTGGTGGCTTTGGTGATTCTGTCGTCATAATGTATTTTCTTTGGCTTTTGAATTTCCTTCTTATAATATTGGATTTGTCTCTGGAACTGGGTTTTCTTATCTTGGTCATATTCTTTCCTCCATTCTAGTTCCAGCTTCTTATTGTTCTTTTTCATGATGCTTTGTATTGGGGTGAACCATTTTGCCATTGCTCTTTTTCTTGAGGGGGTAAATGGTTTTTCCTTGGAGATGTTTTTGATTGTATCAGCAATCCATTTTTGGAGTAGCTCCATTTTTCTGTCTATGTCTGCCTTCTCTAATTCTGATGTTGAAGGTTTGTTCAGCTCCAGTTGTTCTATTAGGTTGCTTGCTTCAATGGTTTTCCAGTTTCTTTTTGTGGTTGTTGGGAGTTTAAGGGGCTGGATGGTAACTTTGGTTGGTAGCGTGATCACGAATGGAATGATGAGATGGTCGCTCCAAAGTATTTGTATCAGTGGTGCAGTGGTGATACGTTTTTTCTTGGCAAAGATTGCGTCAAGGGTGTGTCCTGCTGAGTGTGTTGCTCCTTTGACCAGCTGTTGTAGTTTCATGGTTGTTAGCTACCCGATTATTGAGTTTTGAGAGTTGGTGTGTTTTTCTTCGAACCAAATGTTGAAGTCCCCCAGGATTATCAGATGCTCGTGTTGAATGGCTATGTTAGTGATGGCTTCTATGAAGTCGTTGACGAAGGTTGCATCGTATGTCGGTAGTCTGTAAACCAGTATGAATTTAATGTATGTTTTTGAATTCGCAGATAGGTGTATGACCATGGATACTCCTACGTCCCCTCCCCTTTCCTCCATACTTATGGGACATCTCTCCGTCCTGTGGGACGGGACCGGAGCACTTTGTAAAAAGCATCCACATTTTTTCCAAAAATGTGTCCCTCCTCTCTTTCCTGCGGGGGGCCCGGCACGCGGCCATAACCCCGCCCACCTTGGCTCCGCCCCGCGCATCACCCATCAGTCCTTTTCTCCGCTCGATCGGGGCCGGACGCACTTGCATCCTCGGAAGATTTTCTTCCCTGTTTTCCTCTCTGGCTCTCGCTAGCGTTCGTCTTCTAGTCTGTCTATGTCTTTTAAATTAGACTTTCCAGACTGTTCTTTGTGTCATCGTCGCTTCGCGAGGGCGGAGTCCCATCCTCTTTGTTTAGAGTGTTTGGGTCCGGAACACCGTTGGGACTCCTGTTTTTACTGTGACTCCCTTTCGGTCCGGGCTCTTCAACGTCGGTTGGAACGGTGGGAGGAGGTGCTCTGACGCACTCCCCCATCTCATTTTCAGGCGTTCATCGACGAGAAGAAGAAATGCCCAGTAATTCTTTTCTTTTCAGAGCACCCCGGCCAGGGGATACATTTCAGGGTTCCTCTCGAGCCGGGAGGGGCGTTGATCGCTCTGTCATCGGGGTTCGCCCTGAGGTGCCTGTCGAGCCTAATAATTTTACCAGAGTTTTCTCCGAGGGTCTCCGTAAGGGGCCTGTGTACACCGGAATAACCTCCGAGGCCCCTCCTGTGGGGGCTGTGTGTAGAGCCAGTTCTGCTGAGTCACAGGGTACAGGAGCTTGCTCTGAGGCCTTTCTTTCGGCTTACCTCAAAAACAAGACCAGGGTGCGCCCCGAGGCCTTGGCTGGGCTTGTGTTTACCGAACGGATGTTCGAGGCCCGTGCCGATATGGCTATTACCGGGCCTAGGCCCGAGGTCCCTCTTACAGAGGCTAAGGCTACCAACAGTTTTGAGGGGCTGGGCAGGGCCCTGTCGGTGAAAGCGGTTTCTCACCGTTCCCGCTCTTGTGGTGATACCAGATCTGTTGAGGGGGCAAAGAAGCAAGGTTCTTCTTTTACCGGCAGTGCCGAGGTCCTTCCTTCGAAGGCTCAGTTGGCGGTTGGTATGTCGCAGAAACATTCCAGGCCTCATAGTACCGGCTCTGCCGAGGTTCCTTATGTTAAGGCTAAAATTAAAACCCCTGATCCATCGACGGGGACCCCTGCCTCACCTCCTCACGTGCCACAGTTCCCCTCAGATGAAGACAAAATGGCGGCCGTTCCCGCCACGACCACGGCGGCCATTTTAGGTACTACCCCTACAACTACGCCATCGGCCCCTGGTGTAGGGTTCGGTCCTTTGGGTGAACCTAAGGTCACTTATGCGTATCCTTACCGGCCCGTTTATGAATGGAACGCCCGAATGCCTCTTCCGTACAATGTTTCGTTACCTGCAGGGGCGGCCCCTTTGATTTATGTGGATACGTCGGCTGAGGGCCCGGCGTGGCACCCTTCTCCGTTACGTCCCTGGGTTTGTCCACCTCATGAGAGGCCTCCTCAGGTTCCGAAGCAATCTCCTGAGGACGCTTTTTTCGGTAAATTTCAAGCACTTATGCGCACCCACCCCAGGAGGGAGTATTTCAAAGGGCTTTATAAGGAAATTTGTCCACCAGCGCCCCCGGCTCCACCCGTTCCTCTGGTGGTTCCGCCGGCGCCTCCTTTGCCCGTGGTGCCTGCCCCTGTTCTTCCGCCTTTGCCACTGTTGTCCCCAGTGGACAAGGCAGTGCCTGACACGGTTCAGCAGGATGCTGACCTGTCAGATGACCCTCAAGGCGAGCAGGACAACGAGGACCTTCCCCGCTCTGTTAGAGCTTTTCATGACTGGGTACTGGACATGATGATTTTCTTAGATGTTCCAGTTCCCGAGGCACCTGCTCCACAGGAGGGCGTGCTTTCTGGGGCGTTCACCCTGTCTCCTTTGGAGCGTACCAGCCTTTTCCTGCAGAAGGATGTTTTGGCCGAGGTCCGAAGAGTCTGGGAGAAGCCACACTCAGGACTTTTTGTCAATAAAAAGATTGACGCAAGGTACAGGCTGCACTCTTCGGAGGAAGTGGCCTTGTCGTCTTGTCCACCTCCCTCCTCCACAGTGGTGGCTGCGGCCACATTGCAGTCCAGACCTGCAGCATCCTCTTCCGCGATGGCTACTCAGGTCTTGGGAAAGGAGGACAAGCTCCTGGACTCCCTAGGGAGGAAGATCTTTGCCAATTCGGCCTTGCAGCTCAGGCAGGCCAATGCCGAATTGATTTTGGCGGAAGCTAACATGCGGATGTGGAAAGGTCTGTCAGAGTTTGAGGAGCACATTCCAGTCGAGAAGTTGGAAGACTTCAGAGGTGGCCATTCCGATGCCAGGGTCTTGGTCCAGGATCTCCTGGAGGCTGCGGCTCATCACGTAGACACCTCGGCTCGGGGCATGATGCTCGGGGTTGATACCTCGAGGCAAGCGTGGTTGCATGCCACTAAGTTTCGAAGGAAGTGCAAGACAAAGTATTGGACCTTCCATTCGATGGTAAGGAGCTTTTTCATTCTTCTACTGATGTAGAGCTCACCAAAACCAAGGATAGCACTCAGACGGCTAAATCATTGTCTGTTCTGGTTAAACCTCCCTTCGAGGCTCAAAGGCTGTTGTCGCAAGGGCGACCTTCCTCTGGTTTTAGGGGATTCCTCGACCGCAAGATTTGCAGAGGGGATACTCCTGCGGGGAATAACCACCGTAGACAACAGCGTATGCGGTATTTCTGCCAAATGAGGGTTTTCTGCGCTCACACGAGACCCTGGTGGGAGGGCGCATTGCGTCTCATTGGGAGGCGTGGCAGACCATCACAGAAGACAGATGGGTCTTGTCAGTCGCTCGGGCGGGCTTCCGCTTACCTTTACCCCCTACCCCACCCCTCAACCCTCTTTTTCAGCCGTTGGGCTTGCCCTCCCTCAACGCTGAGGTTCAGAAACTCCTGGACCTCAGGGCTGTGGAACCCGTTCCCTTTGGGGAGCGAGGGGAGGGCTTCTACTCCCAGCTGTTTACGGTGCCCAAACCCAACCAGGCTGGCCTGCGCACCATCCTAGACCTTTCCCAGTTCAACCTCTTTCTACCCCAAAAGAAATTCAAGATGATTACGCCAAGCCAGATACGCTCCTCTTTGCAGATGGGCGACTGGCTCAGCTTAGTGGATCTTCAGGACGCGTACATGCATATCCTGATTTGGGCTCCACACAGGAGGCACCTCCGTTTCTCTTTGGGAGAGGAGCACTTCCAGTTTCGGGTGCTTCCTTTTGGCCCCAGCTTGGCGCAGCGTGTCTTCACGATGGGTGATTGCGGCCTATCTTCATCTCCAGGGTATCCATGTGTATCCTTATTTGGACGACTGGCTCTTATGCCGGGGTGCGCCCCGATGCCTTGGTGGGGCTTGGTGCTACCGAACGGATGTTCGAGACCCGCGCGAGTAAGGCTGTTACCGGACCTGGGTCTGAGGTCCCTCGTACAGAGGCTAAAGCTACCAACATTTCTGAGGGTCTTGCAAGGCCTTATCAGTGAAGGTTGTATCTCACCGTTCCTGCTCTTGCGGTGACACCAGATCTGTTGAGGGGGCAAAGAAGGGAAATTCTTCTTTTATCGGCAGCGCCAAGGTCCTTCCTGAGAAGGCTAATTTGATGGTTGGTATGTCGCAGAAACATTCCAGGCCTCATACTACCGGCTCTGCCGAGGTTCCTTTTGTTAAGGCTAAAGTTAAGACCCCTGATCCATCGACGGGGACCCCTACCTCACTTCCTAACGTGCCGCAGTTCCCCTCAGGTGATGACAAAATGGCGCCCGTTCCCGACACGACCGCGGCGGCCATTTTGAACGCTACCCCTACAGGTGTGCCATCGGCCTCAGGTGTTGGGTCAGGTTTCTCGGGCTTGTGCGCATCCTTATCGGTCAGTTTATGACCGAATGCTCGGATACCCCTTCCGCACAATTTTTTGTTGCCTGCAGGGTGGGCACCTTTGGTTGATCTGTCCATCCAGATATAGGAGTGGGCCATGCGTCATGGCGTCTGGCTGCTTGCGATGCACATCCTGGGCCAGCTGAATGTCACAGCGGATGCCCTCAGCCGGCGGAGAGTGGTCAGCTACGAGTGGGAGTTGAAGGCGGAGATCCTCTCATGGATTTTCTTGCGTTGGGGTACACCGGAGGTGGACCTCTTCGCTGCGGTGGTGAACAAGAAGCTTCCTCGATATGCCTCCAGAGGGGGGCTGAGAGCCTCCTCTCTGGGGGATGCTCTCGAGATTCCATGGCACAACATGAGAGCTTACGCCTTCCCGCCTCTGCCTCTAGTTCATCGAGCAATTGGGAAGCTGAAGAACTCTGTGAATTGTTCCCTTCTGCTCATGGCCCCGTGGTGGCCAGCCAGTTTTGGTTCTCAGAACTTCAACACCTGTCAGTGTTTTTGCTGATCAGGTTACCAGTAACCCCAGATCTTCTTCATCAAGGGGAACAGCAGATGTGGCACCCCTCCCCACAATCGCTCAGCTTGGCGGCATGGTGCCTGAGTTCAAGTCTTAGAGTATTTTAACTTGTCTACGGATAACATGCGTATTATCCAGGCAGCCAGGGAACCCTCGACCAGATCCCAATACAGGAGTAAATGGCTCAGGTTCTGTCGTTGGTGTTTGGAAAAGCAGTTGGATCCAAGGGTGGCTACGATTGACAAGGTGCTGTCCTTCGGTCCTCCCTAGCAGAGTCAGATGTTTACGTTCTGTCATGCAGAACTTACCTTTCAGCGGTTTCTGCTTATCTTGCTATAGACCAATGCTCTTATTCTCTGAGTAACCCAGTGGTTAAGAGGCATTTTGCAGGCTTGCCACTCCTTTACCCTCCGGTTCGTAGTCTGCACCCGCCTTGGGACCTAAATGTAGTCCTGACGATGCAGTGCCATAAACCCTTTGAGCTACGGTTGACCTCAAGTACGTGTCCTGGGAAGTGTCCTTTCTGGTAGCTGTTACGTCAGCGAGGAGAGTGAGTGAGCTCCAGGCATTGTCGGTGGAGCACCCTTCCTTGGTCTTTCACAAGGACGAACGCAGCTTCCTACCAAAGGGAGTGACCGAATTCCATCTGAATCAGATGGTTTCCCTTCCGGTCTTTTTTCTGAACCCTGCCTCGGAGGTGGAAAGGGTTCTACACTGCCTGGATGTCCGAAGAGCTCTTAGATTCTACTTGGACAGGACTTCCGAGCTTTGGAGCTCTTCCGAAACTTTTGTGACCTTCGGTAAGCCTCAGGGCAGGCGGGCGTCGAAGGCATCTATTTCAAGATGGATTACCGCCTGTATCACGGAATCTTTCACCGTCCAAAAGCTGAAATCTCCTAAAAGTATCCATGCACACCAGGTGCGAGGCAAGGCAGCCGCGGTTGCTTTTCAGAAGTATGTTCCCTGGGAGTCCATCGCTAAAGCGGCTACTTGGGCCTCCCCATCTGCTTTCTGTAAGCATTACTGCCTCGATATGAGCTCTAGAGCAGAGGCTCAGTTCGGCCAGGCTATGCTGAAGAACCTGTTTAAGTAAGGGGTATTTACATCCACCCATAGTTCCTGTAAGGAGTGTTTAGGAATCTCCCATAAGTATGGAGGAAAGGGGAGGCGTGGCTACGAGAGCCATGTGAGGAGTCGTGTTCTGTAAGAGCTCCTGCGGTCCGGAATCTGATCCTTGTCAAAAGTGCATATATGCATGCGCATATGCTTTGAAAACTCGTGTGCCCGCTTATGAATGCGGTGCACATGTCCACTGAAATCCTGGAGCCTGTAACACACAAGGGGACGGCGCTGTGAACTTCGTTGAGGCCGCAGATCCTGGAGCTGTGACCCAAAATGGCGGACGGGAGGCACAGACAAGGGAGCCTGCCGATAGTACGAGGGCGGTGACGGGACTGCGGTTAAAATATTTGGATGCAGGGTGCAGCGCATTGGAACTGCTGCGCCACCCGCTAGGACATCAGCGAGCTGAATTTGGGGGCGGAAGAGTGGAATCGTGCGTGGCACAGGGCGAGAAAGACCCCCAATCGGATCGCCCCTGAAGTTAATCTGCGGCAGGACATGGCTGCTTATTGACGCCGGAGTGGACGTAAGTCCGGGCGCACACAGTGCAGGGGAGGCCCCACAGGGTTTTCGCGGCCCTGGCGCTCGCGCTGCATAATATCGTGAAACATTGTGGCAGGCAGCGGAGCGGCTCAAAGAGGAGGCAGACGCACGTGGAGCGTCTGGGAGCCCTGTGAAGGACCATATCGGGACGCCCGAGGAGCATGACAAAGGACGGCCTGAACACTTCCTTGCTGTGAAGGAGCCACGGTGGGTACAGCAAGTGGGTGCACCCGCGGCGGAGCAGCCAGGCAGGGGGCACAAGCGCTGAACAGTGCGGCAAGGCTCTGGGGGACCGAAAAAGGTGCACGCCCCATCTGAGCGCCGCAACTGGACCTGGCACATACGTCTGGGGCACCCCAGGCGGGTGGCACGGCAGGCACATCTTGTGGACGCCTGCAACTACACACAAAGGCGGCCCGCCCCGAGGAGGCTGGCTGCGAATTTACAGTAGTGCCGCATACGTGGGAGAGAGTGCGGCAACTGAGACACAGAAAAGCAACTAGGTGAGCGTGTGATACTGCAACTAAGGGGGTGCCGCTCACCCCGAGGTGAGGCTGAGGTGGGAATTTATGCTAGTACGTGGGAGAGCACAGTCCATTGCGGCTAACAAGGGCCAGCTTGGAACATCCTGAGGTGGCCCCCTTGAGCGTGAGTAACCAAACGCGCTGGAAAACGGTAATCCGGATGCTTTGCATGGAACCTGATGACATTCTGCATCGCAGCGTAGCACCTCCGAGCGCAATCACGAGCGCGCTAAATAATACAAAGGTGTCGACCAGTACGTGTGTCCCGGCGCTGCCCAGATAGCAGAGAAGGTGGGTGTAAGTGGACTTGTTGATTACTGCAGACTGACTAGGACATGTCAAGGAGGAGGCTGGTTGAGCTTTTGAGGTACTGATGCCCCCATGCCTGGGTAAGGCTTGGGATATTGGGACTGAGTGTGTGCCCCCCCTAATTGTGGAGCATAAGAGGTGGGCTGACCCACAGCATACGGCTGCTGCGTCATGTCTAACAAGCCTCCAAGACTAAAAGGGAAGCAACCTACGCTGGACGAATTCACCAGGACACCGCCGGGCCCGGAAAGTGCCAGGAGCAAAGACAAGCCCCCCGCAGGTGGCATGGCTGCCGCGGGTACACATCAGGAGGTCCTGGCTGCGATTGCAGACTTGAACGCAGACTTGAAAGCGGCCTGGGAGACCAAGCTTGAAATAGTTGTGTCTGAACTGAAAACAGCGTTGGACCTTAAGGTCGGTGAAGTGCAGGAAGAGGTGAATCTACTCCGACAGGACGTAAGGTCCCTGGCGGAGCGCACAGAGAGCCTTGAGAAGGAAGGGAGCTTGAATACAGCGGACTGTGCCTCACACAAGTCGGAACTGCATGCCCTGGTGCAAAAAGTGGGCAACCTGGAGAATGGGGCGGAGGAAGCGGAAGGATGCGCCCGAAGGAACAACATCTGCATTGTGGGCTTGCCGGAAGGTACAGAGGGCCACAACCCCACGGAGATTGTCAAAAACATGTTGCTGCAGGAGATAACTGGAGGAGTTCTGTCTCAGGGATTCGCTGTGGAACGAGCGCATAGGGCTCTAACGAGGAGGCCGCCGCCAGGCAACCCACCTAGGCCAGTTATCGCCAAGATCCTTAACTACCGGGACCGAGAGAGGATACTGGAACACTTCCGCAAAGGTGGAACAATCAAGCGAGGGGAGGCAAACATAACAGCCTACCCGGACTACACCCTGATGGTGCAGCGGAGCCGAATGAACTTCGGGGCTGTTAAGAGGAGACTGAGGGAAGCGGGCCATAAGTACATGTTACTTTACCCGGCAAAATTGAAAGTTTTTCATAGAAACAGGACCTTGTTTTCTGACACTCCGGAGGATGCCATGGGATGGCTTGATACGCAGGGTTTCCCCCAGGATTCCGACATCCAGACGAGAGAAGGAGACGGACAGATAAGTAATGAGTAATGGGAGCACTGGAAGATGGTGCGGCTTAAGACTATGGGACTTGACTATAGTCATTGATGTGGCCTGTTAGTAGATGAGAACAGATTAGAATAGATAATGTATTGTGTGCACTGTGATTGTTGCTTTATTAAGGAGCCTTGCAGGGCTAGTCTTCACACCCCCATTTAGTATTAATAGTTAAGTGGCCATTAGGGCGACTTCACCCTACTGAGCTCTGAGCGTACTAAAGAGGGCTAGATGTGGGGGTGCCTGAGATCCAGGGATGGAGCTGGGCAACAGTTGGGGAGGGAGTTGTTGGGGAAGGGATGGGTGGGGGGAGGGGAGGAAGGTGGGGAGTTTGATGTGTATATAGTTTTGGGGAGTTTGAGTTTAAACACGAGCCTACATGGAATAGCCCAAGAATTGTATCTGTATTGAGCGGGCGGGTGGGAGTGGCTGGGAGGAAGGGAGATGGGTACTAACGAGCTATGGGGGATCTTGGAATAGTGACGTGGAATGTCAGGGGACTTAACAGTTATTTAAAAAGGAATAAGGTCATGCTGTATTTGAAAAGACAAAATATAGATATTGCATTGTTACAAGAGACGCATCTGACACAGGAAAAGTTGGAGCTGGTGGGGAGAAAATGGAAAGGTACTGTAGTGGGGTCTTTGTACTCGGCCTTGCTAGGGGAGTACTGGTCTGGGTGGCGCCGCACGTCCCGTTCCAGCTAATACAGGAAATAGTGGAAACTGAGGGGCGTTTGGTCATAGTGAGAGGGTTGGTGGAGAATAAAGAGGTGTGCATTGTAAACACGTACGCCCCCAATCAAAACACGGCGGCGTACTTCAGGACTAGGTGCACCAACCTAGGTTTGTGCGTGGGTAGCGCGGTGATCTGGGGAGGGGATTTTAATTGTGTGCTGAACCCCGAAGTAGATAGATCGGATAACAAGATTGACAGGCCCGCCCCAGCAGCTAGGGCATTGCAGACGTTGCTGGATGATTTCGAATTGGTAGATGTGTGGAGAACAAAGCATCCTAACGAGAGGCAATATTCACATTACTCAGCCCCGCAGCAGTTGCACACAAGACTTGATTATGTTTTTGCCACACCAGATCTAATGATAGAGATCGTTCACATAGAATATAAAGCGAGGGTCCTGTCGGATCACTCGCCCCTGGTCCTGGGGTGGCAATATTGCCGCCCTAGGGCACGGATTCCGACATGGCGCCTCCGTGTGGAGGCGCTCAAAGATCCAGTTTTTAGAGAGGATATAAGAGATGAGATCATTGACTACTTCGAGATGAACACAGGCAGTGTTGACTCGGCGGGTACACTATGGGAGGCCTTCAAGGTGGTGATGCGGGGTGTGGCCATCGCTAAATCGAAAGGTCTGCAGGATGGGGTCCTGGCTGATTTACAAAGAGTGGAAGATGAGTGTAGACACCGAGCTAGTACTTAAACTACAGCAGCAGTGTGCCGAACACTGGGAAAGGCTCTGCAACCTTAATTACAAAAAGTACGTTGAGAGACAACATGCGGGTGGGGATAAAACGGGCCGCCTCTTGGCGTGGCTATATAAGAGTGAAACCCCTAGGCCCACGATTAGGACAATAACCGGAGAAGATGGTGAGGTAGCGGACACCCAAAAGGGAGTCAATAGGGAATTTGCGGATTATTATAGGGAACTATACGAGGACAGAGGAGGGGGCAGCCAGGATGAGATACTTGAAACTTTGCAGGATATAGGATTGCCCAAGATCAGTGCAGAAGAAAGAGAAGAACTAGAGGCGCCAATTACTTTGGAGGAGTTGGAGGAGGTTGTTAGGCAGCTGCCTGCCAGTAAGACCCCAGGGGCAGATGGGTTCCCTAGTGAATTTTATAAAGCATATAGGGCAGAAGTATTCACCCCAATGCTAGAAATGCTCAATGAGGCGTTTGAAGTGCGACGTTGCCGGAGTCGCTCAGAGAAGCGATCATAATACCGCTCCCTAAACCTAATAAACCTGGGCATAGCTGTGGATTATACAGGCCGTTGTCGATGCTGAACCAGGACGGCAAGATATTGACGGCTGTCCTGGCGAATAGACTGCGGAAAGTAATTAGCAAATTAATACATCCAGACCAAACGGGCTATGTCCCGAACAGGAATATAACTCACAACCACAGACGACTCCATCGGGTGATCGAATGGGGTTGTGACAATGAAGGAGAAATGGCAATCGTGTCTTTAGACGCAGTAAAAGCTTTCAACTAGGTTAGATGGGCGTGGCTGCTGGCGGCTTCGGGAGAGTATGGGATGGGGCCGGAGTACATCAGGTGGGCGGAGATGCTGTATAGTGCACCGCTAGCCAGGGTTCGAACAGGAACAGTGATATCTGAGAGATGGCAACTTAGCAGTGGCACTAGACAGGGGTGCCCCTGGTCCCCGATGTTGTACATTCTGGCTCGGGAGCCCTTGGCACTATACCTAAGGCAACAATATGACACAATAGGTATTGAGGTAGGAGGGGAACGACACCTGATATCCCTATATGCGGACGATTTGGTATTATATTTGAGATACCCGGAAGAAAATCTTCAGTATATTCTGGAGGTGATGGAAATGTATGCAAGGCTGTCCGGCATAGCGGTGAATCCCCAAAAATCTAGCATTTTCCCTTTGGGCAGTTACAAGGGAACCTCTGTAGAAAGGTTGCCGGTGTTACCGGTGCCATGGACTGTTGGTTCCTTCCGCTACCTTGGAATAGATGTGTACCATACGCGGAAGAGGAACATAGGCATAATACTGAGATGGCCATTGGAAAAATCCGCAAATGTATGAGGTTTTGGGAGACGTTGCCCTTAGCCATGATGGGACGAGGGACGATGCTTAAGATGGTGGTTCTGCCTAGGCTCCTACATTATTTTAGTAATATTCCACCTATGATTCCCAAGAGGTTTTTTGTTCAACTGAATGGTATGTGTAGAGACTTCCTGTGGCATGGTACCCGGAATAGAGTAGCGCTATGGAAGTTGCAGAATTTTCATGAGAAAGGGGGTATTAAACTACCTAATTTTGAGGTTTATTATGTAGTGGGTCAATTACAATATGTGGCCAAATGGCTCTCTGATGAAGCGACCCCTGAATTTAGATTGTTTGGGCGGGACTGTACCCCGTTTTACCTGAAGGAAATTATCTGGTTGCCTGAGTCAGAAATGAAGGAGCGTCCGGGGATGATGATGCTGGGGTGGAAAATGTGGCGTCGAGCATGTTTGATGATGAGGGACCCGCTCCCGTGTTCCCCGCAGGTACCGCTGGTTGCTTTGGCAGAAGGAGATAAGCAACTGATGGTGATTATTAGAACCTACTGGGAGTCGGTCGGGCTGGTAACGTTGTGTCATGCCTGCGCCATGGCCGCATCCATTTACGCTCAATTTGGACTATATGTTTATCATTTATTTACAACAGACTCTTGGATCCATCTATATTTACTTTGGGAACTTTATTTCCCATTTGCGAGACTTTGGTGCTTTATTATTATTTCCAACAAACTACGCATACCATAATGCACCTGGCTACAAGCATCGATTCCTGGCTGTTCCTATTGGTTATCAAAGGAACTACACCCCCCAGAAGCCCTAGGGACTTGCCCTGCTTCCACCAGCCCAGGAACAGAAAGGGAGGTGGCCGATTGCCTGCAGGTGTGCTTCGCCAGGTGCAACCAATTAGCCTGCCCCTGTGCTGGGCTAGGCAGTATAAAGGCTGCTGCCTGCAGTGGCTCAGCCTCTTGCATCTGAGAGTCCTTCCTCCACCTTTTGCATCTTCCTACGGATCTTGTATGCTGCTTACCTTCACTCCTGCTTGGACCCTGCCTTGTTGCTTGCTCCACCCTGCTGCCTCCAGCCATAGCCTTCCAGGCTCCCTGCCTCACAGCCCTGCTCCTCTGGGCTCTCCACACTGCAGTTGATCACGCTCTGCTGCCCTCCAGCCTCCGCCCTTGCCCTGCCGGGCTCTCCACATTGCAGCCGATCACGCTCTGCTGCCTTCCAGCCTCCGCCCTTGCCCTGCCGGGCTCTCCACATTGCAGCCGATCACGCTCTGCTGCCTTCCAGCCTCCGCCCTTGCCCTGCGGACCCTCTACATTGCAGCTGATCACGCTCTGCTGCTTTCCAGCCTCCGCCCTTGCCCTGCGGACCCTCTACATTGCAGCTGATCACGCTCTGCTGCTTTCCAGCCTCAGCCCTTGTCCTCTGGGCTCCCTGCCCTGCAGCCTGCCTCACTCCGGCTGCCTTCAGCCCTTGTCTTCTGGGCTCCCTGCTCTGCAGCCTGCCTCACTCCGGCTGCCTTAGCCCTTGTCCTCTGGGGCTCCCTGCTCTGCAGCCTACCTCACTCTGGCTACCTACAGCCCTTGTCCTCTGGGCCTTCCTACTTTTCAGCTTATCACGCTCCGCTGCCTACTACCTACCTTTTCCGCTGGGTTCTCGGCCTAGCAGCCCTCTACAGTCCTCTGCTACCTTCTACGTTCAGCGGCCCTGTCCCTCAGGGTTCACTCCTTACTGCCCGGCCTTACGGGATCCTTGCCGTGCAGTCTGCTGTACTCTGCTGCCCTAAGCCCTTTTTCTCTGGGCGTTCTACCTTACAGTCCTACTCCTGTGGGCTTACTCATTGCTTTCCTGCTCCTCTGAGCTCTCAACTTTGTTCCTTACTGTCCTCTGCTATCCTATCCTGTTACACGACTTTCCTTTCATTTCCTTCTGCTAGTTTGCTATCACCTCCTTTCCTGGATTTGTCTGTAGTATCTTCTCTTGTACTGTTTGTAGACCCTTTTGTACAGAGCTCGTCTGTTGGTTCCCATCAGTCAACCTCTGCCCCTTCCCTTGTCTCGTTTCTACATTACAGGCATCCATAGCTGCTGTTCCAAGTCATGAGCAAACAGCGTGGGCCTCTGTTATAGCAAACTGTGCAGAAGGCTAGAGTATTACCAAGGTTCGTGGAATATTCTTTTCCTATATCTGCATACACCCCAAGAGGGTATTCATTCTGTATCTTTTCCCTTGCTACTCTTGCCTACTCTTCGTTCTCTTTCCTTTCCGCTGTGTGTGTTCTTGCCTGTCCACTTTATTTGGCACAACCACCCAAACCCTTTCTGGGTGTCCTGTGCCACTCTTAATAGAGTGCCATCCGTGACAGAATGCAAGAGCCAAAAATTTCTTGTTCCATAGGCCGGAAAGGCACACACAGAACAAAGATGCTTTCCTTTCGGGTTAAGAAACCTTTGCATAAACCTATGGTTTCCCTAAAGACAGCAAACAAGAACCTTAGTCTAAAGGACAGTCTCGCCTCAGTAAACAAAGATTTACAAGCACGGTATTATACTCACTGGCTAGCTGACCCTTCTTCCATGTACAATTATTATGATATTTGCGACTATGACCCGCAGTCCTTATCTGTTGCAGAGCTACAGCAAGATAATGAATTCTTACAGATCTTGTTAAACCAAACAGTGAAAAACACTCCTGCGTCTTTTGACAAGCCTTCTAACACCGCAACAGACAAGGATATAGCACTCATTGTGGGAGACTCTAAACCAGAATACGCTGTTGCCAGAGTGATATGCGCAAGATCAGCTTGGCAAGCTCCCCAGAATGCTGGAAACCCTTATTTGACAGGACAAGGCAGTCATTATCCTGAGGTTTGTGCATCTGGTCCTGGGTACAAAAGACCTATACTAACCATCGGTTGTCTTAATGCTTCCACAGTATCTACTAACCACAATAACCCTAAGGTCAGTCTTCCCATTGCTACAACCGAATTTTCTGCCACACCAGCTTCTGAAGCTTTAGATCAAACTAATGATACTTACCTGCTACATGAACAACTCCTACGCCTTAAAAGAAAGACCGAAGACCTCTATGATGACTTTGTTTATTTGCATTATAAGAATCTTATGAAGGGACACAAGTCACCAGACCATCTGACACTATGTCCAACACCTGACATCTTATCTTTAGAGATCGACATGATAAGGCCTGGAATTGCCATACAGAAAAGTATACAGACTTATACCAAGCAGATGGAAGACCTAAATATAGCATATGTATCCCTTCTAAAGACTGACACAGCTCTTTCACCTTCCAGCCACAGAAACTCAGGTTGTTGTACTGACAGAAAAGAATTGACTCCTCCGGTGGGTCAAATCACGCACACAGCCATTACACCACAAAACAAGGGTGGTCTTCTGATTGGAAATCCCTCTGAGTCAAAGGATGGTTCCGCCCTCACCCTTGCCTATTGTCCATTACTCACACTTACAACCTCTTCTGAAATGACAATGGCAGCTGAAGAGACTGGCGCAGTTCACACCGAGCATGCTGAGTTGGCAAGCGGGGCTTGCCAAAGTGTGGCTGTGCTATCAGACAACATTCTTGAGCAATCAACATCTTCAGTTTCTTCGATACCCCCTGAATCGCCAGTGGTTGTGGTACCCGATCCACCAGTAGTTGCAACACCTGAACTGTCTGTAGCTGCTACAGCACCCGAACTTCCAACTGCAATACATGATCTTCCTGCTGCTGTGGTTCCTAAACTCCCTGCCACATTTGAGACTCCTCAAGTCTCTGCTGCAAATCTTGAGGTTGCTATAGCTACTGTGATTCCTGAAGCTACTGCTAATTCTGATGCTCCCGATGCCCAGATTTCTACTTCCTTCGCAGCTGTGCTCGCTGCAGCAGATTCCTCTGCTACACAACCTGATCCCGCAGCACCTTCTCTTCCTGATCCCTCATCCGCCATGCTAACTGTTGCAAATTCAGCGAAGAGTTTTCCTGATAAGACTACTGCTCCAGTTGTTCCTGCTGGTGTATCTATGGCACTAAGACTGCCAGACTCTACTCTACCAGTCTCAGGTGCGTTCCAGCCCGCTGGCTCTCTCATGACACCCACACACCCAGTTGCTACAGCCTTGATACTCTCTACAGCCATTCAAGATCTCACTGCTGCTGTAACCTCTGATCTGTCTACTAATCATGGGAAAACCGCCGCTGTGACTCCTGAACTCTCTGCGGCTAACCCTAATGTTGTCATTGCTGCTCTGGATGTCTTGGAAAGCCTTCCTAAAGCTACCAACTCTGCTGTACCTAGGGCTCCACTTTCCAGCACCATATTGTTGCCCGTCAAAGCAAGATCTATCATGGAGCCTGCAGGAGTTTTTCGCAGTTCCTCTTTTCATGCTCACACAGTTGGGGTCTGTGTTCCAAAGGCTTTGTCTATTCTGATTGCTACATCAAAGGTTCTGAACATTGGTACTATCGCCGTCATTCAAGACTCTCACCTTGCAACCCGTTTCTGGTGCTTCATGATGTGCCTTTTTGGATTAAGACTCTTGTACGGTGTGACAGACATTCTTCCTGTAGGTCGGTCTTCAGGGAGCCTGGAGAGGGGCCTGGAGAGGGGCATACTGTCATGCCTGCGCCATGGGCGCATCCATTTACGCTCAATTTGGACTATATGTTTATCATTTATTTACAACAGACTCTTGGATCCATCTATATTTACTTTGGGAACTTTATTTCCCATTTGCGAGACTTTGGTGCTTTATTATTATTTCCAACAAACTACGCATACCATAATGCACCTGGCTACAAGCATCGATTCCTGGCTGTTCCTATTGGTTATCAAAGGAACTACACCCCCCAGAAGCCCTAGGGACTTGCCCTGCTTCCACCAGCCCAGGAACAGAAAGGGAGGTGGCCGATTGCCTGCAGGTGTGCTTCGCCAGGTGCAACCAATTAGCCTGCCCCTGTGCTGGGCTAGGCAGTATAAAGACTGCTGCCTGCAGTGGCTCAGCCTCTTGCATCTGAGAGTCCTTCCTCCACCTTTTGCATCTTCCTACGGATCTTGTATGCTGCTTACCTTCACTCCTGCTTGGACCCTGCCTTGTTGCTTGCTCCACCCTGCTGCCTCCAGCCATAGCCTTCCAGGCTCCCTGCCTCACAGCCCTGCTCCTCTGGGCTCTCCACACTGCAGCTGATCACGCTCTGCTGCCTTCCAGCCTCCGCCCTTGCCCTGCCGGGCTCTCCACATTGCAGCCGATCACGCTCTGCTGCCCTCCAGCCTCCGCCCTTGCCCTGCCAGGCTCTCCACATTGAAGCCGATCACGCTCTGCTGCCTTCCAGCCTCCGCCCTTGCCCTGCCGGGCTCTCCACATTGCAGCCGATCATGCTCTGCTGCCTTCCAGCCTCCGCCCTTGCCCTGCGGACCCTCTACATTGCAGCTGATCACGCTCTGCTGCTTTCCAGCCTCCGCCCTTGCCCTGCGGACCCTCTACATTGCAGCTGATCACGCTCTGCTGCTTTCCAGCCTCAGCCCTTGTCCTCTGGGCTCCCTGCCCTGCAGCCTGCCTCACTCCGGCTGCCTTCAGCCCTTGTCTTCTGGGCTCCCTGCTCTGCAGCCTGCCTCACTCCGGCTGCCTTAGCCCTTGTCCTCTGGGGCTCCCTGCTCTGCAGCCTACCTCACTCTGGCTACCTACAGCCCTTGTCCTCTGGGCCTTCCTACTTTGCAGCTTATCACGCTCCGTTGCCAACTACCTACCTTTTCCGCTGGGTTCTCGGCCTAGCAGCCCTCTACAGTCCTCTGCTACCTTCTACGTTCAGCGGCCCTGTCCCTCAGGGTTCACTCCTTACTGCCCGGCCTTACGGGATCCTTGCCGTGCAGTCTGCTGTACTCTGCTGCCCTAAGCCCTTTTCCTCTGGGCGTTCTACCTTACAGTCCTACTCCTGTGGGCTTACTCATTGCTTTCCTGCTCCTCTGAGCTCTCAACCTTGTTCCTTACTGTCCTCTGCTATCCTATCCTGTTACACGACTTTCCTTTCATTTCCTTCTGCTGGTTTGCTATCACCTCCTTTCCTGGATTTGTCTGTAGTATCTTCTCTTGTACTGTTTGTAGACCCTTTTGTACAGAGCTTGTCTGTTGGTTCCCATCAGTCAACCTCTGCCCCTTCCCTTGTCTCGTTTCTACATTACAGGCATCCATAGCTGCTGTTCCAAGTCATGAGCAAACAGCGTGGGCCTCTGTTATAGCAAACTGTGCAGAAGGCTAGAGTATTACCAAGGTTCGTGGAATATTCTTTTCCTATATCTGCATACACCCCAAGAGGGTATTCATTCTGTATCTTTTCCCTTGCTACTCTTGCCTACTCTTCGTTCTCTTTCCTTTCCGCTGTGTGTGTTCTTGTCTGTCCACTTTATTTGGCACAACCACCCAAACCCTTTCTGGGTGTCCTATGCCACTCTTAATAGAGTGCCATCCGTGACACGTTGGGGGATATATGGCAGGAGGGGACCATCAGGGATTTTGAAGGACTTGGGGAGGAGGTGGGATTACATGGGGGCCAATATGTTATGTATCACAGGTTGGTGTGGAAAATTCGGAAAACGTGGCCTGAGATAGTATTGGCGGAAGAACCAGACGCCATTATGGAGATGATATATGACACAGCTGAAGGGGGGCATGAGATCTCTAGATTGTATGAGATGGTAATGACTAAGGTTGGGAAGGAATGCATACATTTGAGATTAGATTGGGAAGCAGAGGTGGGAGCCCAAATGGAGGATGAGATGTGGGAGCGTGCCCTGGGATACCACAAGAAGGTATCTAGGAATGCCAGACTGAAGCAAATACAGCTGTATGTAATGCATAGAGCGTATATGACCCCTCTGAGGATATCTAAGTTTAGAAATGCTGGGAGACAGGCGTGCCCTAAGTGCGATGAGGAGAACGCTGATATGACACACATGTTTTGGTCATGCCCAGTAATCGAGTGTTTCTGGAAAGAAGTGGCACAAAAGCTATCAGAGAAAGGGGTCACGCTCATCATAGACACGGCCTGGGCCTTTCTGTTGGGAGGGTTCCCTAGGCCACGAAAACTGAAGCATGTTGGGAAACTGAAAGACTTGGCACACGTGTTTGCAAAGCGAAGGATAGCTATGGGATGGAAAAAGTGTCACAAGCCATGGGTGGAGGTGTGGTGGAAGGAATTACAGAAATGGGCAGAGGCTGAAACAGTTGTATGGCAGGAGGCAAGTAGCATGACTTGGGAGGAAGAAGTAGGTACCATGATGGCATGGAAAACATTGATATCTGGGCTATATGGAACAATATTAGATCCAGAGGAATCCGATGAAAATGACGCCCTGCCGCGTGTAGCAGATACTGAGTGTGAATGACAAACAGGCTTGTAAAGGGGGGTGGGATCAGGGGGGCAGTGGGCAAAGACTAATTGATGTTAATGTAATGGTTGTGAATTGCACTGCGTGTTTGGTTTGTATTGTTGGTTGTGTTGAAAAATCAATAAAATTCTTTTGAAAAAAAAAGTATGGAGGAAAGGGGACGGGGCGTAGGAGTATTACCAGGTTATTCACTGTAGTGACCACCTTACTCCTATTCCATAGTCCCCTTTCCTCCATTCGCCCGCCGTCCCCTCTAATAAGGTTCCTCTGTTATTGCTAATGGGTCTTTGACCCTGCGATAGAAAAGGACTGATGGGCGATGCACGGGGCGGAGCCAAGGTGGGCAGGGTTACGGCCGCGTGCCGGGCCCCGCGCAGGAAAGAGAGGAGGGACACATTTTTGGAAAAAATTTGGATGCTTTTTACAAAGTGCTCCGGTCCCGTCCCACAGGACGGAGAGATGTCCCATAAGTATGGAGGAAAGGGGACTATGGACTAGGAGTAAGGTGGTCACTACGGTGAGTAACCTGGTAATTCGCAGTTCACGATGTTTAGAGGTACGTCTGTTTTTATTTTCAGGTGTTCTTTGAATGCTATTGCGAGGCCTCCTCTTTTTTTTTTTTTTTTTGTTTAACTGAAGGCATTTGAAGTTGGTGGGTAGGCAGCTTTGGAGTGTGGTTTTGTAGTTGTCATCCAGCCATGTTTCTGTGATGAATAGGATGTTGATACTGTTGTCACAGAGAAGGTCGAAGATCTCTGTTGAGTGTTTTGACATGGATCTTGCCCTTATTAAGTTGCAGTGGATTTTTATGGTATAATTTGGTTTGTGCTTTACTGTCGGCCTTGTCTTCTGACTGGTGTTTTGGTTTCCTTCCAAGTCGATCTATAGTTGAGGTGTTGGTACAGCTGTGTCTGTGTCGTCGAATAGCTCTTCTAGGTTAAGTCTTGGGTTTTTGTTTTCATCAGGTTCCTCTTCTAAATGTTGTGGCTGTTGAGGGGAGGGCCCTCCTGTTTTGGTGATGTAGGGGGTTAGGGCATCGATCGTGTTCTTGTTACCTCTAGCTTTGTCCGTTTTTCTGCGTGGTTGTGTTTGGTTGTCGGTTTTTTCCTGATTTGTTCGTTGGGTTGGTTTGTTTCCGTTGAGTGGTTATTTGCAAGGTATGTTGTTAGGTATAGGGATTTCTTTCTTCTCTTGGCGCTGGTTCTCTTTTCGTTCTTGTCAGTCGGAGTGTGTTCTGCAGATGTGAGTATTTGTTGGTGTTCAGTTAGGTTTGTTCTTTCTGCTCTTTGACTTTATTTTGGTCCAATTCGTTTTCGCAGCATTTTGAGTTAGTTGGCGGTCTGCTGTGGAGATGGTGTCAGGGTTTCACGCGCAGATCCGTGGCCACTCAGCGACCTCGGAAATCACTTAAGAACGGACTACGATCCTGCATTAAGATTCGGTCCGGCAGCCCTTTCATGTGGAGTAAATGGAGGTTGCTGTGGAGATTAACAACAAAGTCATTCCTCCCGAGTCACCTGAGGAATCGGCGTACGCTGCAACGTCCTTTCTACATTTTGTTTTGTCTCTGCCCTCCCAGGAAGTTAAATAGTCTTCCCTTCCTTTGCTCCAGTGCTTCTAATTGAAGTTGTTCCATTCCTCTGACGAACTACTTTTCGTCCTTGCCTGAGACTTACTTGTGGATATCTGACTTTCGACTCCTTCTTCGTTTTTGGACCTGACCTCGCCTCTCGATTCTGCTAAAGTGCTACCTTTCTGGTAACTGACCTCGGACTTCCTTGACCTGTTTTCTCTCTACGATTCCATGGCATTGCTTACCGTTGTAGGACTCCTCTCCTACTCCAGCCCGCTTCCTTCTAAACTCTGCTTCCCGTACCTTGCGGCATCCTGCAGGAGGACAGCATCGCCTTTTGGCACCTTCGGCGCTTCAGTGTCCTTTTGCAACTTTAACTCTTCATGCTGCGGTAATCTATCTGAATCAATTCTGAGAACAAATTGTATTTCTGCTCTCTCACCTGGCTCCCTCATACCAGTGCTCCCAAACTACCTGTACCATACCCCTTGCAACTATCAACTTCGGAGTACCTTTCTTCATACTATTGTTTAACATCAGTACAGTTACGAACCGCTCAACCCTTGGAAATTCTAGTGCACATTGAACGCTCTGCTGATCAGTGCACCATCTCGTCACCAGTGCGTCCCTAGTGCCACCCGGGGTGATATCCTATACTAACCTTCCCGTTTGTTATTTTCTCCCGCTGTTGTTACCCTTTGGCTGGCTTTGACCTACGTTCTGGTGGTAAGAATTGAACCCTGACTGGGAGTGGGGTGGTATTAGGGGTTCTTCTATCTATCCAATACTCATTACCCATTGTTTCTTTAGGTTTGGGAATCCTGTCCTTAGCAAGACAATAACAAGGTGCTTGTTCCGCTCTCTAGTTAGATTGCATGTGTTTATTGGTGTTCGGGCCATTAATGCTTGTCATTTCTTTTTCAGCATTGGTGTAAGCGGTGCGTGTGTTCCCCGCTCTTTTGTGGGATCAACTCCTCTGCCTGTCTTTTTATAACAGCAGAGGGGTGTGTCGTAAAAAAGAGTTTCCCTAAAGTTGAGGAGGCTTGTATTCTGGGAGGTCGTTTTCAAATCAAGCTCCTTGTCGATTTCGACTTTGTGGCTTTGTCTACCTCCAAGACGACATTGCCCCTAGCAGTAGAGGTGCAGTGAGTAACACAGGGTTGTTTCTCCCATTTGTTTTTATTTTGCTAGTTTGGGTTGTCACGGTTGCGTTCTCGGGAACGTGTTTGGTTTGTATTTCCTTTGAGTTTCCTTGGGGTTAAGTTTGCGGTTGCAGGGACGGTAGCCTTCTTGCAGTGCTTTGTTGGCTGGCTCATTATTGTTATGATTGTACGGTTGTATGCATTTTTCTGATTGGTTTTGTTTGGTTTGTTGTTGCAGAGTCAGTCTTTCGTGTTTTGGTCCGGCTGTCTTGTGGTGTTGGACTGGGTGTGGGGGATTGTCTGATACAAGCTTGGCCTCTGTCTGGTGGGGGAGGTCTAGTCGGGTTATATCGCTAGGGTAATTCAGTTGTTGTCCCAATGTGGCCCTCACTGGGTGAGGCTCAATGCAACATAAACGATTCTCCGGGGTGCGACGCAGGCTAGTGTTCACATCACCATCTCAGAATGGCAGGGCCATTAATCACAGTAGTATCCCAATGTGGCACTTTCTAGATGTGATTTAAAGGCCTTCTTAACAATTAACTAATGGTGGGACATAGGCCAATATTCACTGTGCTATCCCAGTGTGGTGCAGGCCAATAATCAGGGTAATATCCCATTGTGGGACATGGTGATAATCACTGTGCTATCCTCGAGAGGCACAGGGTAATAATCACAGCACTATTCTTATTGTGGTGCTTTCTAGATGTGATTCAAATTAATATGCATAAATCTCTAAGGGTGCGGCGGAGGCCAATAATCACAGTAATAGAGAGCCCTATAGCAGAATATAATCTGCTTTTTTTAATACGTGGAATTGAGTGTGAAGACCGAGCTAATGTGTTGATGTTCGTTGTAACTCCCTGTTTTAGATAATTGATATTAAAACACTTTGCCAACTTCCTGAGTCAGGTTTGAGGATTGATGTTTGAGTAATATTCTGCATCTCCATCTGTCTCTAAGTATTGCTACCTTATCTTAAAGGGCTGAGTATAATGCCCCCGTTCCCGTGGTAGCAGAGCTGATGGTTAAAAACCCATCGATCTAGTAAGCTTTGGGGTCCCCAGTAATATCGGACGTCCTCCACCATTGAACTCGAAGAACGTAAGGCTCCCTGTAGATAGGGGCGGTTAGTTTAAAAATCTTGCAAGTATAGGTGGGATGGGCGCTTGTTTTCAGGCAGAATCCCCTCCCGACATCTACAGAAAGCTAGTGGACTGAAGGCTGAAGCAACTGATTTGAGGAGGAGACGATCCAGAGGGTCGGAAGTCGAAGACACGAATGGTGAGTAGGCTGAGTGAGGTGGCAAACTGAATGAGTATCGAGAGGGGAAGAGTGATAACAGGGATAGAGCAACAGAGGGTTGGTTGGGGTATTTTATTATTTATTTATTTGAGATGATGAGCGTCATAAGTGTGAGACGATGACGTATAAAGACAAACAGTGATCTATATAGGAAGCCCGTTAACCTACGTCAAGGACGTTTAGAAGGAGCTTGTCCTAAAATCCAAGTGGATATCTAGGCTACAAACGACCAAGGTCTCGTTAAGAAGGACAGCTCATACTCCGTAGGAGTCATTTGTAGGGGCAGAAGTAGTCACGAGGAGCGTGGACTAAAGTACATGTGGGCAGGCCAGTTTGTCAGTATTGTCGTATCGTCTGTTTAAGGAAATGAAAAATTGAGAAATAAGGAAACAAATAGATTGTGGGTGGAAACGATGATATTTGAAGAAATCTGATTATTTTATTTATTTATTTGCATTTATAAAGACCACAACCAGCCCTTGGGCATCGTGGCACTGTTATAGAAGGCATACTTGGTTAAAAAAGTGCCTAAAGAAACATAGATGGTGCCTAACATACTTAGTTACATAAGTGCTAAAGAAAACATACATGGTGCCTAACCCCATGTGGCAGGGCAGCAGCACACATAGATGTAACATAGGGTTAAAATTGCTGAGGCACAGCTCAAATTGCACGAGAAGGATGGTGCCAAGCTACCATAGGCTTAAATTGGTAAAATTCCTCACAGGCTGTTTTGAAGGGCAGCAAAAAATAACTTTACGTGCCGTCAGATTTTGCTTAGTCTGCAGTCAGATTTTGGTAATGCTACATAAATGTTGCAACATAGGGTTAAAATTGCTGAGGCACAGCTCCAACTGCCCCGGAAGGACGGTGGCAAGCTACCATGGGGTTAAATTGGTCAAATTCCTCACAGGCTGCTTTGCAGGGCAGCAAAAAAAGACTGTACGTGCCGGCAGATTTACTATATGCTGCTCGGAAGATTTTGCTTAGGCTGCAGTCAGATTTTGCTATTGCTACATAAAGGACGCACCATAGTGTTACAATTGCTGAGGCACAGCTCCAATTGCCCGGGAAGAACGGCGCCAAGCTACCATAGGGTGAAATTGGTAAAATTCCTCATAGGCGGCTTTGCTGGGAAGCAAAACATTTCTTCATGTGCCATCAGATCTGGCTATTGCTACACAAATGACGCAACATAGGGTTAAAATTGCTAAGGCACAGCTGCAATTGCCCGGGAAGGACGGTGCCAAGCTACCATATGGTTAAATTGGTAAAATCTCTCACAGGCAGCTTGCAGGGCAGCAAAAAATAACTTTGCGTGCTGTCAAATTTTGCTTACGCTGCCATCAGATGTTGCTTAGGCTACTGTCAGATTTTGCTATTGCTACAAAAATGACACAACATAGGCTTAAAATTGCTGAAGCACAGCTCCAATTGCCTGGGAAGGACGGCGCCAAGCTACAATAGGGTTAAATTGGTAAAATTCCTCACAGACTGCTTTGCTGGGCAGCAAAAAATGACTTTACGTGCCGTCAGATTTTGCTTAGGCTGCTGTCAGAGTTTGCTATCGCTACATAAAAATAGGATTACAATTGCTGAGGCACAGCTCCAATTGCCAGGGAAGGATGGCGCCAAGCTACCATAGGGTGAAATTGGTAAAATTCCTCATAGGCGGCTTTGCTGGGAAGCAAAACATTTCTTCATGTGCCATCAGATCTGGCTATTGCTACACAAATGATGCAACATAGGGTTAAAATTGCTAAGGCACAGCTGCAATTGCCCGGGAAGGACGGTGCCAAGCTACCATAGGGTTAAATTGGTCAAATTCCTCACAGTCGACTTTGCAGGGCAGCAAAAAATGACTTTACGTGCCGTCAGATTTTGCTCACGCTGCCGTCAGATTTTGCTTAGGCTGATGTCAGATTTTGCTATTGCTACATAAATGACGTAACATAGGGTTAACATTGTTAAGGCACAGCTGCAATTGCCCGGGAAGAACGGCGCTAAGCTACCATAGGGTGAAATTGGTAAAATTCCTCACAGGCAGCTTTGCATGGCAGCAAGAAATGACTTTACGATCTGTCAGATTTTGCTTACGCTGCTGTCAGATTTTGCTTAGGCTGCCGTCCAATTTTGCTATCGCTACATAAATGATGCAACATAGGGTTACAATTGCTGAAGCACAGCTCCAATTGCCCGGGAACGATGGCGCCAAGCTACCATAGGGTCAAATTGGTAAAATTCCTCACAGGCAGCTTTGCAGGGCAGCAAAAAATGACTTTACGTGCCGTCAGATTTTGATTAGACTGTTGTCAGACTTTGCTATTGCTACATATATTTTTAATTTAATTTATTTTATTTATTTATTTGCATTTATAAAGCACACAACCAGCCCTTGGGCATCTTGGCACCGTTACAGAAGGCTTACTTGGTTAAATAGGTGCTTAAAGAAACATACATGGTGCCTAACATACTTAGTTACATGAGTGCTAAAGAAAACGTATATGGTGCCTAACCCCATGTTGCAGGGCTGCAGCACACATAGATGCAAGAGTCAAATTCGGTGGGCATAAATATGGAGCCTACCCTATGCTGCAGGGCAGCAGCACACACAGATGCAAGAGTCAAATTCAGTGGGTATAAACATGGAGCCTACCCTATGTTGCAGGGCAGAGGCACACGCATATGCAACATCGGGTTAAAATTGCTGAGGCACAGGTCAAATTGCCCAGGAAGGATGGTGCCAAGCTACCATAGGGTAAAATTGGTAACATTCCTCACATATGGCTTTGCAGGGCAGCAAGAAATGACTTTACATGCCATCTGATTTTGCGTAGGCTGCTGTCAGATTTTGCTGAGGTTGCCGTCAGATTTTGCTATTGCTACATAAAATTTTATTTTATTTATTTATTTGCATTTATAAAGCACACAACCAGCCCTTGGGCATCGTGGCACTGTTACAGAAGGCTTACTTGGTTAAATAAGTGCCTAAAGAAACATAGCTGGTGCCTAACATGCTTAGTTACATAAGTGCTAAAGAAAACATACATGGTTCCTAACCCCATTTTGCAGGGCAGCAGCGCACACAGATGCAAGAGTCAAATTCGGTGGGCATAAATATGGGGCCTACCCTATGTTGCAGGGCCGCAGCACACACAGATGCAACATAGGGTTATAATTGCTGAGGCACAGCTCAAATTGCCCAGAAGGATGGTGCCAAGCTACCATAGGGTTAAATTGGTACAATTCCTCAGAGGCGGCTTTGCAGGGCAGCAAAAAATGACTTTACGTGCCGGCAGATTTTGCTTATGCTGCTGTCAGATTTTGCTTAGGCTGCATCAGATTTTGGTATCGCTACATAAATGTTGCAACAATGGGTTAAAATTGCAGAGGCACAGCTCCAATTGCCTGGGAAGGACGGTGACAAGCTACCATAGGGTTAAATTGTTCAAATTCCTCACAGGTGACTTTGCAGGGCAGCAAAGAAATGTTTACGTGTCGGCAGATTTTGCTTACGCTGCCCGCATATTTTGCTTAGGCTGCCGGCAGATTTTGCTATCGCTACATAAATGACATAATATAGGGTTACAATTGCTGAGGCACAGCTCCAATTGCCCGGGAAGGACGGCGCCAAGCTACCATAGGGTCAAATTGGTAAAATTCCTCACAGGCAGCATTGCAGGGCAGCAAAAAATGACTTTACGTGCCATCAGATTTTGCTTACGATGCCGGCAGATTTTGCTATCACTACAAAAATGATGCAACATAGGGTTAAAATTACTAAGGCACAGCTCCAATTGCAGGGGAAGGACGGCACCAAGCTACCATAGGGTTAAATTGGTAAAATTCCTCACAGGCGGCTTTGCAGGGCAGCAAAAAATGACTTTGCGTGCCGTCAGATTTTGCTTAGGCTGCCGTCAGATTTAGCTATCACTACAAAAATGACACAACATAGGCATAAATTGCTGAGGCACAGCTCCAATTGCCCAGGAAGAACAGTGCCAAGCTACAATTGGGTTAAATTGGTAACATTTGTCACAGACTGCTTTGTAGGGCAGCAAAAAATGACTTTACGTGCAGTCAGATTTTGCTTACGCTGCTGTCAGATTTTGCTTAGTTTGCATCAGATTTTGGTATCGCTACATACATGTTGCAACATAGGGTTAAAATTCCTGAGGCACAGCTCCAATTGCCTGGGAAGGACGGTGACAAGCTACCATAGGGTTAAATTGTTCAAATTCCTCACAGGTGACTTAGCAGGGCAGCAAAAAAAGACTTTACGTGCCGGCAGATTTTACTAACGCTGCCCGCATATTTTGCTTAGGCTGCCGGCAGATTTTGCTATCGCTACAAAAATGATGCAACATAGGGTTAAAATTACTAAGGCACAGCTCCAATTGCACGGGAAGGACGGCGCCAAGCTACCATAGGGTTAAATTGGTAAAATTCCTCACAGGCGGCTTTGCAGGGCAGCAAAAAATGACTTTGCGTGCCGTCAGATTTAGCTTAGGCTGCCGTCAGATTTAGCTATCACTACAAAAATGACACAACATAGGCATAAATTGCTGAGGCACAGCTCCAATTGCCCAGGAAGAACAGTGCCAAGCTACAATTGGGTTAAATTGGTAACATTTGTCACAGACTGCTTTGTAGGGCAGCAAAAAATGACTTTACGTGCCGTCAGATTTTGCTTACGCAGCCGTCAGATTTTGCTATCGCTAAATAAGTGACGCAACAAAGGGTTACAATTGCTGAAGCACAGCTCCAATTGCCCGGGAAGGACGGCGCTAAGCTACCATAGGGTCAAATTGGTAAAATTCCTCACAGGGGGCTTTGCAGGGCAGCAAAAAATGACTTTACGTGCTGTCAGATTTTGATTAGACTGCTGTCAGATTTTGCTATCGCTACATACATTTTTGTTTTATTTATTTTATTTTATTTATTTATTTGCTTTTATAAAGTACACAACCAGCCCTTGGGCATTGTGGTGCTGTTACAAAAGGCTTACTTGGTTAAATAAGTGCTTAAAGAAACATACATGGTGCCTAACGCCATGTTGCAGGGCTGCAGCACACATAGATGCAAGAGTCAAATTTGGTGGCCATAAATATGGAGCCTACCCTATGTTGCAGGGGAGCAGCACACACAGATGCAAGAGTCAAATTCAGTGGGTATAAACATGGAGCCTACCCCATGTTGCAGGGCAGCAGCACACACAGATGCAACATAGGGTTAGAATTGCTGAGGCACACCTCCAATTGTCAGGGAAGGACGGTGCCAAGCTACCATAGGGTCAAATTGGTAAAATCCCTCACAGGCGGTTTTGCAGGGCAGCAAAAAATGACTTTACGTGCCGTCAGATTTTGTTGAGGATGCCGTCAGATTTTGGTATCGCTGCATAAATGTTGCAACATAGGGTTACAAATGCTGAGGCACAGCTCCGATTGCCTGGGAAGGATTATGCCAAGCTACCATTAGGTAAAATTCCTGAGAGGCCGCTTTGCAAGGCAGCAAAAAATTACTTTACGTGCCTTCAGATTTTGCTTTTGCTGCGTCAGGTCTTTCTATCGCTACAAACAATTTTATTTATTGTATTTAATTGATTTATTTGCATTTATAAAGCACACAACCAGCCCTGGGGCATCATGGCGCTGTTACAGAAGGCTTACTTGGTTAAATAAGTGCTTAAAGAAACATTCATGGCGCCTTACATACTTAGTTACATAAGTGCTAAAGAAGACATAAATGGTTCCTAACTCCATGTTGCAGGGCGGCAGCACACACAGATGCAAGAGTCAAATTCGGTGGGCATAAATATGGAGCCTACCCCATGTTGCAGGGCAGGAGCACACACAGATGCAACATAGGATTAAAATTGCTGAGGCACAGCTCAAACTGCCCGGCAAAGATGGTGCCACACTACCATAGGGTTAAATTGGTAAAATACCTCACAGGCGGCTTTACAGGGCAGCAAAAAATGACTTTACGTGCCGTCAGATTTTGTGTACGCTGCCGTCAGATTTTGCTTAGGCTGCAGTCAGATTTTGGTATTGCTACATAAATGTTGCAACATAGGGTTACAATTGCTGAGGCACAGCTCCAATTGCCCGGGAAGGATGGTGACAAGCTACCATAGGGTTAAATTGGTCAAATTCCTCACAGGCGGCTTTGCAGGGCAGCAAAAAATGACTTTACGTGCCGTCAGATTTTGCTATCGCTACATACATTTTTATTTTATTTATTGTATTGAATTTATTTATTTGCATTTATAAAGCGCACAACCAGCCCTTGGGCATCATGGCGCTGTTACAGAAGGCTTACTTGGTTAAATAAGTGCTTAAAGAAACATACATGGTGCCTAACATACTAAGGGGCCAATTCATAGAATTCGGCGCACAAGTGGCGCACGCGGCTGGCGCACAGTGTGCGCGTGCGGTAGTCTGCGCCAGCCGCGTGCGCCGAAACACATTCAGGCGCACAGCGTATTCATGGATTCCAACATCCACAAAAAGCCGTGGCGCAGAGTGGCGCAGCGACCCTGCAGCAGCGTCAGTTACGCCCCCAAGAACGCCCCTTGCGCAGGGAAAAGCCATCAAAATCCCCAATCCAGCGCAAAGGGCAGCAGCAAACGCAGAGCGGGGAGCGTGTATTTCAGGGGTGTGCGGGTGTCCCCACACGCGATAGGCCTGGGTACGTGTATTACAGGGGTGCGCGAGAAAATCTACACGCGATTGGCCTGGGTACGTGGATTTCAGGGGTGCGCGAGAAATTCTACACGCGATTGGCCTGGGTACGTGTATTACAGGGGTGCGCGAGAAAATCTACACGCGATTGGCCTGGGTACGTGGATTTCAGGGGTGCGCGAGAAATTCTACACGCGATTGGCCTGGGTACCTGGATTTCAGGGGTGCGCGAGAAATTCTACACGCGATTGGCCTGGGTACGTGGATTTCAGGGGTGCGCGAGAAAATCTACACGCGATTGGCCTGGGTACGTGGATTTCAGGGGTGCGCGAGAAAATCTACACGCGATTGGCCTGGGTACGTGGATTTCAGGGGTGCGCGAGAAATTCTACACGTGATTGGCCTGGGTACGTGGATTTCAGGGGTGCGCGAGAAATTCTACACGCGATTGGCCTGGGTACGTGGATTTCAGGGGTGCGCGAGAAATTCTACACGCGATTGGGCTGGGTACGTGGATTTCAGGGGTGCGCGAGAAATTCTACACGCGATTGGCCTGGGTACGTGGATTTCAGGGTTGCGCGAGAAATTCTACACGCGATTGGCCTGGGTACGTGGATTTCAGGGGTGCGCGAGAAATTCTACACGCGATTGGGCTGGGTACGTGGATTTCAGGGGTGCGCGAGAAATTCTACACGCGATTGGGCTGGGTACGTGGATTTCAGGGGTGCGCGAGAAAATGTACACGCGATTGGCCTGGGTACGTGGATTTCAGGGGTGCGCGAGAAATTCTACACGCGATTGGGCTGGGTACGTGGATTTCAGGGGTGCGCGAGAAATCCTACACGCGACTGGGCCTGTGCGAGTGGGGCAGTGTATTACGTAGGTGTGCGGGAAGTTGAAGTGGTGAATTGCCAGTGTGGGTCCTCCCAGGTCTCCCCTCTACCCCCTCCACGACCTCTGCAGGCAGCCCACACCACAGGGGACTACCCTGCACCCCTGGTCATGTCCCGCAGGCAGCCCATCCACCATGGGCATGCCCCCCAGCCAAGCCACATGTCCCCTTGCACCCCCACCCCCCAGCAGGCCCCCACCCATGTCTCCCAGCACCCCCACCCCACAGCAGTGCAGGGGCAGCCTCCACCAGGCCCCCACCCATGTCTCCCACCACCCCCACCCCTCCAGTCACCAGGGGCAGCCTCCACCAGGCCCCCACCCATGTCTCCCAGCACCCCCACCCCCCAGCAGTGCAGGGGCAGCCTCCACCAGGCCCCCACCCATGTCTCCCAGCACCCCCACCCCCCCCAGCAGTGCAGGGGCAGCCTCCACCAGGCCCAACCCATGTCTCCCACCACCCCCACCCCTCCAGTCACCAGGGGCAGCCTCCACCAGGCCCCCACCCATGTCTCCCACCACCCCCACCCCTCCAGTCACCAGGGGCAGCCTCCACCAGGCCCCCACCCATGTCTCCCACCACCCCCACCCCCCCAGTCACCAGGGGCAGCCTCCACCAGGCCCCCACCCATGTCTCCCAGCACCCCCACCCCTCCAGTCACCAGGGGCAGCCTCCACCAGGCCCCCACCCATGTCTCCCAGCACCCCCACCCCCCCAGTCACCAGGGGCAGCCTCCACCAGGCCCCCAACCATGTCTCCCACCACCCCCACCCCCCAGCCACCAGGGGCAGCCTCCACCAGGCCCCCACCCATGTCTCCCACCACCCCCACCCCTCCAGTCACCAGGGGCAGCCTCCACCAGGCCCCCACCCATGTCTCCCACCACCCCCACCCCTCCAGTCACCAGGGGCAGCCTCCACCAGGCCCCCACTCATGTCCCCTCGCACCCCCACCCCCCAGCACTGTGGGGCACCTGCCAGCAGGCCCCCAACCATGTCCCACTCATGTCCCCTTGCACCCCCACCCCCCAGCAGGCCCCCACTCATGTCCCCCTGCACCCCCACCCCCCAGCACTGTGGGGCACCTGCCAGCAGGCCCCCAACCATGTCCCACTCATGTCCCCTTGCACCCCCACCCCCCAGCAGGCCCCCACTCATGTCCCCCTGCACCCCCACCCCCCAGCACTGTGGGGCACCTGCCAGCAGGCCCCCAACCATGTCCCACTCATGTCCCCTTGCACCCCCACCCCCCAGCACTGTGGGGCACCTGCCAGCAGGCCCCCAACCATGTCCCCTTGCACCCCCACCCCCCAGCAGGCCCCCGCTCATGTCCCCTTGCACCCCCACCCCCCTGCACTGTGGGGCACCTGCCAGCAGGCCCCCAACCATGTCCCACTCATGTCCCCTTGCACCCCCACCCCCCAGCAGGCCCCCACTCATGTCCCCTCGCACACCCACCCCCCAGCACTGTGGGGCACCTGCCAGCAGGCCCCCAACCATGTCCCACTCATGTCCCCTTGCACCCCCACCCCCCAGCAGGCCCCCACTCATGTCCCCCTGCACCCCCACCCCCCAGCACTGTGGGGCACCTGCCAGCAGGCCCCCAACCATGTCCCACTCATGTCCCCTTGCACCCCCACCCCCCAGCAGGCCCCCACTCATGTCCCCCTGCACCCCCACCCCCCAGCACTGTGGGGCACCTGCCAGCAGGCCCCCAACCATGTCCCACTCATGTCCCCTTGCACCCCCACCCCCCAGCACTGTGGGGCACCTGCCAGCAGGCCCCCAACCATGTCCCCTTGCACCCCCACCCCCCAGCAGGCCCCCGCTCATGTCCCCTTGCACCCCCACCCCCCAGCACTGTGGGGCGCCTGCCAGCAGGCCCCCAACCATGTCCCACTCATGTCCCCTTGCACCCCCACCCCCCAGCAGGCCCCCACTCATGTCCCCCTGCACCCCCACCCCCCAGCACTGTGGGGCACCTGCCAGCAGGCCCCCAACCATGTCCCCTTGCACCCCCACCCCCCAGCAGGCCCCCACTCATGTCCCCTTGCACCCCCACCCCCCAGCACTGTGGGGCACCTGCCAGCAGGCCCCCAACCATGTCCCACTCATGTCCCCTTGCACCCCCACCCCCCAGCAGGCCCCCACTCATGTCCCCCTGCACCCCCACCCCCCAGCACTGTGGGGCACCTGCCAGCAGGCCCCCAACCATGTCCCCTTGCACCCCCACCCCCCAGCAGGCCCCCACTCATGTCCCCTTGCACCCCCACCCCCCAGCACTGTGGGGCACCTGCCAGCAGGCCCCCAACCATGTCCCACTCATGTCCCCTTGCACCCCCACCCCCCAGCAGGCCCCCACTCATGTCCCCCTGCACCCCCACCCCCCAGCACTGTGGGGCACCTGCCAGCAGGCCCCCAACCATGTCCCACTCATGTCCCCTTGCACCCCCACCCCCCAGCACTGTGGGGCACCTGCCAGCAGGCCCCCAACCATGTCCCACTCATGTCCCCTTGCACCCCCACCCCCCAGCAGTGCAGGGACAGCCTCCACCAGGCCCCCACCCATGTCCAACTCATGTTCCTGTCCCAACATGTCATCACAATCCAGAACCCTGGTCTCTATGGTCAGCCCCCAAATGCAAAACACCCACCCGAGTATTGCATCCACCCACTCATAATTTGCAATCACATCACAGAACACCAATTGCAAGTTCCGAAACAAACACATGTCCCTCACATACACCCAATGGGTGTCAGTGAATCTCAAAACACATAACATGAAATGCATGAAAACAATGAGATACCACACAATGAAGTTCAACAAAAAAATAATGTATTAAAGGAAACATGAATAGAATCAAAAATGAAGAAACAGAAATGTGAATGAAAAAAAATTAAAAGAAGCATGTCCGTTCAAAATAAAAAAAATAAAAATATATTGAAATCCAAAGTAATGTTGTACTAAGTCAATGTCCACAAAACAAAATCCAATGGGAAATAAAAATAAAAGCCATTGATCCATGGAGAATGTTAAAAAAGAAAGTATGTACAAGTCTACAACTATGTACAATGCAAGAAGCCAGGGTCCATTATCCCAACAAAATAAAGGAAACCTATCTAACTACACTAACTAATAAAAAAAATATATACAAAAATGTGGCCAATGTCCAAAAGGTCCAAATGAAACAAAAACAAAAATGAAACCTAACACTACCTACATAACTATGTACAAGGGCAGCGGGCTAGTTCCACGGCTCACTTCTGGATGTGCCGGGCCAGGGCATCATCGAACTCCTCCTCAATGTCCCGGAGGCGGTCCTCCTCCATGGCCCCGAGGGTCCGCAGGGCCGTCGACGTGTCCACCTCCAAACCCCTGCGGATTGCCTCGAGGCACTCGGCCCGCCTCAGGGCCCTCTGCATGGAGTTCTCCGCCCTGACCATTGAGAGCCGTGCCTCTTCCGCCCGCTGCCGCTCCGCATCTATGGCGTGGCCCAACCGCTGCCACACGGAAGACACTTTTTGTCCTGGGTCCTCCTGCCCTCCGGCCGATGCCTGCCCCTCTGATGTCGAAGGCCCCGAGCCTTCATGGCTCCCACCATGGTGCTGCTGCTGCTGTGCCTCTGCCCCTGCACTGCCTCCTGCTGCCTGCACATCCTCCGCCGGCTGGGGTGCAGTCGTTGACGTGGCCACCCCTGCTGGACGTCCGACTCCCGACTGTGGCAGGGATGCCTCCTCCACCAGCCTGGCCGCACCGTCAGAGGCAGCTCCACAGGGCACCCAGGTGACTGATGGGTAGGAAGATGGCACAGAGTACGACTGGCGCGTAGGGGGTCCAGCTGAGGAGGGGGTCGTGGCAAGCCCCATCAGACGGAGGAATCCGGCCTGGGTGACCTGTCCCAGCAGGCTGACGTGGTCAGCGAGCCATTCGAGATGACCTGCAGTCTCTTCATGAAAAGACTGCAGGTCACCTCGCATGGCCCGTTGACGCAACGCCACACCAGCCAGGACAGGCTCAACCCGGGCCTGGATAGCCACGTCCGCAGGCAGAGGAAGGCCAGTTGACGTCAGCTCATCCCCTGCCTGAAAACTGGTCTGGACATAGGCATCCCTGCTGGTGCAAGATGATGCAGGGACAGGATCAGGGACAGGATTGCACACAGGCACCTCCGCGGCGGCCTGTGCTGCCTCCTGTCCCTGGTCCTGCACTGCACCACTAGCACCAGTGGGATCCCCACCCCCAGACCCCGTCTCTGGTGCTTGCACGGCCTCCTCCTCCACCAAACCCCCCACCAACCTGGATGACTCTGTGCCATATTCCCCCGTTGGGCCCTGTGCGGTCCCAGCTGCCTCTTCTGCTGCCGAGGAGTCCAACTGCAACCTCCGCCTCTTGGACCTCCCCCCGGCAGCTGCGGCCTGGGACGCGGCACCGGACTCCTCACTCCCCGACGAGATGACAACATGGGAGGGGAGCCGGGCCTTGCGTCTCCGGCTGGCGGTGGGATCCCCGCTGCTGTGCTCCACAGCACCTTCTCCGCCCTCTTCATCAGTTGACGCTGCAGACAGGGAGAAACAAAACACATGCATCAGGGCAATGTACAATGGACACATACACACATGACAGTTGTACATGAGTGGCATTGGCAAACCTCAGACATGTCATCACGATCCCCAACACACATGTCATTACAACTCGCACACACGAGCCATACCACAGCCATATCGCAACTGCCAACACCATCCATACACATACAACAGCATGAGCAGCCAAAGGTGAGCCAGACATCACATGCAACACAGGAAGTGCACCACACATGTACACACACCACCACACTTGCATGCATGTGTACACCTCTGCCAAGTGTCGCAGTGTTCAGACGGGCATCCATGTCACATCTGCCCATCAGGCTTCCACATACCGCTGTCACATGCATCCATGTTGCATCACTGTTGCACCCTTGTCAAATACACACACATGCACATGTACACAGCGCTGATACATGCAGCTGAAAACAACATACATGCGTGACATCACGGACATGTCTACTCACATACACATTCATACAAACTTGTGTGCCCACACAACTGCATTTGGCATGCAAGCCCACACACACAGGCACCATCCATGTCTCACACATTACAGCCCTCGCATGTGTCAGCCCCACGGACCTGTACACCCGCACCCATACTCGACCCCATACAAACAGATGTGCAACCTGCACACTACTGAACAATCACCACACGCACTGCTCACAATCAGGATGCATGTACACTCACCGCTCGACTCCAGACGGGTCTGCCTCTCAAGGACCTGGACGTGGAGCGCTGGGGATATGTGTTCCAGGACCCTCATCTGTTCCTCCGACAAGTGGCCCCGGCGCCCCTTGGCATCCGCTGCCTTCAAGAGGCGCCGGGCCTTGTTCAGGGTCCTGGACCTGAAGTCCTCCCAGCGCTTCTTGACATGTTGGAAGTCGCGGACTGCCACCCCCTCCGCGTTGATGGCAGTCACGATGTCAGTCCAGATCCGAGTCCGTCCTTCCTTGTCGGCGCGGGAACTTCCGAAGAGGGCATCATACTGCCCCAGGACTTGCTCCACCAGGACACCAACTTCGGTGGCACTGAAGCTGGTGCCCCTCTGCCTCTCCGGCCGGGGGTTGTCAGTGGTCACAGATGGAGTTTGCCCCGACATGACAACCCCAGAGGCAGGAGTGGGTGGGCAACTGGGTCCTGGGGCTGGGCTGTGGAGCGATGGAATCCCAGTCGGGAGTCTTTGGTTCCAGCAGGGGTGGTCACACCAACAGCACCCCTGGCTGATGTGCAGGCAGCAAATGGCAGGGCACGTGGGCAGCAGGCAGTCAGGCAGCAGCAGATGGCAGGTGGGAGCGTGCTCGGGGCTCTGGGGGGCAGTAGTTCGGCCTTCTGGGCAGGAGCGTGGTCTTCCGTGTGCTTACGCGTGGCCAGCTTGATACGGAGTGATTTGGCACGTGAAAATTCTGCACGTCAGCGTGTAATTCGAGGAAAGGCCCTTAGCGCGTAAGCGCGTCTGCACGCATACGCATTTTCATTGGACCAAAGGCCCTCAGCGCGTGAGCGCGTCTGTGACGTGACGTGCGAGGGAGTATCCCTCATTGCACGTGATGACAGAACACACGTGGATTTCAACCAATCGCGTGTGAAAGTTCACGGCACCCCGGAACACACGTACCCAGGCCAATGGCGTGTGGAACTACCCGCGCACCCCGAAACACACGTATCCAGGCCAATGGCGTGTGGAACTACCCGCGCACCCCGAAACACACGTACCCAGGCCAATGGCGTGTGGAACTACCCGCGCACCCCGAAACACACGTACCCAGGCCAATGGCGTGTGGAACTACCCGCGCACCCCGAAACACACGTACCCAGGCCAATGGCGTGTGGAACTACCCGCGCACCCCGAAACACACGTACCCAGGCCAATGGTGTGTGGAACTACCCGCGCACCCCGAAACACACGTACCCAGGCCAATGGCGTGTGGAACTACCCGCGCACCCCGAAACACAAGTACCCAGGCCAATCGCGTGTACGCTCGCTCCCCTCCGATCACACGCGATGACACCCGAATACGGGAAACCAACGAGTCCGCCCACACGGAGGCGTCCCGCGCCCGCGCACAGCATAAAAGTGCGCGCAAACAACAAACGCGTATATACAGCGACGATGAATGCCCCATTTGTTGCTGCACTGATTGTGGGACACCGCAGGAGGAGGAGAATAGCCAGGGCACGCATTTTTGCACCACGGACAAGCCTTTTTGGGATGCCTGACGACCAGGTCTACGGCAGGTATAGGTTTCCACCCCATATCATCCTAGACCTGGTCAGGGAGTGGGAAGATGACCTCACATCCCCCACCCTTTGCTCCCAAGCATTGAGCCCCTTGGAGAAGCTGCTCAATGTCTTGCATTTTTTGGCCACTGGGTCGTTTCAGCGGACCACTGCCATAGTGGGGGGGGTCTCACAGGCCACGCAGTCACGCTGCCTACACCAGGTACTGGCAATCATGACAGCGCGCCCCTCAGTCCGCAGGCACATATACATGCCCAGAACACCCGCAGAAAGGCAGGCCGTTGTCCTGGATTTTTTCAGGGTGGCACACTTCCCCAAAGTGCTCGGTGCCATAGATTGCACCCATGTGGCCCTACGTCCACCTAGGGCCACTGAGCACATCTACCGAAACCGCAAGCACTGGCATTCCATCAATGTACAGGTGGTATGCGATGCAAAGGGAATCATCACCTCTGTCTATGCAAACTACCCTGGCTCCACCCATGACAGTTTCATATACAGAATGTCCGCCCTGAGACGGGCCCTGGAAGGTGGGCAGCATGGCGACACATGGCTCCTAGGTCAGTACAAATGCCCTTGCACATGCATGCAAGTCACACACAGACAAATATCCCAACCCTAATAATCTCAATTATTATCACCTCCCCAGGGGACAGTGCCTACCCTCTGAGCAACCACATGATGACGCCAATCCGGAACCCCACCACACCACCCCAGGTAAGATACAACGCCGCCCATATTGCAACCAGGGGCATAGTGGAGCGCACATTCGGAGTGCTCAAGTCACGTTTCCGCTCCCTTGACCGCTCTGGTGGGCAACTACTCTATGCACCACCAGTAGTGTGCAGGATCATTGTGGCAGCATGTGTCCTGCACAATGTTGCAACACGGCAGGGCGTCCCGGTGGACATGGTGGTGCCCCCACATCCCCAACCACAGGCACAGGCGCTGCCCATGGGAGGGGACAGGGCACGTGGCGAGGAAGCCCGGACCCAGCTTGTGGCCACATTTTTCACCTAAACTCCCACCCCTGCGGAGTGCACACAGGCCTGGCACATACCAGGTGACAATCGATGATGACAAAGTGACAGTCAACTGTCACAACCCTACCACCCTGAGATAGTTGCCATGGAAGTGCCACATCGTCTGCATCCCTAGCTACTTAAACACAAGCTATCCTGTGCAACCAAAAGGCACACATATGACATGACATGGGCCATACACAAGTATTCCAAGGCCCAATGAGGCAGGGGGGGGGGAACAAGGGAACACAGAGAACGGTACTACTAGGCCAGGTGTCATTGAGATTGTGCAAGTGCAGGGGTAGGGGGAAGGGAAAAGTGCAAGGGGAAGGGTGGGGGGGGGAGTCCAGTACAGGGGAAGTAGGCCAAAAGAATAATACATAGGTCGCCTGGTGGCAACTGCAAAGATAAGTGCAGACAAGTGCTGGGAAGGGAGGGCTGTAGGGATAGAGAGACAGTACTGCAGTGCAGGGGTTGCCAGGGTGGCAGTGCAAGTGGACAGTGGCTGGGCCAGGGACCGAGGTTGGTGAGAGTGTCCCAGTAGCAGCTCCTGTGCAGTTCCAGTGAAGAATTCTGCAAGGGAGAGGCAGAGAGTAAGCAGAAGCAAAGAGGAAGGTCTTGAGGTGCTTCCAGAACTGGAGATGGTTCCCCTCAAGTTCAAGTCAGCCAGGAAGTCTGTTCCAGGGGGAGGGCCCTGCTGCGGAGAGAAACCTACCCCCAGCTAGTTGCTCTGAGAAGCGGATGACCTGGACATGCAAGGTGTGCATCACACACACCTGCAAAACAGGCCATGGCCATCATTGTCATGTCACTCAAACCCTCCCAAACATCAACATGACATGGCAAGCAATACCCATACACTGACGCAGTAACAATAAGGAACACATTGCCATGTCCTAAATGTACAGTGGCATCGGACAATGATGCCTGACCCGGAATCAGATGAAATGACAGACCAACAAAATGTCCCACCCAAAATAAGTCGTTTCCAAATGCATTGCAACAGTCGTAGACGTAACATCACAATGAATGCCTGTCTATATGCACATTATGCATTGCAAAATCAACACTGCAGCTCATGTGTGCAGTGTCCCACTCCTGCATCACACTGCTCAGCGCACAGCACAGTGAACAGCCATTGCGTGTAATGCACACCCTGAGCATCACATCTAAGTGACAGACTACATCAAACATCAAATTTGGCATGTACTGGAACCATAATCTGTCACAGAACATGTGCTGCCGGGACACAGTGGGCACCAGAAGGCAAACAGTGTACACGTGGATATGCAAGGGTGGGAGTACATGGAGTGCATCCGAGTGCAAGTGTGTGGTTCTGCAGGGACATGCACTCCACATATGCATGTGCACTCAAGTGACCATCAGTGTTCCCTACACATCACATGTGAACATCCACCATGTGTACACCCCAGCATGTCAAACCACAACTATCCCCTCGCACCTGAAAGGAAAACACAACACATGAACAGGCATTGATCAGCAGAACACAACATGTACATAGGACAACAACATTACAATGTCAGAGTTCCCATCACACTGCAGGGCAATGCAACTATCACCAGCAACCCCCCCCTCCCGCGCAAATGACCATGACCCGCTGAACAACTGCACCTGGGTCATGGAGCCTCCAACCCTCATTTCCACCTGGCCACAGGATCACCTTTACCCTTCGTGTCCATCTCCCACCTTGTGTGTAAAAAGATGCCTGAACCCTCAGAATCCACACTCATTTACAAAATCACAAAATCCAAGGCATGAAAACGAACCCAAACACCCTCCAGTAGATGACTTGACGTAGCAGTACCTCACAAACGCCAAGTACTACCACAATGATGCAACAACCAAGGTAGCACAGCAGAACAATGTCACGACAGGATGTGAGACATGTGTGGTACATGACATAGGATGATGCACAATGAATGGATGTGTACTGTCACAGGTCCCCTGTACAGGCGCGGGAGTCTCATGAAACAACCACCCACACCATGTCCCGGGTGCCTGCAAGGTCAAACTCACACAGGCCCCTGAGATCATGGTGGGGAATGAGGTTCAGGGATATGCAGTCGGGACAGGTGTAGACACACTGGATGACTGGAATGAGTGGCAGGTGAGGGGAGGAGGAATGACACATGAAACTAGGGAATGCACGAAAATGTACAACCTGCATGAACACATACACAATCCAAACAAACTTGGACATCATTGTCATGACATTCTGTAGTCCAGGCTCAGGAGTGGTACGAACCAACCACCCCCTCTAGGGTTTTGGCGCCTGCAAGTTCGGGGCTTACACAGGCATCCGCAACCCCAGTGGGGAAAGAGGGTCAGGGAACGTTGCTTGGATAGGCAGGGGAAGCAGGAACACCGGGTAGAGGGTACAGGTTTCATAATTGCATAGGATCACGGGTGATTAGGGAAAAAAACATACCAAATAGGACCACACATACATCCGTGCATCAGTACACTCCCCAGCAAGCCTATGCAGGGCAGTTTGTAAGGAAAACAACAAGACACTTAGCTCTGGTTTTGAGTGCTGGCCTCCTGCCTGCGCACTCTCAGGGCCGGTTACAGGAGCACTCCAATGCTGCAAAGAGAGACACAGTCAACAACCTGTATGTGCCAATTACACGAAAACACAACACAAAACATGCCCCATAGCAAAAAACTACTCTACAAACAGACAATCAGTGCTCGATGCTTCGTACCCATAAATAACATCACCCCTGTGACGGGTCATACACAGTCAATGCAGTGAGTCAGGCGCTGGTGGGTGCGTGGCAAATGGAACACCAATGTGTCACAATTCACACAACATGCAATGTTCCCTGGGTAAGCAGACAGACCCATATGGCAAGCCATGACTACAGAGCAAGTTGCGTACCACCATGACCAAAACAAAGTTGGCAGTGCATTTATCATGAAGTACGTGGAATAGACATGCACTGCACCCAAGTATGTCCCTTGCTGTATGTCCCTGTGAGCTGCCCCTTTCCATGTCTCTGAAGGCTACATGGTTGATACAAGTGCCTCAATGAACCTTGGTGTACCGCAGGGTATGTGCCACTGCCCCTGCATGTGTCCCAGACAACCCTACTATCAACAGCCATCAGTCCACAAACAGATCTGAGCTTCATTGTGTGCTTCCACACCAATATTCGTCTAAGCTCTCCCTCAGTGCTGTGACTAAGCCTGCATGTGCAACTCGCCTGGTGCAAGCTTTGCTGTGTCATGGCCCCCCTGTGATGCTCACCTTGCCTGGAGTTCCTTGGAACATGTCAGCAGTTCTAGGATGTGGGTCTGCAATCACTGTGGCTCTGCTCGTGCACACATGTGCATGTGGGCACCAACAAACGGGTCAGGAATTCCGTCGTCCAATGGGCCATGTCTGCTGGCAAAGGTGCTCTGGTGCCTCATCCCCCTGCAGAAAGTGCATGAAACAAATGATTAATGCATCAAAGTGATCTGTGTGTGTCTCATCAGGCATCTCATTACTTGACCATGTCAGAGAGTCACATCACAAATCACACCATCAGTCCGTCTTTGACTTCCAAAGTGTGGAACACTATCTACAGCATTAATTGCAACAGGCACGTGTACAGGAAAGAAATGAGACATAATACACAATGCATAGCAATCAATGTCCACATTAATCATGACACACCCCATCTAGCAAAAGCTGAACAGTGGACAATTACACCTAAATCATCCCCACTAGGGGTGTCAACACAAGTCACAAAGCACCAGACATGCCACAGATATGACAGTCCAAAGCCCTTGTGTAAAATTCTGTAACACCGAACCATCCTTGCGAGCCCATGGATAAGGGAGGCAGGAGTGGCATATGTGAGTCAAGGAACCCAAGCAGCAAACACATACACAAGACAACCATGAAGGGCCCAGCTGGAACAGACAGTGGATGCCTTCAAAAACCACAAGGCACCGCACTGTCACATGAAAGCACAATAGACTACAAATTTTAAACTAACTCAACTATTAACTAATTACACTAACTATGGAAAACCTACATTACCTATTTAAACTAACTATCAAACAGAAACTTAACTAACTAAACTAAACGAAAAATCAAAAATGGCCACATACGACCCGGGGGGGAGGGGAGGCACCCAGGAGGGGGGAGGTACAGGGTGCTGCTCAACATCCACATGCGATGATGCTGAGCCAAAAAAAAATACCTCCATGGGCTCAACGCCTGCACAGCACGACCTATGTGGGAGATAGATGGTCGTCCGAGTCTGGCTCATCCCGGAAAGGAGGACGTGGCACAGTAGCCTGGCCACGCCTAGCCGCAGCTTGCCCCTCGTCGGCAGCAAGTCTGCCGGACAGGTGAGCCTGGTTCTGTGTGGCGATGTTACATAGGTCTGCATGCAGAACCTCACGTGATACACGTGCTTCCTCTTGCAAGGTAGCACGTGTAACACGGAGTTCCTCCTGCAAGGCCTGGCTGGACAACCGCTGCACCTCCCGGCAAGCCTGTAGCTCAGCTGAGATGGTGCGCTCAAGCTGTGCAAACCTCTCCTCTGCCTGCTGCCTCTGGGACATCATAAGGACGCCCAGAGTGGATCTGAGGGAGGCATACTCCTCCCTCAGGGCATCCATGTGCGCCTCTGCGTGAGCAGCAATTGCTTGACGCAGAGACGACATTTCAGCCTGGCGTGCCCTGTCTGAGGCCGCCATGCCCAGCCTGAGCGAGCGGGCCGTGGACCGTGCCGCCTGCTGCTGGAGAAGCACCTGCCTAGCAGGGGGGAGCACAGATCGGGCCACACGCTCCATGCTGTCAGCGATGTTCTCCATTGCTGCCCCCTGCCGTTCGGAATTGGCAGTCATGTCTTGCTCCCACTCAGTATACAGCGGTTGCGCGCGGCGACCGCGTTGCCGGGCTTGACCCCTGCGGGACCCAAGGACCGGAGGTCCTCGCTGTGTTGGCACCGCCTGCGGCTGCACGACTACATGCCCCCGTCGACGTGATGTCCCAGGCACATCAGTGACTGGTGTGGAGGGTGACCCTGCGTCCCGATCCACCACGGGCGGAGGAACCAAGACTGTCTGATCCCTCAGTGCAGGTGTCGCAGACAGAGGAGTGTCCACATCAGAATCACTCACCCCTGACACATGGACTTGATGGTCATCCAACTCAACATGGACGTCAGAGTCGTCATCAAGGCTGGACTCATAGGCAGCCAGAGACAGGATGGACTGCAGCACTTGGGGGTTTTCGTGGCCTACCACCCCATGACCCCCACTAGTGCCGGGTTGATGTGGTCTTACCAACCCTGTGTCTGGCGTGACAACACCATCCTCTGCATCCATTGCGTCATCACCTGAAAAATAGAGAGGAAAAGGTCACTACACATGTCAGAAGCACACAACACACACACACCGACAGCAAAGGCATCCGGCAGACATGTGACACACAACATATGACCTGGCATGCATGCTGGGTCTACTTAGAATAGCCACTGTGATCAGACCTGTTGAAAGGTGGCAGTTTGCATGGAAGTGGGTCTATGCAGTGCTGAAAATGTGTACGCCACTCACTACCTACATGTACAAGCACTCCATGGTGTGTGCCAGGAAATGTGAAGGCAGTGCAATGTCAAATTCAGACATCACGTGCATTGTGTATTCAATGTGTACCATGTCTAGCAGCCAAGCACCCCTCCACCCCAGTACCAAAGCAGGGATGCCTAGCATGGTATCAAAAGGCTGCCCATACACCTGTGTATTGACAAGCAGTGTTGACTGGCATCAACAGCTTAATGTGAATCAAATTACAACACTGCTAATGATGCTGGGACAGTGGGCAGGACACATGATGGAAGATCCGGAGGCCAGCCACGTGTGAAGAAGACACGACAAGAGTTGGACAGAGTCATTGGCCATTGAACAGGCTGAGGCCTGTGAGCCACACAGATTGTCATTGCCTAAACATGTGTGCAACGCAGGACTGAGCCACAGTTGGCATGGGGAGGCCGATAATATGGCAGGCAATGTATGTAACCAAGGACTCATATTACAGTGATCATCCAGTCAAGGACACATAGGGGCATGCGTGCAATGCACATGGAGCATGAATGGGCACTCATGTCCCTGCGGGACATCTGACCCATGCACAGTACAAGTGGGATACCCTGCATCGAGTACTAAGGCTGTACCACATGGCATATGTCTGGCAGTTTCTAAGCTGGAAGTTAGCATCTACACAGGACACATGAACAAGAAACTACACATTGGCAAGAATGTAGCAGACCAGTGCAAAGGTGGAACTGGGGTGCAGAGTGGCGGAGGAGGGGCAAGGGAGCATGCCCACATGGAGTCCCGCATGCAGGCAGAGGAGACATGCATGACGGTAGCATTGCATTACTTACACCTCAGAACCATGTACACGTCACATGTAGCAGCAATCATGCACAACACATCCCACAAGTGAAACACACACGTCCTCAACAACTACGCTTCAACACTCACTGGACTGGGCATCAAAGTCCAGCATCTCTCCCACACCTTCGACCAATTCTGGTGGTATGAACTCCGCAACGAGAGCCTCATGCGGAGTGAGTTCTTCCTCCTCTGGTGCAGGCCCACCGCCAGTCACCAGAGTCAAGTTGTAATTTGAGGCACGCTTAGCCTTAGTGCTGCGCTTGATGTCATTCCAGCGCTTTTTGCACTCCTGCGCTGTGCGCACCTCATGGCCGAATGAACTGACATGTTCCGCAACATGCTTCCAGTGGGTGTCACGTTGGGCAGCCGTAGTCTGACTATTGGCACCCACTAGCATGTCACGGCTGTGTCCCCGCACGTAGTCCACGAGGAAGTCCAGTTCCTGCTTACAGAAAGGCTTCTTCCTCGACGTGCAGGAGGTCGTGGCTGTGTGTGGGGTCCCAGCCTGTGCTGCAGGTGCAACCTTCCTCCTCTTGGACTGTGGCGCAGACCCTGGCTGGCTAATGCCGCCCTGACCAGTATGGCCAGTGGGTTCGGTGGATTGAGCCGAGGGAGTGGCAGGTGGAGGGATGACCAAAGGCCTGACTTGTGTCAGTGGCAGCTGGGTGCCCACTAATGGACCCTGCGCAGCAACATCAGCTGTGGCAGGGTCATTGACCGCAACGGTCCTGGTTGGCAGACTCACAACCGGGGTGCTGTTGGGTGCATCTGCCCCTGCACTTGCCAACACCCGGCTGTTCGGGGCAGCAGATGACATGACTGCCCCAGGGACACGTGTCTTGGTCTGAGCAGCCCGGCGTGCCCCTATGGTTTCCCCCCTGGCCTGTTGGAGATCTACCAAGGGCTCTTCAAGTGCCAACGCAGCCTGCGCTGGCAGACCCTGAGCCTGGGTGGCGGTGTCCACAGCTGCACCTGCAGCTACCGCTACCCTTGGGCCCGTGGCAGTCGATGGAACGGACTGCTGGGTCATACGGGTGCCAGTGCCAGATGCAGGAGCTGCATCCCCCGGAACCACAGGGGGTGGTGGCATGGCTGCACCGACACATGGCACTACATTGTGCTCAAGTGGCGCACCCCTGCCTCTTCCCCCTCTGTGGCTGCCCTGGACACCCTGGAGTCCCCCTACTCCCTGGTCACCACGGCCACGTCCCCGACCACGCCCGCCACGAGGAGTACGCCCAGCTGAGGCGCCCCTCACCTTTGGTGGCCTCCCAACCATGGCACAGATGTAATAGTGCTGGCACAGATGGAGTGGTGCCAATGGGAGGTGTACACCACAATTGTCCTGGGCAATTGGGGTGAAGGGGGTGGGAAGCAAGATGTTAACAGCCCCCCTGCACCTGCAAGGCTGTATGTGACCCCGGTGATGTGGTGACGGGTCACGCAACGCTCAGGCACCCCAAAACTGCAGTAAAACCGTGCACGCAACCCTGCAGCCTACGTGCGTGGATTTGACCTCCCGCAGTACGCGGTGGCACCCAGTAACACGAATAACGCGTACGCGTGGGACACGCAGGCTACGATGACATCGAAAATGGGTGCAATACACAGGGGCACCCGCAGTGGGAAAAGGAGCGTTTGCGACTCACCGTCTGACTAGCGCGATGCAGAAAAACACGCGTAGCCAATACCCCCGCCAAAAGAAGAGATACGTCCTTGAGAGCTGTGAAGTAGATGGCGCGCGAAACAACTGGAAGCAGCAACACACGTCGGTCTCCACGGAAGGCACGTACAGCGAACTGCTGGGCCCGCTCACCTTTAACCCGTGCTGAGGGAAACGCACGCGCGCGTCACGTCACATGCGGACGTGCAGTTTTTCATGCGCGATTACGCGCTTTACACGCAGACGTGCAGTTTTTCACGCGCAATTACGCGCATTACACGCGGACGTGCAGTTTTCCACACGCGATTAGCCTGGGTACGTGTTTTTCCGGGTGTGCGGGTAGTTCCACACGCGATTAGCCGGGGTACGTGTGTTCCGGGGTGGCGTGAACTTTCACACGCGATTGATTGTAATCCACGTGTGTTCTGTCATCACGTGCAATGAGGGATACACCCTCGCACGACACGTCACAGACGCGCTCACGCGCTGAGGGCCTTTGGTCCAATGAAAATGCGTATGCGTGCAGACGCGCTTACGCGCTACGGGCCTTTCCTCGAATTACACGCTGACGTGCAGATTTTTCACGTGCCAAATCACTCCGTATCAAGTTGGCCACGCGAATACACACGGAAGACCACGCTCCTGCCCAGAAGGCCGAATCACTGCCCCCCAGTGCCCCGAGCAGCCTCCCACGTGCCATCTGCTGCTGCCTGCCTGCCTGCCTGCTGCCACCGTGCCCTGCCATTTGGTGCCTGCACATCAGCCATCTGCAGGGGTCCAGTTGCTGTGTCGACCCCTGCTGGAACAGTAGACTCCCGACTGGGATACCATCGCTCCACAGCCCAGCCCCAGGACCAAGTTGCCCACCCACGCCTGCCTCGGGGGTCGCCATGTCGGGGCAAGCACCATCTGAGACCAGTGGCGACCCCCAGCCAGAGAGGCAGAGGGCCACCAGCTTCAGTGAGAAGGAAGTTGGTGTCCTGGTGGAGCATGTCCTGGGGCATTATGATGCCCTCTTCGGAAGACCACGCGCCAACAAGGAAGGACGGGAGAGGATCTGGGACGATGTAGTGGTTGCCATCAACGCGGAGGGGGTGGCAACCCGCGACATCAAGCACATCGAGAAGCGCTGGGAGGACTTGAGGTCCAGGACCCTCAATAAGGCCCGGCGCCTCGCGGAGGGGGGCCGGGCACGCCTGAGTGACATCGAGATGAGGGTCCTGGAACGCGTAGACCCAGCGCTCCACGCCCAGATACTTCGGAGGCAGACCCATCTGGAGTTGGCCGGTAAGTGGCCAAGCATTACTGTGTGAGATAGGGCATGTTGCAGTGTGCTGGTTGTCTGATACCTGCCTGTATGTGTGACATAGGCCATGTACGTATGTGTGTGTGCAGGGACATCATGGTCAGGCATGTGAGTACAGTGATGTGTGAACCACATGGTTGGTGCATGTGTTCTATTGCAACATGGGGGGCTCTGTGCGGAATGGACACATGGAAGCATGGCAGTCTCTGTTCCTGGACATGGGTGGGGGTGAGGGATGGGTGCTGGTCCCATGTACACGTATGGTGCCCATGTGTGTGTGTCTGAACTGCGTGTCTGTGACTTGTAACTGCCATGGATGCATGACACATGTCTGTGACAATGTTCAGATTCACTGATGCAGCCTAGTCATCCTTGTATCCACTGCGTCTGTGGTGTACGAGGCCAGATGGATGGAACTACAGTGAGGTGTGTGCATGTGATGGCAAGACCCATGATGCATGTGAGTTTAAAACCAACATTGTATGAATCATGTGTCCCTTGGTCATGTATGCCAATGTCCATGGCATGCGCCATGCCTGTTACTGTATGTGTTTTGCCTGCACTGACCCATGTGTTGTGGCGGGACATGATGGAAGTGATGTATGACAGTGCCACTCATCTGCTGTTGCTTCCTGTCTAGGGGACCATTGTACAGTACCCTGATGCTTGTGTTCTATGTCTCCCTCTACACAGTGGCAAGTGAAGAAGAGGGCGGAGAAGGCGCTGTGGAGCAGAGCGGCGGGGATGCCACCACGGCTGCAGCGGAAGGGGTGGGTGAGCCCCCACAGGGGCTTGCACCGGCGGAAGACGGCGTGGAGACATCCAGGTTGGTGGTTTCCACAGAGGGGGAGGAGGCCGCTACTGAGCCACACATGGGGCCTGGTGGGGGCATCCCCGCTGGTGCAAGTGGTGCAGTCCAGGGCCAGGGGCAGGAGGCAGCACAGGTCGCCGTGGAGGTGCCTGTGCATGTCACTGTCCCTGACACTGTGACTGCACCACCATGCACCAGCAGGGATGCCCCATCCCAGGCCCGTCCGCAGGTAGGGGAGATGTCCATGTCATCTGACACTCCTCTACCTGCGGACGAGGGGACCCCTGGCCGTGTGGAGAGGGTCCTGATTGGTGTCGCGTTGCGCACGGCTGGCATTCGTGATGAGGTGCATGCTTCCCGGGAGGAGCATGCACATCATCACGAAGAGCACCGTGCGTACGTGAACCATTTGGGAGCCGCCATGGTTGGGGGTTTCCTACATGTGTGTGGCCTTCTGGCGACCCTCTCCTCCTCTGTGGAGGCTATGCGCCAGTCGTGCTCCATGCCGTCTTCCGGCCCAGATGCCACCAGGGCCCCCTGTGGACCTGCCCCGACCAACGCAGCCAGCTCGGTGGGGACCCCATCCCTGCCACAGTCGGGAGTCGAAGGTCCAGCAGGGGTGGACACACCAGCAACTGTCCCCCTGCAGATGGAGGATGTGCCGGCATCATCTGGCAGGGCACGTGCACGACGGCATCGGTGGATTCCATCAGCCTGGATGCCGTCGTGCTGGCAGAGGCAGTGGCGTCGGAGGCAGCAGCAGGCTCGACGTGGGAGGCATCATGGCTCGGGGCCATCAAGATCAGAGGGGCAGGCATCGGCCGGAGGGCAGGAGAACCCTGGGATGGCAGTGTCTTCCGTGTGGGAACAGTTGGTCCAGCGGATAGGTGCGGAGCGGCAGCGGGCGGAAGAGGAGCGGCTCACCATGGTCAGGGCGGAGTTCTCCATGCGTCGGGCGTTGAGGCGGGCTGAGTGCCTCGAGGAAGCTCGCAGGGAGTTTGAGGTGGACACGGGGTTGTCCCTGCGAGACCTCGGGGCCAGGACAGAGTCCCGCCTCCGGGACATCGACATGGAGTTCGAGGATGCCCTGGCCAGCAACATCACAGAGTGAGCCGCAGGACTTGCCCGCTGCCATTGTATATAGTTCTTTAGTTAGTTAGTGTTAGGTTTCCTTTATTTTTTAAGTTTTTTTTGGACCGCTCGGACAATGGCCACTTTTCTGTATATATTTTTATTATTAGTTAGTAGTAGTAGGTTTAATTTATGGTGTTGGGCTCATGGACCCTGGGATATTCTTGTACATAGTTTGATGTTTGGAAAACATTTGTTGGATTTATATTTGTGTTCACCATGAGGCAATGGTTTTTCCTTATTTTTCCCCCCATTATTTTGCTTTGGACTACATTATTTTTTGGATTCCTTTGTTTTTTGATTTTTTCTATTTGTTCTCGGACATGGACCATTTGTTTTGTCATCCCCATTGTTGTGTGTTTTATTTCTTTACTTCATTTTCATCTTTAATACATATATTTATTACTTACATTTGTGGTATTTTCTCATTGGTTTCATGCATGTCATGATATGGGTTTTGACATTCACTTGCACCCATTGTGTATGTGTGTGTGAGGGACATGTGTTCATTTACATACTTGCCATTGGGGTTGTATCATGTAATTGCATCTACTATGTGGGTGGATGCAATCCTTGCCTGGGTGTTTGTGCTGGGTATGCTGCCCATTACTGCCATGATTGTGTTTCGTCAGGACCTGGGGGCAGGGGGACATGAGTGGGGGCCTGCTGGGGGGTGGGGGTGCAAGGGGACATGGTTGGGGGCCTGCTGGCAGGTGCCCCACAGTGCTGGGGGTGGGGGTGCAAGGGGACATGGGTGGGGGCCTGGTGGAGGCTGCCCCTGGTGACTGGAGGGGTGGGGGTAGTGGGAGACATGGTTGGGGGCCTGCTGGGGGGTGGGGGTGCAAGGGGACATGAGTGGGACATGGTTGGGGGCCTGCTGGCAGGTGCCCCACAGTGCTGGGGGGTGGGGGTGCAGGGGGACATGAGTGGGGGCCTGCTGGGGGGTGGGGGTGGTGGGAGACATGGTTGGGGGCCTGGTGGAGGCTGCCCCTGGTGACTGGAGGGGTGGGGGTGGTGGGAGACATGGGTGGGGGCCTGGTGGAGGCTGCCCCTGGTGACTGGAGGGGTGGGGGTGCAAGGGGACATGGTTGGGGGCCTGCTGGCAGGTGCCCCACAATGCTGGGGGGTGGGGGTGCAAGGGGACATGAGTGGGACATGGTTGGGGGCCTGCTGGCAGGTGCCCCACAGTGCTGGGGGGTGGGGGTGCAGGGGGACATGAGTGGGGGCCTTCTGGGGGGTGGGGGTGCAAGGGGACATGAGTGGGACATGGTTGGGGGCCTGCTGGCAGGTGCCCCACAGTGCTGGGGGGTGGGGGTGCAAGGGGACATGGGTGGGGGCCTGGTGGAGGCTGCCCCTGGTGACTGGAGGGGTGGGGGTGGTGTGAGACATGGTTGGGGGCCTGCTGGGGGGTGGGGGTGCAAGGGGACATGGTTGGGGGCCTGCTGGCAGGTGCCCCACAGTGCTGGGGGGTGGGGGTGCAAGGGGGACATGAGTGGGGGCCTGCTGGGGGGTGGGGGTGCAAGGGGACATGAGTGGGACATGGTTGGGGGCCTGCTGGCAGGTGCCCCACAGTGCTGGGGGGTGGGGGTGCAGGGGGACATGAGTGGGGGCCTGCTGGGGGTGGGGGTGCAAGGGGACATGGTTGGGGGCCTGCTGGCAGGTGCCCCACAGTGCTGGGGGGTGGGGGTGCAAGGGGACATGAGTGGGACATGGTTGGGGGCCTGCTGGCAGGTGCCCCATAGTGCTGGGGGGTGGGGGTGCACCCCCACCCCCCAGCAGGCCCCCACTCATGTCCCCCTGCACCCCCACCCCCCAGCACTGTGGGGCACCTGCCAGCAGGCCCCCAACCATGTCCCCTTGCACCCCCACCCCCCAGCAGGCCCCCACTCATGTCCCCTTGCACCCCCACCCCCCAGCACTGTGGGGCACCTGCCAGCAGGCCCCCAACCATGTCCCACTCATATCCCCTTGCACCCCCACCCCCCAGCAGGCCCCCACTCATGTCCCCCTGCACCCCCACCCCCCAGCACTGTGGGGCACCTGCCAGCAGGCCCCCAACCATGTCCCACTCATGTCCCCTTGCACCCCCACCCCCCAGCACTGTGGGGCACCTGCCAGCAGGCCCCCAACCATGTCCCACTCATGTCCCCTTGCACCCCCACCCCCCAGCAGTGCAGGGACAGCCTCCACCAGGCCCCCACCCATGTCCAACTCATGTTCCTGTCCCAACATGTCATCACAATCCAGAACCCTGGTCTCTATGGTCAGCCCCCAAATGCAAAACACCCACCCGAGTATTGCATCCACCCACTCATAATTTGCAATCACATCACAGAACACCAATTGCAAGTTCCGAAACAAACACATGTCCCTCACATACACCCAATGGGTGTCAGTGAATCTCAAAACACATAACATGAAATGCATGAAAACAATGAGATACCACACAATGAAGTTCAACAAAAAAATAATGTATTAAAGGAAACATGAATAGAATCAAAAATGAAGAAACAGAAATGTGAATGAAAAAAAATTAAAAGAAGCATGTCCGTTCAAAATAAAAAAAATAAAAATATATTGAAATCCAAAGTAATGTTGTACTAAGTCAATGTCCACAAAACAAAATCCAATGGGAAATAAAAATAAAAGCCATTGATCCATGGAGAATGTTAAAAAAGAAAGTATGTACAAGTCTACAACTATGTACAATGCAAGAAGCCAGGGTCCATTATCCCAACAAAATAAAGGAAACCTATCTAACTACACTAACTAATAAAAAAAATATATACAAAAATGTGGCCAATGTCCAAAAGGTCCAAATGAAACAAAAACAAAAATGAAACCTAACACTACCTACATAACTATGTACAAGGGCAGCGGGCTAGTTCCACGGCTCACTTCTGGATGTGCCGGGCCAGGGCATCATCGAACTCCTCCTCAATGTCCCGGAGGCGGTCCTCCTCCATGGCCCCGAGGGTCCGCAGGGCCGTCGACGTGTCCACCTCCAAACCCCTGCGGATTGCCTCGAGGCACTCGGCCCGCCTCAGGGCCCTCTGCATGGAGTTCTCCGCCCTGACCATTGAGAGCCGTGCCTCTTCCGCCCGCTGCCGCTCCGCATCTATGGCGTGGCCCAACCGCTGCCACACGGAAGACACTTTTTGTCCTGGGTCCTCCTGCCCTCCGGCCGATGCCTGCCCCTCCGATGTCGAAGGCCCCGAGCCTTCATGGCTCCCACCATTGTGCTGCTGTGCCTCTGCCCCTGCACTGCCTCCTGCTGCCTGCACATCCTCCGCCGGCTGGGGTGCAGTCGTTGACGTGGCCACCCCTGCTGGACGTCCGACTCCCGACTGTGGCAGGGATGCCTCCTCCACCAGCCTGGCCGCACCGTCAGAGGCAGCTCCACAGGGCACCCAGGTGACTGATGGGTAGGAAGATGGCACAGAGTACGACTGGCGCGTAGGGGGTCCAGCTGAGGAGGGGGTCGTGGCAAGCCCCATCAGACGGAGGAATCCGGCCTGGGTGACCTGTCCCAGCAGGCTGACGTGGTCAACGAGCCATTCGAGATGACCTGCAGTCTCTTCATGAAAAGACTGCAGGTCACCTCGCATGGCCCGTTGACGCAACGCCACACCAGCCAGGACAGGCTCAACCCGGGCCTGGATAGCCACGTCCGCAGGCAGAGGAAGGCCAGTTGACGTCAGCTCATCCCCTGCCTGAAAACTGGTCTGGACATAGGCATCCCTGCTGGTGCAAGATGATGCAGGGACAGGATCAGGGACAGGATTGCACACAGGCACCTCCGCGGCGGCCTGTGCTGCCTCCTGTCCCTGGTCCTGCACTGCACCACTAGCACCAGTGGGATCCCCACCCCCAGACCCCGTCTCTGGTGCTTGCACGGCCTCCTCCTCCACCAAACCCCCCACCAACCTGGATGACTCTGTGCCATCTTCCCCCGTTGGGCCCTGTGCGGTCCCAGCTGCCTCTTCTGCTGCCGAGGAGTCCAACTGCAACCTCCGCCTCTTGGACCTCCCCCCGGCAGCTGCGGCCTGGGACGCGGCACCGGACTCCTCACTCCCCGACGAGATGACAACATGGGAGGGGAGCCGGGCCTTGCGTCTCCGGCTGGCGGTGGGATCCCCGCTGCTGTGCTCCACAGCACCTTCTCCGCCCTCTTCATCAGTTGACGCTGCAGACAGGGAGAAACAAAACACATGCATCAGGGCAATGTACAATGGACACATACACACATGACAGTTGTACATGAGTGGCATTGGCAAACCTCAGACATGTCATCACGATCCCCAACACACATGTCATTACAACTCGCACACACGAGCCATACCACAGCCATATCGCAACTGCCAACACCATCCATACACATACAACAGCATGAGCAGCCAAAGGTGAGCCAGACATCACATGCAACACAGGAAGTGCACCACACATGTACACACACCACCACACTTGCATGCATGTGTACACCTCTGCCAAGTGTCGCAGTGTTCAGACGGGCATCCATGTCACATCTGCCCATCAGGCTTCCACATACCGCTGTCACATGCATCCATGTTGCATCACTGTTGCACCCTTGTCAAATACACACACATGCACATGTACACAGCGCTGATACATGCAGCTGAAAACAACATACATGCGTGACATCACGGACATGTCTACTCACATACACATTCATACAAACTTGTGTGCCCACACAACTGCATTTGGCATGCAAGCCCACACACACAGGCACCATCCATGTCTCACACATTACAGCCCTCGCATGTGTCAGCCCCACGGACCTGTACACCCGCACCCATACTCGACCCCATACAAACAGATGTGCAACCTGCACACTACTGAACAATCACCACACGCACTGCTCACAATCAGGATGCATGTACACTCACCGCTCGACTCCAGACGGGTCTGCCTCTCAAGGACCTGGACGTGGAGCGCTGGGGATATGTGTTCCAGGACCCTCATCTGTTCCTCCGACAAGTGGCCCCGGCGCCCCTTGGCATCCGCTGCCTTCAAGAGGCGCCGGGCCTTGTTCAGGGTCCTGGACCTGAAGTCCTCCCAGCGCTTCTTGACATGTTGGAAGTCGCGGACTGCCACCCCCTCCGCGTTGATGGCAGTCACGATGTCAGTCCAGATCCGAGTCCGTCCTTCCTTGTCGGCGCGGGAACTTCCGAAGAGGGCATCATACTGCCCCAGGACTTGCTCCACCAGGACCCCAACTTCGGTGGCACTGAAGCTGGTGCCCCTCTGCCTCTCTGGCCGGGGGTTGTCAGTGGTCACAGATGGAGTTTGCCCCGACATGACAACCCCAGAGGCAGGAGTGGGTGGGCAACTGGGTCCTGGGGCTGGGCTGTGGAGCGATGGAATCCCAGTCGGGAGTCTTTGGTTCCAGCAGGGGTGGTCACACCAACAGCACCCCTGGCTGATGTGCAGGCAGCAAATGGCAGGGCACGTGGGCAGCAGGCAGTCAGGCAGCAGCAGATGGCAGGTGGGAGCGTGCTCGGGGCTCTGGGGGGCAGTAGTTCGGCCTTCTGGGCAGGAGCGTGGTCTTCCGTGTGCTTACGCGTGGCCAGCTTGATACGGAGTGATTTGGCACGTGAAAATTCTGCACGTCAGCGTGTAATTCGAGGAAAGGCCCTTAGCGCGTAAGCGCGTCTGCACGCATACGCATTTTCATTGGACCAAAGGCCCTCAGCGCGTGAGCGCGTCTGTGACGTGACGTGCGAGGGAGTATCCCTCATTGCACGTGATGACAGAACACACGTGGATTTCAACCAATCGCGTGTGAAAGTTCACGGCACCCCGGAACACACGTACCCAGGCCAATGGCGTGTGGAACTACCCGCGCACCCCGAAACACACGTATCCAGGCCAATGGCGTGTGGAACTACCCGCGCACCCCGAAACACACGTACCCAGGCCAATGGCGTGTGGAACTACCCGCGCACCCCGAAACACACGTACCCAGGCCAATGGCGTGTGGAACTACCCGCGCACCCCGAAACACACGTACCCAGGCCAATGGCGTGTGGAACTACCCGCGCACCCCGAAACACACGTACCCAGGCCAATGGCGTGTGGAACTACCCGCGCACCCCGAAACACACGTACCCAGGCCAATGGCGTGTGGAACTACCCGCGCACCCCGAAACACACGTACCCAGGCCAATCGCGTGTACGCTCGCTCCCCTCCGATCACACGCGATGACACCCGAATACGGGAAACCAACGAGTCCGCCCTCACGGAGGCGTCCCGCGCCCGCGCACAGCATAAAAGTGCGCGCAAACAACAAACGCGTATATACAGCGACGATGAATGCCCCATTTGTTGCTGCACTGATTGTGGGACACCGCAGGAGGAGGAGAATAGCCAGGGCACGCATTTTTGCACCACGGACAAGCCTTTTTGGGATGCCTGACGACCAGGTCTACGGCAGGTATAGGTTTCCACCCCATATCATCCTAGACCTGGTCAGGGAGTGGGAAGATGACCTCACATCCCCCACCCTTTGCTCCCAAGCATTGAGCCCCTTGGAGAAGCTGCTCAATGTCTTGCATTTTTTGGCCACTGGGTCGTTTCAGCGGACCACTGCCATAGTGGGGGGGGTCTCACAGGCCACGCAGTCACGCTGCCTACACCAGGTACTGGCAATCATGACAGCGCGCCCCTCAGTCCGCAGGCACATATACATGCCCAGAACACCCGCAGAAAGGCAGGCCGTTGTCCTGGATTTTTTCAGGGTGGCACACTTCCCCAAAGTGCTCGGTGCCATAGATTGCACCCATGTGGCCCTACGTCCACCTAGGGCCACTGAGCACATCTACCGAAACCGCAAGCACTGGCATTCCATCAATGTACAGGTGGTATGCGATGCAAAGGGAATCATCACCTCTGTCTATGCAAACTACCCTGGCTCCACCCATGACAGTTTCATATACAGAATGTCCGCCCTGAGACGAGCCCTGGAAGGTGGGCAGCATGGCGACACATGGCTCCTAGGTCAGTACAAATGCCCTTGCACATGCATGCAAGTCACACACAGACAAATATCCCAACCCTAATAATCTCAATTATTATAACCTCCCCAGGGGACAGTGCCTACCCTCTGAGCAACCACATGATGACGCCAATCCGGAACCCCACCACACCACCCCAGGTAAGATACAACGCCGCCCATATTGCAACCAGGGGCATAGTGGAGCGCACATTCGGAGTGCTCAAGTCACGTTTCCGCTCCCTTGACCGCTCTGGTGGGCAACTACTCTATGCACCACCAGTAGTGTGCAGGATCATTGTGGCAGCATGTGTCCTGCACAATGTTGCAACACGGCAGGGCGTCCCGGTGGACATGGTGGTGCCCCCACATCCCCAACCACAGGCACAGGCGCTGCCCATGGGAGGGGACAGGGCACGTGGCGAGGAAGCCCGGACCCAGCTTGTGGCCACATTTTTCACCTAAACTCCCACCCCTGCGGAGTGCACACAGGCCTGGCACATACCAGGTGACAATCGATGATGACAAAGTGACAGTCAACTGTCACAACCCTACCACCCTGAGATAGTTGCCATGGAAGTGCCACATCGTCTGCATCCCTAGCTACTTAAACACAAGCTATCCTGTGCAACCAAAAGGCACACATATGACATGACATGGGCCATACACAAGTATTCCAAGGCCCAATGAGGCAGGGGGGGGGAACAAGGGAACACAGAGAACGGTACTACTAGGCCAGGTGTCATTGAGATTGTGCAAGTGCAGGGGTAGGGGGAAGGGAAAAGTGCAAGGGGAAGGGTGGGGGGGGGAGTCCAGTACAGGGGAAGTAGGCCAAGAGAATAATACATAGGTCGCCTGGTGGCAACTGCAAAGATAAGTGCAGACAAGTGCTGGGAAGGGAGGGCTGTAGGGATAGAGAGACAGTACTGCAGTGCAGGGGTTGCCAGGGTGGCAGTGCAAGTGGACAGTGGCTGGGCCAGGGACCGAGGTTGGTGAGAGTGTCCCAGTAGCAGCTCCTGTGCAGTTCCAGTGAAGAATTCTGCAAGGGAGAGGCAGAGAGTAAGCAGAAGCAAAGAGGAAGGTCTTGAGGTGCTTCCAGAACTGGAGATGGTTCCCCTCAAGTTCAAGTCAGCCAGGAAGTCTGTTCCAGGGGGAGGGCCCTGCTGCGGAGAGAAACCTACCCCCAGCTAGTTGCTCTGAGAAGCGGATGACCTGGACATGCAAGGTGTGCATCACACACACCTGCAAAACAGGCCATGGCCATCATTGTCATGTCACTCAAACCCTCCCAAACATCAACATGACATGGCAAGCAATACCCATACACTGACGCAGTAACAATAAGGAACACATTGCCATGTCCTAAATGTACAGTGGCATCGGACAATGATGCCTGACCCGGAATCAGATGAAATGACAGACCAACAAAATGTCCCACCCAAAATAAGTCGTTTCCAAATGCATTGCAACAGTCGTAGACGTAACATCACAATGAATGCCTGTCTATATGCACATTATGCATTGCAAAATCAACACTGCAGCTCATGTGTGCAGTGTCCCACTCCTGCATCACACTGCTCAGCGCACAGCACAGTGAACAGCCATTGCGTGTAATGCACACCCTGAGCATCACATCTAAGTGACAGACTACATCAAACATCAAATTTGGCATGTACTGGAACCATAATCTGTCACAGAACATGTGCTGCCGGGACACAGTGGGCACCAGAAGGCAAACAGTGTACACGTGGATATGCAAGGGTGGGAGTACATGGAGTGCATCCGAGTGCAAGTGTGTGGTTCTGCAGGGACATGCACTCCACATATGCATGTGCACTCAAGTGACCATCAGTGTTCCCTACACATCACATGTGAACATCCACCATGTGTACACCCCAGCATGTCAAACCACAACTATCCCCTCGCACCTGAAAGGAAAACACAACACATGAACAGGCATTGATCAGCAGAACACAACATGTACATAGGACAACAACATTACAATGTCAGAGTTCCCATCACACTGCAGGGCAATGCAACTATCACCAACAACCCCCCCCTCCCGCGCAAATGACCATGACCCGCTGAACAACTGCACCTGGGTCATGGAGCCTCCAACCCTCATTTCCACCTGGCCACAGGATCACCTTTACCCTTCGTGTCCATCTCCCACCTTGTGTGTAAAAAGATGCCTGAACCCTCAGAATCCACACTCATTTACAAAATCACAAAATCCAAGGCATGAAAACGAACCCAAACACCCTCCAGTAGATGACTTGACGTAGCAGTACCTCACAAACGCCAAGTACTACCACAATGATGCAACAACCAAGGTAGCACAGCAGAACAATGTCACGACAGGATGTGAGACATGTGTGGTACATGACATAGGATGATGCACAATGAATGGATGTGTACTGTCACAGGTCCCCTGTACAGGCGCGGGAGTCTCATGAAACAACCACCCACACCATGTCCCGGGTGCCTGCAAGGTCAAACTCACACAGGCCCCTGAGATCATGGTGGGGAATGAGGTTCAGGGATATGCAGTCGGGACAGGTGTAGACACACTGGATGACTGGAATGAGTGGCAGGTGAGGGGAGGAGGAATGACACATGAAACTAGGGAATGCACGAAAATGTACAACCTGCATGAACACATACACAATCCAAACAAACTTGGACATCATTGTCATGACATTCTGTAGTCCAGGCTCAGGAGTGGTACGAACCAACCACCCCCTCTAGGGTTTTGGCGCCTGCAAGTTCGGGGCTTACACAGGCATCCGCAACCCCAGTGGGGAAAGAGGGTCAGGGAACGTTGCTTGGATAGGCAGGGGAAGCAGGAACACCGGGTAGAGGGTACAGGTTTCATAATTGCATAGGATCACGGGTGATTAGGGAAAAAAACATACCAAATAGGACCACACATACATCCGTGCATCAGTACACTCCCCAGCAAGCCTATGCAGGGCAGTTTGTAAGGAAAACAACAAGACACTTAGCTCTGGTTTTGAGTGCTGGCCTCCTACCTGCGCACTCTCAGGGCCGGTTACAGGAGCACTCCAATGCTGCAAAGAGAGACACAGTCAACAACCTGTATGTGCCAATTACACGAAAACACAACACAAAACATGCCCCATAGCAAAAAACTACTCTACAAACAGACAATCAGTGCTCGATGCTTCGTACCCATAAATAACATCACCCCTGTGACGGGTCATACACAGTCAATGCAGTGAGTCAGGCGCTGGTGGGTGCGTGGCAAATGGAACACCAATGTGTCACAATTCACACAACATGCAATGTTCCCTGGGTAAGCAGACAGACCCATATGGCAAGCCATGACTACAGAGCAAGTTGCGTACCACCATGACCAAAACAAAGTTGGCAGTGCATTTATTATGAAGTACGTGGAATAGACATGCACTGCACCCAAGTATGTCCCTTGCTGTATGTCCCTGTGAGCTGCCCCTTTCCATGTCTCTGAAGGCTACATGGTTGATACAAGTGCCTCAATGAACCTTGGTGTACCGCAGGGTATGTGCCACTGCCCCTGCATGTGTCCCAGACAACCCTACTATCAACAGCCATCAGTCCACAAACAGATCTGAGCTGCATTGTGTGCTTCCACACCAATATTCGTCTAAGCTCTCCCTCAGTGCTGTGACTAAGCCTGCATGTGCAACTCGCCTGGTGCAAGCTTTGCTGTGTCATGGCCCCCCTGTGATGCTCACCTTGCCTGGAGTTCCTTGGAACATGTCAGCAGTTCTAGGATGTGGGTCTGCAATCACTGTGGCTCTGCTCGTGCACACATGTGCATGTGGGCACCAACAAACGGGTCAGGAATTCCGTCGTCCAATGGGCCATGTCTGCTGGCAAAGGTGCTCTGGTGCCTCATCCCCCTGCAGAAAGTGCATGAAACAAATGATTAATGCATCAAAGTGATCTGTGTGTGTCTCATCAGGCATCTCATTACTTGACCATGTCAGAGAGTCACATCACAAATCACACCATCAGTCCGTCTTTGACTTCCAAAGTGTGGAACACTATCTACAGCATTAATTGCAACAGGCACGTGTACAGGAAAGAAATGAGACATAATACACAATGCATAGCAATCAATGTCCACATTAATCATGACACAACCCATCTAGCAAAAGCTGAACAGTGGACAATTACACCTAAATCATCCCCACTAGGGGTGTCAACACAAGTCACAAAGCACCAGACATGCCACAGATATGACAGTCCAAAGCCCTTGTGTAAAATTCTGTAACACCGAACCATCCTTGCGAGCCCATGGATAAGGGAGGCAGGAGTGGCATATGTGAGTCAAGGAACCCAAGCAGCAAACACATACACAAGACAACCATGAAGGGCCCAGCTGGAACAGACAGTGGATGCCTTCAAAAACCACAAGGCACCGCACTGTCACATGAAAGCACAATAGACTACAAATTTTAAACTAACTCAACTATTAACTAATTACACTAACTATGGAAAACCTACATTACCTATTTAAACTAACTATCAAACAGAAACTTAACTAACTAAACTAAACGAAAAATCAAAAATGGCCACATACGACCCGGGGGGGAGGGGAGGCACCCAGGAGGGGGGAGGTACAGGGTGCTGCTCAACATCCACATGCGATGATGCTGAGCCAAAAAAAAATACCTCCATGGGCTCAACGCCTGCACAGCACGACCTATGTGGGAGATAGATGGTCGTCCGAGTCTGGCTCATCCCGGAAAGGAGGACGTGGCACAGTAGCCTGGCCACGCCTAGCCGCAGCTTGCCCCTCGTCGGCAGCAAGTCTGCCGGACAGGTGAGCCTGGTTCTGTGTGGCGATGTTACATAGGTCTGCATGCAGAACCTCACGTGATACACGTGCTTCCTCTTGCAAGGTAGCACGTGTAACACGGAGTTCCTCCTGCAAGGCCTGGCTGGACAACCGCTGCACCTCCCGGCAAGCCTGTAGCTCAGCTGAGATGGTGCGCTCAAGCTGTGCAAACCTCTCCTCTGCCTGCTGCCTCTGGGACATCATAAGGACACCCAGAGTGGATCTGAGGGAGGCATACTCCTCCCTCAGGGCATCCATGTGCGCCTCTGCGTGAGCAGCAATTGCTTGACGCAGAGACGACATTTCAGCCTGGCGTGCCCTGTCTGAGGCCGCCATGCCCAGCCTGAGCGAGCGGGCCGTGGACCGTGCCGCCTGCTGCTGGAGAAGCACCTGCCTAGCAGGGGGGAGCACAGATCGGGCCACACGCTCCATGCTGTCAGCGATGTTCTCCATTGCTGCCCCCTGCCGTTCGGAATTGGCAGTCATGTCTTGCTCCCACTCAGTATACAGCGGTTGCGCGCGGCGACCGCGTTGCCGGGCTTGACCCCTGCGGGACCCAAGGACCGGAGGTCCTCGCTGTGTTGGCACCGCCTGCGGCTGCACGACTACATGCCCCCGTCGACGTGATGTCCCAGGCACATCAGTGACTGGTGTGGAGGGTGACCCTGCGTCCCGATCCACCACGGGCGGAGGAACCAAGACTGTCTGATCCCTCAGTGCAGGTGTCGCAGACAGAGGAGTGTCCACATCAGAATCACTCACCCCTGACACATGGACTTGATGGTCATCCAACTCAACATGGACGTCAGAGTCGTCATCAAGGCTGGACTCATAGGCAGCCAGAGACAGGATGGACTGCAGCACTTGGGGGTTTTCGTGGCCTACCACCCCATGACCCCCACTAGTGCCGGGTTGATGTGGTCTTACCAACCCTGTGTCTGGCGTGACAACACCATCCTCTGCATCCATTGCGTCATCACCTGAAAAATAGAGAGGAAAAGGTCACTACACATGTCAGAAGCACACAACACACACACACCGACAGCAAAGGCATCCGGCAGACATGTGACACACAACATATGACCTGGCATGCATGCTGGGTCTACTTAGAATAGCCACTGTGATCAGACCTGTTGAAAGGTGGCAGTTTGCATGGAAGTGGGTCTATGCAGTGCTGAAAATGTGTACGCCACTCACTACCTACATGTACAAGCACTCCATGGTGTGTGCCAGGAAATGTGAAGGCAGTGCAATGTCAAATTCAGACATCACGTGCATTGTGTATTCAATGTGTACCATGTCTAGCAGCCAAGCACCCCTCCACCCCAGTACCAAAGCAGGGATGCCTAGCATGGTATCAAAAGGCTGCCCATACACCTGTGTATTGACAAGCAGTGTTGACTGGCATCAACAGCTTAATGTGAATCAAATTACAACACTACTAATGATGCTGGGACAGTGGGCAGGACACATGATGGAAGATCCGGAGGCCAGCCACGTGTGAAGAAGACACGACAAGAGTTGGACAGAGTCATTGGCCATTGAACAGGCTGAGGCCTGTGAGCCACACAGATTGTCATTGCCTAAACATGTGTGCAACGCAGGACTGAGCCACAGTTGGCATGGGGAGGCCGATAATATGGCAGGCAATGTATGTAACCAAGGACTCATATTACAGTGATCATCCAGTCAAGGACACATAGGGGCATGCGTGCAATGCACATGGAGCATGAATGGGCACTCATGTCCCTGCGGGACATCTGACCCATGCACAGTACAAGTGGGATACCCTGCATCGAGTACTAAGGCTGTACCACATGGCATATGTCTGGCAGTTTCTAAGCTGGAAGTTAGCAACTACACAGGACACATGAACAAGAAACTACACATTGGCAAGAATGTAGCAGACCAGTGCAAAGGTGGAACTGGGGTGCAGAGTGGCGGAGGAGGGGCAAGGGAGCATGCCCACATGGAGTCCCGCATGCAGGCAGAGGAGACATGCATGACGGTAGCATTGCATTACTTACACCTCAGAACCATGTACACGTCACATGTAGCAGCAATCATGCACAACACATCCCACAAGTGAAACACACACGTCCTCAACAACTACGCTTCAACACTCACTGGACTGGGCATCAAAGTCCAGCATCTCTCCCACACCTTCGACCAATTCTGGTGGTATGAACTCCGCAACGAGAGCCTCATGCGGAGTGAGTTCTTCCTCCTCTGGTGCAGGCCCACCGCCAGTCACCAGAGTCAAGTTGTAATTTGAGGCACGCTTAGCCTTAGTGCTGCGCTTGATGTCATTCCAGCGCTTTTTGCACTCCTGCGCTGTGCGCACCTCATGGCCGAATGAACTGACATGTTCCGCAACATGCTTCCAGTGGGTGTCACGTTGGGCAGCCGTAGTCTGACTATTGGCACCCACTAGCATGTCACGGCTGTGTCCCCGCACGTAGTCCACGAGGAAGTCCAGTTCCTGCTTACAGAAAGGCTTCTTCCTCGACGTGCAGGAGGTCGTGGCTGTGTGTGGGGTCCCAGCCTGTGCTGCAGGTGCAACCTTCCTCCTCTTGGACTGTGGCGCAGACCCTGGCTGGCTAATGCCGCCCTGACCAGTATGGCCAGTGGGTTCGGTGGATTGAGCCGAGGGAGTGGCAGGTGGAGGGATGACCAAAGGCCTGACTTGTGTCAGTGGCAGCTGGGTGCCCACTAATGGACCCTGCGCAGCAACATCAGCTGTGGCAGGGTCATTGACCGCAACGGTCCTGGTTGGCAGACTCACAACCGGGGTGCTGTTGGGTGCATCTGCCCCTGCACTTGCCAACACCCGGCTGTTCGGGGCAGCAGATGACATGACTGCCCCAGGGACACGTGTCTTGGTCTGAGCAGCCCGGCGTGCCCCTATGGTTTCCCCCCTGGCCTGTTGGAGATCTACCAAGGGCTCTTCAAGTGCCAACGCAGCCTGCGCTGGCAGACCCTGAGCCTGGGTGGCGGTGTCCACAGCTGCACCTGCAGCTACCGCTACCCTTGGGCCCGTGGCAGTCGATGGAACGGACTGCTGGGTCATACGGGTGCCAGTGCCAGATGCAGGAGCTGCATCCCCCGGAACCACAGGGGGTGGTGGCATGGCTGCACCGACACATGGCACTACATTGTGCTCAAGTGGCGCACCCCTGCCTCTTCCCCCTCTGTGGCTGCCCTGGACACCCTGGAGTCCCCCTACTCCCTGGTCACCACGGCCACGTCCCCGACCACGCCCGCCACGAGGAGTACGCCCAGCTGAGGCGCCCCTCACCTTTGGTGGCCTCCCAACCATGGCACAGATGTAATAGTGCTGGCACAGATGGAGTGGTGCCAATGGGAGGTGTACACCACAATTGTCCTGGGCAATTGGGGTGAAGGGGGTGGGAAGCAAGATGTTAACAGCCCCCCTGCACCTGCAAGGCTGTATGTGACCCCGGTGATGTGGTGACGGGTCACGCAACGCTCAGGCACCCCAAAACTGCAGTAAAACCGTGCACGCAACCCTGCAGCCTACGTGCGTGGATTTGACCTCCCGCAGTACGCGGTGGCACCCAGTAACACGAATAACGCGTACGCGTGGGACACGCAGGCTACGATGACATCGAAAATGGGTGCAATACACAGGGGCACCCGCAGTGGGAAAAGGAGCGTTTGCGACTCACCGTCTGACTAGCGCGATGCAGAAAAACACGCGTAGCCAATACCTCCGCCAAAAGAAGAGATACGTCCTTGAGAGCTGTGAAGTAGATGGCGCGCGAAACAACTGGAAGCAGCAACACACGTCGGTCTCCACGGAAGGCACGTACAGCGAACTGCTGGGCCCGCTCACCTTTAACCCGTGCTGAGGGAAACGCACGCGCGCGTCACGTCACATGCGGACGTGCAGTTTTTCATGCGCGATTACGCGCTTTACACGCAGACGTGCAGTTTTTCACGCGCAATTACGTGCATTACACGCGGACGTGCAGTTTTCCACACGCGATTAGCCTGGGTACGTGTTTTTCCGGGTGTGCGGGTAGTTCCACACGCGATTAGCCGGGGTACGTGTGTTCCGGGGTGGCGTGAACTTTCACACGCGATTGATTGTAATCCACGTGTGTTCTGTCATCACGTGCAATGAGGGATACACCCTCGCACGACACGTCACAGACGCGCTCACGCGCTGAGGGCCTTTGGTCCAATGAAAATGCGTATGCGTGCAGACGCGCTTACGCGCTACGGGCCTTTCCTCGAATTACACGCTGACGTGCAGATTTTTCACGTGCCAAATCACTCCGTATCAAGCTGGCCACGCGAATACACACGGAAGACCACGCTCCTGCCCAGAAGGCCGAATCACTGCCCCCCAGTGCCCCGAGCAGCCTCCCACGTGCCATCTGCTGCTGCCTGCCTGCCTGCCTGCCTGCTGCCACCATGCCCTGCCATTTGGTGCCTGCACATCAGCCATCTGCAGGGGTCCAGTTGCTGTGTCGACCCCTGCTGGAACAGTAGACTCCCGACTGGGATACCATCGCTCCACAGCCCAGCCCCAGGACCAAGTTGCCCACCCACGCCTGCCTCGGGGGTCGCCATGTCGGGGCAAGCACCATCTGAGACCAGTGGCGACCCCCAGCCAGAGAGGCAGAGGGCCACCAGCTTCAGTGAGAAGGAAGTTGGTGTCCTGGTGGAGCATGTCCTGGGGCATTATGATGCCCTCTTCGGAAGACCACGCGCCAACAAGGAAGGACGGGAGAGGATCTGGGACGATGTAGTGGTTGCCATCAACGCGGAGGGGGTGGCAACCCGCGACATCAAGCACATCAAGAAGCGCTGGGAGGACTTGAGTTCCAGGACCCTCAATAAGGCACGGCGCCTCGCGGAGGGGGGCCGGGCACGCCTGAGTGACATCGAGATGAGGGTCCTGGAACGCGTAGACCCAGCGCTCCACGCCCAGATACTTCGGAGGCAGACCCATCTGGAGTTGGCCGGTAAGTGGCCAAGCATTACTGTGTGAGATAGGGCATGTTGCAGTGTGCTGGTTGTCTGATACCTGCCTGTATGTGTGACATAGGCCATGTACGTATGTGTGTGTGCAGGGACATCATGGTCAGGCATGTGAGTACAGTGATGTGTGAACCACATGGTTGGTGCATGTGTTCTATTGCAACATGGGGGGCTCTGTGCGGAATGGACACATGGAAGCATGGCAGTCTCTGTTCCTGGACATGGGTGGGGGTGAGGGATGGGTGCTGGTCCCATGTACACGTATGGTGCCCATGTGTGTGTGTCTGAACTGCGTGTCTGTGACTTGTAACTGCCATGGATGCATGACACATGTCTGTGACAATGTTCAGATTCACTGATGCAGCCTAGTCATCCTTGTATCCACTGCGTCTGTGGTGTACGAGGCCAGATGGATGGAACTACAGTGAGGTGTGTGCATGTGATGGCAAGACCCATGATGCATGTGAGTTTAAAACCAACATTGTATGAATCATGTGTCCCTTGGTCATGTATGCCAATGTCCATGGCATGCGCCATGCCTGTTACTGTATGTGTTTTGCCTGCACTGACCCATGTGTTGTGGTGGGACATGATGGAAGTGATGTATGACAGTGCCACTCATCTGCTGTTGCTTCCTGTCTAGGGGACCATTGTACAGTACCCTGATGCTTGTGTTCTATGTCTCCCTCTACACAGTGGCAAGTGAAGAAGAGGGCGGAGAAGGCGCTGTGGAGCAGAGCGGCGGGGATGCCACCACGGCTGCAGCGGAAGGGGTGGGTGAGCCCCCACAGGGGCTTGCACCGGCGGAAGACGGCGTGGAGACATCCAGGTTGGTGGTTTCCACAGAGGGGGAGGAGGCCGCTACTGAGCCACACATGGGGCCTGGTGGGGGCATCCCCGCTGGTGCAAGTGGTGCAGTCCAGGGCCAGGGGCAGGAGGCAGCACAGGTCGCCGTGGAGGTGCCTGTGCATGTCACTGTCCCTGACACTGTGACTGCACCACCATGCACCAGCAGGGATGCCCCATCCCAGGCCCGTCCGCAGGTAGGGGAGATGTCCATGTCATCTGACACTCCTCTACCTGCGGACGAGGGGACCCCTGGCCGTGTGGAGAGGGTCCTGATTGGTGTCGCGTTGCGCACGGCTGGCATTCGTGATGAGGTGCATGCTTCCCGGGAGGAGCATGCACATCATCACGAAGAGCACCGTGCGTACGTGAACCATTTGGGAGCCGCCATGGTTGGGGGTTTCCTACATGTGTGTGGCCTTCTGGCGACCCTCTCCTCCTCTGTGGAGGCTATGCGCCAGTCGTGCTCCATGCCGTCTTCCGGCCCAGATGCCACCAGGGCCCCCTGTGGACCTGCCCCGACCAACGCAGCCAGCTCGGTGGGGACCCCATCCCTGCCACAGTCGGGAGTCGAAGGTCCAGCAGGGGTGGACACACCAGCAACTGTCCCCCTGCAGATGGAGGATGTGCCGGCATCATCTGGCAGGGCACGTGCACGACGGCATCGGTGGATTCCATCAGCCTGGATGCCGTCGTGCTGGCAGAGGCAGTGGCGTCGGAGGCAGCAACAGGCTCGACGTGGGAGGCATCATGGCTCGGGGCCATCAAGATCAGAGGGGCAGGCATCGGCCGGAGGGCAGGAGAACCCTGGGATGGCAGTGTCTTCCGTGTGGGAACAGTTGGTCCAGCGGATAGGTGCGGAGCGGCAGCGGGCGGAAGAGGAGCGGCTCACCATGGTCAGGGCGGAGTTCTCCATGCGTCGGGCGTTGAGGCGGGCTGAGTGCCTCGAGGAAGCTCGCAGGGAGTTTGAGGTGGACACGGGGTTGTCCCTGCAAGACCTCGGGGCCAGGACAGAGTCCCGCCTCCGGGACATCGACATGGAGTTCGAGGATGCCCTGGCCAGCAACATCACAGAGTGAGCCGCAGGACTTGCCCGCTGCCATTGTATATAGTTCTTTAGTTAGTTAGTGTTAGGTTTCCTTTATTTTTTAAGTTTTTTTTGGACCGCTCGGACAATGGCCACTTTTCTGTATATATTTTTATTATTAGTTAGTAGTAGTAGGTTTAATTTATGGTGTTGGGCTCATGGACCCTGGGATATTCTTGTACATAGTTTGATGTTTGGAAAACATTTGTTGGATTTATGTTTGTGTTCACCATGAGGCAATGGTTTTTCCTTATTTTTCCCCCCATTATTTTGCTTTGGACTACATTATTTTTTGGATTCCTTTGTTTTTTGATTTTTTCTATTTGTTCTCGGACATGGACCATTTGTTTTGTCATCCCCATTGTTGTGTGTTTTATTTCTTTACTTCATTTTCATCTTTAATACATATATTTATTACTTACATTTGTGGTATTTTCTCATTGGTTTCATGCATGTCATGATATGGGTTTTGACATTCACTTGCACCCATTGTGTATGTGTGTGTGAGGGACATGTGTTCATTTACATACTTGCCATTGGGGTTGTATCATGTAATTGCATCTACTATGTGGGTGGATGCAATCCTTGCCTGGGTGTTTGTGCTGGGTATGCTGCCCATTACTGCCATGATTGTGTTTCGTCAGGACCTGGGGGCAGGGGGACATGAGTGGGGGCCTGCTGGGGGGTGGGGGTGCAAGGGGACATGGTTGGGGGCCTGCTGGCAGGTGCCCCACAGTGCTGGGGGTGGGGGTGCAAGGGGACATGGGTGGGGGCCTGGTGGAGGCTGCCCCTGGTGACTGGAGGGGTGGGGGTGGTGGGAGACATGGTTGGGGGCCTGCTGGGGGGTGGGGGTGCAAGGGGACATGAGTGGGACATGGTTGGGGGCCTGCTGGCAGGTGCCCCACAGTGCTGGGGGGTGGGGGTGCAGGGGGACATGAGTGGGGGCCTGCTGGGGGGTGGGGGTGGTGGGAGACATGGTTGGGGGCCTGGTGGAGGCTGCCCCTGGTGACTGGAGGGGTGGGGGTGGTGGGAGACATGGGTGGGGGCCTGGTGGAGGCTGCCCCTGGTGACTGGAGGGGTGGGGGTGCAAGGGGACATGGTTGGGGGCCTGCTGGCAGGTGCCCCACAGTGCTGGGGGGTGGGGGTGCAAGGGGACATGAGTGGGACATGGTTGGGGGCCTGCTGGCAGGTGCCCCACAGTGCTGGGGGGTGGGGGTGCAGGGGGACATGAGTGGGGGCCTTCTGGGGGGTGGGGGTGCAAGGGGACATGAGTGGGACATGGTTGGGGGCCTGCTGGCAGGTGCCCCACAGTGCTGGGGGGTGGGGGTGCAAGGGGACATGGGTGGGGGCCTGGTGGAGGCTGCCCCTGGTGACTGGAGGGGTGGGGGTGGTGTGAGACATGGTTGGGGGCCTGCTGGGGGGTGGGGGTGCAAGGGGACATGGTTGGGGGCCTGCTGGCAGGTGCCCCACAGTGCTGGGGGGTGGGGGTGCAAGGGGGACATGAGTGGGGGCCTGCTGGGGGGTGGGGGTGCAAGGGGACATGAGTGGGACATGGTTGGGGGCCTGCTGGCAGGTGCCCCACAGTGCTGGGGGGTGGGGGTGCAGGGGGACATGAGTGGGGGCCTGCTGGGGGTGGGGGTGCAAGGGGACATGGTTGGGGGCCTGCTGGCAGGTGCCCCACAGTGCTGGGGGGTGAGGGTGCAAGGGGACATGAGTGGGACATGGTTGGGGGCCTGCTGGCAGGTGCCCCATAGTGCTGGGGGGGTGGGGGTGCAGGGGGACATGAGTGGGGGCCTGCTGGGGGTGGGGGTGCAAGGGGACATGGTTGGGGGCCTGCTGGCAGGTGCCCCACAGTGCTGGGGGGTGGGGGTGCAAGGGGACATGAGTGGGACATGGTTGGGGGCCTGCTGGCAGGTGCCCCACAGTGCTGGGGGGTGGGGGTGCAGGGGGACATGAGTGGGGGCCTGCTGGGGGTGGGGGTGCAAGGGGACATGGTTGGGGGCCTGCTGGCAGGTGCCCCACAGTGCTGGGGGGTGGGGGTGCAAGGGGACATGAGTGGGACATGGTTGGGGGCCTGCTGGCAGGTGCCCCACAGTTCTGGGGGGTGGGGGTGCAGGGGGACATGAGTGGGGGCCTGCTGGGGGGTGGGGGTGCAAGGGGACATGGTTGGGGGCCTCCTGGCAGGTGCCCCACAGTGCTGGGGGGTGGGGGTGCAAGGGGACATGAGTGGGACATGGTTGGGGGCCTGCTGGCAGGTGCCCCACAGTTCTGGGGGGTGGGGTGCAGGGGGACATGAGTGGGGGCCTGCTGGGGGGTGGGGGTGCAAGGGGACATGGTTGGGGGCCTGCTGGCAGGTGCCCCACAGTGCTGGGGGGTGGGGGTGCAAGGGGACATGGTTGGGGGCCTGCAAGGGGACATGAGTGGGACATGGTTGGGGGCCTGCTGGCAGGTGCCCCACAGTTCTGGGGGGTGGGGGTGCAGGGGGACATGAGTGGGGGCCTGCTGGGGGGTGGGGGTGCAAGGGGACATGGTTGGGGGCCTGCTGGCAGGTGCCCCACAGTGCTGGGGGGTGGGGGTGCAAGGGGACATGAGTGGGACATGGTTGGGGGCCTGCTGGCAGGTGCCCCACAGTTCTGGGGGGTGGGGGTGCAGGGGGACATGAGTGGGGGCCTGCTGGGGGGTGGGGGTGCAGGGGGACATGGTTGGGGGCCTGCTGGCAGGTGCCCCACAGTTCTGGGGGGTGGGGGTGCAGGGGGACATGAGTGGGGGCCTGCTGGGGGGTGGGGGTGCAAGGGGACATGAGTGGGACATGGTTGGGGGCCTGCTGGCAGGTGCCCCACAGTTCTGGGGGGTGGGGGTGCAGGGGGACATGAGTGGGGGCCTGCTGGGGGGTGGGGGTGCAAGGGGACATGGTTGGGGGCCTGCTGGCAGGTGCCCCACAGTGCTGGGGGGTGGGGGTGCAAGGGGACATGGTTGGGGGCCTGCTGGCAGGTGCCCCACAGTGCTGGGGGGTGGGGGTGCAAGGGGACATGAGTGGGACATGGTTGGGGGCCTGCTGGCAGGTGCCCCACAGTGCTGGGGGGTGGGGGTGCAAGGGGACATGTGGCTTGGCTGGGGGGCATGCCCATGGTGGATGGGCTGCCTGCGGGACATGACCAGGGGTGCAGGGTAGTCCCCTGTGGTGTGGCTTGCCTGCAGAGGTCATGGAGGGGGTAGAGGGGAGACCTGGGAGGACCCACACTGGCAATTCACCTCTTCAACTTCCCGCACACCCACGTAATACACTGCCCCACTCGCACAGGCCCAATCGCGTGTAGGATTTCTCGCGCACCCCTGTAATACACGTACCCAGGCCAATCGCGTGTAGATTTTCTCGCGCACCCCTGAAATCCACGTACCCAGGCCAATCGCGTGTAGCATTTCTCGCGCACCCCTGAAATCCACGTACCCAGGCCAATCGTGTGTAGATTTTCTCGCGCACCCCTGTAATACACGTACCCAGGCCAATCGCGTGTAGATTTTCTCGCGCACCCCTGTAATACACGTACCCAGGCCAATCGCGTGTAGATTTTCTCGCGCACCCCTGAAATCCACGTACCCAGGCCAATCGCGTGTAGCATTTCTCGTGCACCCCTGAAATCCACGTACCCAGGCCAATCGTGTGTAGATTTTCTCGCGCACCCCTGTAATACACGTACCCAGGCCAATCGCGTGTAGATTTTCTCGCGCACCCCTGAAATCCACATACCCAGGCCAATCGCGTGTAGATTTTCTCGCGCACCCCTGTAATACACGTACCCAGGCCAATCGCGTGTAGAATTTCTCGCGCACCCCTGAAATCCACGTACCCGCTCAATCGCGTATTTAACTTCCCGCGCGCCACTTTTTTGATGCGCTGGGACTCTACCGCCTGCCTTCGTGTGGCGGCCGTGTTTCAGCTTGTGCGTGTCTTTGGCTGTGCGTGGCTTTGCCCTATTCGATTCCATGAATACGTGTGGTTCGAGTGCGTGTGGGCGTTCCGTCTGCTTCCCTGCAGTACATCCCCAGCTACGCCCTTATTTTCGCGTGTTGTTCCCCATTCCGCGCGTTACGCCCCATGTCCCGCCCACTTTCTGGTGTGTGCGCTGCGGTTGTGCGCTTTCACTGTGCGCGTCGCGCACGCCTTTCACGATGTTGCAGTGACGTGTGCGCCATGCACGGGTTTGGCGCACATCCCGAGGAAGACACGCGCAGGGACTTCCATGAATCGCACGCGTGCGCGTGCGCCTCTTTTTTTCCGCTTGCGCCTGCTTGCGCCTGCTTGCGCGTAGATTTTCGGCGCACGTTTGTTCCATGAATCGGCCCCTAAGTTACAAAAGTGCTAAAGAAAACATACATGGTGCCTAACCCCATGTTGCAGGGCAGCAGCAAACACAGATGCAAGTGTCAAATTCGGTGGGTATAAACCATCGAGCCTACCCCATGTTGCAGGGCAGCAGCACACACAGATGCAACATAGGGTTAAAATTGCTGAGGCACAGCTCAAATTGCCTGGGAAGGACGGTGACCAGCTACCATAGGGTTAAATTGTTCAAATTACTAACAGGTGACTTTGCAGGGCAGCAAAAAAAGACTTTACGTGTCAGCAGATTTTGCTTACGCTGCTGTCATTTTTTGCTTAGGCTGCAGTCAGATTTTGGTATCGCTACATAAATGTTGCAACATAGGGTTAAAATTGCTGAGGCACACCTCCAATTGCCCGGGAAGGACGGTGACAAACTACCATAGGGTTAAATTGGTCAAATTCCTCACAGGCGACTTTGCAGGGCAGCAGAAAATGACTTTACGTGCCGTCAGATTTTGCTTATGCTGCCGTCAGATTTTTCTTAGGCTGCAGTCAGATTTTGGTATCGGTACATAAATGTTGCAACATAGGGTTAAAATTGCTGAGGCACAGCTTCAATTGCCCGGGAAGGACGGTGACAAGCTACCATAGGGTTAAATTGGTCAAATTCCTCACAGGCGGCTTTGCAGGGCAGCAAAAAATTACTTTACGTGCCGTCAGATTTTACTTAGGCTGCCGTCAGATTTTGCTATCGCTACATACATTTTTATTTTATTGATGGTGCCTAGCATACTTAGTTACATAAGTGCTAAAGAAAACATACATGGTGCCTAACCCCATGTTGCAGGGGAGCAGCACACACAGATGCAACATAGGGTTAAAATTGCTGAGGCACAGCTCAAATTGCCTGGGAAGGATGGTGACAAGCTACCATAGGGTTAAATTGTTCAAATTACTCACAGGTGACTTTGCAGGGCAGCAGAAAAAAGACTTTACATGTCAGCACATTTTGCTTATGCTGCCGTCAGATTTTTCTTAGGCTGCAGTCAGATTTTGGTATCGCTACATAAATGTTGCAACATAGGGTTAAAATTGCTGAGGCACAGCTTCAATTGCCTGGGAAGGATGGTGCCAAGCTACCATGGGGTTAAATTGGTAAAAATTCCTCACAGGCAGCTTTGCAGGGCAGCAAGAAATGACTTTACGTGCTGCGGGCAGATTTTGCTATCACTACAAAAATGACGCAACATAGGGTTAAAATTGCTAAGGCACAGCTCCAATTGCCCAGGAAGGACGGCGTCAAGCTACCATAAGATTAAATTGGTCCTATTCCTCACAGGCGGTTTTGTAGGGCAGCAAAAAAAGATTTTACGTGCTGTCAGATTTTGCTTAGGCTGCAGTCAGATTTTGGTATCGCTACATAAATGTTGCAACATAGGGTTAAAATTGCTGAGGCACAGCTCCAATTGCCCGGGAAGGACGGTGACAAGCTACCATAAGGTTAAATTGTTAAAATTCCTCACAGGTGGCTTTGCAAGGCAGCAAAAAATTATTTTACGTGCTGTCAGATTTTGCTTACGCTGCCCAGATTTTGCTATCGCCACATGACGCAACACAGGGTTAATAGACAAACTGGGTAAACAATGCTAACATAGGGTTAATGGTGCACTGCCCTGTACAACATAGCGTTAAATTGCTAACATAGGGTTAATGCTGCACTGCCACGTACAATATAGGGTTGGCTACGAAAAGCACACTGTCAAAAAATGCTATCGGTAGCATTTTCTGCTTAGATTGAAAATGTGACGTTACATGTGCTGTCAGATTTTGCTAGCGATTGCATTTCCTGACGGAAAACATATTCTGACGTTACACAGGCTTTACACCAGACCGGCAAACAAAATAAAACTTCTAGTTTAACTCAGGCTGGGACGTGACACCAAATTTAATCACAGAGTTGGGAGGTTAGCACACATGCAAGCGAAAGCGCCAAACATAGAAAAGGGACTGGCTAACAAGCACGAGAAGAATTTTGTACCCATCTTTCGGTTTGCAATGACTGATCTAGCGGCCATGTTGCAGTGATCACGTGCTAAATAAGTAACAGTCATGATCCACTAGACTGGAAAAGTGTATGGTGTTTTGCTAAAATAACTAATTACTTGCAATAAAATATTCATGTTTTTTATAATTTCTAAGTGCTATATTCCTTTAATGTCATATAAATAATTGAATCTAATTATTTAAACACATGTCTTTCAAACAACTTGTATTTTATCTAAATCGTATTAATGGTACAAGGCTTATACAATATGTCATGTTTACACAGCATTTTTTGTCGGTGGGTGCCGTCCATCAAGATGACTCCTTCCAATTTAGCTGCACGGTTCGGCCATGGCAGCCTTGAACAGCGGTTTCGTCTATTCTATTTGAACATTCTTGCTTAACTCACAGTCAACCCGATCTCGGCGTGACTTTGCGTTATCCAATGGGAATGGACCTCACCGCAAAAGCAGGTCTTTCGTATGGTCCTCCAATCAGAAGACGTATGTTTCTCACAGGGTTGCAACCGGCATCTCTTTGTCAAATCAGAGCAGTGGTTTCTTCAGGCCTTGTCACAATTTGCCCAATGGAGATGCACTTTTGTTTCTGGGCGGGTCCGTAATCACATGATCTCAGTACCTCTGGGAGTGTCTCTTGACGGGTTCCATCATGGTGAGTATCTGTAGGGGTTTGGGTTATTACTGTTCGGAGTGTATATTTTGCTGCAGCTACCCCACTGCTCTGGGCAGCATCTTTACACTCGCAGGAGCCTTCCAGTCCAGCTCCCAATTACCCATAAAGAATGATTCAGCTCCATCCCCCCCTTAGTTCTAGCAACCGAACCGCCTTCTCACATGCTTCCTTTTCATTCTGGACCCACCCAGACTTATGTTTAAAAGGAGCTCTGCACATCTTTCTGCCGAGGCTTGTTTTTCACAGCCCAGCTTTACCCCACCTTCAAACCATGCCTCCTATCGCTTACTCCTTAGTTGTTCTGTACAGTTTTGCTTTGCCTTTCCTACAAACCTATGCCACGGTTGCAAGCACCCATTCATTGTTACCATCGACCCTGGTCCTGTCGGGTTATTTTTTAATTTAAACTGTAGTTTTGGCACATCAATTTGTATTATGCATTGTAAAATCTAGTTTTCAGAGCGATTCCTTTTGATTAGTACTCCCTAAACTCTAAAACTTTCAGTGATACCAGATAGAATTTGTAGACATGGTGTGGTGCTCGTTTTGGAATCGATCGTTAGACGTGCGCACCATAAACATCAATGTAGTCTAAAAGTGTGTTCTGCCTTTTGGAAACTGGCTGGGTCAATCATTTCTTCAAAACGAAAAAAACACACTTCGTTAGCAGTCTGACTGGCTTTGCAAATTAAAGGAGTTAAACTGGAAATCTTACATCAAAAGCTACCTGTGGCTTGTGCTCAGTGATTTTATTTTTTTGTTTTGTTTTTTTATTGTAGAAGCATGGTCGGACAGGGACATAAAATTGTCTCGGGCACCAATGAAAAAGTGGGTCAAAGTTGCAAATGGCTATTCATTGCTTTTGTAGCACTGTTTGAATAGTACCCAGGGGGGTGTTTTTTGATAAAATGTGATGCAAATTGTGCATTTGAAAGAATATTTATTCAACAACGCTGGTCAAAACTACTAACCGCATCGTCGAGTAACTCATCAAACTGGCCCACATTGGCCAAGAAAGTGTCCCACTTTGACCCCAAAAATTGTCCCACTCCAGCATTTAGTGTTTTTGGTTCGGTCATGAGCCTTTTGCTTTAGATGCCAGTCGGAGCCTGGGTGGAAGTACCAATGCACGCTTTGTGAAGAACGGTAATGTGGCTGTCTCATAGTCCGCAACACTTTAATAAGTTATAATAGTCTGTTTTTTTTCATCATTAAGGTTTATATAATGCCACTTAAGCTGTAGCGACTGTCTTATTTTGGGATGTGATGTAAGGAGCGGTTGGAACGGGACCTATCCCTCACATTCTTTAATGGATCGGATAGTATATAAATTCTCCCCGAACGTTTCAGAGCACAGAGTGGACTTAATGGGTAGACTAAAGGCCCCACCACCTAGTTGCCTGATGCAAAGACATCAATGCACGTTGTTAAAATGATCAAACATCATAATTCATTATTCAGACATCTATAAAATAATAACCTACATTTATTAAAACAAAGCATCAAGATAAAAAATTGAAACGTAGCATAAACAATAATATCAAGATATGGTTAATAAAAGGGGCAGCACAAATCTGCATATACTCTCCTCACTTTGATCGCACTCCTGAGAAAGGACAATAATACCCAAGCAACACAGCATGAGTTAGTCGTCAGAAGATAATATAAAGTTGGGTGCCATTGTACAAATTTCTGTTGTTTTAGGACCAGGGAAATTGTCGGCTGCTGAATATGTGAGTATGCAGGGAAAAAGAAAACATTTAATAAATCTTCCACGCCTGCATCACAAAGGCAGCAGCTGGAATCAGAGGAAGAGACTTGACACTTGGCAGTGGGAGCTTTCAGCCAAAGGCAGGGTTTGAAATTGCCAGGCGCTGGGATCTATTTAGCTCCTGGTTATAGCTAAGGGGAGCCTGGTTAGCTTGAAACCAATAACTACCAGTAGCTATTTTTGACTCCTGGGGCAAGTGATGGCATACAAACCTAGCTATATGATATTAAATCTGTATGTTTGGTAATGTATATCGAGGTGAATAAAGACCTCGCCTAAGGGACACTTGGAACAAATTGAGTAACATAAAATAGACACAACTTTACAGTTTGCAACTTGCACAAAGTTATATTTGCTGTGCGCTACGTACTAGCGCCTGGTTCCTAGTAGCTCCTGCCTAACTGATTATGCCTTATACCCAGAACTGCTTTTTGCTACTGGTGAACAAATCACAATTTTGAGCCTAGTAAGGCAATCAAGACCTTGAGAATCATTTGAAGGGGTGGCCCTGACACAGTGCCATGAAACGAGAGACGCCTCGTAGAGATTGGCCCATCCAGGTTGTCTGTTTATTGACATGGGCTTTGCCTTTCATAGTTGAGACACGCATACCTAAATAATCAAATTCATGAACCCTGTGTATGACTGTCCCATTACTCAACATTTTATTCATTTTTATGACTTCTTTTCCCTAGGGCACATGCCATGACCGCAGATTTTAGAGGGTTGACTTCAAGATCCATGTCTTTCATGAATTGAGTATAAACCTGAATCTACTTTTGGAGTGCATTTTGGGGTATGGGCTAATTAAACGTTATCGTAAAACAGAATAGATAAAGCTCTGTTTCCTAATCTGGGAGGATCCGCCTTAGAGTCTAAAAGTGCTTTGAATAAACCATTACTTTAAAGCGTGAACAAGCCAGGTGCCAATACACAGCCTTGGCGCACTCCCAGCTTTACGTCAAATATAAACCATTGTCATGAAATTTGTATAGTAAGATGCCTGGCTGTTGACAACGAAGTTCTGATCAATTAATCCTGTAATATGCTCTGCCTTGTGATCACTATAGCACAATTTATGTGTTGTTTTCCCCATGCTCTGAAGAATATATTGATCACCCGCAATAACTAAGCTAGAAATGCATATTGATAAGTCAGTTGCATGACTGTTCAGGAGGTAGGTCACTGTGTTAAGCACGTTTGCAGAGAGTGCACAATACCAAATCCCTGTATGAGGTTGACAAACAGATGTATTTAAACTTGTGGTAAAGTTACACCTACTGAACTACAAAACAAACTACCTGCACCGCACAAATACGCCCGTTTATTTCACAAGCCAACTGTGAAATTATAGCAAGAGCAATCATTGGGTCTAAGATACACTATTGTAGTAGTCTCCTTGTAGGGATGAATAAATCAGAGTTTGGATGACTTCGGGTCATACAAAACAGTGCAGTTAGAGCTATTACTGGCGTAAGGCAGTTTGACCATGTCACCAAAGCAAGAAAGGCTTTGCACTGGTTGCAGATGGAAGAGAGGGTCACGTTTCACGTTCTGGTCCTGGTACACAAGGGCATTATGTGTGCAAGAACAGTCTATTTGTCGGAGGCCGTATCAGCGAAGTCCAACATGAGAACGCTCAGATCAATTGATTCACTACAGCTAAGAGAGCCTAGATGTTCTCTTACACAAGTCAAACAAGATGCCTTCTATGCAGCAGCCCCAGATTTGAACCTTGCTTCCAGAAGAAATGAAAAAGACTAACCTGATGGAACATAAAAAAAAAGAAAAATAGGTTTTCAATCTTCAAACAAATTGGGTAGCTATCTTCCCCAGTAGGTTGGTATCCCACCCTTCCATTGAGTTGATCTGTTATTTTGTACTGTTTGTGGTTGCACCCATAAGCCTCTGGGTTCCGAGGTGCGCAGTATACATTTTTAAAGTAACGAGAGATTGTTATAAAATATTGTGCAGTTCTAAAGCTCTCTTCTTTAAAATAAGGGTTTTAAAAACATACCAACCACCTCTAATGAAGAGCATGTTAACCAGGAGAGGTGATTTTGTAGCCAAATTCAAAACCGTGGAACCAAAGTGTCATGGCCCATATGCTGGCTTTGCGCCAGAACATTAGTGTGATCTTGGATTCTCTCACCACAGTCCTGTGCCATACCCTTGTGAGGTACTATGCCACCTTTGAGTAAATATTTTACTCCCACATTCTGGCAATAGGCTTAAGAAAACATAAGCCTATTGTTTGCTCTTTCTTTTCATGAATACTAGTTAAGCGTAGGGGACCTAAACGGAAGATGGATAACCAAAGTAACAGACCTCTGTCAATCTTATTTTCAGTTCTGCTTGTTTTAGACAAACATTGTTTAGGTTTTTTAGAATTTCAAATGTTCCACACATCATACAATCCTGCTCCTCAGGCAGTAAATGTTTCTATGAAGATTTGTTTGTAAATGTCATGTTAGAATATTTTGTACTCTTCAGAGTCAGTGCTACAAACCAAGATATTGTATGTGTTCTTAAATCAGTCAACCTTGCTTTATGACCAGAACTAGGAACAAATGTGGTCACATGCTGAAATAAGACTAGGTTCAAATCCCATGATTACCACTTAACTATACTGTGTGCTCTTGACAACTCGTTTAATCACAAAGGGCCTAAACTGTTAACATTTCCAGTCCCAAATGTTAAGGTGATTTTGCTCACAAGATATGCTCTTCAAAAAAGTTGCAGCGTTTGTGGTGAAATTAATCCCTTTACATTCAAAGTAGCAATACAGATCTCAGCCATGATCTAAAATAATCAAACCATACCTAATGTGCCTTACGCATATCTGCTCTTGCATACCAACCATCTGTACTCTCAAATCTAGAAAAAGAAAAACCTCTGCTCTCCCCTGCATCCCAACCCCTTACCCCCATCTGGTTACCCATCCTGCTTACCCCAAAAACATAATATGAGACAGTGGGTATCAAGACATCCAGTCATGACCGGGTCAACTGGAGTAGCAAGACACACCTCCAATGCACACTTCTCACCATAAAAACCTCCCAAAAGATCCATCGCAACCCCCAAATGCTCCAAAAACCACATACAACACGTCAAACACAGAACACTGTCAAAGGAGCACCAGGGATGAAGCTCCTTCATCTCCAACCTGGCAGTCATGCAACTTTCTTTGGCAAAGGGAGATTCAGTTTCCGAAATGTCCTGCCCTTTTCACTTTTTGTTCCCCACCAACTGGCTACGCAAAGGCCTGTTTGAACGTTTCGCTCATCTGCAACTGTCCTTCAGTGGTGGGCCCCGCTGGGATTCCCGCTATAGCTGATCCGCCAGGTCTCCTCGTATATCATATTGTTCCTCCCCTCTTTCGAAGGACAGAGCAAAGGGATACCTCAATCGATATCTAATCCCCTGAGACTGTAACCAGATGTCACGGCATACATTTACGTCTTTGATCCAAAGTGTGTAGGTGGATAAATCATGGTATTGATGAACCGTGGCTCCCCCACCCGAAGGAGCTCAGTACTCTCGCCTTCCGCAGCACTTCCTCCTTATCCTTAAAGTAATGGCATTTGATTACAACCAATCTAGACCCCTTTCCAGCACCTCAATGTATTCTGTCAAACACAAAAGTCTCTGTCTCGTCAGCACCCAGCAACGACTGAAACATGACAGTTGCCCTCTTTTCCAGGTCTCCCGCCGTTTCGCCAACTGCTTGAGATAGGCCCCATAGTCTATTATTTCTTCGCTCTCTGTTCTCAAGATCATCAAACTTGTGCCGAACATCTCTCTCTCTGAGTGCCAACTCCTTAATCCGAGCTCCCACCTGGGCCCCAAGGACTTCCGTGGAGAGATGGTTACTTTTACTTTTCAGGGCCTATCTTCCACTTTCTCCAGCCTTTGTCTTGGTGCTGCCGTGGACAACTGTACCTCCACGCAGAAGGCTTACATCTCAGAGAGAACGCTATGGATGTCAGACTGGAAGGCCTCCATATCTCCACCCTGCTTCACTTCTGCCATGACAAAAAACTCTGTCCACCCACAATAGGATTAATAGGTAGTGTACCTCACCATTACTGGGGTTGACAACTTGCAAAAATTGGGGCCTTTTTTCGATATCGGACACAGCCCAACATCAGGAATGACTGTCAATATCTGGCCCTGATGATGAAGCCCCAAAGGCCTCCAATGCTGCCTTACAATACTTCAAATTATAAAGTAGTGATGTTTGGGCACACCATCCCCAAGGTCACATAAGGCACGTTCTACCTCCCCACGTACCAGAAAGCTGCTCCTCAAACGTGACTTCAGCGGATCAGCTCCTTGGGCATGTCTTCCACTTCAGGCAATCCTCCAGCAGCCGGGCACAGCCTCCAGAGGACTGGGAAAGGGACGCACCCGATTCTAGGCGGCTTCGGTTTGTCCAAGCCTCACCGCTTGCGCATATCCATTGAGTCCGTAGCACGCTCCACGTTACTGCGGCTCGTCATACTCTTCAATCCCGTGGCTGCCACCGCAGTTCAGTTACTGGGTACGGGGCCTCCAGGTCCTGCCCTCCTCAGGCCTTCTCCCAAAGCCACTCCAGCCTCGCAATGTGTGCCGAAATCATATATCGTCCTCGTTTCACCACCCCTTTAAAGCCGATCCAAAAACAAACACCCTCGGTGGTGCCCATGGCTATGGGCGATTTGCCGTCATCAAAGCAATTCCATTTCAGTGTTCAGGGGTGCAACAGAGTCTGAATTACAGCACCATTATGGGGGAGCTCGTCTTCCACACTGCCATCTTCTCTGCACCCCCTAGTGGTCTCAGGGACTCTGTTTAAGATCAGTCCATAGAGACATTGTTTTGAATATGATCAGCATCAATGTTGGTATTCATGATAAATTCAAGAGCACCTGCTCTTTGCCCAATACGCAGGTGGCAGGATTTGAAGTCCAAAAATAATTGGGATCCAAATGATGAAAATTAACATTCTAACAGTGATTTTCCTCCTTACAGAACCTTTATGACCAACTGAGGTTCCTTAACGTGGCCGGCTGTGCAATTACCGCCCCGCTGCTGAGGGTCAAAGCGCCATTGGCACCGTTTAAAATGACCTGTGGGTGACAAGGGCTATTTAGATTTAAAAAAAGGAAACGTCCTTGTTCAGTAGCTCCTAAAGCCGCTGCTCTGATAAATGCAAGTTTTCTTTGTTAATGACCAAGAAATCGTCAAAGAAGTAAAGGGACTTTATAAGTGTAGCGGCTTTAGGGCTTGTTGTGTAAGGTCTGTCTTTTCACACTTGCGTGTCAGCTACGTAAGTGCTAAAGAAGGTTGGGGTGAAGGAATCTGGGGAACGTCCGAGCTCCACACAGGCTACTAGGAACACATGCTTATACCAGGGATAAAGCCTGTGTTCCAAGCTTCCTGAAACCAATCAGTTTGTTAATGGGGCGATATGCCCTGAGACGGCGGGGCTGTCGCCACCCAAGTTAAGATCCTGAGTTAAGCGAGGGTCCCTTAAAGAGGGCACAGTGCCGTTATCGACTGGGTTGGCCTGCCACCGAGAGGCATATCCCCATTAGCACCCATGTAGTTTCCTACAGAAGTGCTAATGATGTATTACATTTAAAAATGGATCTTTGTTGTGCAGTCCGGTGCTGCGCTGTGGTTTCCAAGTAAGTTTTAAATGTTGATTACTGTGACATCATCGACATTGAAAACGGACTTGTGGAAACCATGGCACGCTGCAGGGCCATGCAACAAGATCCATTTGTTTTCCCTTTTCATTATAAATGCACACTTTAAGCAGCACCCACCTAGGAAACTGCAAGGTGCTAGGAGATGAAGGGGGCGGGGAAGCGAAGGGGCGCTGGCCATCAGCACCCTGGCTGGTTGGAACTCAGGCTTGTACCATATAATACAGCTCGCATTCTGAGCAGCCTGATTGGCCAGCGCCCCCTCCCAGGGCTAATGATATATTTGTTATTGTCGTGCTTCAGCACCAACATGCATGTGAATGAGAATACTCAGCTTTTGCTTACCCTCTATCTGGTACCCAGGGAGTATGCAATATTAACCTTTTGGCCTTTTTTCTAAAAGGATCGGATTTAAACTTTATCGGAACCGCACAAATTAAAAAAGTATGATAGAAACCGGCCAACAAATTGTATTAAAGTAAACAATCCACCAACCATAAAATTCATAAAAAGCCATGAGAAGAGGGAATCGATCATTGCCAGTGTCCCTTCAGAAACTTTGCAATTCAGTCATCTGGGTAGTCGTTTATTTCTTATTAAAAATAAAAGAAACAACTTTAAACATGACATACAACATCAGCAGTTATATTTAGAACAGTCCCCAAATCTGTCTTTCAAACCAACACTAATAAACATAAACGTGGAAGAGTACATCAATTTAATGAAAAATGTGTCAATATAACCTTTATTCGGCCAGGACCGTAAAAGTAATTGCACAGAATAAAAGAACGTTACATAAAAACATCATTATAAAACATAAAAAATCATTTCAGAAAATACATACATTATGTTGGAACAAATAAGAACGGATGGAACCAGGAGTTAACTAAGATACAATTCATCTAGATACATTTAAGCCAAATTAGTTATAGTAGGACTTATTGGGGGAGAGAAAGAGAGAAACTTGCAGCCCCCAAAGTTAAGCTTTCAGTTGTGTGGTAACAGGACAACAACATTTACAACTGAAAGGGGAAGCCTGGTATACACAGTGGCGTATTCTGGCTTTCTGCTGCCCTAGGCACGAATAAGTGCATACCCCTAGACCCAGCTTTACTTCACCGCTGCCAGACACTACACCTTCACCAGATTCCGCCCCTTTAACAAACTCTGTCCGCATTGCCCAAACTACGCCCCTTCAACCCATTTTGGCTCATAACACTATAAGGACGTTTTTAAGGTTACAGTGATTAGAAAGTTATTGCTTCCTCTCGATTAATTCAAGCCTGTCATCATTTATGTTATGTTAGTTGAAAGAGTGTTTTCAGATCTCTGCTGCCCAAGATTTTGAGAAAGCAATGTGTTCTACAGATGAGTGCACTAGAGGTAATTGTTTTGGCTAATGGTGTACTTTCGATTAGGTCCGAAAACCAATCTTTTATAGGAAGCGATAAGAACATAGGCTGTCTGCCAACTGGAGGAAGAGAAGGCTGGTACCAGGAATTTGGGTTTCATTGATAATATCTGGTTTCTCTCACAAATTGCCTGCTGTCTCTATGAAACGCACTTAGACTGGTCTGTAATATTAATGCAACATAACTACATTTCTACATCCCGTCTTGTCAAATGGTAAAGTTTGCATATGAAATATATGCAAGCGGCACAGGCGCATCTTATACATATTTTAAATAAAATTAACTTGACCCCCTTCTTATGGTTACAGCTCTGTTGTTAGCAGGGGGCATAATGGAAATAAGGCAAGTTACCTGGTGCAGCCCATATACTTCCAATCCCTTGGGCTGGAATGCCTTTAAAATATGGCAAAAATCATAAGTTTGGGAACTCTGCCTGGGCATGGACACCTCAGTAAAGACAGTTGGAGAAGGTTCTTGGAATCTTTAGTTGTGTATTTGCACGGTGGAGACCCTGTAAATTCATGTTTGGGAAGCAACACCATTCCTCGTAGCTGCACAATGCAGGCACCTTTATAACAAATGAAGTGGTACATACTGTTTGCATCATTGCTATTTGTGCAATTGCTCAAAAATACCCAACACTCCAAGAATACAATAATAAGGAGTGGATTGGGCGTTCCAGCACAATATTACCTCTGTGGGTGTGGTTTAGACTATGGGTCTTGCAGGCTTGTGTTTAAGGTAATTTAAAATGTTTAACTCTGTAAAGTTGGTTGGACTGTACAATACATAGGAACGTTTTGAGATTTGTGGTTATAGATATAAATGTCCTGCTGTCGTTTGAAGTACTGTTTCACAGTAAAAGTTGTACCTTGTATTTAAAATATAATTAATGTAAAGATTACTTGCACAATGCATAACTGATGTTTAAGACCTACTTTGCAGTTGGTTCTCCTGGTAGTACTGAGCGTGCAGCGGAATGCCATCAAGGACATATGATAAACCCAGCAGGGATGCCATTTCCCTGCTTAGCACTGAGCAGCTTCTGTAAAGATAGCTGAAGCAGGGATGCCATTTGCCTGCTTAGCACTGAGCAGCTTCTGTAAAGATAGCTGAAGCAGGGATGCCATTTGCCTGCTTAGCACTGAGCAGCTTCTGTGAAGATAGCTGAATGTATATCTTTATCGGACACCTTTACAGCTGCGAAACAGTGTATACCTTTGGCATACAGTTGTTCTCACCCTTCTGTGGCTTTGGGCATCCTTTCACAGGTTTCTTGGTGTACTTGCACATTCAGATACTCTCTTTGCCATTTTAACTTCGTGCTTGCACCTTTTTGGGCGGCCACGGACCAGGGAAAATAGTGCTTGTTTCTGAACATCATTTTAGTGCCACCTGTGGGAACTATATTTTTGACTTAAGCATAGGCATGTGTTAAAAAATGGTAAAATTATACATCATTTTTAATCTTTACTTTTCTGAAGGGAAAGCCCTCATATTTGCAGCAGTCTAAAAAAAATGCATGTTGCGTATTTGAATATAAAAGTGATTGCTTAAGTGTATATGTGTATTGATTAGAAGGAACTCCAAAGATAATGTGAAGTGGCACCAATAAAACCAATGAGGCTTTGGCTGTTTTGCATATTAAACAGCATTTTGGGAAGATGAGAATGTGCAAAGAGCTTTATATCTGTTATGTATGTCTATGCTGGATAGCTCAGGGGTAACGCGTTTATCTTGGAAGCAAGACCAAGCATAGCAACACAGGTTTGGAACACGGGGCGGTGCTTGGAAACTTGTCTCTGGTATTAAGCACGTTATAAAAGAATAATTTTGTATTTATTTTGATTAATGTGTTATACAGCAGTATAAACAGCTTTTCAACACAATACAATTCCAATCCCACCCATGCCTCCACCCAACCCATAGTAAATCTAATACAAGTTAAAATCCTCTAAAATACCCACAAACCTCCTCCAGAAAATTGTTTAAAAAATGATGCAAGGCTCATTGTTCCCTCCCATTACCAGAGCCCATACAGCCTCCTCATGAGTAACAGTAGACAACCTGGCTGCAATAGCGGCCCCTGCCCTCAAATCACTGAAGGATTTGCAACTGGTTAATAGGTGTTTGACTGACTCCAATTGGTTATCAAAAGAATAATTATAATCATGAGAGTTGTATGACTGAAAAACTAAATAACTAAAGCGCGCTGGGTTTGGTATGAGTTTGCGTTTTTATTAAAGCTTTTGTAAATATCAAGCATATGTACAAGTTTGTGCTTCAAAGACTGAAGCTGTCAGAGTGGAATGGCTGCTATTTATCAGCCAGACTCTGAGAAACAAAATTGACTTTAATATAAAGAAACGACAACCGGTAAATGAAAATAAACTGCAATAAAATGCAGCTCATCTGGCAATCTATCGGCCTGGGCCTAGTCAGCCTTGTTGTAAATACGTCCGAGTATACCTCATGCCACACTTTAGGCCTCAGGAGCCAAGCACGATATTTAGTCACTCTATAGACCTTTTCTGGATCATCGGCTCTCTTGCATAACTCCAAGGCCTTGGCAGCATTGCGGATGACTGAGGATCTTAAAAAGGATTTGAGATATAAGACTCTCAATCCCTGAGTTTTGGGGCAAAGGAACAGAAAATGAGTGACTGTCTTTTCGCTAATATTGCAGAGGGGCGTGTATCCAGATTCCCTGGTTTACTTTAAAGAAAAAGTGATCAGGGTGAGGCCTTAAGTCACAATGACCCCAAAGAAAATGTTTTAATAAAGATTTACACCAAAGCAATACATGTCATTCATACAATTAAATAATAACCACAGATCAGTGAGTGCAAACACATTCCCGACATTTAACATACACTGCAAGCATATAGAGAGTTGCTTGTGACTTTTCACCCAAAAGGTTCAAACGGGGGGGGGAGTTTTGTACAGGTTTTGACCACACAATAATGAGTACTCGGTCCAAGTTGTCCGGTAATGTGCATAAATAAAAAGTCAACACAACTGTGTTTCAACCTAGACCCTATTGGGTTGGCGGAAAGCTAGATGGCTTTCATCAGGACGGGGAATTGCTGTCTGTCATGTGGTGGTATTCGTGCCTCAATGCCTCGGCACATGAATTCAATTAGAGACGTTGATGGTGTAATGATTCACCAGCAGTGGGTGTCCATCAAGGAAATACCAATGGTGAGTGGTCTTGCACACAAACAAAATGGTATAGGCACCTATTGGTGTCCCATGCAGGGAGATGTATTTTTGTTCTCACAGTCTCTCCACATCAGACAGTTACCTACTTTTCTAGAACCTATATGTGCCCATGTTGCTCCTTGTTACTGCAACCACGAAAGGCCAGATTGTTGTCTGGCGATCGTCCCAAATCATTATCACACATCCGTTGTTGATATTGTCCAAATACTGTTGAAGAAGCCATCGACCTGTAGACTGTACCCATGACATGCACAGAGCAGGAGTATATAACTATGTAAAATCGGTAATGCCAAAAAACATATTTCAGTAATCACTGTACAATTAATTATACACACTACATTCTTATTTTGGCTATAAATTAACATGTACAATGGCTACTCTTTGCGTGAAATTGAACATTCATCCGTCAGTGTTGTTCATATGGCAGACAGTACACTTTCCACACTTCAATAACTATTACTTAAAATCTTGCTCGCATTGCGTTTCGCGAATCCATTCTTCTGATGTTGCGGAGGACTAACCGCTTCACAACACAGTTTCCTGAAATACAAACTTTACTTTCCGATGTCTGCTTTTAATACAGTGAATCTTATCATTTCTTTGTGGATTGTCGACCCATTTACTCCCACAAATTCTTAGTGCAGTGTTTTGAAGGAGTAGCGTTCACAGCGTGCCTGAGTCAGTTTTGTTTCTGGAAACACATGCCACAAAAATTAATATTATTACTGGCAAACAGTGTACTACAAAAACAACCAAATATTTCAAGTAAATCACATATCACATTATTTACTTCCATTTTACCGGTATCAACGCGCCTGTTCCCAATAAATTTACATTTTCTTTCAGAAATAACCTCATGCCCGGTGCAAACAGGCACGGGTTTCCCTACACGTCAATAGTAATGTGCCCCCTGCTCTCAGCTATGAGAAGCATTTCCCTAGCAGAGAGTTGGAGCGGCAAGATCGACTGTATTGTCAAGAAAAGTAGTTTGTCGGAAAGTGCTGCAGGTAGTGGGTTCCCACGGCCCAGGCAGCCTTGTGGATAATACAACGGTCTTCAATTTCATCCTTAAAGCAACCACCAAGGCCGCGGACTTTGTCCTGCATAATTGCTGGAACCTGAAGGGATAATAGTGACATTAATACAAGTGCAGTTATCACATAAAAGTGTAAAAACACAAGCAGTGCACTGCAACCGTACTAGCTTCTGTGTACATCTATTCCCGCAATCCTATCCATTTCTGCATTCATGCACGCGCCCCTCATTGCCCTATGCAGTATGATGTAAATGTGCAAAGACCACAGGCACATGTTCACAATGGCAATACAAATTCCTTCACCCGTTACTTCAATGTTGGCTAACCTTGTGGCACATAAACTCTTCGTCTATTCTAATCTGCAGCCACGTATCGTAGTATCTACTTTCCAGCATGTCCAAACTTTGTTTACTTTATTCATTTATTTCTTGGTTATTTATGAAGTCCCTAAAACCAAAAAATAAAATGTGCATGTCGGCACAAGACCAAAAAAGGGTGGTGGGGCCAGGGAACAAAACAACTATGATTTGATATGTCATTTGTAATGCGCCTGTACACAGGTTTTTCTAGGCGCAACTTGACAGGGAAGGCAACGACACAAGGAAACAGAATAAATAATCTTACTAGCCTTGTGTCATTCATATTGTGCAAGTGCAACAGGAAACGAGAGTAGATGTGCCACAGAGATGGAAGGGGAGAGTGAAATAAGGAACCTCCAGTAAGTGACGCTGGGGTGGCCAGTTCTAAGTAAGTGCAAATAGCCATGGCACCATGTGCTTGCAGATACAGTCCATGGTGCATGTTGGGCTCGGAGACAGTGCATGGAGCTACTGGTGATAAAGCAACCTGGTCCCCATAAGGTTTACAAGGGTGGGCAGGTAACCAGTTAGTGCAGCAGAACGAGAACTTTAGCAGGGGAGAGATGCAGAGAAAGCAGAAGCTTAAAGGACAGTCTTCAATTACTTCCAGACTCTGAGGTGTTTCTGCTCAAGTTTGACAGAGGTGGGAATCTCTTCCAGGGAAATTCACCAACCAAGGAGACAAATCTACCCGCCCCTCACTCCCTACAGAAGCGCCTAACTGTAAGAAACCTGACAGTGTCTCCCTGGCTAGTCCCCAGGGATCTGTCATCTAGGTGACCAGGACACCGCCATTGCTTTTGGAGCCAGTTCCTGTGGGTGGGCCAGTGAGGGAGGATCACCTGGATGGGGCGTGCTTGGGGAGTGGCAATGGGACACCGACGGGCAAGACACAGTATCCTCCTTCTTTTGACATTTCCCTATCCTACCACAAAGGGTATTCCAAAACGCTACCCCCCCCTTCTCCACGGTAACTCTTCTGCACAGCACGAAAGACAATAGACTAACACCAGAGCTGTTTACCTGACGTGTCCTAATACCAGGATAAGGCAATTGAACAGAGTCACACACACCTGACGGCCCTTTCCCTTCCCCACAGGGATAAAAGGTGGAGCACAAGAGCACAGGACGAGCAAGGCATGCCACACGATGTTAACTCAGCACGGCAGTTCAAGAGGAGGAGAAACGACGGCGCAGACTGAGAGGGTGACAGAGAGAGTCAACCTTGCCCTTTCCGACCAAGGCCCGTGGAACCTCCGCAGAGGGAATAAGTCTGCGAACAATAGCCAGCGTGTATGGCACCAGATGTCAACGGTACACGGGACCCTCCTCTGCTGATTGTCAAGCCGGGAAGAGACGCTTGTCTGTTTTACCAACCTTGACTCCAAGGCGAAAGAAAGCTAAGCAGTTCATCACAGCCGGTGAGTCGAGGCGAGTGTCGATAAGAAACCTGTGTTGCATGAAAAGTAGCCAAATGCTAAGTTAAACTTTGAGAAGCTAAAGGATACTATTAACGAAGGCGGGGGAAAACCAGATGCAGAGGAGTCTGGCACGACGTGGGTGTTCACGCAGGAAAACTCTCAGCGATTACCCAATGATAAAGACTACTGTAACCAGAAGGCCTTTGGAAGAGGTGAAGAACGGTCAAAGTGGTCATACAGGGTTCTTGTACAATCCTCTGTACCAAAGTTTTGACCGACAACTGAATGTGAATGTGAAAGCGAAGGAAAGTGAATCACGCACGGTGAAAATTACCACATGAACTGTTTCGTGACGATTAGCAAGAGTGAACCCGGCCGAGGGATGCAAATGAAAAGGGGGCGGAGTCTAAAAGTCTAGTGAGGACTTTTAGGTAAAGGTTGGCAAGAGTGATCCCGGCAGAGGGAAGCCGACAATCCAGAATGTGTGGAACGAAGTGAACCCAACCAAGGGGTGTGCACATGAACAGTGTGTTACAAAAGTCATCGAGAGTGAACCAGGCAGAGGGAACCCGACAACCAAAAGTTGGTGCCCGGCAGAGGGAAGCTGACAACCAGGGACAAAGACCGAAAACCTGTTTAAAAAGACATTAAGATCTGTGAAAGTAAGAAGCATTGCAAGAGAAGGGGAAGGGAAGTGTCCCCGCCCCCCTCCCCCTTGTCATCTGGGGTCCGAGCCCGGCTGAGGGAGATCCGGGGGTGGAAAGTTTATCATCCCAAAGTTCACTGAGAAAGGAACTGTCTTGTTGATTTGTTGAATAACACTTCGGAGGGGTCTGCGCCCAGGAGAGGGGGTCCCCAGGGGTGAAGCCATCACCCAAAGTGTTCGTAGAACAGAACTTTGTGTTTGTTGAGAGCATCAGGCCTCGAAGGCAAGAGACTGTTACAAAAGGACTTCACCATCGAAGAACCCGGTGGCTGATACAGAACTGTTAGCTCGTGCTGGGATGGCTCGAGTGTGTGCTGTGCGCCAAAGTCCCACCTTGCCCTGTGTTGAAAACGTGCGGAAGGGAGATCAAGGGAGGCCATCACATCCTGACCTATTCTTTGAACACTTTCTTCCTTCTTTTTGAATACCATATCCCACACTCTTTCTGTAATTAGTTGTAAGGAATTGGCAATAGATTTTTCTTAGTATAGGCTTTTTACTTTGACAGGACGCCACAAGGACTACCTTATTTTTCGTTTTATGCTCGATGCTTGCTCCCATCTTAGATTTAGGTAAAGCGTTTTTCCACCCTGCAATTACAATTCAATAAACACCCTTGAACTGTGATAACATGTCTGTATTTACTGTTGTCACCATGAGTTCCTTACATAACGCTCAGAGAGTTGGAACTTTATCTTCCTAAGCATTTTTGTTCTTCAGCCCTTCACTCCTGCACATCCAAGTAGTGTGGTCCATAGCCCCCGAAAGCCTTGTGAAAAATTCAGCGGTCTTCAAATTAATCCTTGCAGCTACCAATTGCAGCCAGTGTAGAGATTTTAGGACTGTAGATGTGTCATCCCTTCGGTTAAGGCCAAGGACAAATCTTGTAGTCCTGTCTGGATAAGTTGCAGAGGATGAAGAGTAGAGGCAGGGAGATTTAGAAAAAGGTTGTTACAGTAGTCCAACCTACACAGAAATCGAGCTCTTGAGACAGTGAGCCACAATACCTCTTACTAGCAGCAGCTGGTAGTGTAACGTCTTCAAGATGCCCGTAATATGAGGACATAAGGAGAGTGGATTAAAAGTTGACACCATGGTTTTCTTTCTCACCGGAAGGCGTAGGTACAGGACCCAAGGAGGACAGCGGAGTGAAATAGGGAAAACAGTAGCAGGGGTCTGATAAGACTGATCTCAGTCTTACTGGCATTAAGGCACACATTGTTGGATGCACACCGTTCCTGAATCACACATACACAGTCAGTAATAAGCGAGAGTGGATGCAGCACACAGATTGAAGCTCGTCATTCGTATAACACTAAAAGTTAGAAAATAATGTAGACATTAGGTGCGCTACAGGTGCCAAGTAAAGGTTGAAGACCAAAGAGGAGATATACAGTCCCTGGTCTTTAGGTCAATGATAAGTCTTGGAGCCTTATTTCAAATTGCCTGGAGTGGGCCGAAAAAGAAAGTGGGTACATTTAAAGAAGAGGCTGTTGCAATAGTAAAGCCTACAAAGTACCATTGCTCTACAGACGTTGAGCTTCTAGATAAAAGTAATAGGTGGACGATGAGAATGGGGCAAGCACAATAGGCCTGCAACAACGTTCAATGGACACATACATATGCTTATTGCAGGAACAAGGTCTTTAAATGGTAGTCTGCAGAAACCAGGACTGCGGTGGCCATTTGGACAATAGTCTGAGTGCATAAAATGCCTTTGTGGTTCACATGGTCAGCGTCTCCATCCACCCTGCCCCCTTTCGAGCACACCATCACAGGTGCCAACTGCCATTGATACTAGAAGGGGGTATCTAAGGATAAGGCGAGCGCCATAGGCCAAGCACATGTTATTGCACCCCAATATGTAACAATACTCTTATGTTTGAACGTGTAGTGTACTTACAAAAGTTTCTCACAACTGTTTACCTTCAATTATGTTTAATATTTGTATTTAGTTTGGTAAAGTGTATATCAATAACACTACAAATTATACTGTTGCGGTTGACATACTGGCTGCATCAATCCAAGGTACTGTCCACTGTCACTGGGAAGTTCATCAATAATGGCCCGAACCACACAAACGGGGACTCTTTGGACGCAGAATCCCAGTCTTCCATGAATCCATCATGTAAATGCGTCATATGGCACAAACCTTCACCACCTGTGTAACACATACAGACCTAAATCAGTGGAATGAAAGCAAACATTGCATTTTTTTTTAAACTAATTTGTAAAAGGTACTGCATTGTTTTCATTCATGAAGTACCTTTTCATACAACATATTAACAGTACCTTTATTTTGCGATCCACAAACAGAACTCTCTGGTTCATTTAAATTGAGTAACACAAATGGAGTTAAGTTGTTATGCCAATGTAACAATGAATGTACTCTTTCAATGGTCACCAATTGTTCACAACATTTACTTGAACGACTCGGACCAGTTGTGTTTGCAAATGTTTGTCCTTCATAAAAATTCCACAAACGGTCCTGACAACACTTGGTGTCTCGGGTATAAAGCAACAATTGGAATACTGTGCATGAATACAATAGTCATATAACTTAGCCCCCATTTCACAAAATCTATTGAGACTTTGCACAAACGTTCAAGGTTGGGTCTATAATTTTATTGAAAACGCTATTCCACTTTTCGTCAAACAGCAACAAAGTTATAAGCCATCTAAAAATGTACACATCCCCCCTCTAATGTTGCCCCCTCTTGACAAAACCCCACCAGACTTTGCGACAATACTCCATATCTAGGTCTACAATCATTTTGCAAACATTTGTGCAGTCATCAAATGTTACCAGATTTATAAGCCTTTTGAAATAATTTGGGACTCCCCCTCTAATTTTGTTCCCTCTGGGCAAAACAGCACCACACTTTGCAGAACTATTCAGAGTCAGGTTGAGAATGAAATTCCAAAATGCAGTTTCATTGAGTGGCGCCAAAGTTCCAAAAACTGCTTTTCACTAACCCTGCAATACAGTAATAAGCATACATGCCCGAACATCTCTGATGTTAGTGAACATCGTAGGACTGCCCCAGACATGCATACTGTTGGCGGACATCGGAGTTGAAAAGCTTTTTAAGGCCATATCCCATCCCATCCTCATCACCCCTCATCTCTCCAGAGATTATTATATTAGTTTGACAAGCGCAATGTTGTGTTTTTTAATGTTTTACCTCGATATTCGCCGACTATGGGCGCAGTCTGCGAATCCAACATGGCGGGTGTTTTCCAAAAATCTGATGCACCTCACACTTTTCACCATCCAAACAGCGTCCGATGTCCGCGTACCTCGCGCCTCCCTCTGCACCAATCAGAGGCCCGTCTGCGGAGCTTTCATGGACCACGCACAGAACTCGGATATCACCAATATTTTTTTAACTACTTTCTGGCTGTTTTTTTAAAAAAAAACACAACTCAACGGATTTACACCAAAATTCCAAAAGCACACTTTTGGGACCAAGTCACCGCTGCTGCCACACATTTGGCGAAAATCCGTCCAGCGGTTTGGGCTGTAATCGTGTGCTCATTTCTTTTTCCATTGCGTCTATGGGCTATGGGGGGATAAAAAAAACCCACACATTTTGGGACCCCCCTATAACTTTGTCCCCCCTGCACGAAACCTCACCAAACTTTGCAGGATCAATCTGATGGGGCCATATACTTTTTTGGCAAAGTTGCTTGAGGATTTGTCTGGGGGGGGCAATAAAAAAGTGCTCTTCCTATGGATTGAGCCACTTAACCATAAAACTACAGGGCCGCAGGCTGCTTTGTGGGGGTGTACAAACCTCCCTAGTCGTGTCTCTCTCCTTCTCCACCATATAAGGCAGAGAAGTTTTCCAGCCATGCCCCAGCAGTTATACTACACTGGATATCTACTTCCCCCTTAACTTTGGCACCTGAGACCAGTTTCCAAATATAGTCCCTACTATCTAGGACAGAAGCAAGGGATTCCCACTTTGACTTTAGATGCTTTTCTTTTTTCACTGTAGTTATGATCTTATACTCGGACCATTTCAATTGTGACATAGATCTATCGTCTGGAGATCCTTCCGTCAACAATCCCACCAATTTTAGTAAGGGTACACTCTTCATACCGTTCAACCTTAGACAATATTTTCTGTTTGATTTATTTTTCTTTTTACTAGAATGGGTGACAAAAGGGACTATTTCCTGAATTGTTCAATAACCTCAGTTATGGTGACCTCCCTTGAACACACCTTCTCTAAATGTGCGAGAATGGCCTCTTAGAGATGCGCCCTGAAGTCACTCGGGTCTAGTTTTGCCTATTTGATGCCCCTACGACCATGGCCTGTTACAGTCAAGGCCTGATTTAGTACTGTATTTTCTTGTCTCGATGTCGGAAAAGACTCAAGCTCAAGTGTTGCTATTAGAGGTCTATGGTCACTATCAAAGTTGTTCAAGACTCCACATTTTGCAATGTTCATCCATGCCCCAGCTGATATAAATATATAATCTATTAATGTTGAGCCCCTTGTCCTTGTATGTCCAATTGGTGGAGTGGTCACTAGTAAAGCGGCCATTGCAAGCCCTTCGCTTCATCTCATACAATGTTCTGATTGTGTTAATTTCTCATTTATTGGCTTTCTTGGGGCGCAAAGCTGTTAATGGTGGCATATCCCATACCTCATCTTGGACATCCCAGATCCCTTCAAGTTCCCACGGGTTCTAGCTGCATATTAAAATTCACTGCAAAAACTGAAATCCCACTAGTGGAACTGATTTTCTAGACAGGGCTAATTAATATATTTCTGAACTGACTGACATGGAATTTGGCCTGTTGTAAACATTAAAAATCAATATGTTCTGTATTACCAGACTTAGTTACGTGATTTACCACCCTCCAATTTAAATTTTGGAATCAATACAAAAGAGTAGACGGCCACTTGGACTCCCTCTAGTGACCTTATGGGTGGCGATTTGGTATATCTGATAGCTCTGTTGGTCCACCGAATCGAAGGCCTTAGTTTCTTTTTAAAATACTAGCTGGAATCGCCTGATAAAGGTGATCCAGCTTGGTGAAGACATGTGTTTATGAAGACCTGCTATGTTCCAGGAAGGCATGGTAAATGGGACGATTGTATCTTCCCTCATGCAGTCTGATGATGGTCAATTTACTCCCTCCAGCCCTTCGTCCCCGGGAACTAATTACACTTTGTGGTGTATTCCCCCTGTTCGTCAGACTTGAGGTGCGTTAGATTCCTTCAGCAGCCTCTTTTTTTCCGCCCTGGCTATCCCATATTATCCTCTGTCCACTCACTTCCCGGCAGTTAAGCCCACAGAGATATAGCTGTTCCCTGAGGGACATAAATCCTTCTGTCAATTAAGGGCTAGACTGAAATATTTGAATGCAGTCAGCCCAACAGTCAAACCCTCTTTCATGTACACATGATAATATCATCACAAATTGACGCACACACTTTTATGCTCCTATCCAGTGAATGCATTTGTTTCTTGGGGAATCCTGATTTTCAAAGTAATCTGGGACAACCTGGGTACATTGTGCATCACCACAAAGGGCCAATCTTCCCCTTGAGTTCTTGATCTTATGGAGTCAAGCTGCCCCCCTGGCAACCTCTCCCTTTTTGTACCAAGAAGGTCTTGTGGCCTGACCCATTTGGCGTTAAGCAGCACATGAGAATCTATTGCTTCGGTAATGAGGCTCAGGGAGTTGATTGGTCGCATTTCTCTCGGGGTTACAAGTTCATCCATTGGATCCTGCCCCTTTGACATTTTTACCCGGTTAGGTACAGTAATATTATGTTGAGCACCTGCATGTTTGGCTGGCCTCTGGATTGGGCACTGTCTTGCATCATTGCTCAAACCCTTTGCACTACTTTCCATTTGAGAGTCAATTGTAGTTCTTCAGTCAATCTTTCTTCCCAGGTTGTTAATACTACCATTCAAGGATCTGACCTCTGTCATCGGCTCCAGGAGTAGGCCTACGATCCGCTCCAACTTAAAATCCCCAGTGTGTTACCGTGATCCATCCACATGCAGTTGAACATTTGGGATACCTCTGATTGGATGTACCTTTGAAAGACAAGTGGCGGGCTGTCTGACACCTGAGCTTTCTACCTCCGTATGCTTGGTTTTTTGGTTGGTGCGTTTGGGATTCCCAGCACCCTTTAACCTATTTTTTTGGGAAACTATACAGATGCTAGGTTGACATCCTTTTCGTCGCTTAGTCTGCTGGATTCTAACCTCTAGAAGGGCCATGCCCTGGCTGTTCATGGCAGAAAACCTATTAAAAAGTGGGACGCTAGAATTAATTCCAATGATACTTTCCTCGGTTTATTCTTCCTCCAAACCTATTTTAAAGATATTTTCGACTGCCTGAGTATCATCACCCGTTAATATGTGGTCAGTTATATTATAAATAATCATTCTCGCAGATACCTGAATATCTTGTTGGGCGTGCACTTTAATTATGTCACGCAATGCTTCTCCCGTGCCCCCACTGCATTAGCCGATAATACAAAGTTCTCCCCCCCCCCCCTTCTTGCCTGTCCCTTTTACCTGCTTCAAATGCTTTAAGTGGGTCCACGATTTTTTTGATGGCTCTACTTCTGCCGGGCACCCCATTTGCAGAGCTGCCGAGAGGAATTATATGAGCTGCCAGAAGCATGCAATAATTGTCTCCCCCCGACCATAGCACAATTGGAAACACAGCTGGGGCAGAACTAACTAAATCTGTTTTCGCCTCACTCCCCTCCTCCCACTGGTGTCGAGGCAATCAATGTCTTGGATTAAATCTATAATTTCGGTAATCAAAATGTTCACGTCTTTTATTGGTCTGAACATTTTGGAAATCTGCAAGGCTCCTAATATTGAAAAGCAAGGTGCATGCCTCATTAATGTCTCTCTTCCATCCGTAATAATAGCGGCTTCAGCATCTCTGAAGTTTGATATTTTTACAGATTAATTAAGCAATAAGCCCCTAGCAGAGGGGACATTCACTTCAGATAATGCCCTGGGGCCCATAGTTACAGGCCAGAGCAAAGTGAGGGCCTTAACGAAGGCCCCAGGACGTTATCTGAAGTGGTAATGCCCTCCCCCCTGCGAGGGGCTTATTGCTGTTAGTACCCCAGCCCTTAAGGCCAGGGTACTAATGGTCACCAGGGAAGGGAAGGGAAAACGACATCTGTTTTCCCGTTCCATGGCAGCCATTGAAAAGTGAAAACAATAAAAAAAAAAGTAAACAAAAAAAATGCCCGCCATGGAAGGGGAGAAGGTAGTCCCTAGCCATTCCAAAAAAAGGAAAAGGGCTGCCATATAAAGGAAGAAGGGACTATTTGTAGTCCCTTCTTCCTTTCCATGGCGGCCTGTCTCAGATCCGGAGCAGACGTGCTGTGGAGACAGAAGTATTTCCAGGGCATTCGCTCCCGAAAAGCAGTGAAGTGTGGGTAGGAGGGTGGGAAGGGAAATGTGGGGAAGTGGGCAGGGGGGAGAGGGGTAAGAAAACTTAATTCATTCCCTGGCGAGGGGAGATGGCCGCAGCCAGCCCTGAGGTGGCTCAGGGCAGTGGGATTACAGTTGGTAATGCCCGCGTTCTGAGCCTCCCCATTGGCTGGGAGGCTGTCGCCCCTCCGCGCCTCCCTTGCTGGGTACTCATTATTATTAATCTGTAAAAATATCGCATTTCAGAGATGCCTGTTGGGGCTGCAATCTCCCCTCGCCGGGGAATGAGTAAAGTCTTCTAACCCCCCCTCACCCACATTTCCCTTCCCTTCCTCCCCCCACACTTAACTGCTTTCTGGGAGTGAACACGCTGGAAACACTTCTGTCTCCAGCGCGGCCGCTCCCAATCTGCGACAAGCCACCATGGAAAGGAAGAAGGAACTACACATAATTCCCTCCTTTCCATGTCGGTCATTTTTGTTTCCTTTATTTTGAATGGCCGCCATGCAAATGTTCTCTTCTCCTTTTCATGGTGGCCATTTTGTTTGTTTAATTTTTTTATTGTTTTCACTGGCCGCCTTGGAAAGGGAAAATGGGCTAAGTTTTCCCTTCCCCGGCAGACAATTTTGTAACTTTTTTTTTTCTGTTCCAAAACAGCACAGAAAAAAAATGCTTCTTACGGCCGAGGTACTAATGGCAATAAGCCACTCGCAGGGGGAGCATTACCGTTTCAGGTAATGCCCTGGGACCTTTGTTAACGTTGGGCCCCAGGGCATTATCTGAAGTGTTAATGCCCCCCCCGCTCAGGGTTTATTGCTTAATTAATTAGAGGGGCCTCAGCTGAACTGTCACAAGCACACTGCTGAAACACAATTTTTTCCTTTCCTGGTATTCGCAATGCCATTTTCTAGAGGTTGATGAATTCTTACATAACATGAATATTCGAGGATTCTAGAGGTAAGAGGCAAGACACCGAAGCCCTAAATTCTGCAGCTCATAGTTCTTAAGAGTGCCCATTATGTGCTGCTAACTACATTTTTCTTTAAAGAATGTATTAACTGCTAACCGTATGGAAATATCTCTGCCAAACTGTTTAATTTATAAGCTGGTTACCCGGGAAAACATCTATTTCACATAACCAAACTAAAAAGTCCTGATGAGACGAGCGTTTTTTAACATTTCGGAGTAACTGCTTGACATAACCACTGGTCATACTTTCCAAATAAAAATGGTTGTATTTTCCCTACTTTACATTTTCATGATTCTACATCGGTGTTTTAGTACAGTCTTCTCTGAATCATGCTTTTTCTAAGCCTGTAAAACACAAAAGCTGCAGTGCTCAAGTTATGTCAAGTTTAACTCTTTTGTAATGTTGTTTCTTACCCATTTAAAATAAATGTAGACCTGCTAGTAGAGTCGCGTACTGGCAACGTTTATTCTTTTGCCAATTGGTAAACCAATTGTTCAACTTCCCGATATAAAAACATATCAATATAAGGAGGTGCAATTGGCGAAACGTAGTATGAAGGCAAGGGCGAAATATAAGATCGGCACTGCTGATTTCGGATATAATAGCAAATACCCATAAAATTAAAATCTTATATCGCATTGGCCCAAGAGACGTAAAGCCCATGGTTTGAACTTTAAATGGCAACACCTGCTGAGTCATGTTGTCAGATGACCCTAAGACAATCTGGCGGACCCTTTCTTTAGCAAGGGATCCTAAAGATAGCAAACATATACTAAATCCCATCAGTGAAGCTAAGTGGCGTAAATTAATTAAATCCAAAATGTTGGTAGGCAAAAATGAGAATAAAAGGTTGGTAGCGCAAAATGTGAACAAACCTCAAGTGATGGATGACAATCCATGGCCTCTACATTTCAATTAGCATTGCATTAGGGAAATTATCCAGAAGGCAAAAAATGCAAAGGTGCCAGGTCCAAATGGGGTGGCGACTGTAGTACTGAAGGCAGAGCAAGTAAAATGGGCCTCACTGCTTTACAATTTTTTTAATAAAGGATGCCACCGGAAAGAAATCTGAGTCTTGGACTTGCGTTATTTTGATTCTAATAAATAAAGCTGGTGACAGGTTGAGTCCGGAAAACTATCGTTTACTGTCACTTTAAGACACTACCGGTAAGATGTTTGCAAGTTGTTTATTAAAGCACTTACTGGTATTGGTTAACGAAAAATGATCTTCACCCATTGCAAACCGGTTTTCGTGAAAGGGCTAATACCAATTTAAATCTGTATGTGATTGATTGGTTAATTAATCAAGCAAAAGATAAAACAAATCCACCTTTAAATATACTGTACATGGATTTTAAAGCCACTTTTGATCTGGTAAACCGGAAGCTTCTGTGGGATAAAATGGAAAGTTGGGGTTGCCCACCCTGGTTACTTGAAATTGTAAAAGCTCTGCATCATAATACCACTGCTAGGATCAGACTGGGCAATGGAAATCATCTCTTGGATAGGATCGGTATAAATCGTGGTGTAAAAAGGGGTGCTTGTTAACCTCCCTTCTGTTAAATTTGTACCTGGCCGATCTTATCCAACGCCTAGAAGTACTGGGCCTTTGGTCCCCAAAGACTGGACAAGATCATATTACAGCGATATTATACGCGGATGATATGGTGCTTTTCAGCCACACACTAATGGGTATAAAAACCTTTTTGGCATCTTTGATAAATTACGCAAGTGAAAATTAACTAGAAATAAATCTAGACAAAACAAACGTGATTCTAGTAACCCACAAAGAAAGAAATAGGGTGTGGATAAACTGATGTCTGGGAGATCCAGTATGTCGCCACTTATAAATATCTGGGCTTAAATTTGATGTCAAATGCCAGCTATGAGAATATCCTAAATCGTAAGATCACTAAGGCTAGATAATTGACTTATCTGATTTCCCGTTTCTCAAAAGGAAATGCTGGTTATTTGGTGAAGGGTACTCTAACATTATGTAAACAGTGGTTCTGACAGACCATTTCATACAGCTTGGAAGGATTAGAGCTACAAAATTTGGAGTGGTTAAAAAAAAGATAGAGGGCCTATTCTGGTGAAACATGCTGGGTTGGAACTTGGTTTATTATCACTTAAAGCTATGACATTAAAACGAAAAGGTGAACTGCTCATCCACACGCAGATGGAAACTAGTGTTTCTTTGATGGACCCGTTGGCTGGGCATGTGCAAGCCGGAAGCTTGAGAAATGACAAATATTTGGAAACAAATCTGCTTTTTTCAAACATAAATTGGCAACCTGCCTATACCCATCTGAGTCCGTTGCATGGGTATGCCCATGTCTCTCAAGTAGTCCATCGATGTATGCGCCCTCAATTGTATTTGCTGATCTGCCCTGATCCCAAAGTAAGAAGACTCAGTCTACTAACTAGGATAAACCAGCTCCCGGTACAGGCAGTTACGGGTGGCCGATTTCAAATTGAGTACCGAAAATCGTTTCTCTAGGATATGTAAAAACCCTAAAAATATGGAAACGGTGAGACATAGCTTCACTGAGTCGCCAAAACTGGGCAATTTGTTCATGCTGTATTTGGGCCATCTAGTATATGAATACGAGGCCAGTCTGAGCAAGGATTTTTGGGTTGGTTGTTTAAATACAATTTCCACATCAACACACATTGCTTTATACCAAATCTGGTTAAAAATTAAGCCCCATTTTGAGTTAAATGTTGTAACGTGGAATATGAGGATGTTTTAGAAGAGCAGCATTTCCTTTTAAGATATGGTTCCTATTTGAATATGGTTTTATCTTCTGTAATGATTTACGTGTTAAATTGTGTTTTTACTTTTTTTTTTAAAGAAATCTGCTTATGAATATTAAAGTAAGATTGATACAGTTTGATGTCCAGGTAAAATTGTAGGAAGAATGGTAATTGATCTAAAATTTGCAAATTGTCATTTGAAATTATGTGGAAGGAAAACTGTTTTCGTTTTATTTCCTTTAGACATGTATCTTTGTTGGTTTGTTTATGTTCTGTTTTGTATCAAAATTTGTTAGATTGTAACTGATGGTAGTACATATGTTTTGTGTATATAATATACGAAAAGTTCTATGAAGTAAAACGTAAAATAAATGTATTCTTTTGCTGCTTTCTAACCTCCCCCTGTTGAGGGATTTTGTTTTAAACCAGCAGTTTAATCTGCAATGCATACCTGGAGTAACAGAGTGGCAGAATTTGTATTCCTTTTCATTTTTTTCGGACTCATTTATGAATGCGAATGTTTGAAGCTGTGATAACATGACGTGCCATCCCTTCCGAAATCTTTTCTTAATGGAGTGTTCAATGAATACCAAGGTGCACATTCAATAAACAAACACAACTTAAATATGCTTACTATGATCAGGAAAATGCTGCATTTGAATGCCACCAGTCATGAGGTCTCTTGGTTCCAAGTAGAAGTGTGTTGACATTGGTAACTAATCACACACATCCTTTTGAGCCAAGAGAGTTGCTGCTGGCAGTGTCCTTTCCATGGTGCCAGTCATGCGATCCAGCCTTCTGCACAGTGGTGACTGGAAATGTATTGGCAGGAGGAAGGGGGAGAAGTCGCCATTAACCTGCTGTGGAGGAGCTGTGTTTGGTTGTGTGGATGCGCATTGCCGATGAGGAGAGGGAAAAACCCAAGCAAATGGCTCTTTTTTTTTTTATTTAGTTTTGCAAACCGACTTATGCGCTCCAGTTTTCTGACAAACTCGGTGGAGACGGTAGAATGCAAGAAAGCGACCTTTGCCGAATGATACATGCTAGTAGTGATGAGACTCCCGGGCGCCTCTACCACCAGCAGAGTCGGGTGGCATGCTCATATTTGAAGAGGGCAAAATCCAATGAGAGTGAGAAAGAAGAGAACCTCAGTTTGGGGAGGGGAAGAGAGAGGGAAGAAGGGGAAAACAAGGAAGGGGAAGACACTGATACATACTCTTATAGAGATTGAGAGAAGGGATAAAAGTTGAGGGTCAGAGACTCAGTGTTCAGAGGATTAAAGCTGAAAACCAGGATTTGAAATGCATCCCGAAACACCTTGGTGAAGAGGCATATCGATCAAACACTTGTCGAGAGAAGGCTGCATCCTGGGATATAGATTGGTAAATTCTCAAAGTGAACTGCAAAACTCCTTTGGTGAAAAAGTGTCACATGCTGGGATATTGAGCCTGGGATAGCCACATCCATGCTTTCAGCCATTCATTTACCCTTAGAATGCCATAACTTAGTAGGGCATAGAACATGATCTTTGTAAGCACATCATTCCAGTAATCTGATTGTGCACTTAATGATGCTTATTAACATGAAATGGCCCTTTTTAAAAGTATCCTTTGGTTGTATGAAGCTTCCACAGTTATATTTCTTTATTCATTTATTTACCCGGAGGTATCGCGGCGCTAGTAGGTGTCAACATTCTGAGCATCAGGCAAGAACATTGTTTTTCGAAATCAATATGGTTATAGACAATCGATTATGGAAGACAGCATGATGACAAATACTTGGTTTTAGGTATCATTATGGTTACAGACGATCAACTCTGGGGATGTTATGTAAACCGTATTTCTTAAGTGCACGTTCGCCAAAAGGCATCATGGCGCTGGAAACAGTAGCATGTCGTGAGGGGTTAGAAGAGATGTGTCTTCAGAAGACGGCAAAATTCAAGATGGTCTATAGTAATTTGCAGGGCAAGTGGGAGAGCTTTCCAAGCCTTGGCGGCAGCCACTGAGAAGGCCCATCCGTCGACACGGGAGAGTCTAGCATGAGGAACTGCCACCACATAGGTTTACTGAGAACGAAGGCCGCGAGATGGCACATACCATGACCATTATTGTTGGAGATATTCTGCCCCTATGCCAGAGAATGTGCGATGAACAAGACATAAGGACTTAAAAAGAATCCGCTGTTCAACTGGCAGCCAATTGAGTTGTCTGAGTAAGGGGGTCATATGTGCCCCGTAAGGGGGGTGCAGAAGGGCCCTGGCAGCTGCGTTTTGGAGGAATTTTATAAGTAACCTTGGCTGGGCCAAATACAAAGAGTTGCAATAGTCAACAGCACTCCGCACAAGGCCTGCCACAACAGGAGCCTGACATTTTTCAGTAATGTAGGGAAGCACCTTCCGAAGGATGCGTAGTTTGAAATGACTGCCTTTGCATACAGCCACAACCTGCTCATGCATCGAAAGGGAGGAGGTAATTTGTACCCCCAGATTCCAGACCGAGGGGGATGGCAAGGGAAAAGGGCCCAGAGAGGTAGGCCAGAAGTCGCTTGTCCAGAACGACAGAGGGATGCTTGTGCCTACAGCCAAGACCATAGTTTTATTACTGTTCAACTTAAGCCAATTGGCTGTCATCCACGCCCCCAGATCTTCGAGACACTTCCTAAAACGAGCGGCAGTGTCAGGGCGGGTAAGATCCAGCCGCTTCAGGATCTGTCGTCTGTGTAGGAATAATAGCGGAAACCATGAAAGTAGATGAGTGACAGAAGAGGCCAGATATAGATATTGAAAAGTATAGGAGAAAGAGCGGACCCCTGCAGGACACCGCAACCAAGCATCATAGGTTTAGCGCAAAGGGGGGCAAAGAGACAGATTGAGAGCAATCAGAGAGAAATGCAGTGAACCATCTCAGAACCTGTCCAGACAGCCCGGCCGAGGATAGACTGGAGATCAGGGTGGGGTGGTCCACCGTCTCAAATGCGGTGGACCGATCAAACGGCAACACTGCTCCAACTCCCCCCTGATCCACCAGACGGGCCAGGTCATCCATCAGAGTTCAGGACCAAATCTGTGTCTCTCCCTCGACGGAAACCCGATGATCAGTGGCCGATTAGTTGAACATTGCCGTTTTTGACTTTTTTGAGGAAAGTCTCGTAGGAGGGTTCTTCTTGTATGGAGAGGGGGAGGGCGTTCCTAAGGGTGGGAGCAATGAAGGTGAAGCTTGATCCTCCAGCTCTTTTTCTGATGAGGGCGGACAGTGACATGCTTGTGGAGAAGTGCAGGCTGCGTGGATGGGATTTTTTTTTTTAGAAGCAATGGGAGAGGTAGGGAGGGCTTGCGTTGAGACAATGATGCGTGATGGATAACATCTTGAATTCAATGAAGGCCTTGATAGGAAGCCAGCAGTGAGCTTGGTGTCTAATTTAGGAGATGTTATCCAAACGCTTCAGGCCCCACACTGCTCTGAAGACATTGTTTTGGTTCAATTGTAGTTTGTTTTTTGCAGAGGTGCCTGTGAGGATGGCATTGCAATAGTCTAATTTGCTGCCAATGATTGCTCTGGCTAGCGTGAGGCAGTTTTTGGGGGTAAGAAACTTTCTGGATAGATTAATGAGTTTTGTCTAGTATGCTGCAGACAAGACTATGGCTTTGACATGTTTGTGCATGTGAGTTCTGAGTCGAGGTAGACCCCTAGCGTTTTGGCATGGGTGAGACAGGAATGGTATTCCTGTCGATGAGAAAGTTGGAGAAGGTGTTTGAGGCTGGAGAGCCGACAATAAGCAGTTCCGTCTTGTCATCATTAAGACAGAGATTGTGATTAGCCATCCAAGCCTGGATGATGCTGCAGGCACGATTGATGCTGCCAGAATCAAACTTGTAGTTGCCTGTGAGCTTGAGGAGAAGCCGCGTGTCATCAGCAAAGTTTGTGTAAGGAATGTTGAGACTGTCAACTTTGCAACTTATAAATCAAAGCCTCTTCATCAATCGCACCTTTGAGATCTTTATACCAATATTTTATATCTTTCAGTGTTAACCAATTACAGACCTTTTCTGCTCCTCAGTTATCAGTTTGTCTTTAATGTGGAAAGTGCTGTAGACTTCTACTTTGACTGCTAGTTACCTTACCATCTAACTCTATAGTATTTAAGCATGGTATCATAACCGTGTAAAACATGTTTTAATATTTTGCCATCTAGACTCTTTAAACCAGACTGCAATCATTTGTATATCAAATAAACACTGCAATGTATACTAAAACTGCTCTAGTTTGAACATGAACAACTATGGTTAATAACTGTTGGCTGCAGGAACTGTACTCCCCAATTTCGATTAGTGATCACATTTGTCCTTTCGCAGAGCAAATAGAAATCCCAACACAGGTTTATTTTGTTGTTTTGAAAATGTGTTTTTATTGAAAGCTTCAACGGGGTAGAGCATGCAAAAATACATAATGGAAATGATGAAGTAAAACATATGAACCTCATCGGCTACACAGTACGCTTCCACATATCAATAACAAAAAGCAGAGGGAGGAATGTACTATCCGTCTTGTTATTCCACTACTGCTGACTTTACACTTTTGGCTTACCGCCCCCTACCGCAATGAACAAACTACCCCCTGACCCACCTCCCCCCAATTTGGATGGTGAAAGATAGGGGGGCATATTATTATTGGAGGATTGGCATCAGGTTAGGAGGATAGGGACATTCTATGGTACCATAGGCTGTAATTCCATATTGGGGCCCAATGCTCACATTTCATTGGGATCCCCGTGACCTGAACCATTTGTGAGAGGGGGACCAATCTATGTTCTCACTTCAGTTTTGTAGTAGAGTAATATTCAAGAAAGGGGAGCCATATCATATCTGTGTGCATGTGTCTCAAGTACAATTGCTGTCCGACTCGCCATATTGGTAATGATCATCAGGATGGGCAAAAATTAAAGACTGAGGTTAAAGTCAGTTAAATCTCCGGAACTTCCTTGTGTCCCCCTGCTCTGCCTCTTCTAGTGTGAACTAATGAGTTCTAATTTTGTGAGTCTGTCGTCACGGTGTCACCTGCTTCTGAGCTACTGTCTTCAGACATCATTTGCCTCAGGACACCTTCTGCAGCTCCAACGAGGTAACCCCATTTTCCTCTGCACGAACTTCGAAGGGGAGAGCAAATGAGAAACCGTGACAGTATTGTATATTTTTCCATCGCAACGTCAATGGGCGACATTCTCATAAATTATTCAGAGTCATCGCTGATAGATCCTGGAAAATCTGTACTCCGTGGTGTCAAACAGGATTTGGTTTTTCTCTCTGGCTTTGCGGAAGATGGCTGCCATATTCCTGAAGTAGTGACACTTCGCCAGTACTGACCTTGATCCTTTCGGGGGGCCGACTGCTCAATGAATCCCAGCCAGCGTGATTTCAGGGGAGGGCACTTTCTCAAATAATGAATTTATCAGTGTCTGCACACAGCGCTCCAGGAAGAGGATAGATTCACCTTGCTCCTCCTTTAGGTCCAGTATACGGATGTTCGAACGTCTCGTTCTCCAGGTCATCTACTTTTAGTTCCAGATCCCTTGCTTTCTGTTCAAAATCCTCCGTCTGCCCGTCCATTTTCATTTCCGTCAGGTCCGCCAATAATTGGTTGTTTTGTAGAGATTCTAACTTCTCCTCAACCTTATCCACCCTGTCATTAAGCTCTGAGATTGCCCCTGAAAGTCTGCTCTTTAAGATCTGATTTCATCCATGAGCAGTCGGATATCTGCTTTGGTAGATCCCAACTGATCTGCATCTGTGGTGGTGGGAGGTTCTTCCTTAATTATCGCCACACTCTGCGGTGCCCAGGATTTAGCATGTGGTATCCACCAGTGTCTATAATGCAACCCTGTGGGGGAGTTTGGATGGTATGTGTGCCTCCCTCCCCCTTGTGATGGTATCTGTGCCCCCCTGTGTTGGTATGTGTGCCCTCCCTGCTCCCTGTGTTTGTATGTTTGCCCCCCCTTCCCCCGTGATGGTATGTGTGCCCCCCCCGTGATGGTATGTGTGCCCCCCCCCGTGATGGTAGGTGTGCCCCCCGCCCCCTGTGATGGTAGGTGTGCCCCCCTGCCCCATGATGTTTTGTCTGCCCCCATCACTCCCCCCCTGGGATGGCTGTGTGCCCCCTTCCCCCTGTGATGGTATGTGCCTCCCCTTCCCCCTGTGATGGTATGTGCCTCCCCTTCCCCCTGTGATGGTATGTGCCTCCCCTTCCCCCTGTGATGGTATGTGCCTCCCCTTCCCCCTGTGATGGTATGTGCCTCCCCTTCCCCCTGTGATGGTATGTGCCTCCCCTTCCCTCTGTGATGGTATGTGCCTCCCCTTCCCCCATGTTGGTATGTGTGCCCCCTGCCCCTATGATGGTATGTGCCTCCCTGTCCCTGTGATATCTGTGCCTCCCTGCCCCCTGTGATATCGGTGCCCCCCCTGCCCCCGTGATATGTATTCCCCACCTGCCCCCGTGATGTGTCCCCCCCCCGCCCTCAGTGATGGTATCTGTGCCCCCCCTGTGTTGGTATGTGTTCCCCCCCTGCCCCCTGTGTTGGTATGTGTTCCCCCCCTGGCCCCAGTGATGGTATGTTTGCCCTCTTGCCCCCAGTGATGGTATGTGTGCCCCCTGCATCTGTGATGGTATGTGTGACCCCCCTCCCTTGCCGGTATGCATGCCCCCCTACGATGGTATGTGTGCCCCCCTGCCCCCTGTGATGGTATGTGCCCCCCCACCCCCTGTGATGGTATGTGCCCCCCCACCCCCTGTGATGGTATGTGCCCCCCCACCCCCTGTGATGGTATGTGCCCCCCCCTGTCCCCTGTGATGGTATGTGCCCCCCCTGTCCCCTGTGATGGTATGTGCCCCCCCTGTCCCCTGTGATGGTATGTGCGCCCCCTTCCCCCTGTGATGGTATGTGCCTCCCCTTCCCCCCATGATGGTATGTGTGCCTCCCCTTCCCCCCATGATGGTATGTGTGCCTCCCCTTCCCCCCATGATGGTATGTGTGCCTCCCCTTCCCCCCATGATGGTATGTGTGCCTCCCCTTGCCCCCATGATGGTATGTGTGCCCCCCCTGCCCCCGTGATGTTTTGTCTGCCCCCTTTCCCCCGTGATGTTTTGTCTGCCCCCTTTCCCCTGTGATGGTATGTGTGCCCCCTTTCCCCTGTGATGGTATGTGTGCCCCCTGTCCCCTGTGATGGTATGTGTGCCCCCTTCCCCCTGTGATGGTATGTGCCTCCCCTTCCCCCTGTGATGGTATGTGCCTCCCCTTCCCCCTGTGATGGTATGTGCCTCCCCTTCCCCCTGTGATGGTATGTGCCTCCCCTTCCCCTGTGATGGTATGTGTGCCTCCCCTTCCCCTGTGATGGTATGTGTGCCTCCCCTTCCCCCCGTGATGGTATGTGTGCCTCCCCTTCCCCCCGTGATGGTATGTGTGCCTCCCCTTCCCCCCGTGATGGTATGTGTGCCCCCCCTTCCCCCCATGATGGTATGTGTGCCTCCCCTTGCCCCCATGATGGCATGTGTGCCCCCCCTGCCCCGTGATGTTTTGTCTGCCCCCTTTCCCCTGTGATGGTATGTGTGCCTCCCCTTGCCCCCATGATGGTATGTGTGCCCCCCCTGCCCCCGTGATGTTTTGTCTGCCCCCTTTCCCCTGTGATGGTATGTGCCTCCCCTTCCCCCTGTGATGGTATGTGTGCCTCCCCTTCCCCCCGTGATGGTATGTGTGCCCCCCCTTCCCCCCATGATGGTATGTGTGCCTCCCCTTCCCCCCATGATGGTATGTGTGCCTCCCCTTGCCCCCATGATGGTATGTGTGCCCCCCCTGCCCCGTGATGTTTTGTCTGCCCCCTTTCCCCTGTGATGGTATGTGTGCCTCCCCTTGCCCCCATGATGGTATGTGTGCCCCCCCTGCCCCCGTGATGTTTTGTCTGCCCCCTTTCCCCTGTGATGGTATGTGCCTCCCCTTCCCCCTGTGATGGTATGTGCCTCCCCTTCCCTGATGTTGGTATGTGTGCCCCCCTGCTCCCCTGATGGTATGGGCCCCCTGCTTCCATGATGGTCTGTGCCCCCGTGATGTGTCCCCCCCCCACCCCCGTGATGTGTCCCCCCCCCACCCCCGTGATGTGTTCCCCCCCTGCCCCTGTGATGTGTTCCCCCCTGCCCCTGTGATGTGTTCCCCCCTGCCCCTGTGATGTGTTCCCCCCTGCCCCTGTGATGTGTTCCCCCCTGCCCCTGTGATGTGTTCCCCCCTGCCCCTGTGATGTGTTCCCCCCCCTGCCCCTGTGATGTGTTCCCCCTTGCCCCCGTGATGGTATGTGTTCCTCCCTGCCCCCCGTGATGGTATGTGTTCCTCCCTGCCCCCCGTGATGGTATGTGTTCCTCCCTGCCCCCCGTGATGGTATGTGTTCCTCCCTGCCCCCCGTGATGGTATGTGTTCCTCCCTGCCCCCTGTGATGGTATGTGTTCCTCCCTGCCCCCCGTGATGGTATGTGTTCCTCCCTGCCCCCCGTGATGGTATGTGTTCCTCCCTGCCTCCTGTGATGGTATGTGTTCCTCCCTGCCTCCTGTGATGGTATGTGTTCCTCCCTGCCTCCTGTGATGGTATGTGTTCCTCCCTGCCCCCTGTGATGGTATGTGTTCCTCCCTGCCCCCCGTGATGGTATGTGTGCCCCCCTGCTCCCGTGATGGTATGGGCCCCCTGCTTCCGTGATGGTCTGTGCCCCGTGATGTGTTCCCCCCCTATCCCCGTGATGTGTTCCCCCCCCTATCCCCGTGATGTGTTTCCCCCCCCCATCCCCGTGATGTGTTTCCCCCCCTATCCCCGTGATGTGTTCCCCCCCCTATCCCCGTGATGTGTTCCCCCCCTATCCCCGTGATGTGTTCCCCCCCTATCCCCGTGATGTGTTCCCCCCTATCCCCGTGATGTGTTCCCCCCTATCCCCGTGATGTGTTCCCCCCTGCCCCCGTGATGTGTTCCCCCCTGCCCCCGTGATGTGTTCCCCCCTGCCCCCGTGATATGTGTTCCCCCCTTCCCCCCGTGATGTGCCCCCTTGCCCCCTGTGATGGTATGTGTTCCTCCCTGCCCCCCGTGATGGTATGTGTGCCCCCCTGCCCCCCGTGATGGTATGTCTGCCCCTGTGATAGTATCTGTGCCCCCCTGGCCTCCGTGATGTCCCCTCTGCCCCTGTGATGGTATGTGTGCTCCCCTGCCTTCAGTGATGCTATTTGTGCCCCCCTGTGTTGGTATGTGTTCCCCCCTGCCTCCTGTGTTGGTATGTGTTCCCCCCTGCCCCTCGTGATAGTATGTTTGCCCCCCCGCCCCCCTTGCCGGTATGTGTGCCCCCCCTTGCTGGTATGTTTCCCCCCCTTGCCGGTATGTGTGCCCTCCTGCCCCTCGTGATGGTATGTGCCCCCCTTCCCCCGTGATGGCATGTGTGCCCCTGGCCCTCCTTGAATCCCTCGATGGTATGTGTCCCCCCTCCCCCTTTCAACCCACCCCCCCAGGATTGCTGTATGCCTCCCCTGCCTCTCTGATGGTTGTGTGTCCCCCTCCCCTCCTCCTGTTAAATTCCGGCACTACCTCAATTGCCGTGAGGCATAGTAATTGTAGCCACCTGTCTTTCTCATCAACTCTCCTCTTCCCCTCCATATTACTGTTCAGTAGCACTTATTCTATCATTTGTCCCATGACCTTGTGATAGCAGCTCATTTGTCTCTCTTCGTCCCTGGAGGATAGCTCAGGGACAACGTGCTCGCCTTGGAAGCAAGCCGACACGGAGCACCACAGGTTCGATCCGAGGGTCCGCGCTTAGAAACCTCTGTGTATTAAGCGTGTTATAAATAACCTATCGTATCATATCTTCCCCCTCCCCTCCTTGTTTTTCTCCTCCCACTTGCCCCTCCAGCACTACTCTGAATCGTCATCAGACCTAGTATGTTAGATGCTTGTGTTGTTCTTCAGGCATAGTATTGTAACCGCTTGTTTAGACTCCCCCGAACCCCCCCACCCCACCCCCCTTATTTGTTCCTTGCACTATCTGAAATGTCGCCAGGCTGATTAAGATGGTTCTTTCTCACATTCTGAAATGTTTCAAGGTCCTGTTAAGAATGTAACTGTATTTCTCCCATATTCCCTCCCTCCTTGAAGCACTTTTGAAACACATTGTATATAGGTGCTATTAAAATAAACAATCAATTCAATGGGTTGCGTGTTCACCTTTTAAAAGGCCTATAGTGTCTCCACTCCCAGGAGGGTATATGACCCACTGGGGCCCAAAGCAGTCATAGGATCCTTGTTGGTGTGGGCCCCGAGGGTCTCCTCCTTAGGTGGTGTCTGACCTACTTGTGGTGTTTAGCCGCAGCACAGATCTACGATCATGCAGCCAAATCTTTCATTTTCCTTATGATATGGTATTTACAGCGCACCTGCACACAAGTGTTTCTAGGTGCAACAATAGAAGGACGGGGAAACAAAGGGAGGACATAACACTGATATTACTAGGGCTTGTGCCATTCAGAACGCGCAAGTGTGGGGAAGTGGAGAAGCGCAAGGGGAGGAGTGGAAGGGAGAAGGGCAGGTACATCAATAAGTGCAGCCAGCAGGTGACTCATAAGTGCAGAGAGAAGGGACTGCAGCATTGCAGAAACAGACCCCTAAGTGCTGGGGGAACCCAGAGGCAGTGCGAGGGCAACTGGACATGCACAAGCCTGGGCCAGAGTTCAGAGGGTATCCAGGTGACCAGTGCATGGAGCAGTCAGGAGCATCAGCAGGGGAGAGGAAGAGGGAAAGCGGAAGCGAAAAGGAAGGTCTTGAGTTGCTTCTGGAACTAGAGGTGTTTCTGCTCAAGTTTGAAAGAGGCTGTGCCAGAGGGAGGCCCCAGCCGAGGAGAGAGAGTACTGCCCCCAACTCTCTGCTCGGAGAAGCGTCTGACCCTCAAAGTTGGTGGATGAGCGGAGAGCTCGAGAAGAAAGATGTTTTGGAAGAGAAAGGTGGAGGTAAAGCAGTACCAGGTCCCAGAAAGCCTTGTGAACGATGCAGAGGGTCTTGAACTTGATCCTTGCAGCCACAGGGAGCCAGTGAAGAGATTTCGAGATCGAGATATACGATCCCTGTGCTTGAGGCCAAGGACAGGTCTTCCAGTCCTGTTCTGGATAAGTAGTAAAGGTCGAGGCAGCCAGATTTAGAAAGAGGCTGTTGCAGTAGTCAGCATAGGGAGGACCAGAGCTCTGGAGCCAGTGAGCATCTGGGGGAAAATGAGAAAAGGAAGAATACTTCCGAGTAGGTGCAGCTGATAGTTTGACTTCTTAGAGACGTCAGAAATGTGAGGAGAGAAGGAGAGGGTGGAGTTGAAGATGAGACTAAGGTTCTTAGCCTCACAGGAAGGAGCAGGGAGAGGTCCCAGAGTGGGCGGCCAGAGAGAGAGAGAGAGAGAGGAAAGAAGGAGCAGGTGTCCCAATGAGGAGGACTAAATCTAATGTTTTTAAGGCAAAGATCGTTGGTTGCACACCATTCCTGAATTGCGGCCAGACAGTCTGGTATGAGAGAAGGAGCAGTAGCAATGCGGTGGGAAAGAGGTGCCAGGTATTGGTTGAACAGCCAGGGAGAGAGGTTAGACCCCTGGGGAACACCACAAGTAGAGAGAGATGAGGAGAGAAAAGACCCCAGTTGGACCTGAGCGGGTCGGTCGGAGAGAAAGGAGGTCAACCAGGCCAGGGCCTGATCAGTGATACCCAGGTTGTCACACAGACGTTTGAGTAGCATGGCAATGTTGACCATGTCAAAAGCAGAGTATAGATCGAGGAGCAAGAGGACCGAAGGGAGATTAGAGTCGGATAGAAGCGCAGGCTTCACGGGTGTTCAGGAGAGCAGTTTCCGTGCTTTTGGCAGCTCTGAAGCCAGACTGGTGGTCGTGGAGGCAACCAACAGATTCAGTATGCAGATTAAGCTAGGAGATGAACAGCTTTTCCAAGAGTTTGCCCAGTTAAGGAGTGATGGAAATAGGGCAATAGTTAGCCGGAGAGGAAGGATCGGCTGAGGGCTTCTTTAGAAGGGGTGCACAAGGGAGTGCTTAAGGGAGGGGAAGTTCCAGTGGCAAAGTAGTGATTGCAGAAATCTGGCAATGCTGGAGCAAGGGTGACAATGTGGTCCTTGATGGTTCTAGATGAGCAGGGGAGAAATGCCTGACCTGAAAGGTGCGCTCTCACTGGCTGGCCTCTTTTTTTTTTTTTTTAAAAACATTTTTTAACAAACTTTACTAGTTTCCCCGTCTGAGCTGGATAGTGCAAGTCCTCAATTGGTTTGCTGCTCAGTGCGGGGGCATGTTCGCTCCATCGTCTTGCACTGGGTGGCTTGCTGTGCATATGTGCAAGGCCTGTCCGTTGACGGCCCTCAATGCATCTGTCCGCCCGCTACCCGCAGATGCTGCTGTATGTGCCCACCGATCCTCTGGAGCTCTCTAATGGCTTCGGGTCACCCAGTGCGACTTCCCTTCCCGTCTTCGGAGCGCACGGGTCTCGCGGCTCCGTTGGTCCTAGAAGCTTCCATACTGTCCCACCGACCTACCAGTGCAGGCTGAAGTGGTCTGGTTGCCCGATGTAATTTCCCTTAATTCAGATGGAGCTCTTGGGCTCTGCTGCAGCATCAGCACGGGCAAGATGGTGTACGTGGTACCCTCTCCATGGCCAGGCCGCAGTGTTCCGCCAGCGTTTTCTTGGCCACCTGCATGTGCTTCAGGTCCATACTCGGCCAGGCGTCTCCTGGAGCCTTCTGATGCCTGCGGTATCGATTGCACGGCTGGTTAACGTAAAAGTATGCATTTATTACACCGTTGGTATCCGAGTGAGACCACATGTCAAGGATGCACGTGGCCTGGGTCTCCTGGCTGTCTCGCTCACAGCCTTTCAGTGTTTGCTTTAAGCTGCATATCCCCATTTACTTTCACATTCCTGACTGAGTGATGAGAGCAAGTGGTTAAAGTAACCTTAAAAAAAACTATTGGTGGGGCTCAGAATAAATAGTTTGCTGCACATTTGAAAACCGATGTGGGGAATTTTATGTGGCAATGCAAGTATGTGTCTCCAATTTGATTAATTCTAAGAACTCACACTTTCATATTACTATGTAATAATGAACAGTGTGCCTAAAACTCCTAGTGGGGCATTCATGTACAATACAAGAGCGCAATGCAATCTCTTCTTATTCTACTGCAATTTGTTTTCCACCTTATGTGCAAGTCAGCTTCAGGGATTCTCCAGCTTGAAGCAACGGAGGAGCTCCCTGTAAGGGTTATCCTCACTCTCTTTAAGCGCACTATGCAAACCATGTATCACATTTTCACGGAGAGCAAGCATTCACCCTTTTGATTATATGTGGTCTAGAGTTTCAAATTCTGAGCTTGGTACCTCAACCTCTGCTTTCAAATGCTGGCTCCAGCACTTAACCAAAGACTGTGTGTGATTCTGAGAAAATCACTACCTGGGTATGCCTCAAGTTGTAAACGTATGCAGGGATTGAAATTATGATTTGTTACCCCTGAGCAAAAAGCAGCTCATCTTTATCAGTCTTTACCTTGTTGGAGACATTTATGCGGTGTGAACGCATCATGAAGCAAGACACAGACAACCGTTTCAAAGTTCAAATAAAAATGATTTTTTAACTTGAATATCAGGATGGTAGAAGGCCTAACTTACCCTATGCCGAGGTGGTATTTCCCTACCTAAAGAACCCAAGGATAGTCTGAGTCAGTACGTTCAACTTAAAAGGCTGGCTGTGTCCAAAACCTATACTGGCCCTCACAACTAAAGCTAAACAAAGTGTAGGGATGTCGGCATCAAAACAAATTGTGTTCCAAATAAAGTTCTGCGCTTCTTCCAGCTCTGGGTGTGCTTTCCAGCTCCCCTTCCCCAAGTTCAAGACAGTTCCACAAAGTCTCAAAAAGGAATCTCAGGATTCTCCTTCCCCAAGACACAAGCTTGCTCAGTTTACCAACTTCTGCTGAAGGTCAGTCTCTCAATATTCAAAACCAGTTTCAGGTCAACTTTATACTCCTAGTTATTGATAGTTCATACCGATTGCTTTCTTCTGCTTCACTTTAACAATCTCTTTCAGGTACTTGTAATTACTTTCCGTCCATATAGTAGTTCAAATGGGGAAAATCCTGTGAAAGCCTGACAGGGTTTTCTTAACTACAAACCAAGCCCACGGAAACATGTTCCACCAATTTCCGTAGTATGGTTATTTTGATTCTTTCCAGAAGGCCATCCACCTGGGGGTGATAGATGGGGTTTCTGGTTTTCGGTCAATTCTGAAAAAATCCATAATTCAACCAGTTATTGATTTTAAAATCCTCGGGGGACTTGGATAAACCCTATAATTGTATATCATTTATTTATTGAAATTGTGCCGGGAGCAGAATCGCTCTGCTTTGTCTTGCACCCAAGACATGCGCCCTGCCCCCGAGCTATCCTGCTGGCTCCTTTGAATCAGAGCTGCAATATAGCCAAATGTGTTCATAAATCAATGCAGGATTTAAAAATATAAAATTCTAATTTGTGGAGTTGTTAAGTTTAAAACAGCCAGCTCTCAAGATCACTGTCCCACATGGGCAACCTGACAGCACCCTTCTGCATTCGAATTAAAGACTTTCGAAAAACAAATTTAAAAGTTCATACAATTTGGGCGTTTGTGTTTCAGCACTAAAACCAGTGCTACGAGCAGCTGCTAATACCAAAAGCGAGAGAACAGGGTTGTTAAATTTGATGAAACGCCATCCTTTTTACCAGGTCAGGGTTTAATCATTTTCCTATTAGGTGACCCCCCTCGCCCACACCCCACAGAGAGCACAAAAAGCATCTTCCTTCTAAAATGCATGTCCTGCAAAGTATGAAGTTTCAGGCACCCTCACGTTTTATGACCCACAGTGAAAACACCCTTGGTATAAGGGTTCTTGGGTTATTTTGTGCAGCAGGAGGCTTGAGCTCCTGTTCAGCTTGCTCTCCTCTCCAGCCCTGCTGCTACTATGGCTCTGCTCTTAAGTGTTGAGTTGCCTGACAAACTCCCCTTTCCTGCCCTGCCCTGTTCTAGGAGCTGTGCAGATTCTGTGCTGTAACCCGAGTCACGCGACTTACCCATGTGTTCATGATATGGTTCACTTTTCCCTGCTAGGGATGCGAAGAGGGAATAATGGAGAATGTCAATGGGCTGCTGCCATATGCCCTGTGGGATAGAGAATTATAAGCTGGTGTACTGCGGTTGGCAGCCCCTAGCTACTGTGGCAGTCTCCAACTCGGTATTTTTTTTTTATCTGCACTTTGAGTGTAAAGTTAAAAATAAAAAAAATCACAGCGCTTGTGCAGAATGGGATTCCATAAATGGTCATAATTAATGCACGCGCAGTGTCAGAATTGGACAAATATACACACACCAATTAAGAATGTATCTTTTGCTATACGCCTGCATGCAAAACAATGAAAGCTGTATCATCCTACTGTTCATGTTAAGGTAGAGGGCTATGTAATTCATAACCAATTCCTGCAACATCACATCAACATTGTTTTGTGCAAGTCACCCCGGGTGGGACGGGTATGCCCAGTTGTCGATTCAGTGCCTGCTCGACCTAGTGGCCCACTGGTGAGGCCCAACAAGTCCGAAACATGCTTGTGGTCTCGTGCACATGGGATGTGACCAAGCAGTTTGGGCTGGACTGCTCCTTTTGGGGTGGGACCAAGCATGATTTGATTTGCATATGTTCTTTTCCCCTTTTGTAATGGTTTGGCAGGCGAAGAACAATGGTCTGGAGGGTTGCCCAGAGCAATGCCAGAGGTTGGGATTAATTCCAAACCTTCCAGTCATCACCTCTTTTGTTTTGCGCAATGATGAGGCAGAGCGGAAGAAATTTGAGTCGTTTTTCAAGTGCAGGGATTGGATTTACACCCTTCACCATGCGTTGGTCTGTGATTAGTTCTGAAACTGTATATACAGTATTAAAGTTAGTGACGTGGCAAGGTGGCACATGCATAGGAGTCGCCATTTCCTACATGGTGTGGGGTGGCAATCGCTGGGGTCAACTTGGGCATGATTTCTTTTTTTTACCTGTCAGAATGAAATAATAAATGAACATGCTTTACGCCATGTCCTGGCAAATTGCTGCTGCTCATTTTCGTTTATTGTATTTATAACACGCTTTCGCCAAAGTGCAGAACAATGTGAGATCTCCAAGCCAGCACACTCAAACGAGCAATCCGGGAAGGTCTGTTCCTTATTGCACCACTGTTCATATAATTTTATTTCCACGAACACCTTGCTGGACGTCTTTTAATTACTTTTTTTCTATGCATTATTCAGCACCTCGACACACTGGTGTGGCCTCTGTAACGAATCAAAGGTATTCATCCCTCCTTTGATTGTTCTATAAGATAATGCCCGATGATGGACCAGTTGGGTCTGAAATGCATTAGCCACTGGCATCTGTTTTTTTTTATTTTTTTTTTTTTATTCTTTTGATTTAATTGTACAACAATTTTACAAAAGGAAGAGGAGAAGTATCCAAAATTAAGTTTCCAAAATTGTTCATCTTGTATAGAAGCAGCAAATAGCCGTAGCAGGTTCAAGAGGGAAGCCGGCTTTATCCGCCCCTAATTTTATAAGTTTGTTTTGTGTGTTTACACTGAACAAGTTATGTGATTTTTTTTTTTATTTTTAAATGAAGGGGGCACACAGGAAAAAACTGATTAAACACAGATTCTGAAAAAGTTTGAAAACACTGGAAAAACACCCCTGGAAGTAAAAAAAAAAAAAAGACAAAAAAACCTCCTAAAACAGGAAACCTAATGATACACTGATGTTTGTTGTGTAGAGATGTATAACAATTGTTTAACTTCCCCCATATGTTTGCTCATGAAGGTAGAGCCCTGGTCAGTTAATATTTGCTTTGGAAACCCTAATCTGGAAAAGAAAGGGAGAAGGTGCTTCAAAATGTGTTATTTTGGCTGTCAGGGGAAAGGCCTCTGGATATCATGTAGCATAATCCACGATGACTAGAATGTATTTATTTCCCAGTTTGGCAGTTTCTAGAGGTACTACGATATCCATACCAATCCCTGAGAACAGGATCTCAATTATTGGCAATGGATTTAAGGAAACAGGTTGTGGTATAGGAGTGCTGGTTTTCTGGCAGATCTCACAAGTTTGAATAAAGTGCTTTATGTCAGCATGGATTCCTGGCTATTAAAATGTATTTGCTATTCGGGCCTGGGTTTTGGCTTGTCCCAGATGGCCTCCAGTCAAATGTGAACGAGCTATTTCTAGGACCATCTGCTTATAACTCTTAAGGATAACCAGTTGTGTTTTTACCACGCCCTCTGAAGTGGTGTCTTCTCTGAAGTCCATGCTTCCAAAAAGAAAAAGGGTCCCCCTTTCTCAAGGTCTTCTGGCTCAGATAGGACTTGCAAAAATGCTTCAGCCAATAACGGGTCGTTCCTTTGGACTAAAGCTAGGTCTGAAAGTGTCTTGGGTTCATCTTCTGTAGTTTCGTTGGGTTCAGGGTTGGGAGGGGCATCAGGTGTTTCATCTGTCTCTCCAAAACCTCGAGTACCCCTATCTGTTCCCTCTTTCCCCGATTCCTCCTTTACCCTAGGGAACATTACTTTCTCAAGTACCCCTTGAGCAATTATATCCCATTGATGGATTTGGAATGGATCCTTCCCATGATTTTGTAACAGCACCTTAACATCACCTCTGAAGTCTGGGTCTATACATCCGGCTGATAAATCAATTCCAAAACTCCATGCCAGCCCAGATGTAAGTGCCAGTCTAATATGTTTCAGCATGCAGCACAAGGATCAAATTGGTGGGTATCAGTCTTCTTTCACCTGGGGGAATAATCTCCTCCCTATTTCTACAAATATCAAACCCAGTGTTGTGGCTACTGATGGGTCTGATGCCCTGGCACTTAGCTTTTCAAATTTTAAGGTCCCCCAACTTCTATTGGCTGAGCTGCATCCCATTTGTGAAAGCATTGCAAAGCAAGACACAGAAAACCGATTCAAAGTGCAAACATAAATGTTTTATTAACTTAAATGTCAGGATGGTATTAGGCCCAACTTGCCTTATGCTGAGGTGGGATTTCCCCACCTAAAGAAACTAAGGATAGTCCAAGTCAATAAATTCAACTTAAAAGGCTGTCAGTGTCCAAAACCTATACTTGCCCTCACAACTAAAGCTAAACAATGTGTAGGGATGTCTGCATCAAAAGAAATAGTGTCCCAAATAAGGTTCTGAGTTTCTTCCAGCTCTGGGCGTACCTTCCAGCTCCCCTTCCCCAAGTTGAAGACAGTTCCACAAAGTATCAAAAACGGAATCTCAGGGTTCCTTTCCCAAAGAAAACAACACAGTTCAAAATGAGTCTCCAGATTCTCTCCCCCCAAGACACCAGCATGCTCAGTTTACCAACTTGTGCTGAAGGTCAATCTCTCAATATTCACAACCAGTTTCAGGTAAACTTTATACTCCAGATGAAAGCAATCTGTATGAACTATCAATAACTATATTGATAGTTCATACAGATTGATTTCTTCTGCTCTCTCTTTCAGGCACTTGTAATTACTTTCTGTATATTTCTTTTGCTTTCACATATAGGGTATACCTGGTCTGGGCGCAGTTGTCGGACCACATCCACCATCACAGGTTACACAACGGTCACCCTATTCTTGCTTGCCCATATAGGTGTTTTTCTAGCTACACCTATGTTCTGATTTACGCTCACTTGGCTTTCTCTTTGCCAGCCTTTTGGCTTTGCAGCAACGTGTTTCACTCTTTGCCAGTCTCTGGGCTTTGCCACCATGAGTTTAGTTATACAGTTAACTTTATGGTACTCTTTTTCATCCTCACCATGTTGTTCTAACACTCCTTAGCAATGTTTCGTACTTGCTTTATATTGCATTTCATCATATTTGCTCTTCACACCAGCGCAATACTCTATTAAAAGCTATCATATGCTCATCAAAAGCTTTCATTCAGTCGGTATTCCATAGTTTCCAGTTTTTATTTGCTCACACTTTGCAGTAATCCTCAAAAACCATTAACTTTGGTTCCCCATATCTTGCACTTTAATTCTTGTTCATTCAGCATTCCCTTTTTGCCACGTAACAGCCCCAGTTAGTGTTCCCTTTTCCTTACTCACAGGTCTTCAGTGTCTCCTCTGGACGGCTGTCACTTCCTGCTCCACTGGACATACACATCCTTGGTGGATGGCAAGCCCTACTCGCAGTTCCTTTCCCCCTGTCTCTCTCTCCCCTTTTTCATTTTGACCGGCAGCTTCGCTCATGTCCCGCGGAGGCTGCCAGTGATTTACGATTGGATTTTTCACCGACCTACAGCTCCTGCTGCAGGCACCAGCCAATGAGGATACCCAATACTGTGGCCTTTGCACTGCCCTTCCTACCCCCGTCACTACCGTTTCTTCCAGTTATCGCCTGCCTCCTGGTTTCCAGACAAGACCTTCCTCGGCTGCCTCATACTCCGCAGGATTTCTCCCTCTGCAGGTCTCCCTTCTGGTCTCCCCCTCTCTCTCTCTCTGACGCTACCTTTTTATACACCTGCAACCGTAACAGGTTTCAGGTGTGAGTCATCAGGCTCAATTGCCTGACCACAATTGGTGAAGCATTCTATACATGCCTGACCCTTCCGCCAGTCTGTAGATCTCTTCCGCATCTCATTACTAGAATGGTGAAAGGATCTGTTAGTGTGCACTACTCCTAGTTGCCTCTTCGTCCCAGTACTATAGTGGAATGAAAGAGGAATTAAGTGGTGAGGGTTTACAACAGCCTATACACGCAGGGGGAGGATAATGTTGGTTCTCATTTGGAAAAGGGGATACCATCTCTTGCTTGTGGATATCCTCTCCCAATCCACAAAGACCCTCCACCCAGGTGATTCTCACTCGCATCTCCACCTGTAGGGTCAAGATCCAAAAGCGATGACCTTTCCCTGCCCACCTGAGAAGAGGATCCAAGGGGAGTAGGTGTGAGGATACCCTCCGGTTTCTCACACTGGTAACCCTTAATGCAGGGAATTATTTCCCTCCCCCAATCAAAAGCTCCACACCAATATTCCTTTTTTGGTTCAATCTATTCTGTGATTTAAATAGTACCACGTAGATACCTCATACCTGTGCCACAGATAAGAACAGGGCCGGTGTACTGAAAGAATATACATGTTAAAAAGTATAGGAAATTGCTTTAGCCCCAGAACATGTACAGTCAAAATACTTTGTGTGGGGGTCACTTTTAATAGCATGTTGCACCTTGTAACATGACAAGATCTACTTTATATGAAGTTTAATTTAAATAATATGCAACACTTTTCTATTGGCAAGAACAATTTCACACATACAGTACTCTCTTTTTAATCTCCCTGCTCACTTGGAAATGCTGACAGTTTTGTTTAACTTAATCACATGTAAGCCTAATTTTGACTAGTGCTGTACTTTTAGCAATGCTGGCAGTCTTATAGCACAACCAACCATTCAGAACAAACACTTCTTATTTAAATTGAACTATGCAAGTCAAGATTTCCATTCTCAGGTGCCACTTTCTCACTTTCAGTAGTAGGTGTGCTTTTAAATCTGTGATTCCACTCCGTTTAACTTTGGGAAGACACTGCTAAGTCCCAGCAGATAAAAACACATGTATTCATTTGATCATGTGTGCAGCCCCTCTGCTTTAAAGCCGGCTTCAGGGGAATGGGAAGCAGTAGCGAATTTCGTTTCTAATGCACCCCTCCCTGGGAAGCAGTAGGGAATGTTGGGGTTGGCAAAAATAAATGGAGTACCCAATTACTTTATAAACTATATTTGTAAGTAACTGGAAACAATGTTGTTGATTTCCAATTTCAACAAAATCACCTCGTTTTAATTTGTCTATTTGGGAATTCATTAAATTTAGTTTTTAGTAAACATAGTAAGGATCTTCTTTGTGAGTCCACCCAATCAATAATGGGAAAACTATTCACTAAACAGATCTCTAACAGGCTGGGTTTGGTTGGACAAGTTTACTAACATAAATATATCTGGGTTTGCGCTCAGGAAAAAGGACATCAAGGCTCAGTTCAACTTTCAGGCACAGGATAGGGACCATCGGAATCCAACATCAGTCATGGATATTCTCCAGGCTCAATCCCTCTATTTTGCCTCTCCTTTGTCATAGATCCCAGCCTCTCTCGCCTCTCTTGGTTTCCTCCTCAACAGTTCCAACCCAGGTAATTTCAGGCAGTCTCCTCAAAACCACACCCCAAAAATGTTGAGATGCCAGATTATTGCATCTTGATAGGGATTGGACAACTATTTTCCATACCCTTACCCATGGCTGTACCTCTTGGCCCTTTAAATTGCCAAGCCCAAATTTGGGAGGGGTGAGGCCACTCACTTGAATTTACAGTTAAGCATAACAAATATACATGCCTGAAACAGTCTGCACATGCCGCACCTAATGAAATTAGCCCAGTGACTACACACATTTGCAGGTTTGAACAAGGGTTTTTCTTGATTTATTCAACAATGATGATGCCCAACCCGAAATTTTCTATTCAGATATATAATTTAATAAGGTATCATCTCCCCAAATCTCTGCATCATGACATTTTCTGCAAAGTCATAACCACATTTCAGGTTGTAACTCTTGTTTAGATTGACCTGTTTGTCATATTTTTAATGATACTTGAACCATTACTGTGCGATTTATGGTTCCTGAGAAAATGAACAAAATATGATTGTCCTCCTAAACTAATGCCAATCTCAACATGTATGCAGATTTTGCACATTAAGTTTTGTTTCCCAACTCAACATGAGATCTGTTTTCTTTGTTGTTTTCGCCCACATTTAATCCATTAGCATTCGTTCTCCCAGGGCTAATTCATTTGTTTCTTTTTTGAGAGCAGGCCCCAACCCACCATAAATACGTTCTTGGTCCTTGCTATGGCTTCGAAAGATGTTGAACATCAATGATAGGATATAGGGGGATGGTCACTGTTTGAGTGTTCTGAACCGAAACTGATGCCAATTCTCCTTAATGAAACTGGCGATTTTACATGTTACAATTTCTTTTATATAGGAGGCCTTTTAATACTTAACATCAAATCCTATGCAGATGTCTCCTGTGCCATGCCATCAATGTTCATCTTTAAATTATACTTTAAATCAAACTGGCACAGGCACTGGAGTTAAACTGGTAAATAGTTCCTTTCAATCTCGGATGCAAATGCCTTTATTTTTCTATGCTGCAGTTTTTGGAAAAATGCCTTTCAATTTTTAATACTGTAGTGAAACGTAGGCCTCTGATTTTAATTAATTCACACATATGGCCCACTTGATGTAAATCTTCCTTCTCGCAGTTTCTTTCAAAACAGTTGTGACAAGCCACCAATTCCTTAATATATGCCTTTAAATTGATGTCTGCATTGTCGTTTCATTTTCCACGCTCCTGGTTCCAGGCTGCAGAATGCCCACATTTTCCATGGTCTCTTTTATCAAAGGAAACGTTTTCCTATTTTGAGGTTTGAAAATGAATTGCTGGCCTTTCAGTCTGCCAGACAAAATTGTGCTTACACATTTTCAGGACAGTATTTCTGTATTTTTAGGCCCATTTAATTTGATTTCTCTGTAAACAGCATTTTGATGTAGCAGTTAGGAATGCAATGCTGCCTTTCGGTCTGGCAGACATCTCCGTGTGTTTTCACTTCTCTGCATTTTAGGCCCAATCTAGCCAAATGCAGTTTTTAGTCTGGGGGTTGCCTTCGAAACCCCACAACCCGTTAGGCAGGAGCTACCACTGGGGAGCCAATAACTAGTACTTAGAGTGCAGCAATGTGCACACTATCCTCTCAGGAGAATGGCTCAGGGGCAACGTGCTCGTCTTGGTAGCAAGACGATTCGGAGCAACACAGGTTCGATCCCTGGGTCTGCGCTTAGAAACTTCTGGGTATTAAGCACATTATAAATAACCCATTACAATTACAAACCTACCTTGCATGCAAGATGCAAACGTTTTGTCTATCCAATATGCTTTAAATGTCCTTTTGGTTTGTCCCGAATTTTCTTTTCATACACATCCCAAAGCCTACACAGTCAATATTACATAGCTATTATGTGTTTGCATGCCACCACTTGCCCTGGGGGAGTCAAACGTAGCTCCTGATAGTTGGTTGATATCAAGCTAACCAGGCTCCCCATGGTTAGAACCAGAAGCTAAATTGCTCCCGGCAATTTCATACCCTTTCATACAAAACTTTTCTTCCCCACTCCGTTAGGATATCTGCAAATGAACAAGTTCCCTTTCCGTTTTGATGGCTGAACTTGGCAAAAAATAGGAGGTGTAGCAGTGCACAGGGACAGCAAAAATTGCACATCTCAAAACACTTAAAATATATGTATGGCTGGAAGGGGTCCATGAGGCAAGGGTTGATGGTGAGGTCAAATGAGGGGAGGGTAAGCACAGTGGGGGGGAGTAAGGTAAAGTTAGAGGCCAAATAAAGCTTGACATGCATCTAAGGCCAAGAGATTTAAAGCATGCTTTTCAAGCTCACTTATTGGCTAATTCCACATATCGGGATGCCTATGGCTGTTAAAGTGAAGCCCGACCTCCTAAGATAAAAACATGTTCTCACACTTACTTTGTACATTTTGTAGAACACATTTGGGAATAATACACTTTTAGGTTGGAGGCAGGTGTCTTTTAAGAATTAGAAATTAACTTCTTGAGCCCCTTCCTAATTTTTGCGGTCCTGTTTTATCTTGCTGTGCAGCATGACGAACAGCATGAAAGGGTGGGTGCAATTCAATTAGTAAAGCTGACGATAAAACTGAACTCGTTTGCTGATTGAATAGTAACATCTAGACCATTCTTCAAAATAACCAACAAATGGGCAGATCTTCGAGAATGAAATTATATCTATTCAGGCATCTATTTATTGTGCATGCCTTGGAAACCAGACTGCCTTGTATACTTTGGTGGGTCAATAGGCCCGCATTGACTTTTAGAGATTGAAGAGGGCTTTTATGGGCCCTGAATGTCAAAAATTACCATTGGTGACTTCAAACTTCCCTCTGTTCCTCTCCTTACTTTCTCCATATATGCTATCCAGTCCTGGTGTGCCTCCAATGGTCTCTGCCTCAACGCCAGCAAGACTGAGATCCTTCCCATTGGAGCTCCTGCCCCCTCTTTACTCCTTACAATCTGGCCACCCTTTATGGGCTCTTCCCCTTCTCCTTCATCTTAAGCCAGAAACCTTGAAGTCATCTTCGACTCCTCTTTCCTTCCTCCCACACATCCAGGACCTTGCCAAGAAGGCCCACTTTCAACTCCACCTCCTCAAAGGAATCTTTCCTTTCCTCACGTTCCCCCAGAAGCTTAATGTCTTTAGAGCTCTGGTACTCTCTATGCTGTACTACTGCAACAGCCTCTTCCTTAATCTACCCTCTTCCTCTCTGTGTCCCCTCCATCTCATTCTGAATAGGGCTCAGAGACTTATCCTTGGCCTTAAGCCTAGGGACCGCATCTCTCCAGCCCTAAAATCTCTCCACTGGCTCCCGGTTGCTGCAAGGATCAAATTCAACTCCCTCTGCATCATCCATAAGGCTGTCTGGGGACCGGGACCACGAAATCTACAACTGGCTCTCACCAAATAATCTCCCTCCAGGTTATTACGCTCTTCCCTTGCCAACTCTCTGCATGTCAAACGCGCTGGCAGACAATCTTTCCTTGGCTGGCTCCCTCCCCTGGAACAGCCTCTCCCCTCTGTCTTGAGATGGATTTTCTGACATTTTCAGACGTTCCCCAAGACTTTCCTTTTCACCTCCTCCTCCTTCCTCTCCCTCCTTTGCTAAACCCCAGTCGCTGAGATTGGTGACCAGGGCCCTTATGTGTGCTTCTGGGTCCTGGCCTTCCCCACCACCCCCCAATTGCCACCAGCCTCCGCCTACTCCCATAACTTGCCTTTGGGCACCCACGGGCATGTGTTGTCTCACAGCCCTGCACTTATTGTATTGACAGTTGACCACTCTTACCAAGTGATATCTGCAAGGCACTTAACAGCTGCTTGCAATTTAGCTCCCCAAAAAACTTGTCACACACTCATTGAAAAGAGAAAGACACGCTCAAAGAGACCCTTTTTTTTTTTACCAAAGGATCATGCTCACCAAGATCAAATGGTTTGTCTCTTGATTTAGAGAACTGATACTTTCTCAGTGAAGAAGCTCATTCGGAAGTTCTGGCCCCTGGTGTAGCTCAGTCTGCCTAATGAACCACCACCACTCTTCACCCTTAAGCGACAAAAGAATTTAGGGATCATTTAGTGCATTCCAAACCTAATGGCAACCGGTCAGCCGCTAAGGGTTGGGACCTGAGACCACTCACGGGACATTTCCCTTGCGGGACATGTTCGGTTTGCAAATTTTGCAGTAAAATCAAGGCATTTGACACTGCCAGTAAAAGTTGGGAAATCCGCCAACATACTAACTGTAAGACATCATGGGCCATTTATTGCATACAATGCCCCTGTGACCTACGTTATGTTGGACAAACATCTAGACCTGTCCACATCAGAATTATGAACATCGGTAACGGATTAGGTGCTGTATCGGCACAGCCCCCATGGTTGGTCACTATATGCAATATGGCCATTCAGCCGATGAAATCCTATGGTGGGTGCTTGATATGGTCAAAAATGCCTTCAACTTCCAAACATTACTGTTCATCAAAGAACCCTGTTGGATTTTCAGGCTTAGCACAATAGAACATGGCCTGAACGACACCATACTTTCTTGGTAGGACTTTCCTCGCTCATATGCAGAATTGTGGTAGTATGTTTTGTCAGTCTATTGCATTTTCCATCTTTTTATGTTTGCACTTGTCTGTTAGCTCATTCAGGCTGTGGTTCCATGTAAGCCCTCTCCTAACATGGCCCATGCCAGGCTCTTGGGTTACTCTTGGGCGTTTGAACCAGCTTTCCTTCAATCCTTCTTTACTTTTTACACAACTTCCTATAAGGGGCGTGCCCACGCTTGTGTTTACTTTTTAAAGATTTCTAGCGCATTCGTTACATCTGGCAATACGGATGATTACTGTTCCCCTGACGACTGCGAACAGCATTACGTGGGACTTCTATTTGGACGCTGTCATCGGTCAGTTAGCGATACTGTGTTTTTGTTACACGCTGGGTACCTACACCCGTTTTGCATATTTGCTATGGCTGAATTAGCCAGGGGGGGCGTTTAGATAGAGGACAATGGCTTCACTACGAGCATTTCCTTCGGTTCATTACCCAGGTTCTCAATCTTTTCTTTTCTCTCTTCCCCCTCAGTTAATAAGCCCGGTCAGCATATTTTGCTCCACCCCGAATGCATCTCTGCACTGCTTCCCAATAACAACAGAAAGCAGTTGTTTGTTGTCCGGGTAAGCCTGCTGCTCCATCTTACTCCCTTTAGCTCATTGTCTATTGTTAGGAGTTGGAGGGCAGCTTCATGATGTTTCCTTTGGTTTCTACTACTTTCCAGTCAGAACGGTCGCTGTGCCGGCCTGTGTGCACTTTATGGTCTGTTGCTGTTTTCCCCGACTGTTGCCCAACAGATATTTCATTGGCCAAGGTGGGGCTAGTTTGAGTATTCATTCATTTTTTCAATTTGTTTTACTTTTTCTAAGTTTTCACTGGCTGATGCAGAATGGGGTCTGTCAATGTGGTGCGTGCTGTGTGGGACTCACGGCTCACAGGTGATGGGTTTCCCACGCTATTGTGCTCTTTTACACTTGGCTTAGTTTGCATACTTATGAATTTGTTATTTGAGTTCTTATGCACACGCTTTATTTCTACAGGGTCCACAATTGTCATTGGTCCTGAGGAAGGCGGTCATCATTTCTTTACATCCCGATACGCCATTATGATTTGATTTTCCTGGCGTTGACACTTGACAATTATGAATATAATTGATGTCTGTTTCATGTATTATGTTATTGTCTTTTCACGCATGTATAGGTTTTCCAAGTACATTATTAATTAATATGCATTAAATAAGCAGCATTTATGCTCAAATGATTTGGACTGACGTATCAGCGTTTTGGTTAATTAATTTTACGGTATATAATAAAAAATATATTTACACAAGTTCACCCATGTGTGTTGTGTTGTGCACACACTCTGCATTCTGTCAAGTGCCTGAATGTTTAAATAATTGGATTAATTTCAGATCTGCATGTTACATGCTAAATATAACAAGTTCTGATGGGAACAACCCCCTTGAATTACTTTGTCTCTCCAGCTCACATTATAGCGGAGGCTCTCTTGCTTTAGTATTTCTGCAACGTACCCCCTAGCACATCCCTCTGTGGAACTCCTAGCACTTACCCTTGCTCCCTCGCCCTTCTCGCTCCCTGCACTTGCACGTTCCGAATGCTCACAGGGCCAAGTAGGACCACCTCTTTTCTTTCTTTTCATTGCTGTTATATTTGCCTTTCGATCCCATATTCCCACCCTGTTGCCCTGTGACTGCTTTGAAACACAATTTGCTTGATGTATAAGCGCCTTACAAATGCTAAATAAATTGGTGTCATTTAGAGTGCACAGAGGTAAAAGTAGTGGAGAACAAAGGTTGGAGAAGGTTAGACTGGAAAGTCTTTTGAGATTTCTAGTGTTGATCTCTAGTCGCGAATGCGCACAGATCTTTGTACATGTAACCAGGAGTAAGAGATCAAAGGGAATGAGATGGTGATCAGATCATGGTGTAAAGTTAAAGGAGGACCTTTCCTGTACTTTTTTTTCCAACAGCTGTTAGCAGGAATGCACATGTCACTTTTTGACTGTCCCGTTTCCAAACCACAAGGCAGCTGCTGAGAGGTGTTGGTAGGCAAGCACAGTAATGTCACATGTGTCCACCATCCTTTTCTAGCATAGAACATTGTGAACAGGGGGGTTCTAATTAGCAGCCTTCACTTTCAGAGATCGAGATATTGGAATTATCAATAAAAAACAACAATGCTCAAACTGTACCACCAACACAATGTCATTCGGTCTCAGTTCGATAAGGAACACCTGCAAGTGTGTAGGGTCAGGCGGGCAGCACAGTCTGTACCCTTTTCAACGGCTTTGGTCAGCTGCGAGGAACCACTTAATGCTGCCTGTGCCGTGTAGGAGGCATATGTACTTGTCCTGAGTGACTGATGCGCTCCTGCCTATGCTTTCTTTTAAGGTAGAATCTGTTTTCGTATCTACTTTATCCTTTACTGCTGCTTCTTCTGGGGTGTGTGGTAAACCAGATATAGGAGACAGACGAGAGGACATGTTTAAACACTTTTATTTGATATGAAAGAACCTTCTCTAACCCCTACCACAATGATGAGACCCCTGCTCTGAAAAATGGGTGCTTCTGAAGACGTTGAACAAATAAACTCTGTCCTCTGTGAAAACCTAAGCTATCCTAACATCTGTCCTACCACTATGAAAAAAAGTATTTTCCGGCTCCTGATTTGGTAGTTCCAACAAACAAACAAAAAAAGTTCTATATTACAGTCTCTTTCAGCCCTTGGCCTAGTGTGTCCAAATTCACCCTCACTTGGTTTCTCTTTGTCGGCCTCTTGGCTTTGGACACAGGTTCACTCTCCTGGCTTCTTTGTCAGCCTCTTGGCTTTGCCATTATGTGTTACACACCTCTTTGCCAGTCTTTGGCCTTGCAGCACTGTACCCATTCATAAAGTTCACTGTGGTGTTGTGGTCTGGTTCATGCCCTACCTTTTTATTATACTCTTTCACACTTGTGGGCTTTTATGTAGGTTGCTGTAAGAACACGCTGGACAGCTGGGTGCCTCAACAAAAAAATAGTCTTTTATTGACTTAAGAGTAAAAAAAAAAATGGGTTCAGATGGTTCCCCTGCAGATAGTCTAACTAGACTTTGGTAGTCTAGAGCAGTCTGGACCTCCAGTCCTTCAACGAATATGGATGGACTCTGGACCTAGTCCTCGTAGTCCCAACGATGCTCAGCAGCTCTCTCCTCGCCTTCCAGCCGGTTCTGAAACAGAACGGAGAAGAATCCGTCAGTCCTTTCTTCCTTTCTGCTTTAAATAGTCCTTTCTTCCTTTCTGCTTTAAATAGGGGCTGGTGTGTCAGTGGCCCATTAGAAGCCACCATGCTTGGTAGTCTTGATAAGCCCCCCAATCCCTGCCCCCTTGTTTCCGACGTGAAGATGGCCACAATGCCTCCCGTACTCAAGGCTGCAAGGACTCTGTGTGTGATGTGCTAATTACAGAAAGTAAGTCCGTGTTTTTCAATGCTCGAATGGGAAAATAAATCACCATCTACGGGAGTGTTCTCTTTATGTATGATTTAAGGGGTTCGGTGAATCAGAGATATTTCTTTCCGCCTCCTCCTTCCATACCTCAAAAGTCCTCTGTGTCACGGCTTTGCGACCTTGCACGTTGTTACTTTCCGCGTTTATGACCGCAGGGTCTTTTGGAAGGTTGTTCCTTTCCGGGTGCATTAACATGCCTGCAGGGTTCTTTGGAGCCGCGCTGCTGCTATTCACGTTTACCAAAACGTCCGTAGTAAACGTATCACTCATCCCGGCATTTTCGCTCCAACACATGTCAACTGCGTTGTTGTTCTCGCCCCTCCCTCATCCCCCGGTAAGCTGTCCTCTATCCAAGATCAGGTTGTCTCCCCAGGGAGTTGCGTAGCTCCACCATTTGCCCTCTTCTATCCCCCTGTTCACCGCCGTTAGCTGGCCATGTGCACAGGGTGCTTGACCTTCCATGGCCGCTTCTACGTTCCTGTTGGCATGTTTTTTTTAAAAATTATTTTTATTATTTTTTGAAAAACACCAATACTCAATTAACAAACAATTCCACAATGCATGTTACATTTATCAACCATCTAACACATTACTACTACCACTAACCCTCCCTCCTTAACTCAAGCTCACTTTCCCATGCCTCCCGCTGCAATGTCTTCCAGAGGTTCCCCTTCCTCTGTGTTTTCAGAGGATTCTTGTTCACTTGCCAGTCCTGGGTAGACCCCCCCCCCCATTCAGTGTGGCTATTAGGAGTCTCCAGGCCATTAAGGTTTCCCTCTCCTCCTCTCCACCGCTAATGGTCGCCTCATTCCACACCGCTGTTTCCGCCTCTGCCCATTTCAGGAGGTCACTCCACCACACTTCTATTCTGGGCCTCTGGCTCGTCTTCCAGCCCATAGCTATCCTGCGCTTGGCCAGTATATAAGCCAGGTCCTTGAGTTTGCTTACGCGCCCCAGACTACGAGGTCTCGTGAAGCCTCCCACCATACAGCACGGGGTTGGGTTTTCCATGGGCCGACAGGCATTACGCCATACCTTCCAGCCTAGTTCCAACAGCCTCGCTCGCCCTTTCAGTTCTGATTTGGACACCCATATGATTTCTTTCAGGTAATACGGAGCACATTCAGACCTCATCAATCTGGACTCTGCTGTGGGGTCTTCCATTAACCATCTACCCACATACTGTAGTTGACTAGCCAAGTGGTACATCTCAAAGTTGGGCAGTTTGATACCCCCCTGTCATAAGTATTTTGCAATTTCCATAAGGCTAATCTGTTTCTGGAGTTGTGCCATATAAAACCTCTGCATAAGCTCAGTAGTCTACCAAAGAATCGCTTGGGTATCATATAGGGGATGTTAAGTGTAATAGCCTGGGCAATGCTACCTTTTTCAACAGCGCCACCCTCCCTACCATTGCCAGGGGGAGTTTTTCCCAGAATCTCATGCTCTTGTCCAAGTTTGCTACCGCCCTCTCCGTGTTATGTATGTGTTCGTCTTCCACTCTGTGATATATATCAACACCCAAGTATCTGAAGGTGCTGGTTACCCAGGGTATCTGTAACACTGGTAGGTCCTCCCGGAGAGTCCCTTTGTATCGACCCAGGGGGAACAGACAGGATTTCTGGGGATTGACCGCAATCCCAGAGAGTGACACGAATCGCTCCATTACTTCAAGGATATATTGCAAATTTTCCTCCGGGTATCTCAAATATAACAGTATATCATCGGCATACAGCGAAATGAGGTGTGGTCCCCCCTTAGTGTGAATTCCCACAGGTTCATATTGTTGTCTCAAATATATCGCTAGGGGCTCCAATGCAAGGATGTACAGCATCGGAGACCAGGGACAACCCTGTCTGGTGCCCCTGCTGAGCTGCCATCTGTTCGAGATAATCGCCCCTGACTTGACTCTGGCTCGCGCGGAGCTGTATGACCGTTTAGCCCATAGTAGATACCCGGGCCCTATTCCGTACCCTTTCAGGGCAGGCAGCAGCCAAGGCCATCTAACCGAGTCAAAGGCCTTCACTGCGTCTAATTAGGCAATTGCCGCTTTTTGCGTGTCCTGTTCAGCCTGTTCAATGACATGATGGAGCCTCCTTAAGTTGTCAGATATATTTCTGTGTGGCATGTATCCGTTCTGATCCGGGTGTATAAGTTTGCTCATGACTTGTCTCAGTCTGTTGGCCAGTACAGCCCTAAGAATCTTGCTATCCTTATTTAACATTGAGAGCGGTCTACACGACCCGCAGTCCGTACTAAGCTTGTTGGGTTTGAGAATTGGGATAATAATAGCCTCTCTGAGGGTTTCCGGTAAACTCCCAGCCTCCAACGCCTCGTTCAACATATCCAGCATTGGGTGGAGTACTTCTGCACTATACGTTTTATAAAATTCACTAGGCAGCCCATCCATACCCGGGGCCTTGCTGGTGGGTAGTTTCTTAACCACTGCTTCCAATTCCTCTAGCGTTATCGGGGCATCTAAATTCTCTCTCTTTTCCACACTTAGCTTTGGTAGGCCTATATCTTCCAATGTTTCTATAATCTTGCTCGCTTCCCTGCTTTCTACGTCTCGATACAGATGTTGGTAAAATTTAAGAAACCCATCATTCACCCCCTCTTGGGTGTCTAGCATTTGGCCACTCTCCCCTTTTATTGCTCTGATAGCTGGTCTGGGCGTTTCTTGCTTGTACAGCCATGGCAGTAGCCTTCCCGGCTTATCCCCTCCCGCGTGTTGTTTTTCCGTATATTTCTTATAGTTCAGGTTACATAATCTCTCCCAGAGCCTTCCACATTCCTGCTGTAGCGTACTTGTGGCTTTGGCGGTTTCCGGGGAGCTATTAGTCATAATAGCTTCCAGTTCTTTTTCTGCTTTTTGTAGTTCCCGGATTATGTCCCCCCTGGAGCCCTTTGGATTTTGATATAGCTGATCCCCTCACCACCACCTTGAAAGCCTGTAACAGGGTACCCGCCAACAGCACACTTACGGTGTTTCTCTCAAAGTATTCAATGATATCTTCCCTAAGTCCTTTCTGAACACTGTATCTCTCAATGCCTCGGCCCTGAGCTGCCATGTGGGGATCTTCGCTTTGGGAGGCAAGTATTGCCATCTCAAAATCAGCGGCGAGTGGTCCGAGAGGACCCTCGCTTTATATTTCAACTGCGCTATTTCCCTGGCCACTTCGTAGAGACAAACATATAATCCAGCCGCGTTTATAGATTTTGTGGGGCCGCGTAATGCGAGTACTGTCTATCCTGTGGGTGGCGTAACCTCCATATATCCCCCAGTTGGATTTCCCCTAACAGGATCTTTAAAGTTCTGGCTGCGGGGGTGGGTTGACTTAATTTCCCGTCTGATCTATCCATCGCTGGGTCCAGCATACAGTTGAAGTCACCCCCGCCCCATATAACAATCCCTCCCAGGTACGGGCTGACTTTACCATACAGGGTCTTGAAATAGGCTACAGTATCCTGGTTGGGTGCGTATGTATTGATGATAATCACTTCCGTATTTTCAATCGGTCCCCTTATCGCAACCATCCTCCTATCTGGGTCTCCTGTGGACGGGAAGGGTACATGCGGAGCAATCCAAGTGGTCAACCCTCTAGCGTATGCGGAGTATGTTGCCCCAAGAGTGGTCCCCTTCCATTTTCCTCGTAGCATCTGCAGTTTATCTTTTGTGAGATGGGTTTCCTGCAATAGGGCTATATCTATTTTCTGCCTCCTCAGGTACATTATTATCTTGTTTCTTTTTAGATAGCTGTTAAGCCCCCTGACGTTCCAGTTTACTATTCTAAGGTCTCCCATTCCTCAGCCATAACCAGTTCCATTCCTGACCTCTCTTGTCCTCCGTGTCACGCGCAGTAGCACATGGGTGTATGCTCGTTCCCCAACTAACTTCACTACAAACTCCCCAACCCCCCACCCCCAAAGCCCCACCCATCCCAACCCCAACTGTTGCCCAGCTCCATCCCTGGATCTCGGGCGACCCCGCATTTGGCCCTCTTCTGGCTAACCCGGTACTAGGAGCCCAGCAGGGGATTACCGTACTACTGGTAGCCCAACTAACCTATCTATTGGGGTATGAGTTTGGGTCCCCCACACCTCCCGGCCTAATGCCACATCCAGTACTGCCCGCCGTCATCTAGCATCACAGGTCTATAATCCAGTCCCAGCATCACAGAATATACAGCACCTCGAACTCCGGAATCAGGGCCTCATTTCTCCGTGTCACACTCCTTCTGGTCATCTGTCCCCATTGGACAAATCTGTGCGTCCAGCCACGCCATTGCATCCTCAGGGGTCTCAAAAAATATTGCTCGGTTCTTGTGGAACACTTTCAGCTTTGCCGGGTACATCAGCATGTACTTGTGGCCCGCTTCGCGAAGCCTCTTTTTCACTGATCCGAAGTTCAGTCTCCATCTTTGCACCCGGAGTGTGTAGTCCGGGTACGTGGTGATAGACGCGGATGACCTCTGTATTGTGCTGCCTTTGAGAAAGTGTTCTAGAATCTTTTCTCTGTCGTGATAATTCAATATCTTGGCTATGATAGGTCTCGGGGGAGCTCCCGGGGGTGGAGGGGAGGTCTTCTCATCAGAGCTCTATGCGCTCTCTCCACTGCAAATCCTTGGGTGAGTGCTCCACCTTGTATTTCTTGTAACATGGTCTCGACATACTCCATGGGGTTCGGCCCTTCCGCTCCCTCTGGGAGTCCCACGATGCATATATTATTTCTTCGTGCGCATCCTTCGGCTTCCTCGGCTCTATCTTCCAAGTTATTTACTCGTTGTCGTAGCGCATGGATCTCTGAGGCGTGTGACGCGCAGGCAGTCGTGTTCGTTTTTACTTCCTTTTCCAGCACGCCTGTACGCTCCGCTATTGACCTTGCATCTTGTCTGAGTAGGTTGACATATATCTGCACCGCATCAATTTTAACCTCCAAAGTGGCCATGGCCGCCTCCAGTTTCGTTTCCCATGCCACTTTCAGGTCTGCAATAGCTTCCAGAATCTGTCAATCTCCAGGTGCTGGTGACGCATCTACTTGAGCGCTTCTTTCTTTGATCCTGGCTCCCTCTGTTATTTGTGGTGTTTTTGGGAAGTCTTACATTGTGGGTTGCTTCCCCTTTGTCTTGGGCAGAAGGCGTTGCAGTTCAAGGTGGTTGGGGCCAAAGCGTCAAATGTCTGCGCTTACTCTCCTTTCTAGCACCAGATTCAGGTTATGGGCCACCTGCTGCGCAAGTAAGGGGCAGGATGCTTCTCTCAAGCTGTAGAATGCTTGGGCGTCCCCCCAAGTTCCTAGATTCCCCAGCCTGTGCTGGCCTCGTCCTGGTTGCTTCGGAGTGTTCGTGCTCTGAATCCCAGTTGCCCGTGTTCCTCGTTGCTCCCGGGAAAGTTGTCCCTCCCAGCCAGCATCGATGGTAGTCTACATATGTCCTGGGGCACTGTATTCTGCGGCCTCCACGTGTGTCCGTACAGGCGTCAGCCTCATTTGTTACTCCGGAATGTCATGTTCCAGCCACGTTCCCGCCTTTGCATGGAGCACTGGCTGTACCTTATGTGGGTGTGCCCATATGCAGGGGGCCCCCAGGCAGTGGCACCACTGAGCCTTTGTGTTCCGGGGCCACCGACCAGTATAATGCGTCTTTGTGCCCCTATGTATATCCGGATAGGGCTGTAAGTTTATGTTACGTTGTCTGCGCCCCACAGCTGTATTGTAATCTGCTGCATCCGGCGTTGAGCTCATTTATCGTATCAGCGGGTTTCCTTTTCGGTTCATTCTATGTGCAGCAGTGTTGTTGTTGTTGTGTTAATGTCAGCGCCCAAACGTGATTTTCGAGCACCGTGATGCAGGGGCTCCAGCTGCCTCAATTAGTAGTGCCAGCATTCACCTGGCTCCCGTCGAGCCGCATACTGCAAGTGGCAATGCAAACTCACCCCGGGGGCTCACCTCTGCAAGCCTGCGCGCATATGCCAGCCCCGACGTTCTAAGCTGATATGGGGCGTGCGCATCTGCGTCGGAGCCCGAAGTCACGACTCTGTGCAGGCTCCGATCACATTGCGGTATGGGGCTGACTCGCGCCTGTGCAGCAGTTACCAGTGTGCGTGTCTGGACTCACCATCGGGCACACAGCAGTTCCCCCAGTCCTCCGGCGGAGGTCCATGCTCGTTCGGTATCGGAACGTTTGGTCCTACGAGCCCTTTGTTCACCGGGCGGCCATTTTGTCACAAATCCTGCAACATTGTATTACGTACCTCTCAGACAACTTCTTTAGTACGGCATAGATTCAGCTGCGGATCGTACGCAGCTTGCATTCCCATTAACGCGCTTGCCTTCAAAGTGTGTTTTCTGTAGATTAGGCGGCAGGCATCTTCAGGATGATGAGCGGATCCTTGGGAGCTACGGAGCAGCTCAGCCTCTTACATGGCTAGTTGGCCACGCCCCCCTCCCGTTGGCATGGTTATTCAGACCCGCTGCTCTATCGGTCTTACAATTGCTTTCAATTGGTCACTTTTCGTTTTCTTTCATCCGTTATTCGCTTTGCCCATATTAATTATGTATAACTTTGTTTTGTTTTCAGTTTTCTTTCAGTTCAGTATTCAATATATATAATTCAGTGTTGCAAGTTTTCAAAGTTCAGTGTTCGATATGTATATTTTAGATTTACTTCGGGTTTTCATTCAGTTCGGCATTCAATTAGAACTATACATCAGTTCATTACCTATGTGCAACCTTCTCGAGGCGCCCAGGCTTTGAGTGACCTCCTCGACACTCAACGGATCTCAGCATCCTCTCCGGCGGCTTCTGCTGCCTTCGCTCTGCTTTCCCGGTCGACGGGACATCCTCTGTGTTGGCACATTTCTGAGAATTTTCCCCAATTCCCTCCACCTTAGAGACCCCCAGCAACTTTGTGGTGACTGGCCGGCTGACTGTCCGGCAAGGACAGCTGGGTTGGAATTAATGGGAGAGAACTGAATAAAAGGTGAGGCTAATGTATTCTAATTGCCTGATAAATTAATAATTGTTTATTCAAGAAACCTTGTGTGTCAGAGTTTATTTGAATACTTGTCACTGTGAATCTCTGTGTAACTCCCCTACAGCTCACATTGACCCCTCTTGAGATAAGCCTGGCTGCTCAACATGCTACTAAAAATGTGTAGCACAAGCTTATACCAAAGGTTGTGTTTCTTATACCTGTAGTCAGAGTAGTTGTGTGTAGTGCACCCAAAGGGTACTGCATACAAACTTTGCCTAACACTCTGCAAGCCCCGCTTGTATTCCGGGTGTTCGCCTGCACAGGCCGGTGGGTCTGCCTACCCTGGCACAGTCGCGGGCGGCGTCCCTTCTTATCTGCTTGGCCGTAGGATCAGCAACACGCTTCCCAACACTGAGGCCCCCACACCTAGGTTAGTCTAACTGCTTAACTAGCCTGGGGCTCCACAGGTCCTCTGGGCATAGGCCGGCATCCTGGCTTCCTCGCAGGCCCCACCACAGCTTCCTCTTCATGACACTGGTCACCTGCTGGTCTCTCCCACACAGGTCTGCCTGTTGCTCCCTCTGCTGTTTCACAGATTTCCCTTTATACACCAGCAACCACTTGACAGGTTGCAGGTGTGGACTAGTTAGACTTACATGACCATAGTTAAAGGGACGTGCCTGACCCTCATATCCCTCTGCAGAAGTATTCCTCGTCCCAATGCCAAAGTGGTAAAATTAGTTTGTGTTCATTGCTCTTAGTTGCCTCTTACTCGCCCCAGTACCATCAGGTGTTAAATGTGGGGAAATGAGGGGAGCTGGTTTTTGTCATGAACCCAATGAGAACACATGGCACACCCTCATATGGCAATGTAGGAAGGGACTGGACATTCAGGATGGCTGGCTGGCGCAGGCATTTATTAGGAAGCTACTATGACCCACACCAACATGGCTGCCACGTTAGGCCGTGCTGTGGAACTCGAGATGGCCTCCAGCTAGCCCGTGAGCCTGGGATCCCTGGTGGTCTAGTTTTACAGGGTTCAGCCCAAGGCTATAAAACCACGCCCCGGGCCACACCCTTTGCTTAGCCTTTCTTCTGCTACCAGCAAGAGCAGTGTAATGCTTACCGCTCCTGTTTCCACATGCATGGAGACTTTTACTTACCGGTGCATGCCCAAACTCATCTGCTTTTGGAACCTGTCTTTGCATCCATACTTACCTGGAGACTTCATTGACCGCGCTCAGTAGCAGCCTCAGTTCTTGATACTTACTTAAAATCTTCATCGATCGGGAGCTGCTGCAACTGCAGCTCCTGAAACGGAGAAACTACAGTAAGAGTCTGAAGTTTAAAGTCAATGCCCACCCGATTTCCCCATTGAGAACTCACTTACCAGAACAAGCGGTCAGCTAGCTAGAATCCTGCTTGGTTGCCACTTCAATCATTCTTTGTGCCTCGGCCCAATCTGGTACAGCGTTTGGCATGATCCACGCCTGCAGAAAGGAAAGGAGAAAGATACTTGTTAAAGCGCACCTTGCCACCAGACAAGAACGAACCATACCAAACCATACCATACCAAACAAGCCGAGCTTCGTGCCGCAAGCTGCAGCGCTATACAAAGACTTCAGCACCCTCACAATCTCATGTGCTGCAGCTGCCCTCGGCCACTACTCCCAGTGAAGCAACTGGAGTTGAATGCTTACCTAGCACATTCAGCCTTTCTTCTTCCAAACAAGGTGAGCACAACCGCCTGTGCGCCAGCCAGCATAACTAAGGGATAGATAAGGGGGAGGTGGAGGGAGAGGCGGGAAACACATACTGAATACCTGTACTTACTTGTCCTTAGGTCTCCATCCAGGCCCCCTCGCACACCTTACCAGAGGCTCAGAATCCTACCGGGACACTCCCAACCACACTGGGATACAACTCTTCAGGGGGGACAGTGGGGAAGGAGTGTTTTGGGTGTCCATCATAACCAGTCCATCCAGTGGGGACAATGCTTCGGAACAGACCGGACCAGGCACTCCTGCAGGGCACCAGAGGTAAGCGTTACAGTTCTCTATAAAGGCCGGGTTAGGGTAGGTTCATCGTCAATAGGGAAAGGGGGATACCATGTCTAGCCCACCTTACCCTTTTCCTTTTTACCTTCTTTCTGATGCTTCTGGACTGGTGATACCTCATGTCCTTTTCCTGGTTAAGGGACATGGGTAACAATACCCCATAACTGCCTCTGGGATAGAGGATTCTTCATGAAAAGGAAATGTGTAATACTGCGTCTCACCTGAGCATGTCTCAGTACCCAAGGACCCTCCACCCAGGTGATCCTCCCTCACTTCTCCACCCCCAGGTGATGCCCTTTCCTTAGCCACCTGAGAAGAGGATCCAAGGGGAGTAGATGTGAGGAGGCCCTCGGGTTTCTCACAGGACATTAATTCTATTGGGCGTTACGAATTCCTTTAGGATCTCTTCTTTGACTTCTGGTGTTATTTTTACTAAGTTGTTTTGGTGGATGGTACTGTCTGTGGTCTGGTCAACTCCCTTGGCTAGGACCTTTCTGTCCAGATGTCTTTGCTCTTTATCCATATCTAATTCTGATGAGGACAAGGATGAAAAGGTGAGCTGGTCGATGAAGTAGGAGAGGCCTTTGTCCCCTTGTTTCCTGTTCCTTGTCCCCTTCAGACTTTTTTGACAAATTGCATAGTTCTTTCTCAGTCTTTTTAGAATCTCTTTTTTTCCTGAGAAGAGGAGGAAGAAGTAGAAGATTGTGCTTCCTTTTATGGAAGGTATTTCTGGAGCTCATTCTGTAGCTGTAATTTCTGGAGATTCTGTAGCTGTAAAGTATGTTCCAGCAATAACAGTGCAACTCTTCCTAGCACTCGTTAAATTAAACGTGCATCATTTTATGGTATTTTTTTTAGCGCAGACCTAGCTTCGGGAAGCAATGAAGTGCATGTGTTGGCGTGCATCGTCCCAACGAATGATGGCCACTTCATTAAAAGAACAAAATAAATCTTTATTTTTGTTCTTTTCTCCAAGAGAGACGAGATGCATTCCGTTTGGAATGTGTGACGTAGCGATGGAATTTGTCCCTTCTCCGCAAGGGGAAGCCACCCCTGTGAGGCCCGGGAGGTGAGCACACTCTGCAATACACTCCCTAGGGTTAGAGGCAAGTGGGACCTTCCCGGGAGAGGCTTTCCCTGATTCAAGAAGTCACGAGAGACCATTTGTGGATTATGTATTGAGGATAATCATACAGACTGGAACTAGAAGTACCCTCGGGAGAAGGGAGTAATTCTCTTGACTGAAGTTCGTTTTCGAAGTGGTAGGGTCAGTTAGGGTAGCTTTTGGACAGCAGCCTTATTTCTTTGGACATTCACGACTGATAAACAAGCACCTTAGTACCATAGGTAGGGACCGTCCATAGTAATAGAGAAAGTTAGGCCTTATAGTGTTACTTTATTAAAATATTGTGCATCATGTCCTCAGAGGCTGTGTCCTTCTTCTGACTCGCCACATATGCTACTGCTGCACTGCCCTCTTCATTATGCTCGGCAGAACACTTACCTTCCAGTGCGTTCTGCATTGTATTTTACCATGCTGTCTCATGGTGCTAACCCCATTGGGGTCCCTCCTCTGCTCCATACTTACATGCTGCACATCAGTCTGGGCCCTCTGTCCTGTGGGATTCAAAGGCACCCCCTGAAGAAGTGCACAGCTACTTCTAATTTTCATTTGCCCAACTGAGCTGCCTAGCATGATTTTTATAATGTTATAAACTAGTCCTCTCTGCTAGCAATGGAATAGTCATTTAAGTCTCATTACCATTTGCACGCAGAGTAATGTTCTTTTATGTTCATGTTTGCACAAACTATACAGTCTTTTGAAAGGCCTTCCACCCCCAAGGTGCTTCAAAACCATAGCAGTGGCAGTACGGACTATACAAATAACATATCACTGGAGACCAACTTGGGAATACATGTCTCTCTGATGCATTGTACCCCATGTGCGGCAAAACCAGCATCTGTGAGTTACTAGATGAGGGGACAGGGCTAGATGGTCTGTCAACTCCAGTCGATTACCATAAGCAATAGCTAAGGGTTATGGGAGGCAAGAACCTTGGTTTAGAGAAATACCTGATATTTGGGGTCCATTTTGCCTTGCTTAGCATGCTAGTTGGAAGACTGAGGGATACCTCAAAGGTCATTCTACCATGTGCAGGTGCTCTATTTAGTGTCCTGTTGGAAATTTTGCCCACCAGGGCAGTGCTTGCCTTGCGCAGGGCAATAAAAGCGTTTGTCAGGCATTGGTCGGGGCAGGGGCTACAATCATTGGTCATTTCGACCAGCGGGCTACCTTGCTGCTCATTCAAATGCTCTTTACATAAACCCAGAAAAAACCAACATAATCTGCTTTTCCAATGCTAAAACACTATATTGTTTTGTATGGAAAATCGGAGAAAGTAAACTATTGTTAATCTGCAGCTTCAGATTAGCTGTGGTGCAGCTTGACATGTTGTCTCTGCTGTTAGGTCCTCTCTTCTAATCTTTCTTTGTCGGTGGCTGGAGTGCCAGTATACTGGTGTTCTGTAGCTCCGGTGATAAATGCTTTCCTTCAACCTGTTTGTTGCCTGTGGCAGAAGGCCCTGGATGAGTGGACCTGGGTGAGAGGACCTTAGCAGCCTGGTCGAATTTAGGAGCCTCAGGTAACCAAAACCATCCATGTTTAGAGCACCCAGCCACGCTCCAAGTTCCTCCCTTGCCCTGAATTGGGCTGCTCGGCCACTGCAGCCCTTGCCCCCTGCCGTTTCCAAATTGTGCAGTGAGTGCATCGCACACCTTGCAGGAGGAAACTGATACGGTTGACTGGTAAGAACTGCATGGGGGGCGTCGGCCTGAATTTGTTTTTTGAGTGTTGGTGCTTGCTTGCTCTTAGAGCAGGATACCAAAGCAGGAGTGTGCAGAGTGTTTGTTGGTGTTTTGGGTCAGTGGACCCCACCAGCAGCTTCGGATCAACTGGAGTTTCAGCCTGGTAAGACCTGCCAACAGCCTCTATTCTCTGCTATTGTCTACATTGTGGCACAAGCTGCTAAGCTTGCTGCAGTGGTAGATGGTGTCATTAAAACTATGGGGACTCTTGCTACCCTGCCCACTGTTCGCCAATATGGGGTACAATTTGACTCAAATTCTTTCATCGTTAATGAGGCTGCCCCGCTGGTTTGCAACGGTGTGCTCCGAAGCAACTTAATATCCGATAAGGAGCTTGTTATGGAGTCCGGTGACATCCACATTGATCATCAGAACCACGGTAAAGTCACTGAAATTGATCTTGGTAGGGATAAGGACATTGAGGAAGTGGTCGATGCCGAAGCAAATAGCCTCAAACGAAGAGTTTTCGTTTTCAAGACTGGTACCTAGATCTTTCCCACATAAGACGTTACAAATTGGGAGCTTGATGTGTAAGTTGCCGATTAGGATTACTGATTTCTTTTCCCTGTTGGCAAGGAGGTTGCTCCGCGAGCCATGTGGCCTAATTGCAACGTAAGTTCCATTGACTTGAGTACCCAATTAATGGCAGAACATTCGGCACCCGCCCCATGTTTGGGTTCAAAATTAATTGCGCCTAGAAACACTTGTGTATAGGCATGTTATAAATGACTTGTATCATATTATTGAGACAGTTGCATGTGCCTTGGGGGCCCTGGCCTTTGACGTTCAAGTCCCAGTCCCTGGGAGGCTGCTCTGGCCCTGGGTTGGGATCAGGAGGACCAGGGCCAGAACTCTCTGGGAATTCTGAATGTGGGACGAGTGCGGTCACTTTGGCAGCAAAAGTGGTTTTGGCTTTGGTTTCGTCTTTGGCGAATATGAATGCCTTGGTCGACCATGTGGTTGTGTTATGGATTATGGATAATGGACACCTGGCCTGGTAAGACAGTTGGTCACACATCAGTCGACTTTACAGATGAAACGGTCAATAGCAAGTGGCTGCAAATGTTAGTTGAATAAAATGCACACGCTTCCAAGAGGCCAGGAAATCGTAGCTTCCCCCTCGAGCAGAGAAACCTAACCGCAAGTAACCACTTCCTGTCTTAAACGGTACGTAGAAAGGTAAAGAGATGCTTTTTACACCATTTGGATCTGATAAGCAGTCAAAGGACAGGAAGCACCAATAGACACTAAATACACACGCACAATTAAGAGTATGTGGAAGCAAGTGAAATGCGTTACCCCTTCAGAAGCCCAGTTAATCTAATGGAGTTTGAAGTTGTGTGGAAGCAATTGACATGCTTTAACCGTGGAGGAGGAGTAAGGGGTGGAGGAGGAGTAAGGGGTGGAGGAGGAGTAAGGGGTGGAGGAGGAGTAAGGGGTGGAGGAGGAGTAAGGGGTGGAGGAGGAGTAGGGGGTGGAGGAGGAGGAGTAGGGGGTGGAGGAGGAGGAGTAGGGGGTGGAGGAGGAGGAGTAGGGGGTGGAGGAGGAGGAGTAGGGGGTGGAGGAGGAGGAGAAGGAAGAGGAGGAGGAGGAGGAGGAGGGGATGGAGCAGGAGGAGGGGATGGAGCAGGAGGAGGGGGTGGAGGAGGAGAAGGAGGGGGTGAGGATGGGGAGGGGGATAAGTAGGGGGAGGGGGAGGGAGTGGAGGAGGAGAGAGAGAGCAAATAAAAAAAATATATATATAAGCAGGCCCAGCTGGACAGGAATCCGTGGTCAGTTCATGTGCAGCACATCTTGCTCTAAAGCGTGAGTAAACTTGAAGGATTTCTATTTGCATGTGATGCAGTGGCTGCTCTAACGATGCCCACAAAGACTTTTACTCCAGTTAGTTGCTTCAGGAACTCAAACATTAGCCGATCCAAGAATGGTGGGAGAGGACATTAGGTCCTTTGATGATTTGGTTGCAGGGACCCATTTAAAAGGAATGACCAAGTGTGAAACTGACTCGATGGAAATACTGAAGGCGGTGAAAGCCAATGCAGCGCCATTCAGCAGCTAGCAAAAGAATTTAGAGTTTGCCCTACAGAGGGATATGAAGCATCTATGATACAGGGGCCAGGATCATATTTGGGTCCAGCAGGTCAGGAGGGCCCTCTTCCATATCTTGAGCACATTGATAGTCCATCTTATCTTACTAATTTAATTGAGGAATCTCTGGCATATAAGGGACCACTGGTTGCGGCCATGCCTATCATAGAAGCTGACACATGCCCTAGGATTGTCCTTAGCAGAAAGCAAAGAAAACTTGCTGCAAAGGCCCAAAAAAGAAAGTACCATCAGGCCAAGAATCCTAATTTACTGACGAAAAAGGGTCCGAATGATTTTCTACAAAATAATCACAAATCCACCCTGTCAGGTAATATCCCTGTTGTTGGGACAACCGAGGAAGATGTTATTGATCTCCAACAACTGGATTTAGAATCCAAGGAATTATTGAACTTGGAGGGCCCGTCTACTGCAGCTATAGGTGCCGCCAAAGGGAAAGCAACGAAGAAACCCAAAAGGAATGGTCTCCAAGCTTTTGGTAGCAATGATACTGTGGATGTGGGACCAGAAAAGAATGCTTCCCCTGGCTTAGGTACCCACAAACAATCGAATCATTTGAATTTTTATCCAGCCCTGCATATAAAGAAAGCATGTAATATAATTAAAGGAGGTGTGAGCACTAATGCTGTGCACCAGTTAACTAAGGGGAAAGAGAAGCTGGCTCCAATTTACAATGTAGCTAACGGCGCAGCGAGTACCGCTCCCCTGGGAACTGCTGGTGTGGCAGCCGTAGCCGTTTTTTTCTTTGCTTCCCCCTAAGGGTTTTGAGTATACTCAATACTCACGTAAGTGCAACTTCTAGACTTAATGGGCAAAGATGGGTGGATTACTTTCTTACATGGGATATTCAAATAGTGCCCTCTAATTCAGGGAGGACACGTGGACACGTGGTGCTTGCCGCTCGCAGATAATTATTTCTTTGCCTCCACTACTCTCTTGCCTAATATCGATGGTATGTTTATATGTGATCTTGCTAAAGGGGATCATTTAGCTTTGAAGCTTACCCTGAATGAATGCATAAGGCGTTTCCCCTCTAATCCTTCATTAAGCTTAGTTGTCAATGCTCGAACCGCCATATCAGTGAGGTGGGACTATAATACATGTCATAGGTTGGCTGTTTACTTAAGTTAGGACCCCTTGCTTGTTCTTTCAGATTACCGTCGAGGTGCTGACTGTATTTTTGCCGAAAGACAAAATAATATGCGAATTCGGCATCATATACTGCAGCTGTTCCAGAAAACACGAAACATAGTGCCTAGTCATCGCCATTCGTATAATCTTACAGTGGTGAAGCTGCGTAATGCAAAAAGAAAATAGCTTTGAGTGCTGTCCTTGGGAAAATTTGATTGGGCCACTTACCATCATTTGAAACAAAGAATTAACCAACGCTATTGAAATCGAATAAAGATGATGAGGCATGAATTAATGCTGGGTGATAATCAAAAGATGTTTCATCACCTTTTAAACTGTGACACGAGACAGGTGTGGTCTATGCTGCGAGCCATGGCTGACCCTGGGGAGCCGATAAAGGAAGCTGTGGTTTCTGCTGCTACCTGGGTCAAATGTATACAAAATAAATACACACTACCCACACGATTTGCAACTACTGCAGTGTGCGATTTCCAATCTCTGATTTTGAGACGTTCCCCTTGGCTGACGGATGATATTATCAGGGCTATATTTGCTATGAAGAGTTCTCGGGCCCCCGGCCCGGATGGGATCCCGCAGTGTGCGATTAAGTCGGACCCACTTTTGTGGGGAAGGATTCTACAAACTAAATTTGACCGTATTTGCAAAAGGGGGCTGATTCCTTCATCTTGGGGTGTTGCCATCATTATCCCCATTTATAAAAAAGGGAGTTGGGACGACCCCAATAACTTTAGGCCAATAGCCTTGATGGATGCCTCCTCTAAAATATTCACTTTACTGTTACTTGAGACTCTTCAGCAATATATAGTCCATTTGGATTTACTCCCACGATCGCAAATAGGTTTTCGCAGACATATGGGATGTCCACTAAATGCCACCATTGTGGCCCATGTATATACCCAAACCAAGACCTCACATACTGGTCCAATTTACATGGCGGCGTTAGATTTGACTTCCGCCTTTGATCCGGTCATACGTTCGATCTTGTGGGAGAAAATGATTGCCATGGGTATCCCAAGCTACTTAGTGGCGATGATTGCTCTCATTCATCAAAATACCTACTATAAGATCAGGATGACTAAAGAGGGGGTTATGACGGATTTGATTCCAACTGCCATAGGACTCGAGCAGGGATGTAACCTGGCCCGCTATTCTTTTCAACCTATATATAGCAGATTTAGAATCAGCCTGGGAGGAGGCAGTTATCTTCCCGGTTAAGTTGGGCTAGCTAACAATAAATTGGTTGGGTTTTGCAGACTATCTTTTTATTTTTGGATCGTACTCCTTTTGGTCTACAGGCAAAAATAACCTTATTCCAGAACTATGCCTATAAAAACAACCTGGTAAATCCAGTTAAATCCTTTGTTGTCATAATTGCAGATGGGAAGAGAGCAACAGCTAAATTCACATGGACACTTAACGAGGTTGTAATACCCAATGTCCAGTCCATAAAATACTTGGGATATCAGCTAGCAAGCAATTACTCGGTAACCATGTGGAAAGAGGTAATTAATATAAAACTGAAACAAATGATCTCCCAAATGAAAATAATTTATTATCGATATAGTACATTTTCTCTATTACCATGCATACAGTTCTACCTATTAAAGGTGGAATCAATTATTTTGTATGCTTTGGATAGCTGCATGTTAGACATGGAGGATTTTCTGGATCATATACAAGGTCTATTGTGGAAAAAGGTTCTTGGGTTGGCAATGTCCATTCCTAACCTCTTAATTTGTCATGAATTGGGCATACTGCCCTTATCGGTCAAATGGCATTGGCGTTTGTTGAACGGTTATATCAAAATGTTGAGCCCCCCTAAACATTCTTTATATGAAGATCTGGCAGGATTACTAAGGGAGGGACAATTGCAGTCAATCATTCGATTCAAACATAAAATGAAACAAATCTTGGATGATGCTATGATTTGATAAAGATGAATTAGTGCTTGGTACTCCTGGGAGTAAAAGGAAATTCCAAACCTTTCATTGGTGTCTGTTGTTGGATAAAATAGGTCAGAGCAAGGCATTTTATGAGTATGCCAAATTCACTAGAAAACTCGCTGATCGTGCACGCTAGTTAGAGATTTTTCCATGCAGTAAGGCCAGAAAGGTCTACTTAAGATTTAAATTGAATCAGCTAAAGACCAATGAAAGACTCTTGCAATGGCGAAATGAAGAAGCTACTTTTATGTCAGGGAGATGCCTTTTCTGTTCCCAATTTAGCGATTTGGAAACCCTTAAACATCTGACCATGACCTGTCCTTTTTTTGATTCCCAGCGGGTGGCCATTTTTGGCTCATTTTGGTATTCCGATTCTAGTACCTGGAAACCATTGTTGTGGGAGAGATGTATGTGGGGTACCAGCCAGCGGCTTTTGATAAGGTTAACCCAACTTTTGAAAATTATTGATGAAGCATTGGTCACAAAAGCAGACAAAGATAGGTCTCAAACTTCCTACTCTGGCGAGGGGTGTCCTTATTGTTAAAGTTTCATCTTCTGGAATTGACTAAGAAACTATGATCTCTTAATGAATAATGTAATTAGATGATTCGATCAATTAAATGTTTTTATACTTATTAGGAATTGCAAATGAAAGGATTAATTTGACTTAAAACGATGATTATGACATACTGATGTGATGCTATAGGTATTGGTTATTTTTGTTTTGACATTGCTTTCGTATGAAATGGGAAGCAGTTTTTATATTCTGTCTGTAATGTTGAATTGTATTATGTGTGTTCTGAAAGATATTATATTGTAATTGTTTATATTAACTCCTATGTTTTTACGTACTTAAACACTTTGTAAAGGTTTTAATAAACCTTAAAAAAATATTTTAAAAAATTCTGTTAAAATTCTAGAGATCACTGGATGTTGGTTAAAGATTCCCAGGAGTGAAAGACTATGCTGTTTCTGTGGTGACCTCCATTTGGAGTCAGTACCTCACCTTCCTTTTGAATGCACTGCACTGTTTGATTTACATCAAAGGGTAATCCAAGCTGCTGGTGTTGATGCATCCATTGCATCTGAATATATGTGGAAAACATTTGTCTGGCCAAAAGGAAGGCTATATTATTCACTTCACTCATTCTAGAAATGTTACAGATTTTAGAGTGTTTGGTGTTATTTAAGGGTTATTTTTACTTGATAAACTGGTTTGTATGTATTCATAGTTAATTAAATTGTTAACTGGATTATACAAATGTAAAAGAATGTGTGTGATTTTCAAAACTACCAGTAATTAAATTCTATAGACTGGTGTGGATTCGTGGCAACAGACTTCAGATATAGATTTTCCCTTTTGTTGAACCTCTTATCTGGCAGAAAGTTTTAAACCTGCCCAATTGTGCAGCTATAACAACATTACGATTTGTGTTGGGTTTAGCCTCCTTGAATAGTTAGATAATATGGAGAAAATGATTACTGTATAGGGCTTTTTTAGATCCTCCTCCTATTACCCTTTTTAATTTTTAGAAGGTAATGCAACACGAAAAGGCTATATGAATAATGGTTCTTGCTGAACTGACTCTAGATCACTGGTCTTCAAACTTTTTTGGCCTGGGCCCTCCCCAGAGCAAAATTTGGGCTGGCCGGCCGCCCCCCCCCCCCCAAAAAAAGTGCCGGATGGACAGTATGTAGAAATGGCTATGGACTATTACGTGCTGTCACCACACCCTACTTCCAGTACAGACCATGGGCTCTCCCACCCTGCTCCCACCACTATCCCAGTGCTCCCGCCCATCCTGCTCCCACTACAGTCCCATAACACAAGCATACACACATCCATACACATATTTAAATAAAAAAGAAATCACCATAAACGTACCTTCTGCAGGGGCCTGCGCGTGGTTGCTAAAATGACCCACTCCAGGTTGCTCTGCCAGTATGTGCGACGAGGCGCAGGAGCACCCCCTCACACATACATACATACATGCAGTGCCCCAGCCAGCATTTCCAATGAGCTATGCAAGGCTGGCGGAGCAAAACGTCCCAGCGTTGCATGGCTCAGTGATCATGTGCGGCTGAGGAACTGAACTGTCAAAGGCAAACAGTGTTTCTCTTTGACAGTTCAGCCAGCACAGGAGCACTCCCCTGAGCCGGAAAAAGCAGCGGAGGAAGTGTTCAGTGTTTCACTGGGCTGGCTCCTCGGCTCCTCCATAATGGGTGAGGGGGCCAGTGGGTGGATGCCCCCTCACCCATTATGGAGGACCCGCCAGGCTTGGACTGGCCTATAGGGCAATAGTGCGATGATGTACCAAAAATGCAAGATGCTAGTGTAGGCCAATCAAAATGGGCCACTTTTTTGGCCAATGTGGGCCAGTTTGAGGAGTTACTGCACTATGCAGCTAGTAGTTTTAACCATTGTTGCTGAATAAATATTCTTTAAATATCACAATTTGTTTACATTTTAACAAAAAACACCCCCTTGGGTACTATTCAAACAGTCTCTGACTAAAGGACTGAATATTCATTTGCAACTGCTGGACACTTTTTCATTGGTGCCTAAGGCCGTTTAATGGTCCAGTGTGACCATGTGAGCCGCCCCTGCACATTTCCTCCAATGTGTTAAAATAAAAACTTTTTAAAAACATTTTTTTTAACATTTCATGTTGGGCTCTGGCGCCCCCCCGGGATGCGACTGCGCCACCACCCACCCCCGGGGGGGCGCACCCCACAGTTTGAAGACCTCTGCTATAGATCCTTTGGTGTTATTGGAGAATCCTAATCATGTCAAAATCTCTTTAATGATGGGATTGGTGTTTGATGTGATAAAATTAGAGAATATAAATTATTCTTCAGATGTTGCCTGGAACATAAACTGGGAGAAGTTGAGCAATATTCTAAAAAAATGAATCAGTATTCACTTTGGTGCTCCCCCTTTTTGAGATTTCGTTCAAATCTATTACCAAGAAGAGAAATTGAATCAGTTCGCGATACTACCAAAACAGATTCTAACCTGCGAATTTGGGGGTTTCCCCAGAAAGATGGAGTCTTACCTAAAGATCTGGAAGCTCTCCTGGGGCAAGTGTTGAAGAAACTCTGGGGCCCTGTGTTTCATCAGGAAATCTGCTTCGACAGGGTGCATGGAGGGGCTGGATCAGGTACATGCCCTTGCTCAGTGGTGGCTAAATGCCACTTCTATAGTGACAAGGAAGAGATACTTTGCAGGGTAAGACAAGTGGATGTCGTGGAATGGGAGTGGGCCTTAATAAGAATATTTTGGATATCTCTACTTACACCCTTCACCAGTGGAGAAAATGTAGGCTTGTGACAGTCTGGCTGCAGCTGCATTGAGTGCGATACCGCTTGAGGATCCCATTCGCCTCTCCTTTGCATATAGATGTGAACGTTACGAGGTCACACAAGGAGAGGATGCGGAACATCTACTCAAGGTCTTGTAGAAGGATGGGTCATCTCGGGATCAAGATGGGCAGCGTCAGCTGAGGGAGAGGGTCAAGAGTGCATTCGGCAAGCAGGGGTCGGAGGGCACAAGAAAGACAGTGGTGCCAAGAAACCCAGGAAGACTGCTAACTCGCAAGATGAGGTGTTTGAGGGCCATAAAAGGGATACAAAAGTCTTAAGGGCTGCAGAAAATGTTAGACAATAGTGAACAATGCGTTAGATGCTGGGAAAGGAGTCTTTGCTAACCTCGTGGCCTGGGGCAACCTGGGGGTCGTAGCTTTTGGTTCATTGTGGTGAGTTGTAGTTTAAGGCAAGTTTGGAGGAGGGGATGCTGGGGGAAGGGGACGGGAGGGATGGGGTTCGGTTGGGGGAAGGGAGGTTTTGTTATGCATACGTATTTAGAATGTTTGAGAGCAAAAGGTAGTACTCACTTAGATCGGCGCTTACAGGGAGACCTAGGGAGAACGAGAATGGCTAGTATTAAGGTTGCAACCCAGAATGTAAAAGGGCTGAAATCCCCCCAACAAGAGGTCCCTGTTGCACACAATGTTCCGGAAATCATCACCTCTCTGTCCTTGTGTAGAAGGAAACTCATTCTAAGCAAGGCGTGGGACAGAGGATGAAAGTTGTAGGGTTAGGGCAAATGTTCTGGGCAAGGATCGCAAAAAGGAAGGCGCCGGATACTATTGACGAAAGCCTTCCTACTAAGAGATGTTAGTGTAAATGGGATAGGGCAGTAGATTCCTGGCGGTCAAAGGTAGGATGGCTGGTTTGATGATTATGTTGGCAACATTCTATGCGCCCAATGAGGGACAGATGGAGTTTCTGAGGGAGGTATTGAACTCATTGGAGCAGTGGGGGGTGGGAGGGAGAGGGGCCATGTTATTGGGGGATTTTTAACTTGATCGCAGACTTAGGAGTTGACTGGTGGTCAAGAAGAGCGGCAAAAGAGCACAAAAGAAAATAGGAGTTTGCTAGCCTGCTCTGAGACCATTTCTGTATCGATGTTTGGAGAGTACGTTCCCGGAGACTGCAAGGTATATTGTCTTCTCCCCACCACACGGCACCTACACGAGAATATACCTACTGTTGTTCCCCAGGGAACAAGGCCAGATGACCGCAGACCCGGTGGTGGAAACTGTCACATGGTCTGACCATGAAATGGTCACGACAGGGTGGCTACTAGAGATGCACAGGAAAGGCTCAGAGATGGAGGTGTAACAATGTCCTCCTTAGGCACCCAGTTTTTAAAGAGTTTATGGGTAAAGCGCTCCAGTCTTATTTCGAAATTAACAACAACGGGGAGGTTCACCAGAGGTTCACCAGAAATACTTGTGGGAGGCAGCCAGATCTATGGCGAGGGGACTCCTCATTGCGGAGGGGGGCGCAGAAGAAGAGAGCGAGGAGTGATAGAAGCGAGATTAAGGAAGATATTGGGGGCTGAGAGCATGCTTCGCTAGAAAAGAAGGGCAGGGAGATGATGGAATAGCCACCATAAGGGATAATTGGCAGGATCCTATGAAAAGTGGGACAGAGTGGGGACACTGTTGGCTAACAAAGTAAGGCAAGGCAGAAAAGAGTGTGGACCAGGTTAGGGATGCTCGTGGGAACCTAGTTGAGGTGTGAGGGGGAATACCGAATTGCTTTGCAGATTATTATGTTGACTTATATGATCAGTAGGCTGTACCGGACAAAGCCACAATTGGGAACAGCCTGGAGGGGCAGCACCTTTCCAAATTGATGGCATTCGAGAGAAGTGTGCTTGAAGCTGAAATAACAGGAGAGGAAGTGATAGGAGCTTTAGGACACCTAAATCCCAGGAAAGCCCCAGGGTAAGATCTTTACATGAAATTCCAGAATCTATTGGCGGGACCCCTGGCTAACGTATATAATGCGATTTGTGGCTTTTATATAACACCAACCTTCTTGGCGGCACTCCTTGTGGGAATACCCAAGGAAGGAAGGAAGGGACCATACGCAGTGCTCAGCCTACAGAACGATCTCACTACTTGATGTGGACGCCAAGTTGTTTCAACTGGTGCTGGCCTCCAGGCTTGAACTCTTCCTCCTAGGGTTGATTTGACTGCACTGGGTTAATTTGCAATAGGCAAGCCTCACACAATTTACGGAAAAGCCTACATATAATTACTGTGCCTGCCGTGAGAGAGGAGGGAGCATTGATCCTATTTTTAGACAGGCTTTTTTTAGGAAAAGGCTTTCGGCAGGGTTAGCTGGACCAAGAGGTTCTCCAGACAATCGACATAGGGCCCAAGTGGATGGGCTGGATTGCATCCCTCTACTCCATGCCAGAAGATAGGGTGGTGCTAAATGGGCGTGGGGGCTCTGAGGTTTATGCTGTGGTGTGGTATACGAGGTTGCCCTCTCTTGCCACTCTTGTATGCATTGGCCATGGAGCCTTGGGCAGCGGGCGTGAGGGCAGAGCATGGGATTAGAGGAGTTAGAATGGAAGGTCAAGAGTACAAATTGAGCCTATTTGCAGATGATGCAGTGCTGTATATAACAGAACCTAGGGAAACCATGCTGCGACTGCTACCATGGTTATCTTGGTATGGAGAACTGTTAGGGTTTAGGATCAATATTGGAAAGTTATTGGCGTTCCCAGTGGATAACTTGGGGCCGGAGGGCAGGGAATATGTAGAGTTTCTATCCCAGTTGCAGGAAGAGGGGTTTAAATACCTGGGGGTCTGGATCTCAAGGGATTTCTCAGCGTTGTTTGATATGAACTTTCCGGTGCTCTGAGAAAGGATAAAGTTGGATTTACAGCGGTGGGAAAGGTTGACTCTGTCGTGGATGGCGGGATTCAACGGTATAAAGACGATAATCCTTCGAAAATGTCTTTTCCTGTTCCAAATGCTACCAGTGGTGGTCCCATCGGCATTCTGGCAGGCAGTTAAACATGCCTTTGTAAAGTTTCTGTGGGCGGGGGCTAAACCCTGGATAGCCTCAATCTTGGTTAGGTCAAGTTGGTAGGGAGGAGTCAGATTCCCAAACCTGCAGCTGCACTATAAGGCAGCGCAATTACGGATAATGGTAGACCACCTCAGCCCTACCTACAGAAAGCAGTGGTTAGACTTGGACAATGTGGTGAGGGCCCGGTCATGTTGGCAGAATGGTTCTGGATGCCCCAAAGTGCAATTCCTAAAAGAGTAGTACTACACCCAATACTAGCGGTGTTCTGGTCAATATGGAGAGAGGGTGGTTGTACACAGTGGTTCACAACAATGGCATCCCCCCAATAGTTGTAAATGGGCCCCCCTGCTAAGGGACTGGATAGTGGAACCGCTCCATTTCTAGCTCTGGTATGAAGCAGGTCTCGGTAGAGCGGGAAAATTGTGGGAGGGAGGTAGATTTGTCTTTGGAAAGACTGCAGGGCTACTTGCAGATACGTCGGCTCTGTGTTTTGATTTATACAGTTTATAGGGGTTCTCACTGACAGTAGATGGGGAGAAAATCTGCAGAGATCGCTGACTTTGTTTGAGAAGAGGCTGCTCTAGGACTCTGGAATAAGAGGCCTAATAGCAGAGCTATATAAAGAATTGCTCCTGGCAGACCCGCAGATCAGTTGGTCGCCAGGAACAAATGGGCAGTGGATCTCAAGAGACACATCTGAGAGGGGCTATGGTACGTGATATGCAGGAGGGTGTCCTACTCTACCGTATCGCTCCAATATAGGATGCAAGCTTCGAAATTGATCCAAAGGTGGCAATACCCACCAGCTAAAATATTCCATTGGGTGGATTCTCAGTGTTGGCAATGTAGATGGCCAAATGGGGATTACCAGATGTAGTGGAGCTGCAAGTATGCCCAGAAATACTGGAAAGAGGTGCTCCTGGATTAAAGGGATAGCTAGGATTAATAGGGCACTCTCTCCACTGTTCATGCTTTTTGGGGTGGAAGAGAAGGAGGAGGGAGGGGAAAACATGTGGCACATGGTGAGAATCCTCTTGGAGGCGGCCTGGAGCTGTCTGGCTCAGTTTAAGAAAAGAAAGCGGACCGCCGTAGAGAAGGAGTGGCTCCATAAGGTCAGAGATATTTATGACATGGAGTTTTTTGGCACACCTCCTAGATGAATCAAGATCGGATATAGAGGCAGCATGGCTTCCATTCTTCGACAAGTAAGGAGCGCCTTGTGTTAGCGAGACCATAATGTGTCTGTGTCCTAATAGAGTGCAGGATAAAGATTTACAAGTTGAATGATGTTTTAAATCTGAATCCTAATTTGTGTAATGCAACAATGTGTATTGGGGATTTCTGTAATGAGACGCATGACAATAAACTTAGATTTTGAAAAAAACCAATGGATTCTAACTGTAGATTCTGTCCTTGAAGCGTAGAAACACTGCAACCTCTGGTGATAAAATGTCTTTTATTAATGACATTGCGTATCTCGTATTTTGGCACTTTGTTTTGGACTCAGAATGTATTCCCACGTTAAACCTTTGGAATCGTATCTGATGCTCCTTGTCGATTGCCTTGAGCTTGGCTCTAATTAGATTCTTAGAAAGAATAAACCTGATCAATTTATAATTCCTATGACATGAAGGAAAAATATGAAATAACCTTTGTGATGCGATGAAAACCTGCGTGTTTGAATATGTCCAGCATGGACACATTGGGGGAATCAAAAGTTTATGCGTTGATATAGTCCAAAGCGGACAGACTACATTTTAGGATTTTAATTCCAAGATGATTTAAATAGCTATGAAATAAATACTGTTAAACTTCTTTTAATTTATTTGATGAACTGTTGGGGAGAATTCTCATAAATGTGCTAATTCCCTTCTACCTTAGGGACACCCAGCTCTTTTGCTGGACTTTAGTACTTTAATTTCTAACCTTGAGAGAGTGAGACCTTTTTCCCATACTCTCATGTATTTTTTCTGTGATTTGTACTCTGTGTTTCTTTTTACTTTGGAGTCTGACAAACTACATAGGCATCATCTTTGCATTGACACACACAGCACCTTCAGTGCAGTGGCACAGGGAAGTCTCTTAGATTTCCAAAAGGTTTAAACGGCTTATCTTGGTGAAACTACTGTTTCCAAGAGCAGTGAAGTGAAATTGACTTTACTTTGAATTCGTAACTTTCTAGACCCAGCACACACTATTTTACCATAGGGTGCTGGAGGCGTTACTTAGTATCCCCTTTGTCTGGTTTCTCATGTAACATTTACCCTTTCTACAATTAGTGGCTGGTGGCAGTGGTTTACTTTCTACTAGCATTGTGTGTTTTTACCACGGGCTGCGTTCGTGGCTGCAGTAAGGCACCCATGGGTGCCCATTTTGTCAAAAGGGCCCTGGTCGTCTTTTTTTCGCCATTTCTTTTTGGAAAGGTCCTTCTTGAGATTTACTCTGCGTGCCAAACCAGGTTTGGTTTTATTGTTCGTTTTGCCTTTGGCGGGATTCATGAGTGAAGCCTGCCTCTGGCTCCAGTATGTCTGGCGGTGTCTGCAACTCCCTGTGCTTAATCCCTTTGGTTACAGGAATGCACCCAAAGGTGATGTGGCCGGCTGACTGTCCTCGGAGGACAGCCACCCTGCTGTGCAATTGACAGCTAGGCTGGAATGAATGGAAGTAACCTGCATAAAAAGGTAGGCTTTTTGGCTTGGAAGGCAGAGTCGACCACTGGATGAAGGAATCCAAAGAAGAACTTGGAAGAGACGCCTGCTGCAACTCCTGGACCGTTGGTTTGCCCGGTGAAGCCCTGCTGCTGTGCTGAAGTTCCGAATTTGTTTCGACAAGAGAAGCCCTGCAAGGACGACATCTCCGTTTGGGTTGGTGGGACCAATCAACCACAAAGTGAACTTGTTTGGATATCCTCTCGGAGCTGGCTGTACTTCTGCTGCTGCTGGAACCGAAGTGCCAGGGAGAGGAACACCAAACCGAGTGGATTGCTTTTAAGTCGTACCCGAGCGCCAGGTAGATCCTCTGGACTTCCCTGAAATAGGACTGACCAAGCCTGAGCCATCTCAACAGAGTGCTGCACCCCGGATGCGAGAACATTCTGAAGTGGTATCCGAGCACCATGGTGTTGCTATTTGCTGACAGACGAGCAGAGTTGAAACCGCGAAGTGCAGCGGAATTGAAGTTTGCACTTTGCTGCCGCTGACCTTCCCATTGTAGTGCAGGAGTCCCCAGACGTCCTCCCTCTTGTCCCGACGACTGAGGCCCAGGAACACCAGGATCAGCAAAGCCAGAAGCCAGCTGGAACCATTTCTTCTAACCAGAGGTACTGTAAAGTTAAGAAGACTTACCTCTTGTTGTGTAGCCTTACTTGCTCTCAGTTGTGACTTGTCTTGGTTTCCCTTCCAGAGTTGCTTACAGCTTTGCCCCTCACAATCCTCCCAGCTTGTGACCCTTCAAGTGAATCTTATTTCTACAAACTTTTCTAAAAACATTTACTTACCTGCAAAGAAGATCTTCAGCTCCCGTAGACTTTGCTCAACTAACATTGGCTGTCCTGGATCCCTAAGAGACTCTTCTTACCTCTGACTCCGTGCCTTTACCTTTCCCACAGGAAAGGGTTAAATTTACTTGACATTGGAAGGTTTAAAAAGTACTTAACTGATTATGAATTATTTGTTAACCTTTGTTTTATTCCCCAATCTAACCTTTGCACCAAACTCAGTATTGCTCTAAATGTACCAGTGATAGATCAATGTCCATGGTGCCCTAGCCATAGAAGTCACCTGAGGGTGTAGGAAGTGTCTGTGTGCCATCCCCAATGGGTATCATCTGATTTAGAGAAACAGTGTGTTGAAGTGTATTATAATTGTTACATGTTTTGCTCCCTTCTGAAGAAGGCTTATATAACTGACTGTTAAATTAATATTTGGTTAATCAAGAAACCTTGAGTGTAAGTGTTTATTTGAATAACTGTCACAGTGAAACTCTGTGTTAAACCCTACTGCTCACATTGCCCCCTCTTGAGATAAGCCTGGCTGCTCCACACACTACCAACCTGTGTAGTACAGACCGATACCAAAGGTTGGGATCCTATTGCCAGGAGGTCATGGTTGCGGTAGTGCACCCAAAGGGTACTGCTCACAATCTTGCCTAGCATGAACTTAAACGGAAATTGTAAAATAGAGGGGATCAGATGTTATTAATGTGGAAAACAGTTTGCTTTTAATGATGTAATGTCTTGTTGTTTTTTCTCTTATTTATATTCAGTATCATTTGTGTGTATTCTTTGTATTTTGTTGTTTGTGCATGGTTTACTATAAACCAAAAGCACAACAAATCTTAAAGATACTGCATCTGTGTCAGTTCTTCACAAAAATCACATTGATTCATGCATATGTACCACTGCTTTAGCTACTAAGCTTTAAGATTTCTTCTAATTTGGTTCTAGGATCCCTAACCTTAGCTTTCCTTTTATTGATATCAAAAGATATCGCCATAGCTCTGGCCATTGTGGACTTTGATGTTAAGCCTAGGTCAGTTCATCTGCATACAGAATCATAATCCTTTTGATCAGGTTGGGATCGATTCCCCTGCTTCAATAACTCGTTGCACAGCCATTGCATGCCCATCCTATCCAATGCAGAGAAGTAGTCAAGTGGTACTACAAGGGAGTGCACAGTCTTAAAGCCCTATGAACCAGTGATCTTGGAATTATGAGTGGGGCGAATGCCTGATTGATAAATTGACAATGGACCTTATTTGGTGCCTTTTGAGGTCCCTCTGATCTGAGTAATACTTTGGCAAACACCTTCTACTACATGTATGCAGCAAGGCAATAATCCTATGATACGTTGGTTCCTCTTTTGACCTTTTTGAAACCTTTGAATGTGAGTACTCTCTCCAAGGAGGAGGGATCAGATTTATTTTGGCTATTGTGCTAAACAATTCCTATAATATCGGGGCTGGAAGCTTTGCATCAGCGTTTTTTTATTTTCTTTTCTGCTTTATTAACCTTTTCTTAAACATTACAGAAACCAGGCTACATAGCCACATTGCAGAACACCACATTACCAACATCTCCACGGTAGCATCTTAATCCCACTAACTGCTGTTATCCAAACCCCCTTACCCCCCTCCCCCAACCCCACCACCTCCCTGTCCCCCCTTCCTTTACTTGATCTGACGTATCCTCCGCTCTTTGCCCCATATTATGCTGCTCTCACATTTCTTTCGGGAATAGTCCTATATCAGTTTGGTTTCTTCTCATTTTCATCCTTTGAGGGGTCACCCTCCCCTCCAACCCCAGGTCAACTTCCATTTAAACACCTTCTTGTATGTGCGCCAAACAAAAGTCCGACCATTCAGCCTCCATCGGTCCACCGTTCCCATCGAGGGCCACTGTTATCCGCTCCATCACACATATATTTCGGGCTACGTTAATCCATTCCCTCTTCCCTGGTAAATGAACTCCCTTCCAACGTGTTGCCAAGCACTCCCTGCCCACCAGGAGAAGGCTGTGTACCATCCGCGGCACTCAAACATATCCTCCCTCCCTTTCTTCCATCCTGAAAAGGACCATCATGGGAGCCTTCACTCTTTGTACCCCATCCAGATTCCTGATCAAAACTTCCTCCCAATAGGACTGGACCTCCAGGCATCTCCACCACATGTGCCAATACACTGTTCTCATTTCACATTCATGCCAACACAGCAGACTCGCATCTTGATACATTCTTGACAGTCTAACCGGGTCGTATTGCCATCCGTGTAACAGCTTTACAGCGTGCAATTTAAATTGGCAGGAAATAGGTCTTGAAGGCCCCCCCAACACATCCTTAGCCATAATTCGGGGTCTAGTTCCATCCCCATGTCCCTTTCCCATTTCTTCCTCAACCCATCCACCAACCCCCTTCTCGTATCCACCAAGGCCCTATACATCATCTCAATCACTCCCTTGGACTCTGTTAGTGTATCCAGTAGTTCTTCAAAGGGGGTGAGCTCTCTCAGAATCTTACTTTTCCATGCCTCCTTAGTCAAGACCCCCTTCAGCTGCAAATATGAAAAGGGGGAGAGTGTACCTATCCCGAGGGCCTCCTCCAATTCCACAACTGTAACAAATCTCCCTTCCCTCCACACTTGCCCGATCCTTTCCAGACCCGCCTCATACCATGCCTGGAATGTGGAGGGATCCGGTAATTTGCCCCGACTCCCGGCACCCAAAGATGGCCTAAGGGCGCAGGCCACAATGTTACTCCGGACATTATTTTACCCGGTGTCCAAATACTCCAGATAGTGCCCAGGAGAGGGTGCTCGCGTAGCCTTTGCAGTAACTTCGCACCCATAGCCACTCTCCCACCGTAGCGGGCGTTAAGTAACGGTTGTAAAGTCCCACCCAATGTAGGTCTCTCTGTCCCATAGGGTGTGGAATTGGCACTCTCAACTGGGCGGCCATGTAGTATAAATATATATCCGGGAGCCCAACACCCCCACTTTCCTTGGGAAGACTCAAAACATCACTATAGTCTCTGGGTTTCTTTCCCTGCCACAGGAACCGTGAAAGAATCCCCTTTGTCACTCTGAAGTATTGGTCGGGAATCTGAATGGGCAGCATCTGACACAAATACAGAATCTTAGGGAGAATTACCATCTTGAGCGCATTCAGCTGTCTCATCCAGGAGTTGGTCTGTCCCTCCCATTTCCCCAGGTCTTTCACCAGGGTAGTCATTAGAGGGGGGGAAGTTGGCTTTCTACAAACCCTCCAGCTTTCTTGTGACATTGATACCAAGATACCTCAGAGACCCTACGCTAACCTTCATTCCCAGTGGGTTAAAGTGTCAAAGATCATTGTCCTTACCTCTATCCAGGGGAAACAGTACAGACTTGCCCTTATTAATTTTAAAGCCTGCCAGGTGCCCATATTCCTCTATCAGTTCCAATGCCTGCGGGACCGATGTCAATGGGTTTACCAGGTGGAGGAGCATGTCATCCGCATATAACACTATACAGTTTTTTGCCCAGCCTAATTCCCTCAATTCCATCATCTTCTCTCAACTTGTTGGCCAATGGTTTCAATGATAGCACAAATAGAGAGCAGGTACCCCTGCCTTGTCCCTCTTTCCAAATTAAACCATCAGAATATCCCCCATTCACAGTGACAAATGCCCTGGGGGAGGCGTAGAGCGCCATAATACCCCTTATGAGTCTCTTACTGACCCCAAACTTGATTAGTACCACCTCGAAGAAACCCGACTCCACCCTGTCAAAGGCCTTGTAGGCATCTACAGAAAGAAGTGTAAGGTCGACCTCCCACTCCTGCACCTTGTAAATCAAGTGCAGTGTCTTCCTCATGGTGTTGGCCCCTTGCCTCCCTTTCACAAACCCCACCTGGTCTGAGTGGACCAGTCTCGGCAGATGTCCCTCCAGCCTTGCGGCCAGTACCCTGGCATACATTTTTGCATCTATATTTAACAGGGAAATTGGACGATATGAACAACACGCAAGGGGGGGACCCTTCCCTCTTTCAGTATCACCGTGATTAGAGCCTGCGTAAAAGTCTGGTGCTTTCCCCGTAGTCAGAATGTCATTAAACAATGTCGTTAGGAAGGACCTGTACAACCCCGGCGTGAAGCCGTCCTCCCCCGGGGCTTTAGCCAACTTCAACCGCCCAATAGCCATCTTAATTTCGTCCCCAGTGATTGGAGCTTCAAGGCATTCTGATGATTTTCCTGAGCCGGGGGAGAGTAGATTCCACCAGGTAACTCCCAAACTCTGCACTGACCGCTGTCCCTTCACTCCTATACAAGTCCTCATAAAAATCTGCAAACGCCTCCTGGATCCCTTCCTCTGATCTCTCACGGGTCCCCCCTCTTCCCTCCACCTCGGCAACCCACCTCTCTGCCTGCTGACCCCTTAGCCTAGCTGCCAAGAGGGCACCCGCCTTGTCCCCTTTCTCATAAAACTTCTGTTTCAAGAATTGTAGGTTGTGAACTTTTTCATTCCTCTAGGATTCTAAGTTCCTCCCTCACTCCCCACGCCTCTTGGATAAGATCTCCCCTAACCTCTGTAGACCTCTGCGCCCACTCCCCCAAGGCCCTTATTTGGTCCCTCGATCTTCTTTCCATGAGGGTGCGTTCACTCTTTCTGCGAGCCCCTTCTCTAATCAGTGTCCCTCTCCATGCAGCCTTTGCTGCAACCCAGACAATGTCCTTACGTACCTCCCCTGTGTCGTTCAGTTTAAAAAAACTCTGATGCCCTTCTCCATCTCTTCCCTAAAACATGGGTCTTTCCATAGGGACTCGTTGCACCTCCCCTTCGAGCCCCTGGTACATAGTCCAGCCCATCCAATATCAACCGATACCATGTCGTGGTCAGACCAACTAACTGTGCGGATTCCCATAGGTCCCTGGATATATAAAGGTAGTCTATTCTCGTCAAAGTTCCATGTGGGCTGGAATAGAAGGTGAACCCCTTGTCCCGTGTGTGAAAGTGCCGCCATATATCCTGCATCCCGTAGAGCTCCATCAGCATACAGATGTCCCTGCCTGCCTGATTTTGGGGCACCTGCTCCCTGCGCCCAGACTGCCAGTCCAAGCTGATATCCCTCCAGACATTGAGGTCTTCTCCCAATATGAAGTGCCCCCCTCCCTTCATTATTTCTTGCAGGGTTCTCTCCAAGAACCTCCCTTGACCTTGATTGAGAGCATAGATCATCGCAAATGTAAACATGAGTCCCCGAATCACACCCGAGACCAGAACCGCCCGTCCCTCAACATCGGACCATACTTTCGTGACTTCCAGTTGGAGCCCCTTACGGACCAGAATCCCAGCCCCAGCATTCCTTGTTATCCCTGAGCCCGAATATTCTCCCGCCACCTGACCACAGGGGATCCTCCGTTCTTCACTCCGTAAATATTTGGTCTCTTGTAGGAATAGCACATCCATTCCTGATTTTCTAAATTCCCTCACAACCAGAGATCTCTTGGACGGGGAGTTTAGCCCTTTCACTTTCAGCGTACATACCCTTAGTGTATCGCGCCCCTCCCCTTTGATTCAGCCATACATTAAGTTTGTCTGCCATCTCAATAACCGCATGGCAGGTGATCCGCCATGTTGTGCATTATGAGAGGGGAAATGTGCATATATGAATGTCGGATCAAGACATTTCAAAACCCCATTGGCCCACAAAAAGGAGGTACAGTCTCTCAGAGCCCTTTCCTAGGATCTCCTTCAATGAAGAACCCCCCAGCATGCAGGTTGCCCTAGGGGAGTGTTCCCCTCTGCCATGCAACTGGGGGCCGGCGTCGGGCCTATGTTGCGGGGCGAGGCGGGTACAGAGTTGGGGGCCCACACCTCCCGTGATGCACCTCCTCTTTCGGTCCAATTTGGGGTCACCTGCAAGTTTCCATGGGTCTGCGCTAGGGGTGTCACGGTATTCGTTTTATGACGGTACGATAACCTTCTTGCCAAATGACGGTATATCATGGTTATCGCGGTATATCAGGTGGAGTTAACTGATCGTAACAAATATTTTCTAAAAGGTCATAAATTGACAGATGTATCATCACAAACAAAACCAGGCACCCAGGGCCATAATTGGGCTTTTCAACATGCTTTCCACTGAAATGCCTTGCTTCCACCAAACACAAACACACGTGTGGAGAGGAGGGGGTGGGGTGGAGGCCTGCTGCAACTGGCAATGCAAAATGAATAGCTTTTCTTAAGTGGTCATTTAGGCTTTTTGCTTCCCCACTGGCTACTGGTGAAGATGAACATGTTGCCATCTTGATAACCTGCATGCCACAGCCAAAGCCGCCACCCCAAAGTAAACCCTTTTCCTTCTTGGCACTGTATTCTTCCTATTGCTAACATATTGATTTTGTGTAAGGCACGTGTGGTTTATGGAATGGCATTAAAAACTGCTCCAACTGAAACTACTTGGCCGACGGCACATCCAACAGTGCAAAACCAAGACTGCGCAGCAATTGCTTACTGCAGCCTTTCCAAATCAGATTGAAAAGCACACTTGACGGTATGAACGGTATAACGGTATAAACAATGTGACGGTTATTATTGTTCAATTAAGTGGTTCACGGTATCTTTAACGGTATACCGTTATACCGTTACATCCCTAGTCTGCGCCACCCTCCTTCCTTCCAGAATCGTGACCGGGCCTGACTGGTGCCACGGGAGATCCTCCTGCAGGCCACCACCGTTGCACCAAGGTCCTCCTGGCCCTTCCGGACTGCTCTCCACCCCTTGATCATGCACCCCCGAAGGCGGGCACATGATCCTTTATTTGAGGGCCCACACCTTCAGGCCGTTTGGCTTGGGTAACTGGCACCCGCCTCACCTCTCAGGCCTGCACCGTCCTCTGGGTCCTGCCCCTTATCAGCTGGTAGGCCCCTCTGGTCAGTGGTACCTCACAGTCTCAGCCTCCACCAGCAGGAGGGAAGCAAAATGGCCCCTGCGGCCCCATGGCCCAGATGTGCCTCGCTGTCTCACCCACTTTCCCTGGGCACTGTACCACTGGGCCCTCAATCACTGTTCACCGCCCATCCCAGGTTATCCCTCAATCCTGGGCCATGTCTGCCATCCAGCCACAGGGGGCCCAGCTACTATCCCCAGCTGAGAGGCCGGGTGTCTGCGATGCCACTGTCCCGCAGGCACTCTAGAGAGCCCTCACTGTGTCCTTCAGGGCCTCCTGTTCACACCCCCACCCGCAATGCAGATGGGGTTGGGGCGCAAAACCTGACTCAACTCCTCACCCCTGGGACCTGAGGGGGCGCAGGAGCTGGGCGGCCTCCCCTCAGTGTCCTAATCTGTCTATGCTGCCTGAGTTCCGGCGGCCTTCCCCCGCTCCTCCTTTATTTCTGTTGCGCGCCGGCAACTGAGGGAGGGACAGAGCTGGATCTTCCCCTTCCCGGGTGCGATTTCGGTCGGGTTTTCACACGGTGGAGCCCGTCTGCTCAAACATACACCCGGGGTGGGGTTCTGCTCACCACCTGGGGATCCATGAGTTTGGGGCAAGATCACTCAAGGCGGCCTGGGGAACAGAGCAGCGTGTTCATGCGACTGCCATCCGTGCGCCCCCTGGTGGCCTCGCTGCATAAGCTTTTAATACAATATTAGATTAGCTGTCTGGCCCCCGGCACACAGGATGCTTTCAAAGATCCCATATGAGCTATAATACTGGACATCGTAGAAGTATTTTGCCAACCTTTTTACAAATCTGTTTAGATTCTACTGTTCTCATGATTTTCTGTTTAAGATCCCAAACCCCCTTCTGAAAGTGGGGACTTGACTAGACATCTGCTCTTGGATGCCCTTCTCTGACGGCTGTGTTTCTATTAGGCAGGTTATTTAATGTGTTTTACCTCGGGTACAATTAAATGACATGGATGATTTGGAGCAGTGGTGGCTCTTAACAGAGATACTAAAATTTCCAACCCACAATCACTCTGGCATTTGTCAAAAATTGCATAGAAATCGGCTAAGTATTTGTATTGCCTCCCTTTGGTGATGTGAAATGTATTAGGTTAATTAGATGTCTCGCTGTCAGAATCGGTCATTGTCAACATGTGACCGCATCCCACTCAAGGAATCTCTTTGCCAACACAACTAGCTACAGGGGTCTGCAACTTTTGGTTCTATATATCTTTTGGAGGACTACTACCCCAGCCTTAGCCAGCATAGCCATGGGTGAGGGATCATGGGAGCCGTAGTCCAAAACACCTGAAAGAGCCATAGGTTGCAGACCACTGAGCTGCTAGAATCCAATACGCCACATCTTGGGAAATAAAATGTCTCCATATATTTACACTTAAAGATTTAATTTTAGCCTTCTAAAGATTCCAATTCGTAAGGAGACTGAACCACTAGCAACAGAACCACTAGCAATACAAATACGTGATGCTCTGGAACCTGTACAGAAATTGGGACACTTGTCCAATTATACAAAAAATACTTAATCATGAATGGCTTAATAACTAAATTGGTTCATAAAACATTTACATTGCCTGAATTGCAGCCTGGATAAAAGCGCCAGGCTACAAAATACATGTTGGGTGTACTTTATTTTAACTAATGTGAAAATGTACTTTAAAAATCTTACCAAGTATAAATGTGTACACTTTATTATGCCAATTGGTCCGCTGGTTATGTTGTCAACTGTGCATTAATTCTACCTGGTTTGTCAAAACCTAGCCCCAAGCAATGTCGTAGTAAAATGACTTAAAATTATTCTCTATTAATTTTGTATCTGTCGGGGTCTAGTGAGTGTGAAAAACCTGAGGGCACTCTCACTCCTGTTCCTCATGGGTCCTCTGCACAGGTGGCCAGTTGATGGCGATCGCTTTTGGATCCTGACCCTGAGGGTGGACAAGCTGGGGAGGATCACCTGGGTGGAGGGTCTCTGAGGACTGGGAGTGGGGTGCCTTTAGGAGAGACATGGTATCCCCCTTCTCCTACTGATCAACCCAACCCTTCCCCTCGCCTTTATGGGGTATTCTGACTGAACTCCCCTGACTTCCTCATGTATCACGGTTAGAAGCAATGGGACAAAGAAGAGGCAACTAGGAGCAATGAGGACTAGGTGCTTTTACCACTCTTGTACTTGGACGAGGCCTGCTGAGAGTAGTAGAGGTCAGGCATGTCCCCTTATTGATGGTCAAGCAGGGTTAATTGTACAACAGCACCTGCATCCTGTTAGAGGGCTGCAGGTGTATAAAAGTCCCAATCTAGTAGCAGGAGGAGCAGGAGAAGGTGAACCAGGTGAATCCGTGGGGTGGAGGGAGTGCAAGTGGAGAGGCCAGAGAAAATAGCAGGAAGCTGTGTGCATGCAGCATGTGACAGGTTCATGGGTGTGCAGCCCGGGTGCTCAGGCTCTGTGGAACCGAGCGAACATTCAAAGGGGAGCCATGCCTTGAGGCTGCCCCTTAACGTCGTGTTAGCAGCGCTTGTTCTTCAGGGGTCAGAACGTTTAAGAAAGCTAGAAAATATCCTTATATACTGGAAGCAAATCTTGGGGAAGGGGACCATATGGTTTACTTGCATTTGTGGTTGGAACTGTGTTTTGGAATTTGGGGGAGGGAGCCAAGAGTATTGGTTAACTTTATATCTGAACTTTAGGCAATCCTGAGACATTTATTTATTTGAACTGCTTTACACTTGGGGAAGGGAGCTGAAAGAAAGCTGTGAGCGGGACAGAGCTCCAAACGTTGTGACTGTTTTGTTGGTTGCTGACATCACTACACATTGTATAGATTAGTTGTGAAGGCAAGTCCAGGTTTTGGACACAGATTCCTAAATTGAACTCTTGGACTTTTGGTTGGTAGGGAAATCCCACCATAGGATAGGGCAAGATAGGTGTTTTTCCATCCTGACCTTTAAGTTAATAAACTTTTATTGTTAATTCAAAATCTGTTGTCTGTGTCTTCCTCCAAGATGCCTTCACACTAGCAAGAAACAACCCAAACTCCGGACCTGCGTAGCAGCCATACAATTTGCATCTCTTGCCAAAAAGGCTGCCAAACAATTTCATATGTACAGTGCATACAATAAGTTTATTTTATTGCCACAGGCCATTCGGCGAGCCTTTATCATACGGGTTTTCGAAACCTGGCTTCCGCCTTGGGTGGCCTCACAAACCTGTATCTCTAGCAGGACTGTCGTGAGGAAAGTCCAAAAGGAAGATATCACAATAGCTGGAGCGTGGATCCTGGGCCCAATTTTTTTTCGTTATAGCCGTTATTCAAATAAATTTGGTATGTCCTTTTAGCAATTGAATAGATGTAATTTCAAACTTCAAAAATAAAAGCAACCATTTTGTATACTTCATTAAACACCAGAAAGGAAGCGCCCCCAATTTCAGCACGATCCTCCCCGCAATGAGAGACAATAAGGGACTCTCCCGTAGTGGGAATAAGGCCAAGACAGAGTGCGGGTGAGCGTAAGTGGGAGTTTATCCAAAGAATAGGGCATGCAAAGAACTCTGCAACCTCCGAGAGCGCTCTGTCTGACAATAGCAAAGACGGGCGTATTTCTAATACAAAAAACGTCATCAGAACCTACACACTATAGGGGGCACAAGTTAATTGGGATTGGGTGGCGTCGACTAACTATAGGTGTTGCTGCAGCGTGGTTGGTCTTGGCGTGAGGACGTCACTGGTCAGCCTCGTGGGTTGGGTTGGGCCTGGCAGGCCAGCTTGAGGTCATCCGAGCGGTGTTGGTATGCTGGGGCAGCCTGTGACAAAGATGAATACCTCTCCTGACTCGTTTGCCCTAGGCCATGCACACTGCAGTTATTCAAGAAACGACATCTAAATTCATCAATAAATCGCTCGGCAGTTTGTCTTATACAATAAACGCAACGCATGAGGAATGTACCTCTTGAGAGGTCCGGTGATTGTCGGTTAGGGTGAGATTTACCTGTGTCCTATTGACCGGTATTTTAGGTCGAGGGGCTGAGTTTTGGGGCCTGAGCCGACTGGTACATGCCTGTCTGCCGCGTTAGAAGTTATTATATAAATGGGTCTCTGTGTCTTGTCCCAGTGATGGGGGTCGTTCTTGGGGTGGTCTAGGGGGAGGGTTGTGGACTTTACGAGAGGGTGCTGGTAGATCAGTGGATTCAAAACGTGGGTTTATTACCGTGCTGTAAATAACACAGGTGGTGGGCTGTGGCCTTGGGTGCGGTACCGGGGCCTCTGACTCTCTGAAGCGGCTCCAGCTTGGTTGGGGGAGGTGAGGGAGCGCGGCACAGGCCTTAGCTTCCTTATCTGGCAGGCTTGGCAGGGTGGGAGGGAGAATGGCCTTGCATATACTCACAAAGGTTTTTTCCTCGTGCGTTGCTAACTTTTAAATGCAGAACTTTTATAACGTTCCGCCTTATTTTGATGTTATTCAAACACACATATATATTTCCATTTCGTTACACATTTCTTTAATACAGTCGGTCCGAGTACCTTTTCGTTACCTAACATTATATTTACTACATGATGTGATTATTTTATGTACATTAAACGTTACACGAGGTCGTTCTAGGTTATGGCCTACAGAAATTGATGCTCGCTGCTTTAGGTGATTAAGAAAACATATATGAGTAAGTAAAGGCTATACATTTGGTCGACATCTTTCTCTGTGGTTGTAGCAGCACTAGTCCAGACCTAGGGTGGTATCATGTAACGTTACATCTTTATGGTTTATTCACAGTTTACATGATCTGTTTAAACCGAGGTAGTTCGTTAATACCAATACTTGAATTATTTTCTACTTTCTTCAGATAGTGATGCTTCAGCTTTTTTCCCGTCACCCCGGCCTCGCGGACCAGGTCATGCAGGGTGCGATATTACATTGTGGATGAGACTAATGTTACAATGTTAGCATCTTGGGTTAGCTCATATCCGACTTTCTCATGGGAACGCGCTCGCAGCGGATCTACCAGGGCTACTGCGGCGGCAGAGATGCATGAAAGGCCCTCCAAAGGTGGGGGCCTCGTTACAGTGTGCTGAACTCACGCCATGTTTGCTAAACAAGATGGCTTCTAGGCCTAACTAAATTTTGGTATATGCAGGGAACGGATATGTGTGGGCAATGTCGTCGGCGGGTGACCCCTCCTCCACCTGGGCCCGGGTGGCATGAGGGGACGGCCACCGAGTCATGGTCCTCACCTGGGGAGAAGACTGTAGGAGAGGAGGGCCTCGCGGCCAGTCCTTCCCTACATTTCCCCCCTTTCGTTACTAAAGTAACGAATTCTTTAGCTCTTCTAATCTTCTGCATTCCTGCTCCTCTATCACTGCGTCATCCCATGCAGGTGTTCCTTTTCTAGGCATCCAGGCTCTGCATACCCCCCTCAAGCTCTCACCTCTTCTAGCATACTCATCTGGGGTACAGGTTAAATATATACAGTCACCCGTCTCTTCCAAGTCCACCCAGACCTCCTCATACCATTCCAGTTCCACATCTCGGGGTTCTTTGATAGTGGTGTGCCATAGTTTGTCTACTATGTACTTATCACGGCACATAGGCACTAACTGGTATCTGGGAGTATTATCCGGTCCTGTCTGTACATGTACTTCTTGTGTCGCCTTAATTGTACCACCTGAGTTGCCCATTGTTACCATCATCATCGCACCGTTAGGGACTGCGTTAGCACAACATCGAAGGCCCACCTGGCACAGGCAGAACACCACGAAGAGGACCACCGCAACCGGTATCAATAATTTCATTGTCATTCCAAGCCAGGAGGGAACCCAGGAGAAGATATTGTCGAACCATGAGCTGTCTTCAGCCCCACCTTCCAGCTTCATTTTCTCTCCCAGGTTATGGACTGCTTCAATGACGTGGGACAGGGACCCATTTTCTGCGTCTTCAGAAGGTACAAACGTGCAGCACGCACTTCCTATTTTTCGGCAAACACCTCCATCGATTGCTGTTAGTAGGTCCAGAACATACCTGTTCTGCATGGTCATTAGTCGCAGAGCTCGTAGTTCCACCTTTATTATGTTGAACCCTTCTTCAGTGTCATTGGCCAGCTGAATCAGTTCCCACCGTGTGATCTGAAGCCATTTTGCATTTGCTCTTGCTTGGACACTTGAAACCAGTGAGGCAAAAAATGTTTCCACGGAGCTGAACAGGCGATACCTGTCTGGGATCTGTGCCGATAAATCGGATGACGCTTGTGATATATAGTTTGATGCTCGCTTGTTCCGTGATAGCTCCTCTTCTTTCCCTCCGGAGGACAGGACATAGAGGTGTGCTTCTGCAGTGGGAGACGTCTCGTCCTTGTTCATGTTTCCTTGCGTCTTTTTATTTTTGTCAACGTGGCTTTCTGGAATCACCATTAGGGCCGAATGCAAAGTGGCCATTGAGCAGCTGCCACTCCATGCCTGGGGAAGGTGCAAGTAAGCCTGATTCCCGCACACCCAGTATGTGTCCATTAGTGCTGCTGTTCCTTTTTTCATGTCTGGGATGGTGAGAGTTTTGTTACAGTTTTTGTTCGTTCCCATTGCCACTTTTCCTTCTCCCTTGAAACATAGTTCGTTTTGTATTTCACTTTGTAGCTTGAAGGGTTTCTCCATCGCTGTTACCCATGTTAGTTTAGAGATGTGTTCTTTCCATATTGGTAAGCACGTTTTTTCCATCCATCGCAGCTTGTCTGGTTGGACACCTCTCAGTGCTTCCGCTTTGCACAGTACTTCTTCATCTTTCCATTTGTTTTCTGAAAACAGCGTCCCTTGTATTGCAAAGAAAGGTTCTTTAGGACAGACCACTCCAGACGCTTTTGAATAGCACGTTTTGTTGTCCTGTATTATTTTGAAAGAGACATCGTGTGCTTGAAAGGTGTTCTTTATTCTACACAGTGTGAGATGAAGGAGACATTGGGCATCCACAATGGGCAATTCTCTTGGCAACAACACTTTGGGTGTACCTGATGCATGGGGGATGAGCGAACAGACATAGCAGCTTTCATTAGTTGTCTGTTTAGCTGTTGTACCCATATCTGCATACCATTTATTTGCTTGGTGGGGGTGTCGTGGGTCTTCCATCTTGTCTAATCCTAACCCATAATACTCATCATACCCCCTCCTGTTTGTCTCTCTTCTTCGCCTACTTCTCTCCCCCCTCCTATACCTTATAGTTCCGATAGATGTAATAATAGGCCCCCCTTTCTCATTCCCTCCCCCCTTTTCCAATTCTTCATGTAGGGACTTGTGTTCTGTCATTGTAATTACTTTTCCATTTTCCTCAATAAACAACAAGTCGCTGTTTTGTATCGGGGCGGGAAGGGTAGTGGGGCTGTTATATATTTCAGGTAGGGACATTGTGTCATTTTTCATACCTTTGTCTTTTGATCGTGACGGGGCAGCAGTGGGAGGTGCAGTGTAGTAACCCCATACAAGGCGGGATCCATCCCAGATCAAAAAATCACCTTCTTTAATATTCATATTTGTAATTGAATTCGTGCCAGGGGCAAGGGTGGTGTTACTCCCCCCTCCCCCCTCGTTCATCTCAGTAGAGATGAACGCTATGACCCAATGTGTCATTAGACAGAATATTGAGATGAAGAACACAATAACACACATTGATAAACCACATTCGTATGAATACGTCAGTCTATCTACTAACATTTCTCTAAATCTAACAAATCTATTAGTTGCAGGCTGCCCATCCGATGCCATAGTGAATCCTGTTTGAGACATAAAAGTGCATTAAGTACACGCATGTAAACATTTAGAACGTTGTGAAATTTTTTCGGTAAAGTATGGGAGTGGGTGAAGGAGGGGGTATGTCCACAGACAAGGTAACTTTACAAATATTACTATCAGTACATTATTTCATACATAAAGAGAAAAGTCGAGAGAGAGAGAGAGAGAGAGAGAGAGAAAGAGAAAAAAAACTTCTCCAAAACCCAAAAAGGACCAGACAAAAACCTTCAAAAGTTCTAAAAAAAAAATTATATATATATATATATGTATATACACATGTTCATTTTAGTACGCATGTCGTGCGCCATTCGTGTTCAGTGTTCAACACTTAATGCACACAAAATTCCCATCATCCATTCTGCACAATTTCATTGTCCGCAGTTGTCCGTGCCTCGTCCTGTACCTCACCTTCCGCGGCGTTATAAGCTCTGCGTACGTCTGTCAAATGCACCCAGTATCGTAGGCCCTTTACCTTTACTGCTGTCGGTGTGCAAAACACTACCTCATAAGGGCCATGGAAACGTGGTGCATTCCACCTTCGCACAAAACTTCGGACATATATAAGATCACCAGGCATTAGTTGTAATGGTTTTTCGGGCATTGTCTCTGTTTCTGTTGTGTTCCCCTCCTCTCTTGTAGAGGGGGGAGCTAGTTGCTTTGCAATTACGCGCGCTGCCCGTGTCAGTTTTCTCAAGTACTCTGTGAACTCCTCTCCTAATATTGCTGCGCTTCTGTGTGCATCAGAACGTTCACGGAGAGGTGAATGCGCTGTGTGCATCCTCCTTCCCGTGACGATCTCATGCGGGGACAAGTGGTGGTCTTTACTTGGCTGATTTCGTAACTCGAACAAGGCCAAAGGCAGGCAGTACATCCAGGTCTTTTTAAGGGAAAAACACAGTTTTGACAATCTGCTTTTTAACAGACCGTTCATTTTTTCCACTACGCCATTACTTTGAGGATGATAAATTGAACATAATTTGTGCTTTATTCCCAATAGGGTAGTCACTTCCTTGAACAGTTCATTAACAAAATGCGTGCCGTTATCTGAGCCAATAACTTCGCAAATCCCCCAGCGCGGGAACACTTCCCGCACTAGGAACTTCGCGGCACCCTTCGCATCAGGGCGCGCACAGGGGCCTGCCTCCACCCATCTCGAAAATGGACATACAACCACAATCATGTAGCGAGCCCCGTTACATCTTTCTCCCATGTCTACATAATCAATGTGGAGCTCTCTGAATGGGCCATTTGGTTTGGGTATCGTTCCTCTCAGCGTGCGCAATGTCATGCCTGAGTTGTAAATCTGACATGTCGTGCATTCTAAAGCCAGTCTTGTGACATGTTCATGGAGGCAAGGTGCAAACCAATCTTCTTGTATCTCTGCCATTATGTGTTGCTTTGCGTTGTGTGCGGGAAAGTGTAGTTGTTGAAATGCTATTTCTAACAATGTGACTGGCATTACCGCTTTTCCTGAACTTTTTTGTCGCCATAACAAATCAGTCGGCGATTTGCTGCATCCCCTTTTAGTCCACAGCAATTTTTCTTCTGCACTAGCTCCCTCTTGCAGCTCTATTATTTCCTGTGTGGGCATCATGTTGTATCCTGTGGGGACCTCTTGGCGTGCTGTGTGGTGCAACATGTATTCTCCTACTACACCTTTCTGTAAATACGAAGCTTCTTTGGCAGCGGCGTCTGCTGCCGCGTTCCCCAAAGATATAAAATCTGTATTTGTGGTGTGGGCTTGGCATTTTACGATGGCCACTGCCGTGGGGTCTTGCAGAGCCTCAATCAGTTCTTTCAATAGTTCTGCATGCTGAACTGGTGTTCCATCTGCTCGTCGGAACCCTCTCCGCCCCCACCGTGCCAACCCGCCGTGTACTGTCGTTGTCATGTATGCTGAGTCGGTATATATTGTCACTGCGCACCCCTTGGCGGCATGCAATGCTTCTATTAGCGCAATTAGTTCTGCTGCTTGGGCTGAATAGTGGGATGGGAGGCGGTGTTGCACTAGTGTCTCGTATTCATCTTCCTCTAATCGTACAACTGCCATACCCACATGTTTCTCTCCTGTCTCCATATCTATTGATGCTGACCCGTCTACGAAATACACCTCTCCCTCGTTCAGGGCATTCTCAAAAATCACTTGATCCTGACCTTCGTCACCTGTGAACGTAGCGCAGTTGTGGTTTTGCATATCCTCTACGGTGCATGCCTCTGTGATGAATGTTGCTGGGTTCACTGTTTTACATCTTACTATGTGGATGTTTGCGCTGGACAATATTATTTCGTATGCTGTGGCGCGTTGTGTCGTCAATGTGCTCTTTGATCGCTCTAATATTGCAAAGAGTGAGTGTTCCACAAACAGTGTCACAGGACAGCCCATCACTATCGTGGCACTTTTCTCAATCGCGAACGCGGCTGCAGCTAGAGATTGTTCGCACGCGAAATGACCTTGCATTACTGCGTCTAGGGTGCCACTATAGTAAGCCAGTGGTTTGTGCCCTAACGATGTCTTTTGTGTCAATACTGCTGTCATCAGTGTTCCTTTGCAGTGTGAAAATAAGAAGAATTCGCGTCCATAGTCTGGATTTGCCAGTACTGGAGCGCTTGATATCAGCTCTTTTAGTGAGTCAAATGCTGTGTTCATCTCTTCTGTCCATTCTATGTGTTTGTTTTCCTGCTGTGCCTCTTTTAGTGCCTGTAACAAGGGCCTTGTGTATGCTGCATAATCCAATATCCATGCTCGGCAATAGTTGCACATACCCAAAAATTTCTGCATCTCTTTTACTGTTTTGGGCTCTCCAACTGCTCTAATCGCCTGTGCCCTGTCGGGTATGATCCGCTTGCCGTCCTTTGATATCAGCTGTCCCAAGTATAGGACCTCGGTCAGACAGTATTGTAACTTCCCCTTGTCCACCTTGTACCCTTTATTGGCCAATAATGTCAGGAGTGTTATTGAGTCCTTTCTACACTCTTCCTCAGTTTGTGCACAGATCAATAAATCATCAACATACTGAATCACTGTGCTTTCTACACACAAATTCCCCAGATCTTCGTGTAGTACCCTGTTGAATATGCTTGGGCTCTCGCAATACCCTTGAGGTAGTCTGCAGTGTTCGAACCTCCTCCCCCCTAGTGTAAATGCTGTTAAGTACCTGCTCTCCTCAGCTAAGGGAATCGAGAAAAATGCATTTTTTAAGTCAATAACTGTGAAGTGGGATGCCGTTTTTGGAATGTTGCACAGTATTGTTGATGGGTTCGGAACTAAAGGGAACTCCTTCTGAATCACATCATTGAGTGGGCGTAAATCCTGTATCATCCTCCATGAACCTCCCTTCGCCTTTTTAATCGGGTAAATACATGTGTTGCATGGGGAGTTTGAGGGCACTATTATTCCTTGTGCTAGCAGTGCATCTAGTGTCTCTCTGATCCCTTCTTCTGCTTCGCGTGACAATGGATATTGTTTTACCCGGGGTATAATTGCTCCCGGTTTCAGTTTTATTACCACAGGCTGGACCTCATGTAATAACCCCACGTCATGGGGGCCATTTGTCCATATGTTATCGGGTACTAACCGCATGTCGTCATCAAAAAATGCATGTGGTGCTCCTACCACTGCCATTAATTCAACTTGAGTTTTTCTGGCTGTAACTACAATGTCACACGGCATTGCTAGTTCCATCACTATTTCGCCATCTGTCTCAGTGTCTGAAAATAGCTCCTCGTCCGAGAGCTCCCTCAGTGGGATATTTGCATTTGTACACAGTACTGTCCGCCACTCACATCCTTCCATGTCAACGCCAATCACACATATTCTGTTTGCTGACACGTGTACTGCGTGTAAATCCAACGATACCACTGACCCTAGAGCAGTGTCGGGGCTTGCTATGGGGCGGAAGAGGAATTCGGCTGGAATCCTCCAATCCATCCTTTTTAGTTCTGGTACTATGAGAGCCAATGCTCTCATGCCCTCAACAAACATCTCCTCGTTTCTTGGTAACCCTCTGATCTCTTGCATAATTGTGTGGCCGTGTATTACTGCTAATATGCGGAGAGGACATATGCCTGGCGTTGAACATACGATACCGCTCCCTGTGAATGATATTGTCATGTTTAGTTTGCTCAAGAGATCTCTCCCCAGCAAATTAATGGGAGAGTGTTCATAGTACAGTAAGGGTGCTTTCACTGTTTTACCCCCCACTGTCACATCCAATGCTTCTGTGTAAGGAACTTCAATTACAGCCCCAGAGAACCCCTGCGTCTCTAACGTTCTATTAGATAACGGGAACCGGCCCTCTCTAATGCATGATTTCTCCGCTCCCGAATCCACCATGAATATGAACTGCTTGTCTCCTATCTGCGCTCCTATCAATGGTTCCTCTGATGCATTGTGGGTCGTAGATAGTACTGGACACGCAAGTGCTCTCTGTGGGCTGTCCTATGCGGGGTGTCTCATTGCCCCCCCTTGATCAAAAATGTTCCCCGAAACTACTGACACTCCGTTGTAAGGTGCAGGAGCAGGTGCTCCGTTAGCTACTGTGGCAAAAGTGTTACCTGGCGTATATTGCATGTTGTCATTATTCTGTGGGTGGTTTTGTGTCCTGTACTGATGTCCGTGTAGCTGTGCGTTACTTCTTTGTCCTACATTTTCTGGTTGTTGATATTGTCCCATGGGGAGGCCGTAGGGGCTTCCTGGGTGGGGGTGACCGTACTGTCCTGTCTCCTGGAACCCGTTGTTTTGTCTGCTCCTGCACTCTCTTGAGTAGTGCCCCCATCTCCCACAATTCCAGCAGCTCCCCTGTGGACCTCTGGGACCCTGCCACCCATTACCTCCCATTCCTCCATACCCTTGTCCTCCTCTTCGGCCCCGGTACCCACCTCTTCCCCCTCTTGGGGCCCACTCTTGCCACATTGGACCTCCGTTCTGCTCCTGCTCAGTCCACTGTCGTTGTCCTTGTCCTGCCCAATTTGCTGCTATTCTTCCTTGTATTGCTATTTGCCCCTCCTCTCCTTCCTCTCCCTCCCTCATGAGTGGGAGTCCTGCTACCGCTGCTGCAACCTTCACTAGTTTTGATTGTACCAACTTTGCCTCGTCTGCCAACCTTTTCTGTGCTACTTCCCTCTCTCTCTCTTTGATCCTTTTGCAATGGTGCACTATTATACTTTGGATCTCTGGCCACCCCTTCGCCTCAACGCCCGCTATCTTATCGAGTGCCTTCTGCACCTCTTTTGGGAGCCCTCTCTTAATGATGAAATAAAAGAGAGATGTGGATTGGTGCCAGGGCGTGCCCGTTTCCGCTCTCCACATCTCCTGCACCCGGAGAATGTAATCCATAGCATCCTCCCCGTCGTTCATTGTACATTGCATTACTGACTGTAAATCAGGGGTATCTGGGAATGTCTCCCGCAGCGCGTCCCACACCCTTGCTCGTACTGTATTAAAGGAAGCTCCATCATGACGATCATAATCTAACGTCACGGCCGGGAAACCAGCCTTAGCCCATACTCTGTCCGCTTGATCTCCTACTGCGGTGACTAGTAGGCTTTTCACATCGCCTACTGCCAACGGTATGCCGGCGGTATGTTTCTCAAATGCATATATCCACTTGCTCGCCCCTCCTGACAGCTGGGGCAATAATTTCATTAAATTAGCCTTATCCATCTGAGCCCATGGTATATAGTTTGGTCTCCCCCCCCCTCTGTGTATCAATGGAAGTTGTAACTTCCCTTTTGCAGTTGCACCCTCCCTTTCCTTAGTCGCTGCTGACTCCAATGACGCCATCTTCCCCACCCTATTTCTTAGTCGTCCCATCCATTCGTCGTCTATAGTCCCTAGTGAACATGCACCGTCCACTTCCTCGCTTTCCCCTCCCACTGCCATACTCAACCTATCACTGTCATCCAATCCTCCTCTGACATCACATAACAAGTCCTCTCTGATCCCTCTCTCTCGTGATACATCACCAATGCTCCCTTCTACTGCTCCTACCTCTATTATTCGTGTCGGCTCCTCCTCAATCCTGAACAGTATTTCCCCCTTTTTCCATCCTTCCTCTATCTGTCTACTTTCGCTCGACGCTCTAGACGTGCGTCCTGATTGTGTGGGGGCACACGCTGTGCGCTCACATATGTCTTTTATCCTTGAGAGTTCATCCCTTGCCACAGTAAGCCTCGACTCTAAGTCACTCGTTAATTTCTCTATATCCACCCTCTGTGTGCTTCCCTGGGCTCGCTCTCTGGTGCTTTCGTATGGCGGGGGGGCTGTTGGTCTTTGTGGTGTACCAGTTGTGGGGGGGGGCACATACGTAGGGTCGCTGTATCCTGCTGCGGGGGCTGGTTTAGGTAATATTGGGTACAAACTAATCACTTCCGCAGGTTGTGCTGCACTTAGCTGTTCCTTGTCCTCTCTTGGAATCATCAATGGATTATCTGTGGTGGAAGGTAGATCAATATTTGGGGCCGGAGCTTTGGGTGGGGGTACCTCCTCAAACAATCTCCAGAGGTCTAATATCTCCTTCCTATTTTGCCATTGTTTCCCCTTATACTTAAGGCTAATGCATGTTCGTACCATATCAAGAACGCTTTTGTCAAAAGACCCTCCCTCGGGCCAAATCTGGGGCAGACCCTCCCCCTTCAATTCTGTTACCCATTGATCGTGATATTTATTTATTCGTTCAGCGTATCCCGGTAAGCTCTTACAAATATGTGACAAGGGAGTTTCGGCCCCCATCTTCTAAATCACTCTCACAGCCGTGTCCACCTTCTTTACGTTTAGTTAGGTGTAGATCTATGTATGTATACCTTTATGGCACAGACAAGAGCGGACGTCTCAAATTTTATCACCCAAGTTTATTTACTGCACAAATCCTTTCGCACTTACCATAGCTCATTTCCTTTCCATTCCCATACACTCTCGTGTGATTCCGCTCACAACTGATCAAGAACTAGTTATGGTCAACACTCTCTGGCGCCACCTCGCGGTCAACCGATCGTCTCCAACACTCACACGGTGCGCGCACCCATCACAATTCCTTTCCACTCACACTTCTTCTTATTTCCTCCCTTTCCTCCCTTTCCTCCCTGGCCAGCTGTCCCTATTTTTCTGCTAAAGTTGCTCCGTTCACGTCTGTACGTGCCACTACTTAGCCCCCACTCGTCAAAATGTGTTCCCTATTTTATAGCCCTTCTACAAGTATATTTATCTTATACCCTTTTCGCTTTCTTCCCCTGCCCCGTGGATCGGAAAAAAGAAATAGAGAGAGTAGCAATCACTAAAAAATATTCCCGGTGTCTCCTTTTGCCAGGCACCAATAACTTATTTCTTACTTCTTCATATATTCCCAGTACTAGTTTAGATAGCACTATGCGGCGCCGCCTTCCACCCCCTTTCGGAGCTAGGTTTCCGTCACTTCTACCACTTCACTTATTTCTTACTCCTAATGGCCATATGCAAAGAAAAGATAAAGAAAGTTTCAAGACCCGTCTTTAGTAGACCCCCGATATTCTTCTCCTCTACCTGTCCCCGTTCTCCTGTTCACCGTTTCCCCTCCCTTCCCCTTTACGATCGCTCGCACTCAGTACTCACGTGCCCGTCTTGAACCGATAGTCTCCGAAACTGGGTCCGTCCAGGCGGTGTCACCGGTAACTCAACGGTCAGCCCCTGGCTCCGGCGAGCGGCACTCAAAGGGGATTTTTTTCCAATCGGGATCCCGTACCCTTTCTCATTGAGTGCGCACTTCTTATTGTGCCGGTCGCCGTTGGCGGGCGGCCTCCCGGAGCCGGCTCACCGTGCGTATCCCTTCTCGACCGGAGATTCTCGTGCCACAAGGGGGTCGTTAGAAAGGAGTTAGGAAAAATAATTTGGAGATATCACGCTATCGGGGTCACCACTGAAAGGAAGCGCCCCCAATTTCAGCACGATCCTCCCCGCAATGAGAGACAATAAGGGACTCTCCCGTAGTGGGAATAAGGCCAAGACAGAGTGCGGGTGAGCGTAAGTGGGAGTTTATCCAAAGAATAGGGCATGCAAAGAACTCTGCAACCTCCGAGAGCGCTCTGTCTGACAATAGCAAAGACAGGCGTATTTCTAATACAAAAAACGTCATCAGAACCTACACACTATAGGGGGCACAAGTTAATTGGGATTGGGTGGCGTCGACTAACTATAGGTGTTGCTGCAGCGTGGTTGGTCTTGGCGTGAGGACGTCACTGGTCAGCCTCGTGGGTTGGGTTGGGCCTGGCAGGCCAGCTTGAGGTCATCCGAGCGGTGTTGGTATGCTGGGGCAGCCTGTGACAAAGATGAATACCTCTCCTGACTCGTTTGCCCTAGGCCATGCACACTGCAGTTATTCAAGAAACGACATCTAAATTCATCAATAAATCGCTCGGCAGTTTGTCTTATACAATAAACGCAACGCATGAGGAATGTACCTCTTGAGAGGTCCGGTGATTGTCGGTTAGGGTGAGATTTACCTGTGTCCTATTGACCGGTATTTTAGGTCGAGGGGCTGAGTTTTGGGGCCTGAGCCGACTGGTACATGCCTGTCTGCCGCGTTAGAAGTTATTATATAAATGGGTCTCTGTGTCTTGTCCCAGTGATGGGGGTCGTTCTTGGGGTGGTCTAGGGGGAGGGTTGTGGACTTTACGAGAGGGTGCTGGTAGATCAGTGGATTCAAAACGTGGGTTTATTACCGTGCTGTAAATAACACAGGTGGTGGGCTGTGGCCTTGGGTGCGGTACCGGGGCCTCTGACTCTCTGAAGCGGCTCCAGCTTGGTTGGGGGAGGTGAGGGAGCGCGGCACAGGCCTTAGCTTCCTTATCTGGCAGGCTTGGCAGGGTGGGAGGGAGAATGGCCTTGCATATACTCACAAAGGTTTTTTCCTCGTGCGTTGCTAACTTTTAAATGCAGAACTTTTATAACGTTCCGCCTTATTTTGATGTTATTCAAACACACATATATATTTCCATTTCGTTACACATTTCTTTAATACAGTCGGTCCGAGTACCTTTTCGTTACCTAACATTATATTTACTACATGATGTGATTATTTTATGTACATTAAACGTTACACGAGGTCGTTCTAGGTTATGGCCTACAGAAATTGATGCTCGCTGCTTTAGGTGATTAAGAAAACATATATGAGTAAGTAAAGGCTATACATTTGGTCGACATCTTTCTCTGTGGTTGTAGCAGCACTAGTCCAGACCTAGGGTGGTATCATGTAACGTTACATCTTTATGGTTTATTCACAGTTTACATGATCTGTTTAAACCGAGGTAGTTCGTTAATACCAATACTTGAATTATTTTCTACTTTCTTCAGATAGTGATGCTTCAGCTTTTTTCCCGTCACCCCGGCCTCGCGGACCAGGTCATGCAGGGTGCGATATTACATTGTGGATGAGACTAATGTTACAATGTTAGCATCTTGGGTTAGCTCATATCCGACTTTCTCATGGGAACGCGCTCGCAGCGGATCTACCAGGGCTACTGCGGCGGCAGAGATGCATGAAAGGCCCTCCAAAGGTGGGGGCCTCGTTACAGTGTGCTGAACTCACGCCATGTTTGCTAAACAAGATGGCTTCTAGGCCTAACTAAATTTTGGTATATGCAGGGAACGGATATGTGTGGGCAATGTCGTCGGCGGGTGACCCCTCCTCCACCTGGGCCCGGGTGGCATGAGGGGACGGCCACCGAGTCATGGTCCTCACCTGGGGAGAAGACTGTAGGAGAGGAGGGCCTCGCGGCCAGTCCTTCCCTACATTTTACATGTTTATTGTATTGAATGTTCGCATGGGAAACTACACTACAGCAAGGCTCCTGTAGAGAGAGCAGTTGCATTGTCTTAGTGAAGGCTTTGGGGGGGCTGCAAGCTAAAAAAGAAACGTGAACATGTTTAGCTCTAGCGGTGCTCGCTCTGGCTCTCTGCTAGAGCTCTCTCACATAATGTAGTAAGGCGGTCGATGGACCCTGGTATAGAAAGAGTGCATCTGTGGTAAAAACTCTGTTGTAGTATCAGCCATTTTGTAGAAATAAGATAATGTCCCCCATGAGATTGCGAGCGACTCATTGACTGTTTAAGAGCTTCTTTGGTTTCCATGGCGCTTGCTGCATTGTATCATTTTCTCTAACACTGATGTGTACCTGCTTTTGTGCGGCAGTACAGGGGGCCCGAATCCAGAAAAATCAGCTGCTTCATGGTGCAGAGTGCGTTTCATTGGGCCATGTATTAAACGCTCGTTACACAGCACTTTTTTAATGGACACTTCACATGTATGCAAAAAAGGCCAGAGCACTGCAGTTTCACATTAATTTACAGCTTTATCCAGCATTTACTTACTTCTCAATATTTCTCTGAGCACCTTGCTATTGTTTATGGCCATTTATCTCAATATGAATGTATTCAATTTTCATATTTTAACCACAAAAGTGATGGATGGGAGGTTTTGAACCAATCTGAACCACTGGCATTGCTCTGGGCAACCTTCCACACCACCATTTTTTAGCCCGTCTGCGCCATTGCAAAAGGGGTCCAGCCATATTCAAATCAGTCAGCTACTGCCACCAATGGTAGCAGCCCAACCCGAACTGCTAGGCCAGGTCCCCTGTCCACGGAGAAACAAGCAACCACAGGCATGTTTCAGCCTTCTTGGGCCTTCTCAATGAGGTGCAGCTTGGTTCTCTATGGTGCAGCGAGCAAGGGGGCCCACGTCTGGGCATACCCTCTCACAAACTATAACCACAAAAGTGATGGGTAGAAGGTTTTGAATTAATCTGAACAACTGGCATTGATTGCTCTGGGCAACCTTCCACACCACCGTTTTTAGCCCGTCTGCGCCATTGCAAAAGTGGTCCTGCAAAATCAGTCGGGTACTTCCACGGATGGTAAATTAGAGATATTCAGCATTTACTCTTTTACCAATATTTCTCTGAGCAACTTGCTGTTGTTTACGGTCATTTATCTGAATATGAATGTATTCAATTTGCATATGTCACATCATCCCTTTAAAAGGCCCAACTCCAATAAATGATTTATTCTCGCAATCTCTTTACTCTGTCAAGCGAACACGTCTTCAAGTTTTAAAACGGCACAAGTTTAACCCACAGTAAAAGTTGTTGATGCGCTGTTAAGTGACACAATTATGCTCATATACCTTGTCTCCTACATCTCGCTCTACATCCAAACAAGCGAACAGAAATTTATCTTTCCTTCTCAATGCTGAATGCTCTGAAAAACACTCTTGTTTTGAGTCTTTGATACTTTGTTTCTGCCACATTGGCATTTATTGTACTCCTTATTTCATTAAGGCTCCCACTCTGCTAGGTACTGCCACAATGTACCCAGCTAGGTATTGCCACACTATACCCAGGTCCAAGCACTCTTAGGACAAGTACTGCTTGCCATTGTATGCCAAAGTGCTTCTTCAAAATGAATTTGTCCAGTGATATTCCCTGGTGGTTCTTTCGTATACTAGCGTGTTTACTACATATACTAAGATACTCCCAACATGTTGTCTTATATGCCTCTGTATACTTGCCATGTACACTTGAACACCCACATCCACTCACACCTACACCCAGACGCACATACTCACCTGTGTACTGTTGCTTGTTCACTCAGAAACACAACCAATACATTTTAGTCTTCAGATCTTGTGAATGGTAACTAGAATAATGTAGTAACTTGTTTTATGGGACAGTGTGCAGTTGAATAACCATGTGCTCAACTGAACGAATATGTGCAAGAAAAGTGATTTCCTTTCGTTGCTGAGCATTGCGAACTTCAAACCAGAATTTGTATCAGTTAACTTCTGCAAGGGCTGAAGGCAACTCTTCCATATAGTCACTTTCTCTATATTCAGAGGAAATATGCACAGAGAGCCAACTTTGAATTTCATGCAGTTGATTTATAAAATTAAGAGTCAGCGAACACCCACGAAGGGTAATCCAACAGGCTAAATAAAATAGGAGCATCCTGTGTACACTTGGATTAACCAACAGAAAACCTTGCTCAGTAGGGCAGAATGTGCGACGACATTCAATCCAGTGAGCCACACTATTAAAAATGTTTTCTGATTAAAAAATGGAGTTGTAGTTAAGAGGACCTTAAACTATTAGTAGTAGTAAAGACTGGTCCTGCAAATGAAACCGCATTATAGATCACTACATTGTGGGATCCCTCTCCCATTAATGGGCACTAAGTGTGAGAACTGTGTGGCATTCCCTTTTTACTTTAAAGGGCGGTGTATTTAAACACAATAGTTGCCACTGGACTGTGCAGACACACATTGCTTGTGGAGCAATGTGATCTATGCAATTAAATGTCCTTGTTCTCTGATACGCAAAGGATATATGAACATCTATCATGCCCGATGAACAGTGTGGACCATAAGCCCCTTGTTAGCAAATGTTGTTTATGCTAAATACAAAAAGAGCCAAATACCCTGGTTTGTTTTCAAACAAACTCGCGCACATCCAAGAAGTGGAGATGTGGCTTTGATTTCGATAATAGAACTACTAATACCATATCTAGACACAGTTTTGTATTGAATGACGTATCTGAATATTTTGTAATAAATACTTGTGCTCTTTTAGAGCATAACTACCTCTACGTTCAGGTGAATCCTGGGTGTGTTGCGCTCTATTATATAGATTAATCAGTAATTCATGCTTCATTAGTTTATTAGCTAACTACATGCTGCAGAAACACTGTCTCCACACTTAACCTGCAAGTGTTCTATACAGTAAACCAAATCGAAGCATCATTTTTTTCTGCGCTTGATTTATCAAAAGGAACACCCAACATCCCATTCAACTCAAATCACAAATTGTACATCAGTAATACCTAAGGCACAAGTGAAACTTTCTAAGAAAATTCTTCTTATTCCTAGTTAAAATTCTTTCATTCCACCACTCCTCATCGAAGCGAGAAGGCAGGAGCCCTCTCCCTCCAGGATCTCCATCACGCTTCAGGAGATGCAAACCTCCTGCTGCTGAGGACACCATATGGTGAGATTCCACAGGCCGCGCTCGGCCCACTGCAAATACTGCTGCTGTTCTCTTATCACTCATACCAGTACCATCGAGGCAGCATTTTACTGGCTGCTGCTCCATATGTGCATGTCTCGCTGCCGCTTTGTTCCCGATCCCGGTGTTTGCATGGTAGCCAGTTAACGAGGTAACGAGGGTAATGGCTGCCTCGCTTGCAGTGACGCACTGAATGGCCTTCCTGTCTATTTGAATGCTGCTCTCCCATTGGCTGCCTCCTACGCTATCTGCTAATAGCCTTGACCGATAGAGGAGCCGACCGAACAGACAAGGGCCACATAATAAGGGCCTGTCTGTGCCTGTCCTTGTACTGCCGTGTGTCTAAGGCCCACCACCCTACAACTGACAGGTAATCCTTGCCGTGCCCCCCACTCGCCTGTGGTCGCCTATGGTGTGTGTGCCCACCACCCCTCCCATGATCGGCTGTGATGTTGTGTGTGCCCCCAACCCCTTCCCATGGTCGCTTTTGATGTTGTGTGCACCCACCCCCATGATCGCCTGTGATGTTGTATGTACCTCCACCCCCCCATGATCGCCTGTGTTGTGTGCCCCCATCCCCCATGGTCACCTGTGATGTTGTGTAGGCCCCCCACACCCCTCATGGTCGCCTGTGATGTTGTGTGCCCCCCCAGTCCCCTCCTGCCCTTGTTGCTCCCCCCCTCTTCCTTCTCCTCCTAGCCCGATAATGCCCTTTATCTAATTACTGTATTGTATTAGCCCGTTTGCCCTGTTACTTGGGGCAGGCACCATGTATCTGCCCACTGAGTTGACCTTCACATCTGTGTGTTGCTGCCGCCCTGCAACATGGGGTAGGCACCCACGTATTTGCCTATTGCTGGACCCTCGCATTTGTGTGCTGCCGCCGCCCTGCAACATGTATAGGCACCATGTACTTGCCCATTGATTTGAATTTCGCCTCTGTGTGTTGCTGCCGCCCTGCAACATGGGGTAGGCACCATGTATTTGACTACTGCTGGACCCCCGCATATGTGTGCTGCTGCCGCCCCGCAACATGGGTAGGCACCATGTATTTGTCCACTGAGTTGACTTTCGCATTGGTGTGCCGCTGCTGCTCTGCAACTTGGAGTAGACACCATGTACTTGCCCACTGATTATACTTTCGCATCTGCATGTTACTGCCGCCCTGCAACATTGGGTAGACACCATGTATTTGCCTATTGCTGGACTTTGTATTTGTGTGCTGCTGCCGCCCTGCAACATGGGGTAGGCACCATGTACTTGCCCACTGATTTGTCTGTACATCTGTGTTGTTGCTGCCCTGTAACATGGGGGCAGGCTCAATGGATGTGTTCACCTTGTGCTTCTCTTTTGCACTCTGCATATGTTGTATTACCTTTGCATGTTCCACGTTGATGTAATTCACCTCTTAAGCTTCCTTTTCTGTAATCTGAAGCACTGTAACTAAACTTAAGCGTCTAGATAGCCCAGGGTTTTGCACGCTATATAAATAAACTAAATGTACACTGCACCTTCTAAAAAATAAATAAATATATTGACCAATTAAAATGAAATCCAATTGCTTAAAGTACCAATACCGAATTCAACCGAACTTCGCCTACATGTGTTTTCACGAAGCGGTTTCGGGATCTAGATCTCATTCCCACTGTGAGCTTCTTAAAGGCTTTTTAAGCTAATTCATTCAATAACTATTTAGCATCTGTGATACCATCGGCTGGTGTAATTGTTTAGTATTGAACATTCACTGTTCTGATTTTTTTTTATTTGTTTAGCTTTTACTTTTTATTTCTTGTTGTCTTCAAAAGTGATGATTTCTTTCTCAGTTGTGCACCTTATTCCAGCTTTTAAACTGCATGTTTACAGGAAAACAAGAAGCCATTTAGTTAGCATGCTGCTAATATGGACTCTCTCTCAAAGAAATTGAGAGAGACTTCAAAACAGTTAAAAGTTGGAATAAGGTACACAACTGAGATAACGGAGGTATTACTGATGTACAATTTGTGTTTTGAGTAGAATGGAAAGTTGGGGTTGCTTTTGATAAATTAAGCGCAGAAAATAATAGTACCTTTTTGTTTGATTTTGTTTCTTTTAGAACTTGCAAAAATATACACCTATTTGCTGATGAGAAGACACAAATGCTAAATGACATTTAGGCTAATTGAATCATTTTGAAGAAAGAAGCCTCAGTGGTTTATCTGTTTTAGTTATTTGGAAGCTGTAGTGGTCAACAAGGATTTTCTCAGACGATTGTGTGCTCTACCCAAGTTGAGAACTAAACTCGGAGTAAGATGTCACTGCCTTCATGATGCACTCCAAATACATCATACACATAGTAACACTCAAGATGTCTTTTTTCAGAAATGGAGAAGGGACTTGGATGATGGAGCATATGCAATTTCGAGATTAATGGCGCTGCAATCGTTGATTAGGGCGTTTGAGTGAACAATGGCACGGTGTATGTAGTGTTCCATGTGACACTAGAACCATTAACCGTGTGGAAAGCTGTTCTTCCTGTGAGAGGGGTCACACCAAGTGGTGTGCATGTTGTGGTGTACACGCAAGAATTTTGAGGCTCACCATTTCATGATATTTTTAATGTTGCCTACAAATGAGATGAAATATAAGCACATGGGGTGATCCCTAACAGTGTGTATCCTATTTGTAGAATGGTGAAGAATACATCAAAAAGAGATGAGAGAAAACAATTGGAGTCCCAAACAACACGAAGTGATTGTGTGGCAAGACGTCCTGATGGATGGTGTGAGCTAGTCTTGTGGATAGTTTTATGTAATGGCCAAGGGGTAAAGAGCATAGGGGTACTGATGAAATAGTACTGCCTTCCTTAGATAAAATAATGAATTTGCAATGGAAAGACAAATGAGCAACTCTCTACCTCACAAGTTATTCAAATTGTAGTGATTTTTTTGCTCCGCTTTTGATGTTTTGATGATAGTCTTGTTAACCAAATTTAAAGTGGGAGCAAGTGAACCGTAGGCTAATATTAATTTTTTGTTATTATTTGTGGACCTCAGTACAACAAAACCCAGTCTAATAGCATAGGTTCATAGCAGGTAGATTAGTGGACAAAAGAAGTGGGGCTCATTGAATGAGGTAGCGAAAAGGAAACAATCTACTGAAGGCCTTTGTGAAATAAGGGCGAAAACAACAAAAACCCATGTGGTTAAAAAATGTGACAGTCTACATTTAAGGATGCAAAGTCCACTGGTGTTTAGAAGGACCACACAAGAATGCAAAACAAGAGTTTTCAGAGCCTTCAACAATATCATTGCTTTCTCTTTTTGAGCAGAGGGAAATTAATGACACTTGTGTGATTTTCTAAATATGGGAACACACATTTCACTTATCCTTGACCCACTGCTTTTACTATAGATTCACATGTGCTCTTTTTAACATTCGTTAAACATGTTCTCTGGAAAGAATAAAGAGATTCATTGAGAAAAGGTTCTTTCGAAATGATCACTTGTGATTTGTTTTTTGGTTTCAAAAACATTTTGTAAAGTGAATATATGTCAACTGTAGTGTGGTGGATTAAGGAGTCGAACAATGGGATGGCATGTTTCAACAAAGTTTTCTTTAAGAAATAAAGAAAATAATCTATCCCTCCCTATCTCTAAAGTGTTATCGCTACCTAAATGAATATATCGTCTCAGTGCTCGTCGTCCGGGTGTTTGTCCAAATCAAAAGTGTCTGATCTCTGCCCAAAAACCTACTCTAACCCTACCACTAATCTACAAAAGGCTTCAGTATCCAAATGAAAATTGTGCCAGGAGAATGGCTCCGATCTCCTGATCAACTAGCTCACCCTTTATCTTTTTTCCAACAATCCTTTGCTCTAATTTCTGATACAACAAAGTGCAGGTGGTCAGGAGAATAACTCTCTTATCTAGACACACCTTGCAGAGCCATTAGGGCTGTCTTGGGATAGTCTTTTGCAACCGTCCTCAATAGTCACTTCTTCCCAAGGGCTCCGGAAAGCTTGCTTTACAGTTCCAGCAAATCTTCTCTGTCTTGTGACGTTATGAAGATTACTTCCAGACAGGATGCACCCTTGACTCTTAGATCTTTGAATATCACTATTGGGACCAGGGAGATTACTGTGGCTCTCTTGACTTTTGAGTTGCCCCATTCCCCTTCCGGGTCTCCCGCTAATCCCGTTACCTGTAGCGTGTCGCGACTGCGTCACCTGTTCTTCCTAGGGTGATCTGCTGACTTGCGTTGCTTCAGTGCTTCCTTCACTCCACTTCCCCGATTGGACCTCGCAGCTCCGCAGAGACTTGGGCCACACGGCTCTGGTGCAGTGTCAGGACCACATGGTCCACTTCCCTGAGGTCACGCCACTGCTGGCTTTTCTCCCACTCTTCCACTGGTCAGGAGCGTGGCTTCCACTGCAGTGCTCTGCCGACTGTTCTTGGATGTGCCCGCCACCCGGATCAGCATTCTTGCAGCTTCGTGGTCCCAGGTTCAAACGTTTCGGGCCTAGCTAGCTTCATGCCAGTTGCCCTCTCTATCACCCAGTCCTTTCTCGCTCTTTATTTTCTGTGGCTGGATCCTCCCCAGCGTAAAGTCAAAGCACTTCTTTACTGTTGTTGAGATAATCTTTATTCCTCCTTGAGGCCAACTCTGCTCAGTACGATAAGGCAACCTGTTTGTACTCTGCAGTTTTCTTTGGCTCCTCTTCGTCAGTGTCATATTCATTTGTGGATCAAAGACGGAAGACACATTACCATTACCATAACAGACAGTAATGTTTCAGGGATTTTCTGTCGGGAGTTTGGTCTGAATGAAAAAAGGGTTTAGGGAGTTCATTCACAGAACGGGAGTCCTTATCCCCATGAGTGGTGTCTCTCCCTGGGGTTGCTGTTGGCACTCTTGTTCAGAGGAGAATTGCCTAGTATTTCGGTGCTGGACTGCCCCTGGTCAGGACAAAGACTGATATGTTTGGGATATTTCTCCTCTGTGAAAGATAGTGAGCTAAAGAATCTGGGCAAGGCTCTCGCAACCAGGACTAATGTCTGGCAGAGAGACTCCCAGGACCCCCCTTGTCTTTATTGTGATCATGAACAAGACTGATTATATACAGGCGGGCAATAATCTCCTTTCAGATGAAGCAAGTTATCTGAAACTAAGGGAAGATCCCACAAAATCCTTCTCCGGTATAATAAAGTCCTAGGAAGAACCGATGGGTCTGTGTTTTACATCCTTTTAAAAATCCACAACAATTCCACCAATTGTTTCAGGCATAACATCTATAATAGAACCCTTATCAAAATGTGTACATGTCGACTTGAGACTATTCATGCAGAACATCTAGTCTTATGTTCAGGACGCAAAAGAAGCTATCAATCAGATTGAAGGGGTGGGTTTTGATGCTACGGTAAATATTTTGATCTGTTTGGATACTCAACCTTTATACACATGAATTCCACAAAGAGCGACACTTGAGGTCTAAGAGGAAACCTTATTACAGCGTGCTGATGACCATCCGGTTAGTAGTTCCTTTTTGTGGTGCACAGAACTAGGGTGATGCCGCGATACGCTTTATGCTATGTAACCCTTGTGTAACCATATCGCCACCCCTACAGCTTATGTACCTATGTGTGCTTCTCGTTACTCTAACTAAGCCGACACCTGTAACGGCATAATGTAATATGCCGATGCCGCTGTATGCTCTGCAATATGTAACCATGTGTAACCTTACTGCCACACATTTAACACATCATGTACCTAAGTATGCTCCTCTACCTGTAACTAAGCTGATTCCATGTAACAGCGCCACGATGCAGCTGGGCTGCTTGTGCACTTTATAAATGGAAATAAATTAAAAAATATATATAGCAGCAGCCATTTTACTTGCCGAACAAGTATACAATCCTGACTGCGGTGCACAACTTATTGTACTCCAGACAAAAAGTAATAGGTAAGACACACAGTGTATTAATAATTATACTTTCCCCTTGATGATTTTTGTGAACAAATGGGTCTTTAATATTGGGATATTATTTTTTTTAGGCATTATGGGTGTAATCCACAGATGCTTTGAAATGGGCCAATGAGAGCCGATTCATCCTTTCTGGTCACCAAATGGAATTGCCATTCCCCTATATACACATAATTAAGGTAGCATATGCAATAACAAACACGCGCTTTCGGTCAATTCGGTCAGACAGGGGACTACCGTGCTAGGCCCAACAACATTTCTGGTAGAGCTGGGGAAAAACAAAAGGCGAGGGAGAGGGGTGCAGAAAGGGAGGGGAGGAACAAAACAAGCAACTATCGTACTAGCAGTACTAGACCTGACGACATTTCAGATGGTGCCTGAGAGGGGTGGGGGGGGGGAATCAAGTAAGGGGAGGTGGGAGGAGACAGACGAGGTTGAAAGGTTTGTATGAAAGTTTTTTTTTTTTGTAGGATTACTTGCAGATGACACTTGTGGGTCAATGCAAGGGATTTGAAGAGGATGCGTTCTTTAACGGGCAGCCAGTGGACGTATTTTCTGGTGGCCGAGATGTGGTCTCTTTTGGAGATCCCTGTGGCATTGTTCTACACTGTTTGAAGTTTCTTGATGTTCTTTGCTGATTTGGCTAGTAAGAGTGCGTTGCAGTAGTCTAGGCGAGATCATATGATTGCTCTAGCAATGGTGAGGGAGTTTTGTTAATTTAGGAAGGGCCTGGCAGCAGTGATAAATTTTGAGTGGTAGGCTGCCGCTGATGAAATAGCATTCACCTGTCTTGTCATGGTGAGGTTTGAATCCAGGTAAACTCCCAGTGTTTTGACTGACTGGGATACAGGAATACGAGAGATGTCTATGAGGAAGGAGTCGTATTGGGGACCCTTTTTTTTTTATTGTGGATGGAGAGCCGATGATAAGAAGCTCGGTCTTTTCGCTGTTGAGGCAGAGCCAGTTTTTGGCCATCCAGGTCTGGATAGTGGCACCTCGGTACCTCGCGCAAAGATTCTCTGCGCCCCCGTCAAGCAGACCTGCTAGATCTAACCAAACCAACCGTCTCCATTGCCAAAAGCCTCAGGATTAGAGCAGGCGGCTCTAGCTTCCCAGTTCTAGCGGCGACTAACTGGAACCTGCTTCCTCCCACCATCAGAGGCATTGAATCCCACATGGTCTTCAGAAAAACATTTAAAACCCTGCTGTTTGTATAAGCCGTCCGCTCGTCACGCCAACCGGCAAGGTTATGAACACTGGAACACTGCCTGTAAACAATGTAGAGCCTATGAGCCAACCTTTACCCTTGTAACTAAGTCATATTCTTGAAACAGCGCCTCCGGGCTGCCAGGCGCTTTACAAATATAAATAAATAAATGAGCCATAATGGGCTTTTTCAAATAAAAGACAAATTTAATGTGACATCGATAATTGTGGAGTAAGAGTAACCATGGATAGTTTCTCCAGGTACTTAATAATAACTTATCTATTTAGGGACTTTTTTTTATATAATACAGGCATTTTGTACTTCTGTATTTTGTGTTTTTAGGGTTTTGCATTAGATGGTATACATGACAGTAAAACAATACATTGCAAACTGAATCAAAAAAGTGTCTGTACTGTATTATCAGGACTGAAACTTCCAACACTGCGTCACCAGCTTAGGACAGTTTGATTGTGGGAGTCGATCACACGTGAAACCATGTCTGAGGCGCTTCCCTGACGTCTCACGTGTTATACAAGACTTCAAAGAGAGGCCTAACACCGCCTCTCCAAAACAATTGTTTTCTTATATGAGCCTTAGTACAGGTTTCCTAATGCAATAACAATAACTTATTTTAGACAAAATTATTGGCTGTCCCAATGCTGTATCGATGATAGGGTGGTGCGGTGGACAGAATGGTTCCCGGGAGGGGGGAATGGGCACAGGGGGAGTCTTAAGGGCCTGATTCAATGAAGTGTTTTATAATGGCGCAATCCCATAGGGAAACGTTCCATGAATCAGGCCCTAAATGTCCTTCTGAAATCTCCCAGGAAAACTTCCAGACCACAAGAAACAGAGATGGAACGTATTTGGTTCAAACAAGATGGTAATTTGCATAGGGAGACATCTGGACCGAGTACCTAATTGGAGCCAATGGAAGTATACAGGCAGGAAAGGCATGGCTATAAAAGCCCAGTGAATTTGGTGTTAAGTGAGAGTTTTGGGGGTTTTTTGATTGATATTTTATTTCTATCGCGCTCGTACACAAGTGTTTCAGAGCGCGACAAGGCAAGGGAGGGGAACAGGGGAGAACAAAAGAGCGATCTTACTAGGCCCAGTGACATTGAGAACGTCAAGTGCATGGGAGAGGGGGAGGGGAAAAGTGCATGGAAGGAGGGAGAAGTGGAAAGTGCGAAGCAGAGGAGAAACAGATAAATAACAATAAATAAATAATAAAGGCAACAAACAGTGGTAATGCAGCCAGCAATTTGCAAGTGCTAGGTTTAAGGCAACAGATAGGGTAGGTGCAGGAAGAAAAAGGGGGGGCTGTATGGGTATAGATAGATACAGAAGAAGAAAAGAGGAAGGTCTTGAGGTGCTTCCGGAACCAGAGATTGTTCTCCTCAAGTTTTAGAGTGGCAGGGAGGCTGTTCCCGAGGGAGGCCCCAGCCGAAGACAGAGTTCTACGCCCAGCTTGTTTCTTTGAAAAACGACTGACCCTGAGGGAGTTGGAGGTAGAGGAGCGAAGAGCTCGAGAGGGGAGGTATTTGCAGAGGGATAGCTGAAGGTAGTTTGGACCCAGTCCCCAGAAAGCTTTGTGGACAATGCAGAGGGTTTTGAATTTAATCCTTGCATCCACTGGGAGCCAGTGGAGAAATTTCAGAGCTGGAGAGATTCGATCCCAGGGCTTGGGGCCAAGGACAAGTCTTGCAGTCCTGTTATGGATTAGTTGCAGAGGGCGGAGAGTAGAGGCAGGTAGATTTAGAAAGAGGCTGTTACAGTAGTCCAAGCTAGAGAGAACCAGAGCTTGGGATACCTTGAGCTTCTGGGGGAAGGAGAGGAAAGGCAGAGTACCTCTGAGGAGGTGCAGTCAGAAATTTGACTTTTTAGAGACCTCAGAGATGTGGGCGGAGAAGGAAAGGGTGGAGTCAAAGATGACCCCAAGGTTCTTAGCCTCGCAGGCGGGGGTAGGAGGAGGGCCAAGGGAGGCCGGCCAGAGAGTGAGGGGAAAGGATGGTGAAGGTGTGCCGATGAGGAGGATCTCCGTCTTGCTGGCATTCAGACAAAGATCATTGGCGGAACACCAATCTTGAATGGCAGCTAGGCAATCAGAGATGAGAGAGGGAGAGGAGGTGACAGAGGGCAGCCTGAAAATGAGTTGAGTGTCGTCAGCGTAACACTGGAAATTTGAGCAGAAAGTGGCAATGTAGTGGGCGAGAGTTGCCAGGTATTGGTTGAAAAGCCAGGGCGAGAGGTTAGACCCCTTGGGAACACCACAGGTAGAGAGGAAGATGGATGAAAGGAAGGACCCAAGTTCTGTATGTGTGATGTAATAGGAGGGGCAGGAGGACCAAGAGGCCAGACAGACGTGCACAGCAGGTGGAGGAGGAGGTGGAATAGAATACTTCCATGTTTGAAGAGTGTGCAGGTAGGGTTTTGGGATAGAGAGAGTGGTGCCAAAGCGATTGAGGGAGTGATTTAAGTTAATTTTGGCACAAGAGCAGGGGAGAATAGTAAGTAGTGAGGAGGAAAGGAATTGTGATGAATCTGATGTCATCAGTAGTTTCCCGGGGCAGTCCTCTCCTCATGTGGCCAGGCGACAGCAGCCACACCTGATCCTGACCCTGGGGTTGGCTGTACAAAGGAAGATCACATGGGGAAGGTGACCCTCAGGGAGGGGGACAGAATGCATTGGGTGAGACGCGGTATCCCCCTTTTCCTTTTAGGGATGTTTGCTTTGTATTCCACTTTGACTATAGAAACCTAGCATTATCTTACTACTTAAGATTATTTTAGGATGAAATACTACATACATCTAAAAAGCACTTTTCATCATGGTGCCTCTAATCCCTTCAACCTCTCTCACAAGATTCATTCTCATGTTCTCTTTTAGTGTTTGATATTTTCAATTCTAAACAACATGAGTACTCATCATTGTCGTCATTCTTGTTTCCTAGAGGACTACACTCGTCCTAATGCCTGCCCGACATGTTTTGTTCTGATTGGCTAATGTAAAATCAACATAACTTCTTCATGTGCTTGATGTGACAATCTCTACTGCCTGAAACGCCAGGAGAAGGATGCGAGGCAACTTTCGCCCTCACAACGCTGGAGACACTCGGGCAGCCATTTTCCTGATGGCGTGCATAGCCACGCCCCCCATATTTGTGCACTTTCAAGGCCAAAGATACATACTTCACTATCTTGGAGTTAGTTTCTTGAATGCAAGGTGTTAGGATACGATTTCGGACACAGCAAATGTTTGCTTTAGACATCATGACTTTTGACAGACCCTTCGTTTTGGTTGAGGTAGGGAAATGGCTCTTGAATAGGGATAAACAGGCTTTTTCCAACCCTTATATTATTTAAATAAAAGTTTGTAGCAACCACTAGGAGTCCTCTGTGTCCTTGTCTTATACCTGGTTCCTCACAGTGGATAATGTGTAAGGGGAGTAGTTAGGAGGAATAAAAAGGTGTAATGGGGAACAGGGAAGAGTTAAAAAAATAAGATGAGTGGGAAGAATAACAAGGGAATGTTGGAGTAGGAATAGGAGGAAGAGTGTAAAGACCGGAAAAGTGGAGGGAGGTAAGACTGGATTGAGAGGAAAGGAGAAAACTGCGAATCACCACGAGCAAGACCATCCCTATTGGGTCACTCTGGAGTTAAGAGGCAGTTTGAGAAATAAGGCTACAGCTTTTAGGCCTTCATACTGGTAGGGAAGATTAGACATTACCTCCACGTCCTCCTTCCTCGTCCCAGTACCCACCAATGAGGCCCTGCATCCCCTACAGTAACTTGTTAGATTTTCTTTTTTATCTAAGGTATAACCTCATACTGACCCACAATACACCAGTTATTTTTCTCCTGTCTCCGACAGGGACTGGATGCTTCCGGAGCAGGTCTCTGGGAGACTATGCTGCTAAACTCATCTGTGTTGTTTCCTGGGGGGCTACAGCGGGCTCACAGTAGGATGGGGTCTTCCGGGCCTCCTGCGGCCTTGGGGCCCGGTTGATGGGTGGCAAGAATCCCCTGCGGTGCTGGGGATCCTTGCTCAAGCTATGGCCTGTGTGCTGCCGCCATGGCATTTTCCTGACTTGCAGGCCGGGGGCCGAGGCAAGGTGGGGGGAGCAGGCTGTGGTTTCTTCACGGGTCCTCCGTTTATGGGGGACCCGGCCGGCACGATGTTTATCAGCCTGTGGGGGCTTCCGTTCCACCCTTCCAAGTTGTTTCGATTGGAGTTGGTGGGGCTTCACCTCTCGCTGTCGTTGTGCCTGGGCCTGCTGGAAAGGCCGGCCGGCAAGGACTGGGATTGGTTGTGCCTCCAGGGGGGCTTGTGGGGGGCGGGGGCTCCTCTTCTTGGTGGGTGATTCTCAGTTTTATACAGAGAACAGCCTCGTCATCCCTTTGCACGCTAGACTGTGGCTTAGCTATCGGTAAACACTCAGCTAAGAGGGGACATGGGGTCTCTCCTGCTTCTTCCCCAAGTCCTGTTCGACGACATGCAGAAAAGTAGCACACAGTAGCAATGGAACTTCAATCTCCCTGTCTCACCCTGCTGTGCATGAGGGTAGTAAGGGCAGGTGCAGACGAGAACCTAGCCGTTCCTCCTCCTTCTACTACTTTGTCCTCCTTGTGTTCACCCTCTCCTGCGTCTTGGCTTCCTCAATGGTATCTGAGTCTGATGGGGAATCCGAGGGAAAATGTCTGTTCAGAGATGAGGTGGATGCAGTTATGTCCTAAGTATGAAATGTCGTGTGGTTTTCGCTTCCAATCTCTGGGGAAGGCAATCTGAACATTCGCCCAACCTGGGACTCACCCTTTTTCGAATATTGAGCCCTACATTTTGTGGGAGTAGAAGGCTTCAGAACACGTCTCAATGCCACAGTTTATGGGCCGCTTCTATCGTTTGAAGGGGGCTGAGAACCCTCTGCCACACTCCATTGGCCTGGAATATATTTTGCCCAGCTTGTTTGGACACTCTTTCATGGCAGCTGGGGTAGCTGCTCTTTGCGACCCAGTAGATAGGAAGGCTACCTCGACTTTGAAGACAGCTTATCAAGGAAGCATCTAATGAGCTAGCCCCGTTCATTACAGCATTCATAAATGCTTCTTTCAAGACGGGTATTGTCCCTGACAATCTAAAGGATGCATGAGTTATCCCACTCCTCAAAAACCCTCCCTTGACCCTAATATCCCAACTAACTTCAGACCTATCACTACAGTCCCATTCCTGCTCAAGATCCTGGACCGCGCAGCCTACCTGCAGATTCAGGATTACCTCGAACTAAACAATCTCCTGGGCTTAAGACAATCAGGGTTCTGCCCTAAACATGGCACGGAGTCAGCTCTGATCGACTTGAAAACTCGGATGGAGTCACTGAAGGACAATGGGAAGCTAGCTCTTCTCCTTCTCCTCGATCTCTCTGCGGCTTTTGATCTGGTCAACCACCAAATACTCTGCCAGCATCTCAAATCCGCAGCCCACTTCTCCGACTCTGCCAATGCCTGTATCCACTCATTCCTGAGCAATAGATCCATGAGGGTCTTCTCACCGCTGGCATCAGCGGATCCCTCCCTTATTCACTGTGGCGTTCCTCAAGGCTCGTGTGTATCCCCTGCATTGTGTAACGTATTCACCAAGCCCCTCTTCGATGTGCTTGACTATTTGGGCGTCTCCTACACGAACTACGCGGATGACACCCAGATACTCATCCCTATCACAGGAGACTACAGAGCTGACACCAAAGCCCTTAACGATGTTTACTCGATCATCCAGGCATGGATGGCACAGCACGAACTTTGCCTTAACGATGATAAGACTGAGCTCTTACTTTTAGTATCAAATCATCGGCTCAACAAACTAGACCAAACCTACAAGTCCTTCATTATTGACGGCAATGACATTAAAGTCTCCAAAGATACTAAGATGCTAGGGGTCTATCTTGACTCCTCGCTTTCTCTGAACAGACCAATAAATGCAGTTAGGTCAGCTTCGGCCTATACCTGCAAACTTATCACTGCCTGTAGACCCTTCCTAAATTCCACCAACTGTATCACACTCGCCAGAACTCTTGTTATGGCCACAATCGACTACTGTAGTGCTCTCTACCTAGGGACCAGTCAGTCTAACCTTAATAAATTGCAAACTGTACAAAATAATGCCTTAAGGGCAAACTGTACAAAATAATGCCTTAAGGGCAGCCTTAAACATCCCGAGACGCTCTCATATCTCCTCCGTCAGATCGGACTTACGCTGGCTCCCGGTAAAACAGAGAATTGCCCTGAAAACCCTAGCTTTGACTCACAAATATCTGAGCAACAACGCCCCACCTTACCTGTCCGCTCGCTTCTCACGCCACACCTCCACTCGACCTACCAGAGCAGCCCAAACTCACAGCCTCATCATGCCTAGATGCAAACTCCAAAAAGCTGGTGGGGTGAGCTTCCCCGTTCTGGCCTCCAAACTCTGGAACACCTTGCCCACACCTATCAGAATTGAACCATCATTCCACTCCTTCAAGAACAATGCTAAAACATGGCTGCTCTCCCAAGACTCATGAGACCTTGACACAGTCCAGACTCCATGTGGGGTACAGGACTGAATATACATTTTCTCTCTGCTCTGTCCCTGTATTATACGCTGATAATGGTACCCTTCAGTACATGTATATATGCTGTATATGTATATATGCGGCATACCACGATAATATCTTACAACACACTTACATAGTTGGTTAAAGTCTGTTTGATTTCCTTCGTAATGGTAATATGAGGAATTCATAGCCCAATCTAACATGGCAGCAGCTTCTGCCTATTGGAATTGCATGGGAAGTGGCAGGATCACGTGATTAATGCGGGTCATCCGGGAGGAACAGTGATGCGTACCGAAGGCACACCGCAACAGATTATATAAATACTTGGCTAAACAAGGAATGGGCTGCTGTTTCTCTCCTCGAAGGACTGCTCTCCTGTTCGAGGACGCGGTTGCGGCACAGCAGTGTGGACGAGCAGAGACTTGCGTGGTTTCCAATAGATTAAGGCATGTAACGCTTTGACCTGCAGGAGGCAGAGTTCAACACTTCCAGTTATTTTGAGTGAGATGCTTGCTCCATGGGATTGTTTTTGCCTGCCGTTAGGATGACCTTATGAGCACATTGATGGATGAGTGAGAGCTTGCTTGCACCCATATGCAGGGCTACAACTACCCTTTATAACGGGAGGCAGGAGCCTCAATTACCGAACATGCTTTCTGGGACCAGCAACCGGTTTGCGGATCTCGGAAGGCATTAGTAGGACATGGAGTCATTTTAGTACTAGAGCCGAAGGCAAGACGGCAACAGCAGCCCAGGGTGCTCTTAATAAGCAAAGGCTTGTGACACCCGCGCAATAGTGGTGCACGTTGGCGGTGTTGAATTCGGTGTGGGACCTCTCGCACCTACCGACCCTCTGCACACTCCTGTGGTGTGGAAGGGCCCAGTGTCTGTTCAGGCTTGCTATGTACTGGTGTATTGTGGGTAAGTAGGAGATTATACCTCGGGGGGGGCAGGGGGGAGTTCCTGTAGGGGAGGCGAGGCCTCCTAGGTGAGTACTGTGACGAGGAAGAGTAGTACTAGGAGTAATAAAGATTACTGATAAGTAATCTGAGCAGCAGAGCAAACACTTTGTCTAGGGCGTCAACCAGCAAACGTTCAGCAGGGGATACATTTACTGGGGTTCCGGAGGTAGTAGACTGTAAGGGCGGGAGATAGACTTTGGGAACCACCACTGGACCTGTTCATTAGACCTCATGTACACATTACAAAAAAAATAAAATTACTGTTGTGGTCTGAGAGTTATTTTTGACTTGTCACAGTTGTGATGAGAAGTAAATTCTGGATATAGCTGTGAGCTAAAGGTAGCACACAAGTGTCCAGACCCAACTGTTTCATTTTATTTTTTTTCTTTGGGACCATTACGTCTTAAGTAAAGCAGTATTTTCACATGCCATCTTGAAATGGTAGCACAAAAAAGCAAGGAACCAACTGATGCGGTAGTTCGCCGCTCGTTTTTCAATAAATTCCCAACCTTTTTTCCAACTCCAAACAATCAGTGATCACAGAACAGTGTCGCATAGTCAAAAAGTAAATACTTTTTAAATCACAGAACCTGTGTAAAAGTGTCTTATTGAGGTCTAAAAGGTACAATATTTGTACATATAGTGTGAATATTATGCATTCAATATGAAAACAACATTGACTCATTCTCTCGCACCCAATCAGCGGACTACCGACACCACTTCTCGTCCAGAGACGTCAATGAGACAGTCACTGCCATCATGAAAAACATCTTACCATCCACATGCAAAGGCGACATCTACCCCGCACCCCTCTTCAAGGAATGCATGGACCTGCTCACACCTTTCATCGCAGCGTTCATCAATGCCTCATTTGCATCCGGATCGGTGCCTACTAGCCGAAGAGAAGCCTGGGTTCATCCCCTTCTAAAAAAAAAAAAATCACTTGACCCATCCAATCCCAATAACTACAGACCCGTTACCACCGTACCCTTCCTGCTCAAGATTCTGGACAAAGGAGAATACCTGCAAGTCGAAGAATTCTTAGAATCAAAGAACATCCTAGGCACCCGCCAATCAAGCTTCCGCTCTGGTCATGGCACAGAGACGGCCCTACTGGACCTTAAAAAATCAAATTGATGATATCAGAGACTCTGGAAAACCTGCCATTCTCCTCCTATTAGACTTATCAGCAGCATTTGACCTCGTGGATCACCGTCTACTATGTCAACATCTCTCATCCTCTGCTTTCTTCTCTCCAAACGCAATCACCTGGATTGCCTCCTTCTTTAAAGGAAGAGTCATGCGTGTCTTCTCAAATCTAGCAGCTGCAAACCCAGACACCATCCTCTTTGGAGTACCACAAGGCTCTTGCCTATCGCCCACATTGTACATCATTTTTACTATCTCCCTGTTTAACCTACTTGACTCGCTCGCATTAATGTACACTAATTAAGCCGACAATACACAAGTCCTCATTCTTCTCTCTGGCAACTATGAGAATGATTCCAACACCCATAACTCCATCTACGCCACCATCCACACATGGATTGCTGAAAACTGGCTGTGCCTGAACGGGGACAAGACGGAACTACTACTGCTAGCCCCACAGACTCGCGCATCATCCTTGACGATAAATACCAAACCTTCACCATTGACAACATCACCATCCCAGTCTGCCAGACAGGCAAAACTCTCTGAGTCTACTCAGACACTAACCTAACTATGTCTAGACAAGTAAGCGCAACAAACACATCTGCAGCCTACCACTCCAAACTCCTCAATGCCACCAGACCATTTTTATCGACCACCAACTGTCTATCTATTACACAAGCCATCATTTGCTCAAGGCTAGACTACGCTAATGTACTCTTTACAGGAACCTCAGCAGAAAACTTTGACAAATTACAAACCATTCAGAATAACGTTCTCCGCGCAGCACTGGCCATCTCCAAAAGGGAACATATCTCTGCAGCCAGACAACAAGCACACTGGCTTCCTGTACGCCAGCGTTAAAGACACTTGCCATCACGCACAGATGCATACACCACACCGCACCTTCATACCTGTACCACAGAGCCCTTTTGCCTACGTCTACAAGACCCATTAGAAGCCCATCTGCCAACCTACTGCCGGTCCCAAGAATTAAACGTGCAAGAGGCGGTGGCGCTAGCTTCCCATTCATTTCCTCTAGACACTGGAACTCACTGCCTCATTCCACCAGAAATGAACCTTCTCATCTCCCCTTCCGCAAGGCCATCAAAACCAGACTGTCTAAAAGTGCACTCTGCCTGAACGCAGCTCTAATGTAACCCTGCTGCCAGCTATTCAGGTTATGTAACCTAGCCTGCACACTGTAATGAGAGTACCACTCAAGCATGTCCCAGTCTAACCAATGAAGGGCTATTGTAACCAAGCCACTTACCTACAATCTGTGAACATTACTTGTATGCAGGCTAATGTAACCAATCGGCCACCCTTGTACTGCAACTAAGACATATTCCTGTAACAGCGCCTCAATGCCCCTGGGTTGTGTGAGCGCTTTATAAATGCAAATAAATAAATAAAAAAGATGGTTCAGAATATTACAAAATGCATCCTAATAACTATTTTTGACTTTTCTACGTTACTGAACCTCATTTATCCAAAACAGTCACGTCTAATCCTCGCCTGAATTAGACAACCTAATAACCCAACACGTGTTTAGACGTACATGGGGGTGCTTGACTCATTGATGCGAGTTGCATTAGTCAAGTTGTCAATTTATGGCACTGATTGAAGGAGGTCAAAATAAGTAGCCACTCGGAAGGAAGCCCACCCACATATTCTTCTGGGCAACCGAATGCAAGTGTGTGACTAAAAGAAAAAAACATGTAGGCACTACAGTTAATTTACATACACTTCATGCCATAAAGTTACAGGAGCTCCAGAATAAACAACCAATTTATATGGCGTTTATCGACTTTCAAGCAGCTTTCGTTTCTATTTCGAGGGAGCTTCTGTTTGAAAAATTGTGTGCAGCAACCTGTCCTCCACACTTAATCTATTGGATTAAACCATTCCATCATAACACTAGCATACAGATCAGATTGTCTTTAGATGGAAATCTCTCATTGCATCCCATAGAGGTCTTAAGCACGGGTGCCTGCTGGCTTCAGCTCTTTTTCATTTCTTTATTGCTGGCATGCGATATTGCTTTATGAAAATCATTTCTGACCCCCCTCTTAGGAGTGCACCGTGTCCCCTTGATGTTCTATGCTAACGACCTTGTGTAATAACATGCTGACAATCAACCGGACAAAGTGTAAAATTATCATTGACACTAATAGACGAAACCATTCGAGGAACAATTTTTGCTGGACGCTGCAACCTAAATCAGTACACATTGTCAATGAATTCAAATCTTGGGTTGACTGTCAGCAACCATGTTGCAGATCTGCCTTACATTCAAGACATGCATCGTAAATTAAAGACAGCAATATCTCACACGCGTATAATACAAGCGTAGTACGGAAAATGTACACTAAATCCAGCTGTAATTTTCTACAACCAAAAAGTGATTCCAATTTTAACATATGGTGCTGAAACCAGGATATGGTATCCGGAAATATTTTGGTCACGTATCCAAGGTCAAATTTGGAAATCAATTCTAATTCTTCCCACTTTCACATCTATATGTGCCATTCGTCATGAGTTAGGCATTCCCTCTATGTACAGCAGATATATGTGGAAATTGTTATCCTATAGAACATATCTGTTAAACAATAAAACAAAATGCTTGATGGACACCATATCAACCTATGTGATATTCACCAAATATATGAAAATTCAAATTTGTTGTAGTAAGATACAGGAGTTTATGAAAACCTCAGACATTTCAGAAGCTCTGCTTCTCCAACATGGGGTCTGGCATGGATTCACATGCTCATGAATATTCCCCGTCGTCAGGCCGGGAATCCTCGGTAAAGAAAAAATCAGTATCAGTTTCGTTTCTGATCTGTCTTTCTTAGTAGGTGGGCTCCACGCGCAGCGTGGCCTCAGTGTTAAAATCTTCAGGGGCCCCGTGCCGCTCGACATCGTCGGAACCCCCGGTGAAGAAATTGCGACCAGCGGAGAAGGAATCATCGAGAAGCCATTCTAAGGAGTCTTTGTCGAAGAAAGCCTCGTCATCTTCATCTTAGACGAAGAAAGACAGAAAAGAAAAATCTAAATCCTCCTCGGGCGATCATCATAGATCGACCTCGAGTCGAGATGCAGAGAAGCGTAGGTTGAGTTCGGAAAAGGCGGGAACGCCTCAGGGACCTGCACGACCACCACCGTCGTCGACGGCAGGGCAGTCGTCGACCACTTCTCTGCCACTGACACAATTGGTCTCAACCGTTCTTGGACCGCAGACAGTAAAGACGACGTCGACGACAGGGCCAGCTGTAGCTTCGTCGACGGAGATCCCGTAAGAGGCCTGGCGGGAGATGAGGATGTGAGAGTAGCTGGCCGTGCAGACCTCGGGTTACGAGGGATTACCAGGCCTCTCTCCGGGAGCATTCCGGGTTCTACCTCTCTTCTCAATCCGCAGTCACTCTTGTCGCTGGAGGTCTTATCTACGTTGCAAATGTTGCTGACGACACTGGACGAGAGACTACCTCAAGCAACTCTGTCTAGGTCGGCCATCGACCACCCGGGCCCGTCTCGTCGGCCACCTCCGTCAACCCCCACGACATTCTCAGCGGGTGGAGACCTCTCGGCTCCACGCTGCGAGGAAGGAGAGCAGATGGATTCGGACTCGGACAGTAGAGCCTTATCCGATGTCTCACTTCCCCCTCAGGGATCCAACCTGGGAGTCCGAAGCAGAATTAGAAATCCCGAGAAGCCTGGCTCAGCCGTCTCCCCGGACGACATTGGGTCATTTCACACCATGATGGCCAAGGCTTGTACAGAATTCGGGCTGGCCCAGGAAGAGGAGAAAAAGGACTGTTTTCTTTTGAACCACATGGGAAAGAGGAGAAAGTCGGTGTTTTCAGTACCCATCCTGGATCATGTGTGGCAGGAGGGGTTACAGACCATGTGCCACCCTTTCTCGGAACCGGCGATAAAAGGTTGTCTGGAGAAATAATTTAAGGCTCCAGAGGCTACCCCCAAGTGTCTCCTCCCAACCAACTCCTGACTCAGTGGTGTTGGCAGCGGCGGCAAGAAAGGCGAGGGCCCAGCACAAGTGCACGACCCCCCTCGGAAAGTGATGCCAGAAGACAGGATGCTTTTGGCAAAAAAGTGCTGTCGGTAGGTGCTACCACAGTGAAAGCGGCCAATTCTCTGGCCATAGTAGCCAGATACGACAGGGAGATGTGGCACCGAGTGGCTCCTATGCTGGAGCATCTTCCGGAAGAACATCGTAAGGCGGCGATGTTACTGGTCAGGGAAGGTGAAGAGGCCTCCAATCATGCCATAAACATCGCGGTGGACCTTGCGGAATCGGGGTTTAAGCAGGTGAATAATGGTGTGGTTCTCCGAAGGCAGGCATGGCTGAAATGCACCAACTTCTGACCAGAGGTGCAATACAAGGTGCTGGATATGCCTTTTGAGGGGGACCTTCTGTTCGGCGAGAAGGTGGACGAGACCCTGAAGGGCATGTTAGAGGACTCGGACACGGCGCGTTACTTTGGGGGCCCTCCAAAGTGGTCGAAGTTTCCGGTCTTTTCGTCCCTTCAGGAGAGCATCAGGAAATTCCAGATTCTCGGCATTGAGAGACAGATCCTTCAGTAGGCCAGCATACCCCTCCCAGGGACACAGATGGGCTTCTCAAGTGGCAAAACGACGCCGGGACTACCAGGCCCCCAAGAAGAGAACAGGTTACTCGTTGACGAGGGATAAGCAGACCAAGGACCAGCAATGACGGGCATCGGAACATTCTGGGAGGCAGGGTACCGTGCTACATCAACGAATGGGAGCAAATAACAACGGATCAATGGGTGTTAGACACTGTAAAATACGGACATTCCCTGCAATTCAAAAGCAACCCTCCGCACATTCCACCGGCGTTTGTAGCTCAACCCCATCTGAGCGTGTTGCAGCAGGAAGTAGCACTTATGCTACAAAAAGGTGCTATAGAACCGGTTCCGTCATCACAGAGGGATCAAGGGGTTTATTCCCGATACTTTGTGGTTAAAAAAAACAAACGAAAAGTGGCGTCCCATTCTAGACCTGCGCGATCTAAACAAAAGGTTGACTGGTTGGTGAGGGGATCCTCCCCTATGTCGACTCACACAAGTTTGCAGGCCACCATGCACCTCTTACAACAGCTGGGGTTTGCGGAAAACTTCGAGAATTCCTTGTTGACGCTGTCGAGAAGCTTGGTTTTCCTGGGCGCACATTTCGAGACCCAGTCAGGGTTAGTGAAGCCATACTTCGACAGAATCACCAAACTCAATCGATTGGCAAGTCAGCTGAAAATCAATACCAGACTGTCAGTGAGAAAATATATGTCAATTTTGGGCACTATGGCGTCCTGCATTCCTCTGGTGGGCAACTGCCGCCTGTTCATGAGGCCGGTTCAAGAGTTTCTGGCGGACCGGTCGACGCAGGCCCAAGGGCTCTGGTCAGACAAACTGACCGTCGACGACGATGAGCTCCTACTAGCTCTTGAGTGGTGGCAGAGCTTCCAGAATCTATCCTGAGGGGTACCCCTCCAGGAGCCGGAGTTTCAACTAACTATAGTGACGGACGCATCCCTGACAGGCTGGGGAGCACACATGGGCACTCTACAAACGCAAGGTTGTTGGTCTCGGAGGGAATCTCTCCTGCACGTCAACGTTCTGGAATTGAGAGCAGTGCGCTGGGCCCTGAAGTCTTTCCTGCCGCACTTCAGAGGGTCCATAGTGAGAATATTGACAGACAACACGACGGCAATGTTTTACTTGAGGAAGCAAGGGGGCACGCGATCCTGAACCCTTTCCACTGAGGCCCAGAAGGTGTGGCATTGGGCTCTGAAACACGATATATCCATCGTAGCTCATCATCTTCCGGGTGTACGGAACAAGCAAGCGGACTCACTCAGCAGAAATATGGACCACATTCACGAATAGGAGATAGACAGCGTTCAGTTGTCCAAGGTCTTCGAGAAATGGGGACGGCCTCCGGTGGATCTCTTTGCTACGAAGAGGAACAAGACGTGCAAAATATATGCCAGCAGGTGGCCACAGGAAGGCTCTCTGGGGGGAAGCGTTCTCCTTCCCGTGGACAGACAAGTTTCTCTACGCGTTCCCTCTAATACAGAGAACTCTGCAGTGGATACGCAGGTACAGGTGCTGGGTCATCCTAGTGGCACCGTGTTGGCCGAGGCAGCCGTGGTTTTCCGACCTGCTTCACCTGTCAGTGGATCAACCAATAACGTTCCCGAAGGTTCCCAATCTCCTGTCCCGGGACGAGGGAACAGTGTGGCATCACAATCCAGACAGTCTCAATCTCACAGCTTGGCTCCTGACTTTTCGGAATTTGGTGCCTTGAGCATTTTGTCGGAATGTCGGAGGATCCTGCAAGCAGCGCAAGGCCTTTCCACCAACAAGTCGTACAAGTGTAAGTGGAGAAGGTTCTGTACGTGGTGTCAAGGACAGACGGGAGTGCAACCTCTAAGGGTCACTCTGGAACAGCTTCTGCTGTATCTGCTACACCTAGCGAAGAGCGGATTATCTTTTTCTTCAATAAAGGTACACCTGGCGGCCATCTCTAGATTCACGAGAAGAAGGAAGTCGTCTCCCTTGTTTAGTGACAAGTTGGTGAAACACTTCATGAGGGGTTTGTTCCGGGCGTTCCCTCCGTTTAAACGTTTTCCACCAACGTGGAGCCTTAATATGGTGCTAGCAGGGTTAATGAAACCACCCTTTGAACCAATGGCGACATCGTCGATGAAGTTCTTGTCATGGAAAGTGGTCTTTTTAATAGCTATAACATCAGCTAGGCGGATCTCGGAGTTGCAAGCGTTGGTCATAGACCCTCCGTACCTAAGGTTTTTTAAGGACAAAGTGGTTCTGTCAACGAATCCTCGTTTTATTTCAAAAGTTCCTAGGGCTTATCATAAGCACTCATCCATTGTCCTGCCCACCTTTTTCGCGACCCCCTCATCGGCTGCGGAAAAAGTCCTACATACCTTGGACGTCAAGAGAGCTCTAAAATTTTACCTTCATTGGCCTCAGCAACTTAGATCTACGCAACAACTCTTCGTTGCATATGGTCCTTCGGCGAAAGGAAAAGCAATTTCAAAGCAGGGACTGGCCCGATGGGTCTCGTCGACGATTGCCTTCTGTCATTCAAAAGCGGGAAAACTGCTTCAAGGGCCTCCGAGAGCTCATTCCACAGGGGCAACTTCGTCGACGGCGTTGTGGGCAGGAATCCCACTGACAGACATTTGCCAGGCGGCGGCATGGTCAGTGCCTCACACATTTACCCGCCACTACTGCCTCGAATGGCAGCATGCAGACGAAATACAAATGGGAAGAGCAGTCTTGCGCCATCTGTTTCAATAAGGTAAGCCCCTTTCAAGAAGGGACTGTGCTTATTTTGACATATGTATATATGGATGTATATAAGGATTTATATATTTATTTATATATGTGTATATAGGTATTGATCTGTGCATGTACTGTTGCACATTTTAAATTGGCATCCTACGTAAGCGTGGTTCGCTATACATATGCTTAGAAGGGTGCCGGATTGCATTCCCACCTCCTCTTTTTCAGGATCACTGCTGTGCATTCTATTCTAAGCATGTGAATCCATGAAAGATCCAATGCTGGAGAAGGGAATAGTTTCTTACCTGTAACTCCATTTCTCCAGCATTGGTATCTTTCATGGATTCACATGCGCCCGCCGGCCTCCCCGGAATGCAATCGTCTTGAATATCTAGGTTTCACCCCATTCTGCTTTGGAGGGGTCGAAATCTGAAGGGAGCCGCAGGGGCGGGGCATTTATACCGCTACGTCCTAGTGGGGCATGCGTGCGCAGGCCCAAAACGGCGTAGATAGGACACAAAAGTGTCGAACGTTTTCCTATGGGAAACGGCTTTATAAGCGTACCGAGGGTTCCCAGTCTGTCAACTGGGAATATTCTAAGCATGTGAATCCATGAAAGATACCAATGCTGGAGAAATGGAGTTACAGGTAAGAAACTATTCCCTTCTGCGGCCTACCCGGACATGGCCCAGGAGAAAAGAAGCTCGACGCCCCGAAAGCTGTTCAGGGTTTGCCCTGGATGCCAGCTGCAGAATGTGTTCAAGGAGGACGAGCACTCAAAATGTCTCTATTGCCTTCATGAGGACAAAACACACGTGGAGAAGAACTGCGTTTTGCAGGAACATGTCGGAACGGACCATCAAGGACCGACACCTTCGTCTCTCCAACTGGGTAGAAGGAAAGAGCCCGTCAGGTGAGAAGAAGAAGTCCGAGCAGTCTTCTAAGTCCTGTGAGGGCGCCCCGGCGACGGGGGCCCAACAGAAAGCAAAGCACCGTGAGTCCGCGGGCACCGGGAGCGCCGAACGGTCAGGCTCCTCGGCTGCCAGGCAGGGCGCATCCTCTCCAGCACCATCGACCACGAGCCAATGCTCTGGCTCAGGGAAGAGGAAGGCTGAGAACCCGGCGAAGCTTCTGGAGAAGCCCCGGTCGAGCTAGAAGGATCCAGCTGAGGGGGAGCGAGGCGGTGACCCTCCCCCCAAGGTGAAGGCCACAGGCCCACAGAAGGTGGTAAAGGCCTTGATTCACCCGGCCAAGGCCTCTATCGAGGAAGTTGCGGTGGCCCTGGCGCAGCCTGTGGAGGCTACACCAGTGGAGGTGACCTTGGGGCCCAGAGTCTCCCTGCCTCCGCGGAGGGAAGCCTCTTTCAGTACCATCGAGAAGACCCCCGTGAAGACCCTGGCGGAAAAAGAGGGGGGGGGCGGTGTCCATTGTGGACACGGACACAGCCTCCGAGGGCATCGAAGAGGCCCGGTCCCACGGGAGGGATCCCGACAAAGAGGACGACGAGAGCGACGGCGGTACCGGCGAGGGTCCTAGTCACGCTTCGCGCCTGTCGCTTCCGGAGTCGCAGGACAACTCGGTGGCCATTTTGTTGGCAATGCAATCCTTATGTTCGGAGATGAGGACGAGATTGCCCCTACCACCGACAGAGGAGCCGGAACCAGGCCCGACGGAGGAGCCAGAGCCAGGCCCATCGGGAAGTCCCCCAAACAAGAGAAGACAGACCCATCCAGCCCCGCCTTGTCAGCCGTCGCGGCCTACTCAACCTTTGCCCACGTCCCGCGTCCCTGGGGATGACACGGGAACGGACACGGCCACGACGGGTACCGACGACGGCGGTGACGACGGGACGGGGCTCCCATCGCCTCCAGCCCAGGCCTTTCCATGCAATGATCGCCAGGGCATCCACGCTTTTTCAGCGTTGCCCCGAAGAGAAGGCAGGAAGGTTTCCTTTACCAACGGCGCGAGGCCAAGAGGAAGACAGTCCTCGCTGTGCCACTGCTGGATGACATCTGGGACGAGGGTCTCACCCTTCTCAAGAACCTGTCTACGACGCCTGCCAAGAGGGATCGGTACGAGAAGAAGTACCGGGTCCTCGACGTGGCCCCTGTGTGCCTTAGGGCACAACCGACCCCTGACTCTGTCGTCTCAGCGGTGGCCAAGAAGAAAGCGGGGGAGCATCGGCCTCAACGTCAACTTCCCCGCCAGACGGCAAAGGAAAGAAGTTGGACGCAATGGGACGACGAGTTATCTCGTCGGCGGCAACAACGATTAAGGCGGCCAACGCCCTCGCGATCGTGGCCCGCTATGACAGGGAGTTATGGTACAGGATCGCCCCCCCTGTTAGACTTCCTACCGGACGACAAGAGGGCCGAGGCCTTGGAGATCTTGCAGGAAGGGGAGGTGGCGTCGGACCACGCCATAACGGTGGTAACGTACATTGCCGACACCGGTTTCCGCCAGCTAGGCAACAGCATTTGCCTTAGACGATGAGGGTGGCTCAAGGCGATGGATTTCTGCCAGGACGTACAAGCCAAGGTTTTGGACATGCCGTTCGGCGGGAACAACCTGTTTGGGAAAACAGTGGATGGGTCCCCCCAAGCCATCAAAGCAGACACGGAGACAGCTAAGTCCCTAGGCGTTATCCGGCAACGAAGGCCATCCTTTCGGAGCTCCGGAGGCAAGCAGGGTGCCTCCAAGGGATTCGGTGGTGGCTCCTCCACGTACCGCCAAGCGGCCCGCTCCACGTCGCAAGAAGCCTATAGAGGACGAGGCAAGTCGGGTGGACCCCGCTGTCGTCGCCAGGGAGGCCAAGGCGGCAAGGCGTCCTCCAAGCAAGATTGAACCGACCGTGGCGTCGGGGCCCCCACCGAAGCACCCCGGTGGGAGGCCGGCTGGCGAAGTTCGTCAGCGTGTGGGAGTCCATCTCCACCGACCGTTGGGTGCTGGACGCCCTGGCCCAAGGGCACGCCCTCGAATTTCTAAAAATGTGCCCCCGCATACCACCCGGGTCAGGAAGGAAAATGACGTCCCTCAACTGCTGTTGGAGGTAAGGGCAATGCTCAAGAAAGGTGCCATTGAGCTCGTCCCGAAGAGGCTCCGGGGCTCCGGAGTATACTCAAGGTACTTCCTCGTGAAAAAGAAGACAGGAGGATGGCGACCCATCCTGGACCTGCGACGACTGAACAAGTACATCAAGGCACAGAAGTTCCGGATGGTCACCCTCCAGCACGTGCTGGGACAGCTGGAGGAGGGCGATTTCTTGTCATTGGATTTGGAGGATGCATACTTTCACATCCCCATTTTAAAAGGACAGCGAAAGTTCCTCAGGTTTGTGGTCCAAGGGCGGCACTACCAGTTCAAGGCCCTCCCTTTCGGACTGAAGTCGGCACCCAGGGTTTTCACCAGGTGCCTCGCTCCAGTGGCGGCGCGGCTGTGCCTTCAGGGGATCCACGTCTACCCCTACCTGGACGATTGGCTCATCCGCGCAAGGACCAAGGGAGCTCGCCGTGGTACATAAAGCGAAGACCGTCCAGCTACTCACAGACCTGGGATTCTCCATCAACTTCCCCAAGTCCCACCTGGTGCCCTCGCAAGTTGCACTGTTTCTTGTAGCCAAGCTCGACACAGTGACGCGTCTGGCCTCACCGTCGGAGGAGAGGACAAAGGCCATCCTAGGCAAGGTGCAGTGTCTGCTGGCCACGGACGTGGCCAAGGTAAGGTTCATCAAGTCCCTCCTCGGGATGATGTCCTCTTGCATATATCTCGTGCGCCTCTGCAGGCTTCGGATACGCCCTCTACAGGAGTTCCTCGACACCCGCTGGATACAAGCAACGGGCATCTTAGAAGACAGGATCCCTCTCAACGAGACCTTCCGTCGAGCGATCCGGTGGTGGGGCACCCGCGCTCATCTGGCGGCAGGAACAGACTTTCAGACCCCCGCCCACCCGTTGACGGATGCCTCCCTGGAGGGGTGGGGAGCGCATACCGGAGATCTTCATGCGAGAGGCCTTTGTCTCCCGGAGGAGAAGCCGCTCCACATCAACATACTGGAGCTCCGGGCAGTGTTCTGGGCCCTCAGGTCCTTTCTCCCGTCCCTCAAGGGCAAGGTAGTGAGGATCTTCACCGACAACACCATCTCGATGTTTTACATACGGTAGCAGGGCGGAACCAGATCCCCAGCCCTATCAAGGAAGCCCAGGATCTGTGGCATTGGGCCGTTGCTCAAGGGATGTTTCTGGTGCCGTTTCATCTGGCAGGTAAAATAAACACCATCGCCGACTCACTCAGCAGAGAGCTGCGCTCGTGCCACGAGTGCGAACTACGCCAGGATCAAGTGGACCGACTCTTTCAGCGATGGGGAAAACCCCAGATCGACCTGTTCGCGACGGTGACAAACTCCAAATGCCAGAGGTTCGCCAGCAGGTTTCCCCAACCGAGGAGCCTGGGGGATGCTTTCTCGTTCCCTTGGGACGGCTTGTTCCTTTATGCGTTCCCTCCGTTGCCGTTGTTGCTCTGACTCGTCAACCAGCTCAAGAGGTCCCGGTGCAGAATGATCCTCGTCGCACCGGCGTGGCCGAGACAGATCTGGTTCCTGGACCTTCTGGACTTGTCAGCGTCCCCACCAGTCAAGCTGTCGACAGATGCAGATCTTCTCTCCAGAGAAGGAGGCGCAATTCTTCATCACGACCCAGAGTCGCTGAATTTGCAGGCCTGGCTCCTGCAGCACTAGAGTTTGGAGGATACGATATCCCGGCCGACTGTAGAGAGGTTCTTGCGAAGGCAAGGGCGTCCTCAACTCTCAAGTGCTACGGACATAAGTGGAAGAGGTTCTCTATCTGGTGCCGGGCACAGAAGATTAACCCTCTGCGGATTACGGCCCCTCAAGTATTGCCGTTCCTACTGTCGCTAGCCAAAGCTGGACTATCTCATGCTTCAGTCATGATACACCTGGCAGCGATTTCCCGATACACCAGGACTACAGGGCAGTCATCCCTGTGGTCTCATCGTCTGGTTAAGGAATTTATGAAGGGACTGTTTTTCGATCATTCCCGCCGGTGAAGGCGCCACCCCCTGCGTGGGAACTCAACGTGGTGCTGACCAGGCTCATGGGTCCGTCGAAGTTTCTGTCGTGGAAAACAGCATTCCTGGTGGCCATCACCTCTGCCTGACGTGTGGGAGAGATCCAGGCACTATCCTGCAAGCCTCCATACCTGACTTTTCGTCCTACGTGGACCGAACAAAGAGTTTTCGGAGGACATCACAGCTGTTTGTGAACTTTGGACCTGTGAACCAAGGGAAGGCTCGCTCGAAGGCTTCCATTTCCAGATGGCTGTCCGGCTGCATCATGCACTGTCATCGGTTGGCAAACCGACCGTTGCCCGGCCGTCCGAGAGCCCATTCGACCAGAGCGGTCGCTGCTACCATGGCGTTCTTGTCTGGTGTGCCCCTGCTGGACATCTGCAGGGCTGCTACGTGGAGGTCGACGCACACCTTCACGAGATTCTACTGCGTCGACTGGTATTCCAGGGAGGAGTCCAGGGTCGGCCAAGCAGTGCTGCACAACCTGTTCGCTTAAGGTGAGCCTGGTGAGGAGGTACGAAATGCTTAATGTTGAGTTTTGATGTAATGCTTAATGTTGAGCCTTTGCCACCTCCTGTGGTGGTGCATGTGTGTACTGCTATGCATTCTTATATTCATGAGGATGTGAATCCATGCCAGACCCCATGCTGGAGAAGGAACAAGTTACTTACCTGTAACTGTTGTTCTCCAGCATGGGTCTGGCATGGATTCACATGCGAACCCTCCCTTCTACCCCTCTGCGGTTCTTCACTGGTTCATACTGCCACTTTACGTGCTACCAAATCTGAGGATGGCTGCCAGAGGCAGGGCTTAGGGAGAGGGCAGTCATTGGCTGGGGGCAGTTTGACCCAGAGACCAGTGATTGGTTACTACTGAGAAAGACATATCAGAAACGAAACTGATACTGATTTTTTTCTTTACCGAGGATTCCCGGCCTGACGACGGGGAATATTCATGAGCATGTGAATCCATGCCAGACCCATGCTGGAGAACAACAGTTACAGGTAAGTAACTTGTTCCTTCTTACCAATCCTAATGCAGCTAAAACCAAACTTTTATTTTGTGATTGGATTAACACAAGAATAAAATGTGTGGAATTATCTCTATTTAAAGAAAACGCATTCCTTTGTAAAAAACGTAAACATTTGTAACCATATTTTAATACATTTCTGAGTGCTTTTCATAGGAATCAATATTTGAGATTCTGTCTCGATTCGTGTCACACTAGAGATCTACTAACCAGGAGGTGTTTGATAAACAAACAGAACATATGTATATTGTGCTCTGATCCAAAAGAAGGTGAAACCATCAAGCACTTGGTTGTTAAATGTTCAGCTTTGTTGAGCTTGAGGAGGAAATACTTTTTTTTGGTATTTTTTCAAGTTCTAGTAATATGGTATCCGAAACACTTGGGAGGCTATGTTCAGTTGTCATCGTCAGAGGACCAATATAGCAGTGGTTTAATTTATGTCTTCTCTGAATTTGACCGAACCTGAGTGAAACTTCATATAAAGCATGAACTGGTAGTTGCAAGAAAGCATGAACTTGTAGTTACGAGAAATTATTACAATGCAGATTTTTATTTTATTTGTATGACATTTTCATAACAAGATCGAATCAGTTTAATCTTCTGTTTTAATCATAATTGGATAATTCTAGTGTCTGTCATTCTTAATTTTTTTTTTTAACATATCTTTATTAGATTTCACATATCAACCAACCTTGAACCGTTCAACTCCCTCCCACATTACTCTTGCCTGCGCCGATCTCGTCATCTTTGGGATCAGTGTCCAGAGGTCTACCCAGTGTTCTTTCGGAGGTTCCCCCCCCAGTGTTCTGTTCCATTTGACCATGTAAGACCACTTGATCTCTTCCTCTTGGGAGTTTATGAACGAGTACAGAGTGGAGACCCATTTCTTTTCCCCTGTGTTGGAGATTACATATTTCTCAAAGGGAGTGAGAGATCTTGTTGCGGCCTTAGCAATTTCCGGTGTTTTTAGCCAGTGTTTGAGTTGTTCGTATCTGAATTTATCCCTTTTATGTGATGATTTGCGTGGGTAGCATGAGTCGAAAGTTCTGACTTCTCCGTCCAAGAACATTTGGCCGATTTTCGTTATTCCGGCTTCTTCCCAGTTTACGTAGGCCCCCTGTTCCATTCCCGGTGGGAACTGCAGATTCCTCAACATGGGAGTGAAAGGGCCTAGTGTGGTGGTCAGTATGCCTTTTCGTGTTTGGGTGTCCCATGCCCCCATTGTTTTCAAAATTTCGCTAATCCCCAGGTTGGGGTGTCTGTATTGTTTCTGTTTCCAGAGCAATTCTACCAACAGGGTCCTTGCTACTGCCTTATCTGGCTTCGCCCAGATCTGTTGCGGGTTTTCGCCCCTCCACTCCCTGAGTACCTTTAGCTGGGCCGCTTGATAGTACTTTTGGAAATGGAGAAGCGCCAGGCCCCCCTCCCTGGTTGGTGCGGTTAGGGTCGCCCTCGCCAGTCTTGGGGTCTTCCCCTTCCACACGAAGGTCGAGATCACTTTGGATAAGGTTTTAAAGAAAGTTCTAGGGATCCCCACCGGAAGCGCTTGAAAATAGTACAGAAGCTTTGGGAGGATGGTCATCTTGACCGCTTGAATTCTGCCCCACCAAGAAATCATCAGAGGATTCCATCTATCCAGGTCTCTGCGTAGGCCCGCTATGAGCTGCAGATAGTTTTCCCCATTCAGTTGTCCTATCTTGTGGGTTGGTGTAATGCACAGATATTTTATCCCTTCCTTTGCTATCTTAAGGTCCAAACCTTTTGCTCCCTTTCTATCCTCCCCCTGTCCCCCACCAATATTAATATTTCTGATTTGCCCCTATTGATTTTTAGGCCAGAGATTGCCCCAAAGTCTTCCAGCTCCCCCATCACTGCCGCTAAAGTTCGGCCCGGGTCCTCTAGTGCAATTAGCATGTCATCTGCGTATGCTATCACTTTATGCTGCGTTCCTGCCATATCTATCCCTTTTTAATGTGCTTTGCCTCTCTTAATTTCGTTAGTAGGGGTTCTAGAAAGATGGCATATAGCGGGGACAGTGGGCAGCCTTGCTTCTTACCTCTTGTTATTATTACACTTTCTGTTACCTCCCCATTGATGGCCACTCTACTCGATGGGGAGTTATAGTTTGCTCTTATCCTTGCGATGAATTGTTCCCCAAAGCCCATAACTTTCATGGTTTTAAATAACATGGACTATTCTACCCGGTCGAACGCTTTCTCTGCGTCCACCGCGAGAAGCACCGCCGGGGTTTGTGTAATGCATATTTTCTCCACTTTGTGGATGAGCCTTCTCAGGTTGTCATGGGTTTGCCTTCCCGGGATGAAGCCCGATTGGTCCGGATTAATCCGGCTTGGGAGAAGCAGGGATATTCTTGCTGCTAGTATTTTCGTGTACATTTTTGCATCCAAATTTATTAGGGAAATCGGTCTATATGATGCAGGTGATGACGGGTTTTTCCCTGGTTTATGGAAAACTAGGACCTTCGCTTCATTCATTGTGGGGGTAACATTGCCGCGCTCTTTAAATGAGTTTAGTAGCATGGTTAGGGCCGGGGTCAGTATATCCACATATTTTTTATAGAATGGGGCTGTGAAACCATCTGGGCCAGGAGCTTTGTTTACCGGGAGGTCCCTTATTGCCTTTTTAACTTCGTCTTCCTGTATCGGATTCTCCAGAGCCTGCCTATCCTCTTCCGATATTCGGGGGATGGGGAGGGAGTCAAGATATTTGTCCTGTGCCTCTCCATCCGGGTGTTCTGTGGAGTAGAGTTTCTGGTAGAATTTTCTAAATGTCTCTCCTATACCTTGAGTGCGTGTCAGCTGTTCCCCATTTGTGTCTCTAATAGTCTTGATCGTTGTTTCTTTCTGTTTTGTGCGGAGTTGTCTAGCTAATAGCCTATCTGCTTTGTTTGCTTTTATGTAATATCTCTGTCTGAGAAATAAAAGGCTCCTTTCTACCCCCTTTGTGCGAAACATCTCTAGCTGGCTCTGTGTGTGTTACAGCGTTTTCTTTAAGGCTCTGGTGGGGTGGGCCACTATTTTCTCCTGCAGATCCGTTATTGCTTTTTCCAGTTCCTTTTCCCACTTATACCTTTGTTTGTCCCTCGTGATCTTCAGCGCCATTATCTTCCCACGGATGACGGCTTTGAATGCCTCTCAGACTGTGGCCATAGAGACCTCCCCGGTATCGATTTGCGTGAAGTATTCCTCTATCATTTCCCTTACCGTTTCCCCCATTACCGGGTCCTGAATTATATCCCCTGGCAGTCTCCACCTCCAGAGCCCGTTGGATCTCCCCGGGAGGTTTAGATCAAGCCACAGGGGTGCATGATCGGAAAGAGCAATAGTTCCCAGGTCCACCCCTTGAATCTTGCCCATGAGCCCCATTGATAACCAGAAATAGTCGATTCTTGACATTGAGTTATGGACGTGTGAGAAATGTGTATCCTCGTTGTTCCCCCTTCACTTCCCTCCACACATCATTTAGGGCTAGCTGGTCCATCTGCTGCTTTAGGCATTTTGAGGGGCCCCTTGACCCTGTGTAATCCCTGAGCTTCTATCCACTTGTGGGTCCCATGCTATATTCAAGTCACCCCCAGTATCACCTCCCCCTTTGCGAAGGCTTCCAATTTCCCCAGGGTATCTCTAAGGAAACCATCCTGACCCACATTGGGCGCGTATACTGACGCCAATGTTAAGCGCTGGCCTTCTAACACTACGTTGGCGAACGCGTACCTTCCTTCTTTATCTGAGGCAGCTTCCTCTAGTTTGGGGTCCCACCCTTCCCTTATCGCTATAAGAACTCCCGATCTTTTTTCTGGTGAATTTGCTTGGGCCCATATTTTGTACTCTCTAATTCGAGTTCTCCTTGTCCTTTGCTCTAATATGAGTTTCTTGAAGCAGTAGTATGTCCGCCCTTTCCCTTTTGAGTTGTTTCTCCAGTTTAACCCTCTTTGGTGGGGTGGTTCAGCCCCCGAATGTTGTATGTTACAGTACTGATTCTCCCCATTTTGTGGCGTATATGCACTTTAGCTTATTGTCCCCTTTCATTGACGTTATATTCGGAAACCTGCCCCCCTCCCCTTTTCCCCTTCCCTTGAACTTGCCCCCTCAAACCCCAAACATAAACCAAACAACTTGCCCCCGAGTAGGGCGAGGGTTCCTATTGATGCTAGGGCGTTGCGCCCAGAGCTCCCTGCCCTCCATACCCTCGGGGGACAATTGCGTGGGGAATCCTAAACCCCACATAGCCATCCGTCCTTATCGGATTCCAAGCCGGAGCGTCCCGCCCAGGCCGCCTGGATCACCATTCTTGTAGCAGTGCATTCTCCTTCGCTCCCCCCCAGCTGGGTTTCGATTATCTGCCCACAACCATGTCCGTGGTGTACCACTTTCCTTCGTCTGTTCAAGGCATTTTCCTGCGGATTTCCCTTCCCAAGTGTGGCCTTTTTTGCTTTATAGCTTCCCAGCCCTTAGGTTTTCTCCTTTGGTCGCCCCTTGGCGCAGCTTGATCTGTTTCCTCTTCATCTTCCTGTATGCCCATTATGTTAAGGCCTTCTTCCCATGTGGTCGATCTTCTCTGTTTCCCCTCCCATGTGAAGGTCAGTCCAAACGGGAAGGTCCATTTGTATAGGATTTGTTTCGCCACCAATGCCTTGACCAACGGGGCCATCACACGTCTTTTCTGCAGTGTGACCAGGGCTAAATTCTGGAATAATTGTATTTCTTGTCCATTCATCCTGATATGCTCCATTTCTCTGGCCCTTCTCAGGATCTGCTCTTTTTGTGGCTATGAGGAGAGAGCGACCAGGACATCCCTCGGCCTTTCACCCGGAGGTCCGGATATTTTCGGTCCTACCCTATGGACCCGGTCCACTCCAACTGTGTCTGACTCTGGAACCTCTAGGATATCCCTGAACACTTCCTTGACCGCTGTCTTCAGATCTTTGTCCTGCACAGATTCCGTCATGTTTTTAATGCGAATATTGGACCTTCTGGAGCGATTCTCCAGGTCCTTGCATTGTATTTCCAGGTTATGGGTGAGTCTCACCAGGTGTTCCTGTGTTTCGCTAACCTGTTGGGATTGTTCTTCAATACCCTGGACTGCTCTCTCCAGTATGTCTGTTCTCTCCTCCATTTTGGCCACATCTACCTTCAGATCATTCACTGCCTGTTTCATGTCATTTTTCATTGTCGTGAACTGTTCCTGCACTGTTGACATGAATTTGTCCTGTAATTCCTGGAGCCATTCTTGCATGTCGTCTCGAGAGGGTGGTAGTTGGTAGGTCGACGGTGCCGCACACTTCCCTTGCTGATCTTCCTGGGACTTCCCTTTTGCCTGCAGTGTGGAGTCAGATGACCACATCTGAAGGATATTTGTGTCCTGTTTCGGTTTGTGGGGTCTGCTGGGTGGGGTTGCCTTTCCCTTTCGCCCTTGACATGATCGAGGAGAGTACCTGGAGTGTTTGAGGGTATCCTGTGAACTTTTCAGAGTTGCGTATAGTGCCTCCGCCGCCTCCCCCAGCAGGCAGTCTTCCCACTGTGGCTGTGACCCGCCCCGGAGGGCCTTTGTTTGGTAGGTTTGTGTTTAATGCTCCTTTCTTATATGGCCCTTTTTTTGGCTTGTTTGGCCTCCCGTAATTGGAGTCCCTTCTTCGGGTGCCACTGCTTAGGCCACCCACAGCGGGCCCCTCCTGTCTCTTCCCCCCCCTCCAAGGGTGGCCCACCCCTTGTGGGGTTCAATTTGCCTTCCCTGTGTGGCTATGAGCTGTGCACCAGGCCCTCAGTCTTAGGCGCACCAGCCTCCCAGCGATCTCGCTCACCTCCAGGTGTTGCGTCGTTGATGTCCGTTCCTCTGCTTCAGACTCCCATGGCGGCAGGGCCGGAGTGTTGGAAGGCCCTCGCCGGCGACTCCTCCCTGCTTCGGCCGACGGCGCGCCTCCCCTGGCTGCTCATCTCCTCGTATCTTCAAGGTGATTCTCTCGAGGGAATATTCCACCCGATGGTTCTGCTTCTTTTCACTGCCGGGGGATGGGGCCGAACCGCCCGCTTGACTCCCTCAGCTGCGCGGTGCTGCTTGCCACGATGGGGTAGGGGCGGTGTCCCCGCTGCTCCCGGGTGCCCGTCCTTAGTTGATCGTCTTCTTGGGGTGACGGGGGGAAGAGGTGAGAGCCTGCCAAAGCCCCCCCCAGCCGGGGTTTCGCTCCTCCGTTCCTGAGTCGTTCGGCGCAGCCTGCGGGCTGGCCCTCGGTTACCTCCCGGTGGGGGGATGGGCAGACTCCGCGCCCCGCACCTCCGCGATGCGCCCGGCCCTTTTGGGGGGTCGACTATCGCTCCAGGGGTGACCCGAAATTGGGGGGGGGGAGTTCCCACCAGTCGCCGCATCCAGTTCTGCTGCATAGTTGTGCTTCAGTTTGGCGGCCTGGGCGGAGAGCGTCTATGCACGTCTCATCGCCCCGGCGGCCATATTCTTAATGTTTTTAATTATGTAATTGCGTAGGAAACTTTGTACACTTCCATTATTGCATCATTTATATTACTTTATAAAATATTTGTAAAACTTTTTTTTTTTATAATAATTCTGATTTGAAAAGGTGGTTTCGACCAGTTAGAGCAAACAAATAAAAACGTAATGTAATGAAAACTGAAGACACAGACTGAATGAATAATTAAAATAAACACGAACTAAAAAGTAACTGATGACCAAAGTAGTAACAGGAGGTGAAGGGTAGGGGGCGCAAGTGCTCAGGAAAGAACTGATGGATGACTGAAGCAAACCAAGTGAGGTCCTAATGCACTAAATCAAAACAAGAGAAAGCCTGTCGAGAAGAGATTCCCAAATAAAACGACACAATGAAATGTATGTTTTTTCAATTTGTGTAACCCATACTGTCAATACAATCAACACAACACAACTAATGAAGGCAGAACTCGCCCGTCGAGGGGTTAACTTCTCAAATTGACACGAGCGTATGTAGACACACTGAATAAATCAGTGCAATATATCTTTAAACAATCTGAAAGGAGGAGCACAGAATGCATGGCTTAACATCTCAGTGGCACCAGAAGAAAATGATCTTAGAAAAGAGCTCTTTACTGAGTTTGAGGCTTAGTCATCAATGTAAATTTGTAGAAGTGAACAATATAGGGAGCCACATGCTGCTTAATTCGGCGTGTGTGAAATAGGCTCATCAAGTTAAGAAGCCTGTAAAACGGATGCACGAAAATAATAGGTGCTGCAGACATGGTATTACATTGTAAAGGCTATGGATGGAAACAGGCCGGAATGATGGGGCACACCTGAAAATGTTATTTTTTAATTGTGTGCCTGCTCTGTGGTAATGTTAATTTTTCGTGGGTATTACAACTTTGAGCACAGGCTATAGATGAATGAAGCATTGCATTATTTGTGAAAATGTTCACTGTTTTTGCAAGATACTGTAATTGTTTCCATGAAGCTTTACAAAGCTATTGAAATAAGGTTGCGTAATGCATAGTTCGTGTTCAAGAAGCTTGTGATATTCTGTGATTCGGATATGCCTTATATCGTCCCATTCCACTTGTAACTGTACAGCTAAATCAAGATTACGTCTTGGAATAATAGGACATACCTTCCACAGTTTATGGCATCATCCCAATGATAATTCGTATGAATGTTAATTCCCCTTGCGTGTGACAACTTCGAATAGTGGCAAGTAGATCTTCGCTTAGGAACATTATTGCTTTCTGTGTTTACACGTTTGAATTGGGGGGGGGGGCATGCAATGTAACGGTACCTTACAGTGAATTAATCTCTGCATTATATCATAGTACGATGTTTGCTTACACAGTAGTATTCTTGCAATATTGTGTAATTGTTTCAATTAAATGTTACTAAGCTGTTGGGGTAGAGGATTATGTCGATTGTGATATTGTTTCAGTGAAATGTATTGAACCAACCTTTCCAACGTAGAATGAATGTACAGTGGGTACTGTAAATGCATTATAAGTTAGAATTCAAACAGGACACGCATATGCACCCTAAACCACACAGTTATCCATTCCCAACCAACGCTCCCAATTTACACTTAATTGAACCAGACTTTGCAATGCTTGTTGAAAATAGAACCTTTCATGTTTCTCTTCCTGTGCAGGGACATGTCACTTGTTTACTATGTTCTTGTGAATGGAGCACATTGACCCACTAAGTGGACGGTGTTTGGGGGTGGGGGGTGTTTGTGGGTGGCCTAGCCCAGTAGTATGCGGTCTCTAAATCCTTGAAAGCCGGATTGTACCTGTAAAATGTTTGTGCTGGTAAATAATGGGGAGTGTCAGGGGAGAGTAGAGAAAGGATTGCAAGACCTAGTGAGCTTTTTATGCTGTATGAAAAAGGATGTGCTGCAGAGGTCTTCTATCATGACAATATACTTTGTTACGTTTGCTGTTAAGTAGTTGCTGAAATCTTAGCCTAGGTTGTTAGATGTGCACGACTAGCTTGGTGTTCTGATCCGAAGAGCTGCTTAAGGTATGTCTCGATTGCTTTGTCTGGTCACATTTCTCTTTTTAGTTCTTATAATATTAGTTTGAGTCTGTTGCATGGTATCTGTATATTTTAAGTGTTAGAAAATCAAACTAGTCACAAGACATGGTATGTTGTAATATGTTCTGTTTCTATACTTTCAATCTTGGACATTTTAAGCAACGTTTAACGTTGCATGTGTATTTGTTGTGTGTCTGTGCATCTATGTAATCTTCTGTGTGGTTTTCGAACTGGTCCTTCGGTCAAATGAACTGTTTCAATAATTGAGAAAAGCTAAATGTCACCTTTTTTGGAGATGTGAAAGTATGCTTCTTGATGTTATTTGTCTGTTAATATTTTATTCTAAACTTTTTATGAAAGTTGTCTTCCGTTTCTGGTCTTCCAGAAGTGACCTTTCTATGCGACAGCCAGTGGCCAGTCCCGAACTAGCCCTATTTAGGACACAGAGCGTTGACATTCGTATGAAGTAAAATGGGTGTATTTCCCCTCCAAAGATAGATTTTTTTTGTTTTTGTTTTGTTATAAAATAATGATAAATAAAATCCTGGGCAAATCACTGGTCCACTGTGCAATATTAAGTGATGATGTTAAGAGATATTAGTAGAGTTTAATCTGCCACAGTCCTAAAATGCCCATATAGACATTGCTATGTTGAGACTACCAGCAACCACTTCATGCATGCATTTTTACTGAACTATAGGCACACAGACACAAGCTTTTAAATATACAAAGTCATCCACGTTTTCTTTAGACGGTGCTTATTTAGATTTTCTAATATGATCAATGAGAACTGTAGGCTTGTAAGCTTGTTAATGTGTGATCAGGCTCTGATCTCACCAACTGTACAGTGTCCATTAAATAGTGCTGAGATCTTGGTCTGGTTTCAGATCTGTTTATAAGGCTTTGTTGGTGCCTCCATCTTTTAACAAAATCCATTTCTTAACAGGTTAGTATTTACTAGCTTATCTTCTTACTACTCTGTGGGGCGAGAGTGACGATGAATGGCCAACTGTACCAGCTCCCAAATGCTCACAGAAACATACTCAAATGTGTTGTGACGGGGCCAGTGCTGCAGATAAGATTAAGTGGTACTATTTTACTCCCTATTGTTTAAAATTGGGAGTAAAATTGTGTTTAGTAAGTAAAAAAAAGTCCCATGCCCAACAGGAGTGTTGTAAAAGGTCTTAAATGTTCTCGCTCTTAAATGTTTTTTAAATTAATTCGTGCACATAAAAAACATGTTTATCTTTTTGGATCAGGCAGTAAAAGTAGTTTCACTTTTCCAAACCTATCTATTGAGTTGTGTTGGTGAAGGCAACAGCACCAGGTCCTACATGTCTGTTTACCTTTTTTTGGTTGGGAGTATTTTTACTCCCTCTTTTTATATTTTGGGAGTATTTACCTGTTTTTAGGGATGAAAAGTAGCAGATACACCACTTATCTGTGGTGTCGTACAGGACATTGCTATCATATGGTAGAGATTGCCTTGGGGTGTTCATTTCTGGGACATCGTATCCCCAAGCTCCAACAATCTCTCCATAGACTGAAGGACAGGTCCAAAGTTCTTGTCCCCCATCTTACTGCATACAAAAGTAGAGTTGGAGAATACACTTTTGGTCAATATATCTGGGATAAACTTTGAGGATACATGCAATCTTCTCAAAGGACCTAGCAGTTGTGACGTTTATTGATGGAATTGGTAACCGTGAAAAGAAAAGTGTTTGACATTCTGACCTTTCTCTTTTGTAGCCGACCACACAGTCGCCACAGGATGAGCAGGAGAAGCTCCTGGACGAGGCTGTTCAAGCCGTGAAGGTTCAATCATTTCAGATGAAGCGATGCTTGGTAAGATCTTAACATCCCATTGTTCGTGCATTAGCCATGTATATTAAAGGGCAACAAACCCAACACAATTCAGATGCATTTACTTCTACTGCATTCACTTCATCATACATTCACTTTGTCACATTTACCTCCTCATACCTTTACTTATGTCTTTCACTTCTTTTAATATTCACTTCGTCATTAGAAGGAGTCCCACTGTAACCCATCTTAGTTCCTCAGACATAGTCTCCCACCTACACACCCCTTGACCCCCAACCTTAATGTACAGCTAACCGTACTATATCAATTGACACCTTGGCAATGTGAAGATTAAGGCAAAGTAATTCAAGAAGAAGTAAATATCTGAAGTGGATGTAGAAGTGTAGAACTTTTTTAGGCAAAGTAAATGGGGGATACCGAAAATTCTAGAGGAGAACCTTTAAGCTGCCAGTGAATATAGAGACCATGCAACCGTTCCTCCCTACTCAATCCTGTAGTTACTGTCACAGATGGCTCAAAGAACTCCCAGAGACTGTTCAAGGGTTTCTATTGTAATTGTAGACAGGGTGCTGCAGACATTGGGCCTGATTCATGGAGCATTTTCCTCTTGGATTGCGCCATTATAAAACACTTCTGTGAATCAGGCCCATTCTCTCTGCCTGTCCCTCTCAGTACCACTTCCTCCCTAACCCAGGGGTCCTTATTCCCCAGATTAGTATAGGCTGAAGGTTTCTCCCTACTGCATAGGTTCTGTTTTCTGCTTGGGAGTTCCTAAAAGCCAATGCATTATCTGTCTGAACCCCCTCCGCGATTTACTAGACTGACCTTATATAATCAGTGTTAGTTGACTAAAAGGGATTGTAGGTTGTGCCTATTAGACACACGGCCCGATTCATTTTTTTTCCTACGACGCCCACGTATTCCTCTCCCTCTTGCTCTCTTCCTAATGTTCCCCTCTTACTACTTTGCTACTCCACCAACATCATTCTTTTTACTCTGTCTTCCTACTCTGTCCCTCTTATGTCTCTCACTCATTCTATGGCTTGCCTCCACACTTTAATAATACTATTCCCTCCTCTGCGCCTCGCTCCTCTACGCTGCTGCTCCTTGCTCCTCCCACTGCTCCCCGCGCACCCACTCCACTTTCTATTCACTCACACACCTTTCACTTTCACAACCACTTCAAAGTCACTTCCTGAAAATCAGCCAATATTTTTACATGCCTACCCGCAACACAGTACCACTTCCACTCACTCACCCGCTCCAAAAAATCGCCTCCACACTCAAGTCCACCAACTTTCTTCCTGCTGATCTCTTGATCTATCACCTCCTCCTACTCTGACCTCACCCGTGCAACACTCAACTTCCTATTTCCTGGGGACTTTCTTCTTTTTCTTTTTTTTAAAAACTTTTTTTTGGCAAACATATCGGAGTACAGTGGGTTATGTCTTTACCAAAGCACATAGGTAGACAAATGGGTTACTCTAGAGTAGGTTTATATCGGGGGCATCTAACATACTGTGGGATGTCTTAACCCACTAGTCCAAGTCCTGTAAAAATAACTGTGCATTGCTGGCAGCAGAAACATCATAATGGCCGCTGGAAAGCATGCTGCTCGCTAGAAATCACCAGAAAGTGCGCAGTGAAAAATCTGAAAAATATGCCACCATCTACTTTTGCCTATGTCAGTGATAACACAGGAGACCACTGCCAAAACCCACATTTGGCTGCCCACAGAGCAAAATCATTGCAAAAGGAACAGGGCTGTTTGAAAAATCTGTTATTTGGTGTAAAATCTGCAAAAATCATGGCTCACAAACCACCCAAAAAGATCCAACCTCCTTGTTGGGTGGTCCACATCATTCTACTGCAAGAATCTACATAAATATAAGGTCTACAGAAGTATGTGTTATCTGAACAAAGTCCACTTTTGAGGATTGTTTGCTGGAAGAAATCTCTTAAAAATGGGTGTAATACCGTTACTCACCTCTATCAGAAGCCGGCGATTTAAAACCAACATGTGTAAAGTTGAACATTGAACCCAAACTGTGCCAAAGAAAGACTTGCTATCAGAAGCCTAAGAGGTGGATACAATTCAAAACTATATTCTGAAAAGGCTTGAAGTAAGAAATTGTTTAATGTATGTGTTTAAAAATGTGAGTTATATTTTAAGGCAAGACAATTTTTAGACATTGGGTTTAGGAGTTACATTGGGTTTAGGAGTTAGTTTCCCACACTGTGCTTCAAACAAATTCCACACCTCCTCCCTGAACAAAGGAAACTTCCCCCTGCCCTTGGCTAAGAACTTGACAGGCTGTTGTGAGAAGGAACTAGGAGGGGCATCATGGCCTGTTGCTCTGAGTGAAGACAAAGGAGGCCTTGGGCTGAATAGGAATGCAATTCGGGTGTGACTGACAACAAACTGCTGGCAGGAAGGACACGTGACCCTCTGAGTCAGCCCTGCTCTGGAGGCGGACCAGACTGAAATGTGGATTTAACATTGGATTAAATATGTTTTAGAAAAATGCTTATAACAAATTGCACTGAACTGACAAAAATGTGAAACTTTGAGATTGTTAAACTGTGAGCAAATTTTTCATTTTAAGACTAAGCTGGAATCCGTGCGATGTTCTGAGACTAAACCCCAGAATTTATTCATATTGTAGTTACTGTGTTTATGCTAGGAACATCAAAAATATACAGAAATGTGCTCAGATGGCATATGCATGCATGTATAAAAATTGGTGCAGAACTAACATTGAGAAACCCACCAAAAGCGCAAAAAAGTTGTCATTTACGAACCAAAGCTCGTAGGAACATGGGACTTGAACAGAGACATGCCTTAATTAATCTGTGATGTGTATATGTAATATTAACACGTTGTGCATATTGTAAATGTTTTTTTTATGAAAAATAAGATATACCGTACAGACACAAAGGGGAGGGTTTTTCCCTAAACCATAAACATGACACAGGATGACACGCTGCTCCTTTCTCCAATCAGGGGACAGGGAATCCTCTGACCTATAAGACTCTTAGAGGGGTGAGCATAGAGAATCCGCCACCCCACCCACTTTGGAAATACATAAATAGGGACTGCTGAGGACAGGCAGGACACACACTTCCACTCCAACTGATTTCTTGGCGAAGCACCCGGCAGGAAGATCCAGGCTCCAGGAAGATCCAGACATAGATCCATAAACCAGACTCCAGAGACCCAAGCTCTAGAACCACACTCTAGAACCTTGAAGCAGAGAGGCCTAACCCAAAAGCTGAACCCTTCTCAGCAGGCCTTCAGAATCTTTTGCAACCTGATTCTAACCCCTAAACACTCATGGGGCCTAACCTAACCCTTCAACAGCCTGGCTGAGCTGTTTTGCTTCTAGCTAAGAACCCTGTGCTAGAACCCAGATCCAGCCCCAGAGAGCAGAGCTGTATCCAGAACCCTTCAGATCCAGTCCAAGAGGCCGCGCAGGTCCTAGTGCCGTGCTGAGAGCACAACCCAGTGCCTGAGACCTGTCCGGTGGCAAGTGCAGCCAAACCCTTGACCAGATCTTTGACGGGGCCCATTCCATTCCAAAGCCATAGGAGTGAGTATCCAGTCTAGAACTGTACATAACCAATCTCTTAGTTTAAAGTAATCCTATTCCATCCATTTCAACCTATCCAGAACTGCCTTATAGAATCTTTTGTCCACCCTGAATTCTTCTCATTATATTGTCTGTGATAATTGTAGCAATAATCATCTTTGTGCTGATATTTTTCTGAAGAGGGACAAGTGTTTTGACGGACAGAAGTCAGAGTGGAGGCGCCGCTGTTCTGGTGGCTGCCCGTTGAGTGTCTTGCTTCTTCATAGCCCCTTAGTATAAGTCCATATTGATTCCTAGTTTTTAAAGCGCAATCTTTCATTTTGAAATCTTGATTCTGTTTCTGAAAAATCTACCTTCACGAAAACCTCTAACTTTTGAACCGCACGTCCTAGAACCGAAGTGTAACTGTCATTTTGAAGCTAAGATCCTAAGCTTTCTAACGAATCTTATAGTTTTTCCGTAATCGCGTTTCACGCATGCGGAAAAGTTGCCGCGAATTGCATTTTGGTTAAATTTCACCACATTTCAGAATAGTTGTTTCGAGGGGATTGGGTTCTCCAAAGTATTCCATATCTATGACCGTAATCGCCACAGCTGTGCTGCTTCGGAAAATCTTTGGCTCCTGCGTCGATGATGTCGATACACCGCCCTCGAGGACCTCCTTCGAGGGCCAACGTCACTGGATGTTATAAGTAGGACACACGACGCCCGTAGCCTCAGTTCCGTTTTTTCTGCGAACGTGTTCGCTTCGGGAATCTAGGCGCACCTCGACTCTTTGGAGTTTCTGTTGTTTCTCGGTTCTTCGAACCTGTTTGGTGTTTGTGAAGTATTTCTACGTGAAGATGTCTACCTCGTCTTCCACACCGCGTCCGGGCTTTAAGAAGTGCGGGGACTGTGGGTTCAAGATGTCAGTTACGGACTCGCACAACGCCTGCCTCTGGTGTCTCGGGGAGGCCCATGACACGGGTGACTGTGTCGACTGCCAGTCGCTCATGTCGAAAGCCTTGCGGGAGCGCAAGAAGAAGTTATCGGTAGGTAAGGCGTCCAAGCCCCGGAAGTCGAGGTTTGCGGGGCTTTCGACGGACGACTCGGAAGGGCGACTTGCCGCGTTGTCGTCGGAGGTCCAGTGGGTCTCGGTCCCAGAGTCGGTCTCGCGACTCCTCTGCCTCTTCGAGGCACTCCCGGGAGCGCCGTCATTGGTCGCCTTCCCCGTCCTCATCCGAGGACTCCGCCCGTTGGCGGGTCGCTTACCCCACCAAGCATGCGACACCAGAGGAATGGGCTTCCTTTGGGAAGAAAATGTTGGCGATTCTCGAATCGCAGGGCACTGGTCCGTCCGCGCCTCTGAGTGGGGTCGGTCGTGATCAGCCGAGAGACACCGCTCGCACGCCTTCGGGCTCGGGTGGTCGTCACGATTCGTGGGAAAGGTCCCGCTCGGACAAGGGGAATCGTTCTCGGCATGCCCAGTCCAGGTCCCGGTCCTCAACACGCTCGAGACCGTGTGAACCTGTGGTGTCTTTACGGAAGACGTCGACACCGGTGGCGACGAGGTCGTCGACGGACTCTTTCGAGGGATTGCGTTCAAAGAAGTCGTCGACGCCATCGGCGTCCTGGCCGTCGAGGGACACGCTCGGGGCCCCGGCCTCGAGGACTGTGTCAGCGCCGTCGATGCTGTCGACGCCGCTTCACTCGACGCCTTTCAAGGCTGTGTCGACGGGGGTACCCCGTGGCCTGGGGGAACCACCTAGAAAGGCTCTGGCCAAGGTCAAGCATGGCTTTGGTTCAAGTTCTGTGCCTTCTTACTGCCATCTGGAGTTCATTTCAGAGGTGGATGAGGGCTCTGATCATGGCATGGTGCCTGACACAGTGCCAGACGAGATTCTCTTGGGCCGTAGCCAGTTTGAGGACTTGAGGCAGTCCCTTCATGATGCTAGTGGGCTGGACACCTCTCCGGAGGTGGAGTTTGGTAGGCCTGAGCCTGGCACTCATGCCGATTCTTCGTGCCGGCACCTTATGTCAAGGGTCACCGAGTACTTAGGATGGTCTGCTTCCCCCGGGGGAGTTTGTTCAGGATGACCTTGCGGATATCCTCGACATTGGTCCGCCAACTGACCCGGTACTGCAGTTTCATATGGCTCTACAAAGGAGGGTGGCGGTGGCTTGGACTGCTCCGGAGAGTCTCCCGGCAGTGGGAAAGTCTTTGCCGTGAAAATAGCGCCCAGCCAGTAGTGACCCCTGCTACTTGTCAAAGCACCCTACTCCGGAGAGTTTGGTGGTGCAGGCGGCTACGGCCCCGGCAAAGCAGGCGTCGTACCCTACCATCCCTCCTGATGGGGACGACAAGCGTTTTGACGGCTGGGCGAAGAAAGTGTTTTCTGCAGGGGGTATGACGCTTCAGGCGGCCAACTCCATATGTGCCTTGTCACGTTTCACGCGCACTCTGTGGAACTGTTTCCTTGGCGGCTGAACATGGCGGCTGAACATGATCGGGATGGTTTCCTTGTCATGGTTCAGGATGGCAAGGATGCCATGTGTAAGGCCGTTCAGTCGGGTTTGGACATGGCAGATTGCGTCATCCGGTCCATGGGGGCGAGCACTGTGATAGGCAGGTTTGCGTGGTTGCAGAAGTCGGGGTTTGCTCCTGATGTGCAGGCCCGGCTCCTCAACATGCCCTTTGACGGGGAACATCTTTTTGGCGGCAAGGCTGACGAGAGCCTTGAGAGGTTGCAGACCTCAAAAGCTGCAGCGAAGTCGTTGGGCGCTGCAGTTCGACAACCTCTGCCTTTTCGTCCTAGGGGACAGCAATGGAGGGGAGGTTCCTTTCGTTATTACTCATTTTTGGTAAAGCGAGAGGAGCTGCCAGTCAAACGGGCCATCGTAGGAGTGCCAGAGGTGGAAAACAAGGTACTGGAGGTGCCAAGGCCGCTCGGGCTGTTGCCTCTTTGCCCTCAGGCAAAGCCGCAGCTGCTTCAGCTCAGTCATGAGGCCATGTCCAATGGTTCGCCGGTTGGGGGAAGGCTGGCGCAGCATCTTGCAGAGTGGCGCGCCTTACTTCAGATGTGTGTGTTCTGGAGATCATAACCCACTGCTACTGTCTTCCTTTCCGGCAGAGGCCTCAAGACAATCCACCGGGGAATCTCTCTTTGAAGAGTCCGGATCCGCTCCTTGCACATGAAATTCAATCCCTACTGGAGAAAGGCACCATAGAACTGGTGCCTGTAGCGGAGAGGAACAAGGGATGGTATTCCCCTTATTTTTTGATTTCCAAGAAAGACGGGGGATTGAGACCCATCATGGACTTGCGCGGTTTGAACAGACTCCTCAGGAAGGACAAGTTCAAGATGGTTACCCTCTCTCAAGTCCTCCAGGCCCTTCAACTTCAGGACTGGTTGGTGTCTCTCGACCTCAAGGACGCTTATTTTCATGTGCCTATCCATCCAAAGCACAAGAAGTACCTGAGGTTCGCGGTTGGCGACTCGCACTTTCAGTTTCGGGTCCTACCGTTGGGATTGACCTCCGCCCTGAGGGTCTTCACCAAGCTCATGTTAGTGGTGGCAGCGCACCTCAGGAAAGGGGGGGGATTCACGTCTACCCCTACCTGGATGACTGGTTGATCAGGGCGCGCTTGTCTGAGCAAGTCTTGGTTCATCTGTCAGTCACCTGCCACTCCCTCCACAAGCTGGGCTTCTCCCTCAACTTAAAGAAGTCTCATTTGGCACCAACTCAGAGGCTCCAGTACATCGGAGCAGTGCTCGACACGTCCCTGGGGCAGTGTTTTCCTCCCCAGGTGAGGGCTCATCACATTCAGCAGATGGTGCACAAGTTTCAGATTGCCCAGCCTCTCCCAGCGTTCGAGTTCTTGCGACTGCTCGGCCTCATGGCATCCTGCATTCTTCTGGTGCCAGAGGCAAGGTTGCGGATGAGATCTTTGCAATGGACACTCAAGCTCCAGTGGTCTCAGTCCTCCGGCAGGATGTCGGACCCTGTTCAGGTGCCGTCTTCGGTCGCCCAGGACCTTCTGTGGTGGGCCGACAAAGGCAATCTGATGAGGGGGGCTCCATTTTGGCTGCCCTTGCCGGAGGTGACGATCGTGACAGACGCATCCCTCAAGGGATGGGGAGCTCATGCCAACGAGTTGACAGTCAGCGGTCTTTGGTCTCCGTCGGAGTCCAGACTTCATATCATTCTGTTGGAGCTGAGGGTTCGTCAGGCTAGCCCTGAAGGCTTTTCTGCCGACTGTGCGAGGAAAAAATGTCCTCATCCTGACGGACAACACGGTCGCCATGCACTACCTCAACAAAAAGGGGGGGGGGGCAGTGTCACTTCCTCTGTGCAGGGAGGCGTTGCAGCTCTGGTTCTGGGCAATCCAGCAGGAAGTTTCGATCTCGGCAGTTCATCTGGCAGGAGACGAAAACGAGACGGCGGACGCTCTGAGCAGGCACAGCGCGATCCCTCACGAGTGGGTGTTGGCTCAGGAGATTCTCCTGGAGATCTTCCCCCTCTGGGGGACCCCTCAAGTGGATCTCTTCCCCTCCAGTGTCAACCGGAAGTGCGAGAGGTTCTGCTCGCGGGAATTTCCTCCAAACGGAGCCTTAGGAGACGCGTTTGTGGTGGAGTGGTCGTTCCCACTGCTGTACGCGTTTCCTCCAGTCCCCGTCATCACGCAGGTACTGCGGAGGTTACGGAAGTTCGGTTCCCGGATGATCCTCATTGCTCCGGCGTGGGCCCGGAGGACGTGGTACCCAGACCTTCTCGACTTGTCCATCTGCCCTCCATGTTGTCTTCCCTACCGAGATGATCTGCTCTCATGGGAGGGGGGTCCGGTTCTCCATCCAGAGGTCAGGTCCTTCAACCTTCACGCTTGGTTTCTGAAAGGTTGAGGTATAAGGATTGGGACCTCCCTGAAGACGTGATGGAGGTGTTGCTTTTGGCCAGAAGGCCCGCAACAAAGTCCCTGTACCGTTGCCATTGTAGAAAGTTCTGCGACTGGTGCAGGGTTAAGAATGTGGATCCTTTTGCATGTGAAATTCCCATGGTTCTGTCTTTTTTGCTTTATTTGGCCCACAGGGGCCTTCAAGTGTCCACCATTAAAGGTTACCTGGCGGCGCTGTCCATATTTAAGCGCTCGTTGGAAGAGAGTTCCTATTTTAAAATTCCTTTAATTTCTCAGTTTCTGAAAGGGCTCACTAATGTGTTCCCTCCGTCACCTTTCCAGGTGCCCGGTTGGGATTTGAACCTTGTTCTCAAGTTTCTGATGGGTGCTCCGTTTGAGCCTTTGCGTTCATGCCCTTTGAGACTGTTAACTCTGAAAACTGTATTTTTAGTTGCGGTCACTTCTGCTCGCAGAGTGAGAGAGTTACAGGCACTTTCAGTTAAGCCACCCTTCACTGTGTTTCATAAGGACAGGGTTGTCCTTAGAGTTCGTCCTTCTTTTCTTCCGAAGGTGGTGTCGGAATTTCATTTAGGCCAGAAGGTTTTTCTTACGGCATTTTATCCTTCTCCACATCCTGGTAAGGAAGAGGAGAGGCTCCATAGGCTTGATCCTAGGAGAGCGTTAAGCTTTTATATTTCACACATGTCCCGGGTCACAGTGGACGATCAGCTCTTTATTGGTTACGCTGGAAAGCATTTTGGACAGGCTGTGACAAAACAGACTTTGTCTCACTGGATTATTTTGGCTATCTCTAAGTGTTACCGGTTGGCGGGTAAGGACCCACCGGTCGGCTTACGTGCCCATTCTACCAGGGGTATGGCTGCCTCTACTGCCCTGCAGAGGGGTGTTCCTATTCGTACCATCTGTGATGCAGCCACCTGGGCTTCGGTAAATACTTTTGTACGTCACTATTCCCTCGATTCCATCCGGGGGCAGGATCTGGCCTCTGGCAATGTGGTCCTTTACTCTGCAATTTGATTGGGCATGCTAAATTTCTGTTTTCTAAATTCTTTTCCCACCTCCTTGCGTTACTGCTTTGGGAGTCTGTCATAGATATGGAATAAGTCAGAGGACCCAATCCCCTTGAAGAACAAGTTACTCTTTTACCTGGTAACATTCTTTCGATGGGATGGTCCGACGACGTATTCAATATCGCTCCCTCCCTACCTTCCCCGCTACAGAATTTCTTATGCGATTGCAGCTTACGTTTCCGCAAGGCTTTGTGTGTCAGACTGGCAGAAGACTGGTGGCACACGTTCTGGGGAAAAAACTACAACTGAGGCTAGGGGCTTTGTGCGTCCTACTTATAACATCCAATGACGTCGGCTGTCGGAGGAGGTCCTCGAGGGCGGCATATCGACCTCATCGACCTCATCGACGCAGGACGCAGACGGCGATGATTTTCCAAAGCAGCACAGCTGTGGTGATTACTGTCATAGATATGGAATAAGTCGTCGGACCATCCCATCGAAAGAACGTTACCAGGTAAGAGAGTAACTTATTCTTCTTGTTTGCAACTGCTGAATTTTTTTTCAATCTGATAATCATTCATAATCATTGCTAGTGTTGACCTGAACCAATCCAAAGTAACTCACTAGTGCTGAATCCCATTTAGTAATTTAAAGTCATTTTTAGCATTTTTCCCATTCATTGCAAATCACATTTAAAAGTAATTGACCTGTTTTAAAATCATACCTGTTCTCTCTAAGCTTGCTGGGGGGAACTGGGATTGAACTGCATTATTGATTGTATTCCTGAAACCTATGTGCCCTCATTTCCATCTCTTCATATTGCATAGTGGGGGGAGTGTTGCTTAGTGACAATCAATTGGGGAGGTTAGCCAAGTATGTCTGAAACTCAGATCATATATTCTTAGGGCGGGACGTGGGGGCCAGTGAGTTCACATATTGTTCCTCGCAGTCCTGGGCCCAGGTTAGTGCAGCCATCCAGGCTTTACTGCTGGGTGGAAAGGCATGTTTCCATTTCTGCAGCACACATCTCGTAGCGATCATACAACCTATATTCATAAATGCATACATTTTCTTACTCGGTATGTCGTTCCATACACCAAACAGGGCCCCTAGTGGGGAGCGTTCAAGGGGAACGCCCACTAGGTCAGAGAGATTTTGCAGTACATTGCCCCAGGCGGTCCTCATCTGGACACAAGACCAGAACATGTGCATTTGGTCAGCCGAGTCTGATCGGCATCTGGGACAGAGGTGGTCTGCGCCCTGCGAGATTCTGTTGAGTCTTTGTGGGGTGTATTACAGTCTGTTCAGCAGTTTATATTGCATACATCGGAAACTGAAGTTCAGAGAGACCTGTCTGGTATGTGTACACATGCGCTTCCATAGGGTATCAGTTAGATCCATCCCCAGATTGTCTGACCACCTAGTGCGCACTCTAGAAGTGAAGTCCGATATTCTGTTCAACAGCATTCTTTATAGTATTGACACTATCTTGCGGGCACTATAGGAGTTAGCTATGTACAGCACCTCCTGAGTTTCCGTGGGCTCGGATGGGAGGGAAGACCACAGTGATCGTGCTGCCGTGCACAGCCTGTAGTATTGCAATATTTCTAGTCCCGAGCCAGTGTGTTCCCCCCACCAGGTCTGAGGTGTAATGAATTTCCCGTCCAGGAATAGGTCTGCAAGCGGTGTGTAGCCCAGCCCCCTCCAGTGTGTTGCCAGCGCGGTGTGCCAAGTGGTCCAATCCAGGGAAACTCCATAAGGGAAGGTATTTGTAGTATCAATGTATTTCTGTACTTGGTGATAGTATGTGGCGCCATGCTAGTAAAGTGGCAGTGAATGGGTCGTACAGGTAGTCATCTTTATATGTTCGGTTCATGATGAGTGTTTTAAGGTTGGATTTGCCGGCTGCTAGGTGCTCAAGTTTGACGTTTGGTGGTTGCTGAGTTTACCCATACTAGTAGCAGGCATACTGGTCTTGTGCCGCCAACCAGTAAAATTCAAGGTTGGGGGCTGACAAAGAGTCATATCTAACCATTTCTTCCGCACCACCCCAGCATGCCACAGGAATTGCGTACAAAGTCTGTGCATTTTGGAGAAGGGTTTGACCGGCCAGATGGGGACGTTCGCAAATATGTATAGAAGTTTTGGAACTAGCACCATCTTCACTAGGGATCATTTACCAGCCATTCTGATAGGGCGTGCACGCCACCCAGTCAGTTTCCTTTCCACATAGGTTTCCATTGCGCCATAGTTGTCAGACAGAAGAGGTGGCTTTGCCCCAGACACCCTTACCACCCCAACGTATTTAATTCTGTTGGGGAACCAGCGGAGGGGTAATATACCTCTTGGTTGTTTGGTGTTGCTAGTGAGTGGGAATTTTTCGGATATGATGTAGTTTATTGTGAACCCGGGGAAGCCTCCCCATTGGATCACATCCCGGAGGATAGGGTTGAGGTTTTCTTGAGGGTCCCTTACGTATAGCAGGACATCATCTGCATATAGTGATACTATCTCCGACCGGCCTTCGAGGCGGATACCCCGATGACCGTGACAGGATGGAATCATGTCAGCAATTGGTTCGATGGCTAGTGCGAAGAGAATCTGGGCGAGTGGGCATCCCTGTTGTATGCCCCTGCTTAGATTAAAGGGTGCCTGTTAGGGAGAATTGTAATTTCTGTGCTAATTCCCTTCAACCTTAGAGACCCCCAGCTCTTTTGTTGGACTTTTTAATTTTAACCCTGGAGTGAGTGAGACCTTTTTCTCATTCTCTCGTGTGTTTGACCTGATTTCGATTGCATTTCCTTTGTTTTTAGAGTCTGATAAACTCCAAAGGCATCTACTTGTTGTATGGTGACGCACAGCTCATTCAGTGCATTGTCGCAGAGTAATCCTTTATATTTTTCATACAGTTTAAATATGTTTCTTGTGTGAACTACTATTCCCAAGAATAGTAAAGTGAAATTGACTTTACTTGCATTTTCTCTTTGTTTGTCCAGCACACACCACCTTATGTGGAGAGCTGGGGGGGTTACTTAGAAGCCCCTTATCCTACCTACTCATGTAACATTTCTTATTTTACCCTCACTAGTTTAAATGGCTGGTGGCAGTGGTTTAATTTTCCTACTATTGTGCTTTTCTATCGCAGGCTGAATCCTCAGCTGCATTATAGCACCCATCGGTGACAATTTTGTCAAAATGGTTGTGGTCTTCTTTTTTCGCCCTTTTCTATTTGTGAGGTCTTTCTTGGGTTTTACTCTGCACGCCAAGGCAGGTTTGAGCCCTTTGTCCGTTTTGCGTTTGGCAGGCTTCAGTACTTAAACACGCCTCTGGCTCAAGTATCTGGAAGGGCAGGAAGTGAGGGAGGTTCCCGAAATTCCCCTGTCCTTTATCTTTAAGAATGCCTGAATGCACCCAGTCCTGATTGGCTGGCTGGCAGCCACCCTGCTGTTTGAGTGACAGCTAGGCTGTGCCTGAATGGGAGAAACCTGCCTAAAAGGCAAGGGTTTTGGTACTAGGGGCAGAGTCGACCACTGGGAAGAACACCCGACAAAGAAACCGTGAAAGAAGCTTGCTGCATCCTCCTGTACCTTTGAATTGCCAGGTGAAGCCCTGCTGCTGTGCTGAAACTCCTTTTTCTGATCTTCAAGAGAAGCTCCGGAAGGGACGACTTCTTCCCTTTGGTTTAGTGGGACCAACTAACTCCGAGACAAACTCTACTGGACCATCTTCCCCCGAATGGCTGTACTTCTTTGCTGCTTCAGGAACCGAGTGCCAGAAGTCGAGAAAAATGTAGTTTAGTGCAACGTCTGCAAGCCGGCCAGAAGCTCCAGGAGTCTCCCCAGGATCCTTCAGAAGCAGGACGACCAGAGTTCCAGTCCCTTCACCAGAGTGCAGGACTCAAGGAGTGAAGGAAACCCAACTGCTGTCCGTGGTGGTACTGTTTACCGAGCTCTGAAACTGCAAAGTGCAGCTGATATGAAAAGAGCCCGTAGCTGCCGGCGACCTCCGACTTGCTGCCGTAGGAGTCCTCCAGACGTCCTCCCTCTTGTCCACACGACTGAGGCCCGGGATCTGCATCGCTGCAAACAGACAGAAGCCAGCTGGACCACTCTTCTTCTAACCAAAGGTACTGTTCTGACTTGGGGTACTTAACTCAGTGTCTTTAGCTTCGCTTTTCTCAGTTAAGACTTGCAGTTACTTCGCTAGAGTTGATTTCAGCTCTCCCCTTCACAAGTGTAACCGTTTGTGACCCTATAGTGATTTTACATGCAACAAACTCTCTAACTTTGTTTGTTTAATACTTTATCTAAGAAGTGCCTCAGCTCCATAGACTGTGCTCCAATTGACTTTGGCTGTTCTGGCTCCCTGAAGACTCTTCCAGTCCACTTGACTTTGATATTTACTGTCCCTCAGAGGTAATAACTTGGTGTTAAACTATTATTGCTGGGAAAGGTTTTGTCTCGACTTCATTTGAAGATTTAAGTGCTCACATGCTCTGAGAACCTGTTTAACCTTTTTCCTTCCCTTAATCTGTCCTTTCTACAAACCTCAGAATCTACAAAGTGTACTAGTGATATATAAATGCAATTCCTAGTTAGTGAAGTTACCTCAGGGTGTAGGAAGTGTGTAAAAAACATCTCTAAGATCATCTACTAGGTTTGTGTTGATTCTGGAAAAGTATTTTAAAGTATATTTGATTGTTACATATATTGCCCCTTTTTAATGAATGCTTAAAAACTGATGATAAATAAATAACTATAAGTTACTTGGTTACTTGTATTTGTGAATTTAATTGCTACAGCTCTACAGCTCACATTTACCCCTCTTGAAATAAGCATGGCTGCGCAGTTACACTTACAACTTGTGTACTACAGGCCTATACCAAAAGGTGGGTTACCTAATACTAAGAGAACAAGTGTTGTGTAGTCTCCCACAGGGTTACTACATCAATTTGTGCCTAACATTGACGACTTGTGGAAGTTGACTAAGACACTGGCTGGGGGGCATGTGTAAAGAAGTTTAATGTATCTAAGCATTTCAGAGCCAATTCCCATTTCCCCGAGGACCACCCATAGATATTCCCAGGGGACCATGTTGAAGGCTTTCTGAGCATCAAGTGCCACTGCTCCTACCTCAGCTGCAGTGTCAATTCTTGACATGTCGAATAGCCGCCTAATGTTCAGAGTTGTTGACCTACCTGGGACAAAGCCCCCTTGGTTGTCATATATGATGTGGGGCATCAGCGGGAGAAGCCTGTTTGCGATAGCCTTGGCAAAGATTTTGGTGTTCAGATTCATAAGGGAGATGGGTTTGTAAGACCTGCATTTGTTGCTTGGCCCATCAGGTTTGAGGAGGATAGTTAAAGTAGCATCTTCCAGGGGGGAGTGGGGGGGGATAGGAAGGATGGCGTCACAAAGTGATTCGTTACATGGCGCGAGGAGGCGCAGGGCTAAATGCTCTTGGTAAAATTTGGTTGTGAGTTTGTCTGGGCCCGGGGCCTTACTTTTTGGGAGATCTGATATCACCGTTAGGATCTCCTCTAGTGACATGGGGTCCTCGAGATCTTCCCCGCCTGAGTGCTTAAGCATGACTGGGGATCTCCTTGAGGAGGGACTGTACGGCATGTGCATCGTGCTGTTGCTCAGAAGTGTACAGGGAACCGTAAAAGTATGAGAACACTGGTAGGATTTGGGGATTCCCCTGCGCATCTGTAATGCGATCAATTTGGGTGCGTCTGCTCTGGACAACGAGTTCCGTCCGGCGATAAGGTGGTGGGGCGTCTGCTCCAATATCGCCTTGGGTTTTAGAACCCTCCATCCCAGGAGATGGTCACCACGCACACTTCCCTGGAGTGCTGGGGAGCCAACACCAGGCGTCTGCACGCCAGAGGCCTCTGGCTGCCACAGGAGAAGGATCTCCATATCAACATCCTGAAGTTATGTGCAGTGTTCTGGGCCATCTAGTTATTCCTTCCATCCCTGAAGGGCAAGGTGGTGAGGATCTTCCCAGGCAACACCACCATGATGATCTACATCAGGAAACAGGGCGGCACTTGATCCCCTGGGCTCTCTAGGGAAGCGCAGGACTTGTGGCACTGGGCCGTCGGACAAGACCTGTTCCTCATCCCCCTTTACCTAGCGGGAGTCAAGAACACCATTGCGGACTTCCTCAGCAGGGAGTTGCACTCCTGCCACGAGTGGGGAACTTCAGAAGGACCAGGTGGACCACATCTTCACCAAGTGGGGCAGGCCACAGATTGATTTGTTTGCGACAGCGACCTTCTCCAAATGTCACAAGTTCACCAGCAGATTCCAGCAACCGAGGAGCCTGGGGGATGTTGTATGATATGATATATGGCGTTTATAACGTGCCTATACAAAGTGTTTCAAGGCGCGACGAGGGAACGGAGGGGGAACAAAGGGAATACAGAGACAACGATCTTACTAGGCCAGGTGACATTGAGATTGCGCAAGTGCAGGGGGGGAGTGTGAGGGGAAAGGGGAGGAGGCAGTGCAGTACATGGGATCAAACAATAAAAAAAGTGCGGGCAGCTGGTGGCAAGTGTAAGGGTAAGTCCAGACTGCAAGTATCCAAAGTGCTGGTAGGGGCACTGCAGGGTTACAGATACAGACCCAAGTGCAAGGGTTGCCAGGTGGGCAGTGCAGTATCAGACAGGAAATTAGCAGAGGAGAGGAAGAGAGAAGGCAGAAGCAAAGAGGAATGTCTTGAGGTGCTTCCGGAACCGGAGTGTCATGATGCCTACCTCTAAGGAGCCAGGCCGGGCCCAGCAACCCCAGAGGCAGACATCATTTTCCCCAGGGAAGTCTCAGCGGGCCCAAGTCGGGGCCCTTTGGACTCAGTCCTGGCGCCTTAGGCGCCAGGCTCATAGCGGACCCCAGTCCTGGCGCCTTAGGCGCCAGGCTCATAGAAGAGGATATGTGTTTAAGTGCTTGGGTGCACACTTACCTGATGCAGACCTTGCTGCTTCATCCAGGCCCTCTTGAGGCCTGAATGGGACTACTTAACCTGTAGGACTACTTCACCACCCGGGTGTGGTCGGGGAAGGATACATACCTGATTGGTGGAAGGATACATACCAGGAACTTCTTCCAAGGCTATTTAAACCCCACCCGAACAGCCACACATGCTTCGCGTTGTTCTGCACCTAGCAGCTGGACGCTCACCGAGTCAGCTCCTGCATCCTGACTTCAGCCACGCCTGCCAGCACCCTGGAACACCTGCAAGGGGAGAAAGGAAGAGAATAGGAGAAGAAAAGCCCTTACCTGCTAAATCTGCATTCCGGAGTCATTTCTCCAACGGCCCTGAAAAGGAAGACATCATTTTAAAGGCATTTCGTTTCGATCGCTGCAGCGCTGCATTTTACTCACCTTTGCAAGGCGCTTCCATCTTCAGCAGCGATCTTCCGGATTCAGCTACGCCCCGGCGCCTAGAGGAAAAAAGACAAGAACAAAGGTGAGAGGGAGAAAAGGAATAAGGAAAGCTCAGTTTCCTTTTAAGTCTTACCTGTTGGATTATTCCCACTGCATTTCGGGTCCTGCCACTTCCTGGCATCTCTGGACCCCGGCCCCTATGGGGAAAAAAGACAAAGATATTGAATGAGCGAATGCAAAGACATTACCTGAGCGCTCATCCAGAACTGTTTCACTTCGGGTCGGCGCCATATCTCCGGCACTCCGAACCCCGGCCCCTAAGGGGAAAAAGACATAAGCATTAGCGCTTGCTGCAATTAGACAACGAACATTATTATTAAGCTTGAACTTTTGAACAGAACTTTTACAGTGCCTTACCTGAACAGTCAAGCTTACCTGAACTCCCATCAATCCTCAATCCAGTGAAGTAACTGGGTTTCAACGCGCCCCTGCATCAGAAGCAGGATGGAGAGCTCATCCTTCCAAACCCTAAGGTGAGGCTTCACGTGGAATCGTGGAGGAGGTATCGTGGAGGGTTGGAAGGGAGTGGGAGGCTTGAGCATTGTTCCACAGTTGGTAATACTCCCTTTTCACGCACAGGAGGGTATCCAACGAGCCAGGGAAGCCAGAATAGAGGGGCCCTTCCTGTCCATCTTCAGAGTTCTGCGCCTTCGACGCCGCGCCTCCGTGGGAACCAGGTGAGCGTTACACGGAGTTGGTTCTCCTCAAGTTTGAGGGACAGGGAGGCTGTTCCAGAGGGAGGCACCAGCCAAAGAAAGAGATCTACCACCGGCTCGCTGCTCGGAGAAGCAACTGAGGTGGAGGAGCAAAGAGCTCAAGTAGGAAGATATTTACGAAAAGAGAGAGTTGGAGGTATTGAGGCCCCAGGCCCCAGAAGGATTTGTGGACAATGCAGAGGGTCTTGAACTTAATCCTCGCAGCCACTGGGAGCCAGTGCAGAGATGTCAGTGCTGGAGAGATGCAATCCCTGGGCTTGATGGCAAGGATAGGTCTCATAGTCCTGTTCTGGATGAGCTTCAGAGGGTGGAGACTAGAACCAGGCAGATATAGAAAGAGGCTGTTGCAGTAGTGCAGCCTAGAGAGAACCAGCGCTCTGGAGACAGTGAGCTTCTGGGGGAAGGAGTGGAAAGAAAGAATACCTCTGAGGAGGTGCAGTTGGCAGTGTGACTTCTTAGAGACATCAGAGATGTGAGGAGAAAAGGAGTGGGTGGAGTCGAAGATGACCTTGAGGTCTTAGCCTCAAAGGTGGGAGCAGGAAGCGGGCCAATGGAGGCCAGCCAGAGAGTGGCGGGAAAGGAGGGAACAGGTGTGCCGTTGAGGAGAATCTCCGTCTTAATGGCATTAAGGCAGAGATCGTTGGCGGCACAGCACTCCTGGATAGCAGACAGTCGGAGATGAGAGAAAGAGAAGAGGTGCAGAAGGGAGCCTGAAAACAAGCCAAGTGTCATCCGCATAGCACTGAAAGTTGGGGCAGAGACCAACAATAATGCGGTGGGCAAGAGGTGCCATGTATTGGTTGAACAGCCAGGGAGAGAGGTTAGACCCCAAGGGGAACACCACAGGTAGAGCGAGAGGGGCCAGGAAGGACCCTAGTTGGACCTAGTAGGGTCGATCGGAGAGGAAATGGGTCAGCCACGCCAGGGCCTGAATGGTGATACCCAGGTTATCACTGAGCCGGTTGTGCAGGGTGGCATGGTTGACCGTGTCAAAGGCAGAAGAGAGATCAAGTAAGATGAGGACACAGGTGGTTTAGAATCGATGTTGGAGAGCATGTCTTCACGGATGTTCAGGAGAGCAGTTTCCGTGCTTTTGGCTGCTCTGAAGCCCGACTGATTCAGTATATGAAGATTAAGCTGGGAGATGGCCAGCTTTTCCAGGAGTTTGCCCAGAAAAGGAGTGATGGAGATCAGGCGATAGCCTGGTAGGAGGAGTCGGCTGAGGGTTTCTTGAGAATAGGGCGCACAAGAGCGTGCGTCAGGGGGGGCTGGAAGGTTCATTTGGTGAAGGAATGGTTGCAGAAGTCAGGTAGGGCAGGAGCAAGGGTGTCAATGTGGTCCTTGATGATTTTGGTAGAACAGGGAGAACCTGTTTGGACTAGACTTTCATAGCTCAGACTTGTCTAGAAACCTCATCGGGGGAGAACAGAGGAAAGACGGAGAAGGCGGGAGGAGGGATGGCCCGAGGAAGAGGCGAAAGTAGAGGGAGGAGTGGGAGGGGAAGAGAGTTTTAGAGATGAAATGAGAAGCCAGGGCCATGCAGAGGGCCTGGGAGGGGACAGGAGAGGTAGAGACTGCAGCAGGATTGGACGGATTGGTTCTCTTCCCGTGGGAAGGGATGTTTCTGTACGCGTTTCCTCCGTTGCCTCTCCTGCTACTTGTCATCAATGCACTCAGACAATGGAGGAGTGGTTCCTTTTGCTATTACTCATTTGGAAAGGCGAGGGGGATGCCCAGTAAAAGGGGCCAACGTAGAGGCACTCATGGTGGACGAGCTAGGGGTGCCAAAGCCGCTTAGGTAGCTGCCTCTTTGACATCGGGCCCTGTCACTGCCGCTCCTAAACAGCTCTGAGGCCATGACTCATTGTTCTCCGGTGGGGGGGGCAGGCTGTCACAGCATCTCGAAGAGTGGCGAGCCATTACTTCAGATGCGTGGGCTCTGGATGCAATTGCCCACGGTTACTGCCTCCCTTTTCTCCAATGTCCTCATGACAATCCACCAGGGAAATACTCTTTGAAGGTTCCGGATCCGTTCCTATTGCAGGAGATTTTAGCCCTGCTGGAGAAAGGCGCCATCGAGCAAGTGCCTGTGGTGGAGTGGAACAATGGTTGGTATTCCCCTTATTTCTTTGATACCCAAGAAGGACAGAGGACTGAGACCCATCTTGGACGTTCGATACTTGAACAAGTTCCTCAGAAAGGACAAGTTCAAGATGGTCACTCTTTCTCAGATCCTTCAGGCCCTCCAACTTCAAGATTGGTTGGTGTCATTGGACCTGCAGGATGCTTATTTTCATGTGCCGATCCATCTCAAGCACAGACAATACCTAAGGTTCGCAGTTGGTGGATCCCACTATCGGTTTCGGGTCCTGCCTTTCGGGGTCACTTCCGCCCGACGGTTTTCACCAAGCTCATGGTGGTGGTGGCAGCGCATCTCAGGAGAGGGGGATTCACGTTTACCCCTACCTGAACGATTGGCTGATCAGGGCGCATTCTCCCTAACAAGCCTTGGATCATCTCAGCGTCGCCTGCCACTCCCTTCACAAGCTGGGCTTCTCCCTCAACTTCAAGAAGTCGCATTTGACACCATCCCAACAGCTCCAGTACATAGGGGCCGTTTTGGACACTTCCTTGGGGATGTGCTTGCCACCCAAGGTGAGGGCTCATCACATTCTTCAGATGGTCACAAAATTTCAACAAGCCCAGAGTCTTCCGGCTTTTGAATTCTTAAGGTTGCACGGCCTCATGGCATCCTGCATTTTTCTGGTGCCGGAGTCCCGCTCGAGAATGAGATCCCTTCAGTGGGCTCTACGGACTCAATGGTCCCAGTTCACGGGCAGGATGTCGGATCTCCTTCACGTTGCATTCTCAGTCTTGCAGGACCTTCTGTGGTGTGCCGACGAGACAAATATCATGAAAGGGGATACTTTTTGGCAACCATGGGCGGATGTCACGGAGTCCAGACTTCAAAAAATTTATTTTTTGGAAATGAGAGCCTTCAGACTAGCGCTGAAGGCTTTCCTGCTGTCTGTACGGGGGAGGAATGTCCTGATAATGACAGACAACATGGTGGCGATGCATTACCTCAACACGAGAGGTGGTGTAGTGTCACTACCTCTGTGCAGGGAGGCAATGCAGCTCTGGTTCTGGGCAATAAGCGAGGGTATGTCCCTTTCAGCGATTCATCTGGCCGGCACGGAGCTCATGACGGCGGACCCTCTGAGCAGTCTGAGTGCGGTATTCCACAAGTGAGAGTTTGCTCAGGAAGTCCTTTAAGAGATATCCGCCCTTTGGGGAACCCCGCAGGTGGACCTGTTTGTGACCAGTGCCAACCGGAAGTGCGAAAGCTACTGCTCAAGGGAATTTCCTCTGAGAGGAGCTCTAGGAGACACTTTCGTCGTGGAGTGGCTCTTCCCGCTTCTGTACGTGTTCCCTCCGATCCCCGTCATCCCTCAAGTTCTCAGGAGGTTGCGACGGTTCGGAAACCCGCATGATCCTCATTGCTCCGGATTGGGCCAGGAGAGCGCAGTACACAGATCTTCTAGACATGTCCATCTGTCCTCCAATGCATCTTCCCCAAAGAGGATCTGCTCTTGCGTGAGGAAGGTCGAGTTCTCCATCCAGAGGTCAAGACTCGCAACCTTCACGCTTGGTTTCTGAGAGGTTGAGAGGTAGGGATTGGGACCGCCCAGATGACGTGATGGAGGTGCTCCTCCTTGCTTTCTTTGGCCCACAGGGGCCTTCAGGGGGGCACCATTAAGGGTTATTTGGCAGCGGTGTCTATCATTAACCCTTTAACTGCCATGCCCCTCCACCCCCAGTGCCAAGGCCTTTTTTTGGTGATTTTGGTATTTCGCCATTCAATGCCTTCTAACGTTTTCTCTCCCATTAACCCCTTAAGTGCCAAGGACGAGATATCTCTTCCTTGGCACTTAAGGGGTTAAGCTCTCTTCAGGGGAATGTTCTTATTTTAAAATTCTACTGATCACTCAGTTTTTGAAAGGGCTCTCAAATGTGTTTTCCGCCGTTGCAGGTGCCGGTCTGGGACCTTAATTTGGTTCTAAAATTTCTGATGGGTGCTCAGTTTGAACCCTTGCACTCTTGCCCTTTAAGGTGTTGACACTTAAAACTGATTTCTTAGTTGCAGTTACGTCTGCTAGAAGAGTGAGCGAGTTGCAGGCACTTCTAAGCCGTCCTTTCTCCCTAAGATTGTGCCAGAATTTCATTTGAGTCAGAAGGTGATACTCCCCGCTTTCTATCCTCCTCCTCATCCTAGTAAGGAAGAGGAGCGGCTCCATAGGTTGGATCCTAGAAGAGCTTTTATCTCTCCAGAATGGCCAAACTGGACAACCAGCTCTTTGTGTGGTATACAAGACACCATTTAGGACAGGCTGTTTCTCAGCACACCTTGTCTAGGTGGATTATCCTCACTATTTCAGAATGCTACCGGTTGGCTTGTAAGAACCCTCCTAAGGGTTTGCGGGCTCATTCCACCAGGGGCATTGCTACTTCAACAGCCCTCCAGAGGGGTGTGCCAGCAAAATATATCTGTGACGCTACAACGTGGTCTTTTATACACCCGTTTGTTAAGCATTACTCCTTGGATACTTCCCATGCTCGGGATGTTGCCTTTGGTAAGGCAGTGCTTTACTCTGCGATTTAATTGGGTATGTCTAAATTCTTTTCTCTCATCCAATCATTACGGTTTTGGGAGTCTGTCATAGATGAGGAATACGTTAGAGGACACAATCCATTCGAAGAACAAGTTACTTAATAAACTGGTAACGTTCTTTCGACTGGATGTTCCTCCAACATATTCCTCATCGTCCTCCCAGCCTACCCCTCTAAAGAATTTCCCATGCCTTTACAGCTTACGTCTAAGTGCAGTCGATGCTGTATTCTGGGCATGTGTGCCACATGTTGTGAGGGGAAACAAAAATGAACTGAGGCTACGGGCGCTGTGCGTGCTACTTATAACATTCAATGACATCACCCTCGATGGAGGCCTGCGAGGGACATCGACCTGACGCCATCGACGCTAGGGCGACCTCTGCCGAAAAAACCTCTGAAGCAGCACAGCTGTGGACATTACATGTCATAGATGAGGAATACGTTGGAGGCACATCCAGTCAAAAGAAAGTTACCAGTTTGGTAAGTAACTTGTTCTTTTCGGTTAATCGTGCCTGTGGGCTCCTTCCAACTAACGGGGACCAGTTTTTCGGATTTTTCAGCACTCCTCAAGGGCTGTTTTCGTCAAGTGTTCTTCTTGGAGGCTTCCCGAAGATTCTTCAGGCCTCATGTTGGACGAGAAGGACGGCGCTTCCCTCTTCAAGCATTGTTCCGACTGCAGTTTACGGAATGTATGCAGGGACGACAAGCATTCCCACTGTCTGTATTGCCTGCACCCGACAAGTAAGGTGGAAGATTGTGTGATTTGCCGTGGCTTCACGGCACGAACGGTTGGAATGGTCGGTGCAAGCCAAGGCCCCTGCACCGGGTGCTACCCATGGGGCATGCCTCTCCTGGATACGGGAAACCTGAGCAGGCGTCCAAGTCCTTTGAGGGCGCCCCACCAGTGTGGGCCCAACACAAGGTCAAGCACAGCGTGTCTGCTTCTGTCGGGCTCGCCACTGCTGCGCGATCGTTAACCCCATCTGCATCGATCTCCAGTCAACGCTCTGGTTCTTCATCCAAGAGGAAGTCAGATAAACTTGGTAAGTTGAGGGAGAACCCAGATAAGCCCAAGAGAAGGCCAAGCAGGGTATGGTGTCCGGCCTACCTGCGACGGAGAAGGCTAAAGGAGACAAGGGTCCGATACGGCGCCAATAGAGAAGGCCAAACAGGACAAGACTTCCGTCACGGCCGTGAGGGGGAAGGCCAAGCAAGACAAGTGGTCCGGCTTTTCTGTGCATGCCCAGGTGCACCAGGCGAATCGTCGCCCTCCCTCTAGATGATGGTGTTGCTTTTCAAAGGCCCTAGGGGTGGACCTGCAGGGTGCCCCGGCGATGGCAAGGGTGTCCCTTCCTGGGCCAGTTTAGAAGACCCCAGAGAAGAGAATGCCGGACCTCAGCCCGAGACTGACCCCTCTATACCCGAAGAAGGGGGAGGTGGGCTTTGAAGGCCTTGAGGGAACAGATATTTCTTCCACTGATAAGATTATTTCCATCGATACCGTTCATGAGGGCGATGACGATGAAGGAGATGCTGGGGACTCGCCCCACGACGGGGGAGACGACAATGGCAACAACTGGGCTATGTCGATGAAGGCACGAGGGGCCCCAAGGCCTAGACCCTACCCCTATGCCCCAGATACCGCCTAGAGACCTTTCACTGGACATCCTCTCGACCCTTCACACGCTGGTGTCCGAGATACAGCAGAGGATGCCGTCGACCCTGCCACCAGCTCCTCCCTTGATGCCAGTGCTGGTCGCCCCCTTGACACCTGGGGGAACCGCCAGCCAAGAAGGAGGCACCTGATGCCTCCATACCACCCATCGCCTCCCTGTCTACCACCCATCTTCCCCCTCCCCCCTAATCGACTGAACGTTACCAGTTTGGTAAGTAACTTGTTCTTCGAATGGATTGTGTCCTCCAACGTATTCCTCATCTATGACAGACTCCCAAAACAGTAATAATGATTGGAGGAGAGAATGTTTGGGATCAAGGGCTGGCTCTGATGAAGAACCCCTCTACAGCCCCTGCGCAGAGAGACCGGCTGGAAAAGAAGTACAGGGTGCCGGACTCTGCACCCAAGTGCTTGCGGTATCAACCGGCACCGGTCGAGTTTGTCATCTTCAGCGTCTACCTCTCCGGACAATGAGGGGAAGAAATTGGATTTGATGGGTAGAAGGGTTATTCACTCAGCTGCGATGATGTTCAAGGCTGCCAACGCCCTCGCTATCATGGCCAGATACGACCGGGAGCTGTGCTTTAAACTGGCTCCGCTCCTGGATTTCCTCCCCGGCGGCAAGCGTGTAGAGGGAGATCCTTCAAGAAGGCGAGGTGGCATCTGATCACGCCATCACAGTGGCCATGGACATTGCGGACCGGGGGTTCCGCCATATGGGAAAAGCATCTGCCAGATGGGAAAGGCGTCTGGCTTCGCTGTCGTGGCTGGCTCAAGGCCACCAACTCTAGGCAGGAGGTCCAGACAAGAGTTTTGGACATGCCCTTTGACTGGGACAAACTTTTCGGGAAGGGGTGGATGAATCCCTCCTGGCCATCAAGACAGACACGGAGACGGCACGTGCTCTAGGCACGCTACAACAACGGCCGTCCTTTAGTTCCTCAGGAGGGAAGTCTAGCCAGTCTTTGAGGGGTTTCGGCAGGGGCTCCTCCTCTTACTGCCCTCACGCTCCTCGACCCATGAAGCCAACAGGTGCCGCTCAAAGGCATTCAGGGGCGGACATCGCTGTTGTCAGGGACCGCAAGGTGGCCGTCGACCTCCAAGCAAGATTGAACGCCCACTACGTCGGGCCCCCATCCGTGCACCCCAGACGAAGGCTGGCTGGTGAAATTAGTCGGCGTGTGAAAGACCATCTCTGCCGACCGTTGGGTGCTGGACGCTCTCACCCATGGACACACACTCTAGAGTTCCAACGAAAGTATCCCCAAATACCACCGAGCCCGGCAGAAAAACCACATCCCTCAGCTGCTGCTGGAGGTCCGGGCCATGTTAAAGAAAGGGGCGATGGAGCTAGTTCCAAAGCGGCTGCGAAATGTTCAGAATGGTCACGCTTCAACACGTGCTCATCCAGCTGGAGGAGGGAGACTTTGTCGTTGTTGGACCTAGAGGACGCTTACTTCCATGTCCCAATCCACAAAGGACACCGCAAGTTCCTGCACTTCGTCATCCAAGGGAAGCAATACCAGTTCAAGGCTCTCCCCTTCGGACTGAAGTCGGCTCCCAGAGTCTTCACCAAGTGCTTGGCACTGGTGGAAGCCTATCTACCACTGCAAGGGATCCACGTTTACCCATACCTCAACGACTGGCTCCTCCAGGACATGTCAAAGCACATCGCCGTCGACCACATGTCGAGGACCGTCCGACTGCTGTCGGATCTGGGGTTCTCTCTGAATTATGGAAAGTCCTGCTTGACTCCATCGCAGGACGCACTGTTCCTGGGTTCCAGACTCGGCACGGTGGCTTGCCTGCCGTCACCGTCGGAGGAGAGGATATCGGCCTCTTAGAAAGATAAATGTGCTAATTCCCTCCAACTTGGAGACCCCCAGCAACTTTGCTGGATTTTGAGGACTTGATTTTTTTTTACCTGGAGAGAATGAGACCCTTTTTTCCCACTATCTCATGTATTTTAATGTCATTTTTGAACACTGTTTCTTTTGGTTTTGGAGTCTTCCAAACTCCATAGGCATCATCTTTTACATTGTGTGTCACAGCACCTTCAGTGCAGTGACACAGGCAGGGAAGTCTTCCAGATTTCCCAAAGGTTTAAATACCTTCTCTTGGATAAACCACTGTTTCCAAGAGCAGTAAAGTGAAATCGACTTTACTTACATTTGTAACTTTCTAGATCCAGCACACACTATCTTACAATAGGGTGCTGGAGGGGTTACTTAGTATCCCCTTTCTCTAGTTTCTCATGTAACATTTTTATGTTCCTTTCCTCACTGAATGGCTGGTGGCAGTGGTTTACTTTTTATAACTGTGGTATGCATTTACCGCGGGCTGCGTTTGCAGCTGCAGTAAAGCACCCAAGGGTGCCATTGTTGTCAAAATGGCCCGGGCTTCTTTTTTCGCCATTTCTTTGTGGAAAGGTCCTTCTTGAGATGGTTTGGTCCCTTTGTTTGCTTTGCTTTTGCCGGGATTCACGATTGAAGCCGCCTATGGCTCGAGGGTGTCTGGTGGGGGCAGGAAGTGAGGGAGGTGCCCAAAACTCCCTGTGCTTAGTCTCCTAGGAGACCCAAATGCACTCTGTGGTGATTGGCCGGCTGACTGTCCAGCAAGGACAGCCACACTCACTGCTGGGTGACTGAGAGATAGGCTGCAATGAATGGGAGAACCCTGAATAAAAGGCGAGGCTTTTGGCTTGGAAGGCAGAGTCGATCACTGGACGAAGGAACCGAAGAAGAACTTTAAGAGGATGCCTGCTGCAACTTCTGGACCGTTGGTTTGCCCAGTGAAGCCCTGCTGCTGTGCTGAAACCCCAAATTCGTATCGACGGAGAAGCCCCTGAAAGGACGACTTCTCCCTTTGAGTTAGTGGGACCAATCAACTCCAAAGTAAGGCACCTGTGCTTTCTCTCGGAGCTGGTTGCATTTCCAAAGAGTTGCTGCTAGAAACCGAAATGCCAGGGAGAGGAACACCAGATTGTGTGTGTTGCTTTTAAGTTGGCCAAGAGCTCCAGGATGATCCTCCGACTCCCAGGAAGCAGGACTGACTGAGCCTGAGCCCCCTCAACAGAGTACGGGAGCCCAGATGCAAGGAAAGCCCATCTCGACAGCCAGAAACCGCTGTGTTGCGATTTGCGGTAGAGGCGAGGAGCTGAAACGCTGAAGTGCAACTCATTTGAAGTTTTCCGGTTGCGTGTGGTGGCCGTCCCATTGCAGTGCAGGAGTCCCCAGAAGTCCTCCCTCTTGTCCCCACGACAGAGGCCCAGGAACAGTGAGATCTGCAGAGCTGCACAGGAACAGAAGTCATCTACTGCACTTTTTCTTCAGCCTAAAGGTACTGTAAAGTCTAAGAACTTGCATCTTATTGTGTAGCCACTTGTCCTCGTTGGAGACTTGCTTGGTTGCATGTGTTGAGTTGCTTGTAGCCTCTTAACCTCACAAGCCTAAACAGTTTGTGGCCCTACTTTGAATTCTTCTATCTACAAAGACTTTTACATTGTGCAAGACTTTTTACCTACCTCTGGGAAGTGCTTCAGTTACACCTTGAGTTTTGCTCATTTGATTTTGGTTTAGCCTGGCTCCCTGAATGACCCTTCTCGCCTCTGTGAATGTGTTTGGTCTTCCTTCCAGGAAAGGGTTTGCATTGGGTGGGTTTACAAAAGTACTTACCTGCTTTTAGAAATATTTGTGAGATCTCTTGTGTCATAATAACCTTTCTGTTTGACAAACTCTTCAATCTGATTCTAAATGCAACAGTGATATATTAATGTCCCCAGCACCCTAACTATTGAAATCACCTGAGGGTGTAGGTCGTGTCTGTGGGCCATCCCAAAAGGGTACTTACCGGTTTAGAAATATTAAGAGTGTGTATTTTTGAAGTGTATTTGAGTGTTATTATTATATTGCTCCCTTCTGAAGAAGGCTTAATCTAACTGACTGATAATTACATTAATAATTTTTTATTCAGGAAACCTTGTGTGCAAGTGTTTATTTGAATACTTGTCACTGTGAATCTCTGTGTAACTCCCCTACAGCTCACATTGACCCCTCTTGAGATAAGCCTGGCTGCTCAACATGCTAGCAACAGGTGTAGTACTAGCTTATACCAAAGGTTGGGTTCCTTTTGCCAGGAGGTAAGGGTTATTGCAGTGCACCCAAAGGGTACTGCATACAATCCTGCCAAACACCGCCATCCTAGGCAAAGTTAACAGCTGTTGTCAGTCAGTCGCCAGGATGGGGACGATCAAGTCTCTACTCGGCATGATGTCGTCATGCATATACCTGATCTGGCTCTGCAGGTTGCGGAGGCGCCCTTTACAGGAGTTCTGCGATGCCTGTTAGGTCCAGGTGTCCGGAGGCTTCCAGGACAGGATTGTGCTCAACAAAGCGTTCCATCGGGCGATAAAGGTGGTGGGTCGTGCATTCCAATATCGCCAGGGCCACAGATTTCTAGAGTCCCCCTTACCAGGAGACGGTCACGACAGATGCTTCCCTGGTAGAGTGGGAGAGCCCACACCGGATGTCTTCACACCAGAGGCCTGTGGCTGCCGGAGGAGAAGACGTTGCACATCAACGTCCTGGAACTACGGGCAGTGTTTTAGGCCCTCAAGTCGTTACTGCCGTCCCTCAAGGGCAAGTTGGTGAGGGTCTTCACGGACAATACCACCACAATGTTTTATATCCGGGAACAGGGGGGCACCAGAACCCCAGCACTCTCCAAAGAGGCGCAGGACCTATGGCACTGGGCTGTCGCTCAGGGGATGTTCCTCATTCCGTTTCACCTGGCAGGAGTTAAGAACACTGTTGCTGACTCTCTCAGTAGGGAGCGCACTCTTGCCCGAGTGGGAGCTTCGGCAGGACCAAGTGGACAACCTTTTCCTGAAATGGGGCAGTCCCCAGATCGATCTGTTTGCGACGGCGTGAACACCAAGTACCGGAGGTTCGCCAGCAGATTCCTCCAGCCGGGGAACATGGGGGACACATTCTCATTCCCTTGGGAAGTCCCATTTCTGTATGCTTTCCCTCCGTTGCCGTTATTCTTCGAGTCATCAATCAACTCAGACAGTACTGGTGCAGGATGATCCTCGTCGCATCAGCGTGGCCGAGGCAGATCTGGTACTCAGACCTTCTCAGCATGTCGGCGTGTCCCCTGCAGTCAAGCTGCCAGTGGTTGTGGATCTTCTTGCCAGGGAAGGAGGCGCAATTCTGCAGTGTTAGAATTCGGTGGCTATGATCTTCCAGCAGACTGCAAAGAGATCCTAACCAAGGCCAGGGCGTCATCTACCTTAAAATGCTACGGACACAAATGAAAGCGCTTTACTATTTGGTGCCGGGCGCCGAATATTAACCCTCTGAGAATCACGTCTCCTCAGGTATTGCCAAATCTACTGTCATTGGCTAAATCAGGGCTGGCTCACACCTCCATCAAGATAGATCTGGCGGATATCTCCTGCTACAGCAGATCTCTGGGACGGTCTTCTCTCTGGTCAAGGAGTTCATCAAGGGACTGTTCCACTCGTTTCCACCAGTGAAGGCTCCGACCCCGCCGTCGGAATTCAATGTGGTGCTGACTAGGCTCATGGGGGGGCCCCATTCGAACCTATGCATTCAGCTAAACTCAAGTTTCTGTCGTGGAAGTCTGCTTTCCTCTGGTCATCCCCTCTGCAAGACGAGTAGATGAGATCCAGGCCTTGTCATGCAAGCAGCCTTACTTGACTTTTCACTAGATGAGGGTGGTACTGCGGACGCACCCCTCCTTCATGCCCAAGGTGCTGTCTGAATTTCACCTCAAGGAGCCATTGGTGTTACCTGTGTTTTTTCCGACTCCTTCATCGCCGGCTGAAAGGACTTTGCTCTCGCTGGATGTGGCTAGAGCGCTGATGTTTTATGTGGCCTGCACAAAGAGTTTGCGGAGAACTTCTCTGCTTTTTGTGAACTTTGGTCCTGTTATGCATGGGAAATCCCTGGGCTTCCATTTCCAGGTGGCTCTCCGGCTGTGTCACTCAATTTCACCGGTTGGCAAACCGACCGCTGCCTGGCTGTCCGAGAGCCCGTTCTACAAGAGCGATGGCTGCTACAACGGCGTTCCTGTCTGGTGTGCCTCTGCTGGACATCTCCTGGGCTGCTACTTGGAGGTCGATGCACACCTTCACGAAAATCTACTGCGTCGACAGGGATTCCAAGGAGGAGTCCAGAGTTGGCCAAGCAGTGCTGCGCAACCTGTTCCCTTGAAGGTGAGCCTGGTGAGGAGGTAAGAGATTGCTTCTGTTGAGCCTTGCCACCTCTTGTGGTTGTGCATGTGTACACTGCTATGTATTCTTTATTCATGAGCATGTGAATCCATGCCAGGCCCCATGCTGGAGAAGGAACAAGTTAACTGTTGTTCTGCAGCATGGGTCTGGCATGGATTCTCATGCACGCCCTTCCCCGTCCACTCTACGGCTCTTCTTGGTCATACTGCCACTTTAGATGCCTATCAAATCTGAAGATGGCTGCCAGACGAGGGGCCTGGGGAGAGGACTGTCAATGGATAGGGGCAATATGACCCAGAGGACAGTGATTGGTTTAGAGGAGAAATACAGTTTGTAAGTGAAACTGTTTTTCTTTTTACAGAGGATTCCCAGCCTGATGACGGGGAATATTCATGAGCATGTGAATCCATGCCAGGCATATGCTTTTGATTTTCCTCTGTTGACACAAGGACTGTAAATCTATTCTGTTTAGGAAATGAATATTCTTTGGCGATTTTTTTTTTTTTTTTGTTGTTGTTTTTTTCCAGTGTTTATGAAACTAGTATGAAGACTTCACAAAAACAAAGTGCAAATACATTCAACGTATGTCTGTTTCATGCAGCACTCATTGCCTATGGAGTACCCCAAGGGTCGTGCATCTTGTCAACTCTCTACAATATATTTACCAAGCCCTTTTTCGACCTCCTTGACTCCCTCAGAATAACCTACATGAACTATGCAGACGACACGCAAATTCTCCTCCCCTTCACTGGCTTGTACACAGATACAGCAGTCACTTTCAGCTCTACCCATGCCACAAGCAAAGCCTGGATGGCTGCCCATGGCCTCTGTCTCAATGATGAGAAAACAGAACTACTCATTGGCCACTCAGCCGTGTTAAAAAAAACTGAACACCAAGTACTCGGCCTTCGACATTGATGGCACTCTGATTCCAGTCTCGCCAGCTGTTAAAACTCTTGGAGTCAACCTTGACACCACCCTATTCCTTATTCATCAAGTGAATGCTATTTCCTTTTCAGCAGCCTACTCAACTAAACTCTTAAATGCCGCCAGACCCTTCCTCACAACAGACAGCTGCCTTACGTTCGCCTGTGCTGTGATGGGTGCAAGGATGGGCTACTGTAAGACACTATTTGCCGGAACTTCAGCCCAAAACATGAAAAAACTTCAGACTATCCGAAACATTGCCCTACGAGCCGCTCTGAACATTGCTAAGTCTGAACACATCTGCTGCACATAGAGCTGCACATTGGCTCTCTATCCGGGAAAGAATTGCTTTCAAGACGCTTACCATCGCCCATAGATACATATCCAAATATGCACCATCTTATTTGTCCCATAGATTCACCAAGACTCACTCGGCCAGGCCCAACAGAACCCTGTACACACACAGACTGGTTCATCCTAAATTCAAATGTTTAAAACTTGAGGGGGGGGGGGTCATATGTTCCCGTCATTGCTGCTAAGCAATGGAATTCCTGCCCTCCTGGACTAAGAGCGGAAGATTCATACTGGGTTTTTCTTAAAGCCCTCAAACCTTGGCTGTTCAACTTCTTATCCTGATAAACTACCTAACGGCCGGATCTATTTTACTGACTGTTTCTAACCATGTGAATATTTATATCTGTACCCCTGGGCCACAAATAACTCGTTCTCTCCAGTGCCCTGACGCCTTGTGCTGCACTATCCAAATGAAATAAATAAATAACATAAATCTAAACCACAGCAGCGACAGTGGGACCAAGCATGTACCAAATGGCCTTTCGCCTTTCTGTAATGGCTTGCCAGGCTGAAGAGTGATGGTCTGGAGTTTGATATGTCAGAGGTTAAGAATAATTCTTACCCTTCCAGCCATCACATCTTTTGTTTTGCTTTAGCCACCCCTAGTGGGATGGGCATGCACAGGCCTGGGACCAGAGCCTGGTGGTCCTAGAGACCCAAACTATGCACCATGAGGGAAAATCATGTTTGGGGATTATTGTGGTCTCATGTTGAAGGAATGTGACCTAGCAGTTCATGCTTCACTGCCCCTTTTGGGGTGCGACCAAGCCTGATTTGCATAAAGGCTTTCCCTTTTCTGTAATGGCTTGATAGACTTAAGAACGGTGGGATGGTCTGGAGGGTTGCCCAGAGCTACACCAGAGGTTATGATTACTTCTAAACCTTTCAGCTACCACCTCTTTTGTTTTGGTTATATCTTAACCACAATACTATAATCAAATTGATATTGTACTAATCTTAATAGAGAACCTGTAGATCCGCATTAAAATATGTAAACGGCATAACACCAGATGACAGGATACAGTCTGATAAAATAGTTGATGGAATCTAAAACGCTTGTTTTGAAGAGTTAGTTAATAAAGCACTCCACACTTTCTGGTTCTCCTCAAATCATTCTCATCTGTTCTCCTCTTTCACATGGTGTGGAGCTCTGAGCTCGAACAGATTTCATGGCTTTAATATTGTCATCGGCACCTTAAGCAATAAACATAGCTTTATGCCACACTGCGTTAAGGGCTTACTTCAGACATCTGTGTTCAGCCTGCCTGGCCCATGTTTGACTCCCAGCAGAGGCGACATAGCCCTTGGTTCTTCAGAGGTTGATAAATAGCAGTAAATTGTTTCCTAATACAACCAGAGAAAGACTTGGAAGGAAACCAAAACAACAGTCAGAAGACAATGGCCCTCATTACGACCCTTGCGGAAATCGGAAAACGATGGCGGAAATGCAATACCGCCATCGAATAGCGCTCGGTGCGACTATGACCCGTCACCGCAAAGTACGAAGCCATTAGCGACACCGTAGTGAACGCCAACGCTAACTGCACCAAGCACGCGCGCGCGCGCCATGCCAAACCGCAAACACCACCATGGCGCAAGGGTACGCCAATTCCGACCCTAGCGGACATGTACCTAACGCCATCAGGCATGGCGTAATGTACCATTCCGCCATGGTGAGAAGTACGGCATCGCGAATCAACCGTAAACTGCCCCACTGAGTGCCTGTACACCGCTCCCTGCCCACAAAGTACAACTCCCCGTAGGTGCAATGAAGTCACAATGCAACCATTGAAATGTACAAGTCACCCATGCATGGCAACGAACAAAAGAAACACAAGAGGGGCCAATGGGAGCTGCAGGGCACAGATGGCACGAATACAGAAGCCATCCCAATGGACATGACCACAGTCCCCCACCAAGAAATGCACGCAAACACAGGCACCTGTGACCAGCAATATTCCGAGAATCACATCATTCCACCAGTCCACCTGGCTGACCGGCATCTGTTACACAAAACCCAATCCCCCGCCCCTGAGCATGACAACATTCAAACTGTCATATAGGCAGCCCCCATCCCTGACCTCACGGGCTTAGTAGGCAAACGCGCCCAGTACAGTACCACGCAACTAAACCCCGAAGCTGGAACCCAATGCAGATCTCCTCACAATACATCGCCCCCCAAATAGGCATATGCCACATCACTTGCAAAGAAAAACGCTACACGGGCCAAATCAGAATAGAAATTTTATGCACATCAAAGTCACCAAGCCCATACAGCCATCAGGCCATGAACTCCAAAACACTAATCACCATTGTGGGCTGCATCCGCAAGAAATGACCAGCCACTACTTGTGTGTCGCCCTGTTCCCCCATGGTACACAGAGCCACATTCACGTACGAAAAGGCAACATGGAAGCGCACAGAACCGCAGGGCCGTCCCAATGGGGAGGCACTAGTCCAGCTGAAAGGCCGAAATGTTGCTCCGAGCCACCAGTACTGCGTAAGGGCATGTGGGCCATTGGCGATCGTCCCATAAGATCGTAATGCTGCTCCACTGATTAACACGAAGCAGCAGGTGTCGGGAGTAAAATCCATCTGCAGGAGTGGCATACAGATGGCAGTGGCAAAAGGGGAGGAGATACCTGTCAACCAAAAGAAAAGAAAAAGAACAGAATGGCCATCAGAACTACATTCGAACAACTCACTTCAATGATCACACGAAATCCACAGCCATATGCATGCTAGCCCACTCAAAAGGATCATCACCACCCCAAAACCACTTGCGACTCATAACCATCTATATCGAGGTGCAAACACCATCACAAACGAGTGTACCTGTGCATGCGTCTGTCAAAACAGAATCCATCAGATGGGAATGTTAACGTGCATGGACACAAGTGTCTGAGGGCGCGTCGAGACAGGGAGGGCTCAACAAGGCCAGATAGACGATGGTCCCACTATGGCAGCCCTGCATCACATAGCGTAGGGGAGGCGGATAGATCCCAAGAAGCCCTGTACATGGCAAACTCTGTATCAAATCACCTGCCCATGCATCCATTCATCATTCCCTCATCCCGGGATCAAAACGCCTGAATAATTACTCACATAACATTAGAAACATCCATTGAGTCTGTGCGTTATGCAGCCTGCAAAATCCACAGTGCCCCAGCCCGTAATTCCAGTGTTGTGAAGTAACATGTATTTGGGAACGGCCGGCCTCATCGCCCACGTAGCTATTGCGCATCCCAAACTATTCATATCAATCATTGCTTCCTCGCCATGGGCCCTGTCTCAAGGACATTGAACAATAGAACGTTATATTTGCAGTCAGACCTGTGGGCATCTCCTCGCCGCTAGCTGGAAACCGAAAGCGCCGCCCTTCGAATTCCTCATTTGCAACATCACGTCGAAAAGGCATCTGTGGCCGTTTGAAATCACTAATTATTCCATCGAGTGCGGCTGTGTGTGAAAATGGCAACTGCCTTCACCCACAAATGGGACGCCCCGCCCGTCGTTTCAACTCGGTACAGTGATGCATGAGGGCCCACCGTTACTCGAGTACTACGTTCCACTGACCCTTCACAAGTCTGTTCGCGACTGCACAGATAGTATGTGAAACAATGGGACCACAGCAGAATGAACATATCAACCAATCTTACACGGCCATCGGGTACAAATACATGATTGCAATAGCAAGATACCATTCCCCGAATTGCAGCGTTGTGCGCGGGACGTGCTCGGCCAAAGGGGAGAGCAGTTTGCACAGGTGGAATTAATCACCACAGGTGGAGGCCATACAGCCTGAAAACACATAAATTGCACAGCCAGTCTCCTCCCACAACCACACCGAAATGCTACCGGCAGGACTCGCGATGTTGGCCCTGGGGGACCTGATAGCACTGCAAGTGCTCCAACTCCAAGAAGAAGACGAACACCAACTACAACCAGCCGCACGGAGGAGACGCAGGAGGAGGAGGAGGCCAAGGCAGGGCCAGCAAGGCCCACCAGCACAGCCACTACCACCACGCAGGCAGCCCGCAATCCCACGCCTCCGAGCACATCCGTTCAACCTCACTGATGAGCAGATCCACACCCTCTACCGTCTGGACCGGGACACCATAGCCGCCATTGTGGACATGACACAGGCTGACCTTGTCAGCATGATAGATAGCCCAACCGCCATCCCACCCCTACTGAAGGTGGTGTCTGTACTACACTTCCTGGCCACAGGCACCTACCAGCACACAGTCGGACAGTTGCATGGCATTTCTCAGCCACTGTTCTCACGGACACTATTGCAAGTGCTCGATGCCCTCCTGCAGCACGCAGACGACTACATCTCTCTACCACGCTCGGAGCAGGAAATTACCAACACAAAAGTGGGATTCCATGCACTTGCCGGCATACCGGGTTGCATTGGTGCCATCGACTGCACCCATGTTGAATTGGTCGTCCCACATGCCATGGAGGCCCAGTACCGCAACCGAAAACAATTTCATTCCCTGAATGTACAAATGGTGTGTGACTCCAACAGGATCATTACACATTGTTGTGCCCGATTCCCTGGATCAACCCATGATTCTATGGTCTTGAGGAACTCTACAATACCACGCTACATGGAGCGACACGCAGGGAACAGATCCTGGCTACTCGGTGAGTCTCATTACATGCATGATGATGTGGGGTATGTGAATTGGCAATGACCTGGCAGGAAGGGGGGGGGGTGTGCGTACGTATCAATGGCATTCCACATCATACGTTTCTCGTCCACATACAGGTGATGCTGGATATCCACTGAAGAGATGGCTCCTCACACCAGTCCGGAACCCACGGGACCAGCATGAGGAGGACTACAACCATGCCCACTCACGTACCCGTGCAGTCATAGAACAGGCATTCGGCCTACTGAAGGGTCGTTTCCGCTGCCTCAGCAGGTCTGGCGGGGCACTCCTGTACCGCCATGAGAAGGTTGCAAAGATGGTGATGGCATGTGTCATGCTCCACAACATGTGCGTACGTAGAAATGTGCCCATGCCCCCTGACGCAGAACTGCAAGCACCTGATGATGGTCATGATGAGGGTGGGGATGTGGCAGCACCTCATGGAGTCTGCGAGGCACCGGAGGCCCGTGACATTCGTCAGCATCTCATTGATGTATGCTTCTAGCACTCACGCCTGGTGGCTGATACATGGACACGGGACTCGTGGCACTGCGTGTGTCTGGGACATGCACAATATGGACTGTACGCCTATGATGGCCTAGTACACAAAGATCAATGTCCACACATCTCATTGGTTGATCGTGCACTTTTTATGGCATATGTGATGTCATGTTGAACACCCTATCGACCCGCCACCCAAGTGAGCCCAACACACCCCCTCCACCCTCCTACCTCCCCCCCGAACACCAGTGTCCAAAGATGCTCATTGTCAGTGGGCTGTCGCTATTGCAAGCCCCCTCTGCGGGTATCAGGGGCACCCCTGCCTGTGGAGCGCAGGTTCCTTCCAGATCGACGTTGGGGGCTGCCCTGGACGGAACTTGCAACGGATGATGTGTCTGCCTGCTCACGTCCATGCATGTCCCTAAGGGTTTGCGAGAGCTCAGTGAGCACACGGCGCACTGCGGCAAGTTCGGCACATACGTCTTTGGACGTCGCATGCAGTTCCCCCCTCAGGCTCTCGGTGCTACTCTCCATTTGTGCCCTTAGCGTCTCTGTACCTCTCTCCATTTCTGCCCTAAGTGTCTCAGTTGATGTTTCTATGTCTGCCTTAGTGCCCCCACATTCATCGGCATGGTCCTTGAGGAGTGTGGCCAGTTGCTGCTGTTGTTCGATTAACTGGTCGAGGGACTGTTGCCTCTGCTGGGCCATGGCCATTTGCGGGGGTGTCACAGAGAGGCTGTTGTCCTCATGTTGCCTTGCCACAGGGCTTGTGGGGGATGGCCAGTCGTCGTCTTGTGGGTGCCCCTGCGTGGTATCCTCATGTTGTACGGGATGGGACAGACAGGGGGATTGGGACAGGTCATGGATGGATCTGACTTCGGCATGCCCGTATTCTGTGTCCGAGCATGCTGCCATCAATGGGGTGTCACCTATGGTGCTGCTGCCACCAGAGGCAGTGCCTTCTGTGGCATCCATTGGGGGGACCTGTGGTGGTGGTGGTGTGGGCATGCTGGCTGCTGGGGTGCCTGTTGATGTTCCCTCCTCTGTGCTGCCACCTGATTTGTGCTGCTGCCGTGTCTTGATGCGTGCAGCTGAGGTGGAGGGTCTCTGGCCGTTGGTCTTGGCCCTCTTTGCAGGTGTGCTGGTAGGGGTGTCCTGTAGCTCGTCGTTTGGATCGGACCCTGTGGTGGAGTAAAGGAGGGCGAGGGTTATTGATGGGTCTGTGGGAATTGGAATGGCATTGTATCACATGCTTTGGGGTGGTACCTGAGGGTGATTTGGGTCGGGGCCTTGGAGGTGCTTTAATTTGTGTGTGGAGTGAGGGTGCAGTTGTTTGGCAGCCTGCAGTTAGGGTGTGCCTGCTGCACGTGTAGTGCGTGTATTAGGGGTTTTTAATTATTTATGTATTTATTGTGGGTTTTAACGTGCGCTATCAGGCCGATGTGTGTGGACGTTCTCCTGGACATGTGTTTCTGTTGCACTATGTGGACGCATGGTACTTCACATGGATGGACTGTGTGGATTTGGCATTGTTTTATCTGGCCCACCTACCTGAATCTTCGGATGTCTGCACTCCTTTCTCCATCCCTCCGACTCCCTCTATGCTCTCCATTCCGATGGTGGAGGCACAGATTTCTTCCCAGGGGGTCAACTTGATGGGTGATTCAGGACCTCCCCCGGTGGCTGTGGCAATGTTGCGGTTGGCAGAGAGTATGCTGCGGACGCGTATCCGCAGGTCGTCCCATCGCTTGCGGCATTGCTGTGGGGTGCGGGGTGCGGTCCCCACCGCACTTACCCGCTGTGCCACCAGAGCCCATATGGTCTTCTTGTTTGCAAGTGCCGTTCTGGTCATTTGCGTGGAGAAGACGACGGCAGCATTCTCCTGGAGGGTCTCTGTTAGCACGGTGAGTTCCTCACGGGAGAAGTGGACCTGCCGCTTGCGGTCGCACGCTTTCTTCGCTACTTTTCCCATTTTTCTTGGTTTCGCTAGGGTGGGTGACGGGTTGGGGTGTGTTTCAGGGTAGTGATTTTAGTGGTTGTGTGGTTTTAGTGTTTTTATAGGTGTACGGTGGGATGTTTCCCGTTCCGGGCCCATGTTTTAACTTCCGTTTCCGTATATTTCCGGTCACCGTACTTTCCGGTAGGCGCACACTGCGGTGACCGCTAAGAGGGGTGGCGGTATAGCACCTAGGGCGCCGTACGGCGGCGGTGTGGGCCGTTTTTGGGTCATTTCCGCCATCGCGGACTTTGCACTTCCGCCGTGGCGTGGTGCTCGTGCCCGATGGGTCGGAATGGGCCGCACTTTGCTCCTTCGTGCAATGGCGGAAACGCTATTTACGCTGTGGCGCTCCGGTCAGTCACTTTCCGCCAGGGTCGTAATGAGGGCCAATGCCGATAATAAAACAGAAACCAAATTATACCATTAAAATCCACTGCAACCTAATCAAGGCAAGATCAGTGCCAAAACACTCAGCAGAGATCTTCGTCCTGCTCTGCGACAACAGTATCAACATCCTATTCATCACAAAAACATGGCTGGATTACAACTACAAAATAACCCTCCAAAGCTACCTCCCACCAACTTCAAACGCCTTCCGTTAAATAGGAAAAATAAAAAAGGAGGCCGCCTTGCAATAGCATTCAAAGAACACCTGCAAATAAAAACAGACAAACCTCTAAACATCATGAACTGCAAATCCCTGGTCATATACCTGTGAGCGAATCCAAAAACTAACATTAAATTCATACTGGTTTACAGACCACTGACATACGATGCAACCTTCGTCGACCACTTCAAAGAAGCCATCACCAATATCGCCATTCAACATGAGCATCTGATAATCCTGGGGGACTTCAACATATGGTTTGAAGAAAAACACACCAAATCACTAATCGGGCAACTAACAACCATGAAACTACAACAGCTGATCAAAGCAGCAACACACTCGGCAGGGCACACACTTGATGCAGTCTTCGCCAAGAAAAACCTTCTCACCACTGCATTGCCAATACAAATAATTTTGAGCGACCATCTCTGCCCTGATTCTGCTCGACTCTCGGCAGCCATCTCATCATTCCTTTTGTGATCACGCTACCGTCCAAAGTTACCAACCAGCCCCTCAAACTCCCAACCACCACAAAAAAAACTGGAAAACTGTCAAAGTAAGCAACCTAATGGAACTGGAGCTGACCAAACCTTCCACGACAGAACTGGAGAAGGTAGACCTATATGGGAAAATTGACCTACTGCACAAATGGATTGCTGATACAATCGAAAATCTCCCCGGAAAAAATGTTTACCCCCTTGCGACAACACTCAAATACCTTCACAGAAACTATGCAACAACCTAGCAGACCATTTCAAAAACAAAATCAACGACATCCAACAAAACATAAATACCAGACCGACCATTCCTAACACAACCAACCGGATCTGACTAGGAGCCAGAGCTCAGACTCCACAACTTCCCTCAAATATCAGTGGTGACATTCATCAAGCTGGTAAAAAATAGCAAGAAAGCAGGATCGCACATGGATCCCTGCCCCCCCAGACACCAGCAAAACTCCTAGAAACCTACGTATCCAAACTAACCCAAGAACACGTAGAGAAACACCAGTTGCTAGACCAAGCACAAGTCGGCTTCAGACCCGCAAGAGGAACAGAATCGGCACTCCTATCCATCCGGGACGACCGAAAAACAAACGTGGTCTCCAACACAACTTCTGCCCTGATTCTGCTCGACTCTCGGCAGCTTTCGACACAGTAAGCCATGACACCCCGATTAAAAGATTAGAAGATATAGGTATAACGGACATGGCACGACTCTGGATTAAATTATTCCTAGCAAACAGAACAAACTGTATGTATAAAACCCTTCAAATCTACTCCACAAGTTAACGACTGTGGAGTACCACAAGGATCCTCACTATCACTACTGTACTTCAACATCTACCAGACTACGCTAATCAAAATTTTCAAAAAATACAACCTTACGTGCTACAACTACGCAAACGACACTCAAATGATCTACAAAATCAAAGATACACAAGCAGACCACTCAACTCTAGGAGAATGTCTCAAAGAAATGATGACTGGATGAAGGCCAACAACCAAAAAATCAACCCAGGAGAAGACCGAAAACATGATTATATCCAAAGAGAACATCACCAACATACCCTGGCCGATAGAATTGGGAACTGCGCCCACATGGTCAAAGGTAGTCAAAACCTGAGAGTCCTAATGGACAATACACTAACCGTAGAACCACACGTAAACACGACAATAAGAAATACTTCTTCCTCCTTCACTCAACAAAAAGAATCCTACCTTGGCTGTCCTTCACCCACAAAACACTGACTATCGTCGCCCTCATCATGTCGGGAATAGACTACGTTAAATAGCCTCTACCTCGGGATGCCGGAACACCACCTGAAGACATTACAACACATCCAAAATGCAGCAGCTAGACGACTCCAAACTATCTAGAAGAGAACACATCACTCCAGCGCTAACATTTTTACATTGGATTCCAATCAAACAACGTATCCCGTTCAAAACAATGTGCATAACACACATGGCAATCAACAAACAGGGAGCAGAATTCCTAGAAAAGAAAATAATCTACAAACCAGCGAGATTCCTCATATCGAGCGATGAAATCCGCCTTGAACCAAAACCATACACCAGGAAAAAACTAGGGGGCTCCTCCTTCTCCCACCTGGCGGCAAAAACCTGGAACAGCCTCACGAAAGGAATAAGAAATACCAAAGACCACCTAAAATTTAGAAAACTACTAAAAAAAACCTGTCTCTTCAACACCTCGGAACCAGACGAAAACAACTGAAAAAATCCAACAGGAAATACAAAAGAACAGGCTGACGGAATCCATGAAGGCAAAGACAACACCTAGAACCGACTTAGGCGAAACTCCCACAAGAACAAGAGAGACAATGCTAGGTGGAACCGACCACGAGCATCAACCCTATCAGGACAGAACAATAGCAAACAAGCCTAACACAAACAGGCACAACTACCAACCTTAGCCACTAAGACAAGGCGTTTGGTACGGGCGTAGGTCGTAAGTAGATTAATCCGAGAGGACCAGTTTGCACCAACCACAGACTGGGGTGTAGGGGCTGGCCGGAAAAAAAAGATAGAAATGCAGAGACTAACTAACTTACCATAATGACAGAGAGATGAGAGACAGCCTTATGCTGAAACTAGATCACTGAAAGGGAGACAACTTTGTCTAAATCCTGAAAGACCCACAATAGGAGTGTGCATTTCTCGGGATACCAATGCTACTAACGAACCCTACAAAAAACGTCTAAAAACCTCACCCCTCTTCACACACCTTTCACACCCTAACTAAACACAACCACACCTCTTAAACCGCAGCAACCTGCACGCACTTCACCACACCGCAACAACAAATACACCACATACTAACACGCGCTAACCCACTCCCCTTTTATTTTAGATCCGCCAGGGGACCATTCCGGTGGTGATAGTGCGCGGTACAACTATCCTTTAACATTAACATGCTTATTATCATGTGCCAATCCATCTGAAGCACAGAAAGGTTAGTTATTGGCAGTTCTCATTATCAATTTCGGGTTCTGCCATTCGGGCTGACCTCCGCCCGAGGGTTTTCACCAAACTGATGGCGGTGGTGGCAGCGAGTCTCAGGCGAGGAGGGATTCACGTCTACCATTACCTGGACATTTGGCTGATCAGGGCGCATTCTCTCGAACAAGCCCGGGATCATCTCAACGTCACTTGCCACTCTCTTCACAGACTGGGTTTCTTCAACAATTACAAGAAGTCCCATATGACACCTTGTCAAAAGCTCCAGTACATCAGAGCTGTAGTAGATACATCCTTGGAAAAGAGCTTGCCACCCGAGGTGAGGGCTCAAGACATTCTGCAGATGGTCACCAAACTTCAAAGTGCCCAGTGTCTCCTGGCTTTCAATGTTTTTTGAGGTTGCTTTGCCTCGTGGCATCCTGCATTTTTCTTGTGCCAGAGGCCCGCGTGAGAATGAGGTCCCTTCAATGGGCTCTCGGAACTCAATGGTCCCAGTTGTCAGGAAAGATGTCGGACCTACTTCAGATTCCAACCAGGGTCTCACAGGATCTTCTGTGGTGGGCCTGCAAGGACAATATTCTGAAGGGAGAACCCTCTTGGCAACCATGGCTGGAGATAACAGTAGTGACGGCTGCCTCACTCATGGGGTGGGGATCCCATGGCAACGATCTGACAGTCAGTGGCGACCGTCAGTGGTCATTGGTCTCCATCGGAGTCCAAATTACATATCAATCTGTTGGAGCTCAGGGTAATCAGACTATCGCTGACGGCGTTCCGGCCCTCTGTGCGGGGAAAGAATGTCCTGATCATGACAGACAACACAGTGGCCATGTACTACCTCAATAAGAGAGGACGTGTAGAGTCACCACTGTACAGAGAGGCAATGCACCTCTGGTACTGGGCAATTCATGAAGGAATCTCTATCAGCAGTTCACCTAGCCTAGTTAGAAGAGAACACGGTGGCGGACGCTCTGAGCAGGCAGAGGAGTCTCCCATGAGTGAGAAGTAGCTCAGGAAGTCCTTTAAGAGATCTTCACCCTTTGGTTTACCCTCAAGTAGGTCTGTCCGTAACCGAGGTCAACCCGGAAGTGCGAACGGTATTGCTCCAGGGAATTTCCCCCAAGAGGAGCTCTAGGAGACACATTCGTAGTTGACTGGGAGTTTCCACTCCTATATGAGTTTCCTCCGGTCCCCGTCATTCCTCATGTTATTAGGAGGTTGAGAAGGTTTGGGAAATACATGATCCTGATTGGGCCAGGAGGACGTGGTACCCTGGCATTATGGACATGTCCATCTGTCTTCCGATGCGTCTTCCTCAAAGAGAGGACCTTCTCTCGTGAGAGGAGGGTGGGGTTCTCCATCCAGAGGTCAAGACACTCAACCTTCACACTTGGTTTCTGAAAGGCTGAGATATAAGGATTGGGACCTCCAGTATGACGTAATGGAGCTTTTGCTTTCGGCCAGAAGGCCAGGAACAAAGTCTCTGTAACATTGCTGTTGGAATAAATTCTGCAACTGGTGCAGGGAAAAGAGTGTGGATCCTTTCCTATGTAAAACACCAGATGTTTTATCCTTTCTTCTATCTTTAGCTAATCTGGGGCTCCAGATTTGTTTCATTAAACGCTACTTAGCAACACTGTCCATCTTTAAGCGCTCGTCAGAGGAATGTTCCTATTTCAGAATTCCACTGGTGACACAATTTCTAAAGGGGCTCACTAATGTGTCCCCCCCCCGACCCCAATCTCCTTTCCAGGGTCCAGTTTGGGACCTTAATCTGGTTCTAAAAGTCCTAATGTGTGCACCCTTTCAACCTCTGCACTCATGTCCTTTAAGGTTGTAAACCTTTAAAACCATTCTATTGGTAGCTCTAACTTCAGCCCGTAGAGTAGGCGAGTTGCAAGTACTTTAGTTCAAGCCACCCTTTACTATCTTCCACAAGGATAGAGTTGTTTTAAGGGTGAAACCTTCATTTTTGCCCATTTTTGCCCTCATCCTGGCAGGGAGGAGGAAAGATACGTATTGATGACCAACTTTTCCTAGGATATAGAGGACATAAGATGGGTCAGGCTGTTACTAAACAGACCTTATCCAGGTGAATAATTCTGGCAATCTGAGAATGTTACAGGATGGCAGGAAAAGACCCTCCTGAAGGTTTTAGGGCCCATTCCACCAGGAGCGTGGCTACCTCTACAGCCCTGCAAAGGGATGTTCCAATTAAAAACATTCGTGAAACGGCAACATGGTTTTCCATCCACACATTCACTAAGCATTATTGCCTAGAATCTTCCCTGGTTCAGGATGGTGCTTTTGGCAAGGCAGTTCTTCATTCTGTCCATGAAAATAAATGAATTCGAATTCTACTTCCTCCTCCAATACAAATACTGCTATGGGAGTCTGTCAAAGATGAGGAATACGTAGGAAGAACACAATGCATTTGAAGAACATGTTACTTACCCCTGGTAATGTTCTTTCGACTGGATGTTCCTCCCTCGTATTCTTCATTGCCCTCCCATCCTACCCCTCAGTAGAATTTCCTGTGCTATTACAGCTTTCGTTCCATCAAGGCTGAGTACGGTCACTCCCGTGTTTGCGGGTATCTCTGCTGTTAAAGGGGGAAAAACAGAACTGCGGCCAACGGGCGCTGCACGTGCTATATATGCCTCCGATTACATCATCCTCGACGGAGGCCTTCGAGAGACATCGACTCGACGCCATCGACACACCGCGCCCTCTGCTGAAAATATTTTCCGAAGCAGCTGAAGCTGGACAACAAGTGTCAAAGATGAGGAATACATGGGAGTAACACGTTACCAGGGGTAAGTAACTTGTTCTTCTCAACCAGTGTTTGACTCCAGTTGACCGTAATAATGTAATTTTGGATTTGAACACTTATAATAGTTTGTGATCAACGTATGTAATTATGTAAAGAATCAAACTTTCGATTTCTCACATACAGGACAAAACTAAGCTAATGGATGCTTTGAAACATGCCTCCAACATGCTTGGTGAGCTACGGACCTCCATGCTGTCTCCAAAGAGTTACTATGAACTTTGTATCCTTTCATAACCATGAATATTACAATGAACTGATTTTCATGTGTTTTTCTTGATTGGCTAAACCCATTATGTTTTTGTTAGTATGTGACCTGCTCCTCACGTGCCAGAGACATTGTATTTAATTTTAAGTGCTGTCTTGAATTTCACCCCTCACACTGTGCTTAGAAGGACCTAATGCCTGAGCAGAGGGTGGATTGCAAAGCACACCAGAAAGGCAGAATTTAGGGGGAGCTGTGCCAAGTACTCTCTAATTATGTGAAAAGACGGTATATGCTAGTTTTATTCCTTCAAGCAGTCCTATTACCAAGGAAGCTGCCCATTACTTGTTTAGTTTCTTGGGTGAAGGGAATGTGTATTAAGTGAAAGACTCTGGCAACATGAAACCAGGGACATGGGGCTCACAATTTAAACACTGAAGTCCATCAACATTTAATTTGATTCCATGCACAAGGAGAGGGCATGGAGCCCTTGGGCGGCGTAAGGTACATTTTCAGATACTGCCAAATAAATTGACAATGGTGTGATTGTTCACATTTATTTGAACATAAAACATTTGTATATTTTGCAAAAAACACAAACCCCAACAGACATATGGTGCATCAATAGAGCGGAGTTCCTGCACATCAAATCCAACTGTATTCTTACTTTGAAAACATTCTCTTGTGACTGCTGCAGATTCGGGATGCTTCTTAGTAGAAATGTAAATGGCTTCAAATGGGATATCAGTTAATTATTTTACGCTTGCAGATCTTCCAGTTTCCAAATGATTGGCTTTTAAGGCATGACTGACAGCATGGGAACCCAAGCTTGTGTTTTTCCTCTTTTATAAATACAGATAGAAAACATTGTTGTCTCTGTTTAGGTGTAAAATCGAAAAAGGGGGGGAGAGGGAGTCATTTTTCCTCGCGTCCTCGTTCCTAGCGTGAAAGGACAGCCACTGCCCAGATCATAGCTTGCCTAGTTTTTTCTTTCAAGATGGCAAATATTTGTCTTGTCTGCTCAATGTGCTGTTGTGTTAATGACGATGAGGATAACTGAACTTTTTATAGCATTGGTTCCTGCAACTCTCAAAGCAATAGTAAAGTTGTTACTATTCGACTACTTGATGGTAATCATTCAACTTTGAAGGAAGTAAAAGCTGAGTCTGCCTTTTAAGGATTCAGGCCTGTGTTTGTAGGCAGTTTTTGTCACCCTTGATTACACGTTGCTTGCACTTACACTTTCTTACAGGACTTCAGCATTGACCCTTCGCATTAATCACTTTGATTTGGGCTGTGCTGAAACATACTTTTTGGGATCGTCACAACAGTAACTTCCTAGAACAAACAGTATTAAAGTAAAATGCATGATGACCAGACCCAAAGAGATCATGTTGTATACAAGCGTTGGCTGATGTTGATCCAGGACCTGTTGGGTCTTCCATTACATAAAGGGATAGATATTTCCAAACATGTGCACAAATGGATTGATTCTGCCATAATGACTGCTAAACATCTTTTTCCTGTAAATGTGGAAAACTACGAAAGTCCTATCACAAGATTCCTGGTTAAAGGAGTTAGTTAAAATAGTCAATCATTATTGTATCATTTAAAGGATCAATGATCTAGACGACCTCTACACCCAGGTCGACACTGCTTTTTTGGAGTCATTTGCTCGTTTACAGTACAAAGAGATGAATTCCCCTTCCTTTTCCTATTATCAAGGATTTCTTCATCTAGATCTTGGCTCATACCCTCTCAGGCGATCAGAGGTGAGATTGCAGCTATTCTCCAAGATGGCAGTGCTGGGGTTCTTTGAGCTTGGCATACTCTACGGCATCAATATGTGGCTCGCTTTAGGGCTAGTGATAACATGGCACAATATTGTGAACGAATGAAAAGGTGTTTCTATCACCAGCAAAACTGATTTGAGGGATGGATTGAAATATGGCTGCTGAGTAAAAGGGGTGCCCACAAACGTTTGATAAAATAGGATGATCTATAAGCCAGCCGATTAGGCTAATCTCACAGTTATCCTGTCTGAATAAAGTCGGTACGCCAGCTGCGGTCAATCTTTTACTGAAACGCACCCGTTATTCTTGTATCCTCGTCGCCAATGAAACGCTCTACAAACGAGTTTGAGGCTCTGTTGTTTATAGCACCTTTTATTTAAATGCGTGCAAGTTACAGATGACAGAATATAAATTGGGTTCAGAGTTTAAGACATCTATCTACCAGCCCCCATCTCTGCTGGCACCAACTGTCACCACCAGAACACTCTAACCTTCAACCTTCCACACCTCGCATAACGGTCTACCCTGGTGACATCACACTATGAAGTGCTTATAAATGTAGTACTATGCATTAACATCACTACAGGTGACATTAGTTTAACACAGATTGGCTTGCTTAGTACACTGCATGGTGTGCACGACTTTGACGTTCACTTTGTGGGCACGACCTGGAATGCTGCAGAAATAGATTTGCAGAAAAATGACAAAGTACCAACAGGATTGCTTTAAACACGTTTCACCCAGGACAGATGCAGAATACGTTATTTCTCTGGCCAAATACATTGCCCCAAATACGTGCTTGGTTTAAACTTCAGATTAGAGCATACATTAATTGGCTCATAAATCTGTTTACTGGAGAATTTTACAGAGCTAGCCAAGGAAATATTTCACTATACTGGGCTGCATCAGCAAATCCTAAGGGGCCCACACCCTATCCGATTTGCTGTAGTTAACTGTTGCATGTAGACTTACTCGGGCATTCCATAAAATGGAACTTATTGAAATGCTACCATCTTTCATTATGCCATCCATTGACGGAAGAATGTGGTGGGATATGTTCATACTTGCCAAGTTTATACACAGGAATATATGCAATTTGGCTCAAGCAGTTAAAAGGAAACCATTTTTTTCAAAGACTTTGAAGTTGCTTGTTGGAGGCCTGCTATGCGTTTTATTCTTGTTTCAAGATTCGTGACCTTTTCTTGTCCTTCATGCTACATGCACAATCCTGTGGAAAGTCCCATTTGTCAGAATTAATATGCATATAAAACAGATCAGCACATTAACACATTTTGAAAGTCACAAAGTGAAAACGTGCCAGAACTAATCTGATCATAGTCAATAAACAATGAACATTAGGAGCAAAACGCTTGAAAAGTAAATTTCAAATACAAAGGAAGCACAACCTATCGGCTGTGGATGCAGAAAGCAAGTTCTGACCTCTGGAGGAGAAAAGGGGCTATAAGAAGTAGTGCAAACCCTGGAGAAGGCGATCTGTCTGATCACTCTGCCTCGCTGGGAATGGAGAGTGCTGTTTGTAACTGGCAGCATCAAGAGGAAGGCTACTTGCTTGTTGGAAAGAGTATACAGCTCAGCAGTCCACACCTGTAGATATTGTTAGAGCCAGTTGGCCATGGTCTTTTGACGTTTTATTTACCCTGGTGACCTTCTGACCTCTTGCCCCGGAAGAAAGGAACTTCCTTCAGAGGGAAGATTACACAAATTCTTAACTACTATGCTATTCCATCATTCAGCCTGTCTGACTCATCTGGGAGCTTTGCCCAAGCATTGAATATAATGTTTTGCTAATTCTATTGTAAAACAATTTAAAAAAAGAGAACCATTGTGTGTCTGATTATCTACTTACTTCATCTTAATTATGCCATGGATCTATACACTTCCTTCTTTGTGGATGGCAAGTGTATTATAAAACAGCCTGCTCTGCATACTTCATTTGCACATCTATTTATAAAGAGAATCTTTGTTTTACTTCTTGAATCTACCACTGGTCTTTTTTTGAAAGCTTGTAAGAATAAAATTTTCACATTTATTGTTCAAACCTTGCAATAAAAGAATGCATCCAGAATGGGTCTTCTCCAAAAAAGATCTCAATCTTTTCAAAGCCATTCTTTACTAGAAATTCATCATGCATTAGCTTTTAGAAATTTCAAATAACTATTTGCAATTGTACTTCCAATTACTTCAATTCATTTTAAATACATTTCTCCTTGTTGTATACAATTTAAGGGTGTAGACTAGTCTGCACTGTGTTGCTAAATCGGTATACACGCATTTCACTGCAGTATTTTTCATCGCATGTTTTTTCATCGCCGTTTTTATTTTGAAAAAAAAACATCATTTTTTTTGGGGGGGTTAAAAAATTAAATATATGGTTGTGGGTGTAAGGGAATTAAAAAAGGGGGGCTTGTGGGGTAACTCCCCCCCCAAAAAAAACAAGTTTTTTAAAAAAAAAGGCGATGAAAAATACCACGGCGAAATAACGTAGAACCGCTAAATCCTTCTAATTCACCTCGCAAGCCAAGTAGCATTCATGATGCTAAAAACTCCTCCACTTATTTCTATGCTCAAATTAAATGACAAGACCTTTTCTCTGTGTCTTTGTTCCTACTCAGTTTATAAGATGGTCAAAGGTCTGGGTAGGACCACCCATGCCACCGAAGTACTACACTTAGAAACAAACCCAAGGGTACATGAGGGGCCTAGAGCTTATTGTATGTAATACCTTGCGTGCAAAGTCCAAGAAAGACAACTCAAGAAGCCTATAGCTGTGGGTCACCAATGGCGAGCCTTACACATAAGGTCGGTGGGACCCACCTCATGATCATCTGACACAGATGAGGGTCTGGTTAGAGAAGGACCCAGCTCAGCTCCAGAAAGGATCTGGCTGGGAAGTCTGAAAGACCCAGGCCTTGCAATTGGCCGGTTATCAAACTGAAGTCACTTGACCTGTCAAGTGGGGCTGAATCCTGCCCTGATGTGAATAGGGTACAAGCTTTGAGTGGTGGGGAGCAGCCATCAACCACTGAAGAACCACAAGAAGTGACCAGAGGAGCTTGAGACTGGGTGAGTTCTTGAGGGACACAGATGAAAGCAGAGCGGCCCAGACAGATGACCAGACTGAGTAATTGAGGCAACAGTTTACATAAGGGAATCTTAATACTGGTGATATTAAGAGAGAGATGGATACACCCAGACTTCTCATGGCGCGATCAAAAGAAAAGTCTAGGGCCTTTCCTCTGAGGTCCTGCAGTGTTTTTTGGCTGTCCTCTCTCATCGACTTCTATCCCTCAGAGCGGAGGACACTGCCATCCTGGTTCCCGGTGTTCCAGCACAGGCATGCCAAGGGGTGGATTCGCATTTGTTCCCATTTGCAGTCACTTCTGTCGCTGTGCCGCTCCCGCAGGCAGCACCGCTGCCACAGACAGGCAGTCCTGGGTAAGTCTCTTGTGGGGATCGTGGCACTGTGTTTCACTACACATTTTTATGGATAGGTTTGGAACTTTCTGTCCAGCCAATCCTTGGAATGTTTGTTTGTAGATTAGGTTAGCCAGAGGGCTAAGAATTAGTTAACCTTAGGCTTGAACATTTGTTTTGGCCCACACTTTTGGAGAGAGTTCTAGTTTATTAGCTTTGAATCTAGGGTAATTCATGCAAACACCTTTAATACAGAATATTTTATATAGGTGCAAAAGTAAAATATTCTGTACAAGCAGTTATTTAAGGTGGTATTATAATCATGGCAGAGATATCATTACACACAATCCATATTACATAATAGTCATGACATAAAATATTGGTTACAGATGCTTTACTTAAGACCTAATTTTGACATGTAATGCCTGTTACTGGAGCAATTGTATATAATAAGGAGCCGATGTGTCATTTAAAAATAAGTGTATAAACTGTGGCCTGCATTGTCTGTCTGATACATTGACCTTTGAAGTAGGGAACTGGGTTTTCCTTATTTCATCATATATTGGACGAAAGAGCAACAACGTCTCAATCTCATGTTTATTACAAAGGCATTCACCACCTATCGATGTCCCTTTCCCAATGGGTCGTTTAAGTGAAAGAAAGCTGAGAGATCTATGTTGTAGGTTGCCTAACCAAGGAAGTTGTCCCACAACCCAGAATATTGTGTCACTTAGTAACTTCTAACATGTGATCGGTCCAAAAAAAAATTGGCAAAGATGTATTCAATCATTGACATAGTCAGGATGGTTGTGGGATGAACTATGAAGAAAAGCTGTCTTTTCATAACGTAACAGAATGTTTTCCTGAAAACAATCCAATCAACCTGTGTTAGCTTTAAAGTATTTGTGGTTCTTAATATTACTGGGCTCCTGGTTTTCCTGTTGTTTCCTAGACCATTGGCCATTTTATGGTATGGCTCTTATCACACGCTTGACTGTGGACTAGAAATAGGAAGGATTGGGTTGAACCTATCTGTAGCATCTATCACATAAATGGGATTGCCTCCTTGGGATTAGCCCCTCTCAGCAGTGTCATGATATGGAAGAGAGTATTCCTATTGTGGGGTACTGGTCACTCCCGGGATCTCAATGACCCAACACAGTATAAGAGTTTAGCACCCAGCTGCTTCTTGAATTCAACCCCCCCGAGACCAGGGCAAAGCGGACAGCATTTTTCTTTGCTTTGTTCATTCTCAGGGTTGTAGCACTCAGATGGTTTCTAGATTGGTTTAGTATGTGTCATATTGACCTCGCCTACAAGAAGGTACTTATCTACCCATGCTTTCAGGCAGGTCAGGTTTCGGGTAGTCTTACCCTCAAGCCATGGCTCGCCCTTCTAGCTCAGTAGCAAACCTCTAGAAACACTTCTACCAGCAAGTACGTCTTTTCTTTTTTTTTTTATTTGTTCATGGTTTATTTTAAACCTTTACAAAAAGAAAAAAATATTTCAATGACCAACATTAAACATTAAAATTTACAAATATCCAACCTAAATTCACAAATGTTTACAAATATAAAACCTAAAAATTTCAGAAATTACTCCTACTTTCTAGCAAATTAAGAGATAGAATAAAGTTTACAGTGGCTATCCGAATCCTCTTATTGTTTGTCAATAATATCTGTTCCCATAATTCTTGACGTGAATATCAGACAGTACTTAAACAAAGGTTTGAAATAAAATTGTCTCTTGTCTCCCGTCTTGGGACATTCGGTTATCAAATGTTACCATATCTGCAAACACTTTCCTCTAATTTGATTTGTTTCCTTCTTAATTTTGTTTCTCTAGTATAAAGTATATTAAGTCGAAAGCGGAGGATTGTTTGTCTACGTCTTTTCCCATTCCAAGGGGTACACCTTTGGCCAAACATAATATCACCCTTTAGTCGCAAGCCGCCATCATCGGCCAGTATAAATAATTAAATTATATTTATTTATATACAGGAGGAACTATGCTCTTTTGATCACAAAAGAATGTACACTAGATAAGAAATCAGATTTGATGGGAAGCAATGAGCTTCTTACAATGGGGTGAGATTGAGGGCTATTCTGACCAGGTTGTGGAGGGGAGTAAATGGAACAGTCACCGGTGACAATACGTAAGTGGATATACATAGATTACGGACAACCAACATTGGAAATGTTTAAGCACTGGTAGGCAGTATGGCCAGCTGTGCTCAGGATGTGACCATGATGGGTGAAGTGCTAGAGTGGACGCAGAGGAAGTGAGGGACAGAGGCAGTTTAGAGTCGAAGGGAAACATTTTAGCAAGCAGGCAGATGAGGGGTAGGTTAAGAGGGTAACTCGGGGGCGAGGAGGTAGGCTTTTAGTTTGGTTTTGAGCATCTGTGTGGATTAATAAACTCTGACCAGCAAGTATTTTTGTCCTCTTGATTGGTGTATTTAGAAGGCTGTGTCATTTTAATTTGCTCAGCTGGTATTACCCTCCTGGGCCAAGGCCTTCTCTACCCTCTCTTCTTAAGTGTCTGGTTCACACACTGGATTGGTCCCTCTTGCAGGTTCTGGTGCTCCTCATCGGTCTGGCTCTCTCCCCTTTCTCTTACGCAGATCCCCTCTAGGGTCTGAGATCTAGTCCTCGGCATGCTGTTTGATCTCGTTTAATGTTCTCACTCTTGAAGGGATAGTGTGCCCTTCTTACAATATAACGGTTAAAGTGGCTTTGCCTCTTCACTCTCTCTAGGTCCTTGACCCCTCTGATTCTTCTCAGCCCTCGTGGTCGTTATCTGGCTCAGGTTTCACAGTCCCAAACTCATACCTGCACTCCTACTCCCTTCTCCCAAACTGAGAAAACAAGAGCGTCTTTTATTCTGTCCGGACCAGACAGCAATGTCATCCAGGGTTGGGAATTATAATTAAGAACTCGGGGGTGAGGAGGGAGGCATTTAAAAGGCGTTTGCTGTGCAGCCTGCTTTCTTTGCAGGTGAAGGGGTTTAGGCCTGGTTAATCTTTGATTTTGTAATTGTAATGGGTTATTTAAAAAGTGCTGAATACCCACAGTTTTCTGAGCGTGGACCCGGGGATCGAACCTGGGTGGCTCCGTGTCGTCTTGCTTCCAAGATGAGCTCGCTGCCCCTGAGCTATCCTCCCAAGGCTCCGACCTCCCTGCTTCTCTTTGACTTCGACATTTCAAGTTGGATTTTTCAGTGTGGTTTTATGGATATACTTATTTGTATCTTGTGCCTCTAGTCTCTCCAAAAAAGGCTGAGGTGTTTGGTCTCGAGATCAGCAAGGACACCTCATTCCCCACCTCCACCACACTTCTGACTTCACTCCCTATTCCTTTGAGTATAGCTCGTCTTGTTGCGCTAATCTTTTTAGACCATCCTCATCTACAGCCCACATGGCACCCCTCATTTTCTTCATCTTGACCAGTTGCTCAAAATATTTCTACCCTAAATCCTTGTCATCATAATATGTGACCGTACTCTATTGAATATGATAAAGGCCCATCCTCTCCAACTCAACTACGGTCTGAGACCCCGCTAGTCGACTTACATCTCTCCCCTCCCCCCATCCTTAACCAAGGCAACTTCCTGGGTCTCCTGTTTCTGTCCTCAAGTCTGGTCTTCGCTGCTCTCAATTGATCCCTGCTCCTATGACCACTCACTCATACATTTTACCGCCTTTCCCTCACCACACTCCCCTCCTGATCCATTAATCACCAAATGTAAAATCAAGCCCAAATTCATGGTCAGCTACCTTGACTCACGCCATTGTCTCGCCCTATGCTCACTTCCCACTTTTTCTGACTGCATTGAACACAACTTTATTGTAGTCAACTCTGCGCTGATTACATCCTTTAATCCTTTAATTATCACAATGCTCACGAACCCACTCATTCAACTGAGTCTGGGACCTCACTGATGAATCCCCCTGACATCCCATTGCTGAAGACTGCATTGCTGGCGGAAAGATCAATCCGCTCACAAACTACATTCTCAAGGCAGCTAAATCTTATACACTAATCTAATGTCCTCTTTTTAATCCTACTGGTCCATCGAGTTTCAGTAATGGTAACCCGTAACCTTCATCAACAGACTTGAAAAAATGGTTTGTGGTCTACACAAGATGCGGTATTCCTAATTGAACTGCTTTTCCAGGTAATAGTCTCTTGTTTGTGGGGTTCCGTTATGCTCTAATCTGTAGCGTTCTGCGTTCGGCTAGGGGTGGGTGCAACGGTGGAGCTCTGTTTGCTTATTCGGCTTGGCAAATTCTGTTCGCTGAAGCCTTCAATTGAGTTCTGGCTCTCCATGGCCAGTTGGGTGCCAACATTTCTCCCGCCAGGTCAGTCATCTTCTTAGTGCAGGTAGAGATAGGCTGGAAAGCATTGGGCATTTGCGGTGTTTAGCAACATAAGTTGTTACAGGCATCAAGCAGTCGGACACAAAATGAAGGGTCAGGGACTTGCACCTTCCCAGCGGCCACGTTCCCTCTCTGGGTTTGGATTGGCTCTGGCTTCCACCCTGGTAGGCCTCTCACCCCAGGGTGGGAAGTGTCCCCATCCTGACAGGGAGACCTAGTCAGTGTGGATTGCTAAAGTGGTGCTTTGTAACCGGTTTTACTTTTTGACACGCAACATTTCTTATGCCTTTGTGATTTGCCTAGGACAGCCTAGTGCCAGTGAACAGTGTATTACAACATTTTCCAGTGGGCCACTGTAAATGGCTGCACCCGTGTGTTCCAAGACCAATCATTTGGCCATCTTGCATTTTGACGGTCCTACTCCCTTCAGGCTGGTAACCTTCAAATAAGGCCATCAGCAATCTCTGGACCTTCACTACCCGAGACCAATAACCGAGGTAAGTGACCCAAAATTCTGAAAACACCAGGGGTATTTACTTAGGAATTGGTGTGCAAGTTTTCAGTCCGCTTTTGTATGGAATGGGTGTAAAATCCTCTTCCTATCACTCCCCTTTTCTGGCTGTGGGCTGCAGAGTTATAGCCTAGTATTCCCCCTTGGTTAACTCGGAGTGTGGTGGAATTGGGAGTGTACCCATAATTCTGTCCTAAAACGTTCTACCTGAAAATTGTTGTGCTTTTAAAAGACATTCGATCTGCCTGGTGATATCAGTCAAAACCTTTGCAGAGGAACTTTGAGAATCCCTTCCTCCCTTGCAGGTACTTGCCTGTGAATTAAACTCTTTGAGACATTGAAAGCATATTTAACTTTTAAGAAAGGACTACTCTAGTGAGATGGATGCTGCATAATCCTAAAGCTACGGTTTATTAGATCTATTAGACCACTATTTCCACTCAACTTTACTTTCACAGCATTGCCTTAGCTTACGTGAATTGTTGATTACTGCTTTGATTGTAAAGTGTGGTGCAGTGTCCCTTTTGAGACTGGTTGGGTCTGTGTGTGTTAACTAAACCACCTACTCATCCCTCAAGCTACTACAAACCAACAGTGATCCCAGTCCTAAAGGTGAAACGGGCACAGATAAGAGAGATGCCTCCTTTACCTTTTAAGGTTAGTGTGAATGTGAGACAGTAGCTACTGTTAAGATGGATTTCTAAACTCTGACCTGGTGGGCAGAGGTTTAGGAGGCCACCCTCGGTTTACTGAAACAGGGAAACCTTCTGGACAAGCCAGACTAATCTAGGTAGCTTGGCAGGTGGTCAAGACTAAGTCTCAGGAGGGGTGAGAGTGATCAGAAGCCCACAATGATCACACACAGTAACAAACCACAAATTACTCTTAGACAAGTGTATATGAAAAGTATCTCTACATTTGTCGGCCGTACCAATAGACAAAAGTAAACTTTAGTTATATCAAACCGGTACGACACAAAATCCTTATACTAAATAATATATATACATAACGTTTCCTAATGCGACACAGCAGTAAAACACATCCACAACCTGTGAAGAGAGGGTTGAGTTAACACACTAGGAGCATTGGGCAATTCCTCTGTTTCGTTCCCTAACTTTAGAGTTCAGCCCTAAGAAGAGGGGGAGCCTTGTGCTCAACAGTACAGTTGTGCGTAAAAGCGCATGATCACGCAAGCAGCATGAAAAGCGGGTGGTCTTGGGGGGGCTTGTAGCAAGTCAGGAAGGGGCTTGAGGTGATGAATTGGTTCTGACCTTTCGAGTAGGGTCTGCCCTTGGCAGCAGCAGTTTTCAAAAGGTGAGAATAGCTAGGGAGCGTAGGCTATCCCAGCAGGATATTTGTGAGTAAAAGTGATCGGTTGTGCCAGGGGGCTACCGGTAAGTGATGCAAATACTCGCTGACCCTCGGCACAGTCTGGACCAAACTTTGCCAGTTTAGTCGAGCTCGCTAGTAGATTCTAGTAGGTTCAAGTCCTACATTTTCACGGCACTCTGGCTCTGAGCAGCTTCAGGATAGAACTGTCATCCGTGACGGGACAGTTGTCTTTTCACAGTTTCCGAACGAGGTATATAGAACATTCCGGTGCAGCAGGCTTCAGGGCAAAGGAGAGCAGAACAGCAAGGCATCTGCAGCGATCATCACCAACAGGTAGTGATGCGGGAATCACAGATGCAGGCAGCGTTACACACTCTCCTAATTCGGGACACAGAGGAGCTAGGCTTGCGAAAATTGGCAGGTGAATACACAGGACCACAAGCAAGCGATGTCCCAAGTCTCTGGATTCCTCTCTAGACGGCGGCAGTTCTGCGGGATACCCTGAGGTAGAGCTGGACAGTTCACTTGATGGTCCAGGAACACTTCCGAAAGGGCTTGTTCGGTGGGTAAATAAGGGGCGCCGGGAGTAGTTGGTCCCACTACTCCAAAGGGTCGAAGTGCCTTGGCGGGCTTTCTTGATCGAAGAAGAAAGCAGGGTCCGACGGGACAGCAAGATGGCAAAGGGTGCTAAAACTTTCCAAAGCGTCTCCAGTGGTCTCACAAGTCTGTTATTTCGTGCAGGTGGCTTCTTCTGTAGTTCGGTGAGAACTCAGGTGATTGACCAGGAATGATTGCAGCGTCCCTTCTCTTATCGAAGATTAGTTTTGCACCAAAATCGAGGACTTCCAATCGAAGATCTGCTCTCATGCAGGCATCCCAGTCGTGGATCAATCACGGTCCACAGTGGTCCCAGTCATTCAGACACTCCAGGCATCCTGGCACCAGCAGTGTGGATTGGGGCCAGACAGTCAAAACCTGCTTCATGGGCGCACACACGTGACGGGCAGAAGCCTATGAAAGAGATCGGTATTCGTGGAAGACTGCATGCCCAAATGAGGAAAACCCAGGTTACTCGACCTGGTTGAAGGCATGGGACAGAACAAAATACTTTGTGGCTCAACTATATACAGACCTGGCCACAGTCTTGAATCAAACGTGGTTAGTGCGGTGTGATTCACTAAAAAGAAGTAAAACACTTACAAAAGGTAACTGCTGCACCATTTTGTCCCACTCACACTCGTACAATCACCCAAAAATCCTTTGAGGATGTCTAGGGCCATAAAATATGAACCCCAGCGTATGGTCCTGAAAGGTACATTGTGCACTGTTAAAAATTTACCAAGAAATGGCAACATAGCCAAAGCCAAAGGGAAACCTAGTTTCCCAGTACTGACAGTCTGAAGGGCATGTCAGTTTCCCCACAATAAGTGAGCAAAATCCCAGGGGATAGCCAAACAAAAGTAAAAGTTTGGGGGGGCGGGTCGACAAATGGGGGAAAATTATACATAAAGGAGATCTTTCCTAAACGCTACCTTAACAGCAATAGTAAAAAAATGTCCAGTCAAGGTTCTATACAAATATATATACTAATATGCAATAAAATGTACTACAAAACATTGACGAAAATCCACACCTGTAAAGAAAGATAGAGACATGCAGAATGTATTGTTGCAAGCATTCTGGATGCTTACCATAGAGGAAAAGGCAGTAAATCAATAATAGCTAAAAGGGTATGTCCTTTGAAAAAGGGGGCCTTAAACAAGCTCTTAAGGGCCCCACCATATGGCTCAGGGGACCTGGAAGCCTTCCAACAGTACCATAATCGGTTATTGGCAGTTCGACTGCGCTCAATCAGGATTCTGATCATTGTGTGAGCGGGTCGAATCTGGTTCAGATGGTCTATTTGCAGTGATCCAGATGGGGAGCAAGTGTCAGGTTCTAGATTAAGCTTGCTGTGGTGTTCGAAGGATACGGGTTAATAAACAAACAGGGTTGGTTCCGTGATCAAGCTTCAGATCGATGACAAAGATGCTGGTGGTTTGAGGCGCTGTTTGAGATGTGGAGGTTAGGATTTGCACAGTGGCGAGCTGCTTCTTCGAGCCGGTACAATGGATGCACTAAACTGGTGCGATGCAGTGGTGAACAGGTTTGAGGATCAGCCACAGCGGAGGCTGAAGAAGATAGAGGTTAGAGGAAGTGCCATAGGGAACACTGTGGATTTGGTTGGTTCAAATGCATTTGTACACGTTAGACGATGGTTTGATGCGTTTCGATGTGGTAGAATGCAAGAAATTAGCTGCTTGCTGCTTTGTTGTGGGTCCCATTGCAGGGGCTCAGGGACAAGGCATGTCTTTGTTCTCCTTCTCCCAACCCTGGGGAAAACTAGGTAACACCTGCAGGAATCTTCCACCTCCAGTGCGGTACTGGGTACATGTGAAGCTCTCGGAGAGGCAAGTCTTGCTCCAGCGGCAGACCACCCCAATGTGCCCATGGGATGAGTAGGTAGCAGAGCTTGCCTGTGCCTTGAATACTCCTTCACCTCACTGGTGGAAGACTTTGGAAATGTCTGCTCCCCTGAAAGAGATCCAAATGAATTATTCTTGAAGGTCAAAAAAAGAGTAGGAAACCCATTCCTTATAATGACAATAAGTCAAAGGAGATTAGTTAAAAGCAAGCCTACTTTAAGGCATCCACTCCTTGACAAGATAACAAATGCCTTTTGCATCATATTTAAAGTGCTTTGCTGTGCATCACCGCCATAATGTCAACAGAGGCAGGCATTATGTCCCTTTGTCCTATTTGCTGGAATGCAGACAGCTAGGTTTCTGGAATCTACATTTCCTATCTAGTCTGTGCTCACAGGGTTAAAATCAGATGTGACTTTTAATAATTACGTGGACCATCAGCCACCATACCAAAACTAAGGTATGATTTATATTTCCAGATTATCCTGCCACCGGTTGATAGTTAATCATCATTATGCGGTTTTTGAACAGAGATGCAGCCTCTGACAGTTCCTGTGACAGAAAAGTCACTGCAGAGCAAACCGGGCATCCATGACCTCTGAACCTGCTTTGTGCCACTTGAGTGCAGGCACTGTAGATGGGAATACTGATGTAGTAGGGCGCAGGTGTACACTATCCTTCTGGCATCGAGTTTGATGAAAAGGGTGGAGGATCTGGTTAGCATACTGATCGGAAAGATTTCTTTTTTTTAGCAACTTTCCCTCAATAATTCTATGGAACCCCAGACATTTTGCTTTTGTTTTTGAACCTGTACTGACATTCTACAGGGAAGTGCAGCTTTTAGCTTCACACCCCTGGACTTTTGCTCATTTTATTATGGAGAAACTGATCAGTGCTAGGAAACTAGGATTCCCTTTTAGCTTTTTGGTAACTTTTTAACATTGCACACAGCATCTTATGATGCATTGTAACTGGGATACATATCAACATAGTCTTTTACACTTGGGATTTTTGGTTACTTTTATATGTGCCTAAAGATAAGCTGGTGGCAGTAGATACATTTTTTTCAATGTTTGCACTGTTTCTAGTACACACATTTGCGTTTACCGCGTATGGCTATTAAACGTGGCTCTGTCCCCAACATGGCACTGCCATGAGATTTTCACTTATTCTTTGACAATATTGTAGTTTGGCCTTCTTCCTGCTTTGGTCTGGAAATCCATTATAAGGTCATGCACTTGCCTGGGGAAGCTACTGCTTTTGCAGGCTAGTGATGCCTGTCTGTCGAAGACATCCATGGTGCCAGAGAGTCTAGGTGTGGGGCATGAATGAAACCAGTAGTTGACACTGATTGGACAACTAGAGGCTGTTTGATGTAGATCCTTGCCATTGGTGGTCTATGACTTGCCTCCAGCCTCCATTTTGGAAAAAGAGGTCTCCTGCAGCCATTTCTTCATAACTGCGTCAAGAGTCCCTTGTTCAATAACAGCCGACTGAAGATTCGACAAACACTCCTGAAGATGCCTGGCATCCCTTCTGCATCTGGCCTGGTAAAGCCCTGTTGGACTACCGGATCTCTGAAGATCCTGAGTGGTGCTTCAGCCCTTGGGTTATTGGGACCAACTAATCTTGATGCGTTCTGGAGGAGCCAGCCACTCTGAATCTTTGGAAGTGTCCCTGGACCACCTGGTGCACTGCTCAATTGTTGATTTTCGAATTAACCATAATTTCGTAAAGCTAAAATGAAAGCGGGTGCATTTGGGCCTCAGGGGATTATGCCGTCTCATGGACACCAGCCCTTTTTCTGTAGACTGGTTCGATTTGGGTCCTTTTGGCCCTGGGGACGACTGCACTTGAAAGCCTCTGTTGAGGCGACAATTGCTTTCTGCCCTGACTCGTGTTGACAGACTGAGCACTTTTCTTCTACGTGGTCCATAGAAAGGCAATTGTTTCACACGTGTATCCTTACGAGGGAACTTTGTATTGCACTCTGGGTAAAACTTGAAAGGAGTATTCTAAATGAGGGGGCTGAAAATCTATGGCAGCCAGCAATGTATATGCATGGGGAATGAGCGGCATTCTAATACCAAGTGGGGAATAAGAAATATAATGTCCCTCCCCACTATACCTACTTTAATCCTCGGGGCGACTGTCTTGTAGCAATTAGTCACCCGCTTTTTTGAGGTTGCTTGTTGCAACGTATTCTGGTGTTGAAGAAGCGGTTGAATCTCAAGTTGTTTCCACTCCGCTAGAATGAGACCAACCAATCTGAGGAAGTCGACACAAGGTATTATGATTACCTGCGCAGGTTAAGTAAGGCTAGTGTGACAGGAATGCCCCCGTTGGTGACCACCTGGATTTCGAAAAAACAAAGTGCAGTACTCTGAGCAAACAATTAGATTGCGGTTTATGCAATGGATGTTAATCTAAGCAGATTTACAAGACGTAGATAGATCGAGAAGGATTATCATCTGGTGAGGGTATGGCAGGGCTAGCTTTTTTGATTTGTATGCACACTGAAATGTGGTATGTTAAGATGGATTTCTAGAATCTGGCATGGTGGACAGATGTTAGGAGGTCAACCTTGTTATAGTGAACAAGGGAATTGAGTGGTTAGTTTGAGGTATTGTCAGTAAGACTGAGGCGTATTGTTGATTGCTATAAACCTTTATTAAAAGAAATGGGTTGCAGAAAAGCCTGTCTTTCCCTAACTCTAGGAGGGGTTCCCGCCTCAACAAAACAAACTACGGTCTCTGTCAAGATGTCTAAAGTAATAAGTCTTCCGTCCTATTTCCAAAACCCTAACCTGACTCTCAAACGCTAAACCTATCATAAAGTGCAAAAGGGCTTAATGTTCTGTAGCTGCCACTTGCAGTTGGAGTTCACATGTTAAACTCAAAGTTCCAAAAGGATGTCAAAGAAATTAAGAAACTCGGGGGAAGGGAACCCCCTTGCAATGATGCTGGAACTTTTGGCTTGTTAGTTTTCAGTCTCATGAGCGCCAAGAGGGCGTTTGTCTTCTCTCAGCCTTTCCTCCACTTTCAAATATATGCTAAGGATTTCTTATCAAGATTGTCCTTCTTCTCCTTACAATCTCTATCTTCCAAGGGACTTGCCTTCCCCTAGGTTTCACACATTCACAAGGTTTCTTTACATTCTCCTCTGGCTTGCTTTTTGCACAGTTCAGTTGAGTCTCCTGAATCATGAACAGAAAAAGTCCTTGTGCGCTGTCCTGCCAGGACTTGGTAAAAAAAAAAAAGTGACTATTTATAGTTTGGGTGCGGGTTCCAGACTTTCATTCAAATTGCCTGGTATAATCTCCTACCAGGACTTTGCCAGTGTTGTAACACTCTCATATCTTTATTTTCCTTTCTATTCGAGAATTGTGCCTTTGCTTCCTTTCATTTACAACTTCATGTGCTTGCTTGCCAGGTTCACCCAGATCCCTTGCTCTGGTTCTTCCAGCCTTTCCAATTACTTTCAATTGGCGTGTAGTGTATGCCTCGAAGTGCCCCAATCTCCCTGTGTGGGCACAGCGGTCTCTCCTGGCTGCTTCGGCGTTCTTGCGGTCAGCGCGTTGCCCAGCGGTAAGCTCCGTCTTCTGGCCAGCATCCCGTAGGCTCCCCAGTCCTCGCACTGCAGCAGCTATCCCAGTATAGCATCTCTTGCTCCTTACTTCCACGCAGCAGACCTCTGGTCTCGGGGCCTCCTCTTCCGACACCTCCACAATCTCCCCTGCTCTCAGGTCTGCTCAGCGTCCCTCTGGTTTCCCAACCGGCTTTTGGTATGGCGTGACTCCATCATCGCAGGGGTTTTAAAGTTCCTTGCGTTGGTCAGCTGTTCAGAACAATTAGCATGCACTGTGTGGTTCTTGGCGGGCGTGATCTTCCCAGTAGGCCCATAGGAGCAAATATGTGTTTGTCTATGGTTTTTAACAAGAAGTTCCAGATTACAATATGCCATACATAGCTGGGAAGTCAGTGACTGGTGACTATTATCCCTCACGGATTTGGGGGGTAAAGAGGGTGTATGACACATCTTCGTCTAGTGAACCATCTTCACCCCACCGAGGTTAGTCTCCCCCATGTGCTCCTCTCGCAGATATCCACCCCCATGGTCGGTGTTGGGTAGTTTCTGCTCTTCTCTGGCCACATGGGGGAAGAGTTGCCCCGGGAAGTTAGTGACGACTTCACTATGTTCGTCACATTAGCCAACGCCCAATCAAAGTAGCAATCGAGAACAATCAAGGCTATTCTTGTGCAAGTGTAGGCTATGGGGCCCACATTGAGTCCCTACAGTGAAGCGCACAGTAATTAAATTTAGACGGCAAGTACAAAAATACTATATTTGTTCTAGGCCCAAAAACCACACTAGATAATGAAACAAGCAGGTGATAATATCACACAACACTCAATAATAAACATTTCTGATGTTTGTTAATCTGCTTCGAATCACATGCTGTGCATATAGTCAGACATCCAGTGGTCACCGCAGAGTTTTGCATCTTGTCTTTCGGGGACCGAAAGGGGACGTCGGCAGAGGCGTGACTGTAACACTATCCCTATAGTGACGTGCAGTGTACCCAAAGTCCCTCACGTCTCGAGGTCCCTAAGATTGTTTTTTTCCGCCCAGAATACTGGTCGCTTTAAGCGGAGCTCGTAAAGAGACATTGCCTTTGTCCCTTCGACGTTTGGTCGATTTGTTTAATTATTGTCTTATAAAACCACCTACCGGCCCTCTCTTCGACGAGATAAGACTTTAGACGGACAGTGATCCCATCGGTGCTGCCGACCACGTGGCCAGGGCTTCGAGGCGCCTACACAGTGGGAGAGTGGGGTCGGGGTGGACATTTCTGTCTCATACTGAGAATGCCTTTCCCTTTCACCTACCTTTCCTTTTCGGTCGTCGTCACTGGTAATGTCCTCCGCTATGGAGAGGACTCCATTTAAATTTTGCCCGGGTTGTAAAGGCAAGTTCCCGTGGAAAGATAGACATATAAGCAGTGTAACCGATGCTTACCCCTCGAGCATGACGAGGTTGGTTGCGTGGTCTGCAAGCTCCTCCGCCCTAAAACTCTGAAGGAGCGCAAGGTCAAAAGGTGGGCAGCCTACGTGATGTCGAAGGCTGATTCCTCGCCCGCCGCCGCGACCGCTGAATGTGACGAGGGTGATGACACAACCTCCGCAATGGAGGTTGTAGACCTCTCAACGGAGCGCTCTCGCACCACGGCGTCTGTCCCCGGCCCTGATAGGCATGACTCTGGCCCTGCTTTGGGGGATGTACACCCCGGCGATGCTGACGGACAATTACACCTCACAAAATATAGCCAACCCCTGGCCATTTCTCGACAAAGTCGAAGAAGGCCTCTGCGCCAACGGGGATACCGGCTCAGCCGGCGGTCCCCGCCGATGGTAAGGGTCGGCAGCCCTCCCCGCAGCCGTAATCGTGCCTAGCGACTGAGCCTATAACTACTAAGGGCGCTACCTCCAAAGTATTAGGCACCGGCGAGACGCATCGAAAGAAAAAAAAGTCCGTCGACGGTAAGGTTCCACCTCCGCCGAAGACTCTACACGATCAGCTCCCGGCTGGGAGGATGATCGCAGAGAGCATCGCGAGAATAGTCTCCGATGACATTCAGAAATGGCGGGCGAAGGAATCGCCGAAGCCTACTGAGGTCAAGGAGACGCCGAAACCTAGCGAAGGTGCGACAGGTTCATCGGAACCCTCCCCTAGGTCGAAGGAGAGACTCAGAAACACTCCTCCACTGTTAGGCCCACGAGAAGGTCTCTCGGAGGGCGACGGGGGGATTTCCTCCACTTTGTGGGAGAGATCTTGACGTTTAGAGGAGGAAGAACACATTCTTCCACCCCTAGACCCTTCTGGGTCCTCCCATTGGACCAGGGAAAGATTTGAGACCTGTATGGACAGGATAGATAGGTTTGCGTCCTGTCCTGACCTGGCCACACCTAGAAGGCCAAGGGATGAAGATCCTCAGGGCCCTCAAGCCAAGTTCCCAAGACTTTTCGACCCCCAGGATGAGGAAATCTACACATATGATCTCACTGAAGATGACCCTTATGTGGACACCCAGGAAGAATACCAATTCATGGACCCTGGGAACTTGCAATATCCTGTTGAGGGCTGAGGTGTAGACCCTGATACATTTGAACCACAGCCTTGGCAGTCTGCTTTGTCACTTGACCCTAATACTGTGGATCTGGCCTCCCCACAGACCACTACTGTTAGGGAGCCTTCACCTGTGGACAATCAGCCCACTTTTAATGCCATTCTACGCAGGGCTGCAGCACGCTTGGAGATCGATACAGGGGAGACTACCCCCGAGATCGATTATGTGGCAAAAATCATTAAAGAAAATCCACCGACTAGCCAGGCCTTTCCTCTCCTCGCCTCCATCAAAAGGCGCCTTGCGCCTTCTTTGCCTACACCAGCCTTGGTCAGGGGTGTTAACCCACGGATTGAGAAACTCTTCAGCCCCTCTCCCTCTGATCCTCTATATATTAGAGGTCACTCCATCCCAAACTCTCTGGTGGCGGGGGTTCCTCTATCCACTGGAGAAGCACCCCCTGATAAGGAAGGGAAGATGCTCTATGCACTTGGGAAGAGGGTTATGACAGAAGGCAGACACTATCAGTTCAAAGTGCTACCCTTCGGCATAACCTCAGCGCCAAGGGTATTCACGAAAGTACTGGCAGTGGCAGCGGCTCATCTGCGCAGGTTGTCCATTCCGGTTTATCCTTACCTCGACGACTGGCTCATAACAGGGGATTTTTTTGAAACATGCTTCTCGAATACCCAAAAGAATATAGACCTCTTGTTCCACCTGGGCTTCTCCATCAACGAGAGTAAGTCCAGTCTAGATCCAGCCAGGTCAAGCAATTGCTAGGGACTCTAATTCTAACAAAGGACAGCCTCGTCTTCCCCTCCAACGAGAGGGTCCAAAACATGCTGTTTCAGATCCCTCAATATGTAGCTGGTCGAGAGGTGACGGTACGCAAAGACATGCGATTGCTGGGAATGATGGCGTCATGCATCTACGTGGTTCCTCGCGCGCCTGTGCATGCGCCCAATGCAAGAGTGGCTCAACAGCCAGTGGTGTCAGGCCAGCGAACAATGGGACGATATAGTGGTTGTCTCGCAAGCCCTGGTTCTCTCGCTGCAGTGGTGGTCGAGGGAGATCCTCGTGAAGGGGAACTCATTCACCACCCCCGCAGTGGAAGCCACTCTAACCACAGACGCATCCCTCACAGGATGTGGGGGGGCTCACCTATCCCATCAGACTGCGCACAGAGTTTGGACTTGAAGTGTGGCGTCCAACCATATAAACCTTCTGGAATTGTTGGCGGTCTTCAAAGCACTGAAGGCCTTCCAGACACATTTACAAGGAAAGACAGTGCTGATCCTCACGGACAGCACCACGGCCATGTATTACCTGAACAAGCAGGGGGCACTCACTCTCCAGTTCTGTCCAAGTTGTCCCAGAACATATGGAAGTGGGCTCTCAAACACATGTTCCTGTTACCACAACATGTACCAGGGGAACTCAATCTGCTGGCAGACGGACTCAGCAGAGACTTCCCTCTACCCGCAGAGTACGAATGGCAATTACACGGAGACATCGTCTCCAACGTTTTCGCAGAATGGGGCTTCCCAGCGATCGACTTGTTCGCAACTCTGGAGAACACCCAATGCCAAGATTACGCCTCCAGGTACCCCCAGAACCGTTCCAAGGGAAACAGACTCTGGAAATCATGGTCAGGGAAATTTGTCTACGCTTTTCCCCTGACTCCCCTTCTCAACAAGATAGTGCACAAGATGCACCAGGAACCAGTTACCATGATACTGGTGGCCCCCATGAGCGAACCAGGGTTGGCGGGCCCACATCTGATGGAGATGTCACTATCTCCTCCAGTGAAACTACCCTGCCCGTACAACATGTCGCAGGACAGGGGCCGAACGCTGCACCCGTGGCCGCAGACCCTGAACTTGGCAGCCTGGCTCCTATGGTCATAGAATTTGGACATTTGCAGCTCCCTCAAAGATGCATGGACATTCTCAGGGAGGCAAGGAAACCGAACACTCGCTACTGCTACTCTAGTAAATGGGAACGGTTCGTCATCTGGTGTAACTCAAGGAGCACTGCTCTCCCACACATATTGTTTTATACCCGACTCACCTACTGGACTCAGGTTTAGTCTTTAATTCAATTAATGTTCACCTAGCTGCACTCTACGCCTACACTACGTCACAACATAAGGTGTCATGGTGGAATGTTCCAGTTATTAAAGCCTTCATGGAGGGAGTGAAAAGAATTCACCCTCCTGTATCTAACCCAGCTCCCGGATGGGACCTGAACGTTGTGTTAACCAGGCTAATGGGCTCCCCCTTCGAGCCCATGCATAAAGCGAGCCTTAAGGATCTCCAGTGGCGGCTGCTTTCATAGGGCGGGGGGCGCCGCCCCCTCTAACTTCCCAAGAAGTTGTGCTTTGTGCAGCACAATAGATTCAGAAGTTATTTTCTCATCTGAATCTGTTCTTCACAATTTGTGAAAGAGCACTGCAGCGCGACGATTCATAAAAAAACATTTACACACTCTCTGACACTGTGTGTGTGTGTTGCCTTACCTGCGTCTCTTCGTCATGGCATGGGTGGCTGCCACAGGGGCGCATCCCGTTTTACGCAGATTGTTTCTGCAGTAAAGTGCGTGGAGCTCGGAGCTCCACGCACTCTACGTAACAGCAGCAAATTAGGAGGCTGGCGGGGCGCTAGATGGGTGTCCCTGCCAGCATTAATATGTGCGCAAACAGCGCATTTCTTGATCATCTCTGACCTTGCTTACAGTTAGTCAAGGCAGGTCACATAGCAACAGAAATGTCATTGGCTTTTTGCCAGCCAATGACATTTCAGTGTGGGTGGGGTTATGGGCGGATTGTGCGTACGTGCCATACTGCCGCCTTCACTTTGTCCTGGGAATCGATTGGTGACAGAGGTGTTAGAGCTGGCCAGCCGGAGAACCGCAGGCCTGCCATTTGGCAACTCCAGGCTCCCTGGACCGCTGGTAAGTAAAAAGTTAACTTTAATTATTCCCAAGGTGGGGGGCAGACTTCTCCAGAACCGTCTAGAGCCCTGCCCTGGGAAATGAAATGCAGGGTCACAGCAGGGCCTAGTTGGAGGACTGGAGACTACGCCGTCATGGTGTAGTCCCGAAGAGTCGTCCAACTAGGCCCTTTGGCCCCAGTTTCTAGGCCAGGCACGCAGGCTGGGTAGGCCCTGCATAGCCTGGCTAGCACTTGGGTTAGGTGAGAGTCGGAGAGGAGAGCCCAGCCGGGGCATCGATGCAGGGCCTACCCGGGCTGGCCTGCTATGGGAGCATGAGCGAATGGAATGTCCCTCGAGTCTAGACCCTGCTTACAGTAGCAGAGGAATATAATGTATTGCTCGTTCAGTTGTCATGATCTCTGCTTCCAAAAGATCAGGACTTGCCCGACTCCCTTGGAAGCAGACCCATAACCCCGGTTCCGAGTGCCAGCCAGTCCCAATTGGGACCTTTTGGACCCTGTCCTGGCGCCAGTGGCACCAGGCTCATAAAGATGCCCAGTCCCAGCGCTGGAAGCGCCGGGCTTACTTACCTGCCAGTTGAACCCCTGATCCTCTTCTGTTTGGGACTACTTTTCCTGTTGGGTGGGGCAGGAGCCACTCCCTAGGTTCAGAACACTGGAACTCTTCTGGAAAGCAGGAACTCTTTTCCTACCTAGGCGTGGCTGTGGAAGGAGACATCTAAGCACTACAGGAGGCTATTTAAACCACACCCGATGGATGAATCTTGCTTCGCGTTATTCTGCATTCTCTGCAGCAGAACGCTCATCGTGTCTTCTGCTTCTGATCCTGGGCCTAAGGGAACAAAGGCTTACCATCCTGGAATCCAGTCTTCAGCAGCACCTGTAAAGACAAAGAAAGAACAGGTTAGCACTACGGTCTTCAGTGGCAGCGCATCTCTTACGTGGTCCATCGGCTGTCACCAACGCCTCGCGCTGCATTCCGGCATCTGAAAGACAAAGGCTTACCTACTCTTCGCATGCTCCGGAGGTCTTCGCACTGCATTCCGGCATCTGAAAGACAAAAGCTTACCAGCTCTTCGCACGCTCCGGAGGCCTTCGGCGCTGCATCCCGCATCTGAAAGACAAAAGAAGGTGCGTTTAAAGACATTGGGCAACTTTATTACTCACGTGCCATTACTCCTTCCCACGCCGAATCCAGTGGGTATTCCAGCACCCTTCAGCTTCTCTAAAGCTCCGAACTTGTACCTGCAAGATAAAAGGGACAGTTAGTGCGCATCGTGAAGCAGGCTACAAGCGCTTACTTACGTGCTTCCAGGCGCTTCTATTCCTCACGCGGGTTCGATCCTCAACTCTCATCAGCCCGCCATCCGCCATCGCCGGAACCCTGCAAAACAAGAGATATCATTACAAAAGACTTTTAAGACATTTGAAGTGCCCAGAACTTACCGTTCGTGCAGTTAACGACGGACAGCAGTCCTCTGAGGTCAAGAGGCCTGCACCCTTATCCAGTGAAGAAACTGGTTACGGCACCCTGCCCCGAGGCAGATGGAGAGCTCGGCGTTCACTTACCTAAGACATCTTACTCTTCGAGTCAGACATACAGTGCACAGAGGTCCAGCCCAAAGAGCCAACCGCGTGTTACACATCACCTTTGAAGATACGGCATTCACCCAGTCAAGACCGGCGCCTCTGCGGGAATCAGGTGAGCGTTACAGAACGCAAAGCCTACCGCAAAACTCCCACCCAGGCGCTATGGAAACCTCGGATACCGACCAGCTAGCCCAGTTACTTGGGGAACTAAGAGCAGAAGTGCATGCAGCCCGTCAGGAAACGAATGCTCTAAGAAGGGAACTGATTATTTCCAAGGAGTAAACAGACGATCTCGCTAGACAATTGCTACAGTCACAAGCCGGACAAACTCTGTTACCCGCATCAGGGGCAAATCTTCCTTCAATATCCTCTACGAACCCAGTGAAGATCAACCTACCTGGGAATGTACCTCTGGCTCCGCCCGAACGATTTTCTGGTGACCCAAAGAGCTTTGCAGTATTTATTAATCAGTGCCGGTTGCACTTCTTATGCCGGCCAGCAGCCTTTCCAACTGATCAAGCTAAGGTAGCTTTCGTGCTTTCGTACCTTAATGGCAATGCGGCAGACTGGTCGATCCCTCTAGTTAATCAAGATGATCCGGTTCTCCATGATTTTCAAGCTTTTCAGCTCAGTATGGAAAAACTGTTTGCAAGACATTCACAGGGGCAGGCCTTGGACAATGAGCTCCTTTCATTGCGACAGGGTAATCAAGACCTTTTGGCTTATATTGCGTCTTTCAACAGACTGATAGTGGAAACTCGATGGCCTGAGGACAAAAGGATTACGCTGTTTTATAGAGGTCTACGTGGAGAGCTCAAAGATGTGTTAGCCCAAGTAGTGAATCCCCCGCAAGACTGTTCGGACTATATTGACTTAGTCGTTCAAATTGACCACAGACTGCAGAACAGGAAGGCCGATCGTTCCAAGTTTGATGCTCGAGTATTTTCCAAACCACCAACTCCTACCAAAGGAGTAGATTCCGGGGAACACATGCAAATAGGGGGCCTGAAAGGACCACTAACACAAAAGGAGCGGGAAAGGAGAAAACAGCTGCAATTATGCCTCTATTGCGGAAACTCGGGGCACTTTCTTCGAGACTGTCCAGTGAAACCAGCCAAGAAGGCAGTAGGAGCTGCAGTTACCAGGGTCACAAACTCTGAGCAGGGAAACAACCTCGCCCGACAAGAATAGAGGTCCTCTTGCCGAGCGTTAAAACCAGTTCCGTGACCTCGCATTTCGTGATACCTATGGTCCTCATTAGCCCTGAACATCCGGATCGATTACATGCGATTGAAGCTTACGTCGACAGCGGTGCCATCGGCAATTATGTGGATCAGGAAATGGTTTTGAGGATGAATCTGACTTTGTCCAAAGGCTGTAAAGGACGTCATTACTACGGTGGATGGTACGGAGATAGCCTCCGGACCAGTAACGCATACCACCCAAGAAGTGACGCTAGTAAGTCAAGATGGACACCATGAGAAGATCGTGTTCGATGTGATCAAGGCCCCTCAGTTCCAGATTATTCTAGGAATTCCTTGGTTAGAGAAGCACAATCCTCAGATCGATTGGCGAGCAAGAACGGTTCAGTTTCCAGAATGTGTCTCTACTTGTCACCCTCGACCTGGTGTTGCACTGGCAGCAATTTCCTCGGAGGCTCCCCAGTTACCTCCTGAATACCTAGAATTCCAAGATGTTTTCCGGAAGGATCAGGCTAACTCTCTACCTCCTCATAGGTCTTATGACTGCCAGATAGACCTGATACCTGGATCTACTCCTCCTTGTAGTATAATTTATGCCCTCACCGAGCCTGAGAATCTTCACCTCCGACAATACCTGGATCAATACCTAGCGAATGGGTTTATTCGTCCTTCCAAGTCCCCTGCTTCCTCAGCTTTGTTCTTCGTTCCAAAAAAAGAAGGGGACCTTAAAACTTGTATAGATTATCGCGCCCTGAACCAGATCACCGTTAAGAATAGATATCCGTTACCTTTGATCCCTGAACTCCTGGACCAAGTCAGAAAAGCATGCATATATACAAAGCTGGATCTTAGAGGAGCCTACCACTTGGTACGAGTAAAAGAGGGCGATGAATGGAAGACGGCCTTCCGCACCAAGTATGGGCTATTTGAATATCAGGTCATGCCCTTCGGACTTTGCAATGCCCCGGCCGCCTTCAATATTTTATGAACAATGTCCTCAGAGAGCTCATAGATGTGTGTGTTGTTGTTTACATTGACGACATCCTCGTTTATTCTTCATCGGAAACATGTGAAAATGGTCCTCGAGAGATTGCGTCAACACAAACTTTTCGCTAAGTTGGAAAAATGTGTTTTCAACGTGACTGAAGTTGAATTCTTGGGATTCATATTATCACCTAGCGGAGTGCGTATGGATTCAAAGAAGGTCGATGCAATTCTGAAATGGCCATCGCCATCCTCCGTAAAAGGTGTTCAAAGCATGTTAGGCTTCGCTAACTTTTACCGCAGGTTTATCCCCGAATTCTCTCGAATAGTCCAGCCCATCACCGCCTTGTTAAAGAAAAACAAACGTTTTGAATGGTCTACCGAGGCGGAACAAGCTTTCCAGAATTTGAAGACTAGATTTATCTCTGCACCGATCTTAAAACATCCTCGCCCAGAACTCCCCTACATCGTTGAAACTGATGCTTCGAGCCTTGCCATGGGGGCAGTTCTATCACAAAAGGACCCAGTAACCAATCAGTTGCATCCCGTGGCATTTTGGTCCCGCAAATTCTCGCCTCCTGAAATCAATTACACTATTACTGATAAGGAACTTCTAGCTATCAAGTGCGCCTTTAAGGCTTGGCGGCATTATCTTCTGGGGGCCCGACACACCGTTACTGTGATTACAGATCACCGAAACCTGCAATATTTGAAAACCGCAAAAGCGCAATCCTCTAGGCAACTCCGTTGGGCACTATTCTTTGCCGAGTTTGACTTCATAATTACCTATCGACCTGGTACAAAAAACGGTAAAGCTGATGCCCTTTCTCGGATGGGAGTGGAAGAACATTTGATCAATCCTAAACCTGTACCTATCATTCCCGAACAAAGAATTCTAGGTGTAATCGCCACACCATACATAGAGGAAGTTAAGGATAAAGCCAGGCTACTGGTAACTCCAGCAGACTTACAGAATTGGCATCTGCAGGGAAAGGACTTTACGGTGAAGGACATCCTATTATATTTCCAAGAACGGTTATACCTGCCCAGCACAGATTTACAGAAAAAGGTAATCTCTTGTTATCACGATTCTTTAATGGAAGGACATCCCGGTATGACCAAGACCTCGGAAAAGATCAAGCGCTACTTCTGGTGGCCATCTTGGAAAAAAGATATCAGAGACTTTATAATGTCCTGTGGAGTATGCGCCCAAAACAAGAGTCAAAAGGAAAAACCAGCTGGCCTCTTACGCCCTATTGACATCCCGCCTCGCCCTTGGCATACGCTTTCTATGGACTTCATCACCGATCTACCTCCATGCTCCGGATACAATACGATCCTAGTAATCGTGGACCTATTCTCCAAGATGGCGCATTTCATTCCACTCAAAGGCTTACCAACAGCAGCAACTCTGGCCCGAGAATTTCTCGAACATCGTCCGACTGCACGGTTTTCCTTCAGTTCTAATTTCGGATCGAGGTAGTCAATTTATTTCTCATTTTTGGCGAAGTTGCTGTCGGTCAGCTCAAATTGATGTGAGACTTTCGACCAGCCACCACCCTCAAACCGACGGACAAACCGAGAGGACCAATCAAACTCTGGAACAGTATTTGCGCTGCATGCTACAACAAACTGAAAAAACTTGGAAAGATATCCTTTGGATAGCCGAATATGCCTACAATAACTCTGTCCACTCGGGAACTGGGAAGACCCCGTTTTTTCTTTTATACGGTAGTCACCCTCGAACCTCGGAGTTGGATCCACTCCAAGATCTTGGAACACCAGCAGCAGACCACCTGCATTCTACAATCACCCAAGCCTTTAAGGAAGCCGTTTCTCACCTTCAAAGGGCTAAAGAACAATACAAGAAAGGAGCAGACCAACATCGGAAGGAAGCCCCCCAATATCAAGTAGGAGATCAAGTCTGGTTATCCACCAAATATCTACCTCTAAAAGGACCACGCACATTCAACCCAAGATACCTTGGTCCCTATTCCATCACTACCATAGTAAATCCAGTAGCGGTCAAGTTGGACTTGCCCCCTCACATGAAGCTACATCCGGTCTTCCACGTCTCTCTATTGAAACCCGTGCAACCTCAAACCCGACTAACTACATCTCCAAAACCTATTCTAGTTGATGGAGAACTCGAGTTTGAAGTCAAAAGCATCCTGGATTCCAAGATCTCCAAATCTAAACTATTTAACCTGATTGACTGGAAAGGCTACGGTCCCCAAGAAAGATCCTGGGAACCTGCAGAATATGTCCACGCGCCTCGTCTAACCAAAAGATTTCATCGAACATTTCCTAACAAGCCCAAACCCCCGGAGAAGCCCGGTTTGGGAGGGGCCTTGAGGGGGGGTGCTGTCATGATCTCTGCTTCCAAAAGATCAGGACTTGCCCGACTCCCTTGGAAGCAGACCCATAACCCCGGTTCCGAGTGCCAGCCAGTCCCAATTGGGACCTTTTGGACCCTGTCCTGGCGCCAGTGGCACCAGGCTCATAAAGATGCCCAGTCCCAGCGCTGGAAGCGCCGGGCTCATAATGCTTGGGTGGACTTACCTGCAGCAGACCATGCTGCTTACTTACCTGCCAGTTGAACCCCTGATCCTCTTCTGTTTGGGACTACTTTTCCTGTTGGGTGGGGCAGGAGCCAATCCCTAGGTTCAGAACACTGGAACTCTTCTGGAAAGCAGGAACTCTTTTCTTACCTAGGCGTGGCTGTGGAAGGAGACACCTAAGCACTACAGGAGGCTATTTAAACCACACCCGATGGATGAATCTTGCTTTGCGTTATTCTGCATTCTCTGCAGCAGAACGCTCATCGTGTCTTTTGCTTCTGATCCTGGGCCTAAGGGAACAAAGGCTTACCATCCTGGAATCCAGTCTTCAGCAGCACCTGTAAAGACAAAGAAAGAACAGGTTAGCACTAGGGTCTTCAGTGGCAGCGCATCTCTTAACTGGTCCATCGGCTGTCACCAACGCCTCGCGCTGCATTCTGGCATCTGGAAGACAAAGGCTTACCTACTCTTCGCATGCTCCGGAGGTCTTCGCACTGCATTCCGGCATCTGAAAGACAAAAGCTTACCAGCTCTTCGCACGCTCCGGAGGCCTTTGGCGCTGCATCCCGCATCTGAAAGACAAAAGAAGGTGCGTTTAAAGACATTGGGCAACTTTATTACTCACGTGCCATTACTCCTTCCCACGCCGAATCCAGTGGGTATTCCAGCACCCTTCAGCTTCTCTAAAGCTCCGAACTTGTACCTGCAAGATAAAAGGGACAGTTAGTGCGCATCGTGAAGCAGGCTACAAGCGCTTACTTACGTGCTTCCAGGCGCTTCTATTCCTCACGCGGGTTCGATCCTCAACTCTCATCAGCCCGCCATCCGCCATCGCCGGAACCCTGCAAAACAAGAGATATCATTACAAAAGACTTTTAAGACATTTGAAGTGCCCAGAACTTACCGTTCGTGCAGTTAACGACGGACAGCAGTCCTCTGAGGTCAAGAGGCCTGCACCCTTATCCAGTGAAGAAACTGGTTACGGCACCCTGCCCCGAGGCAGATGGAGAGCTCGGTTTTCACTTACCTAAGACATCTTATTCTTCGAGTCAGACATACAGTGCACAGAGGTCCAGCCCAAAGAGCCAACCGTGTGTTACACATCACCTTTGAAGATACGGCATTCACCCAGTCAAGACCGGCGCCTCTGCGGGAATCAGGTGAGCGTTACATCAGCCGACTATTCAATAAATAATTTGAGGCCGCGGCAATCAACTGTCTGCCTATTCCTCACACAGATGCTCACCTTCTGGTGAGTTATACTCCTCTTGCCAAGCACAAGTGGGTGTATTGAGAAAAGGTTACCAATGAAGTAGGCTGTTCTGAACTTTCAGGTGCTGCCCCAACACCCTGAGCTGCAACATTGATCCGTGTGTCTTCAGGTGTGCATAAGCTTGTTGTAATAGTGGTGAACCCGGTAGTCCCGGTGGGGTCCAGAGATGTATTTGCAATTGCCACATGTTCACAGATTTAAGGCAATGGAAAACAAAGAAACGGGTTTAGCGCCAGACAGCATGACCATGTATGGCATGTGAGCGACTGTTTTTTTGTGCAGGGGTATGCTGCCCACCATAGATGTGTTTATGTGCAGTGTAGTGGGCAGCACCATCTACTGAATTAAAATCCCTGGTTACTTCAGCGCTCCCTGTGGTGACAACTGTTATGACAACTCGCTGTTCGTCATGTGTCACCGACAGCGCCACTGCACAATTTTTTAAAATGCCATCTAATTTATTATTTATAATAAATGAGATGACCTTTTGAAAACCGTGCAGTGTGGCACACGCCATATAGCTGGCCTGAAGCAGCCTTAGCTTGCAACTCTCGCTCCCTGTGTTGTGGGTTATGCAAATTGTGTGCGTTTGTGTGGTAGGTATGGGCATGCTTGTGTTTGTGTGTGTGTGTGTGTACACATGCGCGTGTGTGAAAGGGCAATGAAATATTAAGGCGCAGTAAAAAGTAGTGGAAAAGGTTGTGGTAACATTTCCCCTGCTTTCTAGTCCATCTATCAGTCTACCCCGTCTCTTGCGCCTCTTCCTATCCCTTCTCCCCTCCTGGGATTTCTCTCCCTTTCTTGTGTACTTAATCATTGCCTATTGCACTCTTTCCTTCCCGCCCTCTGTTTTTCTCTTCTCCCACGAGTCCTAGGGCCACCTCTCCCCGTGGCTACCCCGCCTTCTCTTCCCCAGTCCATAAATTCAGCTCATTTGTGTTTTATTGGCCCTGACAAGGCACCAGAGGTAATGCCAAAGTGAATGCATCAGGTCCCTGGAAGGAACAAATAATTGTTTGCAGTCTCCATGCATTGCCTGCCAACCTTGTGGGTCGGGTGTGTAACCTAAGCTCATTGAAAGAGACACTTTCGTCCTGGCTCCAAAATCGTGTTCACTTCTTGAAGGAGAATTTAATACACCACTTTGCTGACCAGCCTCGTGCATGTAGGCCACTACTGGGGTAATTTGGCGCAGTAAGCACCCCTTATTTGCATATAGTATTTCCTGTAAGTACCTTACCATTTGGTAGTTGTCCTTGACACCACAGGCCTTATAGGCATAGTAAAGGGAGCATTTATTGTTTTTTATGTTTTGGTTGCTTGATTAAGAAAATGATGAGCCTGATGAAGCTGCTTTACCTCCAGTGCACTGCTGGCTCGTATTCATTTGTTGATTCTTATAAAGTATGCCGGCCCGTGCACTAGTGGGTCCTCCAGTAAGGCACTTCTCACCATGAGAGAACATCAAACTGTGTGGGGGTCAGGGGAGGCACAATTCGATGGAGTGAAGCTGCAAGTGCCAACATCTTCTTGTAGCCTGGTAACCTGAGAGCAATTTATCATGAGTGGTCTCCATTTCTTTTGAAAGCAAGCATTGGCAATGCCAACAGTTTGGGCTTTTATGTAGGCATGGGAAAGACACTTGCCAGGCACTTTCATAGTAGCATTAACTGCCTGTTGATGGTAGTAGGTGCAACATGGTGCAAGTAACTGGGATTCTAATAGCAGTGTCAGGCAAATGGACAGCTATTCTCAAATACAAGCTGCTGTAAAATACAACATCACACTTGCACATGTAAGAATAATGTACCCCCATTAGTATGTAAAACCTAATGCTTTTTATATCATATTGCTGTGGGTTTGAACAGTAAATTGCACATTTTGGAATCCATTTTTCAAAACTTCTCGCGCAGGGGTAGAAGCCCCCTGCACTGCTCTTATTGTGGGTTGGGCGCGCTCGCTCGCTTCCAATTTCCCACCGACAAATTTACGCCCCACCACCTTTCAAAGTCACCAGCCGCCACTGAGGATCTCACTCTTAAAACGGCTTTGATAGCTATCGCCTCCATTAGGAGAGTGAGTGAACTACAGGTGCTCTCAATCTTAGACCCCTTTGTAACAGTTCACAAAGATAAGGTGGCTCTACGCACACACCCTAGGTTTGCACCTAAATTCATTTCAAAGTTCCATGTCAACCAGTCAATAGAACTACCAACTTTCTTTCAAAACCCATCAACCTTGGGAGAGAAGAGCCTGCACACACTTGATGTGCGCAGGGCGGTCATGTTTTAAATGGAAAGAACTCGACCACTAAGAAATACTAATCAGTTCTTTGTCTCAGTGGTCGGCAGGAAGAGAAGGAGATGCAGTTTCCAAATCCACTATATCTAGATGGATTGTCCAGTGTATCCCTCTCTGTTACACTCTTGCTAAGAGAGACCTGCCCTTCAAGCCTAGAGCACATTCTACTCGAGGCTCCGGGGCATCCATAGCATTCATTGCAAATGTTCCCCTTGAGTCCATTTGTAAAGCAGCAACCTGGAGTTCTGTACACACCTTTACAAAACACTATTCTATCTCTACTGTTCCTTCTCACAACCCACCTCCAACTCCGGGTACTGCTCGCTAGTCTATGCACAGCGTGTGATTCTAAGCAGATTAACAAGCATCAGAAGACATGCATTACTTACCGTAAAAGCATTTCTGATGATTGTATATGCTTAGATATACAAATGCGCCCAACCTTCTTCCCCGCTCGAATGGAAGGAACATAGACGTCCTGTTACTTTCTCTCTTTTCTTAACTCACTCATGATAGTCATAAGGATCCCTCATGGCAGAAAAAATACGATCGGAGGGACCTCGACGGTTGAGGGATTTTGGGTACACTGCATGTCACTATAGGGATAGTGTTACAGTCATGACTATGCCGACGTCCCCTTTCGGTCCCCAAAAGACGAGATGCAATACTCTGCGGTGACCACTGGATGTCGGACTATATGCACAGCATGTGAATCTAAGCAGATACAATCATCAGAAATGCTTTTACGGTAAGTAATGCATGTCATATGAGGGGCATATTGATTTTGGACAAATAAATAATGAACCTGTGTGTTTCGGGAACCATTGCAAAAGCTGTAACTGAATAAACCATGTTTTGCTTCCCACCTGTCTTTGTACAGCAAGTTACCATTATTGAATCCAAATGGACTTTTTATTGCGGCTTCACTTACTATGTTCTTAGAACAGTGTGTCATTGGGCAGCAGTGTATTGTAATTATTTAGCTTATTTTTATCAACCTTAACTGTAAAAAAAAATAGACATGGCCATTTCTGATGAGCTGCACTATCTGGAGGTATACTTGACTGATGAGTTTGCCAAGGGAAGGAAAGTGTCCGATCTGTATGAACTTGTACAGTATGCTGGGAATATTATTCCAAGGCTGTAAGTAGTATTCATATTGAGCTTATGTTTTCATACACAAAACAGAACATTGTCCAGTTTGTATGCATTCTATCTTCTAAACAGATACCCCATATTGTTGGGCACTTAATTGAAAGTATTTCATAAGATTTTGAAACCTCAAATGTGCAACTGGCAATTGAGGGTTTCACTGGAGAAGGTATCTGTCAGGTGACAAGTGGATGATGGAGTATGCCGGCAGGCCATAACTGAGGGGGTCAAGGAGGTGTACAAGCCACATTATACCAAGACATTGTTTTCCTACAAGCATGTTTTGATTGTTTACGTCTATTTATTACTGTATAAGAAAGTAATCATACACAAGGAAATGAGTCAAAGCTACCTCTCCCTTTGACGTCCAGGCAATGTTGACACAAACTACAGTGGGCTAAAGTATATCTCCATTAGCCGTTATAAGATCACGCAAACACATTTGTAACACTGTTAAAGCAAAGTTTATTCCAAAATATATACTAAAAGCAGACCTATATATATGACTGTCATTAGCAGTGCAAAAATGGTGCTCAATAAGTGAGGTTAGTAACATAAGTGTTTTATGTGCTGTATGATCATTAGCAGCTCATTTCAACTGTCAACACTGTTTTTGTGTTTCTAGTTCAGAGTTGGTTCAGTACAGAATTTCTAGATGGTGCAGTTTGACAAATACTCCGAACTTTCGTCAGGACAACTCAATGCTTCCAAGCAGTAGACAATTACTTAACAAAGACGTGTTGAGGTAGAGCTAGTTGTCATCCATAAATAGACACGTCTTGGACTATGAATGATCTCGACAAGCAGTTGTCTCGTCATGTGGTTTCAGATGCTTGAAAGTTGCTGATCAAACGCATGCGTGCAGTACGGCTGCTCCTTTTCCAACGTTCAAAGACAACCGATCGCATGATCTCCAGCACTGCTTCATTTCAAGTGCCGGTGCTTTCAGGACATTGTTCGTTACTGCGCCTGACACAATGTTCCATCCCCAACTTTCAAGCATCTGAAACCACATGACTAGACAACTGATAGTTCACACATTAAGTTATGTGCTAACACAGCTCTTTATATAAAATTAAGGTTCAGATATGTATACACAATTCAATAAAACACTATATACTCTGACAAATCTGTACTATTCTATGTGGTACCACACTTGTACTTTAGATTCCTTTAAAATGCATCACCATCTGGCAGTTAGAATAGAGCATACACATCATTCAGTAAGGTTTATCAGCATAGAAAATAGGGAAGGAAGGGAAGGCAGTGTTAGGGAGAGTTCTCATTCTATGGTTAATTTCCCTTACCTAGTGAGTCCCTCAGCAGCTTTGCTGGATCTCTAGAGTTATTTCTTTCCACTTGGTAAGAGTGTGAGCTTTTCCCCCACTCTTACACCTATTTTGCTATGTGTCTTTTACCTATTTTTAAGATTGTGAGCTCTGGAGTACACCACTTCAGTAGCTCCCTTCTTTGTGAGTGTCATACAGCACCTTCAGTGCAGTGACACAGGGTTGTCATTCAGACTTCCCACTGACTCCATTTCTGAGGTGACTACTGTCCCCCAGAAAAGGGTAAAGTTACCATTAACTTTACTTAGTCAAATTTAACCACAGATCCAGTGCACACCATCTTACTTGGAGTGCTGGAAGGGTTAACTCTTAACTCTTTTTTATCTGTACCTCCTGGAGCATTGTTTCGCTCTTTTAACATTTGGACATGGCTGGTGGCAGTGGTATCTACCCTAAAGTTCTACCGCGGTTATCTTATATAACCGTGGTTATATTGTAGGCTATTGTGTTAGCCTCAAACTTAAACCCGCTTGACCATTTTTCGTTTGGCTCCGGTGTGGTTTATTCGCCATTTCTTTTTTGTTAAACTCCTTCTTGTGTTTTACTTTGCGCGGCAAACTAGGTTTGCCTTCTTTGTTCACTGTCTTTTGGCAGGCTTCTACCTAGAAGCCCTCCTCAAGGCGCCTGGGTGTCTAGGTGGGCTGAATGTGAGGGAGGGGTGTAGTCGCCCCCTGCACAGGGTATTCTAGGAAACCCAAGTCACACTTTGGCATGATTGGCTGGGGTGGTTGTCCGTGCTGGACAACCCCCCTGCTGGGCGATTGACAGCCAGGCTGTGTGAATGGAGGTTTTTCGCATAAAAGGCAGGTCTCTTGGGCTGGAAGTCAGAGAGTCGCCACTGGAACTACAAGGAACTGATGAGAAGTGGAGGAGAGGTCGACTGCTGCAATTACCCCGTCCCAGTGAAGCCCTGCTGCAGTCCTGAGCTATCTATCCTTCAACGACTAAGAGGAGATCCAGTCCGGAGTCTTCTTCCCTTGAGCCTGGTGGGGATAACCAGCTCATCTTCTTCAGCCAGAGGTCACCTTCGTGGTCGAAATCGCTGCACACTGCTGTAGTGGTCCGGATAGCCACCTGAAGAACCTCTCCTGTTTTTAAGGAGTGCACCTTTTATTCATTTTCGCTGCTGCCGACCTCATCCCTGTGTGGTGTGGACCCCCTCATAGTCCTTCTTGTGCTGAAGCTGCAGGAAAGCATGGGTCTGCAGGAAACCAACAGGAACAACTGCCGTGGCACCAGCTTCGTTCTTTGAGAAAGGTACTGTGTCCTGTTTGAGGAATTTTGGGTGAAATCCCTATTAATCTACTTTAAGATTGTCCTTACGTTTCCCTCCTTATAACTTTTGCTTCCGAACATTGACAATATCAAAGTACTCTTGGCAACATTGAATCCTGAACTATCCAACTGTGTGATCCTCGACAACAGGCACCCGGTGTCACTTGACTTTGGCTCCGGCCCTTTGACTTTTGTATTCCTGTATGTGTGTTCTTCGATTCGGTCTGCCTAACCAACATATTGCCTGTGATTTTTGCCCCCAAGCTCTGGGTATCTCGGGTGCTAAGTGTTTTTTTGCCCCGGTAGCATTTCTTGCCGCGGATACGTGTTTATCTAGTAGACAGAACTGTCAAAAAATGATTGCAATTGTATCCACGGTAACGTGTTCTGTTTCGTAACACCGGTCCATTCAAACACAGGGTACTTACCTTGAGTAATACTGTACAAAGTGAATTGGTTAGTTGTAGTATATTTTACGTGTGGTTTTTGAATTAGTGGAAGTGTCGTGTTGATAACAGATGGTTTAAAAATAAATGTACTTATATTTTTCTACCTGAAACCTTGAGTCAGTGTTTGCTTGAGTCACAGTAATTGTGGTCCCTTTGTGTAATCTCTGCTACTGCTCATATACTCTTGAGATAAGCCTGGCTGCTCCGCTACTGCTACCACTTTAATATAGTAGTACAGGCTTGTACCAAAGGTAAAACTTGTATTGCCACCTGTGGTCTTAAATGTGTGTAGTGGTCCCAAAGGATTCTGCCTAGCAGGCAGGTTAAGTTTAAGCAATGGCAGAATGCTATTTTTGGATATAGATGCACAATTCTAAATGAGGATCCCCCACCTGGGCAATCTGTAACAAAAGGATCAACAAGCCCAGTCCATAAATGCTCAATAAGCCTTGCTTCTTGGTTAAAAAGTTAAACCACCCCAATGTACCTGAAGTGGGAGAGTTTCTTCAACGGTTATTTGATGTTATCCTTGGAGGATGTACCCTCTTTGAACAAGGAGCCACTGGGCATTTCGAGATCCTCGAGGAAAAGTAGAACACTTGCGGTGATGGAGCAGCTTCGACCTGCACGGTGCTCTTCCATGATCAATCGTTTCCTCGATGGTGGAAGTCCTGGGAAGGTGAGTTTGAGTTGTGCGGTAGGCCTCGATGCAAAATGTTCAGTGTCATAAATAAGACTGTGGATTTGAAGGACCTTTAAAAGTGATGGATGCAGGCCCTGCAGCAGGCGTCTGATGTTGGGGAGTTGCGGTCGGCGGTCCTCTGCCCTTTCGGTGCTGTAGCCGCAGCATGTACCTCAGGATAGCTTTGGTGATCGGGACTCAACCACGGGCTGGACCTCGGATCTTCACTCCGTCAGCGGCCACAGGATGCCTGTCTGCTTCTGGTGTTGGGAAACCCACCTGCGGACTTTCCTTGGTAGCCGGCAACCTCGACTTTTCCCGGCAGGACAAAGGTGTCGACGGTGATGGCAATGGAGCCCTCTTTCAAATGTTCTTAGACAAGGTAGAGCTTTCTTGGCTTGTCAAGCAGCACAGTGTCAGGGTGTCCCCGCTTCTGTGCGACATGATTCGACTTGGCTTCCAGCAGTCATGGAAATCTTCCCACCCCGGTCAACGCCACTGGGCTTTGACCCTCAATGTCCAGGCCATCTCTTCAAGATCCTCGGCGGACCACTTCTCTGGACGTCAAACTCACAGAACTGGCAGCAGGGTGCTTCGATGAAGAGCAGCTGTTTTTGCATGATGGTTCCTTGTGGCTCGGGGAGAGGTCTCCTAGCAAGGTCCTCACTTCGATCAGTCCTCGACAGACTCGACAGCCTTTGGATTACATCCAAGGAAATGCAGTAGCAATCTTCTCCTCCAGCTGGGCTTTAAGGATCAGCTTCAAGTTTCGACTTCAACTTCTGAACAAATTGGTAAGTGAGAGGTCCCCAGATATACACATCTGTCCTTCATCCACTCTGGCTGAGCCAGGCTCATTCAGCCAATCACACAGAAGGGCATTCATGCAGGCAGACAGCTAATGAGGCTAATAGGCATTCAGGCCATTCACTCCATGCAGACACCCATAGCGAGGGATGTGGATTGGGGCAAACACTCAGCCTTTCAACACACTACACTACACTGCATTCATGTCAGTTTCAGGCAGGGCTGTCTCATTCATTGTGTCACACACCCAGAAACCAGACCCCCATGACAGGAAATGCATATTGGTCGCACACTCCATTCACACAGGTCCGACCCCAAGGGTGCACTCACATCATATAGTCACTGAGAAGGCTCCAGCCAGGCTGGCCTGGACTTCCCCACAAGCCCTTATATGGTTCTGCCACCCAACAGCCATTCAGGAGAAGGGACAGAGCCACGGCTTATCAGGACTTTGGGAAAACAAGGTAACAGGCATTCTGATGCTTGTTAATCTGCTTAGAATCACATGCTGTGCATATGATCCAAAATCCAGTGGTAAACGCAGAGTATTGCATCTTGTCTTTCGTGGACCGTAAGGGGACGTTGGCATAGGCGTGTCTGTAACACGATCCCTATTGTGACGTGTAGTGTACCCAAAATCCCTCACGCGCCGTGGTCCCTCAGATTGATTTTTTCCGCCCAGATTACTGGTCGCCCTATAGCAGAGCTCTTCATAAGAGACATTGTTTATCTTTATTCCGACTTTGTTGGTTATTTCCCCTTTAGTCACTTCGACAGCGATTCAAGCAACCTCGACGGAGACTGCGGGAAGTTTCGGTGGCGGTGGATTTCAGCGCCTCAAACCCGGCGGCCGAGCCATCCACGTGGCCAGGCCCTAAGGCCGGCCTAAACAGTAGGGAGAGGGGGGTCAGGGTGGCCATATCTTTCGTTATGTGTCTCCTCTTTCCCCCCCTCTTTGCCCTCTAGGTCTGGTCATCTTTGTTTATACCTTTCGCTATGGAAAGGACTCCATTTAGGTTCTGCCCTAAGTGTAGGGTCAGCTACCTGTGGAAAGACTAGCACAGAACGTGTAATTCTTGTCTACCCCTAGATCACAACGAGAAGCGGTGTGCAGCGTGTAAGCTTCTTCGGCCTAAGACTCTTAAGGATCGCTGTGTAAAGCGGTGGGCCGCGTACGGTATGTTGCAGGCTGAACCCTCTTCCCCCACCGCCACACCCGCCGAAATTGACGGGGGAACTGGTGATGACCGGACATCCGTTTTGGATGTCAGCGATCTTGAGGCGGACGCTTTTATGTCCGCCACGACGGTCCCCAACCCCTCTCGGCCTGACATAAGTCTTGCTTCGGTGACAACACCCGGTGACAGGGGCGTACAGAAACCACGAAACATTAAACACACAACCCCACCACCGATTTCAGCGGTTCGTCGAGAAAGGTGAGGGCGCCAATGGGACCGCCGAAGATTTTGACGGCATCCTCTGGTCTGATAGATCAGCAGCCTTCCCCGCAGCAGCGTCTTGCGACTAGGCACTCGAAAAATAAGGGTGCTACCTCTAAATCGGTTTTACACGCCGAATCGGGGTTATCTGATGCTCGGGTGCCCCCTAAAACCATGGTAGGCCCGAAACCTAGTCCTAGGCCTCCTAGCCTTTCCACAGACGAAAAATATACTGCTAGGCCCTCTGATGCCACGGTAGGCGGTAGATCTACCGCTGACCCATTGACTCACTCTCTACTTTCTCTCTTCATGTACTCACTCACAATAGCCTTGGGCTCCCTCATGGCAGAAAAAATACAATCTGAGGGACCTCGGCGCGTGAGGGATTTTGGGTACACTACATGTCACGATGGGGATAGTGTTACAGACATGCCTATGCCGACGACCCCTTTCGGTCCCAGAAAGACGAGATGCAATACTCTGTGGTTACCACTGGATGTCGTACCATATGCGCACCATGTGAATCTAAGCAGATACAATCATCAGAAATGCTATTACGATGAGTAATGCATGTCATAAAAACCAAGAGACCCCAGGGGCCAGCTTGCCTTGTATCAGGAATCCACTGATTCTTATGGCAGCGCCTGGGTATCCCCAAATGGAGGATACTCCGAGATCCTGTTGCATCAGCATGAAGCTACCACCAGCCCATACCCTGCTCTGTGGGCATCACACAGGTGTCCAAAAACATACACTAGGAGTACAGGGTTGTACTCCCACCCATGGGTGCCATAAGGATATCCCAAGGTTCTCTGTTCACCACAAACTAAAAGAGGAAGAGCTGCACTGCCAGGGGTCCCAACTGGACTCCTGTGCAGAATATAACACAGAACACTCATGATAAGGGAGTAGAGGATAAGGATAGGGAGGCCCTGTCCCTCCAATGTATTTCCAGCACCACACCTGCCACTTGTTTACATATTTCGCTCGGTCAATCACTAAATATGGCAGTTGTAAGCATTTGAGGTTCTAAGGGTTGTTCTTGCATTTCAGGCGTCTGGATCGACAAGCTCTAGTCGCACGATGTGTGCGTGGAAGGCTCCCTTTAGTCTACACAGTGTAAGATGAACTAGGCATTGTGCCTTTATAATTGTAACCTTCTGTGGTACTAAAACCTTGGGTAACCCCGATTCGTGCGGTATCAATGAACATACATAGCAGTTAGTGTTTGTGGTTTGTCTCATGTCAGCATGGCAGGCGTTTGAATGCTCGGGATGTTCAATAGCATCTAGACCCAAGCCATTATAGGCATCATATTTGGGCCTGCGCGCTTGCCTTTTCATTGTATCATGGCACGATGCATATTTCCTTGTTAATGTACTACTGCTAACAAGGCTGTGCTGCTGTTACTACCGTTTGTGTTACAAAAAAGATTTTTAATTGTGGGGAATAATATTTCAAATTTTCTGCACATGCACACACTGTGGACACCATTATTCATTTGGGGAGTATTGCTGATCTGTTGCAGGTTTCATTTGACAGTGCAGTTGCGTTTAGTGGTGCACTGCCATTCATGTTCCCCCTCACCCCTCTTTTAGATGGCTTGCCCAGATAAGACGAGCCCCAATACATTCCTAACATAAACAGAAGTATGGTGAACAGTATGGCAGTGAAGTGCAGGCCGCAATTATAGCATTATAATCTAGTAGAACGAATGACATTTCTATCTCTATGCAATTAATAATTTGAAGTAGATCGCTCCATTTGCTTACTCCTGTGATGGGAACAAAAACAGGTTGGGGAGAGTGACAGAGTGGGAGAGTTGATTTTGTTTGAATTTAAAGTGCTTATGCTTTTAGCAGTAATGCATGTTTATTCTTTTGGTAGTGTCATGATGCCTACCCCCGGAGCACCAGGCCAGGCCCAGCACCCCCGGGAGCAGGCATCATGCCCCCGGGTAAAAGCCCAGCGGCCCCTTATAGGGGCTCTTTGGACATCAGTCCTGGCGCCATAGGCGCCAGGCTCATAAAGGAAGGTGTTTTGTGCACTTACCTGATGCAGACCATGCTGCAAGATTCAGGCCTCCCTGAGACCTGAAAGGGACTATTTTTTCATTGGGACTATTTTGCCACTCGGGCGTGGCCAGGGAAGGATACTTACCTGGAACTACTTTGGGGGCTATTTAAGCCACGCCCAGACAGTAGCTCACGCTTCGCGTTGTTCTGCATCCAAGCAGCTAAACACTCACCGTGTCTGCTCCAGCATCTGGTCTCCAGCCACGCCCGCCTCGATCCTGGAACACCTGTAAGGAAAGAAGAGAAGAGAAAGGTGAAAACCAAGAATTTTATCAAACTTCTTACCTGCATCTGGAACCTTCACGCCAGCGTTCCTGAGAAAAGACTTTCATTTAAAAGCACCGCGTTGCTCGCTGCAGCGCCGCGCTTCACTCACCTGTCCTCGGGAGTTCTTCTGGCTCCACCGCGACTGTCTGCACCGGTCGCCACATCTCTGCGCCTAGGGGAGAGAAGAAGAGACAAAAGGTGAGCAGAAGGAACATATGAGGAAAGCCCAATTTTCCGCCATAACACTTACCGGTCTTCTGTTGGTGGACCATTCCTCATTTCGGGTCGGCGCCGCTTCGTTGGCAGGTACCGCACCCCGGCCCCTATGGGGAAAGGACAAAAGACATTACTGGGGGAATATAAAGACATTAAGAGGGATCGCCCCCATCGCTAACTCACCTGAGTTTACCATCGGCAATTCAATCCCTCAACGCATCGCCTTCATTCTGCACCTGAAATAAAGGACAGATTACAGGTTAGGAAGGCAACAGAAAAGGAGGCTCAACACTTGAACTTTTGTAATCTTCATACTTACGGCGTTCCGCTCGGAAAAGTGAAGTGGATTTTTCCAGCGCCATTCTGAAAACCAGTGAAGTAACTGGACAAACACGCGCCCCTGTACCAGAAGCAGGATGGAGAGTTCATCCTTTTAAACCATAAGGTGAGCTTCAACCGGGGATTTCGGAGGAAGTTAGAGAAGAACGAAGGGGGGAGGGGGGGAGCAAGCACACTATTCTGCAGACTGTTAATCCCCTTTCTCATCTGCAGAAGGATATTCCTACGGGCCAGACAAGCAAGATTTGAGGGTCCTGTTCAGTCGGTGTTCCGAGTTCTGCGCATCACGCTCGAAGAGGCCACAGCAACCCAGACTAGACCAGCGCCTCCGTGGGAGTCAGGTGAGCGTTACAGGTAGCAGTTAGATTTTTTTTAATGTGAGGTAGATAGGTTGTTCAGTTTAGGATACTGGGGAGGAGATTGGGGTTGCCCTGCGAACATCTGTGAGGTGTAACCAATATCAAAGCCCTTTCACCCTCACTGCGAGAGGAGTGTAAAACACCACTTCATAAGGGCCATGTAACCTACGGTTGTTCCACTTGCGCACATAGCTCCTGACCTATACTAGCTCACCCTGCAACAATGGTTGGACGGGTGTGTTGTCTGCGGCAGGTTGCTTCCAGTGTCTAGTGTACCGTCTGCGCGAGGTGGAGTGCTTTGTTGCGAGAAACATTTGATCTTGCGTGTTCGATTTGTTAAATATTCTTTCAACTCCTTGCACAGGACTGCTGCAGCTCTGTGGGCATCTGAAGCCCTCTTTACTGGGGAAATGGGTGTGTGCATGCGCTTGCCTGTTACTATTTCGTGTGGTGAGAGCTGATGGTCTTTACTTGGTTGAGTGCGCAAATTGAACAGGGCTTGGGGCAAACCATGCACCCAGTTCTTTTTTAGGGTGCGGCAAAGTTTGGAGTGCTTACTGTTGAGGAAGGCTGTTGATTCGTTACACAACGCCATTTGATTGGGGGTGGTAAATTGAGCACATCCAGTGTTTGATGCCAAGTAGTGCTGTGATCTCCTTGAAAAAGTGGGTGCCATTATCGGACCTCAAAACATCACACACCCCCCATCGAGGGAATACTTCAGAGACCAGAAATTTGGCAGCCCATTTGACATTCGGGTGCGCACAAGGACCAGCCTGAACCCACCGGGGCACACTACAACAATATCGTACTCTGTTACATCTCTCACACATGTCCGCATAGTCCATATGGAGCTTGTGGGAATGGCCTGATGGGACAGGGCAGTGTGCCTCGCAACGGGCAGAGTTGAATTCCGGTGCTGAATATTTGACATTTGGTGCACTGTAGGACCATTGTTGCGAGGTGTTCATGGAGGTTTGGTATAAACCAGTCCTCTTGGATAACTGCTGCAATTTGTTTCGAGCTGTAAGAGGGGTAGTGTAGTTGTTCAAATGTCATCTATAATAACTCAATGGGCATTACCACTTTGCCTGTGCACTGTTACCTCCATAAGAGATCAGTGGGTGATTGTGTGCACCCTCGTTTGAGCCAAATGTCCTACTCGTCCTGGGGTGCTCTACATTGGAGCTTTATTATTTGTATTATGGGCAGTGATGTGTATGGGTCTTTCTCTGCTCGTGTCGAAGGAGTAGTGATAATGTACTCAGCAGGTGTGGGCACTGGGAGATATGCTGCCGCATCCGCGTTTCCCAAAGAAATGTCTGTATTGTTGGTATGGGCAGCGCATTTGTCTACTGCCACTACAGATGGCTCTGTCAGCGTGGAAATCGGGGTGTTTAGTAATGCTGCATGTTGCACACGGGAACCGTCCGCCCGTCATAAGCCCCTTCTTCGCGAGAGACCAGCATGCACCGTCATGGTTGCATATGCTGAATCTGAGTAGATGGTCACATGACAATCTTTTGATGCTCGAAGCGCCGAGTGCTACGAGTTCTGCTGCTTGTGCCAAGTAGTGCATGGGTAGTCTTTTCATTACTTATGTTTCATATTCCCCTACTTCTAGGCGCACAAGTGCAGCCCCACTATGTCTTTGGCCTGTATCCTGGTCCATTGTCACTGACCCATCAACAAAGAGCACCTCACCCTCCTCTAGCGGACTGTCTTTCGCTTTGGGGATGTCATCCTCTTCGCCCTCATACGTGATGCAGTTATGTTGCTGTAAGTCTTCGTCAGTGTATGCTTCAGTCAGGAACGTGGCATGATTTGCTATTTTGCAGCGCACTACATGGATGTTCGGTCTTGAAATGATGATCTCGTATGCCGATGCTCTCTGGGTGGACTTCAATCTTTCTAAAATTGCAAACACAGTGCTCCACGTACAATGTCACTGAGCATCCCGTCACAATTGTGGAGCTTTTCTTCATGGCAAAAGCAGCTGCACCGAGAGCTTGGTCACATGCAAACTGTCCTTGCATCACTGAATCTAATGTACCGTTGTAGTAGGCCAGTGTTTTATGGCCCATTGTACTTTGCTGTATCAGCACGGCAGTCATAAGTGTGCTATTTGAATGCGAAAAGATGTAAAATTCCTGCGTGTAGTCTGGAGTGGCAGTAACTGGGGCTTTGGAAATCCCTTTTTTAAGTCATTGAAATGTTGTGCCATGTCTGCTGCCCATTCTAGTTTATGGTTTCCCTTTTGTGCTACATAGTCCAGAATGCATACCCTGCAATAGTTGCATAACCCCAGGAATTTCTGCATGTCTTCTACTGTAACTTGTTTGGGCGTGGCACGCACAGTCGCTGGCTGCCCTGTTTGGTATGTTTCTTTTTCCATCTACTGAAATGAGCGGTCCTAAGTAGAGTATCTCAAGCTGGCAATATTGGAGCTTTGCATTGCCAACCTTTACCGTTTGCGGGCTAACCGTTCTAGTAGGGTAATGGAATCTTTGCAGCAGTTTTCCATACTGTCACTGCAAACTAACAAGTCGTCCACGTACTGGATGACCGTGCTGGGCACATGGATGTTACCCAAGTCTTTGTGCAGTATCCTGTTGAATATGCTAGGGCTCTCGCAATACCCCTAGGGCAAACGAGTGTGCTCATAGCGCTTTCTGCCATGGGTGAATGCTGTGAGGTACTGTGAGTCTGGGTGCAATGGTATTGAAATTACGGCATTCTTTAAATCGACCGCTCTGAAGTGCGTCATTTCTTTGGGGATGCTGCACCAAATGGAGGCAGGGTTCGGAACTAAAGGAAATTCCTATTGTACTACGTCATTACGGGGGCAGAGATCCTGGATCATTCTTCAATTACCCCCTGTTGAATTTTTTTGACAGTGTATATGGGCGTGTTACATGGTGAGGTAGAGGGCACTATTATCCCTTGGTGCAGTAAGGCCTGTACTGTCTTTTATCCCTTCCTCTACCTCCCTTTATAGTGATTGTTTCACTCGGGACATAACTGCTACATTGTTTGATGTAATGCGTACTGGGGTCACTTCCTTGTGTAGTCCTACGTCATGTGGGTTAGTTGTCCACAATTGTCTTGGTACCTACTTTGTCGGCCTAGTTGAATGGAGGTGGTGCGACAATGGCCATCAGGGGGTTCGGCACTCTTTTATACTGCACCATAATCTCGTAGGGTAATGGTAATGTTTATTTTTAAAGCGCCTATACACAAGGTGAGTGTTTTAAGGTGCTCAAGGGGAGAGGGAACAGGGGAGGAAAAAGAAGTCATTCAGGGCCCTTGAGTTTCTGAACGATAACCAGTCTGCCAGGCAGAGTAAGTACATATAATACAATTAACACTGTAGATGACAACAAATGGGTCTGATGACGATTCTGATGTTTTTCCAAGAGCGTAGAGGCGCCACCATGCGGGAGGGGAGACTGGGAGGAAAGGATAGACGATCTTCAAGGCACTGTAAGTTCATATTGTGCAAGTGCACAGATGGTACAGGAGAGGAGGTGGAGGAGGACAAGTGCAGGGGGGGAGAGTCGGTCCAAATGCACCCTGTTTGTCAGAGACTGGGTAAGTGCTGAGAGATTCCATTCTCAATGGGTAATTGACCGAAGTAAAGTAGCATGAGGCAAGTGCAGGCCCTGAGGTATCAGGCTGAGGATCCAAACCTGTGTCTGCGGAAGCTGCTGAACCCCAACAATCCCCCCAGAGCATCTCACCCAGAACTAAGGAAAACTACAGTTCTGCATGTTACACTCTCAAGGGAAAGGGGGAAGTGGATAAAATAATAAATTCCAGGTTACACCAGACTTAACCTCTGAACCTGTAGATTGGACACAAGAAACGCACACACCAACTTAATTATCATTACTGTTTACCTGCACATCTTTCCATATTCTAAACATTGAAGTGTAAAAACCATACCTGGTTCTTCTCTTCTAATTGCCCAGAGAAGTAAAATACTTGCAGTTGCCTTCTTAAATGGATGCCTAATCTCTGCTCCAAGAAAGGCACCAGTTCAGGAATGAAGGATTGCTCAAAAATCTTCTTTCATCGAGTTCAATTCTCTATATTATATTCACAAGTTCCAGGAAAATGTTTGTGACCACTTGGTCCTTCTACAACTCTATATTAGTTATGAGTTATTTGTTTTCCTCCAACAAAGTTGAATTACATTCCAGAGTTCTTGCACTCAGATATTGCCCCTTAGTTGTGCACCAGTTCCGCTCACATGCGAGCAATTTCACGTGAAGAATAGGATTCCCGCACTCATTCTAGATGTCCCTCCGAAGACACGTGCACAAAAGCAATTTTCCTGTGAAGAATGGGATTCCCGCGCTCACTCTAGATGTCCCTCCGAAAACGCGCGCACGCGAGCTGACATCAGAATGAACGAAGACGCACACGCGCATGATACACGTAGGCCACCAGAGCTTGCACGCGCACTTTGAAAACACGTATTATATCCTTTCCGCGCACACGTGCTAACTCTTTCGCCGACTGCGCATACGTGCTAAGAAGTTGCAAGGAAATTCTGTCCACGGGTTATCGCATCTCATTCATATTTGTACACGCACGTGCTCTGCCTTAGTTTCATTACCACACATGCGCACAGCTCTGGGGAACGACGCTACGGTTTGTTTTTAAGAGACACGCACACCGAGCTTTCACACAACAGATTATATCTGACGACAGCAGCTTGGGACCGTAAGGTATCCTAGCAACCGCTCTCTCCAGACCATAAAGCTGATTTGAAAACTCTCAAATTAAGTGTTACGAGAGAGATGCTCGGTAAAAATCACACTCCCAAGAAAAATGTACAGTTCTTAAAAGTACTACTCAGCTCTGCCTTAATCTTTTAAAAAATATTTACAGACTAAAACTCGAACAGTTACTAGGAAACGTAGTAGCCAAAAACGGCCAGTCACTTATCTTCTGATTTGTTGAATTCTCTCCAGTTTGCTCTGCTAACCTCATGGGAAACTCCTGTAGCTCCTAAGCACTCCTGACTTCACAGATTGCCGCCCAAAATTCCTTTCAGGCCTAAATTACTGGAGCTTCTTCATAACCTGTCCTCTCAGCTGGGAAATAGACAATGAAAGGCAGTTTAGAATGTTCATCGTGTCATCTTCTGAACTCTCCAGCCAATCAGGAGACCTGCAAGGGACCTCCATCTTGGCCAGGGACACTTCCCATATTCTGCAAGGAAAAGTTAAGGCCAAACCAACTTCATAATAAGAAATGACCAGCTAACTCTCATAAACTCCCCAGCAGAACCTGACATGAGGCAAGTGCTGGAGGCCTGGCGATGGTGTCAGAGACCTGTGAGACTCGAGGTACTCCTGGCGGCCATTTGGCATGTTTTCTGGAAAAGAAGGGAGATAGCGGAGTGGAGGGAGAGGTTTGCAGGGTCGAGGGAGAGAGAAGGAAGAGGAGAAGAGGAATGTCTTAAGGAGTTTCCAGAACTTAAGGAGATCAGGCTCAAGACTGAGGGCTGCAGGGAGGCTATTCCAGTGGAAGGGCCGCGCTCAGGATAAAGTTCTCCCACCAAATCTCTGCTTAGAGAACCAGCTCACTCGCAGAAGGTTGGAGGTAGATGAGGGTTTGGGAGGGACAGTATTTTGGAAGGCATCGGTGAAGATGGGTGGGTCCTAGGCCCCAGAAAGCCTTGTGGACAATGCAGAGGGTCTTGTACTTGATCCTTGCAGCCACGGGAGCCAGTGGAGGGATTTCAGCTCTGGAGGCATGCGGTCCCTGGGCTTGAGGCCAAGGATAAGTCTTGCGGTTCCTGTTCTGGATGAGTTGCAGAGGGTGCAGTGCCGAGGCAGGGAGGTTGAGTAAGAGGCTGTTGCAGTAGTCAAGCCTTGAGAGAACCATGGCTCTGTAGACAATGAGCCTCTGGGGGAAGGCGAGAGAAGGAGGAGTACCTCTGAGGAGGTGCAGCTGGTAGTTGGACTTCTTAGAGATGTCCGAAATGTGAGTGGAGAAGGGGGAGAGTGGAGTCGAAGATGACGCCAAGGTTTTTTGCTTAGCATGTGGGTGTGTGGGCGCAGGGCCATGGTAGGCCGGCCAGAGTGAGAGTGGGAAAGCAGGAGACCCAATGCGAACAATCTCAGTCTTACTGGCGTTGATGCAGAGGTAGTTTGCAGCACAACATGACTGAATTGCGGTCCGACAGTCTGTTATAAGCGAAATAGAGGATGTGGCTGAGGTTAGCCTGAAGGAGAGTTGCCGGTCATCCGCATAACACTGGAAATTAGAGGTGAAACTGGTAATATCACGTGTCAGGGCAGCCATGTAGACATTGAAGAATCAGGGGGAAATGTTAGAGCCCTGGGGGACGGCGCAGGTTGAAAGGGTGATAGTGGAGAGAAAGGGCCCAAGTACCACCTTAGATGGGCGGTTGGACAGAAAGGAGGTTAACCATGCCAGAGCCTGACCAGTGATTCCTAGGGTGTCACGGAGACATGCAATCAGGATGTTGTGGTTTACCATGTCAAAGGCAGAGGAGAGGTCAAGAAGAATGAGGACAGAGGGAGTGTTAGTGTCAAGATATGAGAGCAGGTCTTCATGGGTGTTCAGAAGAGCAGTTTCCATGCCTCTGGACGCTCTAAAGCCAGACTGATGGTCGTGGAGGCAACCAGCAGATTCAGTGTGGAAGGTGTGCGCAGAGAGATAGCCAACTTCTCCAGGAGTTTGCCCAGGAAACGCGTGATGGAGATGGGGCGGTAGTTTGCCAGATTGGAGGTATCAGCAGAGAGTTTCTTAAGCAGAGGTTGCATAAGGGAGTGCTTAAGGGAAGTTGGGAAAACTCCAGTGGCAAAAGGGAGATTGCAGAGATCAGCCAAATTTGTTATGTTATGTTAGTTTTTCGTACTGAGGTACAGCGCAACCAACACCAAAAAGGCAACTTGGTGCTATGAATGAAAACAGAGGTATCGCCAGAGCAAAGGACTAGAAGAGTAGTTTTCAAAGCTTTCCTGAAATGAATAAGGATCGGACAAGCGCGAAGGGCAATCGGAAGGGCATTCCACAACATGGCAGCTCTGACCGAAAAGGCACGGCCTCTAATTCTTGCACGACAAACTATTGGGACAGCCAAAAGGGAACGGTCCGCAGAGCGTAGTGCACGAGCAGGAACATAAGGTTGAAATTTCGACTGCAGATACTTCGGACCAGTAGCGTACAAAGCCCTATGCACTAAACAAAGGGATTTGAAAACGCACTGGGAGCCAATTGAGAGACCTGAGAACAGGAGAGATATGCTCCCGATACGGGGTACCAGTGGTGAGACACGCAGCAGAGTTTTGAAGCACCTGTAAACAATGGACTAAATAATCTGGCTGAGCTATATTCATGGAGTTGCAGTAGTCGATCCTGCTGAGAACCAGGGCAGAAACCACTGGAGCGCGCAGATGAAGCGGGATAAAAGGCAGGAACTTCCTGAGTTTTTTCTGTTGGAAATAGGCAGCCTGACATACCGAACCAATCGGAGAGGCCATAGAGAGGGAGACCGATTAACACCCAGATTTTTAACAGTCACAACCGCCGTAGGAAAACTACCCAGCGCAGACGGCCAAAAGGACGGTGTCCCGAGAGAGGGGACAGTGTCAGCGCCCACAACTATAACCTTGGTCTGATCTCCATTTAGTTTCAGCCAATTTTCGCTCATCCAGCATCCTTCGGCAGATAAGCAATCTTGCAGCTGAGTGGAATTTGCAGGATAAAGTAAACCTAGCCAAACCAAGATCTGAGTATTGTCAGCAAACGAATAACATCTAAAGCCGTGGGAGCGGATCGGAGCGATCAGTGGCTGAATATAGATATTCAACAGTGTGGGAGACGAGGCTGAGCCCTGCGGAACGCCACAAAGCAGAGCCGCAACTGCAGAAAGAAAAGGTTGAAGTAGCAACTGCTGAGACCGGTCAGATAAAGAGCGAAACCACAAAAGAACAGAACCTGACATACCAGCAGCTGACAAACGGCTGATCAGGATGGAGTGATGGATGTTATCAAATGTGGCTGAGAGATCCAAAAGGATCGATGCCGCCACTCCGCCCTGATCCGCAATAAGCGCCCATTGGGTGCGCCACTGAAGGCCTTTGTGTCCCCTGCCTGCTGGAAGTTGTTGTGAGGCTGGTAGTGTTTTATTGCCCGTTGGGGGTGTGGCAGCGGGGGAGGGCCTGGGATCTATGGGTGCCACTGAGTATAAGCTTGGTGTATCTCATACAGTGTTGAGGTCATTCAGGGAGTCAGCCCTTGAGGGTCCCCTTGGGATAGAGCGCCATAGTTCTATTGGCCATAACTATATCCCATTCCTTGTCTGCTCATGTACTCCCTTGAGAAATGCCCCCACTTCCCACAGTTTGAACATAGCCCCATTCCTCCTCCTCTGGGTCCCATCCCTCCTAACCCTCCTCCTCTGGATCCTCAGATCCTCAGAACCCACCTCTGCCTCGTTGTTGTCCTTCTTGCCAGTGCGGCCCAGGGTATTGTGGCTTTCTGCTCCACTGTCCTTGTCCTCCTTCGGCCCACACTGCGGCTATTCTGCTGTTTTCTACAGAGGAATTGAAATTTAAGTTGGGAGAGGAAGGGAAGTCAGCCAAGGTGAGAGAGCGAGGAGGAAATAGTTGCGAGGACCGAGGAGACAGAGAGTACGGATAGAGGAGTGGTAGATAGATTTGAGGGCGGTCAAATAAGAGGCAGGGAGTCCAAAGAGGAGAGAAGAGCAGTAGAAGAGACTGGAGAAGATGAGGCAGGAGATTAAGAGTTTAGAAGCGTGGAATGTAAGGGAGGATCGGATCTTACGAATGTTGTAGAGATGGTGACGACAGGCACGAGAGAGGAGAGAAATGTGGTGGGAGAAGGAAAGGGAGGAGTCGAAGTGGAGACCAAGATTGCGAGCATGGGCAGAGATGGGGAGATTGGAAGGGGGAAAGTAGATGGAATGAGGAGGGGTAGGGGAAAGTGTATTAAAAGGAAAGAAAAGGACTTCCGTCTTGTCATTGTTGAGGGCGAGAAAATGGGATGACATCCAGTTTTTAATAGCCGTAAGGCAGGAAGATAAGGAGTAATGGAGATCGGGAGTGAAAGAGGAGAAGGAGAGAAAGAGTTGGGTGTCATCTGCGTAGAAGTGGTGAGAAATGACAGGGGCAAGAAGGGAGGTATAAAGAGAGAAAAGAAAATGGCCGAGTATAGAGCCTTGGGGGACACCGTAATCCAAGGGGATGTTGGAAGAGGTGCGGCCGTCCCAGGATACAGCATAGGAAAGATTGGAGAGGTAAGAGGAGAGCCAGGTGAGGAGAGAGCCTTTGAAGCCAAAGTAGGAAAGAGTCCTAAGGAGTAAAGGGTGATCGACGGTATCAAAAGCAGGAGACAGGTTAAGGAGGATGAGGATAGAGGACTGCTTAGCGTAGCGAGCAGTAAGGAGGGAATTGAGCACGTAAGTGAGAGCAGTCTCGGTGGAGTGTTTAGGGCGGAATCCAGGAAGGAGAGAGTGAGTGGTTACAAAAGCTGAGAGTTGACAGTAGGCTGGGCACTTAGAGAGGAAGAGGAGAAGCGAGATTGGATGAAAGTTAGAAGTAAGAAAAGGGTTAGCAGAAGGTTTCTTCAAGGCTGGGAATGATAGTGGCATGTTTGAATGCTAACGGAAAGGTGGTGAAGGAGAGGCAGGTGTTGAAGAAGGTAGTTAGGTAGGGAATGAGGAGGGGGTAGATTTTAGGAATAAGGGAGGTGGGAAGGGGATCGGAGGGGAAGCAGTAGTGAGTTTTGGACAGAAGAAGGGAGACACAGGATGGTGTGATAGGAGAGAAGTTGTACATGCAGGCAGAGGTCGGGGAGAAGGAGGTGGGAGGAGAGGCATAAGAGGGGGAGAGGAAAATATTTTGGCGTAGGGATAGAACTTTGGATGAGAAAGTTGGCAAAGTCAGATGGAGAGAGAGAGAGGAGTTGGCAGAGGGATCAGGAGTAGGAGGGGAGAGGAGGCGAGAGAGTGTGGAAAATTTGACAGGGTGAGAGGCTTGTGAGTGGAGAAGGTTAGAGTAGTAGGAGCGTTTGGCAGATTTGAGGCAAGAGTCATAGAGAGTGATATGAAAAATAGGAGGATTGGTTAGTCGGAGAAGGGGATTTGAGCCAACGTTGTTCGAGGCGACGCAGGAGTCGCCGCATTGACAGGTGAGGGGAAAGCCAGGGTTGGGAAGGTTTGCGAGAAGGGTGGAAGGAAGTAAGAGGCCAGAGTTGATTGAGACTGGTGGAGACAGAGGATGACAGTGAAGAGAGGGCGTCATTGGCCAAGAGAGAGAAGTCAGAGAGAGGGGGAAGGGAAGAAGAGCAGGAGTTGAAGAAGAGGAAAGGGTTGAAGTTGCAGAGGTCACGACGAGAGAAGGGGGGAGGGGAGGGAGAGAGGGTGGACATAGAGGAAGGGGGGGTAAGGGAGAAGAAGAGTAAGGCATGGTCAGAGAGATAGTTGGGAAGAGAAGAAACAGATGAGGATGAGTAGGTTGAGGTAAAGATGAGATCAAGAGTGGAGCCAGAGGAGTGGGTTGGAGGAGTAGCGAGGGGAGAGAGGAAGATTGAGAGGAGTTGGAGAGGACAGGAGACCCATAAAATCTGGGGGGGACCGGGGACACCTTGGGGACTTGGGCAGGGAGAGTAAGGAATTGCCTGCTCACAGATACTCCTTTGCATCTTTACCCCATCACTGTCATATGCAGTAGATTGTACAGGAGCTTACCCAAATGTATGAAAATACTTTGGTCTTAATAATATTCCCCCCCACGGTCCTTGTTTTTCACTTCCACCTCAGTTGGTGTGATGATCCGTTTCACTTCTTGTGTTTCTCCGGGTCTCCAAGCAATGGACCTTTAGAGAGATCTTTTATAATACTCTCACATGCGCTTTAAGTGCAGATGCTTTATGGAGTTTCGCCAACCCATCCTATCCTATTCCACTTGAACCCTCAATGATGGAACATGAGTGTGCCCCTTTACAGCAGTGTATGAGCTGCAATCATACCTCGGCACCAGGGTATTCACTGGATTTACATGGATAGCGGAGCAAGTGCTGTTGAGAATCTCAAGACTCTGCTTTATTTTTTTCTGGGTCACCCAGATGGCTTATCGTGGCCTCTATTAAAACTTGTCTAAAACTCATTATTCAGATTGTGGTGGGTACCAGAAATTCAGTTGCATCCCTATTCTAAAACAAGCGTTGCCAATGCCAACTGTTTGAGTTTTAATGTAGGCATGGAAAAGGCACTTGCCAGGCACCGCCATAGTGGTATTAGGTACCCTCTGAAGGTAGCAGCTGCAAAATGGTTCAAGTGCCTGGACATTTAATGGCAGTGCCTGGCAAATGCTCAATATGTATACACAAGCAAACACTTGCCATTGCTGGTTTTTAGCAGGACTTCAGTAAAGGAAATAGGAAATGCAAAGTGCTAATAGAGTGGCTGAAGGCATCCCTGGATAAGACATTTGGATTACACCAGTAGTATGTTCTCAGCTCCAATTAAGTTATTAACTACACAGGGCTTTGTAGTATATGATATGGCATTTATAACACACCTATACACAAGTGTTTCAAGGCGCAACGAGGCAAGGGAGGGGGAACAGAGGGAAGACAAACAATCCTACTAGGCCATTTGTCATTCAGATCGCGCAAGTGCATGGGAAGGGGAAGTAGGAAAGTGCAGAGGGTTATGGGGAGGGGACAGTGCAGTACATGGGATAATGAGATAAATAAACAAAGTAAAAGTAAGGCCAGCAGGTGGCAAATGCAAGGGTAAGTACAGACAACAGGTCTCAAGTGCTGGTAGTGGGACTATAGGGATACAGAAAACAGTCCCCAAGTGCGGGGTTGCCAGGAAGGCAGTGCAGGAGTGCGACTGGCAGCGGAGTGGGCCTGGGTCTGAGATCAGAGGGTGGCCAGGTAACCAGTGCAGTTTCAGTATCAGCCAGGAAGACAGCAGGGGAGAGGAGGAGAAAAAGCAGAAGCAAAGAGAAAGGTTTTGAGGTGCTTCCAGAACCGGAGAGGATTCTCCTCAAGTTTCAGGGAGCCAGGGAGGCTGTTCCAGAGGGAGGCCCCAGCCGAAGAAAGAGATCTACCACCAACTCATTGCTTGGAGGAGCGTCTCATCGTGAGGGAGTTGGAGGCGGGTGAGTGAAGAGCTTGAGAAGGAAGGTATTTAGGAAGAGAGAGTTGAAGGTAATGAGGCCCCAGACCCCACAAGGCCTTGTGGACAATGCAGAGGGTTTTGAACTTAATCCTCGCAGCCACTGGGAGCCAATGCAGAGATTTCATTCCTGGAGAGATGCGATCCCTGGGCTTTAGGCCAAGGACAAGTCTCGCAGTCCTGTTCTGGATGAGTTGTAGAGGGCGGAAAGTAGCAGGCAGATTTAGAAAGAGGCTGTTGCAACAGTCCAGCCTAGAGAGAACCAGAGCTCTGGAGACAGTGAGTTTATGGGAGAAGGAGAGAAATGGAAGAATACCTCTGAGGAGGTGCAGCTGGTAGTGAGACTTCTTAGAAGCATCAGAGATGTGAGGAGAGAAGGAGAGTGTGGAGTTAAAGATGACGCTGAGATTTTTGGCCTCACAGGTGGGAGCAGGAAGAGGGCCAAGAGAGGCCAGCCAGAGATTGAAAGGAAAGGAGGGTAGCGGGTGGGCCGATAAGGGGAATCTCAGTCTTACTGGCATTAAGGCAGAGATCATTGGCGGCACACCACTCCTGTTTGGCGGGCAGACAGTCAGAGATGAGAGAGGAGAAGAGGTGGCTGAGGGTAGCCTGAAAGTGAGCGGAGTGTCATCTGGATAGCACTGGAAGTTGGGGCAGAGCGTGGCAATGCAGTGGGCAATAAGTGCCAGGTATTGCTTGAACAGCCAGGGAGAGAGGTTAGACCCCTGGGGAACACCACATGTAGAGATGGAGATAGAGCTAGAGGAGAGGAAGGACTCAAGTTGAACCTGGGAGAGTCAATCAGAGAGGAAAGAAGTCCGCCATTGCAGGGCCTGATTGGTGATCCCTAGGTTATCACGGAGATGGTTGAGCAGGATGGCATGGTTGTCTGTGTCAAAGGCAGAAGAGAGATCAAGTAAGATGAGGACACAGGGGGTGTTGGAATGAAGGTTGGAGAGTAGGTCTTCACGGATGTTCAGGAGAGCAGTTTCCATGCTTCTGGCAGCTTAGCCGAGCAAGACGGGTCGGCAGAGGGTTTCTTAAGGAGAAGGTGCACAAGGGAGTGCTTCAGGGTTGAAGGGAAGAATCCAGTGGCGAAGGAGTGGTTGCAGAAGTCATCCAGTGTAGGAGCCAGGAAGTCAATGTGGTCCTTGATGGCTTTGGAGGAAAAGGGATGAACCTGTTTTGATGAGCTTTCATAGATCGGACTTGTCCATAAACCTCATCTGGGGAGAAGAGGGGAAAGGCAGAGAAGGAGGGAGAGAGGTGGCCGAAGAAGGGTCAGAGGAAGAGCAGGGAGTAGAGGGAGGAAGGGGAGAGGACAGGATGTCCTGGGTTTTAGAGATGAAATGAGAAGCCAGTGCCGTGCAAACATCCCTAAGACAATGGCTTTATCTAAACCCAGAGCACATCCTATGCCATTTCTGCCCTACACCACTCTCCCTGTGTTCTGGTCTTGTCTGGACCCCTCTCTCCCCTGCGCACACTGGTCACTCCCTGCTGCAAACCATCCCCATCTTTCATCTGCCCTCCGTTCTTGTTCCCATCTCTCCCCTCCCTTGCTCCTCTCTTTTTCTGTCCTCTGCACCCTTTCAACCCTTTTTCACTTTGCATTCCCCCTCTCTACTGCACCCCAGTCCCTCACTTCCCATTCCCCCATGGCCAGAACCCCACAACTCTCATCTGTACACTTACTCAGCACTTTCTCCTCAGTCTTCAGAGCACCCTCAAAATCCTTGGGCGCTTTTCTACAACTATTAGTCATGTTCCATTGTCGTACCTCATTTTGGTGTCTTCGCCAGGTCACTGTCGAGGCAAGGCCCAGCCAGTGATGTGCACACATGCTTGTATTTATTATTTACATTATAATGTAGTTTGCCGCTTGCCAGATGCTGCCCCCCTATCTCCATATACCGGCCTGCACCGCACTGTTCTGAAATCACATGTTTGCCTCACCTGGACTGTATGCAGTGTCAGTGTACATACACTCATCACTCTGGTGATGAAGTCCAGGTATGGACCCAGCAAGGGGTTGAGGGGGGCAAGTGGGTAATGGGGATTATAAGCCACTTGAACTTCCATAAGCTAGTGCACTGTTCTGTGCTAAGGGAACTGAAGGGAAGATGGCAACATGCTTCTTCTCACAGCAACATCATTAATACTGCATATACCATAGGGACCTCTGGGAGGCAAACACACAACACAAGGGAAAGCAAACTGCAACGGAGCATGCACATGAATGTGCACTGACATGCAGGTCCATGGGGGAAAGAGGCCCGCTAACAAGGCCATACAGTGCTGTCTCAGGTCACTGTCACCAGGTAAGTAGCACAACGTAAGTGACTGGCCTGCACTTATTTTTGGGGTGTTGAGCTGTGGGGTCAGGTCATTGTTGTATTTACACATTAGCCTGCAGTGCAGGACTAAGTAATTTCTCATTTCTGCATTCATGTAATACAGACTATTCTTTGTAGTCGACACGATTTCCAAACGGTCATCTCCCTATCGTGGCTTTTTAATTCCCACAAGGAGCAGGTGGCGTGGCGGTGGTGGTGCTCTGACCTCGCACTACACTTATGGTTCCTAAATCCGAATTTGAGCTCTGCAGAGCCTAAACAAGCCCCCACCCCCGAACACGGGCCAACCGCTCCCTGAGACGCACACCTCCCCTCAGCCACAGCCACCACAGTACCGTAGTTGGGTTCAACTGCTTCAAATGAATCCACAGACGTGTGAGCACATCCCTTTACTCCGGTTACAGGCTGAGGCAACTTGCATTTGACACCCACTTTTGTTGTCCTCACGAATGCCCTCATTATCGGGAAGACGACACTGCACAATGCACCCCATTATGAGCTTCAACAAAAACAAATAGCTTAATTTTCCAAACAATGGAGACCTTCCCAGAATAGCGCTCTGGTGTATAGAAACTGTATAAATAGGACGTTGGCACATTCCCCCTAATAAATCCTCCATATGCCGGCCTGCACTGCACCTGGGAGAGGAGGCCATTTGACTTGCCTTAAGTACGGTAGCAGAGGTCTCAGGAGGTCGAGTCGCAGTCCGAGTCTCACTCTGTCTCCCTCGATATTAACAAACGCTGTCTGTCAGTCACTCTCAGCTGGAGCAGTCGTTGCTGCCTGGCTTCTCCTTCGTTCTGGAAGATGAGGCTGGGCAGCAGTGCACTGCGCAGGGGAACGTGCATTTCCCCGGCCTGGGTACGTTCCAAATACACAGGCGCGGGGCACACATGAGCAAGCAACAGAAGTTCTTGTTTTAGCCCGCTGCTGCAGTCAGTCTGAAGTTAACTTGTACTTTTGCACGCATGACCAGGGATGTCATTTCACCAAAATGCCTGGGGTAGCGGAAGTGACATCACACAACCCTTGACCTCTGATGACATCACAGGAGGTGATATCATTTGACCCCACCCCGAAGTGATATCGCGGGAAGCGATGGAACTCAACCTTTCACCCCCTGACAAAACTTGAAGTGGCATCACATAGCATTGTTCCTAAGTACACTACGAAAAATATGCTTACGATATCACTATAATGTGATGTACATTTCATACAAGAATGGATCGACATATGTATCGTTAGGATCAGTGTGTATAGACCCATATTACCAAATTACTGTGAATGCAAGCAGACGTCCATGGCCAAATGATAATGATGTGTTATTATATAGCACTTACGCTTAAGCGCTTTATATAAAAAAAATATACACCCAATATCACCCAACCTGTGTTGGTACTCATTTATCGACCTCAGAAGGATGAAAGGCTGAGTTGAGGTGTTTAAGAACAGACTAAATCAGTGACTCACCCCCTGAAGTGTGCCTGAAACGAACCTTTAATGAGTCTACCAATTATTGTATAGAATTCCAGAAAGACGCATTATTTGGTTTCCCTATTCTTTCTTATTTAGGGTCAGTGCTGTTAGGCTTGTGGCACCCCTGTTCTTTTTTTCTTCTTTTTTTTTTAGAGGCCTGAACAAGAAAGCCAGTCACTCCAGAAGTAAAGAACCACATGGTGCTGGCCACAGCCCATGAGCTTGCATTACAACAACCAAAAAAAAGGCCACTTTTATTTTTTTCCCCCCATTTGTCTTTAGGGGTAGCAAGGGAGACCACAGGGGTAGCAGTTGCAACCTCTGGCAACCCCTAAATGACGTCCCTGCGCATGACATTGACATCTGCAGCCTGCAGTGCAGGCTGCAGACGTATTATACATGCAGAAGTGCCACAAATTCTGGGGGGGATAAATGACATTATATCCCCCCCCACTTAAAATTGTGGGGGGGGATTTGTCCCCCCTGTTCCCCCTATGTCCTAAGCCCATGGGAGAGGGGAAGGTTGAAATCACTGAGAACTGAGAGGGGTGGGAGAGGGCGAGATGAGAGAGAGTAGGTGATCCAGGTCCTCATAAAAGGAAGAGAAGGGTCCAGGAGGTCTGTAAATAATTAAAAGGAGATTGCATGAGGGTAGGTGAAGGATTTGAAAAGATATTCGAATGAAGAGAAAGTAGGGAGAGATAGGGTAGGGGTAGAGGAAAGAAATTTAGGGTGGTAGATGAGACCAATGCCGCCGCCGCGACCAGAGCAGCGGGAGACATGAGAGAAAGAGGAAGAGGGGGTGGTGAGAGAAGAAGAAACAGTGGAATTGATGAGGGGGGGTCCAAGTTTCCATGATGCATAGGAAATGGAGGTCGAGTGGGAAGAACATGTCAAGTGCTGCAGTGGTCATATTGCAGATGGATCTGGCATTCCAGAGTGCAATGTTAATGATGCTGGAGAGTTTGGCAGTAGGGGTGTAGATGATGTTAGGATGAGGAGGGAGAATGTGAGGGGGAAGGTGTGGGAGGGGGAGGGGGTACGTTGTGGGGGTGGGCATGAGGAAGAGAGGAAGGAGGGGGAGGTAGGAGGGGTGGGAGAGGAGGGTGAACGAGGAGGGGAGGGGCAGACAGGGCGCATGACAAGAGGGGGATTGAGTACGGGTAGGTAGCCTCAGCAGTAGAGCGTCCTCAGACAATGTAGTGTGCACAGCAGGTTCTGGAGAGGCTAACAGGCCAGAGATGGATGAGTCCCTAAAGAGGAAGGGTATGTAGCCTCAGCAGCAGGGATGGATGAGGCCAGGAAGGGGAGGGGTGGTAGCCTCCGCAGCAGAGCGTCCAGTGACAGTCCAGTAAGCACAGTGGGTTCAGGGAGGGATAACAAAGGATGAGGCTAGTAGGATGGGGTGGATGAGTCCCTGAGGAGGAGGAGAGAGTAGCCTCGGCAGCAGAGCATCCACAGACAGTCCAGTGAGCACAGTGGGTTCAGGGAGGGATAATGAAGGATGAGGCTAATAGAATGGGATGGCGGAGTCTCTGAAGAGGTGTGAGTAGCCTCGGCAGTGGAGCGTCCATAAACAGTTAGATGAGCACAGCCGGTTCTGGGCGGTAAGGATGAACTGTTCTGGTGGGCCCAGGTTGCTGCAGGCAGTCCAGTGGTGGTAGACCGATTGCAATGGAAGATGTGGAGTGGATGTGGACACTGCACCATCAGCCTCCGGTCTTGAGGTGTTGTCACAGAACTTAAGTGTAGTAAGTTACGGGGCAAGAAGGATGAGGCCCAAAAGAGGAGTAGTGAGGTTGTCATGAGCATCATTGCTGAGGGTTACTCCTGGGAAACCTGCATTAACCCACACATCGGCAGCCTGATCCCTGACAGTGGCCACCAATAAGCGTTTTATGTCTCCTACTGCTAGGGGTACCCTCGCAGTTTTCCAAAAGCGTATATCAATTTCCAATTCCCGTATATCAATATATCAATTTGCCTGTGCCCGCCGTAAGAGCCAGAAGAGCCTTTAAGTTGTTCTTGTCCATCTGTGCCCATGGCACATACTGCGGTCTCGCCGGGCCCTTGTGTACTACAGGCATTTGCATTTTCAGTTTGCTCCTGTTAAGACGGATTTCTGAACTCTGTCCTGGTGGCGCAGAAGTTCAGAAGGCCAACCTAATTACTTGGAACAGGGTAACCTCTGGACGAGCCAGACCAATCAAGGTAGCGATCGCGGCGGTCAAGACTAGGTCTCAAGAGGGGTCAGGGTGACTGAAAGCCCGCAATGAGCACACAAAGCAAGATCACTTACAAACTACTCCAAACAGTTGTTATATCAAAAATATATACACATTTATTTTAAGGCCTTTAAAACAATGACCGTAGCGAGAAAATCACAATATAACGATAGTAAACCAACACATACCATATCAACACAATATATATACAAATACGACAGTCGCAAGCGTTATATGCACGAAATGTGTAGTCCACCTGCAAGGGAAGGAAAACAGGCAGTGCGATACAATGCTTTAGACTCAGTTCGCCTTCAGAGGCACCTAACTAGATGGAAGTCCGAGCCCTGCGAAGAGTGGAGCCTTGTGCTCAAAAGTACCTGCACACGCTGGTGCCAACGGGCAAAAGGAGAGTCTCTTCTAAGGAAATCAGGCAGTTCAGTTCAGTGCACAAATGAAGGAGAACAAGTTCCGCGACTCAAGCGCAGCCTCCACAGTGGGCAGAAGCAGAGCGCGAGTACGGCAAAAGGGTGCTTTTTACACAGCGGTTCAGAAGAGCAGGGAACGCCTCGTCGTCGTGTTGAGTAAAAAGACGTCCCAATCGAAGAAACCTGCACAGTTTTGTCACCACAGCAGGGCAACGGAGCGGCCGTGTGTATCTGAGCCAAATGTACACTACTCACTTCAGACTTGGGAACGCCAAGTGTACGAAGCGTGTGAGAGTGACAAGGACTCGAAATACTACACAACCTGGCGGCGGTTACAGAGCAAGACTCCTGTGTAAGCTGGTCAGTCAACTGGATGGCTCAGAGACGCTTCCGAAGGCTTACTGGCAGGAGATGGTGAAGATGCCGAGAATAGCTGTTCCCGCTATTCCAAAGGGTCGAAGTACCAGTACAGGCCTTCTGGTTCGATCAAAGGTGAAAAGGGTTTCACAAGGCGACAGCAGTGCAGAGGAGGAGTCCTTCAGCGGGTCACCAGCGATTCCTCGGTCCAGTCTCTTGGTTGCAGGATACTTGGCTCCTGTATTCCTTCGTTCGTGAGAACTCAGGAGATCGACCTGGTAGTGGTGTTTCCAGCCCCCTCTTATCCACGGTTCCCTTCGCGCCAAAACGGAGGGGAGCCAATGGGAGATCCGCTCATCAACACACACACCATTCGTGGACCAATCACGGACCACGGTGGTCCCAGGCATTCACACCACCCTAGACTCTCTGGCACCCAGGATGTGTATTGGGACCAGACATCCCAGCCCACACCCTGGAGGCACACACAAGACATGTAGAAGCCCGCGAAAGCATCCGTGTTTCGCGGGAAAGTACATGCCCAAATAAGGAAGGCCCCGGGTCGGCTCGACCTGGGGAAGGTGAAGGGAGCAAGACGGTCAGCGGACAGGACAAAGGAGCCTCGTGGTCTGGCCATTTTGGGAGCCAGGCCACTATTTTGGGTTAAGCGCAGAAAACGCGCTTAGAACGCCAAAAGGAGCTCAAAATACAAAGAAACGATCGCTGCCACCATTCCCGTCCCTGAATCACTTGCACCGATCAAATACAATCCTAAACGAGTATCTAGGGCCTGTAGAAGGCTAGAGACCCAAGAGAGCTGTAACTTAGCTTACAGTGCCCTCTTGTGTCATGTTGCACGAATCATGCCGCAACATGATAAAAGAAACTACGGGAAACAGCGTTCGCCGGTACTGACTGTCTTAAGGGCATGTCAGTTTCCCCATAAGAAAAGGAGCGAAAGCCCAGAGGAGTGCAGCAGAAGGCTGCACTTCTCTGGCAAAGTCAAGAACAAGGTGAAAAACAACAGCAAAAAGTTTAGGGGTTGCCACATGGAAGGAAAATTACCTATAATTACGAAATCTTTCCTAACAGCTCCTCCCGCCCTTCGTTGCACTTCCCTTTTTTCTTGCTACTGCCATCCGGCCAAACCTCTTTCAACCTGCCATCCCATAAGCTCTCTATTCTAGGGGTGCGTTGAGGCGCTTGTTCTGCCTCCCCCTCCTCATCGTCCTCAACATCATTGAACCTGCTCCACTCATCTTCATCTCCCCTACGGGAACCACCATTCTCGTACCCTAAACTGTCCATGTCACCGTCACGCTCAACGCGTACTGTACTTATGGTTACGTTGTCTATTCTGGATTAAAATATCACCTGACTTCCTCATTTGTCCCCTGCTGCCCTTGGCTATGTCACATGCCGCCCGCAGTCTGGCTAGTTCTGTGCGTGTCGATGCCAGTGCTATTTCTAGGTCTCTTAGATTAACATCTGCATGCGCTGTGCTGTGACATCTGGAAGGGAGACATAGGGAGGCGGTGGGTCTGTCGCCGGGGTTGATGCATTGGAATCTGTTGACACATACATTGTGTTTGTGTACCCCACTGCAGGACGGGCTGCTAAAGGATATATTCCCTTATGTCCCATCGATGCCTTCCCATCTTTGCTGAGGCTTCCGCCTTTGCTATTGTTGCGCTCCCCTCGATCCCCCTCGCGCTCCTCTGTATTCTCAAACATCTTCCAGAGTTTCAAGATCTCCCTTCTGTTTTGTAATTGTTTCCCTTTGTACTTTGCTGTCAGAAAGATGGACATGTGTTCCAGCATACGTCCGTCATAGAAGCCTTGCTATGGTCAGGAGTGGGGCATCAGCCCTACCCTATTTTTACAGTCACCCACTGGTTGTGATATTTGTTGATCCTGTCGCAGTACAACGGCTGGACCTCCTTGCGTACACAATAAAATACACAAAACAAACTAAAATAACAAGCTAAAATAAAAATCACTACTATGCCCGAGCCCTCTAATTATACAGGGCTCTTATGGATTTCCTCTTTTCTTCTTTGTTTGTGGCGCCGCCTTCCCCTCTCACTCGGTGAGGCTCCTGATCTTCTTGCTTTCCTTTCCTTATTATTCTCCTTAAAAAACTGATGAAAACAATAAACAAAAGAAGCCACTTGCATGCCACTCTCATTTTTAATCTCTTCGTGTTCACACTGTTTACACTTCCCCATACATCTGTCCCCAACTTGTTATCCCTCGCAAGGCTATACTGAAGTGTGCGCGTTCACCCGAACTCCTCCGTTCACAGGGTTCAGCAACACCGGCCTGCACTTCTCCTTGAGGCTGCATCCACTCCAAAGAGCAGACCAGATTCTGCAAAGACTGCTCCTGTACGGCCACTGGGAAGTACGCGTTTTTGGGACTGGTCACTGTAGGTGGGTGCAGACCTTCCAGAGAGGCTTCCTGGACACCTGCAGGTACGGGGGTGCTCGGATCACGCTGGGGTCACCAATTGAAGGCACACCTCTGCACACTCACGGCAGAAAAAATACAGCCCACTAGGAAAAAAAGGCCAAGAGATTTCTTGCAAGGATAACAAGTTTTAATCGCACAAAAATAAGGGTGCAAGCAAATAAATGTGCTGTTCGAGAACGTTCTGCTGAAAATTAGTATACGCAGAAGCTTATAAGGCAACACATCATCCTTTTACAGTAGAAACCTGCGTTAGTGAGACCCTATACATGGGCCTGTTCCATAGGGGATGCCAGGCTGTGATTGTTCCCAGCCTCGTCTGTCTTCCATCACGTGGGGTCAGCTGGGCTCATCTCTCCTGGGACCGAAGGTCATGCTCTTTGCAAGTTGCTATCACAGAGTTACTATTGCAAGATAATGCTATTCTATCATTATGGCATGTACCTGGCTGGTAAATTCGGGGACTTGAACAGGGGGAGGAACACGATCATGCTGACCCACACATTCTTTGCTCGGCTCATATCAGACTCTCCACACCCAAGGCTTCCACCCTTGCTTTGGACTATAATGTAGTCCTCCCTGTACCTCGTACTACAAAGTGTGTCTTTATGGGATATGCTGAAATGGTTGTGTTCATTCTGAAATTTTGCGACCACCTGTTTTATGGTTGGTTGGGCTGAGGTCACCTACTATCGTGGAATTCAGAGGTCTTGGACTGGGTCAGTTGTGGGTGCCATTACTCCTGGTGGGCTGGGTGGGGTTTGGAGGCCTGCTGGTGACTTGGCTGTGATGAATGTGCGAGATGAGGAGCCTGGTGCTGTGTCATGGCTTTGCAGGGCGCATTTCTTTTTGGGATAACAAGTAATTGCAACTGTAAAGGAACAAAGGGGAACTTACATGGGAATTAGCAACACGGGTCCTTCTACCATCAGCGCGTGGGCCTATTCAGGTTTTTCCATCGAGCCTGTTTTCCGCGCAGCCATGCAGGACTAAGTGTGTCTACCATAATTACAAAATGGCGTCACTTTATATGCACGCACAAAGTCTATGTCTATAATTCGTGCAATATTGTGTTTGTGCAGGGTTTCTTAGCACATCCCTCTCCCCCTGGTAAAAACGCACGTCTATCTATGGGACTCGCCTCATTCTAAAGCTCTGGCAGGCGGTGGGAGGGGTCATTTCCTTCCCAAAACTCCCTTGTCTTGGCTATTGAGAGGTTTTCAATTAAACACAGTGCTCATAGATACAGCCATACAGACAAGGGGTGTATTAGCCACTTTTACTCCCTAAAATAGGCAAATACTCCCCAAAAATTATAATAGTAAAAATACTTGTAACAACAAATAGTAAACAGACACGTAGGACCTTGTGCCCTTGCATTCACTCCTAGAGCTCCATGAATATGTTTGTACTAGTAGTGCACATAGTACCAAAGGAAGAAACTTCTATTATTAATGCTAGATTGGAAGAAGTAAAACTTTACATTTTAAATGTGATGAATAACTAGGTGCAAAGAAATAATTGTTACAAAAACATTCCCATATTCCAGTTAAAACATATTTCGAGGGGATTGGGTCCTCCGACGTATTCCATAATTATGACAGTAATCACCATAGCTGTGCTGCTTCGGAAAATTTTCGGCGTTGATGCGCCGTCTTCGAGGACCTCGTCTGACGGCCGACGTCATCCGATGTGATAAGTAGGACGCACGACGCCCGTAGCCTCAGTTCGTTTTTTCCACTAACGTGTTCGCTTCGTGAATCTCGGTACGCCTCGACTCTTTGGAGTTTCTGTTGTTCATCTCGGTTCTTTGAACCTGTTCGTTTGTGAAGTTATTCTTCGTGCAGATGTCTACCTCTTCTTCCACACCGCGTCCGGGCTTTAAGAAGTGCGGGTACTGTGGGTCCAAGATGTCGGTCACGGACTCGCACAACGCCTGCCTCTGGTGCCTCGGGGAGGCCCATGACATGGATGACTGTGTCGACTGCCAGTCGCTCACGTCGAAAGCATTGCGGGAGCGCAAGAAGAAGTTATCGGTAGGTAAGGTGTCCAAGCCCCGGAAGTCGAGGTCTGCGGGGCTTTCGACGGATGACTCGAGGGGCGACTCTCCACGTCGTCGTCGGAAGTCCAGTGGGTCTCGGTCCCGGAGTCGGTCTCGCCACTCCTCTGCCTCTTCGAGGCACTCCCCGAAGCGCCGTCATCGGTCGCCTTCCCCGGCCTCATCCGAGGACTCCGCCCGTCGACGGGTCGCTTACCCCACCAAGCATGCGACACCGGAGTAATGGGCTTCCTTCGGGAACAAAATGTTGGCGATTCCCGAATCGCAGGGCACTGGTCCGTCCGCACCTCCGAGTGGGGTCGGACGTGATGAGCCCAGAGACGCCGCTCACACGCCTTCGGGCTCAGTTGGTCATCACGATTCGCGGGAAAGGCCCCGCTCGGACAAGGGGAATCGTTCTCGGCATGCCCGGTCCAGGTCCCGGTCCTCGACGTGCTCGAGACCGCGTGAACTTGTGAAGTCTTCGAGGAAGACGCCTCTGGTGCCGGGGTCGTCGACGGACTCTCTCGAGGCTCCGCCTCCGAGGAAGTCGTCGGCGCTCAGGATGTCAAGGGACACGCTCGGGGCTCCTCCCTCGAGGCCTGTTTCGACGCCGATTCACTCGACGTCGGCGCCGATTCACTCGACGTCTTTTGGGGCTGTGTCGACTGGGGTACCCCGTGGCTCGGGGGAACCACCGAGGAAGGCTCTGGCCAAGGTCAAGCATGGCTTTGGTTCCAGTTCTGTGCCTTCTTACCGCCATCTGGAATTCATTTCAGAGGTGGATGAGGGCTCTGATGATGGCATGGTGCCTGACACGGTGCCTGACGAGATTCTCTTGGGCCGTAGCCAGTTTGAGGACCTGAGGCAGTCCCTGCTTGATGCTAGTGGACTGGTCACCTCTCCGGAGGTGGAGTTTTGTAGGCCTGAAACTGGCACTCATGCCGATTCTTCGTACCGGGGACTTTTGTGTCGGGTCACCGAGTACTTAGGTTGGTCTGCTCCCCGAGGGGAGTTTGTTCAGGATGACCTTATGGATATCCTTGACATTGGTCCACCAACTGACCCGGTACTGCCATTCCATATGGCTCTGCAAAGAAGGGTGGCAGCGGCGTGGACTGCTCCGGAGAGTCTCCCGGCAGTGAGCAAGTCTTTGCCGCGAAAATACCACCCAGCCAGTAGTGACCCCTGCTACTTGCCGAAGCATCCTACTCCTGAGAGTTTGGTGGTGCAGGCGGCTACAGCCCCCGCAAAGCAGGGGTCGTACCCTACCATCCCTCCTAATAGGGACGACAAGCATTTTGACGGCTGGGCGAAGAAAGTGTTTTCTGCAGGGGGTATGGCGCTTCAGGCGGCCAACTCAATTTGTGCCTTGTCTCGTTTCACGCACACTCTGTGGAACTGTTTCCTTGGTGGCTGAACATATTCCCGAAGGGGATGAACGGGATGGTTTCCTTGCCATGGTTCGGGATGGCAAGGATGCTATGCGTGAGGCCGTTCAGTCGGGTTTGGACATGGCAGATTGCGTCAGCCGGTCCATGGCGGCGAGCACCGTGATATGCAGGTTTGCGTGGTTGCGAAAGTCGGGGTTTGCTCCTGATGTGCTGACCCGGCTCCTCAACATGCCCTTTGACGGGGAACATCTTTTTGGCAGCAAGGCTGACGAGAGCCTTGAGAGGTTGCAGACCTCCAAAGCTGCAGTTCGACAACCTCTGCCTTTTCGTCCTAGTGGACAGGAATGGAGGGGAGGTTCCTTTCGTTATTACTCCTCCTTTGGTAAAGCGAGAGGGGCTGCCAGTCAAAGGGGCCACCGTAGGAGTGCCAGAGGTGGAAAACAAGGTACTCGAGGTGCCAAGGCCGCTCGGGCTGTTGCCTCTTTGCCCTCAGGCACCGCCGCAGCCGCTTCAGCTCAGTCATGAGGCCATGTCCCATGGTTCGCTGTTTGGGGGAAGGCTGGCGCAGCATCTTGCAGAGTGGCGCGCCATTACTTGAGATGTGTGGGTTCTGGAGATCATAACCCACGGCTACTGTCTTCCTTTCCGGCAGACGCCTCAAGACAATCCACTGGGGAATCCCGCTTTGAAGAGCCCGGATCCGCTCCTTGCGCAGGAAATTCAATCCCTGCTGGAGAAAGGCACCATAGAACTGGTGCCTGTAGCGGAGAGGAACAAGGGATGGTATTCCTCTTATTTTTTGATTTCCAAGAAAGACTGGTGATTGAGACCCATCATGGACTGGCACGGTTTGAACAAACTCCTCAGGAAGGACAAGTTCAAGATGGTTACTCTTTCTCAAGTCCTCCAGGCCCTTCAACTTCAGGACTGGTTGGTGTCTCTCGACCTCAAGGACGCTTAGTTTCATGTGCCGATCCATCCAAAGCACAAGAAGTACCTGAGGTTTGCGGTTGGCGACTCGCACTTTCAGTTTCGGGTCCTGCCGTTCGGCTTGACCTCCGCCCCGAGGGTCTTCACCAAGCTCATGGTAGTGGTGGCAGCGCACCTCAGGAAAGGGGGGATTCACGTCTACCCCTACCTGGACGATTGGTTGGTCAGGGCGCGCTCTCCCGAGCAAGTCCTGGATCATCTGTCAGTCACCTGCTACTCCCTCCACAAGCTGGGCTTCTCCCTCAATTTAAAGAAGTCCCATTTGACACCAACTCAGAGGCTCCAGTACATCAGAACAGTGCTCGACATGTCCCTGGGGCAGTGTTTTCCTCCCCAGCTGAGGGCTCATCACATTCAGCAGATGGTGCACAAGTTTCAACTTGCCCAGACTCTCCCAGCGTTCCATTTCTTGAGACTGCTCGGCTTCATGGCATCCTGCATTCTTCTGGTGCCAGAGGCCAGGTTGCGGATGAGATCTTTGCAATGGGCACTCAAGCTCCAGTGGTCTCAGTCCTCCGGCAGGATGTCAGACCCTGTTCGGGTGCCGTCTTCGTTCGCCCAGGAACTTCTGTGGTGGGCCGACTAAGGCAATCTGATGGGGGGGCGGGCTCCATTTTGGCTGCCCTGGCCGGAGGTGACGATCGTGACAGACGCATCCCTCATGGGATGGGAAGCTCATGCCAACGAGTTGACAGAGGTCGTTGCTCTCCGTCGGAGTCCAGACTCCATATCAATCTGTTGGAGCTGAGGGCCGTCTGGCTAGCCCTGAAGGCTTTTCTGCCGACTGTGCGAGGAAAGAATGTCCTGATCCTGACGGACAACACAGTGCACATGCACTACCTCAACAAAAAGGGGGGGGGGGGTAGAGTTACTTCCTCTGGGCAGGGAGGCGATGCAGCTCTGGTTCTGGGCAATCCAGCAGGAAGTTTCGATCTCAGCAGTTCATTTGGCAGGAGACGAAAATGAGACGGGGGACGCTCTGAGCAGGCAGAGCGCATTCTCTCACGAATGGGAGTTGGCTCAGGAGATTCTCCTGGAGATATTCACCCTTTGGGGGACCCCTCAAGTGGATTTCTTCGCCTCCAGTGTCAACCGGAATTTCCTCAAAACTGAGCCTTAGGAGACGCATGCGTGGTGGAGTGGTCCTTCGCACTGCTGTACGCTTTTCCTCCAGTCCCCGTCATCCAGTAAGTACATGCAGAGGTTCGGTTCCTGGATGATCCTCATTGCTCCGGCGTGGGGCCGGAGGACGTGGTACCCGGACCTTCTCGACTTGTCCATCTGCCCTCCACGTCGTCTTCCCTACCGAGACGATCTGCTCTCACGTGAGGGGAGTCAGGTTCTCCATCCAGAGGTCAGGTCCCTCAACCTTCAGCTTGGTTTCGGAAAGGTTGAGCTATAAGGATTGGGACCTCCCTGAAGACATGATGGAGGTGTTGCTTTCGGCCAGAAGGCCCGCAACAAAGTCCCTGTACCGCTGCCGTTGGAGGAAGTTCTGCGACTGGTGCAGGGTTAAGAATGTGGATCCTTTTGCATGTGAAATTCCCATGGTTCTGTCTTTTTTTGCTTTCTTTGGCCCACAGGGGCCTTCAAGTGGGTACCATTAAAGGTTACCTGGCGGCGCTGTCTATATTTAAGCGCTCGTCTGAAGAGGGTTTCTATTTTAAAATTCCTTTAATTTCTCAGTTTCTGAAAGGGCTCACTAATGAGTTCCCTCCGTCACCTTTCCAGGTGCCCGGTTGGGATTTGAACCTTGTAATCAAGTTTCTGATGGGTGCTACGTTTGAGCCTTTGCATGCATGCCCTTTGAGACTGTTAACTCTGAAAACAGTATTTTTAGTTGCGGTCACTTCCGCTCGCAGAGTGAGTGAGTGTTAACGAGAATTCTCTGCTCTCTCTAAGAGTGGGCCCAGCCTTTGGACTTTGGCTCACCAGTGACTTTTTGCTCTCTGCCTTGCTAACAGTGTTCTGGAATCGTAGAGTGGTGTACCTCTTCATATTCTGTCTTTTTCCCTCCCCTTTTCACAAACTTATTAGAGTGCAATCTAGTTAAGCGCTCACCTCTGTATGAAAATAAGTGGTGTTTTACTGTGATTTTCTAATAGGGAAAAAGGGGTGTATATATCATAATAGTAACTGTGTTTAGAATATTTTACAATAAGAGTGCTGGAGTGTTTCAACTGTGTGTTTTTAAATAAATAATGATATACTTTGATACCAAAGCTCTGGTCAGTGTTTGCTTGTATTATTGTATCTGAGTGCCTATTGAGTATACTTTGCATACTGCCTAACTCTTCTTGAGGGAAGTCTGACTGCTCAGCCACAGCTACCAGGTAAATCTGGGTGGTACAGACTGCTACCAAGTGGGTTTACTGCCAACACCTGTAGTCTTAAATCTTTTGCAGTGGTCCCTAAGGGAACTGCACAGGTTTCTGCCTAACAGTGAGTTACTGGTGCTTTCAGTTAAGCCACCCTTCACTGTGTTTCATAAGGACAGGGTTGTCCTTAGAGTTCGTCCTTCTTTTCTTCCGAAGGTGGTGTCGGAATTTCATTTAGGCCAGAAGGTTGTTCTTCCGGCATTTTATCCTCCTCCACATCCTGGTAAGGAAGAGGAGAGGCTCCATAGGCTTGATCCTAGGAGAGCGTTAAGCTTTTATATTTCACGCATGTCCTGGGTCAGAGTGGACGGTCAGCTCTTTATTGGTTACGCTGGAAAGCGTTTGGGACAGGCTGTGACGAAACAGACTTTGTCTCGCTGGATTATTTTGGCTATCTCTAAGTGTTACTGCTTGGCGGGTAAGGACCCACCGGTCGGCTTACAGGCCCATTCTACCAGGGGTATGGCTGCCTTTACTGCCCTGCAGAGGGGTGTTCCTATTCGCAACATCTGTGATGCAGCCACCTGGGCTTCGGTACATACTTTTGTACGTCACTATTCCCTCGATTCTATCCGGGGGCAGGATCTGGCCTTTGGCAAGGCGGTCCTTTACTCCGCAATTTGATTGGGCATTCTAAATTTCTGTTTTCTAAATTCTTTTCCCACCTCCTTGCATTGGTACTGCTTTGGGAGTCTGTCATAGATATGGAATACGTCGGAGGACCCAATCCCCTCGAAGAACAAGTTACTCTTACCTGGTAACGTTCTTTCGATGGGATGGTCCGACGACGTATTCCATATCGCTCCCTCCCTACCTTCCCCGCTACAGAATTTCTTATGCGATTGCAGCTTACGTTTCCGCAAGGCTTTGTGTGTCAGACTGGCAGAAGACTGGTTGCACACGTTCTGGGAAAAAACTACAACTGAGGCTACGGGCGTCGTGCGTCCTACTTATCACATCGGATGACGTCGGCCGTCGGAGGAGGTCCTCGAGGACGGCGCATCAATGTCATCGACGCAGGACGCAGACGCCGAAAATTTTCCGAAGCAGCACAGCTGTGGTGATTACTGTCATAGATATGGAATACGTAATCGGACCATCCCAGCGAAAGAACGTTACCAGGTAGGAGTGTGACATGTTCTTCTGCTCGCCTATTGCGAATTGGACTTACATTTTTACTCAATAAAAAAATCATTTTACTAACATCTTTAAAAAATAGGGAGTAAAATACCCCCAAAATGTACTCTGGGTCACGGGATGCAATGTGCTAGTGTCCGAGATAACCTTGAAACAATGCACCTCTGTCTAAGATCCCTAAGTGAAGAACACAACGTAGAACAGTGTAATGTGGTTATGTCTGTGAGCACCTGGAGCAGAACTGGACTGATTCAGTGCTACTCGTCCAGGTTTGAGGACACCCGGAAGCAGAATACAATGTACAATGCTCTTCTGTCCGAGTACACCCAAATGTAGGACACTACACAGAACAGTGCAATGCGCCCATCTTTGAGACCGCTTCGATAGACAACATAATTTAGACCAGAGCAATGCACATATGTCTGTGAAGAGCTAGAAGCAGAAAGCACAACAGAACAGTGTAATGTGATTTAATGCACCTAGCTATAGAGGGTGATATAGAACAGTGCAATGCACATATGTATGAGAAGTCCTAGAAGCAGAGTACAACACTGATCAGAGCAATGTGGTCACCTGTACGCAGAACACGATATAGAACAGAGCAATGTGCCAATATCTCAGAACACCTAGAGGCAGAGTCTAACATGCGATTCAATAGTAAGTGATGATTTTCTGTGTACCATGGTTGTCTCTGGGGTGTGTAGATGCAAAGGAAAATGTCTGGGAATAGTACCATAAAGTATACTGCCAATCTGCTATTGTTTTGGACATATAGTTTTAAACATGGTGTAAAAAAGGGTGTGCTACGGGATGGGAAAATACAGCATTGTCTCTTATCATGGTGTAGCACATATTGGTATGTGGACAACAGGAAAACCGGAGCACGCTTCGCTTGTGGCTGCTGGATTTGATGGGAATGGTGTTCATATGATCCCAAGAAACACTGATGCAGTCTGGTAGGCCAGGTGCATGAAGGGGAGGGGGGCTGGCTTCAGGGGACGGAAAGTGGGTAGGGCTGGGTCTGCAAGGGTTTCGGGGGAAGCGGTTGGAAAGAGCCCTGATGAGACCAACACTTGCTATGCTCTGAAGGGTTCAGAGTGCTCCTACTCGGAGGCCTGGGGTAACCCCCAGCCTATATTTGGGATAGGAAGAGAAGATCTGGTCTGATTCTGGAAGTTACCCGCTGTAGCCAAGACTCAGAACAAAGAGGAGAGCTTGGAAGACATCAGCAAAAGCATTCAGCATTGCCAAAGCCCATTCCCAGGGTATCCTCTGCTTCATGTCCAGTGACAGGTAGAGCCATTTGCCAGTGCCTTCCTCTCAATGACATTCAGGCCTAACCCAGTCCATGTCATTCAGCACAATCTTGCATTTGGGGGACCTTTGAAGTGCCTTTGGATCGTCCTGGGCATTTACCTTTCTATAAGCAGGCATCTCTGCTGACATTGTCCCTAGTTAGGGCTGGGGACTATGTAGGTCTGCATCTTGTGTCCCAGGAATCTTGTCATACGCAGCAGCTTAAGATGGGCCTGTCTGGAGCAAGGTTTCCACTGTTGGTTCCATGTATTTTGGCCATGCCATTTTTTTTTTTTACTGCATATCATTACCACATTTCACCCATGACAATGTGTGGGGAGGAAGGAGGGCATGTCCCGCATTCCCTTGTTAACTTCTCAAGCAACCACTGCCTCTGTTATCACACTGTCCTCTTTCTAAAACCACACACACACTTTGGAGACTCATGGGAATATTTATCTGGTCCACTCCAACCGGCCCTCTTCACTTAACAAATATCATACATAAACTATGCTTGGAGGGTCCCTTGCTCTTGCATCCACACACCCATTGGCCCACTCTTGTGTATTGCTAACTTCAACAGTTCAACATATAACTTCTGACCACAACTTACAAAATATACATCTTTATTTGTTCAATATAAAATGATACAAGATCACATGATCCATATTTTCAAAATCTTTGTTTTTACAACCAAAGTTTTTTTCCTTTTTTATTCTAAAATTATTTCATACAATCACACTGTCTACCCTACAACAATTTCTTCTTACTTGATATTAGAAATAATATTCCTCAGATCTACTTTTCTGTTCAACCTCTAGATCAGTACAGACACAGAGTAGTCCTTACTTTCTAATGCATATCGTGACACTTACTCATTACTCCAGTGTTTCAACACTCATCTCTACCCGACATGTTTCATTCCGCATTCAAAGTTTCTATACAATTCGTCCAGGAAATTCATCAGGGACGTACAGCTGTTCATAACACTCTTATTTCATTAGACTGTTCCTTTTGGTCTAATTGAGGAAGGTAAGTGATCTTCTGCATCACACCCCTCTCTAGCCGCTGAGCCAGTGTGGATATTGGTCTGGAAAAGCAAGTGAAAGAACCACTTGGTTTACATTTTAACCTGCTTATTGTATTTGAATTACAGCATTCTGCTGTGTTTAATTCACAGGGAAGGGGAGATTAATACCTTCTTCCATTTCCTTGTCTTACATTTCCCTCTGTTTGGACCGGTGTATACGTGAAAATAAATAACAGAGGTTTAAAAATCATCTGTTCGCAAGGGACAGATTAGTTTTCTACCACCCCTTTTTTTTGCCTAGCACCTGGGCTACTCTCTTCTTTGTAGTTTTCTTCTTCACATAAACCAGAGATCTAAGTCATGCATTGCCCCAGTGCACCCTTATCTTCTAGATTCTGTGCCTTCAATTGATTAGTTCTATATTTGTTTTTCTTACCTTTAAACCAAGGCTGATCACTTTTCTTGAGGGTATTTTTCACAACAATGCCGTCCTGTCTTTGACACATGTCGTGTGTAGTGCCTTTGATTATTTGACAGGCCACTGTTTCTGCTCAAGACTATATGGTCAAGGATAATAGAGAGGAAAAATAGTTGACCAATTTCTCCTCTCACTTTACTCACACCGTATGGGTATGCGCGATGTGGCTCTTACATTTGAAGCTTCCCTTTCTTTACCTTAGTGTCCTGGGGCGTTAACATTCTACACGCATTGCGCCGCCATCCTATCTCTGGATAGGCTTGTGTATTTGTTATCACTCTTCAGCGATCTTCCTGCTGACTGTCAAGTCGTGCCGTTCTAAAGGGGGATACAAAATTCACGGGGGAAGTCTTATCAGTCCCCTATGTTCTATTTGACACAATCGGTCTCTTCCACCCACCGGAGGTATGACGTTGAGCAGCAAGTGTCCCGTGTCCTTACTTGATTTTGTGATTTTGTGAGGTCATCTTCTCGCTGGCCAGATATTGTAGATCGAAACCTCACCCAGCCTTCTCCAGTCACTACACGGTGCTCCTTGCTACATCCTCTTGGGGTGTCTTCCTCATTCACACTGCTTTGCGTCTCCGCTTCTTTTGGCTTCCTTTTTAACCACCTTCTCTTCCATATTCCACATTGAGTCACCCTGTTTTTGGGCACGTATTGTGTGGGTCCTTTCTTCTAATCCAATGTTCGTGCATTTGGTAGTCTGACGTTGGTTCTGAACACACATATTGTGACTCCGTGCCTGAATGCTTTAGCTTCTGTTGAACATTCCAGGTAGGTATACCTCTCCATTCTGCCTAGTATAGCTCTTATCTGCTTCGGGCGGGATTATTTTTTAACAGCGATTTTTTCTTTGTCTAAAGTTGCTTGTACTGGGAGTTTATGTATTGACACAAAATGCCTTCATGTTGCTTCGTGCCTAAAAGGGTTTGATGGGCACTGCATAGGACAAATGGCCTGATGTCTTTGCAACCTACATAATGGTCTTATTCTATGTCCTACCTAATTTAGTTGGCCGTTTTCAGGGCATGTAAGTGGTCATTATTTCTGCACTCCTACCTTACTCTGGTCTCTCGTTCAGTCCTTGCTCCATACTTTTTGGTTAGAAATATCAATTCCTTCTCCTTCTTTAGACGTTTCTTTTTATCCAAATGCGCGTCATTGCTTGGTTTGACCTAGTACACCACTGACCAAGTAAGTTCTTCTGCCTTGTGTATATGTTCCACGAAATGTCCTACCAGTGTGGCCACGTGTCCTGTTTTTGATGCAGCTTTTGCGTTCCGTGATGCGTGTTTTCACTTTTTTTCCCGTTTTGCCGATATATATCTTTTTATAAAACCTCTTTCTCTTTCAATGTATATCTTTATTGCCATCGATCTCTCTCCTCCATCCACAATTTCCCTAATATCCACCTGTTACTATATCCCTACTCCTCCTGTTTCTCTACCGGTCTCCACTCCTCTGCACGCACTGGGAGGTTCTGAGAGCTGCTGTCCTGAAGAAGAATTCAAAGAAATCTGGCCAGCAAAGCTACAGAGTGTATGTTAAATTTAAATGTTTGTATATTTTGAATCTGACTCCTAAAACACAATCATCAATCCTACAATAGTGAAATTCCAATAAAAATCCTTGTAGATTAAAGTCCCACTCAATTAACATTAGAACATACAATGAGTGATTATGTCTCCAAAAGATGAAAACCAAAGTGAATAATACCATAACAGTATGTACATCAATGGTAAAGTACAATGGCAGTGTATGACTGTAAATTAAACCAAAAGTAGATTACTTTCCTTAAGTCTTTTTCACTCACCTTTATAACATTTTCTAGGTACACAGAAACGAAAATAAGCACAGAAGAATAAAAGAAATTACAATAAAACCCTCTACCTAGAAGCATGTGTGACAAAGTCACCGGTATGTCTCCTCTGGGGTAGGACAAGGAGGCACTGTGAGTGAAAGGAATGCACCCAGCCTGTGATGCAACCCCGGGAGGTTGTACACAGAAGATAACACATAAATCTCCTTAGTTTCATTAGATATTCTTAAATTACAATTGGCCAAAGGAAAATGTGTTATGTAAAATGCAGCTGTGAATTTGTTTGGCTTGATAACATGCAGACTGGCAGATGATAGAAATTAGAGAAGTCTACCCTGGATGAAGTCTACAAGCATAGGCAGTCTGAAATTCATTTTTCATTACATACGGACCTGCTTGTGAGACCATGCCTGCACAAGAATCCAATGAGTGCCACAAGCTGGACTTGGGAACCCCAGCATGGAATGTAGACCGACGCTGAAGGCGAATCTCGTGATCACCAAGTATACACACATGGAGAATTCACCCATAACGCGATGTTCTGGCAAATGAACCACAAACTCTTTAAGTGGATTGTTAGCGTCTTCAATGGCAGTCAGCAAAGCAGCATACAGATAATCCACAAAATAGGACACAAAACCAACTATCAAACTTTATATGGCGCAGCAACGCCATTTTTCCGGGCTTACAGGGTTTTTATACAGTTTTGCATGCAGGTTCTTCTGTGGAGGGGGTTGGCCCAGGCTTAGTGCAGTGGTACTAGTATACAATGTTCGAATGGATTGTGTCCTCCAACGTATTCCTCATCTTACATGTATTCTATCCAGCTTTAGCTGCTTCGGAAATGTTTTCTCGGCAGAAGGCGCCGTGCGTCGATGTCGTCGAGTCGAAGTCCCTCGAAGGCCTCCGTCGAGGGTGACGTCATCGGGCATACAAGTAGCACGCGCAGCACCCGTTGGCCTCCGTACTGTCTTTCTGCAGTACGTGTTGCTTCGGAGACTCGGCACGCCTCTAGTAGTTCTGTGACACATTTATTGTGTAGCGATATGCGAGAATGTCCTCATCGTCGACCCGACTACCCCGCGTTCGGGGTTCAAAATGTGTAAATCCTGCGGTTCGAAAATATCCATTACGGATCTGCACTGAGAATGTCTGTGGTGCCTCAGTGAAGGCCACGACATGGAGGACTGTACGAAGTGTCAGGCAATGACAGGGAAGGCCTTGCGATAGAGGAAGGGAAAACTGCAGGTAGGTCGAAAACCTGACCGAAAAGCCTCTAGCATCGAGTTGAGGTCCCGTGAGGAGAAATTTCCTTGACGCGAAAGGCAAAAGCATCGGTCTAGATCCCAAAGTGGTTCTCACCACTCTTCGTCTTCGACGGAAAAGTTCAAAAAAAGACGCTGCCGGTCCCCTTCCACCTCTTCCTAGGACGAATCCCCCAAAAGAATGAAATGCCCCACAAAACATTCTTCCTCCGAAGAATGGGAAGCATTTAGAATTAAAATGATGGAGGTGTTTGAAAAGGCTAAGCCTCGGTCCGCGCCTTACTAGGAAGCCCGCTGGGAGCGTTACCGTTCCGACACTCGCGCGCCCTTGAGCCCGGGAGATCGAAGGAGAAAAGATCGGGAACCCTCCAGGACCCCGAGCGAAAAAGATCGGTCGAGTCGACCGTTCGAGGTCCCCGACACTGTCCGGAACCCGACACACCTCGAAGGGCGAGCCCCCGAAGAGCGCCTTGACGCCCTCGAAGCCAGCTCCGTAGATGACCACTATTTCGTCAGCACCATCGACGCCCTTGTCGACGTTAACCGCCCAGCCCTCAGCGCCAAATGTTTCAAAGGCTCCAATTCAGCCAGAAGCTGTCAAATTAGCAGCAAAAGAAAAAGCTGCAAAGGCTGCAAAAAGCCTTCAGTCTCTACTGCTACACCTCTCCCAGAAAAAATGTTTAAACCTCTTCCAAGGAAAGAATATTTCAAATCCTTAACTTCAATATTTGAAGAACAAGAGAGGTCTGAGGAGGAGGATGTTCCTTTTGGCCTGGAATATGTTACCCCAAATGTCCCAGAATGGCTGATTTCTGAGGAAAGCAGAATGAGAGATCTGGTGGAAACCTTGCATAATGCAAGTGGAATTGACACTTCACCTGAAACAGATTTTGGCAGGCCAGAACCGGGGGAACATGCCAGTCCCTCATACAGGCAGATAATGACAAAGGTGGTTGAATATTTAGGATGGGCTAGACGACCAACTCCGTTCATCCAGGATGATCTGACCGATATATTGGATCATGGTCCCACCGTAGATCCGATTTTACCCTTCCATGTAGCCTTACAAAATAGGGTGGCCAAAAAGTGGGAGACCCCGGACTCTATTCCTCCGGTGAATAAGTCCCTCACTTCAAAATATCGCACTTCCAGTAGCGACCCCGGCTATCTGTCCAAACACCCTACTCCTGAGAGTCTGGTGGTCCAGGCAGCCACAGCTTCAAATAAGGTGGCGTACCCTTCCATCCCTCTGGATAGGGACGACAAGCGTGTGGATAGTTGGGCGCGCAAGGTATTTTCAGCTAGGAGTATGGCGTTAAAATCGGCCAACTCCACATGTGCCTTGGCAACATTTTCGTACACTCTTTAGGAGTGCATTGCAATGGCGTCGGAGCACATCCCATAAAGGGAAGAAAGGGAAGGAGTCCTAGCCATTGTTATAGATGGAAAGGAGGCCATGCAGAAATCCCTTCAGTCTGGATTGGAAACTGCAGATAGTGTGAGCAGGTCCATGGCCACTAGCTCGGTAATGCGCAGATTTGTGTGGTTGCGAAAGTTGGGTTTCGCCCCAGACGTGCAAAACTGTTTTTTGAACATGCCCTTCGACAGTCTCACCTTTTTGGCAAGAAGGCCGACGAGATCCTTGAGAGGTTGCAGACCTCAAAAGCAGCTGCCAAATCTTTAGGAGCTGCTATTAGGCAACCTCAGCCTTTTCGTGCATCAGGACAAACTTGGAGGGGACGATTCTATAGTTATTACTCCTCATATGGAAAGGCGAGAGGAATGGCCAGTCAAAGAGGCCAGATAAAAGCCACTCATGGTGGACGAGGAAAAAGTGCAAAGCCAGCCCCAGCTACAGCCTCTTTACCATCAGCGGCCGCAGCAACCACTACAAAACCACTTTGAGGACTTGCAACACAAGACACCTGTGGGAGGCAGGCTGTCACAGCATCTGCAAGAATGGCGAGCCATTACTTCAGGTGTTTGGGCTCTAGAAATAATAGCCCAAGGTTACTGCCTTCCTTTTCTAACGCAACCTCAAAGCAATCCACCAGGGAGACACACTTTGAAGTTTTCAGACCTGCTCCTACAGCAGGAAATCTTAACCCTGCTAGAGAAAGGTGCTATAGAACGAATACCTATAGCGGAAAAGAACAAGGGATCGTACTCCCCATATTTTTTGGTTCTCAAAAACGACAGAGGACTGAGACCCATCTTGGACTTAAGAGGCTTGAACAAGCTCCTCAGGAAGGACAAGTTCAAGATGGTCACTCTTTCTCAGATCCTTCAGGCCCTTCAACTTCAGGATTGGTTGGTTTCATTGGACCTCCAGGAGGCTTATTTTCATGTGCCAATATATTTCAAGCACAGAAAATATCGGAGGTTCGTAGTTGGTGATTCAAGTCCTGCCATTCGGGTTGACCTCTGCCTCAAGGGTCTTCACCAAGTTAATGGTAGTGGTGGCAGCGCACCTCAGGAGAGGGGGGTTCACATCTACCCTTACCTGGACAATTGGTTGATAAGGGCACGTTCTGCCGAACAAGCCCTGGATCATCTGAAAGTCACCTGCCACTTCCTCCACAGACTGGGCTTCTCCCTCAATTTCAAGAAGTCACAAATGACACCTTCCCAACAGCTCCAGAACATAGGGGCTGTATTACACACATCCTTGGGAAAGAGCTCGCCTCCCAAGTCGAGGGCTCAAGACATTCTTCAGATGGTTTCCAAATTCCAAAATGCCCAAAATCTCCCGGCCTACAACTTCTTGAGGTTGCTCGGCCTTATAGCATCCTGCATTTTCCTAGTGCCAGAAGCACGCCTGAGGATGAGCTCCCTTCAATGGGCTCTAAAGACTCAATGGTCCCAGTTTTCAGGTCAAATGACGGATGTCCTTCAAATTCCGGAAAAGGTTTGGCAGGATCTTCTGTGGTGGACTTGCACAGAGAACATCCTAAAAGGAGAACATTTTTGGCAACCATGGCCGGAGATTACAGTAGTGACATACGCCTCACTCATGGAGTGGGGGAGCTCATGCCAACGATCTGACAATCAGCGGTCTTTGGTCTTCATCAGAGTCCAAACTACACATCAACCTTTTAGAGCTGAGATCAATCAGACTAGCGCTGAAGGCTTTTCTGCCACCTGTCAGAGGAGAAAATGTCCTTATAATGACGGACAACACAGTGGCCATGCATTATCTAAACAAAAGAGGAGGTATAGGGTCACTACCTCTGTGCAGAGAGGCAATGTGGGTCTGGTATTGGACAATTCAAGAAGAAATCTCCTTAACGGCAGTTCATCTAGCCAGAGAGGAGAATATGACGGCGGACACTCTGAGCAGGCAGAGTACAGTGTCCCACAAGTGGGAACTGGCTCAGGAAGTCCTTCAGGAGATCTTCACCCTTTGGGGAACCCCTCAGGTAGACTTGTTTGTGACTGGAATCAACCAGAAGTGCGAAAAGTATTGCTCGAGGGAATTTCCCCCGAGAGGAGCCCTAGGGGACGCGTTTGTGGTGGAGTGGAACTTCCCACTGCTATACGCGTTCTCTCCGATTCCCATCATTCCTCAAGTCATCAGGAGATTGAGACGGTTCGGAAACCGCATGATCCTAATTGCCTGGGATTGGCCCATGAGAACGTGGTGCCCGGACCTTCTAGACATGTCCATCTGCCCTCCGTTACGTCTTCCTCAGAGAGAGGACCTTCTCTCTCAAATGGAGGGCCAGGTTCTCCATCCAGAGGTCAAGACTCTCAACCTTCATGCTTGGTACTTGAAAGGCTGAGATACAACGATTGGGACCTTCCAGATGACGTCATGGAGGTGTTGCTTTCGGCAACAAGGCCAGCAACAAAATCTGTGCCGTTGGAAGAAGTTTTGCAACTGGTGCAGGGAAAAGAATGTTGATCCTTTTCTCTGTTCTATCCCGGAAGTGCTGTCCTTCCTCTTGTCCCTGGCACATAGGGGCCTCATTGTTGGGACCATTAAAGGTTATCTTGCAGCGCTTTACATTTTCAAGCGCTCTTCGGAAGAATGTTCCTACGTTAAAATTCCTTTGATAATACAATTCTTAAAGGTACTCACCAATGTGTTCCCTCCTTCTCCTTTCCAAGTCCCAGTTTGGGACCTTAATCCAGTTCTAAAGTTTTTAATGTGTGCCCCTTTTGAACCCTTGCACACTTGTCGATTAAGATTACTAACATTAAAAACTGCTTTCCTGGTTGCGTTAACATCTGCAAGAAGAGTGAGCGTATTGCAGGCACCGTCTTCTGGGCCACCCTATACTGTGTTCCACAGGGACAGAGTGGTATTGAGGGTTAAATCCTCATTTTTACCTAAAGTTGTGTCTGATTTTCATTTAAATCTGAAAATTATTCTGCCCGCGTTTTATCCTCCACCTCATCCCAATAAGGAGGAGGAAAGATTGCACAGGCTGGACCCGAGAAGAGCTCTAAGCTTTTACATTTCTAGGCTTTCCAAGCTTAGAATGGATAATCAACTTTTCATTGGCTACACCGGAAGAAAATTAGGTCAATCGGTGTCAAAACAATCCATATCACGCTGGATTGTGCTTTGCATTTCAGAATGCTACAGATTGGTGGGAAAAGATCCACCAGAAGGTTTAAGTGCCCATTCTACCAGAGGCATAGCCTCTTCGACAGCCCTTCAAAGAGATGTTCCCATAAAATCTATTTGTGAGGCAGCAACTTGGTCATTGCTGCACACTTTTTCTAAATTGTATAGTCTGGATGCTTCCCAGTCTAAAGAGCTTGCTTTTGGTAAAACAGTGCTATATTTGGCTATATAATAATATTATTAAAAATCTACTCCCTCCTCCAGAGAGCTTTCTACACTGCTTTGGGATTCTATCCTAGATGAGGAATACGTTGGAGGACATCCATTCGAAGAACAAGTTACTTACCAACTGGTAACGTTCTTTCGACTGGCTGTTCCTCTAACGTATTCCTCATCGCCCTCCCATCCTAACCTTCTGTAGATTTTCCGGGTTATTGCCACTTCAACTCTCGCAAGGCTGACACCTGGCTACCTACACTATCTATACAACAGAGCAAGAGGGGAAAAAAGAGAACTGAGGCCAACGGGCGCTGCACGTGATACTTGCATACCCGATGACGTCACCCTCGCCAGAGGCCTTGGAGGGACTTCGACTCGACGAATGGCGCCCTCTGCCGAGAAAAAATTTCCAAAGTAGCTAAAGCAGGATGGAATACATCTAAGATGCGGAATACGTTGGAGGGGTGTGCAGTTAAAATGTCGAATGAATAATTTCGAATGCATTAATTTTGAAAAGAAATGTCAGGGAAAAAATGTTGAATATTTATTTTTTATTTTGAATTCGAAAATATCACTATAAACCAGTTGGAGGAACATCCAGTCGAAAGAAAGTTACCATTTGGTAAGTAACTTGTTCTTCTAGAGCAAACTACACAATTCTCATAATATACCTTTAGCATTGGTAGGGTTCTTCCACTTTGGCAAGTAAACTTTCTACCCAGACTAGTTCTCACACGATTGAGGCAGTGCCTGTCTGCCTATTGCAGCAAATTCTACCTGCTGAAGCCACCTACCCTGTTGTGACAGTGATCTCAAACACGCTTGCTTGTGCCGGACAGGAACTACGTCAGAAGCAAGCTGCATCTAGCAGTGTAGCTAGAACACATTTCTGCTATGGCATGCACTTGACAACATAGAACAAGGCAGTTCAGATTAAGATGGTAGCTGTAGATGGCTAAGTTAACACGAGAGAGAAATACAGAAGTACATAAACGGGTGACCCAATTCAGTTTCTGCCACTGCAGCGAGAAAGTTAAGAAAATAGGGGACAAATTACTTGCTAACATGGGAGCAAATGTGATCGGCAGGCTGTCATGTTTGATCCAGAGGGAATGTTATTTTTTTTTTTTTATCCGGGCCATCTGCAGGGTTCGTGCTGTGATGATTCCCATTATTAGAACATCATTCTCATTGGCCGCAAGTAAATAGAAAAACACATAGTGAGGATGTTTTTGCCATTTTAAATTAAAATACACACCACAATGTAAAAACGGTACACCAATCTGAATGCTAATTATTAATTAATATTGGAATAAGACATGGCTTACCTCTTTGACTGCTGTGAGAGTTAGGACGGTGTAACAGAGAGTTAGTGTGACCCTGCTTTGGCTAAGTATTGAGTTTGAAGGGGCGGCACTAAGCCACTTGTACCATACCTAAGGCCTTGTTAAGGGGAGAAGTTGTCTTCAAGTAACCTGCAAACAACTTGTGAGCTGAATCTGGCTGTAGTCAGGCCTTCAACACAATGTTCAGAGAGTCACCAGATGATGAAGCTATCCCAAGTTTTGGTGAAAAACTGCAATGTTATAGGCTATACTTAAATGCTTTCATGCTTGTTGGCACACCAAGGTAGTGGGGTATATTATTCTATCGACAGGTTTCGGGTCCACCACATCTACCACGAGATGGCTTAGGGTGTGAGGTTGACCAAGACACTGGCAAAGACAAGGTAAAGAAGTGTCCTATGTCACACACACCTCCCTTTGACAATGACTTGTTGAACACTGTTAAGGGTGGATGCTCCTGAATTCATACTTTGATTAGTGTTGGGCTTGCTTGGGGTCAAGAACACAGTTTGAGTTTGATTTGAATTTTGTACAATGCCTAGGTAGTCGGCATGTTGTATTTCAAGGAAGAAAAGAAATATTGTTTTGTTGAATATGTCAGGAATACTTGTTTTTTTGAAGGGAATAACTTCTCTAGAATCAGTAGAAAGGACTAGGTCCACCACGAGGGCAAGTGCGTTGCCTGTTGGCAACAACAGGTTTTTCTGTGCAATATTTGTTTTGAGTCTCCTGAGACCGGGGGACTATACCCATATGCACCAGAAGTGATAAAAGAATTTAAGAAGTTATAAAAGAGTTGAAGACTGAACTTATAACATACATTTAATCAGTTAGTGCTCCCCCCGTTAAATTATTTTTCAATTACAAATTTAATCATCATTTGGAAACTAGGTATATTGATGATGGTCAAAAATAGAACATTGAAAAAACCTCTATCATAAAGTATCGGTTCAAGGCACTTTCGTTTGGGAATCTTTAAGTGTTGGGTAAAAGGACATTAGATATTCAACTTTTATTTTGTCGCAAGAACACAGATTTGTAAGCTTTATTTTTTATTTAATTTATTTTATTTAAAGTGCATTAGCCACAATTTGACTTTTTACACATTTCACAGCCAAAATATTACATAAACGATAAAAACAAACCTTTACAGTTTTTAAGTACACATATCTCATAATAAAAAAAATCAGAAGGAAAAAAAAGATAAAAGAAACTCTAACAACCACATTTTTCACAAAAGAAAATTCAAGTTGTTACTAGCTTCCATTCCTTTAAAACTCTACCCACTTCAATTGATAAAGCCATCTCATTGCCAGACGATAACCTCGCCCAAAAATCATCAGAATTTAAATGACTCATTATGAACAAATCTGCCAAAAGAACTAGCCCTGACACTCCAAGTCCCTGGGCACTTAGTAAATGCTTAGTAGTCTGAACTTCCATAGTTAAGCATCTATCACAGATTGGAGCAGTACCCCCTTCTTTATCCCTTATAGCAAGTAATTCCAGCGTAGGGAGTAGATTTAAACGAAATTTCAAAAAAGCAGATCTAAACCAAAAGCTAGGGGACTTCTTAAGATAAGCCGGAAGGAACGATAGACGCTTATCTAAGAGTGTGAGGGAAGCTGATCTTTTAGTTCCCCGCATCTCCTCAATCGTATGAATCCAATCAGCCAGTTTCAATTTTTCCTTCACTTTTAGAGGGTTCTGTAGGAGGGACTCAGCATCAGAATCACAACGGGACAATAGTTCCAAACATGTTGATTCTAACCTACATAGAAAAACGTTATTGCCATGTACCCGCTCTACATCAGAATCTTCAAAAAGTGAATTCTTAGGGGGATCAAGAATTGACCTATAAAGAGTAAGCCACTTCCAGGCTAGCCATGATCTGAGTGAAGACAGACCAAACTCATATCGTAGGCAAACAATCTGAGCACAATCAGGGAGTCCCAGAGTACGTTTCCAAATCTTTGATTCAAAAACATCCCAGTCTAAGTCAAAGGCTAGAGGATTGTAGTCCATGCCATATAGAATAATGGGAACTACCTTCCCGATATAAAATCTTATAAGGGGAATGATGGTAAATCTGCCAAACTTAGAATGGATTTTTTTCATCTGGGCTCCCAACTTGATCAATTTTAAATCCATAGAAGCCATCAAATTAAACCTAGATGGGAAGGATCTTAATTCAGCTCCCAAATAGGTTAATTCAGAGACATCTTCTACCTGAGAGTGGTCCAACTTACAACTCAAGTTCTTCACTATTTTATTAGGCCTCCTGAATACAAGAATCTTAGATTTTCAGGGATTTATTCTTAATTTATTAATCCTGGCATAAGATTCTAGAGCACTTAGCAGGCGCTGCAGCCCCACTTGTGAGTAGTCCAACACTACTATATCATCGGCATATGCTGCCGATTAATTTTGGCATTACCGATGGAGGGAGATATCAACCCAATATTCTGTAGCCAATCAGCTAGGTCTGCCATAAAAAGGATGAAAAGCAAGGGAGCCAATAAACAACCTTGGCGAACCCCTCTAGTTATCCTGATTTGATCAGAAAGAAAACCGGACCTGCCCAGTCTAACACGCCTACGATTGTTAGAATGCAACTCTATTAGAATAGAGAGTAAGCCAGCGGGTATATCCCAGGCCACTAATTTTCCCCATAATAGATTTCTATCAACCATATCAAAAGCCTGTGATAAGTCAATCCAGGCTCCAAAAAGAGGAGGGCCTTCCTTGGTGAAGGACTTCGCAGCTAAGCAGCTCAAGACTAACCCATTCAGTGATGTCGACAAACCCTTTCTGAATCCAGATTGCTGCTTCGGAATAATTCCCTTAGTTTTTGCCCAGAGTTCCAACTCCCCTAGAACAATACCCGAAAATTGTTTACTATCGGCGTCTAGGAGAGAGATGGGGCGATAATTAGAAGCCAATAGCCTGTCTCCCTTCTTATAAATAGGAATGACTATTGAGAGCCTCCACGAATCAGGGATTCTCATCTGGGTGATAATATTATCAAAAAGGGCTTTAAGGACCTTCGCCCATGTTTCTGGATCCGATTTAAAGATAGAGTTACTTAAACCATTCGGTCCAGAAGCTCTGGACGCTGAAGATTTTTTAATTAACAGTTCTATATCCAGAACGTTAAACTCAAGAACCCAACTATGGATTGCGTCAGCAACCGAGCATAATGAGGCATCAGAACCATAAACCTTCGAAAAATGTTCAATCCACACCCCCTCTTGAATAATAGAAACTTGTTTCTGATGTTGAGTAGCCTCATTCATATTGACTAAAGACCAGAAATTTTGGGAATTCTTAAGAGACAGGACATATAACATTCTCTCAGCATCCTGTTGTAATATCAGATGATGATGTGCACGAATCCAATTCCTATAGTTATTTTTCAGCTTTACCATCCCCTCCCCATAGGCCTTCTCACACAAGCCCGCACTCCTTAGGATCGATATCTCGGACCTCAATTCCTTTTTATGATTTATAATTTGAACATTAAAAGAGTGTTTATGTAACTTGTGAGTTATTTTGCGCGTGGGGCTCCACTACTGCCTGTGCAGACAGAAAATTCAGGAAAACACTAGGAATACAGAAGTCAGACAAAAACGGATTAGGTAAATCGCTCGTCCTGAGGCGCAGCTCACGATTTAATAACTGACCTCCTTTTTGAAATTTTCTAATGGCATTACCTGAGTAAGGAGCTCATGATCATAACTAAAAGTTACTGGAGCACAATCATACGATACAGTCACCTTCAGCATAGCATGGTCATCAGGATTCCCATCTCCAACTATCAAACTGTTACAATTTTCAAAAATATTGCTAGAGACAAAGAAATAATCTATCGTGGAGAATGAAATACCTCTGTGCCAAGTGGGGGAATTAGGAATATCCCCCCTAATATTTCCATTCAACATAGATAGATTCCAATCCTGCATAAACCTTAACCATATTTTTCCATTCGTAGACTTCTGCTTACACTTGCCTGATCTGAGATCCACAGTAGAGATACATTGAGAGTTAATGTCCCCGGCAATAATAATTTCATCCCCCGGGTAACGGATAGAGCAATCAAGTAAACCCTCCGAGAGAGCACACAGAAACTCACTAAGTGGAAAGACACCCGAGTTCCAGTAAAGGTTTACCACAATCCAGCTTAAACGTTCATTGGAGTTTCTCAAAGATACTCTCACCATGAGGATCCCCTGGATACTATTTGAGACAATCACCGTGGATTTAAACATCTCGTTACTAGAGGCCACCAGCAAACCCCCCATTGGTCTACCCATCCCAGGAGCCAAGGCCAACTGTTGAAAAATTGTGAATCCATCAATACCTACTAGACCAGTTAGCCAAGTTTCTTGAAAAAGAATTGGATCGAAAGTTTTAAAAATTTCCGATCTCCTGGGCACCTCAGAAAAGGATGTGTAGCCTCTAGTATTCCATGATAGCACATTAACTTGAGGTGACCCTAGAGCTTCAGATGGGTCATCCCCATCTTAAGAAAGACTTGGGAGATCACTTCAGGTAGCATATCCCACATATTCGTTGAGACAGTTGGGGAAAAATCCTTACTGGTTGCCCCCCATCGGAGATCTTGATTGATTATCCGGCGGGACTCGGAGACCGTAGTTATCGGGCAAGTTCCAGAGATCTTCAGACCCCTCTGCTCCCATGCCACCGCCTCACCCATAATTAGATTCAAACCCAGTCTTGATTTCAGTTCTATTGCCACTATATTAGTGTCCGTATCATATGGGAAGCTCACTGCTTCAATGTCATTTGAAGAAAAATACTTCAAAGCTGGGATTGACTTTAATTCCGTTATTATTGCCGAACGATTTAATGGAGAGTCAACACATGAAGATGCAATTTTTCTTGATAAAAAAACTGTCAGATCTAAGTTCTGTTTGTACAGTTCATCAGGCAACTGAGATGCTGGGACAAAGTTTCCATTCTCGATCAAAGAACCTAAACCAGATGAGGCATCTATTCCTGCAGCCAGTGGTGCACCATCAAACAAAGGGCAAGCCGATCCAACAGACGGACGCTTGATTACAGCAGCAGTATTAGCTTGCAAGTTTTCACAGCTAGAGGATCCCCCCCATGGCTCCCTGATCTATCACCAACCTCGCTGATTTTTTCAAGAAGATAGGAGCAATTTTAACCAGAGGGTTAGACAGCAGCTTTTTTTGTTTACCCATTAAAAAGATTGGAGCAATTTTTTTTGGTTGGTCCACATAGTCAGTTTGACTTCCCACAGTGGATTTACCACCAGGCACTATCGTTTCATCCACAAGATGTGCTTTTTGGGATTTTGATTTGGGAATTTTCTTCCCTTTTTTGGAGCAAGGAGACTTCGCCACAATCTTTTCGAATTTTTCAGGGGTTTCTTGGTCAACATTTGATTTTCGTGTATGCTGATTAGATCCAGAATTGATCTGTTTTTTTCTTTCCTTTCCCCTTTTTGATTACGGGGGTGATGGCTTCACTGGCTGATAGCCTCCTATTTTTTCTCTTTTTTTTGGACTTCCCATTTAATTTCTTCTTCCTAGGGACTGCTAAATCCGAATCCGAAGAGGAAATATCTATTGGAGAACCCTCAAGTGGAAACCCCACTTGAGGATCACTATCCGCCAGGGCAGCCAATTTCATGAACTCCTCCATCACAGATATCGAGAGGGGAGTATCATCAACCATGGCCTCCACGTGAGGAAGAATGGGAGGACCTAAAGGGCCTTCCTGTGATTGATTATCCGAGCGATCAGCTTTTTCTAATAAGATCAGGGACATCTTTTTTAAATCCCCACATAAATCAGTCAAAAGGGCCATTTTACATGATTGATCCTTTACTTCTTTATGGAGCTCAGTCAAAAACCCTCCCAATGATTCATTGACTGCTGATTTTAAGGCTATCAGGGCATTTTCATTTAGTTCCAAATCCATGTTCATTTCCATTAGTATACCCGTATGCTTGTAGACCTCAGTTTTCAAGTTTTCAAAGACTTTAACCAGAGAGGATAGAACGAAGTTTAGAGCTGTTATGGTCAGTGGCACAAGTTCTTCGGGAGAATTCTGAGCAGACACAGCCGGCCCCTCTAGTTCAGGTAAGGAAGTAGGCAGCTCCTGAGGGATCTCCATAGAACTTACTTCGACCGGTGTCAAAGTCCTTCCCCTATCAGGAGTCGAGACTACCGCTTCTAACTCCAACATATCCTCATCTCTAGGCTCAATGAAGACCTCACACTGTTGAATTGCAGAGTTCTCTAAATGGACTACGCCGATCCTAGGGACTAACAAGTGAGGCGTAAAATTAGTCAGAGAAGGGTCATCCAAGGAGCCCAATTGCTTTAGAATCACGTTCTTCATGGTAGAGGTCCTCAGGGTGAAGTCAATATCACCTTGGAATCGCGTAAAAGTAGGTTGGTTTAAAGGCGCTGACAGGTCCTCCATGTGTGATACAGAATATGGCAGAGCCGAACCTGTGTTGCCTGCATCAAGAAGGTGAGCATGGGTACACCAAGTCTAATACGAGTTAGGGCTGAACTCCGCTGTTTATTGATTAAAACAAAGCAAACCAGGGATTCTCAAGTAGGCGTTTTTAGTAGGGTGGCAGTCTTCCACAGCCTCTTTCCCTCTTGATGCTTAAGGTGCTTGTACATGTTCATTATATTTCTGACTTTTTAATTAACTGGGGTAAGTTCAGGCTCCCACAATCCATGCCTCATTTCTCGTTTTCTATCATATATTGGGCCTAATGAAGCTTTAACCATTTTTTGCTGCTCCTTGGGATGTATGATCATGTAGAAAGCATCATCTGCACTTAGAAATATTAGCAAGCTGTAGGAACACGGCCATGACTTCTTTGAAAATACTATTAAAGTTCCCGGAGAGAGAACCTCCTGTTCCATCAGCCTCCATTAACCTTGTACTCACTCCTACACCCCATCCCCTTGTTAGGTAAGAATTGATGCAGTCACATTGTGTGAAACTATGCAACACTTATCTGCTTGGTATTAGGTACCCCACCTTTTGGTATAGGTCTGTACTACACAGGTTAATAGTGTGACTGAGCAGCAAGGCCTATCTCAGGAGCAAATTTGAGCTGTAGAGCTGTAGCAATGCAATTCGTCAATCCAAGTAACTCTCAAGGTTTCAGTTATAAAAAGTTATTTAGTTTATTTAACATCAAGTTTTAAATAAGCATTCTTTAAAAAGGCAATTTTTTTTTTAAAATTTTTTATTTGTATTTGACTCTCTTAGCAAGTAAGAGAGACTTTACAAAAGAAGTTATGATAAAAAAAGGGCATTACAGCAAATGCCTACAAACGTGAAGACTTACAATGCATAAACCTAAAAAGACATCATTCAAGTAAAAGTTTAAGAGCCATTAATTCCTATAACATAATGAAAAACACATAAAAAACAAGAGAATACACAATGGGATTATCTATACGCTCAAATGTACATGCATCCTCAAATTCATACTAATTTACAAGGGGGAAGAGAGTTAAAATAAGTGATTCAAGAGATATTCATATAACAGTCTTTTTCCAATTCTCTTGCAATCACTTTACATAATTTCGTTACAGCATAAATCAACGGCATATGGTTACCTCGCATCATTCTGTCCCAAAGAAAGGGAAGGCAGTCAATAAAATTAATGTTTACGAATTCCATCAATAATAACGATCTTTGATTCCTAAAATGGGGACAGTTTAAAACCAGATGTTTTAATGTTTCAGTGGGTTCGGTACACATGGGAAATCTGCAGTGCGGACTGGAGGCATACAGCTTGTGACCGATCCATTTTACAACTCTTTCTTTAGTGTGAAACAAATTGAGTTTGAACCAGAGATACGTCCTCCGCGTGGAGTTACAAGGAAAAAGCACAATGTAGTCGTGTCTAGGGATACGTTTACGTGCAAATAATTGGTATTCCTTGTAAAGATAGTACGATCCCATTTTATCAAGGGTTGTGCACCAATCAAGTTCAAAAAGTTTTTTTTTAGCATAGCCCGGTCTATGATAGACATCGTCCACGGTGATGTTAGCCGTCTTGAGTATACCAGCCATTTTTGACACATAGAGAGCCATGGAAGACGTAGGTGACAGCGTAATGGTATGATTCAACTCGGCATATAGAGAGTTCGCTGTGGGATGCCTGATCTTAGCAAAATTGGTGAGGAGTCGCCATTTCCAACGGGTAGACAGTGCTACTAGACCCAATTCATGCCTCAAGATCGCATTGGGGAGGGACATCGGAAGCGACATGGCACGTTTCAGGGCAGTACCCTGCAGTTGGTCCAAAATTGGGCCCATTTCACCCATACATATGTCAAGAGAATACAGGATTACGCTTTCAATTTTCAAAGTAAAGAACTCGATAAGGGGAATTAGTGAAAATTTGCAATATTTTGCATAGATGACTTTGGATTGTGATATCAAGGGTCTGATCTTTTTGCTGAGAACATCATGCCACATTGAGATGGAATTTTTCTCTGTTAAGTGGTATCCCAAGTAGATCGTTTCTCTAATGACTGAGATGGGGATCTGCATGAGATGCCACTGTGATTTGCCAGTTCGTTTCTGTACACCAAATTGCATTACTGCTGTTTTAGCAGGGTTAGGCATCAGGTTGTGTGCTAGTGCAAATTCTTCAAATAGACGTAGTTTAAGTTGGAGGCCTGACGGGGTGGGATCAAATAAGATGATATCATCTGCAAAGGCGAGCCACTTAAGGTGGATCAAGCCGATTTTAGCAGAGAAGAGATTTTTTTCATCCCAACCTTTATCAAGATCAGAGAGGTATAGGTTAAAGAGGGTAGCAGCAAGATTGCAAACTTGCTTCAACCCCACCTCTGTACTGATATCTTTAGAAACACGTCCCTCTGAAGTGAGCTTGATTCTATAAGAAGTGTTAGTGTGTAAGGCTTTAAACCAATAAATGAGAATAGGCGGAATTCCCATGTTGGTCAACTTAGTCCATAATATATTACGGATCACTGTGTCGAAAGCTGAGGACATGTCGATAAAGGCAATGTAGACCGGGTTAGATGTTGGTTTTTTGGCTTCTGCGATCGTGAATGCTATTACCATAGCATTTAACGCGGTGGACATGCCTTTTCTAAATCCCGTTTGGTATTTGGAATATAGTCCTAGTGCCCCAATGTACTTTTCCAAGTCATAAAGAAGGAGAGAGGCGAATAATTTCGCCGCAGTGTCAATTAAGGCAATGGGACGGTAATTCTGTGGCAGCGCAGCATCTCCTTTCTTAAAAATCGGAATGATGTTAGCAGTTAGCCATGAAGCTGGAATAATTCCTGTGTTAAAAATGGACTGAAACTTGGTATTGAGAATACTGGCCCACAGGTCCGGATCTTCTTTATAGAGGCATGGAGGTAGGCCGTCGGGACCGGATGATTTAGAATAACTGAGTTTGGAGATCGCCCATTTAATGTCAGCGATGGACCAGCCCAACCGCGGCAGATCTTGATATCTTATTAGCGGTGTCGAGATATTCGCAAATTGCACCGGAATCCGGAATTTGTGCCAGATATACTTATACCAAGTAGGTTCCGATATGACATTCGGCATAGAAAGTGATACTTGCGAAGAATTGCTCTTAATCGTTCGCCATATAATACGGGTGTCATGAGCAGAGATGGCTCTGATGAGTTTACAATTTATTTCATTATGCCTTATGAGCCTTAACTGCTTCAAGCTATGTTTGTAATTCGACAGAATGGATTTGCGCCGCGAAAGATATTGTTCCTGCGACAAATCTGGAAGTTTTTTCAGGGCCCTAAGAGCTTTGTTTTTTTCCCGCTTCTGTACTTTACACAGCGGATCAAAAGAATGACAGTCTTTGCTATCTGTATTTTTCTTTTTGTTGAAGTATGTTAGTGCTCTGTGCGTTATTTCAACATATCGCTGCTCAAGGGCATCCATAGGCATATAATCCAGGTTATGCCAAGGCGCAATGGCTGACTTTATATATTGGATAAATTGCTTGCAGAGAGCCGTAGACCATCTGATAGAGGTCATAGGTCGATCTACTTCACATAATGCAGTAGCATGGTCAACTCCGGTAATAGAAAAATCAAGTTTCAAATTACCTAGTAACGCAGCATGGTCACTAAAAGGCAACATGGAGATTCTTAGGGGAGAAGATCGTAGAAGCAAGTTGTGACTAACAAATATAAAGTCAAGAGTTGACATTTTACCATCTCTTGACCATGTGGTCCAATTCAACAGGTCGACGGGTGGAATAAGATCTAAGTCCCAGTCTTTCAAAAAGGACCTCCATATCTTGCCTCTATTTTTAGAGAGAAGGTTTCTAGGGGGGTCTCCGGTTTCATTGATGGTTCTGCAATCACAGTTAAAGTCACCGCCTAGAATGATTTCAGTCTTTTCATATTCATGAGTGACATATTCCAGACAGTTCTCAACTATCTCAATCATCTCATCAATCACAAGGGTGGACGGATTCCAATACATAGTCATAATAATTAAATGGGGATAGTTCTGGAGGTTCGTATCCAGTAGAACTGCTAATAAGTTATTAGCGTGCCACACGATTTTTGAATTAAACATAAGAGCATTGTCTATGGCTATCATAATTCCGCCCGAAGGGCGACCAACCGGAGCACGTGTAGCAGGAATGTGATGCGTTACATAATCAGGCAAAAGAAAGGAGGAGGTTTTCATGGTCTCCTGGAACATTAATATTGATGGACGACTCAAACGGTCGAGAGTTGAGTGCCATTTCATAAGATTAAGGTATCCACATGAGTTCCACGATTGGAAAGAAAGGCGGTCTATGAAAGATGGCTATGAAGAGGAGAAACCGTCCGTAGTTTTTAAGAGGGAATTAAGCATAGGGGCAAGCCAAGGCAAGTTGTAAGAAATGCCTATTTTGAGCAAAAGTTCAGAGATTGCATCATTAGCGGCCGGATGGTTGATAGCTTGTAGTGGAACGGGCACTTCGGGGCTCATAGCCTGAGGACAGTTAAATTGGATAAATTTGTTGGCCTCTTGTTCATTTTCCAGTGAAGTTAGGATGAGGCCTTCTTCATAAATGCCATCCCTGTTAGACCATAAGTATTTCTTTACGGTCTCTGACGCTAAGTAAATTGCGGCACGGTAGTTATTGTCCGTAGCTAATGATACTCTTAGAATGTCGGCCGATTTGAACATCCGTAGTTGGGGGATGCGACCAAATAGTGCCAAAAGAAAGGCACGATTGATTCGATTTCTGCCGAGTAGATCACTTTTCCCCTCAAATCCTATTAAATGGTGTTTTTCCGGAATAATTGGTGCATTCGTAACAGATAGTTGGTCGAATGCTTTTGAGTGGGGATCAGAGGCGATTTCGCAGAACGGAACCTGGTGGGAGATCGAGGAAGCCGCATGATGGGAGATTACATTAGGAAGGTTCGATTTCGATGATCTTTCATCAAGTTCCTTCCTCAAGATGTCCAGAATTGCATGATGGGATAGCATGGTAGTAGCTTGAGGATCAAGGGTGCAGCCACCCGTTGGAAGGTTCTGGTCAGAGGTGCAGCCACCCGTTGGGAGGCTCTGGTCAGAGGTGCAATTCGGAGCAAGAGGGGGGGATATGATGTTAGGAGGAGGAATGGAGGGTACCATGGTGGATTCAGGGGCCCATAGTGCTACCTTTCCTAGTCCGTTACCAGACCTCACAGAGCTAATACGATTAGTAAAGTCGGCATTGCTGTGCAAGGCAGTACAACATTTGGGATCATTGATCAGATGAGGAAGTGCACATGATGAGCCCATAATGATACTGGATTGCACGTCAGTCGAACATGGAAGTGCTGAAAGCACAGAGGGCAAGCAAGGAGGTATCAGTGCATTGGGTTGGTCCCAGGCAGCGTTCATTGTATTGCTAGTATTAGCATTTAGATTGTTTCCAGGGGGTGGGGTACATATTTCAGTACCGGTTCTGGGGAGGGAATTGGCTGGGGGATCATGCCCTGCCATTTCGGCAAGCCGGGTGGTACGGTTTCTCCCACATACCGGAAAATAAGTAATCAGATTTGATTTGGTTCCTGTCAAAAGTGATGGTGCTTGTCCGTTTGAGGATGAGTTGATTGGAGTTGCATTAGTGTTTTTTGTTTTTCGTTTTAAGGTGTATGTTTCAGTGAGGTCAGCTTGTTGTTTCTCGACTCGAGTGATATCCAAAATGGTCAAACTAGAGTCAATAGTTGGAAGTATAGCTGCGTGGGGCCCAGTAATTTTACAGGGGCGAACTGCTGCATCACTTTCAGGCAGATCTAGTATTATGGATGGAGTTAAGACATCTTGGCTTTCTTTCGAGAGTTGATTAAGATCAATATGATCCTCATCTATTGGTGTGTTGTCGTTGATCCTAATAATCGAGCCAGGTGAGGTATTGAAATCTTTTGAGACGATATTCTTCTTTCTTTTAGCATTTCTTTTTACAGCTCTTTGGTGGAGTTTCTTAGTCTTCCGCGACATGAAGCCAGTATAATTACCACCGGAATCAGGAACCGGAGGTGCAGATTGCATATGTTCAAGAGCTGTAAGAAGAACAGTAGGGCTATCGGGGCCAATCATAGGGAGCGGAATTGCCGGGGGGTATAAAGCTAGTAATGTGTTCATTTTTTCAATGGCGGAATTCAAATCGCAAGCGGGATGGTAATATTTGCACGGGGGAGAGTCTATAGGCTTTACTGAATGAATGGCAGGCAATTCTGGGGTCAGGTCCAAGCAGCACTGTATACTTTTATTTTTCGTGGACTGGGTGGGGGCAGATTGCTGAACCGTAGGGCCTACATTTTTGGAATTTTTTAGCATTTCAGCTGCTATGATGAAACCCTCGATCCGATCCATCTTAGCAATGATCAGTGACTGCGATGACTTGATCTCCCTCAGTGCAAGATGGGTCAGATCATGACCTTTGTCCAGGAGGTCCAGAATACGGATGATCACTGGAAACGAATTTGGGGAGTATTGGGATTGAGACCCCTCACAAGGGTGCTGGATTTGACATTCATGAGAAGGTGGTACCAAATGTTCCACATTAATAGCTTTGGAAATGGGTTCAGGAGATAACAGTAAATGCGGAAAGGAAAGTTTTTTATTGGTGGCATTGGTTGAACTGTCGCTCTTATCCTGAAGAGTTTTGGGATCGTGCAACGCGTGAGCTTGGGTAACCATACGGTTTGATACAGAATTAAAGACTATAGGTGTCAGAGTGCCTATTGAGCGGCAGACCGCCTTGTCCAATGCCTCCATTTTCGCCATGGTTAGATCAAATTGGCATTGATCAGAATCAGTGACCAACGGAGATTCAGAGCAACTTTTGAAGTCATCAATAGCCTTGCGTACTTCAGGACTGATAGAAGGGGAAGAAATTGAAGGCACCGGAGGGGTCGAAGGTGAGGAAAGAAGGGGAAGTAGAGGGTTTTTTGGTGTGTTTATTTGCACAGTATGTACTACAGGGCAAGGTGTACACGGCAGGTCCAGGATTGGTAAGGACGCTCGAACATCCGGGGCAGATATTTCAGTGTAAGATGGAGTGCCCGGACATACCAGTGAGTCAATACTTGTTACTGAAAGCGGGGGAGGGACGATGAATCTGCCCTTGGCGCTTCTCAAGCCATTTGCCATTTTCACAGAAGCAACCGCGAAAAGGAAAGGGAGTGGAAAGAATGTACAGGAAAGGGATGACTTTCTCTTTTGTTTTGGGCGAGAGCAGTCGTGAAATCGACTAGGTCCGCTCGAAATAATTTAACACTTGAGAGAGTCAGGGGGTAATGAACTGTGTAAATGAGCCGTGAGGCTGATAGAAAACCTATAATCTAAGGAGGAAACCGCACCCCGCAGCCAAGCAGCGAACAGCAAACAGCGCTACTTAGAGCGCGTACTTGATGCGCGCGCGCAGATGCGCGCCGGAAGAGGATTATAAGCACTTCCGGTAGCGGGGGGCGGGGCCAGCTAGAATAATAGAAAAGTAGACATATATAAGTAACATGTACTGATGTTAAGCAATATAGTATCAATAATAATGCAGGAGGGAGATATACCAAAGTCCAGGCAAAGTCAGGCAATCCAAGCAGGTCCAAACGGGTCTCGAGCTCGTGTGACAGCGTGGATGGCCAGCAAACAGCGCTACTTAGAGCGCGTACTTGATGCGCGCGCACAGATGCGCGCCGGAAGAGGATTATAAGCACTTCCGGTAGCGGGGGGCGGGGCCAGCAAAGTCCAGGCAAAGTCAGGCAATCCAAGCAGGTCCAAACGGGTCTCGAGCTCGTGTGACAGCGTGGATGGCCAGCAAACAGCGCTACTTAGAGCGCGTACTTGATGCGCGCGTGCAGATGCGCGCCGGAAGAGGATTATAAGCACTTCCGGTAGCGGGGGGCGGGGCCAGCAAAGTCCAGGCAAAGTCAGGCAATCCAAGCAGGTCCAAACGGGTCTCGGCAATTTGTAACAATGAAAATAAACTTTAAAAATACTTTTCAGAATCCAACTAAGTTAGTGGCTAATCTTTGGATATGCTTCTTACACAATTCCTACACCCTGACGTGACTTCAGTCATAAGGACGGTAATGGCATTTATCTATCACACTAGTTATGCTTTGCAGATTCTGAGATTGCAGAAAAGAAAGGTTTAAAGAAGGAAAAAGGTTAAACAGGTTCTCAAGATAGGTGAGGACACTTAAATCTTCCAATGAAATCTAGACCAGCCTTTCCCAGCAATAACAGTTTAAAACAAATTACTACCTATGAGAGGGACAGCAATATCAGTCAATGGGCTAGAAAAGTCTGCAAGGAGCCAGGACAGCCAAAGTCAATTTATAACAGTCTGAGTCCTGCAGAAAGTTAGAAAGTTTATAGAAAAAGCTGTTAAGCCTGTGAAGAGAGAATTGGAATCAACTCCGAAGATAAGCCACTGCAATTCCCAACTGAGAAAAGCACAGCTACAAGACAATGAGGTAAGTAACCCAAGTCTAAACAGTACCTCTGGTTTGAAGATGAGTGTTCCAGCTGGATTCTGTCCTGTTACAGCGGTGCAGACCCTGTTTTCCTGAGCCTCAGTTGTGGGGACAAGAGGGAGGACGTCTGGAGGGCTCCTGCGGCGGTAGTTGGGAGGTCGTCGGCAGCTATGGGTTCTTTTCGGTTCAGCAGCACTTCATGGTTTCACCGCTTAGTATACAGCACTGTCGCGGATCTCGGATACTGGTTGGGCTCTTTCACTCACTGGGTCCTGCACTCTGGTGAGGGGACTCGAGCTCTGGTCGTCCTGCTTCTGGAGGGTTCTTGGGAGACACCTGGAGCTTCTGGCCGGATTTCAGACGTTGCACTAGACTATGGATTTCTCGACCCCTGGAACTCGGTTCTTGCAGCAGGGAAGAAGTAGCCAATCAGGGAAGATGGTCCAATGGGGTTTATCTTTGGGTTAATTGGTGCCACTAACCCAAGGGAAGTAGTCCTTTCCGGAGCTTCTCTGTCGAATTGAAAAAGGTGTTTCAGCACAGCAGCAGGGCTTCACCAGGCAATTCAAAGGTCCAGGAGGATGCAGCAAGCTTTGTTCATGGTTTCTTTCGTCTGGTATTTCTCCCAGTGGTCAACTCTGCCTCTAGTCCCAAAACCCTCACCCTTTAAGTAGGTTTCTCCCATTCATGCACAGCCCTAGGCTTTCAATCACTCAGCAGGATGGCTGTCCTTAAAGGCCAGCCAGCCAGACAATCAGGACTGGTAGCATTCAGGCATTCCTAGAGAGAAAGGACGGGGGCGTTTCAGGAACATCCTCACATCCTGCCTTTCCAGACACACTGGAGCCAGAGGCCGACTTCAGGGCTGAAGCCCGCCAATGGCAAAATTAACAAAGGGCTCAAACCTGACCTAACGCATAGAGTAAAACCCAAGAAAGACCTCACTATCAGAAAATGGCAAGAAAAGAAGACCAGGGCCATTTTGACAAAATAGTCACCTGTGGGTGCTGTACTGCAGCTTAGGATTCAGCCTGCGACAGAAAAACACAGTGGTAGGAACATTTAACCACTGCCAACAGCCATATAAAGTAGTGAGGGTAACATGCATTTTTTTACATGAGAATGTAGGATAAGGGGCTATTAGGTAACACCCCCAGCACTCCACATAAGATGGTGTGCTGGACCTACAAAGAGGCAAGTAAAGCCAATTTCACTTTAGTTTATTATTTATATAGCGCGCCGAGTCCTGGGGCATCTGGGCGCTAAAGCTTGAGACAATGTTACAGGCATACAAAGATTACATCAACAGAGGTAAAAATCTACAAGTGTGTACAGGTACGTCGGTTTTGCACAAAAGTACAGACAAATATACAAAAAAAAACATGTAAGCGCAACACAATGTCGTCCATGGTTACAGCTTGGACGGGAGTACAAATAGAGATGTAAAGCAGGCAGCGTAGGTAGAGGATGAAAACATCTGAGGTGTGTATGTAGAGGTGGTTGAGCAGGTAGTTTGTCAGTGTTTTTTTTATCCAAGAGCCAACTTTTGACTTTGGTTCTGAAGGTCCAGAAGGAGGGTTCCGTTCTGAGGGTAAGAGGGAGAGCGTTCCAACATTTAGCGGCTAGAACTGGGAAACTAGCTCCTCCCGCTCTTTTAAGTTTGTATCTCGGAATGGTGAGGCAGTGCGAATAAGGAGTTGTACTCGGTCTATCTGGTTGATGTGTAGCAAATTTGGCCGATAAATACTTAGGGGCAGAATTAGATAGGCATTTATGGATGATGACTAAGGTGCGGAGCGATACTCTGTCGCGCACCGGGAGCCAGCGGGTATTCTGTCTGTAGCTGGTGATATGGCTGAATCTAGGGATACTTAATGCTGATTTTAGGGCATTGTTTTATAGGACTTGAAGTCTTTTCAAGTTCCGATCAGAGGAGCCTAGGAAGAGGGTACTGCAATAATCAATCTTAGATAGTACTAGGGCCCTGTCAAGCGTGATGCAGCTATTAGGCGAGAGAAATGCTTTGCAAGCATTGATCAGTTTGTTTGTATAGGTAGTTGTTGATGCAATGGCACTCACTTGAGAGGATGGAGTCAAGGTACACTCCTAACGTTTTAATTTATTTAGCCACTTTGATGGAGTTCCCATCGATATCGAAAGCAGAGTATCGAGGGTCAAGTTTGTTCATTCTGATTTGTGAGCCGACGATCAAGAGCTCTGTCTACTCGTCGTTGAGACACAGGCTATGGGCTGCCATCCATGCCTGGATTTTGAAGTAAATTTAATCCATTTAGTGTCAACTTCTTAACACCCAGTCAGCGGGATGAGAACTTGGGTGTCATCGGCGTAATTCATGTTTGTGACACCCAGGTTATCAAGACCGTCAAAGAGGAGCTTTGTAAAGATGTTATAAAGCGTAGGGGAGACACACGAACCTTGTGCAACCCCACAGTGCATGGGGATTGGGTCTGCTGAGGCTGATGGAGAGAAGACCTTAGTGGTTCTATTGGATAAGAAGGATTGAATCCAATTAGAGGTGTCACTGGAGAAGGCAGCTGCTGAGGTGAAGTGGTCTGTGAAGATTTTGTTAGGGAGAATTCTCTGTAAAGGCTAATTTCCCAAACCTAGTGAGTCCCCCAGCAGCTTTGCTGGATTTTTGGAGTTTATTTTTTCTCCTGCTAAGAGCGAGACTCTTTTTACTCCCACTCTTAGACATGATTTGAGCTGTTCCTTTATCTTTCCATGTGTTTTATGGGCTATGGGGTCTTTTACTCCATAGGGTCTCGTGTTTTTTATGTGGGTTACACAGCACCCTCCGTGCCATAATCCAGGGGTGTCGTAGAGACCCCCCACCATAGACTCCATACCCTGGGACTGACTACTGTCTCCCAGGGCATGTAAAGTCACCATTGGCTTTACTAGTCACAAATTATGAACAGAAACCAGTACAAACCATCATATTGTGGACGTACTGGTCGGGACAATTCGATTGCCCCGGGGTCTGTTGTTCGAGGGGGCACGTCTCCGTCCCCCCTGATCGAGTTTTGGCTGGTGGCAGTGGATACTACTTTTTATCTTCGACCACAAATATATCTCTATGGGATTTTCCCATTGTTCGATGCTACCAACTTTAATTATTTCATTCTTATAGCCTCGAACATACCGCCGGTTTATTTATTTAATATGAATTCACTGGTTGGTATTTTTTGCCAGAACTCGATTCTAATATGGCGTTTGTGTTCTCTTCTGTGACTCCAACCCAAGTCGAGCCCTTTGTACCACTTTTTGGCGGGCTTCTCCACAGAAGCCTCCAAAAGTGGTGCCACTCTGACTGGGTACCACAGGGGGTATGGGAGGGGTTTAGGCACCCTGGACTGAGTTACCTTGGTAACTCAAGTCACACTCTTGTGTGATTGGCCCAAGTGGTGAGCAGGCCGGCTCACCACTTAGCATGTTTGATTGACAGCTAGGCTGAATGAATGGGGGTTTGCTGCATAAAAGCAGGGCTTTGAAGACTGGAACTTCAGAAGTCGCCACAGGACCTAAGAATCCGAGGGGGGAGAAGCTGAGCTGACCTGCAACGACGACACCACTGGTGGAGCCCTGCTGAACCGTCTCACCACTTTTCCCGACGACAGAGGAGATCTCCAGTCCGGAGAGTCTTCTCCCTTTGACTGGTGGGGATAACCAGTTTTGCCTTCTTTTCACCTTCCTGGAGCATCTCGTGGCCGCCTTGCCCGTGCCAAGCACCCCGGCAACCGGAATACCACGGTTTACCACTATCAGGAAGAGAAGGGTAGTACCTTTTAACCGAAGAACTCTGCGGCTGGTTTCTTCCCTGGCAGTGCAATGACCTTCATCTTTCCTCCACGGCGAGACCACCTCTTCCTCTGGACGAAACACTGACTTGCACCGGCTGCCAGGAAACTGCCCCCGCTGGAGCTTCCTTCACACTTAAGGTACTGTGTCCCGCCTGGCTTCCCTTGCGACAGATCATTCAGGGTGACAGTAAAGCCTCGACTTTCTAACTTGGGCTGGCCTGGGACAACCTAACTAACTTTCCCTGACTTTAATTTCATCCTTTTTGTGCGAAGTATCTACAAGATTCTTTGGGCATAACCCCACTGTGTGAACCTGGACCCCTTCTGCTTGCTTTCTCCAAGAGTGGGCCTTGCAATTGACTTCCTTGCTCTCCAGTAGACCTCTGCCTATCCTGCCTTACTGTGTTTCTTTTAAAAGTATTGAAACCTGTGTGCTTCCATAACTCTGTTTTTTCCCTCCTTTTTTTATAACTTATTAGAGTGCCATTTTATGTTAAGCGCTCACCTCTGTCTGAAAATAAGTGGTGTTTCTCATTAAGACGTGTCTAATAAGTAATTAGGGTTGTACGTATATAATAGTGACTGTGTGCTGAATTTACTTTTCTCTTTGTGCTAGTGTAATCTACAAGTGTGTCTTTAAATAAATAATTATATACTTTTACACCAAAGCTCTGGTCAGTGTTTGCTTGTGCTACTGTGTCTCTGTACCTATTGTGTATACTCTATATACTGCCTAACTCTTCTTGAGGGAAGTCTGACTGCTCAGCCACAGCTACCAAGTGAATCTGTGGTACAGACTGCTACCAAGTGGGTTTACTGCCAAATACCTGCAGTCTTAAATCTTTTGCAGTGGCCTCTAAGGGAACTGCACAGGTTTCTGCCTAACAGATTTGTTGATTGACAAGATCAAATGCTGCAGAAAGGTCCAACCGCAGGAGAATGGCTAGGTTACCATTATCCTTGGCCTCATCCATTTGGATTTTGAGGTCAAGGATGGCAGTTTCCGTGTCGTGTTTCGGCCTGAAACCAGATTGTCTGAGCCCAAGTAGGTTGTTAGCCTCCAAATGTTGCTGGATTTGGAGGTATGCCACTGTGTCTAATATAAGGGACGGTGGTAATAGGCTGTTAATTAGTCGGGATATTAGGGTCTAGGTTAGGGTTTTTTAGGAGGGGCATGACCCAGGCTTCTTTAAGGTTATTAGGGACTGTACTGGTCTGGAACGAAGAATTGATCAGGGTGGCAATGAAAAGAGCAAGGTCCTTGGCGCCTTCCTGAATGGTGGTGGCAGGACAGAGATCTACTTGACATCTAGATGGTTTTAAACCTCGGATGATGATTTCAACTTCAGACGGTGAAACTGGTGAGAAGGAAAACTGAGGGCAGGGAGGGACGCGGTGTTCAGGTGGTTGACTAGTGAGAGAGCTACTGACCAGGCTGACTTTTCTATTCTTGGGAACAGTAGTTCACACAAGAACATCTATTTAAACTGTGTGTGTCACCATACAAAAAGTAGATGCCTATGCGATTTGTCAGACTCAAAAAACAGTGAAGACACATAATCCAAATCAGGTCAAAACACATGAGAGAGTGAGAAAAAGGTCCTAAAGTCCAGCAAAAGAGCTGGGAGTCTCTAAGGTGGGAGGAATTAAGCACAAAAATGAAAATTCTCCCTAACACCCCTTTCCTCCATACTTTAGGGATATCAGTCCTGTGGGGACGAAACTGGCAATTTTGCACAGCAGAAATGCCCTCCAAATTCAAATTTGATGGTGGCACCAGTCCACTCATGGGGTGTGGCCACAGTGCATGCACAGTCTGGCTGTGCTTGCCATTCCCTTTATCTGTGCTGATGGGGCCCAGTCACACAGCGAATTGCGCCACATCCTTTCTTCTTTTTTTCCTCTTTTATTATTTGTTAGTTATTTCAATGCCACATTTATGTCTGGTAATGGGCTGGGGTTTACATGTTGCAGGTTGTGTTCTTCAGTGCAGGACCCACACTCCTTGTGCCTCGATTTCTTGCGCCCCAGCCATCGCTGATATGCATGCACAGTCAAACTATCTCACTGAGCGCTTAACTAGTTGGTGTGCTGGGAAGAGAGATTCGGCAGGCCTCCACCTCAACACCCCAGGCACTGCATCGAGTCAAGCAGTGAGAAGTTAAGTGAGTTTCCCTTTTCTTCTTTCCCCACAGCTAAGTAAATCTTTTCCAGGGGTTTCCACAGCTGGAATAGTCAGTTCAAGGCCTCCAGCCTCTACTGGTAGCATCCCTGAGGCCTTTAAGGCTGAGTGTTCCAAAGGATCTTACTCCGGTGATAACACCAAGAGCATTTCCAGGTCTTTGACCAGCATAACAGCAGCGGGCTCCTCGGAGACTCAAACAGAGCATTCCGCATGTTGCCAGAGCTCACCTTGAGGTCCACACCGCTTCTACTCAGCTGAGTCTCCAGCGAGGGCTGGGAAAATCTGGAGGACCTAAACATTTCTATTCTGCACCACAGTTACCTGTCAAGTCCTGTCTGCCAAAATCTGCAAGAGCTGCTGAAACCCACAGACCCACTTAAGCGTCTCTCTTACAGCTGACCTTTCTTACTACAGCTGAACTTGAAATACTTCAGAGGGAAAGGTGACGTGGATATAATAAACCACATATTCACTCTCCTCACTTGTGGATGACAATCTCTGCTCCTCTGCAAAAAGCTGTGAGAAGATGCGTGTAGCCCAAAACCATTATGTGCCCTTAAGGACTAATTCAAATGAACTGGAAGCCTTTTTTCCAGGAGGCTATATTTCAATTTCTTAAATTATCTTTAATATCAATGCTTAGAGCAGGCATGCAAAGCCCATTGTTTTATAGTAAGGTTTTTGTTTCAACCCGGTTTATTTTCTGAAGCGTCTCTTGTGCTAGATGGGATTACCAATAAAGATCTCGGACCAAATAACCGGACAGACTCGAGGAATATGTCAAAGTACTACTTTATTCCGAATTTTTATAAAGCAGGGCAGACTGGCAGACATCGGACTGATGCTTGCACAAAAACTTGATTACACAGAGGTCTTATACTCCAATATGCCTCATCTATGACATCCTACATGGCAAACTGTAAAACCTATTAACGGGAGGGATTGGTTAGGGGAACATATCTATTTACAGAATGCATATGGGTTAGTACACCATTGGCTGTCTCTTATCTGTAAGATACGTATCAAACGACCTCTAAAAACGTATAATACTGAATATAGCAGACAAAATGGCAGCAAATTTGTCTATTTAAAATTGTATAGCAGGCTGCCCCGTAGACCCACTGATTGGTTGGCATCCCCACCCAACCTTGGACTTTTGACTCGGCTAGCAGCATGTAAGCGAAACAAGCCCCAGGTGCTTGAGTCACGTCCGATTACTCCCCACTTTCCCAATTAGTCCATCTTGCATCAGTCCAGCTGTGAGCCAATGTTTCCCATCTGTAGTTGACCTTGTGGCCTGCTCTCTGTTCTGGGACATTCAAGGGCGTGTGAGAACATCACTACATTCATCCAAAGCTTAATGAATAGCCCTTGTTTTCGACTTATGAATCACATGTGAGGAGCCCACATGTGTCCTTTTTTTAACCTCTTATGTACTGCTTTTTAATTCAATTATGCTTGGTGTCATTGCTCCTCTTGGCCTCTAGAGACTTGCTCACTCCATCTTGTATAGACTTTATACACTTTTAATTGTCCAATACTTGGCTCTTGTGAATGTTTTTTTCTTCTTTAATCTAAGAGAAATATGTCTAACGTCCATGACTTATCCTTCTGCCTCCCTCTGTGCTTTGCAACTATTCCTTAAAAATAGCTTCCTTGATCCCAGGCCAACATAGACTGCTCTTTGGTTTGCACACTAAGCTACTTTCCAGCACCTCCTGGCTCTGCTTCCCTGGTCCGTCTGAGGTAGCTGAATTGAACACAAGCCAACTTCAATTTACCCATCATGGCCATCCTTGCCATGTTATATCTTTCTCTATAGCAAGCTTCTATATGTCTCCTCTACCTTGCATTGCTGCGTATTTACACTTATTGTTCTGCAAGTTACTTTGTCGTCTTTGTATATGATCACTTTATCATTTCGTACATGTTGCTCTTGTCACTTCAGTTACATCATCACTTAAGTTTTTTCATATTGTTTCAGTATGTCTTCGTACATCATCTTCGTGACATCACTATGTCCTCATCAGTTTTCACTCAGCGCTACATGATGTCCAATGGTGCGTGCTGTCATCCTTCCACAATATACTTCCACTCTCTCAATGGGAGGATACATTTGATAGGGTTGTCCGAGTGCATATCACGCTCAATGCGGTATGGGCATAAAACATGGCGTCCCATATAGGGCTCTTCTACTACTGTTCCAGTATGACGGCGGTGATGGCAGGAGTTAGGGAAACTGCGTCCACCTGCTCCTCTACATTCCCCCTTTTGGTCGAGTCCTCAACCACATTCTCCTTCATCTTCTCTTCATGCTGTTGTTTCTTTGGATTCCAGATCTTTGTCACCCCTTCAGGTGACCTGCATTTTTTATATATTCATCCACACTCCAGGTCATGTGACAGCATTCGCGTTATGGTGGACAGAATATCCAAAGTCCTACTTATTTTTTATGATTCTTGAGGTAGTAGAACTGCGTTCCTGGAGGTGCACGGGTGCTTTTCTTTATATTCTCAAGGGTACGTTATTCATTTTGCATCTGCTCACCGGTTCTTGCATCTTTGTCAATCATTATCTTCATCCCAATAGCTTTCTTGGCTGTCTTCTGGCACTGTCCGAAGATGACCCTTATGAGACAAAATCCTAGCAATACCAACACTAGTATTGCTCCAAGTATTTTGAGAGCATTGGTCAGCCAGGTTGGAATCCATGACCATAGAAATGAGAACCAGTCCTCTCCTGCTGTCACATCAACTTCATCTTCCATCTTTGTATGCAGGATTGTCAGAATAGTTATTGCTTCTGTCAGTGTCCCATTTTCTCCATCATGGGATGGTATGAATGTACAGCTGTTAGGTAAGAATTGATGCAGTCACGCTATGTGAGAGTACACAACACTTATTTGCTTGTTATTAGTTAACCCACCTTTTGGTATAGGTATGTACTACACAAGTTGGTAGTGGGACCGAGCAGCCAGGCCTTTCTCAAGAAGGGTAATGTGAGCTGTAGAGATGTATAATTAAAATTCGTAAATACAAGTAGCCAAGTAACACTTGCACTCAAGGTTTCAGTTATAAATAATTAGTTAACGGCATTTTAAAAAGGCAATTTGTTGTACAAATTCTAATAGACTTTAACATTAAATAAAGCCAGTGGATAATCTTTGGCTATGCTTCATACACTACTGCTACACCTTGAGATGACTTCAATGACAAGGATAGTATTTGCATTTATATATCACACTAATATACTTTTGTAGACTCTGAATTGCAGAAAGGAAAGGGTTAGGTAAGCAAAAAGGTTAGAACAATTTCTCAGCAATTGTGAGGACAGCTGAATCTTCCAATGAAATCTAAAAAAGTATTTCCCAGCAGTACCAGTACACAACAAGCTACCGTCTATGAGGGACAAACAGTATCAAAGTCAATGGAATTAGAAGAGTGCCTTTAGGGAGCCAGACAGCCAAAGTCATTTGGACACAGTTTATGGATCTGATGCACTTCTTGGATAAAAGTCTTGCACAAAGGTAGAGAGTTCAGAAGAAAATCACTTGTAGTGTCACAAGCTATTAAACATGTGAGAACGGAGTTGAAATCAACCCGAAAAAGGTAAGCCAATTGTTAGGCAAGATTGTATGCAGTACCCTGTGGGAGACTGCGCCAGCCTTGTCCTCTTGGCAATAGTTAACCCAACCTTTGGTATAAGCATGCACTATACAAGTTGGTAGAATGACTGAGCAGTCAGGCTTATCTCAAGAGGGGTCAGTGTGAGTTGTAGGGTTGTAAGATAGTTTCACAGTGACAAGTATCCAAATAAACACTTACACTTCGAGATTAAACAATTATTTATTAATTTAACAGTCAGTGGAATAAACTTTCCTTAGAAGGGTGCAAAATATGTAACACTTAAAATATACTTCAGAAATACACACTCTGTTTCAGTAAATCAGTAGATAACGATTTTGGGATGTCACACACCCTACACCCTGAGGTGACTTAAATAACTAGGACACTGTGGACATTGATAGATCACTGGCACATTTAGAGCAAAACTGAGTTTGGTGTCAAGGAAAAGTTTAGGGAATAAAACAATGGTTAACAAATATTCTTAAGCAGGTAAGTACTTTTGAACCTCCCAAGGCAATGTAGATTAACCCTTTCCCAGCTACACAAGTTATAGAATGTTTGACTCTTTGGAGGGATAGTTAAAACATACAGTCAGAGGTTAGAAGTCTTTCAGAGAGCCAGGGTAGCTAATGTCAATTGAGCAAAAGTCTAGGGGAGCAGAGGCACTTCTTGAAGGTAAGTAAAACGTCTTGCACAATGTTTTAGAAATCTTTGTAGAAAATGAAATCACTGTTGGTCCACAAGCTGGAAGGCTTGTGAAGGGCAAAGCTGCAAGCAACTCTACAAAAGGCAACCAAGGCAAGTCTCAACTGAGGGCTAGCAAGGCTACACAACAAGAGGTAAGTACCCCTTAGTTTACAGTAGCTTAGGTCTGAAAAAATTGGTTCCCGCTGGCTTGTGTTCCAGTTGTAGTATGGCAGATACTGTTGTTCCTGGGCCTCAGTCGTGGGGTCAAGGGGGAGGATGTTTGGGGACTCCTGCACTACGATTTGAAGGTCAAGCGGCAGCAATGGGAAAACTTCAGATTACGGCACTTTGTGGTTTCAGTTTCTCACAAATAGCACCACCGCGGTTCCTCGGATACCTTATGGGCTTTCCTCGCATCTGGGGTCCAGCACTCTGTTGAGGTGGATCAGGCTTGGTCAATCCTGCTTCATGGGAGTCTGGAGGATCTTCCTGGAGCTTGGGTCCAACTTAAAGACGACACACTTGATTCTGGTGTTCCTCTCCCTGGCAATCAGTTCCTGCAGCAGCAATGGAAGAACAGCCAGCTCCGAGAGGATTCCCAGATGAATTTGTCTTGGGGTCAATTTGTCCCACCAACCCAAGGGGAGAAGCCGTCCTTTGCAGGGCTTCTCTAGTCGAGGCAACTTTATAGCTTAAGCACTGCAGCAGGGCTTCACTGGGCAAACCAACGGTCTAGGAGTTGCAGCAAGTGTCTCTTCCATGTTCTTCTTCGGCTTTCTTCGTTCAGTGGTCGACTCTGGCTTCCAAGCAAAAGACCTTTCCTTTTATGCAGGTTTCTCCCATTCAGTCGCAGCCTAGCTGTCACTCACAGCAGGGTGGCTGTCCTCCAAGGACAGCCAGCCAACCAATCACCTTTGTTTGCATTCCTGAATCCAAGGGAATTAAGCACAGGGAGTTTCGGGCACCTCCCGCACTTCCTGCCCTGCCAGAAACGCTGGAGCAAGAGGCGGGCTTTAGTGGTGAATCCCGCCAAAGACAAAACAAACAAAGGGACCAAACCTTGTTTGGCACACAGAGAAAATCTCAAGAAGGACCTTTCTAACACAAAATGGTGAAAAAAGAAGACTGGGCCATTTTGACAAAATGGGCACCCATGGGTGTTTTATTGCAGCTGCCATTGCAGTTCGCGGTAGAAACACACAATGGTAGAATAAAAGTAAACCACTGCCACCAGCCATTAACTGTAGAAAGGGTAACATAAAAATGTTACATGAGAAAGTAGACAAAAGGGATACTAAGTAACCCCTCCAGCGCCCAATTATAAGAGTGTGTGTGCTGGGTCTAGAAAGTAACAAATGGAAGTAAAGTCAATTTCACTTCACTGCTCTTGGAAACAGTCGTTTAACCAAGAGAAGGTTTTTAAATCTTATGGAAATCTTGAAGACTTCCCTCTGCCACTGCACTGAAGGTGCTGCGTTTCACAATGTAAAAGAATTATGCCTATGGAGTTTGTCAGACTCCAAAACCAAACGAGAAACAGTGTTCAAATCAATGAAAAATACATGAGAGAGTGGGAAAAAGGTCTCTCTCTCTCCAGGATAAAAATTCAAAGTCCTAAAGTCCAGCAGAAAGAGCAGGGGGTCTCCAAGGTAGAAGAGAATTAGCAAATTTCTGCAAATTCTCCCTAACACCAATGCAATTCCCCAGTGACAAAAGTGCGGCTATAGGCATTAAGGTATTAAGGTAAGTACCCCCAAGGGGGCGTGTCTAGCAGCCAATGGAGTAGGTCGCATTCACGGACTGCTCCCGTCAGATCCTACAATATCCGTGTGAATAGCAAGCGCTATTGCAATAATCACGCTGGAAGTTGGTGAAGGAGTGGATGAACATCACTGGAGAGACTAGCTGTGAGGAGGTGAGCGGAACTGTGGCAGAAGCGCTGCAAGGCGTGGTGGTGCAGGACTTTGAAGGTGCCTTTGTTCAACATGGCGGCCATCCAGACGGAGTGAAAGGGGCCATGCAGTAGTGGCCCGGGGACCTCAAGGTGCCTGAGATGCATATGAAGTGCAGAAGCGGGTCGGAAGTAGAGCGGTTGTAGTGAGGTGCAGCAGTGGCACCTGTGAAAAAGAAGACGGCCATCCGACAGTGGGAGCGCCCGGATCAGAGTGGACGAAAGCCGTGGAGCGTGGTCGGATCCCCGCCGCCGTGGGAGACCCCATGCAGCATCCCAGGCAAGTGTGTGCTGTGTCCCCGGTAGCCCCGTCCCCCTGCGTGAGGAACCCAGAGACCGAGGACGTACAATTATCCGAGCCGGACCGCGCTGCAGTGATGTGCACATAAGTAAGCAAGCCCCTGGGCTAAAAAAGCTGCTGCGTAGGTTCCCCATGCCGTAACTTTTGTTGCGCTCCGGAAGCCTCATGCTCAGAGGACCAGACGCGTGCCTGAGATAGGAGGACCCCGGCCAAAATGGTGAAATTGTATTTTTGTAGTGCGCTCAAGACCCTAATGCGAGGGGACTGAGCGTGGGCCTTGAACATAAAGGCCCAGGCCAAGGGGTCAAATCTTGCAATATATCACGGACATTGGAACCCTCGTGGGCAGCAGATTGGTAGCACGCCTTGCATGAAAAGGATCTGGGCTGTGTATAATAACATGGACAGCAGCTCTGGAGATTCCCCTGGCCATAGGGAATCCTCCGGCAGACAGGGAGGGTTTAACAAATTGCACACAGGCCCAGAATGAAGACAACAGGTAGCCTTTGAGATCCCTATACAATGGAGACCAGAGAACGAGGATGTGCATAAGCTTGCCCGGGCCGCGCTGCAGTAAAGTGCACATAAGTAACCAAGCCCCTGGGGCTAAAACAGCTGCTGCGGAGATCCTGCGGCTGTAAATTACGTTGTGCTCCGGCAGCCTCATGCTCACAGGACCGGATGCACGCCTGGGATAGGAGGACCCGGGCCACAGTGAAACTGTATTTATTAAGTGCGCTTGAGCCCCTAATTTGCAGGGGACTGAGCGCTTGTCTTGAACATAAGGACCCAGGCCACATTGTGAAATCTCGCAATATTGGTTGGACACTGGTAGCCTTGTGGGCAGCAGATTGGAAGCGTGCCTTGCATGAAAGGGTTCTGGACTGTGAGTAATTACAAGGAAAGCAGTCCTGGGGGTCCTCAGGCAGACAGGGAGGGTTAAACAAATTGCGCACAGGCTTGGGCTGAAGACAACAGACAGCCTTTGAGATTCATATACAATGAGGGATTGCATACAGGCTGTATTCCATCTCTGCCAATTGCAGCTCTAGCAACAATGTCCGGCTAGCCCTCGTGGCCACGATAGTGGATTTGGGGACAATAGCCATACTTGGCGCAGGAACAAGCAGGATCTTGGGCGATAGACCAATGGCACACACTTGGGTGGCGAGCCTCAGTGGACATGGCTGTTGGGGTGGCCAAGGCACATGGGACATATAACAGTGGTGGTGTACAAGCCCCTGCAGCTGTCCTACATGAGTAGAGCCCTGGTGGAAGCTCAGCCACAATTGTTTCACAAACACTTACACACAGATGCCTAAAGCAGGGGTTGGGGGAGGACCGAAGACGAGACTGAGCACCAGGAATCCAGCAGGCTCGATCTCTCCTAAACGGCTAAGCTGAATTCAAGCCAACCCACGCTGGGCGGCTTTGCCAAGGGTAAGCAACCGACTCTTGGTGGCGCGATGGGACCTGCATGAGAGATAGAAGGCGAGCCTATAGAGCTGCATAAACAGGTGATGCAGGCGATTGCAGACTTGAAAACCTCCCGGGGCACGCAGATCACGGCAGTGCAAGTAGACATCGGACTGCTGCGCCAAGACGTGCAGAACTTTAGCAGAGCGTATTGTTGCCCTGGAGACCCAGACAAAGGGGAACACCGGAGCGTTCCGTGATGCACAGGCAGATGTTCATATACTACAGCAGAAGGTCAGCCTCCTGAAAAATAGTCGAAGAAGCAGGAGGACGGGCCAGGATAAATAACATTCGTATAGTAGGCTTGTCTGAAGGGGAGGGGGCAGCTAACCCTACGTCCTATATCGAGAACCTGTTACTTCAGGTGATTGGGTCTAGAAACCTCACGCAGGGTTTCACAATTGAGAGAGCACAAAGAGCACTGACCAGACGCCCCCCCTCGACAAGCACCTCCCAGTCTGATCATCGCCATGGTTCTGGACTATAAGGACAGGGAGAAAATATTAGCATACTCCAGGCAAGGGGGCGAATTGAGAAGGGCTTCGGCAGATTTAGCGGTCTACCTTATCTATACTTTCCAAGTACAGAAAAGCAGGGCACAATTCTCAGCGGCTAAGTAAAGGCTCCGACTGGCAGGCCTGAAGTATATGCTGATCTATCCTGAGCGACTCAAAAGTCATACATAAAAACAAGTCCTCGTTCTTTGACCTCCCAGAGGACGCGCAGGCATGGATGGACAGAGAGAAGATAGGTCCTGGTGGCAAGGAGAGAGATGAAGACTTAAAAGAAGCTCTACACAACCAGTGGCCGGGAGCATCTAGAGTACTGGTCTGGATTGCAGAGGGAAGCAGAGCACGAGTAACACGGATGTTGAGCGGACACTTGGATGCAAGAGATCTTTTGCTGGGAGCGGGAGCCTCCCTAGAACAGACTTTCTATGCTTTCTAACTCTTCCCCTTCTTCGTACTTGACAGGATTTCGGCGAAGTATACCATGCCAAGGAAGGACGTACTTGTGGCTGCTGCTGCCCTCAAATTCTTTTTCTTCCTAGGGGCACTTGTTTATGTGCCTATCCTCTCTGCACTAGTCTCAAGCAGACGGCTTGGGGCAAGCGCGATGAGTGGACATGCCTGAGGAACGGGAATGTAGCTAGGTATTTGGTTGTGGTTGGGGATGTTGGGAAGGGGTTTTGGAGAAGGGGTTGCCTGCACCTATGTCAATTGTGATGGGTAGCGTATTATCTTTGTTTGGAACACCTCATAAGAGGAAAGTGGAGTTAGATCGAAAATGGGGGCGGTTTAGCCCGGAAGCGGGAGAGAAAGGCTAATTGCTGGATCTGTGCATGTCCTCATATGGAATATGAGGGGTTTGAGCGCCTATGTGAAAAGAAACCGGGTCTACACGTACCTTAGGAAATGCAAAGTGGACTTAGCCATGCTGCAAGAAACACATTTTACTGCTGAGAAGCTTACATTATTGGCAAGGAAATGGGGGTTGGGGACATGTCCTGGTCTCTACATATTCAGCTTTTGCAAGATATACTGAGAGGCAACATATAGAGGGAGACAAACCTGGTCGCCTGCTGGCATGGCTGTCTAAAAAGGAGGATAAACAGGGGCCCATACACTCTAGATACACGGAACAAAGAGTTTGTGGCTTACCCAGAAGGGTGTCAATGACGCGTTTCTAGAATTTTATCAGAATCTTTATCCAGCGAGTTTCCAGATACCAAGGGCTCATATAGAGGAAGTGCTGGACGAGATAACCCTTACAGTGCTGAGTCTGGAGGCATGAGATAGCTTAGAGGCACCCATCTCCCTTGAAGATATACTAAGCACGATTGTGACCCTGCCAACGGGTAAGTCGCGGGTCGGGCGGGCTCTCTAGCAAGTTTTATAAAGAATATGCCCAGGAATTGGCCCTGCACTTGCTTAGCACCTTTTAGGATTCCTATGTGGCATGGGTCCTCCCACTACGCTTAAGGGAATCCATCATCATCCCACTTCTTAAACCCCACAAGCCTCCTGAGGAGTGTAGCTCAAGACCGCAAGATACTTGCATCGATACTAGCTAACCGGATGAAAAATGTTATACATAATCTGTTGCTGGAACTTGAGACGATTGCAGCACGTGATAGATAGCACAACATTCTGGGACACACCACGCGCCATAGTCAACCTAGATGCAATTAAGGCGTTTGATTCAGTTAGTTGGGACTGGCTCTATGCAACTTTGCGCAGGTTTGGGTTTGGCCAGCAGTACATCAGATGGGTACAACTAGTGTATACTAGACGATGGCTAGTGTTAAAACAGGGAAACATATCTCTGAGGCGTGGGAACTCAAGCAGGGGTGAAAGTGAACCCCGATTTACAGGATCACCCCTTAAATATTTTGGGGTTCCCCCTGATCACGCTCAAACCAGAGTAAATACACTCCTCTAGGGAAGAGATAACACATTTTAATCTTTACAGATCATGAGGATTGGGGGAATGCCAGAGGACTCTGCCATTTCCGACCAGCATTCTGTCGTCCGTGGCTGGCTTCCAGGTCCTGAAGACTGGTGCTGGGCCTGGAGCTTAAATAATCTTGACTTGGTTACTGGATACCGGCAGAGCTCATCCAAAACTGTTCTTCTTGCCATACAAGGGATTCTGCAAAGTCTTCCTTCCTTCATCATCAACAATTCCTGGCAGCCATGCTACTTAACATATTTACACAGACACACACTGCAGCCCTGCAGATTTTTACAAACCTTGAGGCCTAGCCCCCAGTAAGAGCTAAACATTTTTATAACTAATTTTCATTCATACTATTCATCCTCTACACATCTTACTCATATTTTTATGTGGTCCTACAATCTCTTTTAAACCTGATTTCATAATTATGTATGTCGTTCATTGACTCTGTACACTCCTATTCTTAGTCTGCATGGGCTATTGATGAACAGGAACAGCTGCTGAGTTGCATCGTGCTCTCTGCCAGCCTGCCTGTAGTCTATTTTTAGTACAGGCTGAATTCACTGTGTGCTTTGAGCAAAGCTAACTACAATTTAGTGAAAATGTGGGACAGAGCTTTGGTGACTTTGGGGCTCACAGATCCAATCTTGAAGCAAATCCCACTGGTTTCGGAGATGACATCATCAACACAAGGCAGGAGGGGAATACGCACTAAATGGGAAACTTGTGGGGTGTCCACAATAGGGGATCTGTTAAAGGATTTGTCTTTTGTGCTCCTCAGAGCTGGCAGAGCGCACCGGGCTACATAAGGGCCAATATCTATTACATTGCACACTTAAGAGGGAGTGCACAGATGGCCAGCATACAGTGATCTGATGGGAAGACACGCGGTGGTAGATATGATATAGCGGAAGGACGCACTACATCACGGCTGTATGACCTTTTACTGACTAACAGGCCGCCTTCGCATCTATCGACACAGAGTAAATGGGAGAAGGATCTGGGAGTAGAGTTTACTGATGAACAATTGGGGCAGGTGCTAGGATACCATATAAGAGTGTTGCGGAACGCAAGACAGCAGCTCATACAGCTGGTGACACATAGGGCATATATGACCCCTCAGAGGATCTCGCAGTTCCCAGGCGCTGTAGTGCAGGTGTGTCCCAGATGCAAGGCAGAGTACGCGGGCATGTTGCACATGTTTTGGGCATGCCCTGTAGTAGGACTATATTGGCAGGATGAGCCGGGGCAGATTGTACAATGGGGGGGCTGAACCTGGATGGGCTTTCCCCCGGGAGTATGCCTGCTGGGCCGCTTTCCACTCTGTTAGGCAAGATTGTATGCAGTACCCTTTGGGTGCACCACAACAACCCAGACCTCCTGGCAATCGGGACCCAACTTTTGGTATAAGCTTTTAATACACAGGTTGGTAGCATGTTTAGCAGCCAGGCTTATGTCAAGAGGGGTCAATGTGAACTGTAGGGGAGTTTCACAGAGATTCACAGTGACAAGTATTGAGTAAACAATTATTAATTTATTCATCAGTCAGCTAGAATAAGCCATCTTCAGAAGGGGGCAATATATCAGTAACACTCAAATACACTTCAAAAATACACACTCTTAATATCTCTAAATCAGCAAGTACCCTTTTGGGATGGCCCACAGACACTACCTCACTACCTACAGCCTCAGGTGACTTCAATAGTAAGGGTGCTGGGGACATTAATATATCACTGTTGCATTTAGAATCCAATTTAAGAGTTTGTCAAAGAGAGAGGTTATCATGGCACAACAAGAGATCTCACAAATATTTCTCAAAGCAGGTAAGTACTTTTGTAACCCCCCCCAGTGCAAAGATAGTTAACCCGTTCCTGGAAGGAAGACCAAACACATTCACAGAGGGAAGAAGAGTCATTCAGGGAGCTAGGCTAAGCAATGTTAATTGAGCAAATGTCTAGGTAAAACTGAAGCACTTCTCAGAGGTAGATACAAAGTCTTGCATAATGTTTTAAAAGTCTTTGTAGATGGAAGAATTCAAAGTAGGGCCACAAGCTGTTTAGGCTTGTGAAGTAATGAAGCTGCAAGCGGCTCTATACCTGCAACCAAGCAAGTCTCCAACGAGGACAAGTGGTTACACAACAAGAGGTACGTTCTCTTAGACTTTACAGTACCTTTTAGGTTGAAGAAAAGTGCAGCAGATGACTTCTGTTCCTGTGATCTCACTGTTCCTGGCCCTCAGTCGTGGGGACAAGAGAGAGGACTTCTGAGGACTCCTGCACTGCAATGTGACGCTCACCGCTCGCAGCCGTCAAACTTCAAACAAGTGGCACTTTGGTGTTTCAACTCCTCGCGTCTACCGCAAATAGCAACACTGCAGTTCCTGGCTGTTGAGATGGGCTTCCTGCTGGAGCTCTTGGGCAGCTTAAAAGCAACGCACACAATCTGGTGTTTCTCTCCCTGGCATTTCGGTTTCCAGCAGCAACTCTGGAAATTCAACCACCTCCGAGAGGATGTCCAGGTGGCCTACTTTGGAGTTGATTGATCCCACCAACTCAAGGGGAGAAGTCGTCCTTGCAGAGGCTTCTGTCGATACAAATTTGGAGTTTCAGCACAGCAGCAGGGCTTCACTGGGCAAACCAACAGTCCAGGAGTTGCAGCAGGCGTCCTCTTCAAGTTCTTCTTCGGTTCCTTCGTCCAGTGGTCGACTCTGCCTTCCAAGCCAAAAAGCCTTGCCTTTTATGGAGGTTTCTCCCATTCATTCCAGCATGGCTCTGTCACCCAGCATGGTGGCTGTCCTTGCCGGACAGTCACCTGGCTAATCACTACAGAGTGCAATTTGTGTCTCCTAGGAGGCTTACCACAGCGTTTCGGGCACCTCCCTCACTTCCTGCCCCCACCAAATACCCTGGAGCCAGAGGTGAGGCAAAGTGAACAAAGGGACCAAAACTGGTTTGGCGTGCAGAGTAAATCTCAAGAAGGACCTTTCCTCAAAGAAATGGCACAAAAAGAAGACTGATCCATTTTGACAAAAATGGCACCTTTGGGTGCTTTACTGCAGCTGTGAACGTAGCCCGCTGTAAATGCACACCACAGTAGTTCAAAGTAAACCACTGCCACCAGCCATTCAGTGAGGAAAGGGTAACATAAAAATGTTACATGAGAAGCTAGACAAAGGGGATACCAAGTAAACCCTCTGGCACCCTATTGTAAGATAGTGTGTGCTGGGTCTAGAAAGTTACAATTGTTAGTAAAGTCAATTTCACTTTACTGCTCTTGGAAACAGTAGTTTAGCCAAGAAAAGGTATTAAAACATTTGGGAAATCTGAAAGACTTCCCTGTGCCACTGCACTGAAGGTGCTGTGTGACATAATGTAAAAGATGATGCCTATGGAGTTTGTCAGACTCCACAACCAAAAGAAACTGTTCAAAATAACATTAAAATATATGAGCGAGCGGGAAAAAAGGGTCTCACTCTCTCCAGGGAAAAAAATCAAGTCCTCAAAATCCCGCAAAGTTGCTGGGGGTCTCTAAGGTGGAGGGAATTGGCATATTTCTGAGAATTCTCCCTAAAACACGCCCTAAGTACACCAAGCTAGCCCAGAAGATGAAGGATCTGGCGTGTTTCCTCGCCAAGCGTAGAATTGCTATTGCATGGAAATCTACTCGGGCCCGAGGGTGGAGGATTGGTGGAGGGTCCTGAGGCGCTGGGCGATGGCTGAAACAGTGGCATGGAAAAGGGCGCTATGGGGCCGTCAATGTGAGGCCACAGGGGGCATCGTGGCATGGGAGGCCTTGCTGTGTGCTCTTGTTTGCGGGGGATACCACTGAAGTGGGGCAGAGGACCAAACCATGATGTGAGTCTTCAGTATTTTGCTTTTCCTCTCATTTGACAGAAATATATACAAGTGCTTAAGGCAGCAGTGGGTGGGGAGTAGGGTAAACCGGGGGCAGTTGGGGGATAATGTTTTATGGAATGTTAATGCAACAGCCATTGACCTTGTCTTGTGATACTATGTTGTTTGGAATCTGTTAAAACTACTAAAATAAATAAACAAAAAAAGGTAAGTACCGCAAGCCTAAACAGCACCTTTGGTTGGAAGAAGAGTGGTCCAGCTGGTTTCAGTCTTGCTACAGAGGTGCATACCCTGGTTCCTGAGCCTCAGTCGTGGGGACAAGAGGGAGGATGTCGGGAGGGCTTCTGCGGCAGTCCTCGGGAGGTCATCGGCGGCTACGTGCTCTTTTTGGTTCAGTGGCACTTTGCGGTTTCAGCATTTAACAAACCGCACTGACGCGGATCTCTGAGACCGGTTGAACTTCCTTCACTCACTTGGTCCTGCACTCTTGTGAGGGGACTCTGGAGGTCCTGCTTCTGGAGGGTCTTTAGGAGGCTCTTGGAGCTTCAAGCCGGATTAGTTCGGCGACAGACGTTGCACTCAACTACGGACATTCGACCCCTGGCATTGGGCTCTCGCAGCAACGGACAAGCACAGAAAGTCGGTATGGTGGTTCAGTGGAGTTTGTCTCAGGGTTAGTTGATCCCAGCAACCCAATGGGAGAAGTCGTTCTGTCTGGTGCTTCTCTGTCGATGTGAAATAGGAGGTCAGCACAGCAGCAGGGCTTCACCAGGCAATTCAAAGGTCCGGGAGGTTGCAGCAAGATTGGTTCACGGTTTCGTCGTCTGGTGTTTTTCTCAGTGGTCGACTCTGCCTGTAGTCCCAAAACCATCGCCTTTTAAGCAGGTTTCTCCGGTTCATGCCCAGCCTATGCTGTCAATCACACAGCAGGGTGGCTGTCCTAAAAGCACAGCCAGCCAGCCAATCGGGACTAGTTGCATTCAGGCATTCCTAGAGACAAAAGGACCCGGGAGTTTCTGGACCCTCCCTCACATCCTGTCCTTCCAGACACACTGGAGCCAGGGGCAGGCTTCAGGTCTGAAGCCCACCAAAGGCAAGACAAACAAAGGGCTCAAACCTATCTCAACGCACAGAGTAAAACCCAAGAAAGACCTCACAAACCGAAAATGGTGAAAAAAGAAGACGGGCCATTTTGACAAAATAGTCACCCATGGGGGATGTACTGCAGCTGAGAGTTCAGCCTACTGTAGACAAGCACAATGGTAGGAAAAAAGTAAACCACTGCCACCAGCCATTTAAATTAGTTAGGGTAACATAGAAAATGTTACATGAGAATGTAGGATAAGGGGCATCTAAGTAACCCCCCAGCACTCCACATAAGATGGTGTGTGCTGGACCTACACAGAGAAAAGGTAAGTAATGCCAATTTCACTTTACTATTCTTTGGAACTTTAGTTCACCCAGGAAAAGGTATTTAAACCTTAAGAGAAATCTAAAGGATTTCTCAGTGACACTGTACTGAAGGTGCTTTGTGTCACCATACAAAAAGCAGAGGCCTATGGAGTTTCAGACTCCAAAAACTGTTGAACACAAAATCCAGATCAGGTAAAAATATATGGGAGAATGAGAAAAAGGTCTCACTCACTCCAGGGTTAAAATTAAAAAGTCTTAAGTCCAGCAAAAGAGCTTTGGGTCTCTAAGGTTGAACGGAAATTAGCACAGAAATGAAAATACTCCCCAGCACTCGTCCCCCCCAGACTAAGGGACAGGAGGATTTATTCCACTCCTGGATGAATCTCTTATTCCTGTCGGTCATGCTTTCTGGAGAGACCATCAGAATTTTGATGTTTACACCATGACCTATGTTCTATAGTGAAACCAAACCTTTGGAAGGTGATTGACCATCCGAACAATTTTGGAATTTCCCCCTTCATCTGCATTAACCATCTCAAGGGTTGGTGATCAGTCTGAATAATAAAATTAGAACCATACAAGTATGGCCTAATCATCTTCAGTGACCACACAATGGCAAAACATTCATGTTTTATGGTTGCCCACCTTGTCTCGCGGTCCTTCAGCTTCCTGCTGATGAAGCAGATACGGTTTTCCCTTCCTTTCTCATCCAGTTGGCTCAAAACCGCACCTATCCCTGTATTAGAAGCATCTGTCTGTACAATGAAGGATTGGTTATAATCAGGAGCTCTCAACAGTGGTGCTTGACAGTGGGGTTTCTTCAGACCTTCACAGGCCTTATTGCACTCCTCATTCCACCTGACCTTTTTGGGGAATTCGGTGAAGAGATCACATTTAAGGGAGAAGCTACAGTCCCATAGTTCTCTATTCAATTCCTGTAGTACCCAGTGAGACCTAGGAAGGCTCTCACTTGAGTTTGTGGTGTAGTAGTGTCTTGTACAGCTTCTACTTTGCTAGGTAATGGCCTAATTTAATCTCCTCCTACCTCATGCCCAAGGTAGGCCACTTTACTCTGACCAATTTGACATTTGCTTGCCTATATGGTCAGATGGGCCTGTTCCAGAGCCTGCAAAGAATATCCTAGGATGAAGATGCTCTTCCCAAGTGGGGCTGAACACTGCAATGTCATCCAATTATGCCCTGCAGAAGTCTTCTAACCCATTCAGAACTCGATCGATTCACCATCCTTTGGAATGTAGCAGGTGCATTCTTAAGTCCAAAAGGCATTGCCTTAAATGGGTATAAGCCTCCTGGGGTGGAGAATGCAGTTTTCTCCTTGGTGTGGTCTGTCAGAGCTAATTGCCAATAGCCCGAGGTCAGGTCAAACGTACTGAGGAACTTGGCTGAACCAAGTTTGTCCACCAGCTCATCTGTCCTGGGTAAAGGATGGGCATCAGTCGTGGTGACTGCATTAAGAGCCCTATAATCCACGCAGAATCTCAATTCTTTGGTTCCTGCTTTGGGTACTAGTGTAACGCTTACCTCAGCCTCTGCGGGAACACCACTTCTGACAACAACTCTTAATCTTCTCTGAGTGCGCAGTTCTCTCACTGCTGGTACTATACTTCTCTGTGTTGTTCACTCCTACAGAATATACAAGAGATAGTTACTCTATTCTTATCTGGTAGTAGGATTGAATTTCTATATCTATTACACCACCCCTACCTTCATTAATGTCACCCTTCTCACCTCAATTTTAGTTATGATGAGCTCTCCATCCTGCTTCAATACAGGGGCGCATGTTCTGTAGATGCGGCTCAATTAGGAAGTGGGATGGAATTCCTACTGTAAGTGATATGCAAGAAACGATGACAACTGCAAGCAAGGGGAACAAACAAAACTACCAGCAAGGTTTCTATGCTAGAGAATAGGGCACAATATCTCCATAAATGCTGGAAGGCTTCACAAGATTCTCTCTGTATTGGCTAGAGAATTAAGCCCCTAATACCTAAAAACGAAGGTATAAATCTAGAGCGTGAAGAGATTGAAGTAATCCCAAAAACAACACACAAGGAGAAAAGCCTTTACCCTCAAGAAAGGTGAAAACACAAATGTTTGTTTCTTTTTTAAAACGTGCACAACAATATTGGGGAATGAAATGTAACCAAGTGTTTGTTTCTGTGTAGAATGGTAGATGAAAGCACAATAATGCTTTAACTTAAAACTGCAATGTGACAGAATGCATGTGTGCACTCGTGTAAATGAAATTCAAATTCCTCACACAACAGAACTCCTGAAAACAAACGCGCACTTGCTACTCGTGCCTCATGAAAATGAACATTAAAAAAGAAACTCTTCCGCACTATTTCCACAGAGAAATTTCTACGATAGACAAGTAATAGCAGTATGAAATACTAGCGGAATGTTGTTCAAATGGATACAATGACTCCAAACAGGCACTAGACTTCGAACGCTGGAACTCCTCACAAAACGAGTGTGACAGGAAAAACTACAGAATGTGAACGGAATGACTAAGGCACTAAGAGGGACTGTGGTCAACTAAGGGGAAGGACAGGAATACTAGTCTTCAGATATATTCTGGGAAAACATTCTATGGAAAGCTGAGGTGACAGGAGACCCGCCGTAAGCGTCCACTGCAATAAGCAGAAAAAGACGCGAAGCGCGGATAAACGGAGGGGAGGGTTTAAATAGACTGAGAGCTCCAACAACTAGACCGCCCTGCCGCATTCAAGAAATGCAACTCAGCGGCCATGTTGGGCGAGGTGGAATGTCTGAATCTTAAATAGCCTACCAAGTTCTATTTGCCTTAGACCAGGAATGGTATGCCCTCAACCAGGAGACCCTTGGTGCAATTTTAAGTGGAAAACCAGGGGTCATGACAACTAGCACAACTGGACTAGCCCATGGACTGGTAGATGGCTCAAGAACCCGAAGGTCAAGCATCTTCTTGACCTCCTCCTTTATATGAGATCTAACATGATCTGACATTATGTAACCTCTTCTTTTGACAGGGACACTGTCACCAGTGAGAATATCATGCTGGACCCAAGGGTGAGAACAAGGAGGCAAACTGATTCAACGAGCTTTGCACTCCTCCTGTTGTTGCACAGTCAAATCTAAAGAGAGTTTCACTCCTTCAGTTGTCTTATCTAAACGTTTGCCTTGAGATCAGGGAGAGGCTCACTCTCCTCCTCCTTGATCAGAGGCGAAGAGCAAAGCTCCTAGTTCTAGTCTGGAAACATAAGCCTTCAGACGGTTAGTGTGATAGACTGATAGGATACAGATGACAGGAGTCTGTTGTAGTTTAACAAAATATCAATAAGATATGGTGTTTAATTCACGTAACATAAACGATGAATATTTATTTGTAAATCCTTATCATACTAAAAATAGGCTCAACCTCTGACAACTTCTCCCATCATACCTCATTCATTCCTAACTCATACATACCATCTTCATTCTAACACATATTTCAAAAATGGGTAATAGTTGTCCCCAAACGGACAATAGTTCGAAATTTCAAGTTTAACACTCTCGTGTCTTTTAGATGTGGCCCTCTGTGTTATTACAGTTTTTTTTTTTTGTTTTCTACATGTGTTTCGGTTGTAGTTCACTGTGGGCCAACACTTCTCTGCCCCAATATTCTAGCCAACCTTCATCAGGACGGAGTGCAACTGTCCAATGTATGTTGCCACTTGATAGGATGGGTGAGCCTTCAATCGCCACTGTGTGTTCAGCGGGCATTGACTTGATGGTGGTCCCTGAAATGAGTTGCATCTTTATAGAGTATATACCGGATAAATGTGTGTATACACTAGTGATCTTGCTTGCAACTCAATAATCTTTTATTGTCTGCAGGGTCCAGATCGTCCCAGACGATGTACCTTTATGTTATTGCCACACCGTTCTCACTGGTGGTATGTTAAAGTATATATCTCCAGACACAGTACTCTCATGAGCATTGTGGAAAATCCATTAGTACGATATATCCTGGTCACTGCAAATATGGAGGTCAGTGTCCCGGTCTCAAATACCGAGTGGGTACTGCATACGTCTACCCTCTGGTGTCGGGTGATTGCTGTCTGGACAGCAATCACCCGACATCGGAGGGTAGACGTATGCAGTACCCACTCGGTATTTGAGACTGGGACACTGACCTCCATATTTGCAACAAACAGGCGAATGCCATGGGCTCAGCCACCGCTTACACCTGCAAGCTAATTAGAGCCGCAAGCTCTTCCTCTCCATCTACAGTTGCACCACCCTGGCCAGCGCTCTAATTTGATCAAAACTGGACTGTTGTAACGCTTTATACTTGGGAGCCAACAAATGTATCACCAACAAAATCCAGATTCTTCAAAATAACGCCCTTAGAGCAGCACTGGGCATTGCGAAAAAAGTTAATATCTCAAAAACAAGAAGAATGAATAATTGTCTTACCAATAAGGGCAACATTCTGCTGAAAACAGCCTCACTTACACATAGGTCCCTGAACAACGCCGCCCCACATTATCTTAATGAAAGAATCCAGAAACAGTCTTCCGCCCGCCCAAAAAGAACGGCCAATTCCAATCTCTTGACAGTACCTAGGTTTAAATTTTCCAAAACTGCAGGAAGCAGCTTCCCAGTTAAAGCTGCTCAACTATGGAACTCCCTACCTCCTGCACTAAGGGCAGACCAATCATACCCACACTTCGGATATAACATTATCAAGTGGATCAAAGACAATGACCGCTAAACCTTTCTACTCCTCTGACAGTTCCACCCATCATCTCACATTAGCTCTTGTACATATTGTATATTTAGTACCAAGGACTGTCCCCCTATCACTGTCTTGTATATTTTTGTATATTTTGTATATTTTATACCTACCTCTCCCTCTTATATTTGATCTGGAGCTTTGATTATTCTGAACATGCTGACCCTACCCCTTTGGTTTCAGACCTTTCTTCTTTCCAGAGACCCTGGATTTCTCCTTAGTCTCTTTTCTTTTCTTGAAAGTTGAAGGGTGGCCTTCCTGTGGACTGGATGTCTCGCTAACCTCCAACTGAGAGTCTCCTAAGGTTGCCTCTCTTGCCAATATTGTTTGCTCCTGCTTCTTTTTGCTGGGAGGCCTGGCGGTATAAGACACTACTCCAAGAGCCTTCAAGTCATTCCCCAACAGGACTCTCCCCGGCACTTCATTCTGTACACTAACAGGGATCCTAACAGTCATGTTATTGTACTGGATGAGAGCTGGCAGAATAGGAACTATTTGGATAGGGCCTCCTGCAAGTTTAGTGGGACCTTTGGGTGCCTTAGCTACATACTCCGGTTTGAAAAAACTCATCAACCACTGTTATGCTTGCCCCAGTGTCTCTCATGGCAGGAGTCTCCTGACCATCTACAAGAACACTGTCCTTATAATATTCTTTGGTGTTATCCGGAATGGTGTTACACACATCTACATTCTGTTGTTCCCACAGACCCAGGGACACTAAAGATACACTGGCTTGAACTCCAATGGGGTCTTCAGCCAGTAGTTCAAAGTGTGCACTTGCCATTTGGGTTTCTCCCTCAGGGATAAGGCTAAGGAGGCAGTATGGACCCCTGAAGGTTTACCCTTACATCTGGGATTCCCCTTTCGCATGATCTACAGATCCACATACAAAATATATAGCAAATGTTCTCTGGAATGGGGGTTTCTGTTGGCCTCCCTCTGGTTTGGCACCAGAGGGTTCACTAGACCTACCAGGTTTCCCATGGGATCTACCATTGTTATGTTTGGTGCCCTCTTTTGAATGGTTGGAATTAGAATTCTCTTTACCTTCTTTCTTGTGCTGCTTCCCCTCTTCCTTCTTGTGAGTAGCCCCATAATTCTTATGAGTGGCCCTGTTGGCTACCCATAGGTCAGCAGTTTGTTCTTGCTTTTTAGGATCAGTTTCTTTAGTCAGCCAAGTGCTGTCTCAGCTCAGGAGAGTAGGCATCACCAAAAATAGATTCAATTAATAAAAGATTTCTCATTCCTTCATAGGAGTTTACTCTTCACCCTTAGCCCAACCATTTAATTTCTTTATACCTTCACCTACCCAGGTAGATCAAGGGGTACCATCAGTCTTTTTGAGGGTCCTAGACCTCTTAAGGTACTGGGAAGAGGTTTTCCCAAATCTGGCTATTAATGCCAGCTTAACTGACTATTAGTCCTTTCTGTCAATGGCACCCAACTGCATAACAGCATCACAACCATTCCGGGGACCCTAGACATGAGCCATCAAATCAAATCATTCCCACGTATTCCTTGAAGACCATAGGTTTATTCAAGCGTACTCAACCGATCCAACACAACAAGTTTAGTATCATACATATTCACTGCTTCTTTAGGGAGGCGAGGCCTCTTGGCACTAGCAAACCTAGAAGACCCTGAAAGGGAAGCAGAATCAAGGGACATCTTTCTCATCTCCAGTTCATTCACGCGGCATTTCTTTCTCTGAGTTTCACCTCCTGATGTTATTTTCAGATTGTACATCAAGTTTTTTTAATTCCAATTCTAATCTTAGTCTCTCAATTTAAATATATTCTGGGCTTAGATTTGGACCTTGTGAGGTCACGATAGCAAGTGACTGAGGTACAGGGGCAGGCTGTGGAAGAGGGTGGCTCCCTTCTGGAGACTCCTCTCGCTTCTCTGACTCCACTTGCTGATTGTAGTGTAACTCTAAACTAGCATCCTCATCATTATCTTCCACATAATTTCGGTTAGTAGGTGTTACAGGCCTACTACCCATGCTTTGGTGATTTAACAAACTTGAAATTAATTCAAATTTTTTTCCTTTGAGTCTGACCCCAAGCTTCACACATATCTTTCAGTGTATGTACAGTAAGGCTAGTGATGGCTGATTCATTAAAGTTATCCCTATTAGGCATGTTAAAGGATGCTTAATCTTCTTTGTGGAGCTTAGCCTTGTGGCTGTTTTAGTTGGGCGCAAGTACAGCAAATAGTCAATGTAACCACTCTAAACCAGTCACAACACCTGCAATCAGTCTTGGATAAGAATTGGTGCAGTCACACTGTGTGAGACTACACAACACTTATCTGCTTGTTATTAGGTAACCCACCTTTTGGTGTAGGTCTGTACTACACAAGTTGGTAGTGTGACTGGGCAGCCAGGCATATCTCAAGAGGGGTAAATGTGAACTGTACAATTGAAATGTGTAATTGCAAGGAGCCAAGTAATACTTATACTCAACGTTTCAGTTATAAGTAGTTATTTATTTAGCGTCAGTTTAAATAAGCATTCTTTTAAAAAGGCAATTTGTTGTAACAATTCCAATGCACTTTAAAATTACTTTTCAAAGTCAAACTAGCCAGTGGATAATCTTTGGATATGCTTCTTGGTTATATCTTTATATCGAGGTATTATATACAGAATCACTTATATATCAAAACATATACCTTGAAAACCTGAATATTGAATGTTTTTATTTTTTCATTTTATTTTTATTTTTGGGCCCCCCCAAAACCCCTGTTTCTGACCTCTAAAAACCCATCCTGACCGTTTCCTCCAAAAACTATTCCTTTACCACACCATACATATATTCGATATAAGGGTTTTCAAGGTATATGTTTAGATATATTCACTGAAAAAGCTTTGTTAAAGGGACGTTATGGTTAAGTTGGACTAATAAAAACCTATGAAATTCAATGAAAAACCTTTGTTAAAGGGACATTATAGTTGCAAGTAAAACCGAAAAGAAAAAACAGAAACTCCCCAGTTATGGTAAACTAAGCAACCATAACTCGCGCCACCACCGTGCACTGCTAAGACTAACACCCAGGACATCAAAGATGATGTCACAAATGTCATTGATGACATCACATATCTGGGCCACTTGTTTTTGTTCACTGATATATATAGGCCAGGTGGTTTTGTTCACTGACAGTCAGAATATTACAATTGAAAAAGGTGCTATATATCTAGACGTTAACCTTGTCATATGTTCTTTAAGTACTTTCCTTAGGGTTTGGTCTCAGCTCATGGTGCACATACATGGGGAAATGAGCAGGCCTCAAACACACAATTCATTTGTATACATGAAGATAAACATTGTCATTAACATTTTCTGATGATGCTGTTTCTTTCTTTCTTAGTTTAGTTTCCCTGTATGTGCCTCTGATTTATATGCATTGTGGTTCTTCATATGTATTGTTTGTACCAGCACAAGTGTTGTAAGTCTTGAATTGTTAGCTACTTATTACTTGTTTAAAATTACTCAAAACTCTGATAAGGTATCATTAATTATTGTACTATCCAAAATTACAGGATTATAAATAGTGTACTTCTAGGGCGCATGCTGCGGTCATTGCCTGTGTTTATATATGATTAGGTTTCTGTATTAACAACAACACTCCAATACAATGATTTTAGATGAGTACATTCTTTAATAGATTAAGTAGTTCATGGTAGGTCTCCCGATCACCCCTGACATCTTGTTACCAACAATATAAACACAACTCCTTGTAGGGACTTTTCATCAAAATTTATTTCACATGTGATGTCATCAATGACATTTGTGATGTCATCTTTGATGCCCTCGGTGTTAGTCTTAGCAGTGCACGGTGGTGGCACGAGTTATGGTTGCTTAGCTTACCATAACTGGTGAATTTCTGGGGTTTTCTGGTTTTACATATTGTCCCTTTAACAAAGGTTTTTCATTGAATTTCATAGGTTTTTATTAGTCCAACTTAACCATAACGTCCCTTTAAGTTTTTTCTGTAAATTTCAAAGGTTTGTATTAGTGCAACTTAACCATGACATACCTTTTAACAACGTTTTTTCAGTGAATTTCAATGGTTTTTACCAGTGCATGCTATTTTCCTACAACTTACTAATATCATACTTACCCAATATAGCGATATTTGTGTCCAATTTACAAAGTGTCACCTTAAAACTCTGCCATTTCCCACCTTCTAGAATCATTTTTAACACTTCTATACACTTTTTGCAACTATTTCAACTAGTTTTGCATCCGTAGAATCTACAAACATCTGACTTTATTGCGGACCGTCCGGACCGTGCCACATGACCATACGCTGGCGCGCGGCATGATGACGTGTCCAAGAACCCGTCCGCATTTCACAATAAGATTTCTGCTTGGCCGGCAGTTCAGAACTGCATTTTCTACTGATCTAGGAACTTTCAACTTCAAAATTTGTTTTGCACAGCTGCAACATCTATTCCTACTCATCATCCATTAACAATCTAGTACACAGTACATACTTTTAGCAAAACTGCTATTTATCTTAAAATGGCATCAGCTAATGCCAGCCCTTCTCCCCAAGAGCTACCAACACTGCTGTAATCAAGGAGCATGAGAAACACTGCTCCCTACCATAGAAATAACACACGCGCAACATTTTCCCCTGTCCACCTACCCCTCCATATTAGTGTTTTGATGCCTCTTCCCTAATTTCCCTCCCAACATTTGTTCTTAGATCTCCTGCCAAAAACAAATACATCCAAAAACAATAAAATAAATGTTCCTTTAGGAACCACCTTTCACAGTTAAAAAAAAAATAGAACTAAAAAAAACGTATAGACTCCATTTACTTTATATTGCTCATTAAAGTACATAGGCCCAATAAGATTTTCCAACATTTCCATTTGCATTTTGTGTTATGCTAATGGGAATATTGTGGCGTTCATCCTCCCTGGAATGGTGGATACCGGCCCGGCAGCCCAAGTTATCAGCCCAAGCGAAGCAAGGGTGGATAACGAGGTCTCTGGACCTTTATCCCCCATTCCAGCCCCTCTAATGGGGGGATGAAGGCCTTTAGCACCCTAGGTTCCCAAAGCGGGAATCCGGGGTGCTAAAAAAAAAGAATTTTTCTTCCTACACCGGGACTCCAGAGGCCAGAGGCGTCCCGGTGTAGGAAGGAAAATCATTTTCCAAGATGGCCACCATGGAAAGGGAAGGGAGGGTTCCATATAGGGCCCCTCTTTGCTTTCCATGGCAGCCTGCCAAAGGCAAAAAGAGAACTTTATGACCATATTACCACAAGCACATTTTTCTTCCTTTTCAAATCTATCCCAATTTCGAATAACTTTCCACAAAGCCAGTCCCAGGTGGACATGGCCACTTTAACCCCATGTTTTCTCCCTCGTGGTCATGGCCAGTAGCCAGATTGTCCGGATCATGACCTTATTCCGTGACCCACACAATCTGGCCACTGCCCATGGCCTTAAGCTACACCTCAGTCACCAAAGGTATATCACTATTTTTTGTACCTACATTGGCACTTCTCAAAAAATAAAACACAGGCACATTTGCAAAACCATGCTTTCAGGTCCTTCTCAATGCTCCTTACACAAGTTTGCTGGAAATCCACCCATGTTTTATTTTTTCAAAAGTGTCAAATGTATGCACATACAATCGTCATATAACCTAGCCCCCACTTGACAAAAACCATTCAGACTTTACAAAAACATTTGTATCTAGATCTATTATCTTTTTGCAAACCTTTGGGTAGATTTGTCAAATGGCACCACATTTATAAGCCTTTACAATATTTTGGGACCTCCCCTCTAATTCTGCCCCCTCTTTACAAAATCCCACCAACTTCGCAAAAACATGTATATCTATATGTATTATTAGTTTGCCAAATTAAGTTTAGATTTGTCAAATGGCACCTCATTTATAAGCCTTTACATTATTTTGACACCCCCCCCCCCTCTAATTTTGCCCCCTGTTGACAGAATCCCACCAAACTTTGCAAACTCATTCGGGATCAGGTCAGGAATATAATTCATGCAGTTTCTTTAAGTGGCGCCAAAGTTATAAGCCATCCAAGAATTGCTTTCCACCAACCCTGTAATGCAGGGGTGTCCGCGAACTTCACAGGACTGTTTGCGAACATCCGAACTGTTCGCAGACTTTCGCGGTGAAAAGCAGCCGTTTTCTTTTTTTTCCTTTGCTTCTTGCAGCCATATTCCATCCCATCCTCATCACCCCTCACCTCCCCAGAGATTATTTGATAAGTTTGACAAGTGCAATGTTGTGTTTTATAATATGTTTTTATCGCAATGTCCGCGGACACCGGCCGCTGTCTACTAATCCAAGATGGCGGGCGTTGCCAAAAATCTGACGCACCTCACGCTTTGTCCCAGCCAATCAGCGAACACGTTGCACGTCCACGGACATGACGCAAGCCGATTAACCAATCGGTGTCCTGCCGCGGAGTGAACAGGGAAGTGTGGCCATATACTTTTTTTGCAAAGTTTGGTGAGGATTCGTCCAGGGGGAGCGAAGTAATAAGCCACCCAAAAAGTGCTCTTCCTATGAGATAAGCAACTTAACCATAACTACATGGCCGCTACCGCAGGCCATGTAATAAGGGACTCGGTATATAATACCTCGGTATAAAGACATGTAACCATGAAGCATATCCAAAGATTATCCACTGGCTAATTTGACTCTGAAAAGTAATTTTACAGTGCATTGGAATTGTTAAAACGAATTGCCTTTTTAAAATAATGCTTATTTAATCTGTATACCATGCTTCATACTCTACTCCTACACCCTGAGGTGACTTCAATCACAAGGATTGTATTTGCATTTATATATCACACTAATACTTTTGTAGACTCTGAGTTGCAGAAAGGAAAGGATTAGAAAAATGTCTCAGCAATTGTGAGGACAGCTGAATCGTCCAATGAAGTCTAGATAAGTCTTTCCCAGCAGTACCTATATTCAACAAGCTACCACCTATGAGGCACAAACAGTATCAAAGTCAATAGAATTACAAGATTGCCTTTGGGGAGCCAGGACAGTCAAAGTCAACTGGACCCTGTTAGGGAGAAGTCTCAATTGTGCTAATTCCCTTCTAACTTGGAGACCCCCAACACTTTTGCTGAACTTAAGGACTTTTAATTTCTAACCTGGAGAGAGTGAGACTTTTTTTTTCCCCACTCTCATGTATTTTTCTGTGATTTGAACTCGGTTTCGAGTCTGACAAACTCCATAGGCATAACCTGTACATTGTGGCACACAGCACCTTCAGTGCAGTGACACAGGGAAGTCTTCCAGATTTCCCAAAGGTTTAAATACCTTCTCTTGGTGAAACTACTGTTTCCAAGAGTGAAGTGAAATTGACATTACTTACATTTTGTAACTTTCTAGACACAGCACACACTATCTTACTATAGGGTGCTGTGGGGGTTACTTAGTATCCCCTTTGTCTAGTTTCTCATGTAACATTTTTATGTTATCCTTTCTACAATTAATGGCTGGTGGCAGTGGTTTACTTTTTACTACCATTGTGTGTTTTTACAACTTTTTAAGGCCTATTACTCGATAGTCCCCGGACATTCATGCAGACCGCAGACATTCAAGTGGTCACGGACGGTTCCTCTGAAGGGACCCATCCATTACTTTTAGTCATTCTCTAGCTGGCTATCCGGAGAGAGCACCAGGAGAGAGCACCTGCTTTGCAGATCACTAACCTTCATCTATGCCTTCAGTCATGGCCATTCGTCCTCCCCAGAGGCCACCACCACCAACAGGAGGACCTGGACAAGGGGAACAATTGTGATGATGCAGAGGAGGATGACGAGGAACAGGAAAATGAGGTAAAGGAAGTGCCTACCATCTGGTACCCAGAGAGTCCGGGATGTGGTGGTTTTTTACCACCGTTGGGGGTGTTCCAAAAGCTTGGGCTGCCCAGGTGAAATGGATTGAGTGCAGGGTCGTACTATGTCTCGGAAAACCTGGCCAGTACTCTGTTTGGACCACCTCCATGCTCCGCCACACTCGATCCAATCACCTGGGTGCTCTGAGAAAGGCGGATCCTTTCTGAGGGAGAAGTAGAGTATCTTCCTCTACCCCATCTTCCTCAACTGCTCCTGCCACCACACAGCGTACTTCTGGGGGACAGAGGAATTTTTCAAATTTTTATTTGTAAAGCGCTGCACGCCCATGGGCCTTAGAGCACATGAAAGTAAAAGAGAATCCGGAAGAGAAGGCAAGAATGAGACTATACCACAGAAAAGAGAAGGGTTTTAATTTTCCTTTTAAAGGATGTGAGGGATGTTAATCTTTTGACATTGGGAGGTAAGGCATTACTTTCCCTGGGGCCTTGTATTTCAAAGCTTGCGCTGCCAAATTTTTCCAGCCGAAAGCGTGGTTTAGTCAAGGCACGGTTCATGTTGGAACGTAAGATCCAAGTGGGTTGTTGACAGGATAGTCTGTCAATTAGATACTGGGGGGGGGGGGTCAGCCTGGTTCTGACATTTGTCGGTAAGTGAGAGAATGTTATGTTTGATTCATTTGCTTTACGGGCAGCCAGTGAAGTTTCCTTCTGAAGGAAGAGATGTGATCACGATTTCCAAGACCAAAAACGGGCCACTCCCAACCATTCTGGGTGGTTTACAGTCCTTGTAGGTTGGCTTTGAGGTGCCCGAAAGCAAGCTGTTAGCATAGTTTAGTCGAGAGTTGGCTAGTGCTGTAGCCACTAGGGATCTGTTTTTTAGAGAACGATAAGGTATGATTTGATCAAGTAATTTCACGACATAGGCACGAGGAGCAGATATGTGAGACATGTTGTTTCATGGACTGTTGATGAAGGATGACACCTAAGGTTTTTACAGATTTGCTTACTGAGATTTGAAAGCCTGTGATGGAGAAGTGGGAGTACAATGGGTCAAGCTTTTTCAGACGAGGGCCAGAGGCGATGATAAGCTCTGTCTTCTCTTTGTTCAGGACCAGGGAGTTAAAGGCCATCCAACTCTGGATTTCTGAGTAAATTCTGTTCAGGAATTTGGTGTCTTCTTTGTGACAACCAGTGAGTTCGAGCAATACCTGGGTATCATCTGGGCATTTAGTGTATTTGACGCTCAGTGTGTCCAGGACATTGAGGAGAGGCTTTAGATAGATATAGTAGTGGTGATAAACATGATCCATGTGGTACTGCACATGTTGAGAGAATGTCCAGAGCCTGGGCGTTCTTGACAGCTACTCTGGATGTTCTCGGGCTCAGAAAAGATGTGATCCATTGTGTGGCCGTTTCGGAGCAATTGGTGATGTTCGTAAGTCTTTCATGCAGCATGTTATTGTCGATGAGGTTGAATGCTGCGGAGAGGTCCAACAGCCTTAGCAACGCAGGGTGGCCTTGTTCTATGGTCACTGAAATGTTGGAGTTCAGATCTAATAGTGCAGTCTCGGTTCCGTGTTGGGCTTTAAACCCAGACTGATGAGTACCTAAGACTTAATTTTCTTGAATGTACTTCTGGAGCTGTGAGTAGGCCACGTTATCGATGATTTTCAAAAGAAACGGGACGTTGGTTATTGGTCGGTAGTTCTTGGCGAGTGCAGGGTGGGTTTCTTCAACAAGGGAGCTATCCAAGCGTCTTTTAAAGAGGCTGGCACAATGCCTTCCCTAAAGGACCTGTTGATCATCTTAGTTATCCAGGGGGGTTAGGATGCTCAGGGATTCCTTCAAGATATCAGGAGGACACATGTCTCCTAAACATGATTTAGATTTAAGTTTTGTGATAATGTCGAGGACTTTTGATTCAAAACAGGAATTCAAATTTATTTTATTTATTTATTTGTTTATATAGCTTGCAAGCATCAGGACGCTGACATGAAGACGTAGGGACAACACATATAACCACAGGACAAGGCGCTCAGTAAATCATTGGGGGGCGTATCAGTTTCCTGGGACCGGTTTGTCATTTGAACAGATCTATCCTGAGTTTTCTCTGGAAAGTTGTGTATTTCTGTTCTAGTCTTAAAGAGGTGGGTATTTTGTTCCACATCATGGCTGCTTTAATATGCAAGGCTTTCCCGGGTCTGCTAGCCTTTTTCAATCTGGCAATTTTGATTTGACCTTTTGAATCTGAACTGAGTGCCCGTTTTGGAACACTTGTGACCAGTTTGCTTTTCAGATAGGACGGGGCAGCCCCATGGATGCATTTGTGTCAGTGTCATAGCCTTAAAAGCAATTCTTTCCTCAACAGCTAACCAGTGTAGATTACTTCTATCCTCGCTTATGTGTTCCTTTTTGGACCTCTTTTTTTATAATCCTTACCACATTATTTGGGATAGTTTGGCATTTGACAATATGACCCTTGTTTGCTCCCAGCATGAGGGCAGTGCTGTAATCCAGTCTTGATAGGATGGTGGCTCTGGCTATTGTTGAACAATTGTATTCACTCAGGTAGTGGCGGATTGACTTGAGAAGATGAAGATGGTATGCGCAGTTCTTATTTAGTTGGAGAACATGGGCTTCGGCACTCATGGATGAATCCATATAATTTAGGGATGGAAGGGGTGGTGATTATCCTTGTAGTTGTGGTAATGACCCCCTGGTTTTTGTTCAGTGTCAAACACGCTTGCCGGTTGGCAATATTATGTTGGTGGGCTGATGTTTTGGCCAGGAATTCGTTTTGTATGGTCTAACACCAGGCCAAATCTTTAATGACGGCAGGCAGAGGTATGAATCTCAAATTCTTTAAATTTCATTGGGACTAGATCTGGCATTGTCAATACGAGTGTTGTATTTTCCATTTTTTCTTTGATGATGTTTTTTTAGAAGGCGTGCTGATACTTTATACTTATTGTGGAGGGGCAAGGATTTTTTCTCAATTGTCGTTCAAGTGATCTTTATAATTTCCTAGCTTCGATGAATTCTGGTGCCAGAGGCTCGACTGAGGATGGGGCGGGCGGGAAGCTTCCAGGGCCTCTTCGAAGACCTCTTCGAAGGCTTCTTTAAAACATAAAAAGTCAGTCGAATCGAGAGATTCGGATTGGCGCAAACATTCGAAGAGATCCCGATCACGTAGTAGATCGAGGCGTTCTTAATCTTCTACTTCAAAGAAGATGAAGAGGAGACCCAGGTCTCCCTCCTCTTCGTCTGACACATCTACCAAATTGGTAAGATGTCCAACTAGGTCGGAATCCCCAAGAAAATGGGAAGAATTCAAAACACAAATGATGAAGGTCTTTGAGAATGCGGCCCGACCCCCTCAAAGAAACCTCGAAAGAGTCAGACCCCGGTCGCTCCCTTTGACGAAGCAGGAGAGTCAGAAACTACTAAGGCCAAGACCAGTAGTAAGGAGGAAACTCGTCGATCTCTACCCGACGTTAAAACATTGAAGGTTTCTCGAGATTTGAGTGATTCCCCGGTGATGGCTAAAAAGCATAAATCGTCAAAGCACTCGACGAGTTCATCGACGCCTTCCGCGCCGATTACCTCGACGCCGAAGGAGAAATTGGCTACTTTATCGAAGGCGTCATCGACTATTTTGAAGAATCCATCAATTCGCTAGATTCAAATTCATGTACGGGAAAAAAGGTATACACCTTTTACCTAAATCAGACTTTAAGTCCATGTCCTCAGTTTTTGAGGAAGAAAGTGTCTCAGAGGAAGACATTACTCCTTTTGGAGTAAAATTTGGTACTAGAAATGTGCCAGAGGAATTTATTGACCCTGAGTCAAGATTGAGAGACCTATGTGATACCCTTCACTCTGCCAGTGGCATTGATATGTCACCTGAGTTAGTTTCAAAAACCTGATCCTGCAGAACATGCAGATTCCAGGTATAGGAACTTGATGAACAGAGTTGAATATATGGGTTGGGGCAGGTCTTTACCAACCTTTGAACAGGATGATATGACCGACATCCTGGACCAAGTCCTCCAAAAGGACCCAGTTCTTCCCTTTCATAGGGCTCTTCAAAGAACAGTGGTTACAAATTGGGAGACTCCTGAGTCTGTTGCAGCAGTCAATAAAGACTTTCCAAAACAATATAGGCCATGAGGCAGGGAACCTGATTTTCTGAGTAAACACGCTACACCAGAAAGTCTAGTGGAACAAGCCGCTACTTCCATGAGACAGTCAGCTTATTCATCTATCCGCCCAGATAGAGAGGATAAAAAGGTGGACGCTTGGGCACGCAAGGTATTTTCCTCGGGCCGTATTGGCCCTTAAATCAACAAATGTTACCTGTACCCTGGCCAGGTTTACCCATAACCTGTGGGATTGCGTAAAGACGGCGGCTGAACATATGCCAGAAGGCGAAGAAAGGGAAGGCTTTCTGAATATTGTGAAAGACGTTAAGGAGGCAATGGGGGAATCTCTCCAATATAGATTGGATACTGTTGACAGCATCAGCAGATCCATGGCTGCAAGCACAGTACTGCGCAGATTTGCGTGGTTGAGGAAGTCAGGGTTTGCACCAGACGTGCAAGCCAGACTACTCAACATGCCTTTCGACGGCTCGAGGCTGTTGGGCAGTGAAGCTGATGAGAGCTTAGAAGAACTGCAGACCTCCAAGCCGGCGGCTAAGTCACTTAGCGCCTCTATGCGACAGCCTCAAAAACCTTTTTCAGGCTCGTCTTCCAGGAGAGGTCGTTCTTTTCGATACTACTACTCATTTGGTAGAGGAAGTGACAGGCCGCACAGAAAAGTAGAAGACATTTCACTTGTAGTGGACGAGGAAGAGGTGCAAAATCAGTCTCAGCAGCGGCATCTTTGCCCTCAGACGCTCCTGCAGCCGCCTCCAAATCTCTCTGAGACCTTAGCACACAAGACCCCGGTGGGAGGCAGAATATCACAGCATCTGAACTGTAACGCTCACCTGGTATCCACGGGGACGTCACTCAGCCTGTTCTGGCCTCTTACGACCTTGAACCGTTCCCTGGAGGCTATTCGACTGGAGACTGGGCCTGAAACACAGGATTGGTAGAGTTTAACTCCCTATTGTCTCTGTGTGCTTGAACCCCTTCTTCCCCGGGTCCAACCCTTCCCTTTGATCCACAGCTCACCTTGTTTTCTTGGATAGTGTGCTCTCCGTCCTGCTTTCAGCACAGGGGCACATTGATTGATGCAGGCTTGTTGCTGCCTAGTTACTTCACTGGCAAGAGTCCGAAAGGTAAATATAATGAGTCTTTTGAACAGTTCTCTAACTTCGTTCCTTTCCTTCCTTAGATGATGGCCGGCGTCCGGGGATGGCGGCGTGCTGCTGAGATGAGTAGCGCTGAATGTGAGTGAGAGCGCGATGCACCCCTTTCGTATCTGCATTGAACTGAGTTCTTTTTCTGTGTCTTAGGTGCTGAGACGTTTTCAGCGTGGATGCCGGTTATGAAGAACAAATGCGGCGCCTCTTGATGTTTCCACGCTAACCTGGAGTGTCTTTTCCCTCTTTCAGATGGATGAGAAGTTCTGGAGACAGAGTTCCCCCAGAGCGGCTGGGATTCAGGTACGCGTTTGAAGCTCGTACAGTATTTAAAAATAAGCAAATATTTGCAGAATGCTTACTAATGCCTTTTTTTCTGTTCTTTTCCCTTTTCCTTAGGAAGCGGCGTGCCGGGATGGGAATGACACCGCCGAAGATGCCCGCAGAACAGAAGGAGCGATGAATGATGGGCAGAAGCGCTGCAAGGTAAGGCTGTTCCTAACGGTGTTCTTGTTCTTGCAGGAGCTGAGCGCAGAAGAAAGATTCAGGCTTACTGGAGACCGATCCGAACACGGTGAGTGTCACGCTGCAGGTGCAGAAAACAAAAAGCATGTTTCTCAGCCTGGGTGTGGCTTAAATAGTTTCTGGGTATCCCAGGTGTCTCTGAGCTGAACCACACCCAAACGACTAGACCGCACATGCAGTTCTGGGAACCGAAATATGTGGGGGCATCCATCTTGTCCCCATCAATGCACTACAAGTCCAATCCCCAATGTTATCCTATGGGAGTGAGTGAGTCTGGTGCCACAAGCGCCAAGTCTGACTCCAAGTGGGTCTTTGGAGGGATGGAGCGGCCCTTGAGGGCCATGTTGGTGATCGTGGCCTGGCTCCAGCCTGTCCTCTTGGAGGGCCGGGTACATGAGGCGCAGGAATCATGACATGAACAAATGGTGGGGCATTACTTCAGACGCTTGGACACTGGAAACAGTAGCTCAAGGTTACTGCCTTCCCTTCCTAAAAAGGCATCGGGACCATGCACCGGGTGCCAGCTCTGTCAAAATTCCAGATACGCTCCTTTTGCAGGAAGTTTTGATCCTGCTAGAGAAAGCTGCAATAGAACTTGTAACTGTAGCGGAGTGTCACAAGGATTGGTGCTCCCCTTATTTTCTCATCCCAAAGAAAGACGGAGGACTGAGACCCATCTTGGATTTAAGAAGTTTGAACAAGTTCCTCAGGAATGACAAGTTCAAGATGGTAACCTTTCTCAGATCCTTCAGGTTCTTCAACTCCAAGCCTTGTTGGTATCATTGGATCTTCAGGATGCTTACTTTCATGTGTCAATCCATCTCAAGCACAGAAAATACTTAAGGTTGGCGGTTCTCACAATCGGTTTCGAGTTCTGCCATTCGGGCTGACCTCGGCCCGAGGGTTTTCACCAAGCTGATGGTGGTTGTGGCAGCGAATCTCAGGAGAGGGGGGATTCACATCTACCCCTACCTGGACGATTGGTTGATAAGAGATCATTGCCCCAAACAAGCTCAGGAACATCTTGCAATCACCTGCCACTCCCTACACAAGCTGGGCTTCTCCCTCAATTACAAGTCGTCCCATATGATACCATTCCAAAGACTCCCAATTTATCGGAGCAGTCCTGGATACTTCCTCAGGCAAAGCCTCGCCACCCGAGGTGAGAGCTCTCCACATTTTGCAGATGGTAACAACATTCCAGAATGCCCAGTGTCTACCGGCCTATGATTTTCTGAGGTTGCTCGGCCTCATGGCATCCTGCATTTTTCTGGTGCCAGAGGCTCGACTGAGGATGAGATCTCTTCAATGGGCCCTCAGAACTCTTTGGTCCCAATTCTCGGGCAGTATGTCGGATCTTCTGCAAGTCCTGAGCAAAGTGGTTCAGGATCTACTATGGTGGGCTTGCAACAACAATATCTTCAAACCAGAATCTTTTTGGCAACCATGGCCGGAGATAACAGTAGTGACGGACGCCTCACTCACGGGGTGGGGATCCCACACCAACGATCTGACAATCAGCAGTCGTTGGTCTCCATCGGAGTCCAAACTACACATCAACCTGTTGGAGCTGAGAGCGATCAGACTAGCAACTGAAAGCCTTCCTGCCCTCTGTACAGGGAAAGAATGTCCTGATAATGACGGATAACACAGTGGCCATGTACTACCTCAACAAGAGAGGAGAGTAGGATCACTTCCACTGCGCAGAGAGGCAATGCAGCTCTGATTCTGGGCAGTACAAGAAGGAATCTCTCTGTCGGCAGTCCACCTAGCCGGAGAGCAGAACACAGCGGCGGACGCTCTGAGCAGGCAGAGCACAGTATCCCACGAGTGGGAACTAGCTCAGGAAGTCCTTCAAGAGATCTTCACCCTTTGGGGCACCCCTTAGGTGGCTCTGTTCGCGACCAGGGTCAACCGGAAGTGCGAACAGTACTGCTCAAGGGAATTTCCCCCAGGAGGAGCTCTAGGAGACACGTTCGTAGTGGACTGGGAGTTTCCTCTTATGTACGCGTATCCTCCGGTTCCCGTGATTCCTCACGTAATCAGGAGGTTGAGAAAGCTCAGGAAAACCATGATCCTAATTGCCCCGGATTGGGCCAGGAGGACGTGGTACCCGGACCTTCTGGACATGTCCATCTGCTCTCCAATACGTCTTCCCCATAGAGAGGATCTGCTCTCGCAAGAGGAAGGTTGGGTTCTCCATCCAGAGGTCAAGACACTCAACCTTCACGCATGGTTTCTGAGAGGTTGAGATATAAGGATTGGAATATTCCAGGTGACGTAATGGAGATTTTGCTTTCGGCTAGATAGCCAGCAACTAAATCTCTGTACTGGTGTTGTTGGAATAAATTCAGTAACTGGTGCTGGAATAAGAATGTGGACCCTTTTCAATGTGGCAACCCTATAGTGCTTTCTTTTCCACTACATTTAGCCAATCTGGGACTTCAGATTAAAACAATTAAAGGATATTTGGCTGCGCTGTCCATTTTCAAGCTAAGCGCTCCTTGGAAGAGATTTCCTACTTCAAAATTCCATTGATCATCCATTTCCTGAAAGGGCTCACTAATGTTTACCCTCCTGCTCCTTTTCATGTCCTGACTTGGGATTTAAATCTCATACTAAGTTTCTAACTTGTATTCCTTTTGAGCCTCTGCATTCCTGTCTCTTGAGGCTTTTAACATTAAAAACTGTCCTTCTTGTAGCCTTAACTTCAGCCCGCAGGGTTAGTGAATTGCAGGCTCTCATATGCAAACCTCCTTACACTATTTTTCACAAGGACAAAGTGGTACTAAAGGTTAAACCTTCTTTCTTACCAAAATTAGTTTCTGACTTTCACTTGTCACAAAAAATCATACTACAAAAATCATACAACTAAGGTTTTACCCTCCTCCTCCTTTGTGCAAAGAAGAGGAGAGGTTTCATAGACTGGACCCAAAAAGGGCTCTTAGTGTTTATATATCAAGAATTTGAAAATTGCCTCAGGATGACCAACTTTTTGTGGTTTATACTGGCCACAAATTGGAATTGGCGGTGATAAACCAGACCCATATCCCCCTGGATCATTTTAGCTATAGTGGAGTGCTTCAGATTGGCTGGAAAGGACCCCGCCGATGGGCTTCGAGCCCATTTCACAAGGGGTATGGCTACTTCCGTGGCTCTGAAGAGGGGAGTCCCTGTGGCGGATATTTGTTCAGCCGCAACATCCTTCATTAAGCATTACTGCTTAGATACCTCCTCTTCCCATGAAGGATTACTTGCTAAGGCGGTACTACATTCCGTCCATGATCAAAAATAATTAGTACTCCCACCTCCAAAAATGTCCACTGCTTTTGGAGTCTAGCATAAAATGAGGAATACGTGGGAGGACACAATCCATTCGAAGAACAAGTTACTTACCAACTGTAACGTTCTTTCGACTGGATGTTCCTCCCACGTATTCCTCATAGACCCTCCCATCCTAATCCGCAGTACAGTTTACGTTATTTACACTTCTCTCTCACAAAGAGTTTTCAGTCATGAGGCACGCCTGCCTGTTCCTTGAATATTTCCTCAAAAAAACAGAACTGAAGCCAACGGGCGCGGCACAAGCTACTTATACTGATGGTGACGTCGACACGGTACGTAGCCCGTCGAGGGACATCGACGCCACAACCTCATGCACAGTGCCCTCTGGCGAGAACGTTTTTTTCCGAAGCAGCGAAGCTGGCGAGATACGTATATCATAAAATGAGGAATACGTGGGAGGAACATCCAGTCGAAAGAACGTTACAGTTGGTAAGTAACTTGTTCTTCACTAGCGTCACGTTAAAATGTTCTTGCTTATATGCTGCTAACTGTTCAATGATATTAAGAATAGTAAGGCAAAACTAAAATTTGGGCTCATACAGTTCCAACAGAATGCTAAAGGTTGTTTCGTACTACAAAATAAATTCACAACTATCATACAGGCACATACAGGATGCTGTTTATCCTTACCTTTTCGACTGTCAGTCTTCCTTTTGTACTGCGACACACCCCACTGCAGGGGGGAGCAGTTTCAGAGTGCTTTCAAGGCTTTGATCAAGGAGCATGAGAAACACTGTCCCTACCTTAGATTTAAGGCATGCCCAACATTTTCCTCTGTCCACCTGCACCTCTGTATCTGTGGTTGGTGCCCCTTCCCTCCCCCACCTTATCTCCTCACCTGCCCTACAAAATAATATATATATATATATATATATATATATATATATATATATATATATACAAGCCAGAAAGACAAAACGAAAAGGTTCCTTTTGGAGCCACCTTTCACCGTTAAAAAGTAAAACTAGAACAAAAATCACAGGACCTTTTGCAGCCTGCATAATCCGCAGACACCTGAAAAATGCCAGGCGGAGACAGGAGTGAATTAAAATAAATTAACTTGTTTTTCGTTCAAAAATGGTGGATCTTTAAAGAACCTATTTATTTATTTTTTTAAATGTGGGGATTTTATATACTGAAATGACATGTTTAACTGAACTTTATTTTTTCTAACTTTCGCACACATTTTTTGCTCTTTTTCCTTTTTATTTACTACAACTATTCAAAACTACTTCACTACATATTTCATGTGTTTACAAAAACTGTTTCAATGCATTTTGGACATTCAAAAGAAAAATCTGATTTCCAACATCAGTCAAATGCGCTCCAAAAACTTAATGTTTTCATAGTGAAAATATGTAATTCCAACATCCTACAAAAATGCACATAAAGCGTTGTTTACTTTGCGCCTTTCTTTTTTTTCGATTTGCGGACAAAATAAATTTGAATGTTTCCACTTTTCTCTTTGAGCTATCCGAGACGAAACAATCTTCGAACATGAACACAGTTGCTAACATTGCAAATGTATCCTTCACAGCAAACTTTAATAACATTCCGGTGACATAGCCCAAACTACACTAAACTACAATTTTATTTTTATTTATTTGCATTTATAGAGCGCTTATTAACCCTAAGACATCGTCGCGCTGTTACAGAAGGTTCACTTAGTTACAGAGTACATAGAAGGAATGTTGAGAAAAAAATGAAACATTAGAAAGTACAATGCAATAATACAACTAGGTATGTTCCACGGTTACAGAGAAACTCCTTTAAGTAATGTCTAGTTGAAGAGTATAGTTTTCAGTGCTTTTCTGAACACACTGAAGGAGGGTTCATTTCTGAGGTTGAGTGGCAGTGCATTCCAGTTTTTTGGTGCTAACACATAGAAGCTTGCACCACCGGCTTTGCTTCTTTTGAAGGCAGGAACTGGGAGCTCTGGTGTGAATATTGGTCACGTTTAGGTCTGTTTGCAGGCACCTGGTGAATTCGTTCTGAAAGTTAGGAGGGTGCTGATTGAGAGAGGCATCTGTGGGTGATGGTAAGGGTCTTGAACAGTATGCGCTCTTTGACTGGGAGCCAATCGAAATCCTGTCTGGCCTGAGAAATGTGCTCCCTCTTAGGGATGCTTAGAGCACGTTGTTTTTTGTGGTTTGCAGTTTAAGGTTCTTGGATGAGGCGCCTAGGAGACGGACATTGCAATAATCTAACTTGGCCCCTACGGTGGCTCTGGCTATGTTAAGGCAGTTTGTGGCCGAGAGGTAGGGTTTTATTGCGTTAATAATTTTGGTGGTGAGGGCTGCTGAAATGGTGCTGACTTGACGTTTCATTGAAAGGGTGGAGTCAAGGTACACACCCAGGGTTTTAACTGCAGCGGAGACGGGGATTACCGTATTCTCAATACTGAACGTGCTGTATTGGCTGTTTAGTTTGTTCAGGATTTCCTTCGGCCCTACCAGTAGGATTTCTGTCTTGTCCCCGTTAAGACATAAATTGTTCCCCGCCATCCAGGCCTGGATGAGTGCATAAGTCTTGTTAAGAAGGTTTAGGTCTTGCTCGTGGGAGTCGGAGAGAGGGAGGAGAATTTGTGTGTCATCAGCATAGTTTGTAAACGCAATGCTGTGGTCTAAATCATTAAAGAGAGGTAATGTGAAAAGATTGCAGTGGGTGGGGGAGGTGCATAAGCCTTGGGGGACTCCGTAGTCAATGGGTAATGGGGTGGCTGAGGCCTGGTCAGAAAAGACCCTCATGGCACGACCTTCCAAGAAGGACGTAATCCAGGCCGTGGCTTCCTGGGAAAAGTGAGCAGTGTCCGTGAGGTGTCTGCTTAGGATATTGTGGTCTACACGGTCGAAGACGGCCGACAGATCCAGGAGGAGGAGCAGCGCCGGCTTTGCCTTTGTCCATTGTTTCCATTCGCTGATTCTTTAGGTCTAGCAAGGCTGACTCTGTACCTTGACGTGGACGGAAGCCAGATCGCCTTTTTCCCCACAATGTTGTGCGATTCAAAGTAGGACTGGATTTGCAGAAATGCCGCTTTATCTAAAAATGTGAACAAGAAAGGCACAGTGGTAATTTGCCCATAGTTATTGGGTTAGTCTGGATGGAGATTTTTTGTTTTTTAGCAGCGGTCGAAACCATGATCCCTTGAGGGAAGAATGGACGCTGGCCGAAGCAAATGAGGCGTTAATGAAAGCTGTGAGAAACAGAGCTAAGGACTCTGCACAGTCTGTGATTAGGCTAGCTTGGCAGATGTCACCTTTAAACAGGGATGGCATGATGTCTCGTGATCAGAAGGACTTCTGATTCAGTTACATCAGTTACACAATGATGCCTGGATGCCTCAAAGTAACCATACTCTCACAAAACTTCATTCCTCGGACTCCATTCCAGGAAACTTCAAATCCAAGATTAACAGGTAATCCACACTGCTCACGGTACACATTTTAACCAATGGGTCCAAGAATCACCCACCATGCAGACACTCTCCTTGCTCAAAGCCATATCCATCTTCATCTTCACTGCACAGTACAAAAATAACACTTGCTACCCGGTCTTCCTGTACACCACAACCAGGAAATCTGATTGTCTAATCATCCAAAGTCCATGGACGTCCACCCTTTTTACCTTTGTTTGTAACTCTCCCTTATTGGCTGCTTTCAAACAGTCACACATCCATCCACCAATCGCATCCAAAAACTCTACATGTAACCCTTTTATCTCAGCTCAACACTTCAGATGTACTCTTGAACTCTGAGTACATATCTCCTGTTACTCACAGCCACCTCCATCAACAAAATACTGTGAAACTCCAAGATTTATATTTGCATATTCAGCAACATCTGCATCGAACAAGACATACTACAGGTATGTATGTATATATATATATATATATATATATATATATATATGTATATATTTTACAGGGTTGCTGCCACTTACCCTGTAATAATCTACTCAATAAGCATATTCTCTTTTTCAATCACTATCAAATGCCATGGATTGCAGCATTCTGCACCTGGTCACATCAAGTGGCAGTTAATTATATGATATAAGTCATTTATAACGGGCATGTACACAAGTGTTTCTAGGCACGACAAGACAGGGAAGACCCTGGTGTCATTCAGATCGTGCAAGATCGGGAAGTGCAAGGGGAGGGTTGCAGGGGAGAGCAAGGGAGAGGGGAGGGGGAAACAGGGCAGCAATGCTCTGAGTAAGTACAGCCAGGGCAGTGCGGCTCTGGGTGTTCAAAGGAGACAGGGACTGTAGGGTTACAGTTACAGCCCCTAAGTGTGTGTTAGGCCCGGAGGCAGTGCAAGGGTGACTGGTTAAGAAAGACCCTGGTACCCAGTGAGACTCTGAGGGTAGCCAAGCAACCAGTCGGATCAGCAGACAGATAGGTCAGCAGGAGAGGGAGAGAGAGAAAGTAGAGGAGAAGAGAACAGTTTTGAGCTGCTTCTGGAATTTCAGGTGGTCCAGCTCAAGTTTTAGAGGGGCAGGGAGGCCATTCCAGAAGGAAGCACAGGCAGAGGAGAGATCTAGCCCCCACTCTCTGCCTGGAGAAGCTTCTGACCCTTAGAGAGGTAGCTGAGCGAAGGGCTCGAGAAGGAAGGTATTTTGGAAGAGGGTTGACTGTAGCGCGGGCCCCGGTCCCAGAAAGCCTTGTGGACAATGCAAAGGGTCTTGAACTTGATCCTTACAGTAACCGGGAGCCAGGGGAGAGATCAGGGCTGGAGAGATACAGTCCCTGGACTTGAGGCCGAGGATAAGTCTTGCAGTCCTGTTTTGGATTAGTTGCAGAGGGCGGAGATTAGAGGACGGCAGATTCAGAAAGAGGCTGTTGCAGAAGTTCAGTCCAGAGAGAACCAGGGCTCTGGAGAGAGTGAACTTCTGGGGCAAAGTGGGAAAGGGAAGCGTCCCTTTGAGGAGGTGCAGCTGGTAGTGGGACTTATTGACCACGTCTGAGATGTGAGGACGTAAAGAGAGAGAGGAGTGAAGACTCCAAGGTTTTTTGCCTCACAGGAAGGCAGAGGATGAGGGCCCAAGGCGCACGGCCAGAGTGAGACGGGGAAAGCAGGAGCATGTACTGCCAACATATTAAACTTTCCCACACCAAGTACCACTTAAAATTGTTCTACAAATCTTTTGCATCTGCTTTTCCTTTCATTTAAAATAAAGTTACACCCAGTGTTGCTGTAAATGCACTCATGCATTTTTTTACTTTAAACAAAATGCTCCTAAAAAGAAACATTTTTAAACGCGCAGCATTTTCCATTCCATATAAATGTCATACTTTGCAACCTTTAATTCATCCCTTATAGGGTCACCATTCTCCACCTGCTAACACGTGTATACTATCAAAGTATCCATATACAACACTTAACCTTATATTCAAAGTACTGTTCTTTTGCAACCACTAGTATAAGACAACAAAGACACTGCGCCGACATTTGAATTTCAAAACAAAATGTCGGGTGCATCGCGGCGCGATAATGAGGCTGAGCTTCTCGGGCGTTGCTAAGCAACGCCATCTATTTACATCACCATATCCGCCAGCAGGCAGAAGAGCCGGCTGCGCTGAAGGCCAGCTAAAGGCCCTGTTTACCACTGTTCGCACCAGGGAGCACTTGAAACTCCTATTGCAGCATCCTGTTTCACCCGACTTGCCACCACAGAGTCATCCACCCTTGCGGAGCGTGGACAAGCATAACCTCCTTATCTATGCGTGAGTACCATTGACTATGTTTTTGCCGCCAATTTGATCAGCATCAGGTTTCGTCTCCTATACAAATACTTACTTGACTCACAATCCGACCCCTATTGGCTGCAACTGCGTATGCCTATCTGCTTTCGATTATATGAGATTAGCACCCGTTAGGTGCTGCTACTGTCTCCTGCATTAACCCTTGAAAGCGGAGACATAGCCTAGTGGCAACTAACAAATACTGTCTCATGTACTTACCTATTGAGCTTTGCTGCACACCTAGTGACATTTATTATGCATTGCCTGTTGAACTAGCCTATTGAGCTTTGCTGCACACCTAGCAAACTTTATTATGCATTGCCTGTTGAACCAGCCTATTGAGCTTTGCTGCACACTTAGTGAACTGCCTGTGAATCAGCCCATTGAGCCGGGTTGCTTACCGAGTGAATATCTGATAGGCACGCCACGCCAGCTAATTACCACTTACAACTTTTCAGCCTGCGTGCTTCTACTATAATCCAGAACTAACCCACAGCACCAACTAGCTCCCCAACATTACCTCACTTTCGTTTTCCGAGATATCTAGACTGTCATCCTCTACCTAATTGCTTCCTGGACCAAAACGACCATAACGAACCAATCACCACAACATAGGACCATAAAAATGTTGACTAGCAATACTAGGCTGACCACTACCCCAGGTTTAGAATGTTTCCCAGGAAAGCTACCCATTCTCAACTATACACCTAACCCACCTAGAACGAACATCCCGTGTGACCTTACGCATAGAAACTCTAAACTTCGATTGAGATTACCCAAAATATTCGAAATGCCTGCCAGGTACCACATTGTATGTGCCCATCATAGGAATAAACATGTGACTATCCCTACTAAGTTGAACTACATTCTACCAAGCGCCACCACCAATCAATCGTAACGCTGTAATAGACAAACGCAACAAACTTCCAATTATTCCAGCTGAAAACAGTAGCCTTGCCCTATCTACTCAACTAACGACTCCTGCTATCAAAGTAGCACTCATTAATGCAAGGTCATTAGTAGCTCACGCTACAGATATTGCTGACCTCGTACAAATAGGTAATTACAATTTATAGTTATCACCGAATCTTGGCTACACCAAGCAGCTGGCCCTGCCTTGAGGCTTGCTGTGCCAACTATACTATCCTCAGGGAAGGTAGAGCCAACACCCGTGGAGGAGACATAGCTATCATAGCCAAAACCAACTTGTCAATGAGAATAGCGGCACCTCTGCACGCCAAATCCTGCGAATCCCTGACAGTGAAGCTACCCACCTCAAAGTCAAAAACTATCACTATACACCTTATTCATAGACCACCAGGCCCCATTGGCTCCTTCGAGGAGGACATATCTATGATCCTCTCGGACAATCTTAAAAATACATCACAGGCTCTCTTACTAGGAGACCTGAATTTGGGATTCAACAATCCCAAAGATGTACAAGCCACAACCATAGCCAATGTCCTCTCTGAGCTCGGCTTTACCCAAAAGGTGACACAGCCTACCCATGAGAAGGGCAGACCGCTCGACTGGGTGGCTGACTAGAACTTTAATACTGATTTTATCACTATCAGTCCATAGCATGGACAGACCACGCTCTCATAGCCTTCACTATAGATGCTATAATCCACCCGACACGAAATAACCTTATAGCACCTCCCATGTTAACGAGGAATAAAAAGAATATAACCACTGACAAACTTCTCCCAACCCCAAATTCACTACCAAACACACTAGATCCATCCACCCTAGTTAATGAATTCAATGCAGTCATGGCTAATGCCCTTGACACGATCACCCCATTCAAAATTAGGAATAGCAAACCCAGAGCACACCTAAATGCCTGGTTCACCCCACACCTAAAATCACTAAGGAAAGAGAAACGTAAATGTAAATCTACTTGGAGGCTAACATCATCTGAGGCTAACAAAGCTAACTGTTACACCATCCACTGGTCACCTTACGCACACGAATACCCGTGCAGTTACTAAGCCCTCCATCTCAGGTCCTGTTCTGCCTTCTTCTTCTGATCTCATGTCCTCACTCCCTCAAGCAGCACGGCAGCGGCGCACACGAGGGCATTTAACGCGCTATGGTCATATTCACCCATTGCAACATTGACAGCTTCTCTGGCGTCTTGGAGACAGTCGACGGAGACGCCGGCTTTTTCCTTTGCTACGTCACGCCCTCAGGAAGACCCGGCAGCGGCGTTTTGGAAACTTGGGTCATGTGACAAAGAAACATGCTACATCATAGGTCACGTGATGGGTCATGTGACACTCCTAGGCCCCTTTAAAACCGGAGAGGGAACGCTCATTCAGTGCTTCACAGCTGACCCAATCAGGCACTGTTCGGCGTCTTCCTGTCTCCGCTTCTTGAACCTGGACTACGGACTGTTCTTCTTGGATTCCTCTGTCAAGCCCTTGGATATTGTTTTGCTCTGCTGTTTCAGGACCTTTGAACTGTATTCTTGGATTCCTTTGGATTACTCCCTGGTTACGACGAACTTGGCTGGCTTTTGACCTTGGAACTCTTAACGGACTGTTTTCGGATTTTCCTCTTCTGTTACCTTTTGGAGTACCCTCTCCATACAGGTTTTGCAGTGCCTATTTCTACAACAATCTACTCCTCACCGCTGCCACTTGCTAGACTCTGCAGCCACACTGAACACCTCCATTTTCATCTTTGTTCTTCCTGTCCCCAGAACCTTGGTAAGCCCCTTGATATTTGTTACCTCGCTATTCAGTATATTGTTTGCCATTGTACTGACCCATTGCTTGCTTTACAGCGGTCGAGGGGTCACCGGTGTTCCTGGTTCCTGGCGTTCTTCGGCACTCAAAAAACCAGTGGCCTTAAGGATTGCTCAGGAAGTTATTTGTATCTTTCTGAGCGGAACTTGTGGACAGAGTCCCCATAATCTTCACGACCATCAAGTCATAACACTAACCTTATTAACATCTCCACAATATACAAAACCGAAATACGGCGAGCCAAGAAGGAAAGTTTCGACAACAGAATAGTGCAAGCTGAATCAGGCACCAAGGAGCTTTTTGCAATACTAGAGGAATTGGAGAACCCTATCCCCGTACCTGACAACTGTGTCAAAGATAAAATGTGGTGCTCTGACATACAGAAGGCACTTAGTGACAAAATTGCCACTGTCCAATTATAAATTGATAGGAAAAGATTAAACATTCCACCCGCTACCTTCCAAATTGACAAACGACACACTGCTGCCAAACCAGAACAACGATTCAACTTCGCTAAAGTATCTATACTGGAGGTTGAAAAAATAATACTGTCACTGAAACCATCAAATTGTCGAGGAGACAACTGTCCTGCCCAAATTATAAAAGACGCTGCAAGAGATTTATCTCCTTTTATATCCAAGCTTATCAATGCGTCATTCACCTCAGGTACCATACCAAGTAACCTCAAGGAATCATGGGTCCTCCCTCTCCTTAAGAAGCAAATACTGGACCCAGCTATACCCACAAATTATAGGCCAATCACTACAGTGCCATTCCTCCTAAAGATACTAGACAGAGTGGTTTACCTACAGATTCAGAAATTCTTGGAGATGAACCAACACCTTGACACCCGACAATCAGGTTTCAGACCACGCCACAGCACTGAAACAGCACTTATTGATCTTAAGGCCAAGGTCGATGAGCTGAGAGATCAGGGAAAATCTGCCTTACTACTCCTCATGGATCTCTCAGCAGCGTTTGACCTGGTGGACCATAAGGTACTCTTCAACCATCTAGAGTCAGGATCCATGCTATAGCTTGGGGTGAGAAATGTGCTTTTAAGTGAGAGAACCACGAGGATATTCTCCACATCAGCATCTGCAGACCCTATTCCTATCACGTGTGGTGTACCCCAGGGATCATGTGTCTCCCCCACAATGTATAACATTTTTACCAAGCCCCTGTTTGATAATCTGGACTGTCTAGGTATCACTTACACTAATTATGCAGATGACACCCAGATTCTTATCCCACTTTCTGGGGATTAAAATCAGGATTTGGCCTTGGTGAATAGAATATACCTTATCATCCAGGCATAGATGGCACTACACGGTCTATGCCTGAATGATGACAAAACGGAACTCCTCATTCTGGGGGCTACAGCCAATATTAAGTAGTTGCATCACCTTGGCAAGAGCACTTGTGCTGTCCAAACTCAAACTGGACTACTGCAATGCCCTCTATTTGGGATCTAATGAACACATTACAAAGAAAATTCAAATACTTCAAAATAACGCCCTGAGAGCAGCCCTAGGAATGACCAAAAGAAAACACATCTCGACTAGAAGACAATCCAACTGGTTCTCAACTATTGACAAAATCAAACTAAAAACTTCATCTCTAAACTTCAAGTGCCTCAACAATGCTTCACCTGGCTACCTGAAAGAGAGGTTCAAAAGAAAACGCACGTCCTGACATACCAGAGCGGCCTACACTAACTGTTTCAGTCCTCTCCTTCAAAATGACGACAATCAGTGGGAATAGCTTCCCTGTCAAAGCTGCCCAACTCTGGAACTCCCAACCACCCACCTTAAGGACTCACCAAACTTACCCACATTTTAGATCAAATATCATCAACTAGCTTAAAGAAAATTATCTTTTGCTCCAGCATGACTTGCTAATCCTTTTGCACCTGACCTGTTACCCACACTTGATTTCGCTTTGCATTTGTGTAACCATACCTGTAAGTGTGAGATAACATGTACTATTAATTTGACATCACACTCTGTACTGTCGTACTGTTCCTTGTAACTATGTATCTATGTATTTATAAAACTATGTAAGCTTAAAGTATCCTTGTCTCTCGCCCTGATACCCCTGGGTCTCGTGCACATTATAAATAAATAAACAAATAAACAAACAAAACACACACTGCTCCAACTACAATCTGCATTGCATTACCACTATGTCACAGGTTCCCTATTCTTTAAAAACACTGCACCACAAGAACAGCACTTATCCAACTAAGTAATGTAGGGGGGGGGTGCTGTTGAGCAGCCAACAGATGCAGACGTAAGAGTTTGCTGCTCTGCCGTGGCTGCTCTTAGCCTTCAAATATCCTGGGGTTAGAGATCCAACCCTCAGGTTTCCTACGGTTGACAGTGGAAGGAACCTCCCCTGCAGATATTTCCGAAATCCCGACCGAAATCGGTGCTGTTTCCAGGTCCCTACGAGGCCCGAAGTGGGCTGCAGGAGAGAAGGCGGGAAACGGTCCCTGCCCCGCGGTACACCGGCGTGTCGTAGAGACCCCGGCGGGGACTGGCCGACACACTAGTGGAGCACGAAAAGACTGCAACACCACAGTGAAGTTCTGACGGACATCCGTGGCCAAGAAGCACACCATCTGGCCCCAAGGCGCTGCTCTAACGATATTGCCACCGACCCAGGTGGGACTGGGTAGACCGTCACACAGATCAAGAGGCCCGGCAACTCAGTTCATGAGGGGACACCCCTGGTGCAGCACCGCTGAAGATCCTGGTGTAACCTGGACCTGCTTGCACCTCCTGCGACACCCGTCGTGTTTGGGCGCCAAGGAGGCCCGAGAAGGTGGGTGGAGCCGACATACACAATTCTGACTACAGGATATAGGCAACCCAACGTTTGGTATGAGCTTGTACTACACAGATTTGGTAGCGTGTTGAACAGCCAGGCTTCTCAAGAGGGGAAATTTGAGCTGTAGTGGAGTTACACAAAGATTCACTGTTACAGGTATTCAAATAAACTCTTACACTCAAGGTTTCTTGCATAAACAATTATTAATTTATTTATCAGTCAGTTATAAAGCCGCCTTCAGAAGGGAGAAATAGAATAGTAACACACAGATACACTTTCAGTAATGTACACTCTGAGTTTCTGAATCAGTAAAGACCCGTTTGAGAAGGCCCACAGAAACAACCTACACCCACAGGTGACTTCAATAACAAGGGTGCTGGGGACATTAATATCTTACTGTTGGCTTTCAGACTACTCTTAAAAGTTGGTAAAAGGCAAAGGTTATTAGAACAACAAGAGACCACAAATATTCTTAAGCAGGGCAAGTACTTTTAGATTTTCCTAGAAGAGTCATTCAGTTCAATAGTCTAAGCCAGATGATGCACTTCTGGTAAGTGAATGGAAAAGTCTTTGCACAAGTTCTTAGAGTCTTTGATGAAAGGCAGAATCAAATGTAGGGCCACAAGCTAATTAGACTTGTGAGTTGTAGACGTTCCAGTCACTCTACAGTGAGAGGTAAGTTCTCTCAGACTTTTTACAGTACCTTTAAAGATGAAGAAAAGATGCAGCAGATGACTTCTGTTCGTGTGCAGGTCTCACTGTTCCTGGGCCTCAGTCGTGGAGACAAGAGGGAGGACGTCGGGGGACTCCTGCAATGCACTGAGACGGTCAAAACTCGCAACCGGCAAACTTCATTTCAGTGGTTGTTCAGTGTTTCAGCTCCTTGCATCTACTGCAAATAGCAACACTGCGGTTCCTGGCTGTCGAGATGGAGTTTCCTTGCTTCTGGGGTCCTGTAGTCTGTTGAGGGGGCTCAGGCTTGGTCAGTTCTGCTTCTTGGGAGTCGGGAGGATCTTCCAAAAGCTCTAGGTCAGCTTAAAAGCAGCGCACGCAATCTGGTGTTCCTCTCCCTGGCTATATGGTTTCCAGCAGCAACTCTGTGGAAATTCAACCAGCTCCGAGATGGATGTCCAGGTGGCTTACTTTGGAGTTGATTGGTCCCACCAACTCAAGGGGAGAAGTCGTCCTTGCAGGGGCCTCTCTGTCGATGCAAACTTGGTGTTTCGGCACTGCAGCAGGGCTTCACCGGGCAAACCAACGGTCCAGGAATTGCAGCAGGCGTCCTCTTCAGTGGTCGACTCTGCTTTCCAAGCCAAAGGACTCTCATTTATTCAGTTCTCTACCATTCAGTCCAGCCTAGTTGTCAATCACCCACCAGGGTGGCTGTCCTTGCCGGACAGTCAGCCAGCCAATCGTCACAGAGTGCATTTGGGTCTCCTAGGAGACTAAGCACAGGGAGTTACAGGCACCTGCCTCACTTCCTGCCTACCCCAGACACCCTGGAGCCAGAGGCGGGGTTTCACTCCTGAACCCCGCCAAAGGCGAAATTAACAAAGAGACCAAACCTGGTTTGGCACGCAGAGAGAATCTCAAGAAGGACCTTTCCACAAAGAAATTGCAAAAAAATAAGACCAGGCGCCATTTTGACAAAGATGGCTCCCGTGTATGCTTTACTGTAGCTGCGAACGCAGCCCGCGGTAAAGTTACTCTATGGTAGTTCAAACAAAACCACTGCCACCAGCCATTCAATGAGAAAAGGGTAACATAAAAAATGTTACATGAGAAACTAAACAAAGGGGATACTAGGTAACCCCTCCAGCACTCTATTGTAAGATAGGGTGCGCTGGGTCTAGAAAGTTACAATGGTAAGTAGTGTCAATTTCACTTTACTGCTCTTGCTTTTTTGGTGGACTGGTTTGCAGACCTGATGGCACAAAAGAAGCTGTCGAAACTTTTCTCCATTGAACGGGCACGTAGAGTCCCTACTGACAGACCAATACCTGGCACCCCACCACAAACTGTATTCGCCCGACTTTTGAATTATAGGGACCGGGACACCCTTCTCCACATGGCCAGGATGACGGGCCCGATCACATACAATGGCAAACGCATAGGGTTTTTCCCGGATTACACAAGAGAGGTGCAAAAGTCCTGCCAAACCTTTGACTCGATAAAGAAGAAACTTTCATCCTTGGGGATCATATACTCTTTGTTCTTTCCAGTAGCCATCAATCTCTATCACAACAACAAGGTCCATGTTTTCCAGAACCCGAGCGAGGTATGGGACTGGCTCGAGACACATGTTCTCTCTGATCTGCGCCCGAATAAACCTACAGATCGATTGCCTCGGCGGGAAGGCGATACGGCGAACCTGCCTCACGCAGCTACCCCGCTCAGTGATGACGAACAAGGTGGATCCCCAAAGCACATGGAAACCATATGAGGCCTGCAGACGGAGGAAGGGTCCGATATGGGCCTGCTGTCCCGTGAGTAGGGGCTCCTTGGTTAGGGTTGGATCGTCGAACCCCCCTGCATTGTGCATGGCTCCGGCGGGGAGCGAGATAGCCTTAGACTAGCCCCCATGTGCTAGCCCGAACATGTTCTTACTGGTTCCAAGTTTTTTTCAGTTTGGGCAACAGATACTTCTGGTTGGGGGAAAGTGCAGGGAGGGGAGAGTTAGTGGGGTTCTGGGGTTGGGTTCAGGCTGGTGGACACATAGGAATGCAATAAAATGTGTTACAGAATGCCTGGATTCCGCACCCGACCCACCCCGGTGTCAGGCGTGAGGGAATGCCTGCGCCTTGGTGTTTAAGGTTTTTAGATGTTTGCGGTTCATGACACATGGTCACATGGCAGCAATGATGAGCAGTAGGAAAAACAAAGATAGTAACACTGGTAATGTCCGGGACACAGGAGTCGGGATAGTGCACCTCTTGTAATGTCCCCCTTCGACTCGGACTAGGCATCATGCGCATATAGATGGCACACGAAGGGAGCATATCCCTAATGACGTGGAACGTCAATGGGCTGGGTTCCAGTATTAAAAGGAAGCTGGTGCTACAATATCTCAACCGGCACTCCCCTGACATAGTTTTCCTTACTGAAACCCACCTGATGGGCACAGAATGTGGTTTCTTCAAAAGGTCCAACTACTCACATGCATACCACGCAGGGCTCTCGCAATTGGCAAGGGGCACAATGGTTCTTTTTCACAAACTGGTGCAATTCCAACTGAGGAAGGTCTCTGCTGATCCCCGAGGAAGATTTGTGGTGGTACTTGGTGATATACGGGGTGAAAACTGGGGTTTTATCGCAGTTTATGCCCCTCCTCCACTCCCTATGGAACTCCTGAATGACCTCCAGACTGTGCTGTTGACGGAACGGGTGGATTTGCGGGTCGTTGGGGGGGGGGGGGGGGGAGTTTAATGAGGTAATGGAGCTTGAAACGGATAGGTCACATAGCAGCATCAGAAACCGAAGTACCCGTACTAAATTGTATACCTTCATAGATGCCGTAGGGATGGTGGACACCTGGAGGGTGCTACATGCCACTGACATTGGTTTCTCCTCCTACTCTTGCACACACAAATCTTTCTCGAGGATAGATTATGTCTTAGTCCCCCAAAATATGTCCCACCATCTACTATCTGCAGTGTTCCTCGCTAGAGGCATCACGGACCACTCCCCCTTACAGAAAACACTTAAGAGCGGGCGGGGCGAACCAGATCACATCTGGCGCCTCAACGCATACTATCTTGGCATACCGGAAATTGCTGAGGGTCTCTCACGTAGGTCCACTGAATACTTTGAACTCAACGAAGATACAGCGATATCCCCAGTTACGTTGTGGGAGGACTACAAGACAGTCCTAAGTGGGGAGGCCATCACTTTGGTATCGACTCACTGTAAACAACACATCCAGGAGATTGCCGACGCAGAAAGGCAGGTGGCCAGAAAGGAGGAACAACTCCTGGAACTGGGGACCTAGGCCTCACACGAGGCCTTAGTTACTGCACAAGAGACCCTGGGAAATATCGCCTTGGGAAAGGGGCAGGTTCGAGCCATTATTTTGAAATTCCGGGGAACTGTTAGCTGCGGACCCGGACATAGAGGAGACTTTTGCTGGCTTTTATGTGCAACTCTACTCTCCCACCCCCCTCCACCTAGTACACCCGAAACTGGCACCTCACACTTTCTGGATTCCATCACACTGCCCCGTCTCTCCGATCAACAAGCCGTGATCACGGAAGAGAAGTTCCAAACTGCCCTAGGGCAACTCCAATCGGGGTAAACTCTGGGGCCAAACGGATTCCCTGTAGAAACCCGGAAATTACTAGGCGGTGACTTAAAGAGACATATACATTGCATGCTCCTGCAATGCCAGACCCCCTGGGCAGTCTCCCCTTGGATCCTGGCCAACAGGTTATTAGCTTTGATAGATTCCCTAGTCCACCCGGATCAATGCGGATTCATGCCCGGCAAATCCACTCGCATGAACCTGCGCAGGATCCTGCTTGCCATCGATGGCGCTCCCGCAATCTCCGACCCGCTGGCACTCCTGACTGTAGACTTTGAAAAAGCGTTTGTTTCTGTGGGGTGGGAGGTCCTTTGGGAAATTATGGGACTAATGGGGTTTCAGAATGAGTTTACATCCTGGGTTAAGCTTCTCTGACTCCCCGAGGCAGTTGTGAGGGTGAATGGCAGTTCCTCCAGCGGGTTCCCGCTGGGAAGTGGGACCAGACAGGGCTGCCCTCCCCCCTCCCCTGTTGTTCCTTTTGGCTATCGAACCACTGGCCATCCGGCTTAGAACAAACAAGAACTGGACTGGATTCGTATGGCCCTGGGGAAGGCAAGACAGTTTCCTTATATGCTGACGACCTCCTCATCTATCTGGGTAATCACACAACCTCCTGCCCAGTGGTATCTCAGATCCTTGCAGAATACCAAAAATTGAGCGGGCTCCAAGTGAAGAAACAGTCTACTGGGAGGGGAGTCAGCAATTCCCGAGCAATGTCCATACTCTGTATCGATCCTGGGTTTCTCATATTTAGGTATTCGTATTAGCCCAACACTGGACCTCCAACTCAATTTTCAACTAGTGATAGGTTTGCAACAGAAGTTTCCCATTGGCAATCCCTATACCTGTCGCTGCTAGGCAAGGCTGCACTGTTCAAAATGATGACCCTCCCAAGACTTCTGTATGTTCTCCAGAACGCCCCACTTCCCATCCCCCACACTACCCTCGTAGCAATAGACTGTATCGTCCGAGGGCTGTTATGGGGAGGGAAGTAGCCTAGAATCGCTCTTAAGACATTACAGCGATTGGTGGGTGAGGGTGGCATTGGATTGCCATGCCTCTGCACCTATTATTTTGCTGCGCAAACAGGGGTGGTCAATGAATGGCTACATGGAAACCGGGCACTCCCACACAAAGGAGGGGAATTGGACAGTGCAGACTCACTCCTCTTCAGATACTGCATGACGTCAATGTCAGGTTGACAGGAGTGGCTAGGATGACATGGCACATTCGCCGGGTCTTGAGTGAGAACCAGCAGTACATTGGGTGGAAAGCGAGACCGACACTAGCTCAACCTTTGTGGCACAACAAACATCTTTCTGAAATCCGCAAAATGGGACAACTCACGAATTGGGAGCGACTAGGTATATCCACATTTGCGGACATGATACACAAGGGGCATCTTGTAGATTTTGAGACGCTGAAGGGGAAGTTCGGTTTACTACCTATGGATCGATAAAGACGCATGCAACTAACTCATGCCATAAAGGCCCAATTCCACTCTCTGAATGACATTCCCAACTTCTCTCCCCTAGAGACTAATATTCTCCGGGACCGCATTCCAGCCAACTTCAACTCCTTCGTATTCAACATATTCCACATCTTTGACATGTAATGTCCACAGCTGTGCACTTAGGAAACTTTTTCGGCAGAGGGCGTCCTGCGTCGATGACATCGGGTCGATGTCCCTCGAAGGCCTCCGTCGAGGGCGATGTCACCGGATGTTATAAATAGGACGCACGACACCCATAGCCTCAGTTCCGTTTTTTCATCAAACGTGTTTGCTTCGAGAACTCGGCGCGCCTTGTGTATTTCATTGTAAAGATGTCTTCTTCTTCGACCCCTCTGACTCCGTGGTCTGGCTTCAAGACTTGCCAGGACTGCAAGTTTAAAATGTCAATCACCGACCTGCATCGCATTTGTTTGTGGTGCTTGGGCGAGAGTCACGACACTGACGACTGTTCCAAATGCCAGTCGCTGACTGCCAAGGCCTTGCGGGAGCGTAAGGGGCAGCTTCACGTAGGTAGGGGTTCTAAACCCAGTAAGTCACGTAAATCTACGTCCAAGGGGGTGTCCACCGATGACTCGAGAGGCGATTCTCCGCGTCGGGAGGAGGCCCGGGGATCTCGGTCCCAGAGTGGTTCCTGCCATTAGTCTTCCTCGTCCCGGCATTCTCGGAATCGCCGTCACCGGTCGCCTTCACCGTCCTCCTCGGGGGAGGGGTGCAACGTGGAAAGTGGCATGCCCAACGAAGTCCTCGACTCTGGAGGAATGGGCTGCCTTTAGGGAGCAGATCTTGGAGATTTTTCAATCGCAGGGCACAGTTCTGGCTGTGCCTTCTGATGAAGCCGGCAAGGAACAGTGTCGTACCGTGGCTCACACGCCTTCGGGCTCAGGTCCTCGGCGCGACTCATCAGGAACTTTCGAGGTCCCGTTCGGACAAGGCTCAGGATGGTCGAAAGACGTGCTTCTAGGTCTCGGACCTCGTCGGCGTTGTGTCCGTCAGATACTGACGTGGAAGCTTTGCCTTCGTACCAGCCCTCAGCGCAGTCGGCACCGTTGATGCTGAAGCCATCAGCGCTCTCGGCGCTGAAGCCGTTGACGCTCTCGGCGTCGAAGTCTTCGGTGCCTTCAATGCTTTTTGGCCGGAATTTCCTGATGGAGATCCCTGATACTGTGGATCCTCTGAGGAAGGCTACGTCTAAGTCTGTGAGGGCTGTAGTGGACTCCAGACCCTCTTCTGTCCCGAGGCAGGGCTTTTACCTCCCTCTGGATTACATTTATGAGGAGGAAAGGTCTGACTTTTATATGGACCCTGTTGAGCCTGATGTGGCTCCAGTCTTTTCTGGAGACAGTCCCTTGGAGGAGTTGAGGCAAATTCTTGAAGATGCCAGTGGTTTGGACACTTCTCCGGAAGTGGAATTTGTCAGGCCTGAGCCTGGGGCTCATGCTGAGTCGTCATACAGGAGGCTCATGACTAGGGTCACGGAATATCTGGGCAGGTCCAGTCCTCCTGAAGATTTTGTACAAGATGATCTAACTGACATTTTAGATCAAATTCCGTCCTCTGACCCGGTGTTACCTTTTCATCTCACTTTACAGAAAAGGGTGGCGGCTGCTTGGCTTTCACCGGAATCTCTTCTGGCTGTTAACAAATCGTTGACAAAGAAGTACTGCTCTTCTGTTAACGACCCCAACTACTTATCCACTCACCCCACTCTCGAGAGTTTGGCGGTTCAGGCGGCTACGGCCACCTCGAGGCAGGCGGCGTGCCCTACCATCCCTCCTGAGAGGGATGACAAACGCTTCGACGGTTGGGCTCGCAAGGTATTTTCTGAGGGGAGTATGGCTTGAAATTGTTAAGAAAGGAAGAAGGCAATGAATATGGCAAGGGAAATGTGCACGGAATCGCACAGTGAACAACTTTGAATCTAACAACGTGCATACAATAGCCAAGACCCGTGTATACAAAAACCCAGGAGTGCAAATAGAGTGAAACAATAATACCAAAATGAAAAGGGATGTGGGGTAAGCACTTAGAACCTCCTTATGACTGAAAGGAAAGTCGGCAAACTCCTTACCCACTATGCTATTACAGATACTGACAGCGCTAAGCCCACGTAGAGGGCAAGCAAGGACAGGATCTGTGAGCTGACACTCTGGATGATACTGAATAAGGAACTTAGAAACAGTACTCATGAGGACCGGAAAGACCACTTGAATGTCAGTAAACCCACAAACCCAGTTGATCAAACAGGGACCCAGAAGGCTATAATAGCAATGGGTGGAGGATAACTAAATACATAAAACCCAAGTAAAGGGGCAAGTAGGAATTGTGATTATAGAATAGTGAGGAAAACAAAAGGCATTCACACAGGGACTAGTTACAACAGCCCCCCACACCTCATAATCAATGGGAAATAAATGCAGAGGTGCAATGGAAAACATGGAATGGATCCCAATAGAAAGTAAGGATCAGGAGCAGGGAAAATGATATCACAAAAGGAAACCTTTCCCACCCATCCAAGGAGAAAAGGCAGGAAGCTAAATCTATAAAGGGAAAGACTAATGCATCAAGTTTTTCAGTAGCAAAGGACAGCATCAAAGAAACTGAGAACACAGGCAAATTGGGCAGCATCAAAGGGTAAAGCACAGAGAAAGGCTGCCTGCAGACCGAGGAAGACAGAAAGGGAAATCCAGAAAGCAGAAATCAATTAAGCACATAAATCCGAAATCCAGGGCAGAGGAACAAGAAACAGGAACTAGGAACTAGGCACAAAAGCTAGGAACAAGGAACAAGGGACCAGTCACAACAGGAAGACTGCAACAATGACCAGTGCTGGACTGAAGCAAACTGAGGCTTTTAAAGCTGCTTAACGAGCACACCCCTCAGGTGTGCCGCCTGCTGCACCTGCAGCCACAGGTGTTGCCTATCCTCCACCCAACCTTGTCCTGCAAGGGAGGAGGTGAAGCAGTGAGCCAGGCATTCTGGGAAGCATAGTCATTTGATTAAAGTAGCATGTTGGCTGCCAAAAACCTGGAATGGATCCGGAAGGGAAGTAACTTGGAAAATAAGGTTGTAGCGCTCCCAATTCATCACAACACTGTAGCATAGGGTTCGGAGGAAATGTCCAGTAGGGAATAAACCCCAAAACATGCCCCCAAGTGGCCAGAACGGGAGCGAAGGGAGCGAGCCGTGACAGAAATCAGCCTTCTCCACATGTGCCTTAGCTGGGTTTTAACACACTCTGTGGAATGTTTCTCTTGCGGCTGAGCATATTCCCGAAGGGGAAGAAAGGAATGGGTTCCTTGCTCTCGTGCAGGATGACAAGGATGCCATGTGTCAATCCCTTCAGTCTGGTTTGGACACGGCCGAGAGTGTTAGCCGGTCCATGGCTGCGAGCACCGTTATACGCAGGTTTGCGTGATTGCGGAAGTCGATTTTGCTCCGGATGTGCAAGCCCGTCTTTTGAACATGCCCTTTGATGGCACCCATTTGTTTGGTAGCAAGGCTGACGAGAGCCTTGAGAGGTTGCAGGCCTCGAAAGCTGTGTCAAAATCTTTGAGCGCTGCAATGTCAACCTCTGCCTTTTCATCCTAGGAGACAGCAGTGGAGGGGAGGTTCTTTTCGTTACTACTCCTCCTTTGGCAGGACGAGAGGAGCCGCCAGTCAAAGGTGTCAACCTAAAAGTACCCATGGTGGTCTGGGGAAATAGAGGTGCCAAAGCCACTCGGGCAGCTGCCTCTTTGCCTTCAGGCACTGCCGCTCCTAAACAAGCATGAGGCATGTCCCATTGTTTGCCGGTTTGGAGGCAGACTGTCTCAACATCTCGAAGAATGGCGAGCCATTACTTCAGATGCGTGGGTTTTGGATACAATAGTCCACGGCTACTGCCTTCCCTTCCTAAAACGGCCTCACGACAATCCACCGGGGAATCTCTCTTTGAAACTTCCAGATCCACTCCTTCTGCAGGAAATCCTGACCCTGCTGGAGAAAGGCGCTATAGAACTGATGCCTGTAGCGGACAGGAACAAGGGATGGTATTCCCCATATTTTTTTGATTCCAAAGAAAGACTGGGGATTGAGACCCATCCGGGATTTGCGTTGGTTGAACAAACTTCTCGGGAAGGACAAGTTCAAGATGGTCACTATTTCTCAAGTCCTCCAGGCCCATCAACTTCCGGATTGGTTGGTGTCTCTGGACCTACAGGACGCTTACTTTCATGTGCCAATTCATCCCAAGCATAGAAAGTACCTGAGGTTTGCGGCTTGTGACTCGCACTTTCAGTTTCGGGTCCTGCCGTTCGGATTAACCTCCGCCCTGAGGGTCTTCACCAAGCTGATAGTGGTGGTGGCAGCGTATGTCAGGCGATGGGGGATTCACGTCTACCCCTACCTGGATGACTGGCTGATCCATGCGCGTACTCCCGAACAAGCATTGGATCACCTCTGCGTCACCTTCCGCTCCCTCCACGGCTGGGCTTCTCCCTCAATTTCAAGAAGTCGCATCTGACACCTTCCTAGCAGCTCCAGTACATCAGAGCTGTGTTGGACACGTCCTTGGGGGAAGTGCTCGCCTCCCAAGGTCAGGGCTCATCACATTGTGCAGATGGTGGACAAGTTTCAACGTGGCCAGATTCTCCTGGCTTACGAATTCTTAAGGCTGCTCGGCCTCATGGCATCCTGCATTTTTCTGGTGCCAGAGGCCAGACTGCAGATGAGATCTCTGCAATGGGTTCTCAAGATGCTGTGGCTGCAGTTCGCAGGCAATATCTTGGATCCTGTTCAGATTCCACTCTCGGTCTCACAGGATCTGCTGTGGTGGGCCAACGAGGAGAACCTGATGAAGGGGGAGCCATTTTGGTAACCATGGCCTTAGGTGACTGTAGTGATGGACGCTTCCCTCACAGGATGGGGAGCTCATGCCGAGGACTTGACCGCCAGCGGTCGTTGGTCTCCGTCTGAGTCCAAACTCCACCTGTTAGAGCTGAGGGCCATCAGGCTGGCCCTGAAGGCTGTTCTGCCGTTTGTACGGGGGAAGAGTGTCATGATAATGACAGACAACACAATGACCATGCATTACCTCAACAAAACGAGGGGTGGCGGGGTAGGGTCTCTCCCGTTGTGCAGAGAGCCAATGCAGCTCTGGTTCTCGGCAATCCAGCAGGAAATTTTGCTTTCGGCAGTTCATCTGACCGGAGAGGAAAATGCAGTGGCAGAACACTGTCTCTCACAAGTGGGAGTTGACTCAGGAAGTCCTTCTGGAGATCGTCCCCCTTTGGGGAACCCCACAAGTGGATTTATTCGCCACCAATGCCAACTGGAAGTGCGAGAGATTCTGCTCGAAGCAATTTCCTCCAAGAGGCGCCTTAGGAGACGCATTCGTAGTGGATTGGTCATTCCCACTGCTGTACGCGTTTCCTCTAGTCCCAGTCATTCCTCAAGTGCTAAGGAGGGTTTTGGAGGTGCAGATCCAACATGGTCCTCATTGCTCTGGATTGGGCCAGGAGAGTGTGGTACCTGGACCTTCTAGAAATGTCCATCTGCCCTCCACGCCGTCTTCCCTACTGAGAGGAACTGCTCTTGCGCGAGAGGGGGGGGGGGGTTCAGGTTCTCCATCCAGAGGTCAGGACTCTCAACCTTCACGCTTGGTATCTGAAAGGTTGAGGTATAAGGATTGGGACCTCCCGGATGACGTGATGGAGGTGTTGCTTTCGGCCTGGCGGCCATCAACAAAATCCCTTTACCGTTGGTATACGTTTTGTGACTGGTGCAGAGGACAAAATGTTGATCCTTTTCTGTGTTTCATTCCCATGGATTTGTCTTTTTTTGCTTTCTTTGGCCCACAAAGGCCTTCAAGTGGGTACCATTAAAGGTTACCAGGCGGCGCGGTCTATCTTCAAGCGGTCGTCTGAAGAAAGTACTTACTTTGAGATTCCTTTGATTTCTCAATTTCTTAAAGGACTCACTAATGTGTTCCCACCGTCTCCTTTCCAGGTGCCGGTATGGGATCTGAATTTGGGATTTGAAATTTCTCACGGGTGCTCCGTTTGAACCCTTGCACTCTTGTCCTTTGAGGTTCTTGTCCTTCAAGACGGTGTTCTTGTTTGCAGTGACTTCACTCACTTGCTGGCACTTTCATCTAAGCTGCCCTTTAATGTGTTCCACAAGGATCGGGTTGTACTGCGGGTAAGTTCTTCCTTTCTACCTAAGGTAATGTCGGAATTTCATTTGAGCTAGAAAGTGGTTCTTCTGTTGTTCTATCCTCCTCCTCATCCTGGTAAGGAAGAGAAGCGACTCCATCGGTTGGACCCTAGGAGAGCTCTGAGCTTTTATATTTCTAGGATGTCCAGGGTCAGAGTGGACGATCAACTCTTTGTGGGGTATGCTGGTCACCGATTGGGCCAAGCTGTTACAAAACAGACCTTGTCCAGGTGGATTATTCTCACCATTACCTAATGTTATCGGTTGGCAGGCAAGGACCCTCCTGAAGGGTTGCAAGCTCATTCCACTAGGGGCGTGGCTACCTCCACAGCCCTGCGGCTGGGAGTTCATATAAGAAATATTTGTGATGCAGCCACATGGACTTCTATCCACACCTTTGTTAAACATTACTCCCGGGATACCATCCATGGTCCAGATATGGCCTTCGGTAAGGCGGTGCTTTGTTCTGCCATCTAATTGGGTACTCTAAATTCTTTCCCTCCTCCATTTTCTGGTACTGCTTTGGGAGTCTGTCAAAGATGTGGAATACGTTGGCGGACACAATCCATTCGAAGAACAAGTTACATACCAACTGGTAACGTTCTTTCGACTGGATGTTCCTCCAACGTATTACACATCGCCCTCCCAGCCTGCCCTTCAGGTGAATTTCCTATGCGATTGCAGCTTACGTTTCCGCAAGACTATGTGCAGTCCAGCAAACATTGGTGTCCCACGTTATGGAGGAAAAAACATAAACTGAGGCTACGGGCGCCGTGCGTCCTAGGCCTTCGAGGGACATAGACCCGACGTCTTCGACGCAGGATGCCCTCTGCCAAAAAAGTTTCCGAAGTGCACAGCTGTGGACATTACATGTCAAAGATGTGGAATACGTTGGAGGAACATCCAGTCGAAAGAACGTTACCAGTTGGTAAGTAACGTGTTCTTCTAACAAAAACCTAATGCCTGCCCTATCTCTTGTATAAAAAGTGTAAAAAGGAGAAAGTGTATGCAAAAGGAAAAGTCAGTGTTCAAATTACAATGTGGCTGAACCAGCTCTCCTCCCCATGTTAGGCCTCATCCTTGTAGGCAGGATGGCACACTCTGACTCGGTTTACAACACAGTAGACGGTTCAAAACCGTGGATCGAGGCCCGCCTGGCCTTCCACGTTTAAAGTTCCTGTCTCTGATTAATGTTTTCACCAAAACGCTCGCAAAGGTTCCCCTCTGTCGGGCTCAGACCTTTTACCACACAGTTCTCGTAGGTCTCCTTCTGCCGGACTCAGACCTCTCACAATACAGTTCACACACATTTGCAAGGAGGGCTCCTTTTACCAAGCTTAATATACTTCCAGTCTCCTTCAATCAGGCTCGGACCACTTTTGGATGTCGAAGTCTTTTGAATGTGCATGGTTTTCGTTACTGACCACTGCAGGACCTCTTCAACTTAACGGTCACAATTTTACTTTCACTCTTGCTGTTTGTTCTCCCTTTAGCTTCAAGCAATGCACCTTTCACAGAGACTTTCGAATGGGTTACTTCTTTTCACCGGACCACTCCGTTACTTAGTATCTCTGATCTTGCAGCTGTATTTTACTTTAATGATCATTCACGGGTCTGCCTTTCTTTGCATCTCTTCCACATGCGTTCAGCCTTCATTTATGATATGATGTTGCTACTTCATTCACTTTAACACACGCCGATCTCTTAGGTTGCTTCCCAACTCACCCTCTGTGTACGATTCTTTTTTGTTTTGCATTTTCCGATTTCCGAGTCAAGGTTAGTACCACAGGCTTGACCTCGCCTCCCCAACTCTGCCGTTCACCCAGGAGGGTCGCTGGTGTCCTTGAAACACAATGCAATCTTCACATGTGGGATCTGGCCTTCTCCACATGTCTTTCGCAACCTGTCGGAGGCAACGACTTCGAGTAGGGATGCCTTGGGTTTTTTGGCCCGCTGCCCTCATCCCTCGGTCTGTTGCTCTGCTCCAGTAGGTGTGCCTTCGTCCCGGAAGTTCTGCTCGTTCTCGTGTTCCGCCTTGTTCAGAGTGTGTCTTTAGGTGTTGCCTTTTATTCGCGTGAGGAGAGCTAACTGGTATCAGGTGTATGCACTGAGGGTAAAGTGCCTGATTTTGCCTGACCCTATTAATGGGACATGTCCAGTATGATGAGAGAGAGTTAGTTTGATTACTCTGTCACCCTCTTCCTTGGCCTAGTTTTTGTGTACAAAGGGTGGGGGGGCTGGGACTTTGGAAAATCCTAAAAAATAGGATGGATAAACAAAATTGGGGGGAATACCCCGTCTCCCCATCGGTTATCTCACCCCCACTCCCGAAGACCAGTCACCCAGGTGATCCTCCCGCACTGGTCCACTCCCAGGAACTGGATCCAAAAGTGATGGCTGTGTCCTGGCCACCTGGATGACAAGTCCCTGAGGACTAGTGGGTGAGATACCCTTTGGTTTCTCACAATACCTCTAGCAGGCTTCTACAAATGAAAATCAAGAGCGTTTTAAACGTGGGTCGGGTTCTGGAGTGTTGTTAGTGAAATGAACATATGAAATTAACATGTGCAAGAGAGAAACCTGAATTTGTACTTTGATATTTTCTTCCTAGTTACTTGCTGATCACCGTGGGCGTGGTCTATGTCAAATCGTTTTCCCAGTCCAGGAAAGATATTTTGAAGGACTTGGTAGAAATGTGTCGTGGGGTCCAGCATCCTCTGAGAGGTCTCTTCCTCAGAAATTACCTGCTTCAGTGCACCCGGAATATTTTACCAGATGAAGGCGAGCAGACTGAGTAAGAAGACCTAATTTATTTTTATCACATCACATTGTAATATTGTCTACAACTTAATTGCAAAATGTTTTGCCTTTTACTAAAGATAAGTATGCACTGAAATCCTGTGACAGAATGCCATTTGCAAGGACAATCTTGAGTTTTTAAAATTTGTGCTGTCAAAATGATTGTGCTTTTTCTTTTACAGAAAGTGTGCTATGTTAAACTGACCTCAGTCTCCCATGCTCCATGCTGAAAAGTCTAGTGAACATATGTACTTTGCTGGGCCTTGTCCACTGACATGCCAGCAGCTGCAATGTGATTTGGCTCTAGCGTAACATGTACTCTCATATGAGCACAGACAGCAGTTAGTGGTTGCTCCTGTAAAGATCATCTTGTACTGGGCTTTGTGGCTTAAAAGTGAACACACCAAGCCATACGGAGATCTGTTGGCCCATCTTTTCCTTTTACTATTGGGTGGATATGGTAAAGGAGAAAGCCTGATTTCGTGCTTAAAACAGTCTGCTGGATCTAAAATAATTCCAGCAGCCATGGGCTGCCTTTTCACTGGCACCCATGTTTAATCCACCTTTAATCGCACATCCTCATTCGCCTGGTGGCAGCGTTTTCACTAAGTAAAATAAGATGGCTTTATCTTGTTATAGTGCAGTTTGAGGAAAGACAGTAAAAACATGCTATATGCATGTTTTTGTATTGTGAATTCAACAGACGGCAGATGGTTTGCAGAGGAAGCCCTTTTTTCTTTACTGGGAAGCTGACCCATTTCCCTGGAGAACAGGACATACCTCCTGGATGAGTAAAGAGTTGGGAGCTTCAGATTATCTCTCTAAAGCATAATAGGGAAGTCGTGGCAGGCATTTAATTACTGAAGTCTCTTTGATCTGAGGATAATGGGGAGGGCAGTTGGGAGAGGACCTACAGACCGCAGAAGGGGAGCGCCATCTTGAATATGCTGCAGCCCTACTTCTTTCCTGAAATAGTCCCTCCCCCAACTTCCTGCAGCTAAAGCTCTCTGGGAGCCGACCACCTACAAAAGAACCCTCGTCACATCAGCAATGAGACTTCCTTACAGAAGGCTTACACTGGATAAATCTGCTGTTGCAAAGTGGCTTTATAAGGAGATAAAACCCATACTTAATTAAATTATCTTTATATTCCTCTTTGAGACCATCTTAAAGAATCACCTTTGAGTAACTTTAGGATTTCACTTCACACTTTCGCGATAAATGCTGCCCAAAGTCCATCCGTTGAGTGAAGACAATGAGTTTGCAACCGCTAAAGAGGAACATTGGAAGGGAAGAGCTGGAGGAAAGCATGAGTTCTGCTGAACACTAGTACCCAGGATTCTGTCTGGTGAATTGGCAGCCCTACATGTCCCCATCACCTTTTCTGGCTGGAAGGGGCAGAAGATGGTCTTGCCTTTTCTCAGGGATCCAGTGAAAGGCCCCACAACACCCCAAGGATATAAAAGAAGCTCCCTTGCGCTCTCTCCACAATTTTGAACAACTTCAAGCACTCCAAACTCCTTCAAGCTGCTGCAAAGACCCGATGGAGCTGCCTTTGACACACACTTCGAGCTACTTTGAGCACCTTGGAGCTGCACTGACCTGAACATTGTCTGCCTATCTCAAGCTTCTTTGAACTGTTGCTACTAGTCAAGCTGCACCGTTTTGTTACATCCATTTAACAAGCTTGCGGCTGAAGCCTAATCTGCACCTTTTCCGCTCATTGAGACCCTGTCGATTTTTTAGATACATCGGCCTGAACATCGCATGCCTCTTGGGTTTCTTCCGGCCTGAAGCAGTTAATCTGCAACATGTCCCGTCGAGCCAGCTTGCCAACTCAGACTAGACTTGTCTCTCCAAAACGCGTTCCGAAGCCCAGCTAGACACTGCTGAGATCCTGAAAGATGAGAAGGTATACATTGATGGCTATCTCCCCTTGGCCTTGTTATACGGGTTATATTGACATTTAAGACCAGATCTTAGGCCTTAGATGTGTTGACCTTGTTTGCCAACTTTTTACTTGCATTCCCACTGTTCTTCAGTACCCAGAGTAGCTTTTTTCCCAAAGTCGCATTCTCTGTGTATGTCACTACCAGGGGTAGGTTATTCGTTTTTTAATGGTTTGTCTTTTTATTTTATTTAAGGTCTTATTTTTAAAGAACCATTGGACAGTTTGTTACTGTACTACTGTTTGCATACTTCCACAATGTCTCACAACCTCCTGGAGAGTATAGTGTGCCCCTGCCCATGGTACCTAAGGAGGAGTAGTAGGCCTACTATTAGGCTGTGCATGTTTAACCTTTACGATGGAGGTCACTGCTGTCCTATAAGTAATGTAGGGCTGAGTAGCAGCTTAAAAGCCACTGCTCATTCCTATATTGCTGCATGGCAGTAGTCTGTTCTCACAAGTCAATTTCACTGACCATACTGCCAGGCTTTCCATTTAGCACTAACACAATGAAATGATGTAAGTACTGGTGCACCATTCTAACAAGGCTGTAACATTTGCTTTGGTCCTTTTAAATGAGTATATGAACAAGATACACTAAAATGTCCCTTCTTATTTGCATTGAGCCTGCCTTCTCTTGATGTGTGTGCACTGAAGTTAGTGTTACATTTTTGTAATTTTTTTTTTTTATTGACTTACAAATATCAATTGCAGACCTTTTAATTTTAGCTATTGATTGGCACCTAAGCACCACCTACAAGCCCCTACTATTGCATTGGAGTACAGTTAGGCGGGAGAGAACATATAAAATGGAGGGGGGGGGGGCACAGTTTGCTGGTGTCTCACTGTATTCGGATACACAGCTGAGGCACAATAGTGGACCAATTTGCAATCAAGGCGAAAAGCAGAGCCGGTATAAAGAACTAGGTACCAGAAAGGCAGAGAGAAGAAGGAAAGAGAAAAAACTGTAGGCTGGGGCTGTAGACTGAATCTACACAAGATGTTACATAGAAGGCTCACATGGATGATGGTAGAGAGGAAATCGTGGGATACGAATAAGAAAGGGTATTTTAGGCTGACGCTTCAATAAAAAAAAAAAAAATAAATAAAAAAAATAAAAAAAGAAAGGGTATCAGAGGCTAGGAGGGAAGTAGGCAAGGAAAGCTGCAAACCAACTTGGAAACCTAGCAATCTAGCAATACCATGAAACACAAAGTATTAGTCACAGATAAGCAGTAGGAACCCGACAACTCATAAAAACCATGGTTCAGGAAACTTTGTGCCCTAGCCTGAGACCAGACAAGAGGTTGCTGTAAACTCTGTGAATAACTGTTTTAGGAAACGAAGGACAATAGGTACTTGCACTATGGGCGGAGGTCTACTATTACAACAAGACACAAATAAAGGAAAGCTGGTACACTACAGGTTTCTGCTAATTTAGCAATTACGTGCATTTGGGGAACAGAAGGAAATAACAGCAAGGCAGGTTTGTCCAGTCATATTCACCTACTCAGAAAAATACAGACCTATTGGCTTTTCCTAGGCATGACATTGATGTTTTACTTTCTACTCTCTGCGCAGAGTCTTGATACTAATCTGCCTAGCCAAAGCTATGCAGTAGTATTTCAAGTCTTACCGTAGCGTTCATGTCCATCAATGTTTAGTCAACATCCTAAAAACGTACTTGAACTCCATAAAGTGATGAATCTATTCATCCATTTTTCTTATTTTCAATTCATATTGTATTAGATAAGCTACAAAAAACCTCTTTGACTCTCTACATTAATTTGTTGCAGAAGCAATCCTTTTTTCCGAAAATTACATTTGACACAGCATTATGTTAATTTTAATGGTCTGAAGCAGTCCGGTTCCTGTAATTCTGGGAGCTAAAGTTATATGAACAATTCCAATTGCACACTTTCCTATCACTTAATTGCTTTTGTAGGCAGAATGTCAATCTAACATTTCTGTGTATTCAGAATAAATCCTAGGGGAAAATGATACTGCACGAGGAACAGAAATTGTGACGGGATGTCCTTGTACCAGGGAGTTTGTTTTCTTTACTATAACAGTGCAGTAGCTGTGACTGTTGGTAGGCATGGTAGGAGACCCGCTGCTACTGGATCTTAAGCTACACTATATAATATGATACGGGCTAGTGCTTTATCACTGTGTAACTGAGCCAACACACTGTGAGCAAAACCCTTTGTGCTAATCGCAAAACAGAGCAATGGCCTTGCTATAATCCAGCAAACCTAGTGCTGCAGCCATTGCAAGTGCTTGCTTAATGGTGACAAAAGCATCTTCTGCTTCCTGAGACCATGTCAGGGGATTGGGGGTCGAATCATGCATGAGGTGCTGAAAGGACTTAACTGTCTATACATATCCCAGCACCCATTGCTTACAGAAATGTACCATCCCGAGGAATCCCCTTGTTTGCTTCTTGGCCTGGTTCAAACAACTGGGGTGCTCCTCTCCCTCTTTCCCGTAACCGCCCTCACCCTCCCAGAGCGGGCAGAACCCTCCCCATCCCTGGGGAGGTTGTCAGCTTTGTATCTGTAATGCCATAAGCTTAGCTTCAGTAGTTTTCCTTTTGTCTCTCGACCTTCTCATGAAAGTGCGGTGCAGCCAATTCCCTGCCGACTCTTGCACACTCCATCATCCCTGACTGCCTATCGGCACCTCCAACGATCTCTGCCTCAGCGCTTGTAAAACTAAGATCCTTCCCATCGCGACCCCTGCTCCCTACTCCTTCCCTTCACTCTGGCCTTCCTCTTTGGGCTCTCCCCCTATGCCCTCTTCTGAAGCCAGAAACTTTGGAGTCATCTTCGACTCCTCTCTCTCGTTCATCCCTCACATTCAGGCCATTGCCAAGAAGTCCCACTTTCAGCTCTTCCTTCTCCCTTTTATCACTTTACCCCAGAGGCTCAATGTATCAGGATTAATCAGGTGAGTACAAAGGCAGCGAATATGGCAAGGGAAATGTGCACAAATTCGCACAGTGAATAACCTTGAATCAAACAACGTGCACACAAGAACCACGACTCATATATACTAAAACCCAGGAGTGCAGATAGAGTGAAACAAAAATACCAATATATGAAAAGGGATGTGGGGTAAGCATTTAGAACCTCCTTATGACTGAAAGGAAAGTTGGCAAACTCCTTACCCACTATGCTATTACAGATAATGACAGCGCTAAGCGCACGTAGAGGGCAAGCAAGGACAGGATCTGTGTGCTGACACTCTGGATGATACTGAATAAGGAACTTAAAAACAGTACTCACGAGAACCGGAAAGACCACTTGAATGTCAGTAAACCCACGAACCCAGTTGATCAAACAGGGACCCAGAAGGCTATAACAGCAATGGGTGGAGAATAACTAAATACCTAAGACCTAAGTCAAGGAGCAAGTAGGAATTGTGATTAAAGAAATAGTGAGGAAAACAAAAGGCATTCACACAGGGACTAGTTAACAACAGCACCCCCCACCTAGATAATCAAATGGGAAATAAATGCAGAAGTGCAACGGAAAACATGGAATGGATCCCAATAGAAAGTAAGGATCAGGAGCAGGGAAAATGATATCACAAAAGGAAACCTTTCCCACCCATCCAAGGAGAAAAGGCAGGAAGCTAAATCTAAAAAGGGAAAGACTAATGCATCAAGTTTTTCAGTAGCAAAGGACAGCATCAAAGAAACAGAAACACAGGCAAATTGGGCTGCATCAAAGGGTAAAGCACAGAGAAAGGCTGCCTGCAGACAGAGGAAGACAGAAAGGGAAATCCAGAAAGCAGAAATCAATTAAGCACATGAATCCGAAATCCAGGGCGGAGGAACAAGGAACAGGAACTAGGAACTAGGCACAAAAGCTAGGAACAAGGGACCAGTCACAACAGGAACACTGCAACGATGACCAGCGCTGGACTGAAGCAAACTGAGGCTTTTAAAGCTGCTTAACGAGCACACCCCTCAGGTGTGCCACCTGCTGTACCTGCAGCCACAGGTGTTGCCTATCCTCCACCCAACCTTGTCCTGCAAGGGAGGAGGTGAAGCAGTGAGCCAGGCATTCTGGGAAGCAGTCATTTGATCAAAGTAGCATGCTGGCTGCCAAAAACCTGGAATGGATCCGGAAGGGAAGTAACTTGGAAAATAAGGTTTTAGCGCTCCCAATTCATCACAGCACTGTAGCATTAGGTTCGGAGGAAATGTCCAGTAGGGAATAAACCCCAAAACATGCCCCCAAGTGGCGGGAGCGAAGGGAGCGAGTCGTGACACAATGTGACCCTAGCCCTGGTTCTCTCTAGGCTTGACTATTGTAATAGCCTCCTCCTGAATCTTCCATCGTCCACTCTACGACCCCTGCAGCTAATCCAGAATAGGGCAGAAAGGCTTTTTCTTGGCCTTAAACACAGGGACCGCATCTCTCCTGCACTAAAAAGTTTTCACTGGCTCCCGGTTGCTGCACAAATTAAATTATAATCCCTCTGCATTAGCCACAAGGCTGTCTGGACCCACAGACCACATTATCTTCAACTTTACTTTACCAAATATTCTTCCTCTAGACCACTACGTTCCTCTGGCACCAACTCTGAGTGTAAAGCATTTTGCTAAACAGAGGGTAGGGGGCCGTTCACTCCCTTCAGCTGGCTCGCTCCTGTGGAACAGCCTCCCTCTCCCTCTGCGCCTTGAGCAGGATCTTCTTAAATTCCAGAATCTTTTTAAGGCCTTGCTCTTTACCTCCTCCTTCCCTTTTCTCTCCTCTGCTAATCCCACAGTTGCTGCGATTGGTGTCATGCGCCCATATGCATCCTCAGGGTCCTGACCCCCCACACCCAATCGGCCCAGCTCATGTCTTTCCACTGCACTTGAAGTTTCATAATCCGCCCTGGAGGTTCGCACTTAGACCTCTTGCGGCTCTGGCCCGTGTAACACTCAACATTCCCAGCACTTTATCTGTGGCTCACCCTTGAGCTCAGACTCCCCTCTCTGCCCTCTTCCTTGCAGCACTTGCACATTCTGAATACTCACAAGGCATAGTTTGTTCGTCCTCTTTTCCTTCCCCCCACTGCTCTTAAATATTGTTTTAATGTATCTTATTGTATTACTGCATTAAATATTGTGTTTTTAATGTATTTCAACCATGCCTGCTCCCTCCCCCGCTTTGAAACAGTATTTTCTTATTGTATTCGCACCTAACAAGCAAACAATAAATAAATAAATCCCCTAAACCCTTTCCTTCCCATCCTATCAACGCTGTCTTAATTCTTTGAGAGACTTTGAGTTACAATCCCATAACAAATTCGACCACAACATCTTCAGGCGCTATAAGCGCGGCCTCCACCATCCCAGAATACTGTTCAAAGTACAGTTTTAAACCTTTGAGAGATGCCGCCTGATTTTCTCCCTTGGCTTACTTACATACATTTATCTTAGACCAATCCATCTTTTGAGGACCAATTTGGATAATAGTTTGCGCCATTCTGTCAGTGAATGCTTTCAAATCCTAGCAGTAGCAGGTTCTTCGTCTGGCTAATTGGCCTACACAGCGGTCTCATTGTCCTCTCATATCGGGGAGCATCAATGCGCTGTTTTTACTCTGCGGTGACCAACCGCTTTTATTATTTCCTATTCAAATAAACAGTCCTATAGGCTGGGTACTTCTCCAGCATGGGGTCTGGCATGGATTCACATGCTCATGAATATTCCCCGTCGTCAGGCTGGGAATCCTCGGTAAAGAAAAAATCAGTTTCAGGTTCGTTTCTGAACTGTCTTTCTCCTAATAACCAATCACTGGTCTCTGGGGTCATACTGCCCCCAGCCAATGACTGCCCTCTACCTAAGCCCCCCTCTGGCAGCCATCTTCAGATTTTTAGCGCTCGTTCAAGTTTTGGGAGTCCTCGTGGTATAGCTCTCAAGCTTTTACTGCGTTTTACAAATTTTTCAAAGAGGTGAATCTCATTTTTTCGGTCAATCGAGCCTCAAGCTCCACCGTTTCTACTTCGGATCAACAGGGACCTGTTTCGGAATTTTCTACACTCCTCAAGGGCGAGGTTTCGTCGAGTTTAACTTCTTGGAGGATTCCAGAAGAACTTTGACGCCTACCCTGCGTGGAGATGGCCCAGGACAAAGGAAACACGACGCCCGGATCCAAGCTGTTCAGGAGCTGCCCTGGATGCGAATTGCAGAATGTCTTAAAGGAGGATGAGCATTCCAGATGTGTCTACTGCCTTCACGAAGATAAAACGCACGTGGCAAAGGACTGTGCGTTTTGCAAGAACATGTCGGAATGGACCATGAGGGATCGGCATGTCTGGCTCACCAACTGGCTGGAAGGGAAGAGCCCAGCGGTAGGTGAGAAGATGATGTCCGAGCGGTCTTCTAAGACCTTTGAGGGCGCTCCGGCAATAGTGGCCCAACATAAGACAAAGCACTGTGAGTCCGCGGGCACCGGGAGAGCCGATCGGTCGGGCTGCTCGGCTGCCAGGCAGGGCGCACTTTCACCGACGCCATCAACCACGAGCCAACGCTCTGGCTCGGGGAAGAGGAAATCGGAGAACCCGGGTAAGCTTCGGGAGAAGCTCCGTTTATCCCGACGGAGACAGCCGAAGGGAAGCGAGGCGGTGACCCTCCCCCCAAGGTTAAGGCCTCAAGTGTTCCCAAAGTCGTGAAGGCCCTGATTCACCCGGCTAAGGCCTCTATCAAGGGAGTCGCGGCAGCCCTGGCGAAGCCTGTGGAGGCTACCCCCTTGGAGGCGACCTCGGGCCCAGAGTTTCCCTGCCACCGCGGAGGGAATCCTCTTTTCAGCCCATCGATAAGATCCCTGTGAAAGCCCCGGTGGAAAAAGAGGGGGTGGCCCGGTGGCCATCACGGACACTGATACAGCCTCTGAGGAGGAGCTGGCTGGAGTCGTGAAGATCCTGAACAAGAAGTTCGAGGAAGTCTGGTCCCACGGAAGGGATCCCAACTAGGCGGACGAGGAAAGCGACGGTGGTGTCGACGAGGAGCCTGTGGAGGCAGCGGATTCCACTCAATGGCTGTTGCTCCTGTCTCAGCCGGTACCTGGGCCACAAGACAACTCGGAAGCGATCTTGATGGCGATCCAGGCCTTGTGTACGGAGATAAAGACAAGGTTGCCCTTACCACCAACGGACGATCCAGCGGAGCCTGGACCATCGGGAAGCCCTCAAAGTAAGCGGAGGAGAGTTCACCCGCCCAGCCAGCCAGCCTTCACGGCCTTCTCAACCTTCATCGCACTCTCCTGATCCGAGGGATGACACGGAGACGGCCACGAAAGGGACGGATGACGACAATGGTGACAACGGGATGGGCCTACCATCACCACCACCTCCTGGGGCCTCCCCACCCGACGAAATTGGCTCCTTCCACGCCATGATCGCCAGGGCATCCGAGCTGTTCCAGCTTTGCCCCGAGGAACAGAAGAAGGAAGGTTTCCTCGATCAACGGCGTGAGGCCAAGAGGAAGAAAGTCCTCTCGATTCCCTTACTCTACAACATCTGGGACGAGGGGCTGTCGCTTCTGAAGAACCCATCCAAGACCCCCGCCACCTGAGCACCCTGGTAGGAGGACGGCTGGCGAACTTCGTCAGCGTGTGGGAGTCCATCTCCACCGACTGATTGGTGCTGGATGTCCTGGCCCGCGGACACACTCTAGAGTTTCTAAAGAAGGGCCCCCGCGTTCCACCCGTGGCCAGGAAGGAAAACCACGTCCCTCAACTGCTGCTGGAAGTAAGGGCGATGCTGAAGAAAGGAGCCATCAAGCTCGTCCCAAAGAGGCTCCGGAGTGTACTCACGATACTTCCTCGTAAGAAAGAAGACCGGCGGCTGGAGACCCATCCTGGACCTTTGTCGTCTAAACAAGTACCTCAAGTCCCAGAAGTTCCGCATGGTCACCCTCCAGCACGTGCTGGGGCAGCTGGAGGAAGGCGACTTCCTTTCGTCTCTTGAATTGGAGGATGCCTACTTTCACATCCCCATTCTAACAGGACATTGAAAGTTCCTGAGGTTCGTAGTCCAGGGCGACATTATCAGTGCAAGACCCTTCCCTTCGGATTGAAGTCGGCGCCCAGGGTAATTCACCAAGTGCCTAGCACCAGTGGTGGCGCGGCTGCACCTGCAGGGATCCACGTTTACCCCTACCTGGACGATTGGCTCATCCGAGCAAATAGAAGAGAACTCGCCGTCGGGCACACTGCGAAGACCGTCCAACTGCTCACGGAGCTGGGATTCTCGATCAACTTTGCGAAATCCCACTTAGTGCCATCGCAAGTCGCCCTGTTCCTGGGAGCCAGGCTCGACACAGTGGCGCGATTGGCCTCTCCGTCAGAGGAAAGGACGAAGGCCATCCTGGGCAAGGTGCAATGGCTGTCGACCATGGACGTGGCCAGGGTGAGGTTTATCAAGTGCCTGCTTGGCATGATGTCCTCGTGCATCTACCTCGTGCGCCTGTGCAGGTTGCAGATGCGTCCACTACCAAGAGTTCCTCGAGGCCCGTTAGATGCAGGCGAGGGGCAGCTTCGAAGACAAGATCTCACTCAACGAGACCTTCCGCCAAGCGATCCGGTGGTGGGTCTCCCGTGCACATCTGGCAGCGGGTCAGACCCGGGCACATCGGGAGACGATGACTGCGGACGCCTCACTGGAGGGATGGGGGGTGCACACCGGAGATCTCCACGCAATAGGCCTTTGGCTCCCGGAGGAGAGGTCACTACACATCAATGTCCTGGAGCTCTGAGCCGTGTTCTGGGCCCTCCGGTCATTCCTCCCGTCCCTCAAGGGCAAGGTGGTAAGGATCTTCACCGACAACACCACCACAATGTTCTACATCCGGAAGCAGGGAGGCACCAGATCCCCAGCCCTATCCAAGGAAGCCCAGGATCTGTGGCACTAGGACGTCGGCCAAGGGATGTTTCTGGTACCCTTCCATCTGGCAGGAATAAAGAACACCATTGCCGACTCGCTCAGCAGGGAGCTGCGCTCGTGCCACGAGTGGGAACTGCGCCAGGATCAAGTGGATCTACTTTTCCAACCATGGGGCAATCCCCAGATCGACCTATTCGCGACTGCCGAGAACACCAAGTGCTGGAGATTCGCCAGCAGGTTTTCCCAGCCGGGGAGCATGGGCAATGCCTTCTCATTCCCCTGGGACGGCCTGTTCCTGTATGCGTTCCCACCGTTGCCGTTGCTGCTGCGACTTATCAACCAACTCACAGTTCTGGTGCAGGATGATCCTCGTCGCACCGGCGTGGCCGAGGCGGATCTGGTTCCCGGACCTTCTGGACATGTCGACGACGCCCCCCCCAGTCAAACTGCCGATGGATGCGGACCTCCTCGCCAGAGAAGGAGGCGCCATCCTCCACCACGACCCGGGGTCGCTGAACTTGCAGGCCTTGCTCCTGCAGCACTAGAGTTTGGAGGGTACGATATCCCGGCGGACTGCATGGAGGTGCTTGCAAAGGCCAGGGCGTCCTCAACTCTCAAGTGCTATGGACACAAATGGAAGAGGTTCTCTGTCTGGTGCCGTGCACAGAAGATTAACCCTCTGCAGATTACGGCCCCTCAAGTGCTGCCGTACTTAATGTTGCTGGCCAGGGCGGGGCTAGCTCATGCCTCCATCAAGATACATCTGGCTGCGATTTCCCGCTACACCAGGACGCCGGGGCGATCATCTCTGTGGTCTCATCGAGTTTATGAAGGGACTGTTCCGATCATTCCCGCCGGTGAAGGCTCCGGCCCCGGCGTGGCAGCTCAACGTGGGGCTGGGCAGGCTCATGGGGCCGCCATTCAAGCCTCTGCATTCGGCACCATTGAAGTTCCTATCGTGGAAGACAGCGTTTCTTGTGGCCATCAACTCTGCACGACGAGTGGGAGAGATCCAGGTCCTCTCCTGCAGACCGCCCTACCTGACATTCCACGAGACAAGGGTGGTGCTAAGGATGCACCCCTCCTTCATGCCCAAGGTGCCATCGGACTTCCATCTCAACGGGTCCTTGGTGTTACCTGTTTTCTTCCCGATGCCTTTGTTGCCGGCTGAGAGGACTTTGCACTCGCTGGATGTGGCTAGAGCGCTGCAGTTCTTCGTGGACCGCACGAAGAGTTTTCGGAAGACATCACAGCTGTTTGTGAACTTTGGGACTGTGAACCAAGGGAAGGCCCTCTCGAAGGCTTCCATTTGCAGATGGCTTTCCGGCTGCATCATGCACGGTCACCGGTAGGCAAACCGACCGTTGCCTGGCCATCCGAGAGCCCATTCGACCAGAGCGATCGCTGCTACCACTGCGTTCTTGTCTGGTGTGCCCCTGCTGGACATCTGCAGGGCTGCTACGTGGAGGTCGACACACAGCTTCACGAGATTCTACTGCGTCGACCGGGATTCCAGGGAGGAGTCCAGAGTCGGCCAGGCAGTTCTGTGCAACCTGTTCGCCTGAAGGTGGGTCTGGTGAGGGGGTAAGATATGCTTAATGTTGAGTTGTATGTATATGCTTAATGTTGAGCCTTGCCACCTCCCGTGGTTGTGCATGTGTGTACTGCTATGTATTCTTGTATTCATGAGCATGAGCATGTGAATCCATGCCAGACCCCATGCTGGAGAAGGAACAAGTTACTTACCTGTAACTGTTGTTCTCCAGCATAGGTCTGGCATGGATTCACATGCGAACCCTCCCTCCTTCCCCTCTGCGGCTCTTCTCTTGGTCCTACTGCCACTTTACGTGCTACCAAATCTGAAGATGGCTGCCAGAGGAGGGGCTTAGGTAGAGGGCAGTCATTGGCTGGGGGCATTATGATTGTTAGGCAGAAACCTGTGCAGTTCCCTTAGGGACCACTGCAAAAGATTTAAGACTACAGGTGTTGGCAGTAAACCCACTTGGTAGCAGTCTGTACCACCCAGATTTACCTGGTAGCTGTGGTTGAGCAGTCAGACCTCCCTCAAGAGAGTTAGGCAGTATGCAAAGTATACTCAATAGGCACTCAGATACAATAATACAAGCAAACACTGACCAGAGCTTTGGTATCAAAGTATATAATTATTTATTTAAAAACACACAGTTGAAACACTCCAGCACTCTTATTGTAAAATATTCTAAACACAGTTACTATTATGATATATACACCCCTTTTTCCCTATTAGAAAATCACAGTAAAACACCACTTATTTTCATACAGAGGTGAGCGCTTAACTAGATTGCACTCTAATAAGTTTGTGAAAAAGGGAGGGAAAAAGACAGAATAGGAAGAGGCACACCACTCTACGATTCCAGAACACTGTTAGCAAGGCAGAGAGCAAAAAGTCACTGGTGAGTCAAAGTCCAAAGGCTGGGCCCACTCTTAGAGAGAGCAGAGCACAAATGCGCCCAAGATCACACAGTTACACTAGGCTTAGAAAGTCTTGCAGAGGGTTCAGGAAAGCGTTGGGAGAGACTTAGAAAAGTTTAGCCAAGGTGTCCCAGGCTAACGCAGGTTCGAAAGCCGGGGGCTAAATCTACCCCGTACAGTCGGTTGCAGGGGAAGCCAGGCGGGACACGGTACCTTAAGTGGGAAGGATCCTCCAGCGGTGGCAGTTGTTCCTGGTAGTGGGTGCAAGTTGCGTCGTCGTCCAGGGGAAGAGAAGATCTCGACTTGGAGGAAAGATGAAGGTCATTGCACTACCAGGGCAGAAACCAGTTTTCCGGTTAAACGTGGTACCGTTGTCTCGCGGTCGTGGTAAAACGTGGTATCCCGGTTGCCGGGGTGCTTGGCACGGGCAAGGCGGCCACGAGATACGTCGGGGAAAGCGAAAAAACGGTGAAACTGGTTATCCCCACCAGTCAAAGGAAGAAGACTCTCCGGCGGGAGATCTCCTCTGTCGTTGGGAAAAGTGGTGAGGCAGTCCAGCAGGGCTCCACCGGTGGTGGTGTCGTGGCAGGTCGGCTCAGCTTCTCCCTCGTCGGATTCTTAGGTCCTGTGGCGACTTTTGAAGTTCCAGTCCCCAAAGCCCTGCTTTTATGCAGCAAACCCCCATTCACTTAGCCTATCTGTCACTCAAACATGGTAAGTGGTGAGTCGGCCGGCTCACCACTTGGGCCAATCAGGACGGAGTGGGAATTGAGTTGCCTAGGCAACTCAGTCCAGGGTGCCTAAATTCCCCTCCACCCCTCCTAAGTACCCCAGACACAGTGGCACCACTTTGGAGGGCTTCTATGGAGAAGCCCGCCAAAAAGTGGAACAAAGGGCTCAACGGTTTCCAGTCATTTGGTCGACTACAAACTGGTCGACTGCAATTTGGTCGACGTCATTTGGTCGAAAACCAAATGGTCGAATTTTTTTTTTTTTATTTATATATGTGTTTTGTGGGTTTTCGTGTTAAAAAAAAAAAAAGAAAGAAAAAAAAGGGGGTTGGGGGGGGACCCCCCCAAAAAAAAAAAAAAAATTCGACCATTTGGTTTTCGACCAAATTGATTCGACCAGTTGTCCAGTCGACCAATTGATTTCGACCAAATGACTGGCAACCGGGCTCGACTTGGGTTGGAGTCACAGAAGAGAACACAAACGCCATTTTAGAATCAAGTTTTGGCAAAAAATACCAACCGGAGAATTAATATTAATTAAATAAACCGGCGGTATGTTCGAGGCTACCGTAAATAATTAAATAAAGATAGTAGCCTAAAACAATGGGAAATCCCATAGGAAAATATTCGCGGTTGAATATAAAAAGTAGTATCCACTGCCACCAGCCAAAACTCGATCAGGGGGGACGGAGACGTGCCCCCTCGACTAACAGACCCCGGGGCAATTGAATTGCCCCAGCCAGTACGTCCACAATATGATGGTTTGTATTGGTTCTGTACAGAATTTAAGACTAGTAAAGTCAATGGTGACTTTACATGCCCTGGGAGACAGTAGTCAGTCCCAGGGTATGGAGTCTATACTGGGGGGTCACTATGACACCCCTGTGTCACTGCACTGAGGGTGCTGTGTAACACACATCACAAAAACACATGAAGTCCTATGGAGTAAAAGACCCCATAGCCCATTAAACACATCTAGATTCAAAGAAACACACTCAAATCATGCCCAAGAGTGAGGGTAAAAGAGTCTCACTCTTGGCAGGAGAAAAAAATAAACCCCAAAAATCCAGCAAAGCTGCTGGGGGACTCACTAGGTTAGGAAATTCAGCCTTAACAGAGAATTCTCCCTAACAATGACCCAGAGACCAGTGATTGGTTATTAGGAGAAAGACAGTTCAGAAACAAAACTGAAACTGATTTTTTCTTTACTGAGGATTCCCAGCCTGACGATGGGGAATATTCATGAGCATGTGAATCCATGCCAGACCCATGCTGGAGAACAACAGTTACAGGAATGTAACTTGTTCCTTTTCCCTCCTGTATCCTTGGTAGATCACAACAGGTTCCAGACTTAAGGTTTTAGTTTTCAGATTTCAAAGACAAATAATGTACCCCCACCCTGTTTCAGACAACACAATACAATACAAAACATAACATAACAATACATTGACACAATTAACTGTGTTCACTAACCCATGATTTTTCAATCTGCTCTTTCTTCCGTACCTGCTCTGTCCGCCCTCCTTGAGTCTCTGGGCGCTCTGGCCAGCTCTCACTACCGATGAAATCATCTCCCCTGGGCCGACGGGGATCATCAGGAATGTGTCCTTGTACCTGGTCACAGAGCATCGGGAATCTGACGTCTTACAGCACCAATCTTGTGGGGAAAATGACAACTCACGATTCTGGTGGATTGGTTAAAAGCAGTGACGGGACAGTCCCAACAGCAACACAAGACTTCAGTACAAGTGTCGGCCCCCTTCCCTCAGTGCCCCGTTCTCTTATACCCAACGGAACACATGCTTTCCAATAGCAATAGGGGGGGTCCCAACAGGCCAGGTCGCGTACTGAACTCAACTTGCTAGCAGAGAACAAAGCCTCATTATAAAAGCCTTTGCCACCATTGTTAGGCAGAATCCAGTGCAGTTCCAGATTAGGACTACAGGTGAGAGCAATAAATCCCCTTTGGTATCCGTCTGTACCACAAAGATTTAGTTGGTAGCTGTGGCTGAGCAGTCAGACTTATCTCAAGAGGGAGATGAGCAGTATTCAGGGTTTACACAATAGGCCCACTAGGCTATGGAACAAGGAAACACTGACCAAAGCTTTGTATTTAAAAAGTATATATATATTTATTTTATACACTTCTAATAAAACACATGTATCACAGTCATCAAGCAAGTTAAGTCAAAGGAAAAATATACACACTCCCAAGTTGAATTGTAGACCAAGTGAACCAGAGTGAAAACTGAGCAAAACGGCACAGTGACAACTACACAGAAGAGATCCTCTAACAATTCCTCACAAGGGAGGGAAAGCACAACTTATATAGAGACAACTTCTTACACACCCTCACAACACTTCCCATCAGTTTGTGAACCAGATTCAGCAATGCAGTGCATCAGGATAAGCAATACTTAAATGAAAACTGAGCAAAACGGCATTTCACAAGGTTTTAGAAAGGGGAAGAAAAGGGTAGTTGGAAGAAGTAGATGCACCAACACAGTTCTCGGTGAGAATCAATCTAAAGAAAGCAGATCTAACAAATGTGACCAGAGTCAGTAGGCCTGTGCCAGAGTCAGTGGTACAGGGCAAGGGCCCAGGAGCAAAATGTTCTTGTAGCTGCAGTCAAGTCTTTGGTTAATGAATTTGAAAAGGTGGTTGCAGAAGTTGGAAAGACAATGTTAAGAGAGAGGGGGCGGCCGACCCAACAGGTAGGTAAAGGATTTAAAACACCTTTAGTGCTACCGCGAAGAAAGGGCGGCCTGGCGGAACAATATACCTTTAAATGAAGAAGTGGCTCCTGCGGTGGCGGTTGTTCCTGGTAGTTCCTGCCGTTCGTGTGATCCAGCAGAGGAAGAGAGGCTGTCGTCGTGGAGGAAGGTTCGAGTTACTGCACTACCCAGGGAAGAAACCAGCCGCGGTGCTTCCCGACGAATAAAAGGTACGCTCCTTTAAATGGCGGTCGGGGTGGACTGGTGCCTGGCTATCCGGCCTCCAGGTACAGGGTACGGGAGATTCGACCAAGGCAAGTCCGGGAATGCGATTGGCAAACTGGTTGGCCCCACCAGCTCAAGGGAAGAAGGCTCTTGCAGGTGAAGATCTTCTCTCGTCGTGTGGAGAAAAGTGGTGCGACGCTGCAGATGTCTTTGGCTTCCCTCCTCTTCGGGTTCTTAGTTCCAGTGGCGACGTCTTGCTCTTCCAGTCCTCAGGACCCTGCTTTTATGCAAAAAGATCCCCATTCATACAGCCTGGGGGTGCTGTGTAACACATGTGAATAAAGATGGTTCCTCTGGGGTTGAGAGGGATCCCATAGGCATTAAACACAAAAAATAGCCTAGAACACGCATAGCAAAAATGTCTAAGAGTGGGAAAAAGAGTCTCACTCTTAGCAGGTAAAAAGAAACCCTTCAAATCCAGCAACGCTGCTGGGGGACTCTATAGGTAAGGGAAATTAGCCATAAAATGAGAATTCTCCCTAACAACCATGAAAGCCACTTTAAATGTAATGCTGCAAAACTAATCTAGGACAGCTGAAACATACCTGATGCTTTAACGAGATACCAATTAGTCTTCAAAAATACCTTATGTTCGAGTTGGCTTAGTCATGATACCCCATGATTTTGGGAGCACTGGAAAACTGTAATGAAACTTAAATTCAAAAAAGAACATTGGGCTCAGTGCAGTAGTACTGATGTTCACATTAACATTACACTATTTCCATAAGAGGTTAGGGCATACTCAGCAGCCAATTCTAGTAATTTTCTATCACTCCTACACCTCAGCGCTTAAGGCAATTGGTTGCTGCAAAAATTGTTTATACTTTGGCCCATCAAGAGCTGGTTGTTCTCCCGCACCTCAACCTGGTCTTCCACTTTGTCTACCTTTTGATTTTAACTCTTCCAAGGACGAGTGCAGGCCACCACGTAGAGACTTTATTTCCTCTTGGAGAAGCATAATGTCCCCTTTTGTTGTTGCTTCCTCCGCTGTTAATCTCTGCTTTTGCTTGTTCACTTGGCTATGACTGTTCTCCCTTGTTGCTGCAGTCCTTCTAAATTGTTGGTGGGAGGCCACTGTTGGTTCGAGTTGCAATACCAGGATCCGGGGGACAAGAATGGGCCATTTTTTCCATGTCCCTCCTACCTGGCCGCTACCTCAATTGAGGTATTCCAGATCGGGCTTGCCTGCTGGTGGGTCCTTGTCAGCGTTGCCACTCTGTTGGTGCATAATCCGGGGGTGCACCCGCTGCTCTCAGGATTGCAGGGGGCATAGCGGGCGAGTCCAGTCTCTACTAGGATAGGCTATTGGAGTGTTACCAACTTGGCTCACCTCCTGCGATGAGTGGTGTGGCAGGGCTGTCCCTCTGCTGCTTTTACTCTGTGCCACTCAGAGCCGGCCTTATGGGGGGCGAGCCCGGCGACCGCTTGGGGCGCCACGCCCCCCAGGGCGCCATATGCCCCCACCACGCCAGCTCGGTGGGGTCTTTCAAGGTCTCCCCCGAGCTGGCGTTGTGGGAGAAGGCCTGGCAGGCCGCCTTTTGCTGTTGAGAGCGCCCGTCACTGCGGGTGCCTTTAACAGCAAAATGCGCCATTGGTCCCCCACCACGCCAGCTCGGGGGAGTCTTTCAAGGGCTCCCCCGAGCTGGCGTGGTGGCAGAAGGCGTGGCAGGCGCCTCTTTGCGAGGTGGTTTAAAAAAAAGTGGCCCCTCCTGGCCCCGCCCCCTGTTAACCTGGGGCGCAGGAGGGCGAGGCGGGGTGCGCCAATTCGCCCAGGGCGCTGCTGCCCTTAAGGCCGGCCCTGGTGCCGCTCACCAGGTAGCTGTCTATTGTCTCCAGACCCCTCTACCCCTTCTACTCTCTCTCCCCGTGTCCGGCTACAGGAGGTGAGAACCGGCCCGGGATCCTCTCCAGGGGCCCTCACCACGGTTGATTCATGTCACGATCGACCGCTCCTCACCTTAAGCAATTCCTCTCCGTCGCCAGGGTCGTGGGTCCATGTTTATGGTTGATGTTCCTTTTCTCTTAATTCCTCCCTTGGGGGTGCCTTAAGGCTGTGCCTGTCGCTATCTTGTCACTTCTTTGCGGGTTGGGTTGCAGTTGTTGCCAGCAGGCCGTGAGGTCCCAAGTCTCCCTTTCCACTCCTCCCAGCGCCCTATGCCTGGGATCTGGGATGCACTCTTCACACTGTTTGCCCCGCGTCCTTTTAGGCAATGTGGTTGGAGCAATCTCCCCTTCACTTAGCTGCAATGTTGGCGCGTTGGTGCCCAGTGGTATTTGCCCTCTTTTCTACTACTTTTGATTGTTACTCCACGGCTTCAGTGCTGGTCTGCCGGATTCTGGAGCTTCGTTCGGCTTCATGCAGCGGAAGGGGGGGGGGGTGTAGAACCAGCCTCTGTGTAGGCAGGCCGCAAAGCCCCAGGGTTTCTTTTCAGGTCCTCCCAGGGGCCCTCGATCACTGTTTCGGGGCATGCCCCGCCCTCTTTACGGCCCTCCCCACTGTGGCACCGGCACTTTACTCTCTCTCTGGCGGCTTCAGCGTGGATTTAAACATGGCAATGTACTATTACTAGCCTGGGGAGTCTTCCCTCCATTTTGGAGTCCATTTTTGTATACAAAAGAAGACCTTTTCCGTTATACCTAGGAGTCTTGTTCAGGGAAGATGCCTTTCAGCCTGCCATATTGCATGTGTCCCTAGCAGTCTCGGACAAATGCCACTTTGATATTTTTCTTACTGTTGTAGCCTGTTGGGCAGTAACTTTGTATCAGGTCTTCATAATACTCAATACTTATACAACCTGTGTTCGCTACTATTGCTACATATTGGACATCACTCATATCGTGAAACACAAAAAGGGGCATGTGACTGGCTTTCCTCCATCCCTCCGATTCTCATTTAGGACTGAAATGGTATTACAATGCTAAGTTGGTAGCCAATTACTAATGGCATCTGTTACGCAAATGCATATGAAGTTAATTATAAAAATGTTTGAAAGAGGCACGCACTTGGGATTCCAGCATTTTGTTTTTCCTCTGTATCAAAATAAAGTGTCATAAAACGCATCAAACATTTTGAAATGATTTTCAAACTTGTTTGTACATTGATGGTACCCAATTTTTTAAATTTACTTTACTGTACATTTGTTGGCAGCGAGGAAGTTACCGGCGACATCAGTGATTCCATGGATTTTGTGCTGCTGAACTTTGCAGAAATGAATAAGCTTTGGGTGAGAATGCAGCACCAAGGCCACAGTCGAGACAAGGAAAAGAGAGAGCGGGAGAGACAGGAGCTTCGAATTTTAGTAGGAACAAATTTGGTCCGTTTGAGCCAGCTGGAAGGTGTGAACGTGGAGCGTTATAAACAGGTGAACTACTGAGTATTGCAAATGATTTTCTCATTATTCTATAAAGATGTTTTCATGTTGGATACATTCCTCAATTACATCACTGGTCACCGGAATCTTCATTCCTGTTAAACACTTAACCTTGTACATGCAAGTGTATATAACTTATTCCGGTACTCTCATCATATACATACTTTTGCATTGATCGTATGGTGGTTGAAGGTAGAGGAAGTATGTTTGGGATATATAACTTAAAATATACATTTCCACGTCTCTGGATACAATTTAATTCTTTAAATATCACATGCATCAGCTGTAACTGTTTGATGGCACTCACAATTAACAGTTCAGTACCCGTGCCACAAGGAGATTTGTCAAGTTAAGCTTTATTATGGTTAACTAAACTAAGAATTGGAATCTAGTGTTTGCCCTCCGTCAGGTTGCCTAGTGGTTGACAACAAGCCTTAACCACTTAACTGGCAATGGCCCACCGCCCCCAGCCCTCCTGAGCCCTTTTTTTTATTTCGGTATGTCGCCGTTCTATCCCTTGAAACTTTTGTGTTACATGTGATAACTTGGCCACATTTGGCCCCTTTTCTTCCCACATGTAGGCGGTCATAACGCACCAAGGAATCCTAGTTTGCTGTATGGGGGGTGAGAGAAAATAACCAAAAAGGGAGAACATTTTGTTTTTTCAGAAAATGCCAATAAAATTATGTACAAAGCCTGTTTTTTTTCCTTTTAAGAGGTAGGAACAAATGGTTAGTTGTGCTGAATTCGCCATTCTCCAGGCTTTCAAGAACAGGTTGAGTGGAAACCAAAAAAAACTTATTTTTATAAGGTTAACATCAGTTTTGTGAGTGGTAGGCGATTGTACCCTTTTTTTCCAATAGGACATGCATGGACGGAATGGAAGAGGAGGGTAGGAAAGCTGAACGGGAAGACAGAAAGAGATGCATTTCTGAAATGTAGACAAAATTACAAGTTTAGGAAGAGGTGATTTGCACAGGTCAGGCAACAACTATTTAGCGAACGTTCCCATAGTTTGGGGAGAAATTGGAAAAATGACAGAGGATAAAGGTATGTGCTGGACATGATTGGACCTGTAAGGTAATGGCTTCTGTGAATATTGAGAAAAGCAATGCCCTGCTATATTCCCCCCGACTCTTCCAGTTAGGAAATCACACATTTTTTGTAATGTTTCACTAAAAAAGCAATACCACAAGCCAAAAACTGAGCCATGGTACACAGGATGTTTATGCTGATGGTCTAAACAGACGTACTTAGCGTTTGTAAATAAGGAAAACAAATGTGGTGAGGAATGGCTTGCATCCATTATTTGAAAGACCACAGGCAGACCTTTTGAAGGGTAGGTGACTTGTGCAGGTATCAAAAGCTTACTTTCTATAAAGCAGCGACTAAATGTAGGTCACGTTTGGGAAATTAAAGGGTTGTGTAAGAATGTGCAGCAGCAAATGTATGAAAACGTTAAGCAAACCAAGCGAAAACAACACATGTTCTATCTTCCCACATTCCCTCAGGTGTCCCGATGAAAATGGTACCGCACATGTGTGGGTGCACCTACCTGGGTATAAATGGAAAATGCTAAACCACTGGTAATCCCCAAAAGTTTTGGGGAGACAAGCTACAGATTTGGGGCTTGGGTGTTGCAGCCACCAAGGTAAACGGGGGCGCCATGCATTTCTGAAAAGAAGACACCCATGGGGAATCCACAGAGGTTTGACTTGCGCAAATCGCCCTAAATTTTATGACCCAAAATCCCTGGCAAAGTCTGAAATTAAGGAATATAAACACAATTTTCAGTTAGTTGCCACTGAGAAACCACCAAAACACGCAGCCAACATACTTGTCCTGACTTCTAGGTTTCCACATATGTCCCAATGAAAGCCAGACCTCGTATGCGTGGATGTCCTCAACTGGGTGATAATGGGTAAATCATCTGTATGCCAAGTGCTCTGGGAATACAAGAATCACTGTACTACCCACTGCCACCCTGTTTTTCCTCTTCAAGCCCATTCACAGGCACCTTTGCTCACTCTACTCATACATACTACAGTTAACACTATACCATGACATGCAGGGTTGGATTTAGCACAATGAACAAAGATCCTGTGAGCAGTAAAGCTGCGTAAAGGCACCAACCATTTTACTGCCTATTCATACACCTTTCCTGTCTGCAGTCAGTATGCATCCATTTCAGCAATCGCACCTCTACCAAATCACTAGCTCCACAGCAACCGTATCTGCACACTCACAGCAATTGGACACCGCACATGGGAACCTCGTCTCCAGGCGATATCTTTCACACCATTTTCCCGTACTTTCATATCAACTCTGCCTGTATTCAACTGTCAAGTTTCACCAACCTTATCTACACACTCATAGCAAGTGGGCATCCGCTCACTTGGCTACCTGGCCTCCAGATGATGTTTTTCACACCAACTTCAAGTACCTCAATAGCAAGTATGCCAGCATTCATCAGTCATGTTGAACCATTCATATCTGCAACCATACACACACTAATTACACACCCACAAACATGCTAATCATTTCTGCAGTTATAGCAAAGTGCATTCACAGAAATCACATCTGCATATACAACATAGCTTTACCTCACTTACACACCAAACATATCCAAGTCATCCAACAGAAGACATTTCAGTCACACAAAAGATGACCATTACTTTAGTTCAAAACAAAAAATGGCAGGGTGGTACGAGTTATACATGGCACCGCCGCCATATAGATGGTGTCCAGGTAACATTTTCATGACACTTAGCGCTCAAGGGAGGGAGCCAAAGAGGCGTTTACATGTTTTGAAGGATACGCCTTGAGTGGAAGGAACCGGAATGGTGTTCCTGTCTTGCCCAACACACCCCTCGGATAAAGGGAGCGGGACTGGCGTTTCTTTCTAGAGCACGCCTCAAGTGGAGGCAGCTGGACTACCATTGCTTGCCAAGGCATGCCTCAAGTTGAAGGAACCTGAATCGCAATCCTTGGCAAGGCACGGCTCGAGTGGAGGAGCATGACTAGCATTGCTTACCAAGGCACGCCAAAGGGGCGTGAACCAGAATGGTGTTCCCTTCTTCTCCAAGGCACACCTCGTGTGGAGGGAGCTAGAGTGGCATTCCTCTCTAAGATACGCCTCAAGTGCAAGGAGCCTGAATCGCGTTCCTTTGCAAGTCACGCCTCGAGCAGAGGGAGCAAGACTGACCTTTCTTTCTAAGGCAGACCTCAATTGAAAGGTGCCCGAGTGGCATGCCTTTCTAAGTGTTAGGCAAGATTGTATGCAGTACCCTTTGGGTGCACTACAATAACCTTGACCTCCTGGCAATAGGGACCCAACTTTTGGTATAAGTCTGAACTACACAGGTTGGTAGTGTGGCTGAGCAGCTAGGCTTCTCTCAAGAGGGGTCAATGTGAGCAGTAAGGTTGTGGCACAGAGTCTCACAATACAGTTATCCAAATGAACACTTAAACTCAAGGTTTCTTGATAAAACAATTTATTTCAAAGCCAGTTATACAAGCCTTCTTCAGAAAGGGAGCAAAACATGTAACACTTAAATATACATTAAAACACACTTGTAGTTTCTCTAAATCAGATTATGCCCATTGGGTATGGCCCGCAGATACTTCCTACACCCTGAGTTGACTTAAATAGCTAGGACACTGGACATTGATTTATCACTGGTACATTTAGAGCAAAGAAGTCGTGAGAGCACTGGGAACTGATGGTGACTGCGCCAGACTCCTTATGTGATACCGGGTTACCTTGTACCTGCGGCCGGTTGTAGGAACCAAAAAAGGCCTGTGCTCAGGAGCCCCAAGGCTAGATTAGGTAAGTTTGTGTTGGGTTCCTACATGGATGGCACCAGTACAGTTCCTTATGAGCGCTTGTTAATTTCTCTGTACATTTTGACAGGTATAGTCCACTCATGTAGTGATCTGATCATAGTTTTTTAAAATGTTCTTTAAGAATTAATCACCAAAAGTGCTGACACGTGTTTCGACCATCTGGAGGTCTTTATCAAGGCTACAATCATTCATAGTTGTTACTTTATGATTTTGGATTTAAACATCATGTCAAAAGTATTGTGAAATGTGCAATGTGATAGATGATTGGTGCAACGGGTGAAATCATTGTAAATGGTTACAATGATTAGAGTGCAGTGCAATTCAATGTACAAAGTGACAACATCATTGGTTATTCCAAACATAGTGAGTACATGTTCAATTTGCAAGTTTTAGGTTACATCACGGATGAATAAGTGGCCAGAGTAGTTTGATATAGTGAGTACATATTAGATTAACAAGTGTTAGCTTACATCATAATAATTTACCAGAGTAGTTGTGGGTAGAGAGATAGTGGCACAAGGGAGAAAGAAAGAGAACAGAACTCCGTACAGCCATAACCCACTTTCAATTGATAGCACACCATTCACCCTTTAGGCGCTTGGGAAACCTGCATGATACTGTCACGCACTGCTGACTATATTCTCCTCTGTTACAGCAACCCAACCCTGCCATAATTTCCTCCCCGGATTCACTAAAGCAAGTCTCGATACTGACCCAGGGCCTAGTCCCCTCAAGCATCAGCCCTCAACTAGACACCTAATAATCTAGGTGAGAATGACTTTCTACCACAATGCCCATCATACTATCCAACCATTTGAAGCAGCAATGCATCTAACCAATCTGTTCTAAAAATGGTCCTCACACTAGGCAACAAGTGTAACGCTCACCTGATTCCCGTAGAGGCGCCGGTCTTGACTGGGCGTATACCGTATCTTCAAAGGTGATGTGTAACACACGGCTGGCTCTTTGGGCTGGAACTCTATGCACTGTATGTCTGACTCGAAGGGTAAGATGTCTGCAGATAGAAAATATGGGATTAATGAACTGGGTTATTGAATGTCTCTCTCTTCCCTTTCTCTTCTCCTGTAGAACCCCAAAGGTTAACGCTCTCACCTTAGGTAAGTGAACGCCGTGCTCTCCATCTGCCTCGGGGCAGGGTGCTGTAACCAGTTTCTTCACTGGATAAGGGGAGCAGGCCTCTTGACTTCAGAGGACTGCTGTCCGTCGTTTACTGCACGAACGGTAAGTTTCGTGTAATTCTAATGTCTTTAAAAGTCTTTAGTAATGATGTCTCTTGTTTTTGCAGGGTTCCGGCGATGGCGGATGACGGGCTGAAGTGAGTTGAAGATGGAGCCCGTGTGATGAATGGAAGCGCCTGGAAGCACGTAAGTAAGCGCTTGTTGCCTGCTTCACGATGCGCTCTAACTGTCTTTTTATTTTGCAGGTACAAGTTCGGAGCGGCTGCAGGGTGCCGGAATACCCACTGGGTTAGATGTGGAAAGGAGTAATGGCACGTGAGTATTAAAGTTCTCCAATGTCTTTAAACGCACCTTGTTTTGTCTTTCAGATGCGGGATGCAGCGCCGAAGGCCTCCGGAGTGTGCGAAGAGCTGGTAAGCTTTTGTCTTTCAGATGCCGGAATGCAGTGCGAAGACCTCCGGAGCGCACGAAGAGTAGGTAAGCCTTTGTCTTTCAGATGCCGGAATGCAGCGCGAGGCGTTGGTGACAGCCGATGGACCAGGTAAGTGAAGCGCTGTCACTGAAGACCGTAATGCTAACCTGTTCTTGCTTGTCTTTATAGATGTTGCTGAAGACTGGATTCAGGATGGTAAGCCTTTTTCCTTAGGCCCAGGATCAGATGCAGAAGACACGATGAGCGTTCTGCTGCAGAGGATGCAGAATAACGCAAAGCAAGATTCATCCATCGGGTGTGGTTTAAATAGCCTCCTGTAGTGCTTAGGTGTCTCCTTCCACAGCCACGCCTAGGTAAGAAAAGAGTTCCCGCTTTCCAGAAGAGTTCCAGTGTTCTGAACCTAGGGAGTGGCTCCTGCCCCACCCAACAGGAAAAGTAGTTCCAAACAGAAGAGGATCAGAGGCTCAACTGGCAGGCAAGTAAGCAGCATGGTCTGCTGCAGGTATGTCCACCCAAGCATTATGAGCCCGGCGCTTCCAGCGCTGGGACTGGGCATATTTATGAGCCTGGTGCCACTGGCGCCAGGACTGGGTCCAAAAGGTCCCAATTGGGACTGGTTGGCACTCGGAACCTGGGTTATGGATCTGCTTCCAAGGGAGTTGGGAAAACCCTGACCTTTTGGAAGCAGAGATCATGACAACAAGCAAAAATATAACAAGAAAAGCTATCCCAAATAACAAAGCCTGATCAGAAGACTAATGACTATACCCACCCCTCTTCGGCTACCATAACCTTGCAAGCACAAGAGAATTTACCAGCTGCGGTGCCACACTTAACCTCTAGCGGTTCAAAGAAACTTCAAACCTCACCTACTATATCACCCATAACTATACCAATAACCATTGATCTAACACAGCAAGGTCTCATGCAACATGCTAGCTTAACTTCTCCCACAAGAACCACCCCGGTACAAACAAAAGATAGCATGGAAATGCTTAGCAAAAAGAAGAATTCTTCGTATGATCAGAACATCAAAACTCATGAGTGATTTGTCCACTTTTATTTTTCCACCTACCGCTGAGCAATTAAAACATGCTAACTCTGAAACTTCACAAGCCATCTACTCCACCCTCCCAACCTGGAACCCAGAAGTTGAGTCACAATTCACGCCGGTGATTTCACAGCGGGATAAAGCAGCATTAGCTAAAAGACGATGGCAATCGCTCTATGAAAGCAAACGTTTGTCACGTGATATAGCAAATATACCCATAGCCCAACGAAATCCAAAGATTGCTCGTCTCTCCCTGGACATGATTGAGATCGAAGCACTTTTGGCAAATCAGGAAAAGCGTAAGGAAGTCTTTGGCCATTCAAATTATGATACTTCATCTCCCGTGCCATCATCATGTCATCTAGATGGCCTCGGAAAATTCGTTCCACCTAACACAGAAGCTCCTAAGCAGAACCTTAAGGGTCACATTTCACCATAGACACAATCTAATCCCTTTATTGAAACAAAAGAGATTAAACCACAGACCTGTCTGAACAACGCTTCCTTGCAAGAAACAGGCAACATGCCATCCATTCCAACCACTATGCAAGATCTTCAAAATATGCTAATAGCGGTAACATCCCAGACAATGATACCATTCCTAAAAATGCAAGAATCATGTGTAGATGCGAGCAAAGATCAAGCAACTCTACTAGCTCTCATTCACACAAAACAAATCTTTATAAAAGCCTTTGTACACAAGATCCAGGATCACTTGGACCATGAAGCCGAAATGACTCAAATGTGGCAATCTCGGTTGTCAGATACCGCCAGAAAAGATCACGCAGATAGCACGCAGCTCACCTCGGCTCTAATCACCATGATGTCGTCTATGAATCGACCAAGCAATCCTCCGGCAAATGAGATTTCTCAACGGCCTACTCAAACCACGAATGAGATGGCGCCTAAGGGCCAAACCGCCAGAACTGCGGTGGATCTACCTCAAATTCAAGTAGATCCTAATCCATCAACCTCCAGTCCATCTTCAAACTCTCAACCTCAAAGTACGGAACACAATGCGAATTCAGGAGCAACTACCTATCCAATTTTACTGCCCACCGCCCCGCATTCAATACACAAAATAAACCAAAAACGAAAAAAAGGCAGACTGGAACTAGAGCTTTTCTCCGTAACCTGACGACGTCCAAACCAGTGCAGCATAAACCATTAACGAAAAACCTAACTGGGCCATCCATCGTCCCTATACAAACTGAAACTTCTGCAGAAACAAGAAGCACAACACCTCAAGGAGAAAAGCCGGAAGAAACCTCTGATGATGCACAAATGAATTTCCTATTAAATCTATCACAACACATAGACGCTGAACTAGACATCTCAGAGGAAGCACAGATACAGCCAAGCGAAACCTCACTCATCGTTATGGACGAATATGAACAAACTAAATCCCAGCAAGACTTAACATTGGAAGATATCTCAAACACAACATTATGGATAGATGAAGTAGCCCAGTCTCCTAACGGTTCCATTGTACCTCAGACGCAAAGTAGCCCTAAAAAAAAAAAAATCATCAACTGTTACACTAATACAGCCAATTTTTTCTAATCCAAGGAAACCTAAATCTTCTCGAGCTGTATTCCTAAGGTGTGTACAATCTGACACTCAAGAACTGATAATGAATACATCAAATGTCCTACGTCTATTCAGCGCCATACCGCAACTACAGAATATAACAACACAAGAGATCCTCACAGTGGAATTCGTAGATGAACAGTATCTGGATCAAATCTACCTACTTCTTAACTCCACCACTGTAAAAGATCAGATCATGAAAGAAAAAACTAATCTAAATACACTGGGATTTGATATACAACATGTTGACTCCAAAAAAGAAGCACAGATGGAACTAACTTTACGTAGAAAAGGTTCTTCAAAGAAACAAGAACATCAGATGGACAACAATCGAAGGAGCTCAGATGATGCAAATCTCACACACAGGACTGGCAGACACAAAATACTCATCAAACAGATCCTAAAACCATCCATAAATACCCGGATCACACTATGCATCACATACGGAGAGTAATGGAGTGGTCGCAATTAACCTCAGAAAGTGCCGACTCCTCCTTTTAACCACCATTGCAACCTTCTAGATCTGAAATTTCATTATGCTCCTGGAACACTCGAGGGCATAGCCATCTCTTTCGCAACCAGTCACTCGACCTCTCACAGTATGACATCATCTGTATCCAGGAATCATGGATCACAACACAGCCAATCTGTGACGGATGCACAACAATGATGGTTCCTGCAATAAAAAACAAAAGAGGACGCCCATCTACAGGCCTCTTGACCCTCATTAAAATGTCAAGTAATATTAGAATCAAAGACTCATTTAAAATAAATGACTGGATACAAATCACGATACTACAGTCAGCGAAAACAAAAACACCTCTAACCCATGACATATTTGGAATTCTTAATACCTACTGGAATCCAATGGCCATTACCGATGACTTATATATCGACAAACATTTTACCTGCATCAATGAAATCACCGTAAAATATCCAGGTATTCAACCAATAGTATGTGGAGATCTAAACTTACATCTTTATGATTGCCTAGGGACTGAGTTAAAACATAATAACATGTCCCCAAGAGCTCGACGATGGCTGAAAAAAACATCCACCCGGGGCCTCATTTGAGTGCACTTTCTCGACACTCAAACCAACAAGCCGATGAATATATGGACCCGTGGCACATCTAGTGCCATCATAGATTACATCTATACATCAAACCAGATTGCACTGAAGCTAATACAGAAGAAAAACATAAAAACAAATCTCAGCGATCATGCATTAATAACAATTACGTGGGAAATGCACAATCCCCAGAAAACCAAAATAAACCTGCCAGAACTAGTCGTAAACTCGGGTCAGAATAGACTGAGGATCTCTCAAAATGCCCTGGCAACATTAGCACATCAAATTACTTCACCAGCTATGACCGATGACAAACGGCTAAATTATCCACAACTTCTGGTTCCGTTCAAACGATCCAGAGAAACAAATACTCATAAGAAACACTATCATATACATGCTTATTTACCTATAATTGCAGAAAAAAAGAAACCGAGAAACAACATAAAAAAAATACAACAGAATTCACACAAGGATCATGACAAAATTCGAGTATTAAAACAACAGTACAAAAATTGGATGAGATCTAACAGAGCACTTCAAGGTCAAAACGATGCAGAACAAATGCTGCATGCTCTCAAAAACCGTAACACCAGAGATCTATGGAATCTATTGGCCCCACCAACAGCCAATGTACAAAAGATGACAACTGACGTTGACGAGCACGGATGGGCATTACATTTTCAGAAGCTTTATAATATAAATTCTGATATACATACCCAAGACCGTGCTCAACAACATACTTGGACTATTTCATGGCAGCTAGAAGACCTAGAAAAAGCCATCACCAACTTAAACCCCTTACGTGCTCCGGGACCGGACAGCCTCTCAAATGAACTTATCAAAGCGAATAAAACCTTGTGGGCACATATCTCCTCCTACATCTATGAAACAATTAACAAAACCAAGACTATTCCACCTTCTTGGAAGACGGCAATTTTGATACCCATTTTTAAAAAACGAGATCCAAAAGACCCCTCCAACTATAGGCCCATTGCCCTGTTAGATCCCCTAGGGAAAATGTTCGCTAATCTTTTGCTGGACAAATTGAACATCTGGGCCAAAGCAAACAACATACACGCACCTAGACAAACAGGTTTTGTTAAATATGTGGAACCAACATCAACCTACTCCTACTCATTTTGCTGAAACAAGAGGCCATCCATAATCAAAGGCAAACATATGCAGCATTTATAGATTTGAAACTCGCTTTTGATCTAGTCAATAGACCACTCCTATGGTCGAAATTGCAAAAATGGGGCTGTCCCGATGACATCTTGGAACCAATGAAGTTACTTTACGGAGAAACATCTATTAGAGTCCGATTAACACAAGACGGTACAGTAACGGAATCCATCCCAACTAATAATGGTCTCAAACAAGGTTGTCCCCTTGCGGCCATGCTTTTCAACTTATTTACATCTGACTACGAAATCGAGACAAACTCGCCATTGTCAAACCCACCAAAACTAAATGCCACAACTATCGCCTACATGATGTATGCAGACGATATTGTTCTGTGCTCACAAAACTCCAAGAGGCCTGCAAACAGCCTTGTTAAAACTAGAAATGTATATGAAGACAAACCAACTTGAAATAAATAAACAAAAATCAAAAGTAATGCTCCTAGCTCCATCTCATAGAACAAAACAGCACCGAAACCATTTCTTCTCAATAATCAACCCCTTGAACAAGTGACAACAGTTAAATACTTGGGTATTTGGATAAATCAATCACCAACTGAAACAAACTGGTCCAGCTATTTACTGGCAAAATCTCTATCTTTAGCCCGTCAGGGACGGTTCCTACACTTAAAATATGGGAAATTCACATTAAAACCAATCATATCATTCTACAGAGAAAAAGTCACGGCAATTCTACACTATGGAAGTGAATCTATGATTAACATCGACAGATCCATATGGTTGCGTCTAGAAGGCATGTTCTGGCGGAAAGTTCTTTCTTTACCTCAATCGTTTCCGATGGACCGTATTCGATACGAACTAGCACTTCAGTCCCTTACTTCACTCCAAACATGGCGAAAACTAGATCTTTATAGGAAAATTGTCTCTGACTCGCATATCCCAGCGCTAAATATTTTCCAGCAAAAAGAACGTACCACTTGTTAGGAAAGATTTCGTAATTGTAGGGAATTTTCCTTCCATGTGGCAACCCCTAAACTTTTTGCTATTGTTTTTAACCTTGTTCTTGACTTTGCCAGAGAAGTACAGCCTTCTGCCGCACTTCTCTGGGCTTTTGCTCCTTTCTTACGGGGAAACTGACATGCCCTTAAGACAGTCAGTACCGGGGAACGTGGTTTCCCGTAGTTTCCTTTATCGTGTCGCAGCTTTAGTGCAACACGACACAAGAGGGCACTGTAAGCTAAGTTACAGCTCTCTTGGGTCTCTAGCCTTCTACAGGCCCTAGATACTCTTTTAGGATGGTATTTGATCGGTGCAAGTCAGTCAGGGACTGGAATGGTGGCAGCGATCGTTTTGGTTATTTTGAGCTCCTTTTGGCGTTCTGAGCACGTTTTTGCACTGAACCCAAAATGGTGGCCTGGCTCCCAAAATGGCCAGGCCGCGAGGCTCCTTTGTCCTGTCCACTGTCCGTCTTGCTCCCTTCACCTTCCCCAGGTCCGGCGACCCGGGGCCTTCCTTATTTGGGCATGTACTTTCCCGCGAAACGTGGTTGCTTTCGCGGGCTTCTACATGTCTTGTGTGTGCCTCCAGGGTGTGGGCTGGGATGTCTGGTCCCAATACACATCCTGGGTGCCAGAGAGTCTAGGGTGGTGTGAACGCCTGGGACCACCGTGGTCCGTGATTGGTCCACGTATGGTATGTGTTTTGATGAGCGGATCTCCCATTGGCTCCCCTCCGTTTTGGGGCGAAGGGAACCGTGGATAAGAGGGGGCTGGAAACACCACTACCATGTCGATCTCCTGAGTTCTCACGAACGAAGGAATACAGGAGCCAAGTATCCTGCAACTACGAGGCTGGACCGAGGAATCGCTGGTGACCCGCTGAAGGAATCCTCCTTTGCACTGCTGTCGTCCGGAGAGCCCCTGTCCTCCTTTGATCGAACCAGAAGGCCTGTACTGGTGCTTCGACCTTTGGAATAGCAGGAACAGCTATTCCCGGCATCTTCAACCATCTCCTGCCAAGTAAGCCTTCGGAAGCGTCTCTGGGCCATCCAGTTGACTGACCAGCTTACCAAGGAGTTTGGCTCTGCAACCGCCGCCAGGTTGTGTTGTATTGCGAGTCCTTGTCCCTCTCCCACGCTTCGTACGCTTGGCGTCCCCAGGTCTGAAGGGAGGAGGGTTCATTTGGCTCGAATACACACGGCCGCTCCGTTGTCCTGTGCGGCAACAAAACTGTGCCGGTTTCGTCGATTGGGACGTCTTTTTGCTCTACACGACTACAAAGCGTTCCCTGCTCTTCTGAACCTGCCAGCTGCTGAAACTATCGTGGAGAAGCCTGGGTCTGCTTGCTTCGGGGACCGGTGAGTAGTATATCTAGGATCTGGTCGCCCTCCTGCAGTATCCCATTGCTTTTCCCTGCTGTGTAAAAACAGCACCCTTTTGCCGCGCTCGCGCTCTGCTTCTGCCCGCTGTGGAGGCTGCGCTTGAGCTGCGGAACCTGTTCTTCTTCTGCTGTGCACTAACGTGAACCGCCTGACTTCCTCCAAAGAGCTTCCCCTTGTGCCCGTCGGCACCGGCGTGGCAGGTACTTTGAGCACAAGGCTCCACTCTTCGCAGGGCTCGGACTTCCATCTAGTTAGGTGACTATGAAGGCGAACTGAGTCGAAAGCATTATTGCACTGCCTGTTTTCCTTCGCTGGCAGGTGGACTACATATTTCGTGCTTTAAACGCTTGCGACTGTGTATTTGTATATATATTGTGTTGATATGGTATGTGTTGGTTTAATATTGTGATATTGTGATTTTCTCGCTAAGGTCATTATTTTAAAGGCCTTAAAATAAATGTGTATCTATTTTTGATATAACAACTGTTTGGAGTAGTTTGTCAGCGCTCTTGCTTTGTGTGCTCATTGCGGGCTTTCAGTCACCCTCACCCCTCTTGAGACCTAGTCTTGACCGCCGCGATCGCTACCTTGATTGGTCTGGCTTGTCCAGAGGTTACCCTGTTCCAAGTAATTAGGTTGGCCTTCTGAACTTCTGCGCCACCAGGACAGAGTTCAGAAATCCGTCTTAACACCACTCGGGCAACTGCACTACAAATCTGGAAAAACCATATGGAAAACATTAGAATAACGGCAGATATATCCATTGAACAGCTAACTCCGCGCCCAGGAAAAGCAAAAAAAAACTTGATCGGGACGATTGGATAGCGACTATCGACGCCAAAAGACAACTAAAACTTAATCTGGAATGCAAGATGTACATGCATCCATTAAATTGTCTTCCGTTGTATTTACAATGCTTTCCATCTGCTTCTGTCAGAGACACTTTCCTATGGTTCCGATTTAACTTGATGCCAATGAGAGAGCTACTACAATCCAGGCAACTTCTATCCAAAGATAATTCCTTCTGTCGGTTCTGCAAACAACAAAATGAACTAGAAACTTTACAGCACATAGTTATTTCATGTCCGGCACTCGATGAAACCACATCACGAATTAGAGACATGTATCTATCCTCCACAATCAAACTGTCACCTGAAGACTGATGGGCTAAATTCCTGCATCGGTGCACAAATTAAGACATTTTCACAATTGTCGGCTTTTTTAATGTATTATCTGAATCTAATTGGTAAAAGAAAATGGAGTAAGAAAGAGACTTTTTGTTCGATTGTATAAAAGATGAAAGGTTTAAAATTTGCACCATATCATTTAAAAAAAAAAAATTGCACAATGTTAAGGTGAACTGAAGATCATCTTTGCAGGTAGGTAAACAGTCTTGCACAATGTTTTTGAAATGTTTGTAGTAATGTAGAACACTTGAAGGGCCACAAGCTGGGAGGCTTGTGAGGGCAAAGCTTTAGCAACTCTGCAAGGTAACCAAGACAGGTCTCAACTGAGAGCAAGTAAGAATACACAACAAGAGTTGAGTTCTCTTAGACTTTACAGTACCTCTGGCTAGAAGAAATGGTTCCAGCAGGCTTCTGTTCCTGTGCAGCTCTTCAGATCCAGTTGTTCCTGAGCATCAGTCGTGGTGACCAGAGGGAAGACGTCTGGGGACTCCTGCTCTGCAATGGGAAGGCCAGCGGTAGCAATGGGCAAACTTCGATTCAGCGGTCCTTCAGTGTTTCAGCTCTTCGCGTCTGACAGCAAATAGCAACACTGCAGTTCTCGGATACCACTTCAGACTTTCCTTGCATCTGGGGTCCAGCACTCTGTTGAGGTGGCTCAGGCTTTGTCAGTCCTGCATCAGTGAAGTCTGGAGGATCTTCCTAGCGCTCAGGTCTGACTTAAAAGCAACTCCACAATCTGTGGTTCCTCTCCCTGGCACTTCGTTTCCAGCAGCAGCAGTGGAAATGCAACCAGCTTCGAGAGGATGTCCTGACGGGCTTACTTTGGAGTTGATTGGTCCCACCAACTCAAAGAGAGAAGTCATCCTTGCAGTGCTTCTCTAGTCGAGGCGAATTCAGAGCTTCAGCACAGCAGCAGGGCTTCTCCGGGCAAACTAACGGTCCAGGAGTTGCAGCATGCGTCTCTTCCAAGTTCTTCTTCGGATTCCTTCGTCCAGTGGTCGACTCTGCCTTCCAAGCCAAAAAGCCTTGCCTTTTATACAGGTTTCTCCCATTCATTCCAGCCTAGCTGTCATTCACACAGCAGGGTGGCTGTCCCTGCCAGACAGTCAGCCGGCCAATCACCTTTGAGTGCACTCCTCTAACCAAGGGGATTAAGCACAGGGGGTTTTGGGCACCTCCCTCGCTTCCTGCCCCTGACAGACATACTTGAGTCAGAGGCAGGCTTCACTCGTGAAGCCCGCCAAAGACAAAATAAACAAAGGGACCAAACCTTGTTTGGCGCGCAGAGTAAATCTCAAGAAGGACCTTTCCAGCAAGCAATAGCGAAAAAAGACCGAGCCATTTTGACAAAATGGGCACCCATGGACGCCTTACTGGGACTACGAATGCAGCATGCAGTAAAAGCACACAATGGTAGTAAAAAGTAAACCACTACCACCAGCCATTAATTGTGGAAAGGGTAACATTTTACATGAGAAACTAGACAAAGGGGATACTAAGTACCCCTCCAGCACCCTATTGTAAGATAGTGTGTGCTGGGTCTAGAATGAATGTAAGTATAGTATAGTCAATTTCACTTCACTGCTCTTGGAAACAGTAGTTTCACCAAGAGATGTTATTTAAACCTTTGGAAAATCTAAGAGACTTCCCTGTGCCACTAGACTGAAGGTGCTGTGTGGCACAATGTAAAGATGATGCCTATGGAGTTTGTCAGACTCCAATGCCAAAAGAAACACTGAGAACACATAGAATTAAAAGGACAACATCCCAAAGTTCAGCCTCCCAGACTGTGGCCCAACATTGCTTTCTTTTACAACAAAACCCTTTCTCCAGCATGGATTCACATGCTCATGAATGTTCCCCGTCGTCAGGCTGGGAATCCTCGGTAAAGAAAAGAAATCTGCTTCAGTTTCACTTCTGAACTGTTTTTCTTCTAACAACCAATCACTGGTCTCTGGGGTCATACTGCCTCCAGCCAATGACTGCCCTCTACGTAAGCCCCTACTCTGGCAGCCATCTTCAGATTTTTACCGCACGTTAGAGTGGTAGGAGTCCTCGTGATTAGCTCTCGGGTTTCTTACTGCGTTTTGCGCTTTTTCTTAGAGTTTTCTCTATTTTTCGACCAATCGAGTCTCAAGCTCCATCGATTCATCTTCCGATTAATGGGGACCCGTTTTTCAGAACTTTCTACGCCCCACAAGGGCGATTTATCGTCGAGTTCCCTTCTTGGAGGATTCTGGAAGATTCTTTGAGGCCTACTCCACGTGGACATGGCTGAAGATAAAGGAGACTTGACACCCCCTGTTCAGGATCTGCCCTGCAGAACATTTTCCTGGCCGATAGGCACTTCCTGTGCCTTTACTGCCTACATTCCGACCAAACGCACGTGGGGGAGACCTGTGCGTTCTGTCTGCAAGGATAATGGTGCCTCGCACCATGAAGGACCGTCGCAAGCGGCTCTCTGAGTGGCTCCAGACAAACATCCCCGGGCAGCAAGCCTCACCCAGCAAGAGGAAATCTGAGCGGTCTTCTAAGACCTTTGAGTGCGCTGCGGCAACGGGGGCCCAACATAAGGCAACGCACTGCGAGCCTGCGGGCACCGGGAACGCCGTTAGGACGGGCTCCTCGGCGGCCAGGTCGGGAACGGCATCTCCAGCACCCTTGACCACGAGCCAACGCTCAGGGTCAGCGAAGAAGAGAAAGGCGGATCATCCGGGTAAACTTCGGAGAAGTCCCAGCCGGCTCTGACGGAGAAAGCCAAGGGGGAGCGGGGCACTGACCATCCCCCCACGGTGAAGGCTGCATGCGCGCCCAAGGTCGTGAAGGCCCAGTTTCACCAGACAAAGACCTCCCTGGAAGGAGTGGTGGCGTCCCTAGCGAAGGCCGCGGATGCGGGCTCGCAGGAGGCGGCCCCTAAAACGAGAGTTTACCTGCCTGCTCGGAGGGAATCATCTTCCCTACCCATTGAGAAGACTCTGGTGAAGACGATGCCGCTCATCTCCCCTAGACCGTCCTTGCTGGTCGAGCACAAGGGGGGGGGGGCGGTAGTGCTACAGGGCTCGGACATATCCTACGAGGAGGAGCTTTCTGATCTGAAGGCCGTGCTGAATAAGAGGTTTGTTGAGACCAGGTCCTATTTGAGGGACCCCGGCAAAGCAGATGTGGAGAACAGCGATGATACCGACGAGGAGCAGCAGGGCGATGAGGAGCCAGAGGACATCACGCAACTGCCGTTGCCCCCGTTGCAGCCACCACAGCAACCTCCACCAGAGCCAACGGACGTGTCGGCGGACATCCTACAGGCACTGCACACCTTGTGTTCAGAGATCCGGACATGGATGCCCCTGTCGCCGGCGGGAGATCCCGCAGCACCTGGGCCATCGGAGGAACCCACTGTCAAGAGAAGTTCCATCCTCCACCTCCTTGCCATCCTTCACCACCATCCCCTCCGAGGGATGAGACGGAACCGGATATGGCGACGACGGGTACGGACGACGACCGAGTAGATCTCCCGTCGCCAGTGCCCAGGGCCTCGCCACCCGACGAGATTGGCTCTTTCCACGCCATGATCGCTAGAGCCTCGGAGATGTTCCAGCTGGCCCCCGAGGAGAAGAAGAAGAAAGACATCCTGTACCAACGCCGGGAGGCCAAGAGGAAGACCGTACTTTCTATCCCTCTATTGCATGACATTTGGGACGAGGGGCTGTCCCTCATAAAGAACCCATCCTCAGCCCTGGCGAAGAGGGACCGGTATGAGAAGTAGTACAGGGTGCCGGACTCTGCACCCAAGTGTCTCAGATCCCAACCGTCCCTGGACTCGGTGGCGGCGAAGAAGTCCTCCGGATCTTCGGCGTCAACGTCCTCTTCCCCCTCGGATGGCGAGGGAAAGAAGCTGGACGCCATGGGGTGGCGGGTCATCGCGTCGGCCGCGACGACGATCAAGGCGGTCAATGCCTTAGCCATCGTGGCCCCTTACGACAGGGAGCTGTGGTTCAAGATCGCTCCCCTCCTGGACTTCCTTCCAGACAATAAGAGAGCGGAAGCGCTGGAGATCCTGCAAGAAGGCGAGGTAGCATCGGACCATGCCATCACAGTGGCCGCGGACATCGCCGATGTGGGCTTCCGTCAGATGGGCAACAGCGTTTGCCTTAGTCAGCGGGGTTGGTTGAAGGCCACTAGCTTCCGCCAGGACGTACAGTCAAGGGTGTTGGACATGGCCTTCGACAGGGACAACTTCGACAAGATGGTGGACGAGTCGCTTCAGGCCATCAAGGCGGATACCGAGACGGCCCGGGCGTTGGGCACGCTTCAGCAGGGACGGCCGTCGTTTTGGGCCTCCGGAGGGAAGTCCCAGGGATACTCCAAAGGTTTTCGGTGGTGGCTCATCATCCTATCGTCAACCGTCCCGCTCTTCGGCTCAGGAGGCCTACAGGAGCCGCAGCAAGTCCAGAGGAGGTCGCCGTCGTCACCAAGGTCCCCAAGGTGGCGGCGCCACAGCGAAGCAGGATTGAACCGGCTGCAATGTCGGGCCCCCATCCGCACACCCCAGTGGGAGGCCGGCTGGTGAACATCGTCAGCGTGTGGAACTCCATCTCCGGCGACTGTTGGATGCTGGATGCCCTAGCTCTCGGCACACCTTGGAATGTCAAAGAAAGTGCCCGCGCATTCCAGCGATGGCCAGGAAGGAAAGCTACGTCCATCAACTTCTGCTGGAGGCTCAGGACATACTGAGGAAGGGTGCGATAGAATTCGTCCCAAAAAAGCTCCGGGGCTCTGGAATGTACTCGGTACTTCCTCGTCAGAAAGAAGAGGGGTGGTTGGAGACCCATACTAGACCGCTGCCGCCTCAACAAGTACATCAGCCCCCAGAAGTTTCGGATGGTCACCATTCAGCACGTGCTGGGATCACTGGAATATGGGGATTTCCTATCTTCGCTGGACCTGGAGGATGCGTATTTCAACATCCCCATTCACCAAGGACGCCGCAAGTTTCTGTGCTTCGTGGTCCAAGGGCAGCATTACCAATTCAAGGCCCTTCCCTTCAGATTGAAGTCGGCACCAAGGGTGTTCACCAAGTGTCTGGCTCTAGTGGCGGTGCAGCTGCGCCTACGAGGGATCCACATGTACCCTTACCTGGACAACTGGCTCATCCAGGCAAGCTCAAAGGACATCGCTGTCGAACACACGGCGAGGAATGTCCAACTCCTGACGGATCTGGGGTTCTCGGTTAACTATGCAAAGTCCTGCTTGATTCCATCGCAGGACGCGCTGTTTCTGGGGTCCTGACTCAACACAGTGTCGTGCCTGGCGTCTGTTGGAGGATAGGATAGCGGCTATCTTGGTCAAAGTACACCGGCTGTTGGCCTGAAGATCGCAAGGGTGAGGTCCATGAAGTCCCTGCTCGGCATGATGTCGTGCATATTCCTCATTCGTCTGTGCAGGTTTCGGATGCGTTCACTGCAAGAGTTCCTCGATGCCCGTTGGATACACGTGTCGGGAAGCTTCGAGAACAAGATCACACTCAACAAGAGTTTCCGTCGAGCAATACGGTGGTGGGGAGTGCACGCACATCTGTCCGCAGGCGCAGATTTCCAGACCCCACCTCATCAGGAGATGGTCACGACGGACGCCTCCCTGGAAGGATGGGGAGCGCACATCGGAAGTCTTCATGCAAGAGGCCTGTGGCTACCGGAGGAGAAGACGTTGCACATCAATGTGTTGGAGCTGCGGGCAGTGTTTTGGGCCCTCAGGTCCTTCATTCTGTCCCTCAATGGCAAGGTGGTACGGGTCTTCACGGACAACACCACCACTATGTTCTACATCAGGAAGCAGGGGGGAACCAGATCCCTGGCGCTCTCCAAAGAGTCGCAGGACCTTTGGCACTGGGCCGTAGCCCATGGGATGTTACTCATTCCGTTTCATCTGGCAGGAGTGAAGGACACCGTCACCGACTCTCTCAGCAGGGAGCTCCGCTCTTTCCACGAGTGGGAACGTCGGCAGGACCAAGTGGATCACCTGTTCCGCAGATGGGGCAATCCCCAGATCGATCTGTTTGCGACGGCGACGAGCAGTGCCAGAGTTTTCGCCAGCAGGTTAGCTGGGGAGCATGGGGGACGCATTCTCTTTCCCCTGGGACGGCCTGTTTCTGTATGTGTTCCTTCCGTTACCGTTGCTTCTTCGATTGGTCAATCAACTGAGACGGTCCCGATGCAGAATTATACTCGTCGCACCGGCGTGGCTTAGATATGGTACCCGGACCTTCTGGACATGTCAGCGTCCCCTCCAGTCAAGCTTCCGGCGGTCGCAGATCTTCTAGCCGGGTAAGGAGGCGCGATTCTGAACCATGACCCAGGATCGCTGAACCTGAAGGCCTGGCTCCTGCAGCGCTAGAGTTTGGGGGCTACGATCTCCCCGCGGATTGTAAGGAGGTGCTCGCCAAGGCCAGGGCTTAATCTGCTCTCAAATGCTACGGGCACAAGTGGAAGAGGTTTGACGTTTGGTGCCATACTCCGAAGATCGACCCTCTACGGATCACTGCTCTGCAGATGCTTCCGTATTTGTTCTCGATGGCCAAGGCAGGACTGGCCCATGCTTCCATCAAAGTTCATCTGGCGGCTATCTCCCACTACACTAGATCTTTTGGACGATCATCCTTATGGTCGCATCGATTGGTGAAGGAGTTCGTCAAAGGACTATTTCGCTCGTTCCCGCCGGTGAAGGCTCCGGCCCGGAGTTTAATGTGGTGCCGACTAGGCTCATGGGTCCTCAGTTCGTGCCTATGCATTCGGCGCCATTGACATTTTTGTTGTGGAAAACAGCTTTTCTTGTGGCCATCACCGCCACACGACGAGTTGGAGAGATCCATCCCTCTCTTGTAAACCACCTTATTTGACGTTCCACGAGACGAGGGTAGTGCTACGGACGCACCCTTCTTTCATGGCTAAGGTGCCGTCAGACTTTCATCTAAACCAGAGGTCGCCAAACGGTCGATCGCGGGCGACTAGTAGCTCGCCTGAGCCTCTTCAGTCGCCCGCGTTGGAAATACTAAAAAATAAACACTTTAATGCTGTGTTTTGCGGCTATTTTCCTTGATCAGGATCTGAACCCTGGTCGTCCCAAATGCAGGTGGGGAGCTTGACTGCTGTGCCACGTGGAGCTGCTTGTAAATTCCCTGACAGATGTCCATATCATGTTATGCTTTTGGAGGCTGCCTGTAGTACCAGAGTTGGCCTTGTGCGCCCGCGACACTGTCTTGCTTAAGCAAGCTGCTCTTGTTTGCCAGAGATGTCAGAGGGGCCGGGTCAGGATCATTGTGACCACGCAATGAAAATATCAGTAGCACTGCCGCTCGCCTGGAAATGTTCAAAAGAATATTTAAAAAATGGTGCAATTTCTTTCATGTGGCTTCTTTCCAAACTCCACACTGTACATTTCCACTTTAGATCACTTCCATGACACAGGTACACCCACTTTCATTAAATTAAGCAATCCATAGACACGCTGTACAGTAGAAGCCTACCAGGGTAGCTCAGCAGTTTGACAGACCGATGCTGAGATGTTATATATTCAAAACTAAATGCTGTATCATTTCATATCATAAGTGTTTCAAGGTGCGACGAGGCAAGGGAGGGGGAACAGAGATAAAACAGACAATGATCCTACTAGGCCAGGTGTCATTCAGATTGCGCAAGTCCATGGGAAGGAGGAAAGTGCGAGTGGAAGGGGATAGTGCACTACATGGGAAAATAAATAATAAACATCGTCCGGCCAGCTGGTGGCAAGTGCAAGGGTAGTGCAGACATCAGGTGTCAAGTGCTAGTGGTGGAACTGTAGGGGTACAGAACAGTCCCTAAGTGTGGGGGGTTGCCAGGAAGGCAGTGCAGCTGTGCAACTGGGGGGGGAGGGGGTCTGGGCTTGAGAGCAGGGGGGGGTGCCAGGTGACCAGTGCAGTTTCAGTATCTGCCTGGAAGTCAGCATGGGAGAGGAGAAAAGGCAGAAGCAAAGAGAAAGGTTTTGAGGTGCTTCCGGATTCTCAAGTTGCAGGGAGGCTGTTCCAGAGGGAGGCCCCAGCCGAGGAAAGAGATCTACCACCAACTCATTGCTTGGAGAAGCGACTGACCCTGAGGGAGTTGGAGGCGAATGAGGGAAGAGCTTGAGAAGGAGGATATTTTGGAAGAGAGAGCTGAAGGTATTGTGCCACCAGACCCCAGAAGGCCTTGTGGACAATACAGGGAGTTTTGAACTTGATCCTTGCAGCCACTGGGAGCTAGTGCAGAGATTTCAGTCCTGGAGAGATACGATCCCTGGGCTTGAGGCCAAGGACAAGTCTTGCAGTCCTGTTCTGGATGAGTTGCAGAAGGCAGAGAGTAGAAGCAGTCAGATTTAGAAAGGGGTTGTTGCAATAGACCAGCCTACAGAGAACCAGAGCTCTGGGGACAGTGAGCTTCTGGGGGAAGGAGGGGAAAGGATAATGCCTCTGAGGAGGTGCAGCTGGTAGTGTGACTTCTTAGAGATGTCAGAGATGTGAGGAGAGAAGGAGAGTGTGGAGTCGAAATTGACCCCAAGGTTTTTAGCCTCACAGGTGGGAGCAGGAGGAGGGCCAAGGGAGGCCGGCCAGAGAGACAGGAAAGAGGGAGCAGGTGTTCCAATGAGGAGAATCTCGGTCTTACTGGCATTAAGGCAGAGATCATTGGCAGTGCACCATTCCTCTGTGGCGGACAGGCAGTCAGAGATGAAGGTAGCCTGAAAATGACCCGAGTGTCGTGTCGTTCGCATAGCACTGGAAGCATAGAAAAAGTGCTATAAAATGTTTTTGGCAAGGGTATGGGTTGGGCTGCTTGTTTGCTTATATTCAGGACGGAGGTGGGGATATTTCTGCCCTTGTAGTGAAAATCAAATGTTGGCACCCATGAACCCACAGTTTCATTTCCTAAAAACTGCTATCAGCACAACAGAAGCGTTTATTTGTGATTAACCAGTTTGACAAGCATATAACATCTTTATAAATATAACCTGTGCTAAAACACAGAGGGGCACACAAATAGCAGAGCATGTGTGGTGTCTGCCAAAAAAAACATTTCACCGAAAACTAGTGAACGCAAGCAGCATTTTTCAATTTGGAAATAACTTTTTTTTAAATGGAAGTGTGAAATGCACATTTGGAAAACAATAGTGTGCCTAGCATGTAGAAAGCCTGTATAAAACGCAAAGGAAGAGCACAAAAATTACAGGATATTTGTGTGGTAGTCCAACAAATATCTGTCTTTTTGAGACAGCTACTAATAAATAATAATGCAACAAAGAGGTATTATAAATTATGAATATAATCGTGAATGCATATGTTATTCCATCTGTTTATAGAGAGGAAATAATTGGGGCAAAATAATATTGGTAAAAATTCAGAGGTTTATAAATATCCTCACCCAATATCGCCCGCTAGTAGCTCTCCACTGTTGACCTCCACTACAAGTAGCTCTAGCTAATGTAAAGGTTGGAGACCCCTGATCTAAACGAACCCTTGGTCTTACCTGTATTCTTCCCGACGCCTTCGTCGCCAGCGGAGAGGACTTTGCACTCGCTGGATGTGGCTAGAGTGCTGAAGTTCTATGTGGACCGCTTGAAGAGGTTCGGGAAGAAGTCTCAACTTTTTGTGAACTTTGGCCCTGTGAACCATGGGAAGGCCCTCTCCAAGGCTTCCATTTCCAGGTGGCTCTCCGGCTGCATCACCCATTGTCACCGGTTTGCGAACCGACTGTTGCTTGGCTGTCCGAGAGCCCATTATACCAGAGCGATCACTGCAACTACGGCGTTCCTGTCTGGTGTGCCCCTGCTTGACATCTGCAGGGCTGCTACGTGGAGGTCGACCCGCACTTTACGAAGTTCTACTGCGTCGACGGGGATTCCAGGGAGGAGTCCAGAGTCAGTAAAGCAGTGCTGCGCAACCTGTTCGCTTGAAGGTGAGCCTGGTGAGTAGGTAAGAGATGCTTAATGTTGAGATGCTTAATGTTGAGCCTTGCTACCTCCCGTGGTTGTGCATGTGTGTACTGCTATGTATTCTTTATTCATGAGCATGTGAATCCATGCCAGACCCCATACTGGAGAAGAAACAAGTTACTTATCCGTAACTGTTGTTCTCCTGCATGGGTCTGGCATGGGTTCACATGCAAACCCTCCCGCCAACCCCTCTGTGTCTCTTCTCTTGGTCCTACTGCCACTGTACGTGCTACCAAATCTGAGGATGGCTGCCAGAGGAGGGGCTTAGGTAGAGGGCAGTCATTGGCTGGGGGCAGTATAACCCAGAGACCAGTGATTGGTTGTTAGGAGAAAGACAGTTCAGAAGTGAAACTGATATTTTCTTTACTGCGGATTACCAGCCTGACGACGGGGACTATTCATGAGCATGTGAATCGATGGGTAAGTAACTTGTTCCTTAAACATTGTGCAAGACTTTTTTTCTACCTTCAGGAAGTGCCTCGTCTACCCTCGACTTTGCTCAAGTGACATTGGCTGTCCTGCCTTCATGAAGACTCTTCTAAACTCTGACTTTGTGTTTTAACTATCCCTCCAAAAAGTCATACATACATACATTACTTGTATAGATGGGAAAGAGTTAATCTAAATTGCATTGGGGGCTTCAAAAGTGCTTAACTGTTTGAGAAACGTGTTAACCATTGTTTCCTTCCCTAACCTTTTCCTTTTTGCCACAACTTCAGTATTAACATTTAAGTGTGAAAAGTGATATATTAATGTCCACAGTGTCCTTGCAATTGAAGTCACCTCAGGGTGTAGGAAAATCTGTGTGCCATCCCAAAAGGTTATCTACTTACTTTATTGAACTGAAGGAGTGTATTTTGAAGTGTATTTTTATTGTTGCCAATTGCTCCCTTCTAAAGAAGGCTTATTTTAAAACTGACTGTTAAATTAATAAATAATTATTTAATCAAGATACCTTGAGTGTAAGTGTTATTTGGATACTTGTCACTGTGAAACTCTGTTGCACCCCTCCAGCTCACATTGACCCCTCTTGAGATAAGCCTGGCTGCTCAGTCACTACCAACTTGTGTAGTACAGACTTATACCAAAGGTTGGGTTACCTGTTGCCAAGAGGACAAGGCTGGTGTAGTCTCCCACAGGGTTACTACTTACAATCGTGCCTAACAGACCCACATGGGAGACAGGCGCCCAATGCCAGCAACATCACCCACGAATGTCCTGGACCTCTGGGTGGCCTGCGTTACAGCTTTGCCCCCTGGGAAAGGGTGGGGACCCTGCCACGGCTCATTGGGACCATTTCTGGAATTGAGACGGTCGACACAAATGGTGACAAATGGTGACAATTCTAATAAAAGGAAAGAGCTCCATGCCAAGTGTGCATTGCATGCTCAGAAGAAATGAACATCTGCATTACTAGCGCAAACAGAAAGTGGTCATTATGTTTGCTAAAGTTTTTTTGTTTTCATACAAAGCAGCCAACACCCTCCATTCAGTGCACAACCATCATTGAACACATTATCTCTGCACCACCCATTCCCATCCATACCACTGACACTCCAGCCACAGTCCCACCAACCACACTAACAATCCACCCCCAACTACGATACATAATAACAAAATCACATTTTGTACTACTTAACATAAGTCAGCGAAAGCTTTCGACTAGCCACAACTGCAAAATAAACAAAAAGAAATTACAAACTGTACTCGGCCCCCAATAACACATCCAAACTTTCAGCCTGCTATCTGCAAACCTTTCCATTCCGTGAGCCAGATACATGGGACATACCAGTCATCCAACACCAAGGAAGGGTAAACTGTGAAGTGTTAGGAAATGCGAATTAGTCTAATGGGCATATGGAAACCCCCACCACAAACAAAGCATTGTCCAGATTGCCTAGTGCCAAATTGCCCTCCCACGGGGAACAGTACTGTTCTGCTGGTATTGGGGCGTGGGGGGGGCAATTTGTGGCCTGACCCTGCAAGTGTGTCCCAGCCCACCACAATAACACCCCCGAGCACCTACTCCCACTACCAACAATCTTGCCCCAGTGCCACCCACCTCACTAACAATCCACCCCCGCATAATATGCAATGTTAAAAAAAGCAAATTCTATACTTGCATAACAAATGTGAAGCTTGAACTGTACTAGACCTATAAACGGAAAAGAACACATTTATTAGCGTCAGCCCATCAAAAACCAACCCACACTGCCAGTCTAATCATCAGCTTGCGCTACTGAGCAATGGGGGGGGGGGGTAGTCACAATTTTCATTCCCTCAAAACGCCCATTGCACACTTACTATGGTGCACACTTCCCCTGTTTGAGTACTGTGCACAGCAAGTAAGCACCACACCAATGTGCAGTGGCATTGCTAGGCACAGATCCAGCGATCCACACCCAGGAATACACTTGGTTTCCTTGCCTGGTGGTCTAGTGACAACCCCTCCCCCAATAAAAAAAATGTACCCCTTCCTAGGGGCAGATTGGCACAGATTACACTGCCAATCTGCCCCTAGGCAGGGCTACATTACACGCCCTGTCCATTTTGGGCAGGCGTGGCAGAGTGCCACCCCACCCCTTTCCTACAATCCATCCCTGGTGGTCTAGTGACTCCCACCCCCCATGAAAACCACCCTGCCCCTTCCTAGGGGCAATATGCCCCTAGGAAGGGCTAAATGACATTGCCCATCCATTTGTGGTGGTGGGGGGAGAGAGGGCCACTCCCCCCTTCAAATAACCCATCCCTGGTGGTTTAGTGACCCCCCCAGCCCCCAGTTACAAGAAAAGTATTCCTTCCTAGGGGCAGATTGGCAGCCTACCCTACCAATCTGCCCCCAGGGAGGGCTACTTGACATGCCCCCCATCCATTTTGTGTGGCGGCGGCAGAGGGCCCCTTTCATTCATCATAATCCCTGGTGTCTCGTGTGCCCCCCCTAACCACCCACAAAAACAGAAAAAACAAAACACTTTTTTTTGGTTTTGTTTGCCCCTTCCCGAAGGGGCAGATGGGCACATTGGTGTGCCCATCTGCCCCCAGGTTGGGGTAAACGTTATGGCCAATGCTTTAGGTGCCGGGGAGGGGGCCGCTTACCTAGTAAGCGGCCCCTTCCCCCCAACTTCAAAAAGAGATCCCTGGTGGTCTAGTGGCATTGCTGGGCACGGATTGAGCGATCCGCACCCAGCAATGCTTCAAGGAAGGTGTTGGAAAGAGGAGAGTCTCCCCTTTCCAACGACACCTCCCTCGATCCTTCTCGTCGTCTTGTCTATTTCAACAAGGGAGATCACTCCCGGAATATCCTTGGCTTTCTCTGCGGTTTCCACAAACCCTCTTGTGATGGAGACTACTCCTGCAGCATTTTTTTGTCCTTGGTATCCTTGCAGTTATTCCCAGGACATTCTTCACTCTTGGTATCTTTCGTTTAACTACTGTGACAAGGAAGATTACTCCCAAGACATACTTCACTCACTCTTGGTATATTTCTTGCAATTACTCATACGTCCCGTCCCCTTTCCTCCATCCTTATCGGCCTCCCCAATCATGGGGACGGTACGGGAACATTTTGCACTGAAAAAATTAGCTTCCACTTTAAATTTAGTATAGCGCGCATGGGTGCAGCCTCTGGCGTGGGAAAGCCCTCCTGCGGCCCCACCGTCCGATGCCTCAACTCAGTCCCTTTTTCACACGGACAGTATTGGACCTGGCAGCCAGCACGAAGACCTTTTTCAGCTTTCCGCTTGCTCACTGTTTGTTTTTTTAATTCTTATTTCACTTCTCTTCAGTGCCTCACCTCCCCGACGCATGTTCGCCGCAGGAGGTGTCACAAGGTGTGCCTCTTGCGACCACTCGTTCCCGGCCTCTGACCCTCATGCACTCTGTCTCGATTGTTTGGGGCCCGACCACTGCTGGGACTCATGTTCAGCCTGCAGCGCTCTCGGTCACAGGGCATTTAAAAATCGGTTGTCGCGGTCGAGGGAGATCTTCCACGCTTCTCCCCCTCTCCACCTTAACGCCTTCTTCTCTGGGACCTCTTGTCAAGACAAGGTAGGACCTCTATTCAGCACAGCTCCACAGCGTGGAGTCTCCTTCCCTGGGGTTCCCACGGTTCAGGGTTGCTCGCATTCAGTTTCTCGCAGGCCCGAGGCCTCTAGGGCTACCGGCTCCCAAGCTGAGGGGTCCAGGGGCCCTAGCAGGTTGTCCTCGGACGAACAATCAGCCTCATCATCTTCTTCTACCCCAGAGAGTAAGGGATTGTTGAGTGCCAACTCCAAGAGTCGTTCCTCGGCTAGATCCAGCACAGCTGCCAGCACAGGTGGCGAGGGCTCGCAGCCTACCAGAGGGGTCTCTTTGAGGTCGACGTCTATGCTTCGGGCGAAAGACCTAAGCTGTTTCCTCTCATGTCTGAGCCCTCTCTTTGCTCAGGGCCTTCACTCTCTCCCAACCAGGGCGTGGCGCAAGGCTTCAAAATTTGCAGAGTTGCACATGGCAGAGCCTTCCAGGCTGGCGGCCATCTTGGGTCCGGCTCAGGGCCCATTAATGCTTTCGTCCATCGAGTGGGCTTTGCAGGACGATTCCAGCCCCCTTCCTTCTGGAAGTCGGCAGCGGATCCTAAGGTTCAGAGTTTTGGTTCCTGTAGGAGTACATTTACCCATCACAACCATACAGATACATGCACCAGGCGCCTCTGTGCTTTGACCAGGAGCGGAGGCCCAGCGCCTCGGAGGGCAGGGCTCCTAGGGACCCGGCAGCTAGCGAGGACTGCTTCTTCGAATGCTTCCTTTTCCTCATGCATTCCCCTCAGATGAAGGGGCTCCTGAAGGAGGTTATCCCCCAGGCAGGGCTGTTCGGCCCCCTCTCCTGGGGACTCCTCCCGTTCCTCCAGCTCTCCCTGTCCCTCCTCCGGTTCAGGCCCTACTGATTGTGCTGACCCCTCCACCACGTCCTGCACCTCCATTACTTGTCTGCGGCTCCGGACCTGGGGGCGATCCCACCGGCACCTGTTTCCCAGGGCCCGGATTCCACTCGGCCTGTGAAATAAAAGGGGGGGGGCGAGGACGATGACGCCCAGGATGATGAGCCCTGAGTATCTGTTAATGCCTTTCATGACCACCTCCAGTGTCTGGCGGAATTCTTGGGGGGGGGGTTGTTCCCTCTTCCTGAGGAAGCCCCCCCCAGGAGTCGGGCGTGCTTGCAGAGGTCTTGAGGAAATGCACTGCGTCCCGGTCTGGCATTTCACTCCAGAAGGATGTACTGCAGGTGGCGCGGAAGGTCTGGGAGAAGCAGGTTTAGGCTGGGGGAGGGGGGTAATCCTCCTCGCAGCCCCATTCCTCTGTGGTGGCAGCAGCCTCTTTATATTCAAAACCATCGTCTCCAAGGAGGCCAAAGTCCTGGAGTCCTTGGGAAAGTGCTGTTAATCCATCTCAGGACTGCATCTGTGGCAGGATTTAGAGGATAGAGCACTATTTTTTAAATGTAATTTGACCAGAGTGGTATGTCATAATCTGTACTCTCTTGTAAGAAAGGATATGCTCTTTTTAGCAATATAAATGCTAAGTGCACTTTTACTATGTGAATTTCAGAAAGGTGACCGTTAATTCTTCTCTCCTGAAAACGGTCGATTGACATGTCAACAAAGTAGGAAACCTCACCATATTAGCATGTGTTGTGTAGGATGATTAACTGAGGACAGAGATGTATTGCAATTATTCATGTCTGTTTGTGTGTGTGTGTGTTTTTTAAATTGTAAGAATTGTGTTACACTTAGTTTTTCTTATGATGTGCCTTTGATCAGTAAAATTCCTGGGCATCCGTGGCATGGCTTATGTGATGTGGAACCTTGTGCCCCTTATGCCTTCAGAGCGAGTTGGCCACACTGTGCTACTGTTATATATAGTAATTACTATTAGCACTGCAATCTGCATCCTCTGCCCTCCTCGGTTCATTCCCTGTGGCCAACCAGCTCTCGTGCCCCCATAGGGGATGGGGCAGACAGTCTCACTTTACTTGCATCCCCCATTTCCGGTGCTCCATGCACTCTCATGTCCCATCGGATAGCCGTAACCACAGTAAGCCGTGCGCGTCCTCTCACCTCTGGGTTTGTGCTGATAGGCGTGCTGTAGTTTGGGCACTGGGCAGTGTATGTTAATCATTCTCTGACCCCCCCTGGGGCTGGTTGCCAGGCGTGTGCTGAAGGCTGCTGCTGCCCCTCTTGCCTGCCACTGCCCCTTTCGCCTCCTGGCTCTGCAGACTCTGCTGAGCAGATGTCTTTTGATGGCGACTCATTGGTCGCTCACCGGTTTTGCACCCATAGCCCCTCCTGGGTGGGCGGCTGCAGTCATATCGGTTTAAGAGCACAGCTGCCAGAGCTCACATACCATTGCTTGTTCTGGACGCTGCCGTTGGCAACTTCTCGCACATCACTCCTTTGTGCTTCCGTGCTTCGTCACCTCCAGTTTCGTGTCTCCCCCAACTAGTGGAACATGCTTTTGCTTGTTGCACCACACTTGTGGTGCTGCGCTGGTGGTACTCCTACATCCCATCTGTTACGGAGAATTCTCATTTCTGTGCTAATTCCCTTCAACCTTGGAGACCATCAGCTCTTTTGCTTGACTTTAGCACTTTTTAATTTTTATCCTGGAGTGAGACCTTTTTCTCCCTCTCTCATGTATTTTGATCTGATTTAGACTGTTTTCTCTTTGTTTTTGGTGTCTGATAAACTCCATAGGAATTTACCTTTTGTATGGTGACATACATCACCTTCAGTGCAGTATCATAGAGAAGTCCTTTGATTTCTCATAAGGTTTAAATACCTGTCCTTGTGTAAACTATTGTTCCCAAGAGTAGTAAAGTGAAATTGACTTTACTTACCTGTTTTTCCTATGTAGGTCCAGTACACCCCATCGTATGTGGAAGTACTGGGGGGTTACTTAGTAGCCCCGTTTCCTACTTTCTCATGTAAAAAAAAATGGATGTCACCCTCACTACTTTTTAATGGCTGGTTGCAGTGGTTTAATTTTCCTACCATTGTGCGTTTGTACCGCAGGCTGAATCCTTAGCTGCTGTAATGCACCCATGGGTGCCCATTTTGTCAAAATGGCCTTGGTCTTCTTTTTTTGCCATTTCTTGCTTGTGAGGTCTTTTTTGGGTTTTACTTTGCACGCCAAACCAGGTTTAACCCTTTTGTTCATTTTGCCTTTGGCCGGCTTCAGTGCTGATACACTGCCTCCGGCTCCAGTGTATCTGGCAGGGCAGGAAATGAGGGAGGTGCCCGAAACTCCCTGTCCTTAGTCTCCTTGGTTACCTGAATGCACCCAGTGCTGATTGACTGGCTGTCCTTGCAGGACATTCACCCTGCTGTGTTAGTGACAGCTAGGCTGTGCACGAATGGGAGAAACGTGCATAAAAGGCAATGCTTCTTGAACTAAACGCAGAGTCAACCACTGGACGAAACATCCGACGAAGGAATCTGGAAGAGAAGCTTGCTACACCCTCCTGGACCATTGAACTGCCCGGTGAAGCCCTGCTACAGTGCTGAAGCTCTTATTTCGTATCGACTAGAGAAGCCCGGAACGGACGACGACTTCCCTTGGGTTGGTAGTACCAACTGACCCCAAGACTACCTTTGCTGGAGGACCTTCCCCAACTGGCTGTACTTCTTTGCTGCTGCTGGAGCCAAGTGCCAGGGGTTGAGAAATCCGTAGTCGAGTGCATCGTCTTTAAGCCGTACCAGAGCTCCAGGAAGATCCTGAGGACCCTCCCGAAGCAGGACGACCCAACCCAGAGTCACCTCACCAGAGTGCTGGACACCAGAAGCAAGGGAAGCCCATCAAGTGTCCAAGATCTGCGGTGTTGCTATTTGCCGGTAGCTGAAACCGCAAAGTGCCGCTGAATTGAGAAGACCCCGTAGCCGCCGACGACCTTCAAACTGCAGTGCAGGCAGACGTCCTCCCTCTTGTCCCCACGACTGAGGTCCAGGAACCCAGGATCTGCAAGATTGCAACCAGAACAGAAGCCAGCTGATGCTCTTCCTCAAACCTAAGGTACTGTCTTGACTAAGGGGTACTTACCTCTTGTGTCTGTAGCTAGCTTGTTCTCACTGGAGACTTGCAGTAGCTGCTTTTGGCAGAGTTGATTTCAGCTCTGCCCTTCACAAGCCTAACAGTTTGTGGCCCAACAGTGATTGTATTACAAATTCTCTAAACTTTGTGCTACACTTTGCGCTATCTAAAGAAGTGCCTCAGCTCCATAGACCTTATTCAAATTGACTTTGGCTGTCCTACCTCATAGGTGGTGCATACGTTTAACTTGTATTGCTGGGATAGATCTAATCTAGACTTCATTTGGAGATTGTAAAGTATTCACATGCTCTGAGAACCTGTTAACCTTTTTCCTTCCCTAACCTTTTCCTTTTCCACAACCCCAGAATTTTACCAAGTACAAAAATATGCCCGGTGGTGACAAGGGCGGTTGTGGAATTTTCGCTATTTGTGCTGTGTTGCTCTGATCTGAACTTTGTAATTCCTACGTTGAGCTGCGTGTGCTCCTTCTACGTTATTTGCAGCCTGCACTCTTAAGAGCAGCAAGGAAGGGAAGACACGCCCCTTCAGGAAGTAGCGTATATCAATCCCACCTCACAGCCCTGGTGGCGATAAGCCCGGTGGTGACAAGGGCGGTTGTGGAATTTTCGCTGTTTGTGCTGTTTGATGCTGGACGTGCGGTAGGAGGAAAGACCGTGATGCACATTAACATCTAACTCTGGAGATTAAGCATCCTTACTTACGTGCTGATTGCGCTTTGGAATACAGTGGTCTACACCTGCAAGGTAGTGTGGCCTGCATACTAACTTCCACCCTCTCGTACTTTCTGAAAGTCTGTCGAAGTGTTGGGCAATCATTGGTGATGGCCGCCTATAGTGTCTACTGCCTTTGCCGCATCTCTGCCCGTTTGCTGTAATATGCAGGGGGTTCTCTGTTTACAACTATTGGCCCTTTCTTACCACGGACTTGGTAGCTTATATGTGTGCTAGCTGTGTTGCTATTCTTGGGGACTGGGGGGGGATCACCGTGTGGCTGGCTGGTTTGACCCAGGATTTGATTTATTAACACAGGTGTGGTTAATTTTTACTTCAAACTTCTTTTTTGGGACAAGCCTCTTTCGGGTTGGCACGGTGCCTGTGGGCCCTGGCCTTTGAGCCGTGCTTTCCGTTTGGAGTGTACTGCAGTGACTGTTGACAATGTTCTTTGAGACGCTTTTTTATTTGTTTTACGTTCTTTTTTGTTGAAGATTTGACTTGTGCATCATGGTTACTGTGAGAAGCGGTTTCGGGACCAGTAATTGTGAACTGGAACCGGACCAAGTGCATAATCAGGGGGCTATGCCAGTCTCCAATGATGATTCAGCACAGAGCATTCCGCTTGGACACATCTTTAGCTTATTGGGCCATGATGTTGCAATGAAGAGGCCAGATGGAGAGACCCTAATTCTAATAACTGCTTTAATGAATCCAGTGCCGTCTGATCTGGCCTTACATGTCCTTCCCTCAAACCTTTCATCTTCACATAGAGGGGTCTTGGATACTCTGGCTAGTGTACCATCTGACATTGGATTGCTGTAATTAACTGACGCAGAAAGTCTTCATGAAGCTCAAGTGTTGGCAGTTCCTCTGACTATGAGGAAAATAGTTAGGTTTCATGCCTCTACTCCACAACCTATCGTGATCTTCAGGAAATTTGGCGATCTAGGTGGCTTCTTAAGCGGCCCAAAAATGAAAGTGGCTGGTGGGTTGGGGGTCTCATTTGCTAACTGGGGTGCATCTAAAGCAACCTCTAATTTGAATACATCTAATGTCTTTACTTTTGGGAAAGGTTATGAAGGTGGGCCATCTAGCAATATCTATCACGGTCCGCTGGAAAACTATGGTGGTCATTTGAGTCAGCAAGGTCCTCTACAAGGGGGGTAACACTACTGATCATCAAGACTGAACTCAGGAGAGTTGTCTGGAAGATTCATTCCACAGGGTGTTCAATGCCACTAGGGATTTGCTAAGGGACAATATTGATTTGGACTTATCTCCTAATGCAGCTGTTTCTAACCGGGGGAATGGGGTGCCTATAATGTCTACAACAATGAATTCCCCGATTGCTTCCTGTACTCCAAAATCAGGGGTTGTCTCTGATACTCGACCATGCTTGGGGATCCTAAAGGCACGTCTGAAATGGGGATCTGTGAACTAATTTCCTCCCTCTTGTCCAACTTGCACATTAGTTTAAATTTAGCAATAAATGCCCTATGCGATACGCAGGAAAATCTGGGAAGGATTTTGGCAGGTCAGCAGAGGGCCTTTAATGATCTCACTTTACGTATGCCTGGTTTTGAGAATCTACTTAGTAATGTGAAATCTGCAAGCAAATCTTCTGCGATGGGGGAACTGTACCCAAGATGATTACAACTGTAGACTGACAATGTTGGATGAAAAAGTGTTTGCTATACTAGAGGCTCTGCCAGCTAGACCCCAAGTGGACCTGGCAGAATGTGGGTCACCGTGTAGGGTCCATGGGCCACCCGAGCGGATTGCTCAGGACATGTCAATGAATAATCAGGTTGAGGGTGGTATGTATAGTCCTTCAGCACCGAGAGAAGCTATGGGTCTTTTGCAAGATAGTGCTGTCAAACGGGAGGTAATTGTGGTGGCTGACTCAAATCTTTCTACTATTGAAAATGAACTTGATGTACAGTCAGCGTCGACCAATCCAGTAAGAGGAAAAAAGAGTAGGAAGAAAGCTAGACATACTAAAAAAACAAAAAATATGGCCCCTTTGAAGATTAGGGAGAGAAATTCTAATCTCAAAGCCCTTCGGAACTTACATCAGCATGATATGTGTAGCAAAGGTGGCTGTGCTGAACCAGCTAATGGGGATTTTGAGGATGGATCTACGTTTCCACATCCCAGCATGGTCAGAGGTTCTGGTATGGGTGAGGTGACTGTCCCTGAGAGTCTTGCTTCCTCTAGGGGAGCGACTATGGGGGTGGACGGTGAAAAATTGCTGGAGCGGCCTCAAACAAAGCAGACAAAAATGAAAGCCTTTGCCAAAGTTATTAGTACAATGCATGCCCGTACTTCCTCTGGTCCTTTGCAGCCCATTGCTGCTGTTAATGTTCCGGTTGTTAACCTGACTGCGGATATTAGTATACCCGTGGCGATTCCGGACGATGGACCAGAAGATTTATCGAAGAGAAGTTTGTCTGTGGCAAACGTAGCAGTAGGGCAGAGTAGTTTCTTGAAAGTCGGGGCCACTGTGTCTGCTTTGGCACAACAGGTAGGCAGCACGGCTCCCAGTCAAGTTCTGGGTGGGGCTGTACCCCTGATTTCTGGGCCTAGCTTAGGTTGATAGACTTTTGTGGGGGCAGACCTGCCAGTGGTGGCAGAAGCCCCATGACCCAGCAGTAAAATCATAGGCTGGGTACCCAATGAGAAGTGTCTGAAAGGGAATAAACTGAACTGAACAGGACAGGGTTATTGACTATTTTTAAGTCGATTCCACTTCTCAGAACTATAACCACTGATGACATAGATGCCATATCTCTTCCTAGATTTGATAATGGTAGAATGGTCAGTGATTTCCACTAATGCATGGTTGCAACCATAGTTTGGGAGCAACAGCTTAATCTCCAATCCAAGGGATTTGATCTGGTAGAATTACAAAATTCTGCTGAAGCAAAAACCTTCCTCTTGATTAATGAACCTGTGCCATTCTCAGAGGCAATGGTAAGGTCCCTTCCTGTACCGCAGTGTGATTCTGGAACTGTGATGTCTCTTATTTCTAATCTTCTGGGCAATGGCCAGGACTGGTCTTGTATTCAACCTGCTCTTAAGTCTTTAGGGAGCCTAAGGCAAGGTCCGGTACATGTATGACAGAACTGTTATTGAAGTAATATCTTGGAATACCTATGGTAGTTGTATACATTTTTGTTTAATTCTGCATGTATTAGTATTCCAAGAATGTATTTACTTCAGGAGACCATGCTCATGGCCAATCCTTTATTATACTATTTCTTGTCCTGCTGTCAGAGGAGGAGGGGCGCCCGAGAGGTGGTCTAACCATTGCCATAGATCGCAATTTGGGTTTTTCATGGGAAGCTAGGTATTGTACTGAATGGCTCTTGGCTATTGAGCTAAACGTGGGACCTGTTTTTTCTTATATACTGATACTCAACCTCTACTGGAACCCCATTAGAGTTACCTTTGAAACTATAGAAGAGGGGTTGCGAGAAATTATGTACGAGTGGATTCAGAAGGGATGTGGCTATCAAGTGATTCTGAGAGGGGACAATTCCTTTTGTGCAGATGGGGCACGATGGAACTCTATAGGGGCTCTTCCGTACATGCAGCATGTGAATATTAGATGAGGTATTAGGTGGGATCTCTTTCTTATTGAGTGGGACCTGTAATTAATGGATCATCTGCTGTCCTCACTTGCCTCTAAATACACCTGGCATAGAGGAGTGCCCACCTCACAAATTGACTTTGTTTATGTCTCCAATGGTATTAGAAAACATTGTAGTCACCTGAGCCACCTTCAGTCTGACCTAGGGGATCATCTGCCCCTCTCCTCCTTTCTGACCATCGCTATGTCTACCCCTTGTATTGCACCTGATTTGGCGGGTCTGGAGTCCAACAACAGGGGAACTAAAGTACTGTGGAACAAGAAAACTGTGTATAAATTTCACCAGCTCCTGTGTGTGTTTCTGCAGAGGCCTACTATTGTGTTCTCTGATTGTGAACATGGGGTAGGCGGTGGTGCCTCTACTTAAAATACTATTCTTGCTTGTACCCGAGAAATTGGAGATCTCCATTGCTCGGCGAATCTTAGTAAGAGAGGTGTTGTGAGGGATGATAGAATTCTATTATCCAAGTCCTGCAGAAGAAAGGAACTTGCTGTTCTGAGAAGATGCGGATTGCTGCCAGTCGACTATGTTATGTGTAAGCGTGCACTTGTCCTGAGACATAAGAATTATGTTAAATCTCTCAGCATGGATGCTCACTCTTTGTGTCATCAAAATATGTTGGAGTATTTGTGCAGGGGTAAAGATGGCCAATTTTGGTCCTCGGTTAACAGGCTTTTGGGGAATGTCAAGGGGAGCATGGATTGCCCTATAGATTCAGCTACCTGGGTATCTTTCTACACTAGTAAATATGCTCTACCTGAGGACTTTGAGGCTTTTGATGGTTCTGAACTGGCTTGTCCTGTGAAGGGATCATGTAACCGGAATAAGGAGGATATACTATGGGCGATTGCTCGACTTAAGCCATCCAGGGCCGCGGGTCCGGATGGCATACCCCCTTCCTGGTACTTGGGCCGAGCTTTTAAAATCTATGTTCGACCATATTTTTCTCTCACATATGGTGCCTGCTTCCTGGGTGAAGTCAATTATTGTACCTATTTACAAAATGGGGGACAAACTTGATTTGTCTAACTATGGACCCATAGCTTTGACTGATGCGACCATTAAGGTTTTTTCTATTCTTTTGTTAAGGGATCTCAATAGTGCTATAAGGGAACTTAAACTTTTGAGCCGGTTTCAGGCGTGGTTCCGTGCAGAGCTGAGTACTTCACTTAATGCTTCCATTTTGTCCCATCTCAGACACTATGTCCATCATTCCGAGGTTGGTGAAGTTTACCTAGCTTTGACAAGTGCTTTTGATGGTGTGATTAGATCCAGGCTTTGGCAAAAAATGCTTTCTTTGGGTATTCCTCACAAGTTGGTTCAGGTGATTGCTCTACTGCACTCTAAAACCTCAGTTTGTGTTCGCTTGTCTGAGGATTGTTTTTTCCTCAGAGATACTTAACTTTACAGGTGTGAAACGGGGATGAATCCTGGCACCTACGCTCTTCAACCTTTATACGTGCGATGCTGAGGGACTGTGGCAGGGTCCCTTCATTGCACCGACAAGGTTGGGGAGCGTTCAGTTGGAGTGGATGGCCTATGCGGATGATTTCATACTGTTCGACAGAACCCTGCATGGTCTCAGAGCTAAGATGCAGCTTTTCTTCAAATATGCGCAGGAAAATAATCTGTTGCCCAATGCATCAAAGTCTAAGGTCCTGGTTCTTACTTGTAGAGCCAATGACATACAATATTCTTGGACTATGGGACCTGATAGTGTGGCGCAGGTCAAGACACTTATCTATCTGGGATATCACTTGGCTAATAGGGTCAGTATTGAATAATGGAAATCCATCTTGAATGATTAAACTAAGAAACCTACTGCTCAAATGAAGTTCTTAAAGCAGAAAGTGTGTACATTTTCTATGCCTGCCCTGAAGCGCTTCTACTTAGCTAAATTGGAAGCAATCATCTTGTATGGCCTTGACCTCTGCTCCCATAATATGGGGGATATTTTGAATATTATTCAGGGAAGACTTTGGAAGGACGTTCTTGGCCTTTCTATGACTATTCGAATGCAATTATCAGAAACTAGTTGTCTCTTGTCATTAAAGGCCATGTACGTTTGGAGACCGCTCTCCTTCAGAAGAATAATTGCTCCTCCTAAGAATTCCCTCTTCTGAGAGATTCTTAGGGCAACTATGCTTGCCGGCTCTGTTCCATCCTTGAGAGAGTTCAACGTTCGGATGTGTTCTGAGCTGGCGTGCATTAGTGCTTCGGAAGACAATTTGGTTCTGAGACCAGGGCACATTAAAAAGCTTCTGTTTAGGCAAGACTGGGCTGAGACAGTGGATTGTATCTACTCGTATACCAGCTTTGTGGAATACACAGTTTGTACGTGCAAGGGAAAGTTTACCGCTATACCTTCAGAAATTCCCATGCCCAGTAATGCGTATGAACTACATGCGTTTCAGGTTTAATCAACTACCTGTGTATGAGGCAGATTTGAATGTACCTGAAAGGGAATGTAGGTTCTGTGGTGTAAGTGACTCTGGTGAAACCTTGAAACACTTGGTTGTTGTGTGCACGTTTTTTGATACGGAACTAACCAAGTTTTTCAAGGACAAGATAATTGGTAGCACAGAGGTGTCCAGGATCCTGTTCTGGTGTCATCATATGTTGGGCACTGCTATTTCTTTGCTTTTAGCTTTGAATCTTTTCCTTACATTCCTTGGTTCTGAATTGGATAAGAAAATTGTAGTTCTGAAAAAATGTTAAATTGATTTTTTTTTTATCAACAAATGTATTGAAGGGTCTGTATTCTAATGAATTTTTTTATGGAAGTTGTTTTTTTTGTTTTTTTTATAAATTGTAACCATATTTTATTTTCTTCTTTTTTTCTTTTTGAACTTATGTTGTGTAAGGTTTTTTGAAAACTGTAAATGCTACAATTAAAAAAAAGTACAAAAAAGTGATTATGTAAATGCCAATACTGTCCTAGTAAAAGTCACCTCATGGTGTAGGAAGTGTGTGTGGCATCCCAAAAGGGTATCTACTTGCTTATCTTAAATCTGAGGAAGTGTAATGAAGTGTATTTTTATTGTTGCATATTGCCCTTTTTAAAGAAGGCTTATTTAAAACTGACAGTTCAATAAATAAATAATTATTTTACTAAACAACCTTGAGAGTAAGTTTTATTTGTATACTTCTCCAGCACGGGGTCTGGCATGGAGTCACATGCTCATGAATATTCCCCGTCGTCAGGCTGGGAATCCTCGGTAAAGAAAGAATCAGTCTCAGTTTCGTTTCTGAGCTGTCTTTCTTAGTAGTAACCAATCACTGATCTCTGGGTCATACTGCCCCACAGCCAATGACTGCCCTCTCCATAAGCCCCTCCCCTGGCAGCCATCCTCAGATTTTCACCGCACATTCAAGTGTTGGGAGTCCTCGTGCTATAGCTCTCAAGCTTTTACTGCATTTTGGTATTTTTCAAAGAGATTAATCTCATTTTTCGGTCAATCGAGCCTCAAGCTCCACCGTTTCTACTTCCGATCAACGGGGACCTGTTTCGGAATTTTCTACGCCCCTCAAGGGCGAAGTTTTCGTCGAGTTACGCTTCTTGGAGGATTCCAGAAGACCTTGGGGCCTACCCTGTGGACATGGCCCAGGACAAAGGAAGCTCGACGCCCGGATCCAAGCTGTTCAGGAACTGCCCTGGATGTGCATTGCAGAATGTCTTCAAGGAGGACGAGCATTCTAGATGCCTACTGCCTACACGAAAACAAAACACACATGGAGAAGGACTGTGCGTTTTGCAGTACATGTCGGAACGGACCATGAGGGATCGGCGCATCCGCCTCACCAACTGGCTGGAAGCTAAGAGCCCAGTGGTAGGTGAGAAGAAGAAGAAGAGGTCCGAGCGGTCTTCCAAGTCCTGTGAGGGCGCTCCGGCGACCCAACAAAAGGCTAAGCACCGTCGCCGCGGGCACCGGGAGCGCCGAACGGTGGGGCTCCTCAGGCTGCCAGGCAGGGCGCGCTTTCCCCAACGCCATCAACCATGAGCCAACGCTCTGGCTCGGGAAAAGGAAATCGGAGAACCCGGGTAAGCTTCTGGAGAAGCCCTGGTCGATCCCGACAGAAACAGCCGAGGGGGACTTGTCTGGGTTGCCCTGTAGACTTGCTAACATCTTCTTTACTTCACAAGCCTAATCAGCTTGTGGCCCTGCTTTGATTTCTTCTTTTCTACAAAGACTTCTAAAACATTGTGCAAGACTTTTATCTACCTCTGAGAAGTGCTTCAGCTCACCTAGACTTTTGCCCAATTGACTTTGGCCTAGTCTGGCTCTCTGAATGACTCTTCTTCCCTCTGACATTGTGTTTGGCCTTCCTTTCAGGAAGGGGTTAACTAACTGCATTGTGGGTTGCCAAAAGTACTTACCTGCTTCAGAATATTTGTGTGATCTCTTGTTTTGCTCTAATAACCTTTTTCCTTTGACATTCTCCTAAGTCTGATTCTAACTGCAAACCGTGGTATATTAATGTATAGTACATGAATATATTAATATTAATGCAATGAGGGTGTAGGAAGTGTCTGTGTGCCATCCCAAAAGGGTACTGACTGATTTATAAATATTACGAGTGTGTATTTTTGAGTGTATTTGTGTTACTATTATATTGCCCATTCTGAAGAAGGCTTACTCTAACTGATTGTTAAATAAATTAATAATTGTTTAATCAAGTAACCTTGTGTGTAAGGGTTTATTGGAATCTCTGTGAATCTCTGTGTAACTCCCCTACAGCTCACATTGACACCTCTTGAGATAAGCCTGGCTGCTCAATCACGCTACCAACCTGTGTAGTACAGACTTATACCAAAGGCTGGGTTCCTATGCCAGGAGGTTAGGGTTGTTGTAGTGCACCCAAAGGGTACTGCATACAATCTTGCCTAGCATCGGGCTTCAGCAGGTCCCTACGTCTGACCCCCACACCCTTTGCCTCCGCTGCCTTGGCCCCAATCACGGCTGGGAGGGCGCGCTCTGAAGAACAGGTTAGCTCGGTGGGGAGAGCTCGTCGAATGTTCGCCTTCAGAGGACTTTAAGAGCTTCGTCAAGCACAAGTCTAGGCCCAAGGTTGGGCAGTTTTTTCATCTGCACCCTGCAAGGACAACTCCTTCCCCAGGAAACGCCAGAGCGGGAGGGACCGTTCAGGTTTTAACACCAGCACAGGTACAAAGACTGCTTCAACTACCGGCCGCCAGGCTGAGGTGTCGCTAGATCCTGCCGGTGATGTCGCTGAGGAACTGCAAGGTTCTTTTACCGGGTGTCCACCCGCGGGGCTATGCCCTAATACCAGACAAATGTCTGAGGGGGCGCCTGTACGCAGCGCTTCCGGCGACACAGCCGAGGGCTCAACGCCTACCAGGCCCCGTCTTGAGGTGCAGGGTAGGCCTCACGCTCCACCACCAAGAGTTCAGGAGGAGGCCGGGCCCAGCGCAAGCACCATGGCACAGGCACGTGGCATGCAGCCCGACAAAATGGCTGCTGCGGCAAACAAAATGGCCACTCGTCCGACGCCACCCCCTTTCGGGAGCAGGTAGGAGAACGAGTTTCCAGGTGGGACTGGTCTTCGCCAGGTACGTGGCCTAGAGCACATCAGGGTTGCAGGGCAGATACACCCCAGAGCCAGCGAGGCAGAGTACGCACAGGCCTCACCAACCTCAAGGTCCTGCTCCTACTCTTGCACCACCTAGCGCTCCACCGGCCTGTGAGTACAGGTTTTTTTTTTAAAGTTCCTCACACTTATGAGAGCCCATCAGATGGGAACCATCCTTCGGCATCTGATCAGGGACATGTTGCTTCCAGGCACACCGCTAGCACCCACCGTAATTTCTCCTATGGGTCCAGCGCCTCAGGCCCCTGCGCAGCCCCAGCTGCCCACGCCGGGCCCCAAGGTTCCGGCACCCCTCCTGCAGCCCAGGTGGTTCCACAGCAGCCTCCGGTTCTGGTCAGCACACCTCAGCCTTCAGCGCCCAGTATTCCTTAACCTGCTCCAAACCAGCAGGACACCCTGGTGGACACAGATGCGGAGGAGGACCTAGACACGCCGTCTTCGGCCAAGACATTCCATGAACGACTTGCATGTCTGGCCGAATACTTGGGGCTTCCACCACCTGAGGTTGAACAACCGGAGGCCGATGTCCTCACTCTACGCCACGCGGCTAGAACAGGGATTCCGTTGCAGAAGGACGTGGCCGCATTGGCTTAAACCCAATTCGGTACAGCCTACCTATCGGCGCCTCAACGCCAAGTACAGGCAATTGGAGGGGGATCCACTCTTGCTGTCGGCACACCCCTACCACGCTCCTTGGTGATTGCCACAGCCTCACTCTACTACAAGCCGCAGTCTTCCTCGGCCACCTCGTCCTCGGCGCTCCTAGGCAAGGAGGAGAAGTTCTTGGAGGCATATGGAAAGAAGGTCTATTCCAACGCCTCTCTACACCTTCGTCAGTCTAATGCGAACACTATGCTCCCAGCCGTTAACCAGAAGCTTTGGTGGGAAACAGCCGCCTTCCTTCCAGAACTTCCAGTACAGAGTCAGGCACGCTTCAAGGCGGGGCTGGTAGAAGCAGAAATGGTGGCTCAGGACATCATGGATTCCACTGTGGTGCATATAGGCACCTCAGGCTGTGCCATCTGCATCGCCGCAAACATGAGAAGGACTGCCTGGCTACGGGCCACCAAGTTCAACCCGGACATCCAGGAACGCATATTGGACCTTCCATTCGAGGGTGGCGACCTTTTTCATTCCACCACTGATGAGGAACTGGATAGGAAGAAAAACAGTCGACAGACTGCGAAATCCTTATCTATCCTCACAAAGTCCACGCCCAAGACTTACAGCCATATGCACCGTTTCGACAAGGGGTGGGCCTTTGTCGGGTTCCGTAGCTTCCAGGAACAAAGGTCAAGACAGCCAGACTGATCCCCAAGTCAGCACCAGTGTAAGCAGCATAAGGCTGGGAATGAGGGCTTCTTTCAGTCCCCCTCCTAAGCACCAGAGGGGAAAAAAGGCATCACACGCCCCTCCGGGGTCAACGTGTCTCCAATGGGGGGCAGGCTTGCCCTTCACGCACGGTATTGGTGTGCGAGGTTTGTGGACCCCTGCATCCTCTCAGTAGTGTCCATGGGATAACCGCCTACCGGTCCCTATCTCCCCTCTTTCCTCTACTACCACAGATTGGGAGAGGAACTCTGTTGGCGGAAATTCGATCGCTTATGGAGTCAGTGGAAGGAGTCCCAGCCTCCCAGCGGGGTATGGGCTTCTTCTCCAGGATTTTCGCCATACACAAGAAGAACCAGGCTGTCCTGAGAGTTGTGATGGACCTTACCACCTTGAACCTTTCCCTCCCTCTTCAAAAGTTTAAGATGGTTACCCTGCGCTTATTGCAGAGACACTGTACAGGGGAGACTGGATGTACTCCCTGGATCTGAAGGACACATAACTACACGTCCCGAATTGGCAGGCTCATCGGTTCTTTCTGAGGTTCAAGATCATGGGCTTCCATTTCCAATACAAGGTTCTACCCTTTGGCCTCAATTCATCCCCAGGGTCATTACCAGACAAATGAATGCGGTGGCCGCCCTTCTCAGGGCCCAGGGCCACCCTGTCTATCCGTACCTAGACTTGCTTGTCAGGGCGAGATGCCCCGAGGCGGTCAATCACACCTCCTCCGCCCTCATGATTACACTACACGAATTGTGATTTTCCATCAGTCTCAAGAAGTCGCAGCTGGAGCCTATGCAGAATCTGACGTTCCTGGGCCTCTTCTGGGATATGAGCTCCGAGAGGGTTTTTCCCTCGGAGGACAAGAACACAGCCATCAGGAGGACCACAGGTCATTTTCTCAGCCTAGCAGTTATCTCAGCGGGCTGGTACCAACATCTCTTGGGTATCATGGTGTCATGTCTATTGGCAGTGCTATACACAAGGCTCAAAATGAAACGATTGCAACTGCACTTCGCAGCCTCATGGAGTCAGGAGTGGGGTTCCCAGGCGGAACTCGTCAGCATTCCTCCCTTTCTCCACCAAGACCTTGTCTGGTGGAGTATGTGCTGCAACCTGAGGATAGGCAGACCCTCCAGGCAGCCTGCACCGCAGGTTACCATCACCACTGACTCTTCCTTGGAGGGCTGGGGAGCCACCCTGGATAACCACAGCGTCCATGGAGTTTAGTCTCTTCAGGAACAGAGGGGCCCATATTAATTGGCTAGAGCTGAAGGCAATCTGGTTTGCTCTCAAAGCATTCCTTCCGATTATCAGTGGCAAGATGATCCTCATCCAAACGGACAACTCCACCAGCATGTATTACATCAACAAGCAGAGTGGTACCAGCTCTCCTCCCCTAAGCACGTTGTCAGTCAATATTTGGAAGTGTGCTCTGGAGAACAACATACACTTGAGGGCAATCCATCTCCCGCGGGAGTCCAACCTGGAGGGCGTGCAGGCTCAGCAGACTGGGGGTGGACAACTACGAATGGCAGTTGGACTAACAGGTCCTTCAGGGGATCTTCAACAGATGGGGTCATCCTCAGGTGGATCTCTTTGCCACCTGGTCCAACAGGAGGTACCCCCAGTTCTCATACTGGCAGGGACAAGGCTTGGGCTCTCTGGGCGATGCAATGCAGATAAAATGGGACAACATGAACGCGTATGCCTTCCCTCCCACTCCCCTGGTCCACAGGGTAATCTGCAAGATCAGGGAGGCCCTGCACCTCCGGGACATCCTGATAGCTCTGTGGTGATCCGTGAGGCCATGGTACTCGGAACTACTCAGCCTGTCGGAACAGGCCCCGGTGCACCTTCCGCTGGGTCCAGCTCACCTACTCTCACTGCAGGGGGAGCACAGTCATCCACCCCTGCCCTCAGAACGATTCTTGAACAGGTCACACTAAGGCATCTACATCTGTCTCAGGCTAACCTAGACATCATACAGGGCGCTAGGGGAACGAGGCTACCAGGCACCAGTACAAATGCAAATGGTCCTAGGTTCTGCCACTGGACTTCTTCAAAGGAGGTTGATCCATTGACCTGCACTCTGGACAATGTCCTATCCTTCTCTGCACACCTTGCACACTCTGGGGTGCAGGTGGACACATGTTGCGCCTATTTGGCAGCAATCGGAGCCTACCAGATCTCAGATATTTTCCTCTAATCCGGTGATTAAACGACATCTGGCTAGCCTCGCCAGGCACACCCACGTATCAAGAAGCCACATCCGGTGTGTGATCTTAACCTGGTCGTGGGCACCCTGGCTGATAAACCATTCGAGCCTATGGCGTCCGCGGACATCAAGATAGTCACTTTTAAGACAGCCCTACTAGTGGGACTCACATCTACACGCAGGGTCAGTGAAATCCAGGCACTGGTGGCTTCAGAGCCTTGTACTACTTTCCATAAGGATAAGGTGGTGCTTAGAAAGCACCCTGCATTCTTACCAAAGGTGGTCACCTCTTTCCACCTGAATGAGGAGATGGTGTTACCCACCTTCTTCGCTGACCCTATGGACGATGCTCTGAGGGTTCTGCACTGTCTAGACGTCAAGCACGCTATAAAATTCTACATGGACAGGGCTAAAAGCTTCCGTAAATCGAAAGCTCTCTTTGTCACCTTCGGTGGGTCAAGGTCAGGCTATCAAGCTTCCTAAAGATCCATAGCAAAATGGATGGTGGCGCCCATCAAAGAGGCCTATGAGAGGCAGCACAAACCACTCCTGGCAAATATGCATGCCCACGCTATCAGAGCCAAGGCTACGTGGGCCACTCCTTTGGCCTTCTGCAAGCACTATTGTTTGGATGCCAGCTCCAGGTCGGTGTTAAGGTACTTGTTTTCTTAGGAGGGTCCCCTCTCCACCCTGGGGCTACATTCAGTTGTAATCACCCATGCAGTATGGAGGAAAGGGGACAGGATGTAGGAGTATTAATAAGTTACTCACTGTAGTGTCTAACATACTCCTACTCCATAGTTCCCTTTCCTCCATACGTCCCACCATCCTCCCCCTTCATAAAACCGGCGTCATTAGGCAATGGTAAATAGTGTCGACTCATACAAGGGGACTGAGGGGTGAAGCCAGTGGGAGAAGTCAGTGGAGCGCATGCTCCCAGGGCCGCGCCTCCTGCGTGCCTCTAAATTTAAAGGGGAAGAAGATTTTTTTCTGGTGAAAAAGGTTCCGTCTCCCATCCCTAGCGAGGGACGCTCATGCAGTATGGAGGATTGGGGACTATGGACTAGGAGTAAGTTAGTCACTACGGTGAGTAACTTATTTTTTATGTATCAGTGGGTAGCTGTGAACGTCGCAGGAGCGTCTCTCTGCACGGCAGAGCACCCATGGTGAAGCCGCAGCCTCTGACACACTGAGATACCGCTGGTCTTCTGTAGGCCAGGCTCTCAACGATTAGCCGTTACCATCTTGATACTGAATGACGGGCGTTGTTTGCCTTCCTCTGCCTCAGAAATGTAAAGTTAGGGCTTTTTCCTCAAATATATCCTTAGGGGAAGGTATCCCCAGGCTCCTGAGGTCTTCCCCCGTATAATTCTTTGCAAGGATCCGCAGCACCGGCTCACATACAGGATAGTGACAGGAATTCTCTGGGCGGCGGCTGTAGTCCTACGGAGTGAAGCCTGCATCGGTCACCTATAATCACAGTTAAGCACGCTTGAAAAGCTGTGGTGATGATTCCGTCTCTACTGAAGCAGTGACTCCATAGTGCTTTCGTTCAGCCTAATTTAGGAAAGAAGGGGACCATAAGAATTTTAGAAAACGATTAAATACCTTTCTTTTTACACTTTATAACTCTTAACTTATAGGAGCTTGGTTCCTAATAGAGTTCTGACTCAGTCCACAGTTTGCTTACCGCCAAGGGGCAATTCGGCCACACAATCTGCAAATAAAGTAAACAAAAGTCTGTTTCCCATTTTAGAACATGTCTCAAAAAGGCTAACGTGCCTTTGAATATAAATGCAATGCGGAACATGTTGGATCTTGCTGCGCGATCCATTTGTATCTGAATTTTTGTCACGAAGTAGAAATGCCCTGAAGCAGATCTCTTGGAGTTTATGGCCAGAGTGACCTTAAGGTTGGATTGACCAGCACAGTACTGGAACATAACACAGAAAAAAAACGTTTTTTTATTAAAAATGAATTTTAAACTTAACCTTTGATTGCTAGTATTTGTGTATGGCTTGCTGTAACTTATCAACATGAATCACTAGATTGAATTGCAACTGATATCTATACATACCCTTGTCTGTTTTTATAATCAGAGAACACGAGAGCCGGGATAAGCACCGCAGTGCATCTAGGCTAAAACAGATTTTTTTTTCAAATACCCTTTGTAACCAAATTAAATTTGCATCAGTTCTTCTGTGAAACAAGACATTTATGATGTGTGTCACTGAAATAAATAACTTGCAATGTTCCTTTGGTGAGAGAGACAGAATGCCAATTTGGACCTTACGTAAGACCAAAACTGGACTTCAATAATTGAGCATCATGTAATTCACTTGAAGTATATTTACTACACCAAATGTTTCTCAATGGTGGAAAGAAATATCCTACTCTAAAGTAACGATATTTTGGCAAATCCTTTTTTTTCTCCCAAACCAGCACTAATACACGGAAAATCTTTACCACACAAATCTTTTGGTCATCAGCTCAAATGCCTGGCGAACAGCCTTCAACTCTTTTGAGGTTGATAAAATATGCACAGTGTACGTGTAAAGAGAGTAGAGAGAGGTGAGAGTATTGAAGAGTAGAGGCGAGGGGAAAGTAAGTGAGAGTAGTAGTGTGGCGAGAAGTGTAGTGGACATGAGCCGGAAGAACATCAAAGAGAGGAAGAGAAAGGGGTAGACAGGAAAGTGGCGGGTGGGGAAGAGAGGAGAGTAGAAGTAAGAGAAAGATAGGGAAGAACATCAGGGTGAGGAGTGCAAGAGGATGAGGCAATGATGAAGTGAGACCTGGGTGGTTAGAAGGCACCACTTCCTGATAAGTTGTTCTTGTGGGAGCCAAGGTTAGGATCCATCTATAAGACGGCAGAGCAAGCAAGACCGATAATGCGGTTACCTTCAGGCTCTGGCAACCAGCCAGATTCTAGATAAGTAGGGGTTACCCATCTCTAGTGACCACTTTGTAACATAGGGAAATATTGGCTAGGGTGGAGGGAAACCCCCGGGGAAGCCGAGAGACCGAGGGACGGCGTTTAGGGTGGAAGCTGCCAAATCCTTAATAGAAACCCTTTAACAGTCTGAGAGTTCTTGTGTTCTTGTTGTCATCTGTGACACTAAGTAACTGAAGCAACACTGAGAATGCAGGGTCTGATATTGCTGAGAGCTATTTAGCTCTTGCGTGTAGCCTATGTGAGCCTAGTTAGCTTGAAACTAACAGCTAGTAGGTGCTATGTTTGGCACCTCAGGCCAATTGGTGCCTTACAAACATGTATATTTGACAGTAACTGAGTATTTGAGAATGTTAATAAAGAAGAATTAGAACACATCTAATGCATATTTCAACACAATGGATCATATGTAATGGGCAAACATTAAAGTGGCATCTCCTGCTAGCTCCTTGGTCCCCTGCAGTAGCTCCTGGCTACAGGATGATGACCAACACCCAGGAGCTGGTTTTAGCTCCTGCTCATCTTTCCTTAACTTGAAACCCTGCCATGCCATGAGTGAGCTGGTCTCTTATGTCAAGAACATGTTCATGCACAAACTGTTGATGAATAAAAACATGTTTTGAGGTGCAAGTCCTCTACGCATAGATCACCAATGTAATAATTCCATGCATAACTCTTATTGTCTGTTTGGCCAAAGCTTTCTTTTAAGTTAGCACCCCATCTTTTGTGGATGTGCTACTACATCTTCAATAAGGCTAATGTTTTTCCTTGGATTTAGGTTACCTATTTTTAGCAAACATGAAGTGGCTCATAGAATGTTACTGAATGGCATCTTGTATGATTGTTCACTTTCTCACTATTCTTTCAGATTGTGCTGCCTGGTATACTGGAGCAGGTTGTAAATTGCAGGGATGCATTGGCTCAGGAGTATCTCATGGAGTGCATTATACAGGTAAGTGTGGCTTGAAATATTAATTCAATAAATAATGTGGGATGCTTGAACACTCTGCTTGAGGCGCTTTGCATATGATTTCACTGAGGAACCTAGTTTGGTTTTAACATAGTATCACATAGCCCAGGTGGCTTTTGTTAAGATAACAGTTGGCATAACATAAATTACCTTGTTTGGATTCCATGTACAAAACGTCATTACTTAAATATCTCTGAGATAAGGTGACTGACAAATATTTCCAAAGTAATCCTAATTGCTGAGTTTTTCTGTTGCATTTCAGAAAGAAATCTCAGGTGGCATTGTATTGTATCATACTTATTGATTTATGTGCTTCAGTGCTGAAACTTGCCAAAGGCTCTAGTGTGTCTGGCAGGGCAGGAAGCAAGGGAGGTGCCCGAAACTCCCTGTCCTTAGTCTCCTTGGTTACCTGAATGCACACAGTGGAGATTAGCTGGCTGGCTGGCTGGCTGTCCTTGCAGGACAGCCACCCTGCTGTGTGAGTGACAGCTAGGCTGTGCATGAATGGGAGAAACCTGAATAAAAGTCGAGGTCTCTTGAACAGAAGGCAAAATCGACCACTGGAAGAAACATTCAATGAAAGAATTTGGCAGAGAAGCGTACTGTACTGTGCTGGATCATTGAACTGCCCGGTGAAGCCCTGCTGCAGTGCTGAAGCTTAAAATTTGTATCGACTAGAGAAGTCCGGAACGGACAACTTCTTCCCTTGGGTTGGTGGGACCAACTGACCCCAAGACGACCTTTGCTGGAGCCCCTCTCCCTGCAGGCTGTACTTCCTTGCTGCTGCTGGAACAGAGTGCCAGGACTCAGGTACATCAGAAATGAGTGCATCGCCTTTAAGCTAGACCCAATCTCCAGGAAGATCCTGAGGACCCTCCCGAAGCAGGACCCAAGCCTGAGGCACCTCAACAGAGTGCTGGACCCCAGAAGCAAGGGGAGCCCATAAGGTGTCCAAGAACTGCTGTGGTGCTATTGACCGGTAGCTGAAACCGCGAAGTGCGGCTTATTTGGAAAGAGCCCATTGCCGCCACCGACCTTCGAACTGCAGTGTATGAGTCGTCCAGACGTCCTCCCTCCTTCCCCACGACTGAGGCCCAGAAACTGCAGGACTGCAACCAGAACAGAAGCTAGCTGGATCCTCTTCTTCCAACCTAAGGTGCTGTCTTGACTGAAGGGGTACTTACCTCTTTTGTCTGTAGCTTGCTTGTTCTCACTGGAAACTTGCAGTAGCTGCCCATTGCAGAGTTGCTGTGCAGCTTTGCGATTCACAAGCCTAACAGCTTGTGGCCCAACAGTGATTCTCTTGCTACAAACTCTCTAAATAACATTGTGCACAACATTTGTGCTATCCGAAGAAGTGCCTCAGCTCCCTAGACATTGGTTTTGTTTGTTTGTTGGTTTTAATATTTGTAATGCACACCAGACCCTAGGGTATCAGGGCGCAATAAGCATAAAGAGGCTTGTTCAGCTCCGGTTACATTGCTGTATGAGGACAAGCATTTTATACAATTATACATTTTATAAATGTATACAGCGGAAATGTATACAGGATATACATGAATTGAAGACAAACAATATGTACAGTAGGCATAAGAACAGTGGGCTACACACTAGGCATAGACAATATAGACAGTATTTACAATATGTACACACGAAGCAAGAGTGGCACTATTGAAGTAGTTGTTGGTCATACGTCATTTACCTTAATCCAGTGGATAATGTTCATTCTGAAATGAGGGTAGGGCAGGTCTTCCCTCAGGGGCGGAGGGAGGGAGTTCCAGTATTGGGCTGCTTTGACCAGGAAGCTACTGCCGCCAGTCTTGGAGCATTTAAATCTAGGCACCGTTAGAAGGTTGGCATTAACAGTTCTCGAGGGAGGGTTGGAGAGTTGTCTCATGAATCTCACTGTGAGGTATTGAGGGGCCGCATTATGGAGACATTTGTGTGTCAGGGAGGCTGTTTTAAGGAGGATTTTATCTTTTGTAGAAAGCCAGTTGTTAGATCTTCTGACGTCGGAAATATGAGCTTTCTTCGGCATGCTTAGGGCTGCTCTTAATGCATTTTTTTGTAAGATCTGGATCTTGTTAGTGATGTATTTGTTACTCCCTATGTAAAGGGCATTACAATAGTCCAGTTTGGATAAGACACTGGCTCTTGCTACGGTAATGCAGTTCTTAGTGGAGAGGAAAGGCTTGGCTGCTCTAATTAATTTACAAGTATAAGCAGTAGATGAGGCCATGGAGTTGACTTGTTTTTTAAAGGTTAGGGTGTTATGGAGAATTCTCATTCAAATGCTAATTTCCCTCACCTAGTGAGTCCCTCAGCAGCTTTGCTGGATTTCTGGAGTTTATTTTTTTCCACTTGGTAAGAGTGTGAGCTTTTCCCCCACTCTTACCTGTGTTTTGCCATGTGTATTTCAGCTGTTTTTGTGATTGTGGATTCTGGAGCACACCACTTCAGTAGCCCCACTCTTTTGTGTGTTACACAGCACCTTCAGTGCAGTGACACCGGGTTGTCTTTTAGAGTTCTCACCGACTCCATTTCTGGGGCTGACTACTGTCCCCCAGAAAAGGGTAAAGTTGCCATTAACTTTACATAGTCATTTAACCACAGATCCAGTACACCCCATCTTACATGGAGTATTGGAAAGGGTTAATCCTTAGCCCTTTTTATCTGTACCTCCTAGAGCATTGTTTTGCTCTTTTAACACTGGTGGCAGTGGTATCTACCCTAACCTTTCTACCGCGATTATACTATATAAACGTGGTATTGTTTTAGGCTATTATATTAGCCTCGAACATAAACCCTCTTGACCAAATACACTTTCTTTTGGCTCCGGTCGGGCTTATTTGCCATTTCTTTTTGTTCTCCAGCATGGGGTCTGGCATGGATTCACATGCTCATGAATATTCCCCGTCGTCAGGCTGGGAATCCTCGGTAAAGAAAAAACCAGTATCAGTTTCGTTTCTGATCTGTCTTTCGTAGTAATAACCAATCACTGGTCTCTGCGTCATACTGACCACAGCCAATGACTGCCCTCTACCTAAGCACCGCCTCTGGCAGCCATCTTCAGATTTTTACCGCACGTTCATGTGTTGGGATCCTCGTGCTATTGCTCTCGAGCGTTAGTGCTATTTTTTCGCGCTTTTTCACAAAAACTTCGATTCTTTCGGTCAAAAGAGCCTCAAGCTCCACCGATCCTACATCCGATCAACGGGGACCCGTGTCGGATTCATCTGTGCCCCTCAAGGGTGAAGATTTCGTCGAGCTACACTTCGGAAGACTCCAGAAGCTTCTCAGGCCCGGTCTCGGAGATGGCCCAGGAGAAGGGAAGCTCGACGCCCGGAAAGCTGTTCAGGGCCTGCCCTGGATGCCAGCTGCAGAACGTCTTCAAGGAGGACGAACACTCTTTCTGCCTTTACTGCCTTCATGGGGACAAGACGCACGTGGAGAAGGACTGTGCGTTTTGCGGCAACATGTCGGAACGGACCATGAAGGACCGCCATCAACGTCTCGCCAGCTGGCTGGAGGGTAAGAGCCCGTCTGGCGAGAAGAAGAAGAAATCTGAGCGGTCTTCTAAGACCTTTGAGGGCGCCCCGGCGACGGGGGCCCAACATAAGGCCAAGCACCGCGAGTCCGCTGGCACCGGGAGCGCCGAACGGTCGGGCTCTACGGGCGCCAGGCAGGGCGCACCCTCCCCGGCACCATCAACCACGAGCCAACGCTCTGGGTCGGGTAAGAGGAAGGCCGAGCACCCGGCGAAGCTCCTGGAGAGACCCCGGTCGAGCTCTAAGGCAGAGGAGGAGCGTGGCAGTGCCCCCTCCCTCAAGGATAAGGCGGTGAGCGCACCTAAGGTGGTGAAGGCCTTGATCCATTCGACCAAGCCCTCTATCGAAACGGTCGCGGCGGCCCTGGCCCAGCCTGTGGAGGCTGCACCAGTGGTGGCGGCCTCGGGGCCCAGAATCTCCCTGCCTCCTCGGAGGGAGTCTTCTTTCGTGCCCATCGATAGGACCCCCGTGAAACCCTCCGTGGGGAACAAGGGGGGGCAGGGCGTCGTCGTAGATTCGGCCTCAACCTCAGAAGAGGAACTGATCGAGGTCTTAAGCCACGGCCTAGGCGTGGAACAAGACCAGCCCGTCGGAATGGGCCCCGACGCAGGTGACGACGACGACATCGTCGAGGATACCGACGGGGCCCCTGCTCGCCCGTCGGATTCCCCTCTGCCAGCGCCGCAAGACAACTCAGCGGCCATTTTGTTGGCTATACAGTCCTTATGCTCCGAGATAAGGACGAGACTACCGTTACCGACGGAGGAACCTCTCCCGTCGGGGGATCCAGAACCGGGACCTTCTGGTGTTCCCCCTACCAAGAAAAGAAGGATCCATCCACCGCCTCCTTTTCAACCGTCGCGCCCCGTCCAGCCCTCCTCCCCGTCCACCCGAGGGGATGATACGGGGACTGACACGGCAGCGACGGGTACGGACGACGAGGCATACGACGAGGATTTTCCGTCGTCGCCTCCCACCAGGGCTTCTCCGCCCGACGAGATTGGATCGTTCCACTCAATGATCGCCAGGGCATCCGAGCTTTTCCAACTCTGCCCTGAGGAGAAGAAAAAGGAAGGCTTCCTTTACCAACGGCGCGAGACCAAGAGGAAGACGGTCCTCGCAGTGCCTCTGTTGGACGACATTTGGGATGAGGGCCTTTCCCTCCTCAAGAACCCTTCCACGACGCCAGCGAAAAGAGACCGGTACGAGAAAAAGTACCGGGTCCCGGACTCGGCCCCCCTATGCCTCCGGGCGCAGCCTACCCCGGACTCCGTCGTCTCCGCGGCAGCCAGGAAGAAAGCGGGGGGGGGTGCGGCCTCCACGTCGACTTCCCCGCCGGACGGCGAGGGAAAGAAATTGGATGCCATGGGACGCAGAGTCATCTCGTCGGCGGCGACGACGATTAAAGCGGCCAACGCCTTGGCTATCGTGGCCCGCTACGACAGGGAACTCTGGTACAAGATAGCTCCCCTGCTGGATTTTCTGCCGGACGACAAGAGGGCGGAGGCCCTTGAGATCCTGCAGGAAGGTGAGGTGGCCTCGGACCACGCCATCACCGTGGCGACGGACATCGCCGACACTGGGTTCCGCCAGATGGGCAACGGCGTTTGCCTTCGACGTCGCGGATGGCTCAAGGCTACGGACTTTCGGCAGGACGTCCAGACCAGGGTCCTGGACATGCCCTTCGACGGGAACAACCTGTTTGGGAAGACAGTGGACGATTCCCTTCAGGCCATCAAGGCGGATACTGAGACGGCCCGGGCCCTTGGAGTACTGCAGCAACGGCGGACGCCCTTTCGGAGCGGCGGAGGCAAGGGCGCCTCCAAAGGTTCCGGCGGCGGTTTCGCTTCCTACCGTCAAGCGGCCCGCTCGTCGTCGCAAGAGGCCTACAGAGGACGAGGCAAGTCTGGCGGCCCCCGCCGTCGTCGCCAAGGAGGCCAAGGCGGCAAGGCCGCGTCCAAGCAGGATTGAACCGGCCGTGGGGTCGGGCCCCCACCGAAGCACCCCGGTGGGAGGCCGGCTGGCGGGCTTCGTCAGCGTGTGGGAGTCCATCTCCACCGACCGTTGGGTGCTGGACGCCCTGGCCCGGGGCCACGCGCTCGAGTTTCAAAGAAGGTGCCCGTGCGTCCCCCCCGTGGCCAGGAAAGAACTTCACGTCCCTCAACTTCTCCTGGAGGTAAAGGCGATGCTCAGAAAGGGCGCCATCGAACTCGTCCCAAAGAGGCTTCGGGGCTCCGGAGTCTACTCGCGTTACTTCCTCGTGAAGAAGAAGATGGGAGGATGGCGCCCCATCCTGGACCTGCGACGCCTGAACAAGTTCATCAAGGCGCAGAAGTTCCGGATGGTCACCCTCCAGCACGTCCTGGGTCAGCTGGAGGAAGGAGACTTCCTATCGTCGTTGGATTTGGAGGATGCCTACTTCCACATTCCCATCCTAAAGGGGCACCGAAAATTCCTCAGATTCGTGGTCCAAGGGCGTCATTACCAGTTCAAAGCCCTTCCCTTCGGACTGCGGTCGGCACCCAGGGTTTTCACCAAGTGCCTCGCACCGGTGGCGGCGCAGCTGCGCCGCGAGGGGATTCACGTCTACCCCTACCTGGACGACTGGCTCATCCGCGCCAAGACGAGGGAGCTCGCCGTGGTCCACACGGCAAGGACCGTCCAACTCCTCACGGACCTGGGATTCTCCGTGAACTACGCCAAATCCCACCTGGTGCCCGCGCAAGTCGCACTGTTTCTGGGAGCGAGGCTCGACACAGTGTCCCTTCTGGCCTCCCCGTCGGAGGAGAGGACCAGGACCATCTTGGGCAAGGTGCAACGGATGTTGGTGGCCGACGCGGCCAAGGTGAGGTCCATCAAGTCCCTCCTCGGGATGATGTCTTCCTGCATCTACCTCATTCCCATGTGCAGGCTCCGGATGCGCCCGTTGCAAGAGTTCCTGGATGCGCGCTGGATCCAGACGACGGGCAGCTTCGAGGAAAGGATCAAGCTCGACGAGAGTTTCCGACGAGCGATACGGTGGTGGGGCACCCGCGCGCATCTGACGGCGGGCATGGACTTCCAGACCCCAGCCCACCAGGTGACTGTGACCACGGATGCCTCCCTAGAAGGGTGGGGAGCGCACACCGAAAATCTGCACGCAAGGGGACTCTGGCTCCCGACGGAGAAGTCCCTGCATATCAACGTCCTGGAGCTCCGTGCAGTGTTTTGGGCCCTCAGGTCCTTCCTTCCGTCCCTCAAGGGCAAGGTGGTAAGGATCTTCACCGACAACACCACCACCATGTTTTACATCAGGAAACAGGGCGGAACCAGGTCCCCAGCGCTGTCCAAGGAGGCGCAGGACCTGTGGCATTGGGCCGTCGCCCAAGGGATTCTTCTGGTGCCGTTTCATCTGGCAGGGATAAAAAACACCATCGCCGATTCACTCAGCAGGGAGCTGCGCTCGTGCCACGAGTGGGAACTACGGCAGGATCTGGTGGATCGCCTCTTCCGACGGTGGGGCACACCCCAGATCGACCTGTTCGCGACGGCGACGAACACCAAGTGCCGGAGGTTCGCCAGCAGGTTTCCCCAGACGAGGAGCATGGGCGATGCTTTCTCGTTCCCCTGGGAGGGCCTGTTCCTCTACGCGTTCCCTCCCTTGCCTCTGCTAATCCGGCTCGTCAACCAGCTCAAGAGGTCACGGTGCAGGATGATCCTCGTCGCACCTGCGTGGCCGAGGCAGATATGGTTCCCGGACCTTCTGGACTTGTCGGCGTCCCCGCCAATCAAGCTGCCGGCGGACGCGGATCTACTCTCCAGGGAAGGAGGCGCCATCCTCCACCACGACCCGAAGTCGCTGAACTTGCAGGCCTGGCTCCTGCAGCGCTAGAGTTTGGAGGATACGACATACCGGCCGATTGCAGAGAGGTTCTTGCAAAGGCCAGGGCGTCCTCGACTCTTAAATGCTACGGACACAAATGGAAGAGGTTCTCTGTCTGGTGCTACGCACAGAAGATTAACCCTCTACGGATTACGGCTCCCCAAGTGCTGCCGTACCTGCTGACGCTGGCCAAAGCTGGTCTGGCACACGCGTCCATCAAGATTCATCTTGCTGCGATCTCCCGATACACCAGAACCACGGGCCGGACGTCCTTGTGGTCTCATCGTCTGGTGAAAGAGTTCATGAAGGGACTGTTCAGATCGTTCCCGCCGGTGAAGGCTCCGGCCCCGGCGTGGGAGCTCAACGTGGTACTGACCAAACTCATGGGACCTCCGTTCGAGCCTCTGCACTCGGCCCCGTTGAAGTTTCTATCGTGGAAAACAGCTTTTCTCGTGGCCATCACCTCCGCACGACGAGTGGGAGAGATCCAGGCCCTTTCCTGCAAGGCCCCGTACTTGACTTTCCACGACACGAGGGTAGTGCTCAGGACGCACCCCTCCTTCATGCCCAAGGTACCGTCGGACTTTCATCTCAACGAACCCTTGGTGTTACCTGTGTTCTTCCCGTCGCCTTCGTCGCCGGCTGAGAGGACTTTGCACTCGCTGGATGTAGCTAGAGCGCTGAAGTTCTACGTGGACCGCACGAAAGGTTTTCGGAAGACGTCACAACTCTTTGTGAACTTTGGACCTGTCAATCAGGGGAAGGCTCTCTCGAAGGCTTCCATCTCCAGATGGCTCTCCGGCTGTATCATGTACTGTCACCGGTTGGCAAACCGACCGCTGCCTGGCCGTCCGAGAGCCCATTCCACCAGAGCGATCGCAGCTACCACGGCGTTCCTATCTGGTGTGCCCCTGCTGGACATATGCAGGGCTGCTACGTGGAGGTCGACGCACACCTTCACGAAATTCTACTGCGTCGACCGGGATTCCAGGGAGGAGTCCAGGGTCGGCCAAGCAGTGCTGCGCAACCTGTTCGCCTGAGGTGAGCCTGGTGAGGAGGTAAGATGCTTAATGTTGAGTTGATGTGATGCTTAATGTTGAGCCTTTGCCACCTCCCGTGGTTGTGCATGTGTGTACTGCTATGTATTCTTTATTCATGAGCATGTGAATCCATGCCAGACCCCATGCTGGAGAAGGAACAAGTTACTTACCTGTAACTGTTGTTCTCCAGCATGGGTCTGGCATGGATTCACATGCGAACCCTCCCGCCTACCCCTCTGCGGCTCTTCACTTGGTCATACTGCCACTTCACGTGCTTCCAAATCTGAAGATGGCTGCCAGAGGCGGTGCTTAGGTAGAGGGCAGTCATTGGCTGTGGTCAGTATGACGCAGAGACCAGTGATTGGTTATTACTACGAAAGACAGATCAGAAACGAAACTGATACTGGTTTTTTCTTTACCGAGGATTCCCAGCCTGACGACGGGGAATATTCATGAGCATGTGAATCCATGCCAGACCCATGCTGGAGAACAACAGTTACAGGTAAGTAACTTGTTCCTTAAAGTCCTTCTTGTGTTTTACTTTGCGCGGCAAACCAGGTTTGCCTTCTTTGTAGACTGTCTTTTGACGGGCTTCTGCCAAGAAGCCCTCCTCTAGGCGCCTGGGTGTCTATGTGGGCTAAATGTGAGGGAGGGGTGTAGTCACCCACTGCACAGGGTATCCTAGGAAACCCAAGTCGCACGTTGCCAGGATTGGCTGAGGTGGTTGTCCGGGCCGGACAACCCCCCTGCGGCGTGATTGACAGCCAGGCTGTGTGAATGGGGGATTTTCGCATAAAAGGCAGGACTCTTGGGGTGGAAGTCAGAGTCGCCACTGGAACTACAAGGAACCGAAGAGAAGCGGAGAATATTGCAGCTGCAACTACCCCGTCCCGGTGAAGCCCTGCTGCAGTCCTAAGCTATCTACCCTTCGACGACCAGAGAAGATCCAGTCCGGAGTCTTCTTCCCTTGGGCCTGGTGGGGTCAACCAGCTCACCTTCCACTGCCAGAGGATCCTCTTTGTGGTCGAAATCGCTGCACACTGCTGTAGTGGTCCGGATAGCCATCTGAAGAGCCTCTCCTGTTTTAAAGGAGCGCACCTTTTATCCACCGTCGCTGCTGCTGGTTTCATCCCCGAGTAGTGCAGGCCCCTCCATACGACGTCCTTCTTTCCGAAGCTCCAGGAACCATTGTTCTGCAGGAAACTACCAGGAACAACTGCTGTAGCACCAGCTTCTTCAATGAATAAGGTACTATGTCCAGCTTCGAGGAACTAGGGTGAATCCCTTTTCTCCTCATCCAAGGCTTGCCCTTTTCTCCTCATCCAAGGCTTGCCCTTGTCTTCCCTCCTTCTTATAACTTTTGCTTCCACTGTTGACAATATCCAAGTACTCCTGGCAACGTTGAATCTTGAACTGTCTGACTATGTGATCCTCGACAACAGGAACCCGGTTCCACTTAACACTGGCTCCGGCCTACTGACTTTTGTATTTCTGTCAGCGAGTGTTCTCTGATTCTGTCTCCCTTGACAAAAGTATTGCCTATGATTTTTGCCCCCAACTATCTGGTTAACTCAGGTGCTAAGTGTGTTTTTGCCCCGGTAACATTTCTTTCAGTGGATACGCGTATCTTTCGTAAGACCGAACTGTCATTACTGTCAAAAAGTGATCGCATATGTATTCCCGGTAACGTCTTTTGTTTCACAATACCGGTCCGTTAAAACATAGGGTACTTACCTTGAGTTATACTGTGCCAAGTGAATTGGTTGTTTGTAGTGTATTTTACGTGTGGTTTTGAATTTATAAAAGTGGTGTGTTTTACAGATGGTTTAAAAATAAATGTACTTATATTTTTTACCTGAAACCTTGAGTCAGTGTTTGCTTGAGTCACAGTAATTGTGGTCCCTTTGTGAAATCTCTGCTACTGCTCATATACTCTTGAGATAAGCCTAGCTGCTCCGCTACTGCTACCACTTTAACATAGTAGTACTGGCTTGTACCAAAGGTGAACTTGTATTACCACTTGTAGTCTTAATTGTGTGTAGTGGTCCCTAAAGGCACTGCACAGGATTCTGCCTAACATAGCGTGTAATCTAAGTAGAATCCAAGGGTTTTGTAGTGCTGCCTTGCCGTCGTCTCTCAGGGTGTCTATTTGTGCCTTCAGGTCGATAAGCGCAGTCTCAGTTCCGTGCTGTGGTCTGAAACCAGACTGACATACTCCTAAGGGGTGGTTACGTTCCAGGAATTGTTGTTTGGATGTAGGCCACCTTAGCTAGAATTTTAAGCAGGAATGGGACTGTGGTGATGGAGCGTTAATTAGTAGGTATTGACGTTTTTTAAGAAGTGGGAGGACCCAGGACTGTTTTAAGTTGTTAGATATGGAGCCGGTGGAGAATGAGGCATTGATCAGTTTAAGAGATGAAAGGGGAGAGGTCCCGAACAGCATCTTTTACGATCTGAGCTGGGCAGGGGTCGCCTGGTAGTTGGATGGTTTGAGGCTAAGGTTAACTTTTTCAACGGCTAGGATAGAAACTTTTTTTGAAGTTGAAGTAAGGTGTTGGTGGATTAAGAGCTGGCGGCATAGATTGGGGTTGAGGTGTAGGAGTTTTATTAGGTTTAGCGGCAAGTAGGAGGGTTTATTTTTTATTGTTCTTAGTTTGGAGTGTCGTTACCTTGTTAGATAGGGCACTCTGAAAGACATGTGTCCGGGGCTTTGATGGGAGTTTCTATCTCTTTGAGGATGGTAAAGAGTTCTTTAATGTTTGATTTAGCTTGAGTGATGCAGAGGTTGTAAGACAGTTGTTTAACGAGGATAATTTTATTTTTGTAGAGGGTGGCTAATTTACTAAGGTTGGTTTTGTTAGTGTCGGAAGGATGTGGTCTCCAAATTTGTTCGCCTTTGCGTTTTTCTAGTCTGATTGTTTTCAGGTGGGGAGAGAAACAAGCATTCACATGTTTTTTGGGTTTCCTCTTTCTAGTCTTCAGAGGTGCTATGACGTCTAATGAGGATGACATTATTTTATTATATTTCTCAACCATAGTGAAGGGATTGGTGTGGTCAGGCAGCAAATTCAGAGTGGGAAGAATCAGGGGAATTCGTTTTTCAGCTGTAATATTTCTTTTGTTTCTGGTCGGGATGGCAGGAGCTACGCTGTTGGCAGGTAAGGGAGGTGTAGCTTCTAGCGAGAATGAGATCAGGTGGTGGTCAGACCAAGGCTGAGGTGTTATAGAGGTAATGGATATTTGGCAGTTGTGCTCTGCTATCCAGTCGAGGGTCTTGCCTTTAGTGTGGGTGGCACCTGTCACTTTTTGGGTAAATCCTAATTCCTCCAGAGAGGCATTGAAGTGCGAAGCATTTTGATCTAGTTGGTCGTTGAAGCCTAGGTTAAGGTCTCCTAGGAGAAGGCATTGTGAGGAGTTTTTAAGGTTGCCATATAAGATGTTAGTTACCTCTTCTTCGAAAGAGCCTAGAGGTCCAGGGGGTCTGTATATGAGGTGTATAGACAAGGTCCGAGTGTCAGAGATGGTTAGCTTGGCGGTGAGGGATTCTCACGAGTCTGCATTTAGAGGCGTAGTAAGTTTCAACGCAAGACTAGTTTTGGCAATTATGGCAAGGCCACTGCCACGGGTAGTGGTACGATCTATTCTAAGGAGAGTGTAATCCTCGCTGGGCCTGCTGCTTCCACTGTCTTAGAGAAGCGCTGTGCACGTCATGTGACAATTAAACTGCAATCGTGGCGTAACAGGTAGGGAGTACAGGGGGTTCAGTAGTATGCTGTAAGCATTTTGTACCTGTGTCCAGTAATCGTAATGTTCAGACCTGCAGGCCGGATGGATCGAGATGAGAGGTTTGTAGAGGCTGAGGGCCGGGTGCCGGCTGCGCTCGGTCAGCTCAGTCCGCTGCTGGCCTTCTTCCTAGGCCTTACTCCGCCGGCCGGCTTCCCCCTGCTGGGGATTGGATTAGAACAAAGTGGATAGGCTGGACCAATGAGGTGACTCCAGGGTGCCTGGTTGCCTACAGGACAGGGTCAGGCAAATCAATATACCACGGCGGTGGCTATCTTAGTAATGGGGCACATCTCTGTAGTTCGGTCGTCGATCAATTGTAGTGCAGGAAGGCACTGTGGTTTACCTTTATGGTAAATGAGGTAGGGCAAGGCACAGAAATCTTGCAGATCTGGAGGCTGCTCGTGGGGTAGGCCAGTGGACTTTAGAGGGTCTTCTTGGCTACAGATATTGTGCCTAGGCTTAGCTCTGCCTCCCTGTGCTGGATGTTAAATGCTGCTGGTAAGCTCCTGCAACACGAGGCAGGGCTGGGAGCTCCTGTTCCGGCAGAGGCGATGTTGGACTGATGTTCAGTTGACTTTGGCTGTCCTGGCTCCCTGCAGACTCTTCTGACCCATTGACTTTGGTTTTAACTGTCCCTCATAGGTGGTGCATACATTCAACTTGTATTGCTGGGAAAGGTGTAACCTAGACATCATTGGAAAGATTACAAAGTAGTGACATGTTTTGAGAACCTGTTAATCGTTTTCCTTCAATTACCTTTTCTATTTCCGCAAACCTCAGTATTACATTAAGTGTCAAAAGTGATACATCAATGTCCACAGTGTCCTAGTAATTGAAGTCACCTCAGGGTGTAGGAACTGTGTGTGCGACATCCCAAAAGGGTATCTACTTGCTTAACTTAAATTCTAGGAAGTGTTATAAAGTGTATTTTTATTGTTGCATACCCTTTCTAAAGTAGGCTTATTTAAAACCAACTGTTAAATAATTATTTTACTAGAAAACCTTGAGTATAAGTGTTATTTGGATACTTGTTATTGTGAATCTCTCTGTTACATCTCTACAGCTCACATTTACCCCTCTTGAGCAGTGGTCGAAGTGTATGAAAAGAAGTAGTGGAGCTATGTTCCCTACTGGCCTGCACCGCTCCCCACAAACCCCATTGATGCACCCCCTCCCATGCACAATACAAACCCCAAAGCACATGCGCCTGATGTTTAAGGGAACATCCAGTGCAGTGCACTGAAAGTGCAAGCTTCAAAGTGTTCCTACACCTTTATTTTAAAACGAAACCGTTCCGGAACGGTTTCTTTTTAAAATAAAAGTATAGGAGCTGTAAAACCTATTTAAAAGAAGCATAGGAACACCGCTCCCGACCGCTCCCGCCCACTTCGACCACTGCTCTTGAGATACGTCTGGCTGCTCAGTCACTCTACCAATTTGTGTAGTGCAGACCTATACCAATAGGTGGGTTACTTATTACCAAGATGACAAGGCTGTTGTAGTGTCCCACAGGGTTACTACATACAATCCTGCCTAACGCTGGCAGCGGTGAGGATTTGTTTAGAGTTGTTACATTGAGTATTTTGCTGTGCTTGCAACTAAACCCCCACAAGGCTATGCTCCATCAGAAAGTAAAAAGCAATTGTAACATGCCAAATATGGATAACTTCAATGAGGCAGCCCTAAGCAGTTATCCTAATGGTAGATCAACTGGAAGATTGGTGCAAAGTAGGGGTTTGCCTGTTAAAGGAAAGAAAGGTGAATTGATTGGAAAATTGTTGAATCACTGCAGTTTGGGTAGTAGTCCTGTAACACCTACTTACCCAAGTAATGAAGAAAATGATGAGGATGACAGTTTAGAGTCTAACTCCATTCTGCAAGAGGAGTCGGAGGAGGTAGGAGTCTCAGGATGGGAGCCCCGCTTTGCCACAGCCTGCCCTTTTGCCTCAACCCCTTTCCATTGGGACCCCACAAGGTCCAACATTAAGCCCAGAATATATTTCTCTTGAAACCAAAAGAATAGAGTTGGAAAACAAGGTTAGAGGCTCAAAGGGAAGCCAAACAGTAGAACATCAGACTCAAGGAGTTGGAAATGCAAGATGAAATGGATATGAAGGATTGCCTTTTGAATTGAATCTGCTTTCCTACCAGGATCCTCTAGGTCTTCCAGTCCCAAGAGGCCTCACCTGCCCAAAGAAGCAGTGAGTATGTATGATGGAAAACTTGATTAATTGGATTGGTTGGGTACTTTTGAATACACCTATGGTCTTCAAGCTCTCAGTGGGAAGGAATAATGTTATCCCTTGGCTCATGTCTAGAATCCTCCAGAATGGCTGTGATTCTGTAATGGAGTTCGGTGCCATTGAGAGACGGTTTTACAAATCTGTGAAGCTGGCATTAATAGCCAGATTTGGGAAAACTCCTTCCCAGTACCTTAAGAGGTTTAGGACCCTCAAAAAGACTGATGGTACCCCTTGGGCTACCTGGGTATGTGAATGTTTGAAGAACTGACATGGTTGGGTTAAGGGTTACAGAGTGAACACCTTTGAAGGAATGATGAATCTGTTTTTGTTAGAATCTATTTTTGATGCCTGCTCTCCTGAGCTGAGACGGCACTTGGCTGACTCAAGAGATAAAGCCTAAAAAGTTAGCAAATGCTGCTGAGTTGTGGGTAGCAAAGAGGGCCACTCACATGGACTCTGGGGCCAATCACAAAATGGATGAGGGGAAGCAGCACAAGAAAAAAGGAAAAGAGAATTCTAATTCCAACCATCCAAAAGCGGGCCACAAACAGAATAAGGGTAAATTCCATGGGAAATCTGGTAAGTCTAGTGAAACCTCTGGTGCCAAACAAGAGGGAGGTCAGCAGAAACCCCCATCCCAGAGAGCCTTTGGAAAATGCTATGCATTTAGGTCTACTAACCATGTGAAAGGGGATTCCAGGTGTAAGGGTAAACCTTCAGGTGTCCATACTGCCTCCTTAGCCTTCATGCCTGAGGGAGAAGTTCATATGGCAAGTGATAACTTTCAATTATTGGCTGAAGACCCCGTTGGAGTCTCAGCCATTGTTCCTTTAGTGTCCCTGGGAACAGCAGAATGTGGATATGTACAACTCCATACCAGATAACACAAAAGAATATTACAAGGACAGTGTACTTGTAAATGGTCAGGAGACCCCTGCCATTAGAGTGTTGCATCCCATCTATAGCAATGATCATGGTGGAGGCGTTGGAGATTGTCTGCTATTGCCTATGCCTCACCCAACATGGTGCCAGAAGTGACACTCGATGCTGCAGTTTTTCCCTGTCCCCAGTACGGCACCCTGGCTCCGCCCACATTGACTCCGGACCGAGAATATCAGTAGTGGTGTCTGTTGGAGCAGCGTGTTACTACTTTTCCTAGAGACGCTTTGTCAGTTCGGACACATTCTCTCTGTATCTACTAACTTCCTACGTGACTAATCTCTTTTTGTATCATTAGGCTTCCTGTTCCCGTTATCTCGCTGGCATCCCTCCTGGTTCACTTCCAATCCACTCCCACAACACAGACCGATGGGGTATGTGCAGACACCTACTCACATTCATTTTACATTGCTCCCCGCTCGCAGCTGTTTCTTTCATAATCAAATTTTTTTTGGGATAAAATATTTTATTGTTTTATAGTTACAAAGAAAATAAAACAAAACACATTAACTCTTGGTCAATACTACAAACATACAGGTATACATTTCTCCGGCTTCGGCACTTTTCCGCACAGTCCGTGAATGTCGGTGCATTACGCAGGTTTGTAGGCACATCATAATCGTCTGGTTTAACCGTTTTCATTAGTTTAGCAGGGTTTCAGTTTGTTACCGGTTGCCCTCAGTTATCCTCGCATCTTTGCCAGATTTTGGTCGCCTTCCCTGGACACCCTCTTGTGGTGTACACCCTCTTTTCCATTGGCACGCACAGATCTACATCTGTTACCCATTTCTCGTATTGCGGGGGTGAGGCCGAGCCCCACAATTGGGCTATGTTCCTTTTTGCCAGGCCTGTGGATGTCGCAAACATGAGTTTTTCAAATCTGGATAGCTCAATGTCTTCATCTATCCCTAGTATCAGTAATTTGGGGTCCATTGGTATCTCTCGACCGATCACTGTTAGCCTTTCACAGCATTTTTGCCAGAATGTTTGGATTTGTGGGCATTCCCAAAGTATATGGATAAAGGTCCCTCTCGTTTGGCGACAACGTAGACAGTTTGGGTCTATTGCTCTTCCCCACTGGTGCAGTGCCTCTCTGGTATAATATACCCTATGCAGGATTTTTAGTTGAATCAGTCTGATTCTAGCTGAGATCGCGGTTTCTCTGGGATACATGAGAGCTGCAGTCCATTCCTCTGGCTGGACTAGGCCAACGTCATTTTCCCATTTTTCTTTCAGTCCTGCGAGTTCTGTTGTTGCAAATTGATTGCATTGTACATTGTACATGTTATTTTTTGGGCGATTCTCTCCATCACAATGTTTCGTTCAACTGGGGTACATTCTGGGATGTTGGGGAGGTCCAGCTCACTTGTGGTGAGTGCATGTCTCAATTGTCTGTAGTGAAAGTGTTCTGTGGCGGGGAGACTGTATTCAACCTCTAGGGCTTGGAAAGTCTTTATTTCTCCATTTTCGATCATGTCTTCTAGTCTTCTTATCCCAGCTTCTTCCCAGGCCGCCCATTTGGGGAGTTCTCTAAATTCTGGTAGATGCTTATTATGCCATAGGGGTTGTTTCAGTGTGACATTCCCTTCCCAACCTAGGTGCCTATGTACATCTATCCATATTCTAGTTCTGTGTGCGGCTGGACGAGTGGAATGGACAAGTTTGTTTTTGATAAAGCCCTTCTATCGGCGTGATCCCGTGATCTATTTGTGTGTCTGCTTTGTTGTGTGGTAGCATTGGGTCATTATGTAGGATGTCATTTATCACTGACATCTGGGCTGCCCAGTAGTACGTCTGTAGGTGTGGGAGGCCAATTCCTCCCTCCCGCACGGAGCGCTGTAGAGTTTTGAGTGCGATTCGGGGTTGCCCGCCACTCCACAAGAGTTTCCTAAGTGTCTCGTCTAGTTTACGAAATTCTAGCTTAGGTATGTATACTGGTGCGTTCTGTAGGATGTATAATATCCTGGGTAGGGCTAGCATTTTGAATATGGCAGCCCTTCCTAGAAGGGTGAGAGGGAGGGACATCCAGTTTTTGACATCATTGATAAATCTATCTCTTATTGGATGTAGGTTTTTCTCTACGTATCGCGTTAGATCTGTCGTGATCTGTATCCCAAGGTATCTAAACTGTTCCTGTACGATTTTATACAGGCAGTTGTGTAGGGCCACTACTTCTAGCCCCTTGATCGGGAACAATAAGGATTTAGTGTAATTAACTCTCAGCCCGATAAAAGATCCGTAAGTATTTAGTATATCAGTAATAACGGGAAGTGAGACCACTGGATCGCCCAGATAGATCAGGAGATCGTCCGCATATAGGGCGACCTTGTCCTCCCAGTCCTGTGCCCACTGGAAACCCCTCCAAGCCCGTGACTCTCTCAGCATTATTGCTAGTGGTTCGATCGCCAGTGCGAACAGGATCGCAGATAGGGGGCATCCCTGTCTAGTTCCTTTCCCAAGCTTTATACTGCGTGAGGACCATCCATTTACCCTGATTTCTGCCATTGGTTCATTGTATAGGAGTCTAACCCAATCCATAAAGTGGTTACCGAATCCCATTTTGACCATTATATGCCATAAGGCCTCCCAGTGGATCGAGTCAAAAGCTTTCTCAAAGTCAATGGTGAGGAGTTCTAATGCGTCTTGTAGGAAAGGTGCTTTTTCAATGACAGCCTGGAGTCTGTGAATGTTCATTCGTGTGGATCTTTGTGGCATGAAGCCACACTGGTCCGGGTGGATCAGGAAGGTTATCACTGTTTGTAGCCTGTTGGCCAGTATTTTTGCCAGTATCTTGGCTTCTATGTTTATAAGCGAGATTGGTCGGTAGGAGCCACACGTGTCCGGTGGCTTACCTTCCTTGTGTGTCACCACTATAGCAGCTTTCCTTAGGTCTGATGGGAGGATTCCTTTTTCCTTTGCGCATAAGAACATTTTCAACATGTGGGGTGCAACCTCTCCAGTGCCAATTTTCTTCCAGACCTCTACCGGAAAGCCGTTAGGTCCTGGGGTTTTTCCATTTTGGAGTTGCGAGATGGCTGTAGTCAGTTCCTCTTCAGTTAATTCAGCATCGAGTTGCATCTTCTGTGTTTCGTTTAGTGTTGGGATGGGTAATGATTCCAGTATGCTGGGATCCGTCGGTGCCATGGGTGGGGCGTAAAGTGTTTCATAGTAGGTTGCGAATGCCTCTGCGATGTCCGGGTCCGTTGAGGCCCATTTGGTGTTTGTGTTGCTTATGCAGCACACTTGGCATTGTCCTTCCTTTCTCCTCTTCAGCCAGGCCAGCATCCTGCTGGCCTTATCTCCTGTCTCATAGAGTCTTGCGCGCATGTCCTGTGTGCTTGCTTCGCACATGTCAGGGCCACATTGTGCTATTTCTTTTGCGCTAATTGGAGGGATGTGTTATCTATCTCTGCTCCCGTTCTTGCATATTTCGCCTTGGTACGTTGCACTTCCGCCTCTGCCTCATGGACATCTTTCTTGTGTGCTTTCTTGTGTGCCGTTGTCCAGCTTAGTATTTCGCCTCTTTGTCGCCTTGTACGCTTCCCATACTATTGTTTTGTCAGCCACTGAGTCTTGATTCAGTTCGAAATAGTTTGCAGTCGCATCTTGGATTTTCTCCATTAACTCCGGGAATCCCAGATAGTATTTGTTCAATCGCCATCTCGACGGAGGCCGGGGTCTCTCTGTTTCCATCAGTATCGTGAGCGGGGAGTGATCTGATATTCCGCGGGGGTGTAGGGTTGCGTCCACTATCTTGTGTATGTTATCTCCGGGGAGAAAGAAGTAGTCTAATCTAGACATCGACGCGTGTGCGCCTGAATGGAACGAGAATTGTCTCTCCGTTGGATGTAGGTCTCTCCACGCATCCTTTAGGCCCAGTGCTGTTGTAAAGGTGGCCAGTTTGGTTGGTATCGACGGGTTTCTCCCTCTTATATGAGTGCGATCATCTCTGATATTCATCACTTCATTGAAGTCTCCCCCTACCACCAGTGTATCTGCCAGAGTGTTGACTATTAACGGGGTGAGTTCTTCGAGCAAGGCCGTCATGAGGGCTGGGGGCGAATAAACCGCTATTATGGCTAGAGTTTGACTCCATAATATGCCCTGCATGAAGATAAATCTACCACTCGGGTCATGGGTTATGTTGGTTATATCGAGTGGGATTCTTTTGTGTATCAAGATTAGTACTCCTCTCGACCCCATGGAAAAGCCTGCATGGATTGCCGTCCTATATTTTGTTCTCTTGAAGAAATGACATTCAGTGCCTGCCAGATGTTTCAGTGAGCAGCACTATGTCCGGTTAATGTCGATTTATGTATTGCGTTACTAGCCTCCGTTTTATGCTGTTCCCCAGGCCATTTACGTTCCATGTCATGAAGGCGAGTTTCTTTGAGTTATTTCCAGTTGTGGCCATTGATCTTTAGATGTGGATTTCCGTAAGGATCGTTATCTCCTGCGTGCTTCATGAGCCCTCCACTGACTGTGGTTTTGCCGCGCCAAATGTCAATTAAATACCTGTATAACACCCAACTCCCCCTCCCCATACTCCATCCCCAACTGAAGCATCTGTCTCCCATTGAACAAACGTTGAACTGGTTGAACTTAATCCTAAGTATTGAAGTCTCTATGGTATTCGGACTATCTCAGCATGTAGTCCGAGTTTTATTGGGGGGTTGTACCGTGCTGGGCTGTGGGCCGCCAGCATTCATTGTGCAAGTTGCTATATTTGCTAAGCGTTTGTCGCTTATTCTTGTGTCATGTTAGTTCTCATCTTTCATCCGTTCTTGTCTTTATTCATCTTGTTCTTGTGGAATCACTTCCATGTCATGGTGTGGTGGGTCTTGTGGGGGCGCATTTGGCCTTGGTCTGTTTTCTCTCGGGTTCACGTCTTTTGCGTGGATCCCAGTCTCCCTTCAGATTGGTCTCTACCCAGGTCCATGCTTCCTTGGGATCTATAAAATGTGTTGTGGTGCCGTTGTGATATATTTTCAGCTGCGCCGGGAACAGGAGGCCATATTTCACGTTCATTGATTGTAGACGTTTTTTGAGGGGGTCAAAGGATTGCCTCATTTTTTGTACTTCCCTAGTGAAGTCTGGGAAAAATCCTATCCGGGAGCCATTGTATGTTATTTCACCTTTTGTCCTGGCCATGTGTAGCACCGCATCACGGTCTCTATAATTTAGGATCTTTGCCACCACAGTTCGTGGTGGTCTGCCAGGTGTTGGTCTGCCTGTTGGAACTCGGTGCGCCCTTTCTATCGAGAAGAGTTTCGATAGGGTCTTGGGAGCAAATAGATCAGCGATCCAGTGCTCCAGGAACAGCTCCATTGAGTCCCCTTCAGCCTTCTCCGGCAGGCCAAGAATGCGGATGTTGTTTCTTCTTGATCTGCTCTCTCCCTCCTCCACCCTGCTCTCCAGTGTTTTGATGCGTTCTAATGCTCTGTTCATTTGTCGGCCTACATTTCTCAGTTTGTCCTCTGCAACTGATATTCGACTCTCAGCCTCTCCGGTGCGGGACAAGAGCTTCTGGAGATCATGGCGCAGCAGGGAGACTTCTGTGGAAATGCTGTCCATTTTCACCTCCATAGAGGATCGTGAGTTGGAGATGGCAGTCATCACATCTCGGAGGTAGATGCTGTCATCAGGGCCTTGGGAGTCTTCGGACCTGCCTGCTTCCGTTGTCGGGATCGGGGTGGCAGTTGTATATTGTTCCATCGTACTTTGGTTAGTTTCCTTTTTGGTCCTCTCTTTGCCCATTGCAGTAGGTGTTTGTATCGTAGTATTGCTGTGATTGGCACAGGATTTTGTTGGGGTTCGCCGTGCAAGGGTAATATATACTAAGAATCTTCTTATGTGGAGATCAGTACCTTGGCTATGTCCCTCGTCGTCGTAGGTTGTTGTTTGGTTAATTCAATGCTCCCTTAGTTGTTTTTCTGTAGCTTTTCGATGTATCGCTTTGTATACCGAGTGGGTCTCTATATGGGTGGGTTAGCCACCTGGGCTGCTCAGTTTCACCTCAGTGACTATGTAGATTATTGCAGCGTGTGCCTGGAGCGCGCCTTTGGAGTGATTAGTCCTCTTGCTTTATCAGTTGGGTTTTCACTGTAGGTGTCTGCCACCTGGCAGGAGAATGAGGCCCCCTCGTACAGCCTCTGGGCGCACAGTCCAGTTCTAGTTCCCCTCTTGCTAGGGCAGGATGATTAACGGCTCAAGTGGGGTGGGGTGGGGAAAGAACCCTCTCCACCGTTTAGATAATGGTTTCAATTGAGTGTACGGTAGTTGGGCCCCACTCCCCCCTCTCCTTACCGGGACTTCGTAGAGGATACCGGCAAGCGCTCAACGTAATACGGAGCGCCCGCGATCGTCATTTAAAGGGATCTCCTGGGATTTGCCTCCTCGTGGCAGACCAGGTCTCAAGGCTCGCCGGCGCACTCCTCTGGGTCTCAGGATTCATTACTTCTCATAACGGGGGATCACCCGTGGTGGCGACACTGTGGGCGTGGAGACACAGCCAGGAGGAACGAGGCGACTTGCTCCACGGATCACTCAATGTTATGTGCGTCCCATGGGCACCATCCAGCCACGCGAGTGCGGTGGGATGAGCTTTCGCGGGCCGTGCCTCAGTGTATTAAGTAGTGGGTTGTTTGTCCAGGGAGGTAGTTGTCTGGTGTTTGTCCTCTCCCCCGGATCCAGTGACTCGGGGTGCTCGGGAATCGTGTTTAGGGTTCAGGGCACACATTCGGTTTAAGCAGTGCGGGCATACCATCAAGAGGGGTCGTGCACCCCTCGTACCACGGGTCCCAGCAGGACCTCAGTGGAAGGCGTAGGCTGCGGGCCTCTCCTCTTTTGTGTCTCGGACCCTGGTCTCTCTCATACAGCCCAGCCGATCTCCCGGCAGTCCCTCCCACTCCGGGCTCCGCAGCGCCTGGTGCCCGGGGAGGATGGAATTCCACACACGCGTCCCAGCACCGGTGCTCGAGTCTTCGTTCGGCGGTCGTTGTGCAGGGTTCCCGCGGTCGCCGGATCAATGGTCAATCCGGGAGTTGCTGATAATGCAGTCGCGGATCCCCTCAGTGGCACGCTCGGAGTGAAGCACAGCAGTAGGGCAGAGGGGAAGTCTCAGCTCGTTCGCCAACGGGCCGCGGTGATTCCTACCGCCCCTCGGACCCGGCGGCCATCTTGTTGGAGGTTTGGCGCCAGGCGCGATCCGAGTCAGTCAGCGATATCTTTGGCCCCTTTTTCCGATTCTCGCTCACACTTCTGCCATGTGTGACCGCGACTATCCGCCAGTAAGAAAGTGAGTTTTCTTCAGGATCTGATGAGAATTATGTAGGATTTCTTCAGGATTCAGCTGGCGGCCACGGAGCACCGAGGAATCACGTCCTCATCGTGTTAGTTGGCCACGCCCCCCTTTCATAATCAATTTAATATTCTTTCTACGTTCCTCCGAGGCATTTCCACACGCCTGCTCTGGCCGACTTCAAGGAAAAGCAATTTTTTCCCGATCTGGTAGGCGGTGCCTTTCTTTTCTTTATCCCGAGGGGCTGATTTCCTGCCATATACTCCGCAGTTGAAGAACCGAGACTTCTGAGAAATACAGACCCAAACACATGCAGAAAGATACAAAGGGTATAGTCAGTTACCTTTAGTCCCAAGCACAATATCTGAAACACTGCTTACCTTCTCTCTATTCTCATTGCAGGAGCACTTTCTTCAGAACACCCTGGTGCATCCGCTAACACGCCCCGCAGCACCTAGAGAAGGAAGACTGCCACGCACAGTTTTCCAGCTCCCAGGGTTTTCTCCACAGAGGGTTTTCCTGGGCGTCCTGTCCTCTCAGCTCCAAACCTAGTGGACGGGAGAGCTGGGTGGTCAGGGGATTTCTTACTTAAACCTGCTGCAGCATTTGGACCAGGTGCGTGTCAGCCTCTTGTTTCAAATGTTATCGTCTGTCAGTGCCTTCCAATGATAGATAGCGATGCCAGTACAGACAAGGCTGACAGCACAGACATGGATCAGATGCAGCAGCAGTTGTTGGCAGCAGTACAGTCCCTAACCTTAGAGGTGAAAGGGTTAAAACAAGAAAATGCGTACCTTCGGCAGCAGATTGTCAGAGTCCCACAAGGATCCAAACTTCCCCCAGTCCCCTTGCCAGGGGGCAAGTTTGATGGAAATCCTCACAAGCTCAAGGAGTTCCTTGAAGCCTGCATGGTCCAGTTTGCCTTCAAGGCTTCCTTCTTTCCTACAGACAGGATAAAGTCGGCCGCATGAGCTCTCATCTAACGGGAGCAGCTTTGGCTTGGGCCACTCCTTTGATGTCTACTAATAATCCAATCCTCGATACACATCCCGCATTTGTCAACAGCTTGCCCGGATGACGCACTGATCACTCTCTTGCGTAGGGGCCTCACTGACGATCTAAAGGACGAGATATCTCGAGTTCCCCGTCTCGGTAATCTGGCCGATAAGATCACATTGACCATGCAGTTGGACTATCGGCTTCAGGAGACGTTAACGGAGAGGAGAAGGGGACGATCGGTTAAGCATCACCATGAACGCTCCACGGTCTCTTCTCGTCCTTTAGTTGTAGAAGAACCCATGCAGTTAGGGGTAGCCAGAGGACCCCTCTCCACTGAGGAGGGTAACCAGCGACAAATCCAGGGTTTATGCATGTACTACGGTTCAAAGGATCATCTAGTTAGGGAATGTCCTGTGGCACCTCCTAGGAGACAGGGAAATGCAGAAGCCCAGTCGTAGGGGGAACCGCCACCCGTAATGCGATCCAGGGTTCCCCGAGATCCATTCTCTCTGCTAACAGCTCAGACCCTACGGAGCTCCCAATGGTGGTTCTATCAGTCACATTTATACTGGAAGACAGATAATGACATAATGTCCCTGCTCTAATCGATGGTAGCGCTTCTGGCAATTTCACTGATAACCATTGGGCCGCAAGCAAGGGAATTACCCGCACCGCTAAAGATATCGCAATTGCTGTGGAAAGCGTGGACGGAAGTCCCCTCACCTACTGTCCTATTCCTGAACAGACCATACCAGTACATATGCTTATCGCTTCTCATGGGGATGTCATTAGTTTCGATCTGATTAAGGCTGCACACTATCCTGTCATCTTAGAGTTACCTCGCCAGCATACCCCTTTTGTCAATTGGACAGCCGGAACCCTATTCCTAAGATCAGAGTGTTGTCTCTCTCATTGTCTGACACACAGTTCTGTGGGTTTACACACCTCACTGACCAGCCCCAGGCTTTCTACTAACACCACCATCCTGAGTCATGTGCTTGGAATTCCGGAACCCTACTTCTCCTTGTTAGGGAGAATTCGCTCTTTAGGCTGAATTTCCTAACCTAGTGAGTCCCCCAGTAGCTTTGCTGGATTTCTGGAGTTTGTTTTTTTTCTCCTGGCAAGAGTGAGACTTTTTCTCCGACTCTTGGACATGATTTATGGTGTTCCTTTGACTGTGTTTTATGGGCTATGGGGTCCTTTACCCCATAGGGTCTCATGTGTTTTTACTATGTGTGTTACACAGCACCCTCCTTGCAGTGACACAGGGGTGTCATAGTGACACCCCACCATAGACTCCATACCCTGGGACTGACTACTGTCTCCCAGGGCATGTAAAGTCACCATTGGCTTTACTAGTCCCAAATTATTAACAGAAACTGGTACAAACCATCATATTGTGGACGTACTGGTCGGGGCAATTCGATTGCCCCGGGGTCTGTTAGTCGAGGGGGCACGTCTCCGTCCCCCTTGATCGAGTTTTGGCTGGTGGCAGTGGATACTACTTTTTATATTCGACCGTGAATATATCCCTATGGGATTTTCCCAATTTTTCAAGGCTACCAACTTTAATTATTTCTCATAGCCTCGAACATACCGCCTGTTTATTTAATATGAATTCACCGGTTGGTATTTTTTGCCAGGACTCGATTCTAAAATGGCGTTTGTGTTCTCTTCTGTGACTCCAACCCAAGTCGAGCCCTTTGTTCCATTTTTTGGCGGGCTTCTCCACAGAAGCCTCCAAAAGTGGTGCCACTCTGTCTGGGTACCACAGGGGGTGTGGGAGGGGGTTTAGGCACCCTGGACTGAGTTACCTTAGTAACTCAAGTCGCACTCTTGTGTGATTGGCCCAAGTGCCGGCTCACCACTTAGCATGTTTGATTGACAGCTAGGCTGAGTGAATGGGGGTGTGCTGCATAAAAGCAGGGCTTTGGGGACTGGAACTTCAGAAGTCGCCACAGGACCTGAGAATCCAACGAGGGAGAAGCTGAGCCGACCTACAGCGACAACACCACCGGTGGAGCCCTGCGGAACCGACTCAACACTTCCCGACGACAGAGAAGATCTCCCGGCTGGAGAGGCTTCTTCCCCTGACCGGTGGGCACAACCAGTTTACCTTCTTTTCCTCGCATCCCAGGACGTCTTGTGGTTTAATTGCCGTGCCAAGCACCCCGGCAACCGGATAGCCACTTACCACTGGACCGCGAATCAAAGGACCGCTCCTTTTACCTGAGAACTCCGCGGCTGGTTTCTTCCCTGGCAGTGCAACGGACTCCTGTCTTCCTCCCCGACGAGATCCTCTCTTCCCCCGGACGAAGCACCGACTTGCATCCGCTGCCAGGAACAACTGCCCCCGCTGGAGTATTCTCACCACTTTAAGGTACCGTGCCCGCCAGGCCTCCCTTTCTAAAGATTGCTACAAGGTAATAATAATCCCTTAACCTTATGGACTGGGCTGGCCGCCTTGACCATCTAACTGGTCCCTTCCTTTGGTCCAACTCTATTTGAACCTTTTCAAGACTTTTGTGCACTGCAACCGTGTGACCTTGGACACATTGCGTTCTGATCCTCTTAAAGTGGATCCGGCCTTCTGAACTCTAACTTCACGGTTTTTCTTTGCCTTCCTCTCTTGTTGTGTTCTTGTAAAAGTGTTGGGATCTGTTTCAATTTTTATCTGCTTTTCTCTCCCTTTTTAAAACGAATTATTAGAGTGCCATCTGCGTTAAGCGCTCACCGCTGTCGGAAAATAAGTCGGGCTTTACTTAAGAATTGTCTAATATTCTTTTAAGGGAGTGTATATCTTTTAGTGACCGTGTTTTTGAACTGCTTAACATTAGTGCCTGTGTGTTTTACTAGATGTGGTTTTAAATAAATAATTATATCTCTTTTACACCATGCTCTGGTCAGTGTTTACTTGTTCTACTATGTTCTTTTGACCTATTGTGAATACACTGTATACTGCCTAACTCTTCTTGAGGGAAGTCTGACTGCTCAGCCACAGCTACCAAGTGAATCTGTGTGGTACAGACTGCTACCAAGTGGGTTTACTGCCAAACACCTGTAGTCCTAAATCTTTTGCAGTGGTCCCAGAGGGAACTGCACAGATTTCTGCCGAACACTCCTACCATGAGGTATTTTCCTTTCCAAGGTATTCTGCACTCCCTCCTCATCGAAGGGATGATTGTAGGATTGAATTACAACCAGACCAACCTTTTCCCTTTGCGAGAATGTACATTTTGTCTCAAAAGGAAAAGGCTGTACTCAAGGAGTATCTCCAGTTCCATTTACAATACAAAAAGGATTAATCACTGAATCCACCTCCCCTGCAGGGGCATCGCTCTTCTTTATTCCAAAGAAAAATACTGAGGAACTCCGCCCCTGCATAGACTTCAGAGGACTTAACAAGATCACCATCCCTGATCGTTACCCCATGCCCCTGATTCCAGACATCCTAGTGCCAGTAAAACGGGCCACGATCTATACTAAATTAGATCTACGAGGGGCATATCACCTCATTCAGATCCAAGCAGGGGACAAATGGAAACGGCGTTCTCCAGCATGGGGTCTGGCATGGATTCACATGCTCATGAATACCCTGTCAGCCTGGGAATCCTGGTAAAGAAAAAATCTGTTTCAGTTTCACTTCTGAACTATCTTTCTCCTAAAAACCAATCACTTGTCTCTCGGGTCATACTGCCCCCAGCCAATGACTGCCGTCTACCCAAGCCCCTCCTCTGGTAGCCATCTTCAGATATTCACTGCATGTTCAAGTGTTGGGAGTCCTTGTGCTTAGCTCTCGAGCTTTTACTGTGTTTTGTGTTATTTCTAAGAGTTTTACTCTATTTTTTCGGTCAATCCAGCCTTCCGCTCCATCGATCCGCCTTCCGATTAACGGGGAGCTGTTTTTCGGATTCTTCAGAGCCCCTTAATGGCTAATTTCATCGAGTTTACTTCTTGGAGGATTCCAGAAGTTTATTCAAGGCCTACATCGCATGGACATGGCGGATTAGAAGTAGGACTTGGCGCCCTTTTTCAAGATTTGCCCCGGTTACGGCACATCTTTTCAGACGACAGACATTCCCTGTGCCTCTACTGCCTGCACTCAGACCCAACGCACGTGGAGGATGACCGTGCGTCTTGTCAGGTGTTGGTGCCCCGCACGCTTAACGATCGGCGCAGGCGTCTCAATTAGTGGCTGCAGGCCAAGGCCCCTGCTCTGGGTGACTCCCGGCAGCATGCCTCCCCAGGCCAGAAGAAAGTTGAGTGATCTTCTAAGACCTTTCAGGGCACCCCTCCCGCGGGGGCTCAAAAAAAGGTTAAGCACCACGAGTCCACTGTCACCGGGAGCGATGTTGCAAAGGGCTCCTCGGCGGCCAGGGCGAGAACAGCATCTCCGTCGCCTTCGATCACGAGCCAAGGCTCAGGATCTTCGAAGAAGAGGAAGTCGGACCATCTGGGAAAGCTCTTGGAGAAGAACCAGACAGGCCCTCTGGGGAAGGCCAAGGGGGAGCAGGGCTCAGACTCTCTCCCTAAGGTGAAGGCTGCGTGCTCGACCAAGGCCGTGAAGGCCCAGGTACATCTGACGAAGGCCCAACCTTCCAACGAAGGAGTGGTGGCATCCCTCGCGAAGACGCTGTGGTGGATCCGCAGGACACGGCCCAAAGGCTAGAGTATCCCTGCCTGCCAGGAGGGAGTCCTCTTTTCAGCCCATCGAAAAGACGCTGGAGAAGATGATGCCTATCATTTCACCGAAACCGTCTCCCTTGTTTGCACAGAAGGGGGTGGGGCACAGTAGCCCTCCAGGGCACGGACATCTCCTCAGAGGAGGAGCTTACCAACCTCAAGACCTTCCAGGAGGAACGATGCATCGGTAGCAGGCGCTGTGGCAAGGATCCCGACGAGGATGATGGTGTAGGTGACGACGAGGAGCCCGACGAGGAGCCGCAGAGCGATGAGGGCTTGGAAGACCAGCCTAGGCCGCAAACACCTTCTCTGCCATCGCCACAGCCACCTCAGCAGCCACCTGGAGATATCTCGGTGGACATTCTCGCTGCTTTGCATACCCTATGCTCGGTGATGCCTCTTGTGCCGACGGACCCTCCCGCGGCACTGGTACCATCAGGGGAACCATCATCCAAGAAGAGGCAAGTTCACCCTCCGCCTCCTTGGAAACCAACCCCCCCCCCCCGCCCTTCGAGGGATGAGACCGATCCTGGCACGGCGATGACGGGCCCTGACACGGATGACGACGGCGGATTGGGGGATCTCCAGTCTCCCCCTCCCAGATCTTCACCACCGGACGAGATAGGCTCGTTCGAGGGGATTGTTTCCTCAGACGTATTCCATATCTATGACAGGTAATCACCACAGCTGTGCTGCTTGGGAACATTTTCGGCGTCAATGACATCGATACGCTGTCCTCGAGGGCCTCCGTCGAGCCGACATCACCGGATGTTATAAGTAGGATGCACGATGCCCGTAGCCGTTCAGTTTTTTCCGCGAACGTGTTCGCTTCGGAGATCTACGCGCGCCTCGGTTCTTCTGAGTTGTTCTATCGGTTCTTCGAACCAGTTTGTTTGTGAAGATATTCCATGTCTTCGTCGTCTTCTACCCCGCGGCTGTGTTACAAGAAGTGTCAGGACTGCGGTTCCAAGATGTCGTTGACGGACCCGCACAATGCCTGCCTCTGGTGCCTCGCTGAGGACCACGCCACGGAAGATTGTGACGAGTGCCAGTCGTTGACATCGAAGGCCTTTCGGGAGCGTAAGAAGCTTTCTGTCGGTAGGGTCTCCAAGCCCCGAATGTCACAACTGAACTTAAGGGAGGAGGATTTCAATCCCCTCTCCCGAACCACAGAAGCCGAATGGATCGACCCCTCCATGTGGTTGGCACGGGCACCTGGATTTTCGAAGTACAGGTAGCCACGTGGCAGCCAATGGGGGGGAAAAAGGAGTTAGGGAAAGGGGATGGACGAATAAAGGGAAGGAAAGGAAGACAACAAGACATAAACGGCAAAAACGACCCCTACAATTCCTGACTTGGTAGTGTAATACTCCTGCAACCTGACCTGACTCTTACTTCAGAAATTAGTAGAACATAACATAATTTTCATACAATACATGAAGCACTATACATGACTTCTTTCATGTTAGTAACCATGACTTAAAGCCACAACAAACAGATAGCAAGCAGATTACACTGAGACACCCACATGCCTCAAAACATTGATTGACACAAAACCACTTTACATAGAACGGCGCTTTTCCCCATGTGGAGAAAGCAATATGACCGGAACATGCAGATTTAGCAGTTTTTTTGTCTCTGTACTAGAACCAAGCTTTCAATTAGTGAAGAAATCACAACTAGGTGAATAAAGCCATGTGCCTGTGAAACCTCATAATCATATTAGATATAAACAGATAGAAGCACCCATGATAGCATTATGAGGGCACACTTAACTCATGGTCCGGACGTTCCCTTATTACGTCCGGACAATAATGAGTGAAGCGTTTTCTTTCGATGCAAGTCACCGCCGCGGCCCGGTAGAATACCAAACACACATGAACACTTAACTGAGGGTCCGGGCGCCTCCTGCGGCTGCCCCGGACCGGAAGTAATCGAGCAGGTAACAAGCATTCACCGCCACGGCATGGGGAATGCAAACGCCTTGGTGCATAGTCGGCGTTCGTTATTCAGCTCCCTCACTCCTTCGCCTCACGTGTTGCTGCTCCGCTGCTGCTGCTGCCGCCACCCGTGCTCTCCAACAATAATCTTCAGCAACTGAGCAAGGGCGGGCGGCCGTTAAGAGCACATCCTCTAAGTGCAAAGTGCCTGCAGCTGGTTACCGGCGTGCCCAGGAAACTACACCAATTCCCCATGCATGTCGGGAATTGTAGTCTATCTAGGCCGTACCCGCTTCCTCTTACACCACAACCCCTGATTCCTGACAGTACCTCCCCTTCCAGGGCTCTTCCCAGGACCTGCCTTTTCTGGATATTTTGCATGAAACATTCTTACCAGGCGAGGTGCATGAACTGCACTAGCAGGTTCCCAGGAGCAGTCTTCCAGTCCGTATCCAGCCCACTGGATCAGATACCATAACACTTGCCTCCTCCTTTTTGAGTCCAAAATCTGCTTTACCTCATATTCCAACTGACCCTCTTTGTGGATGGCTGGAGGTCTCTGCACACGTGTTCCAGGCACTACGGGTTTAAGCAGACACACATGGAATACCGGGTGGATTCTCAGAGTCTTAGGCAAACGTAATTTCACAGCAACTTCTGACACAATATTTACAATTTCATAAGGTCTAATAAATTTAGGAGCAAATTTTCGAGATCCTATAAGAGGCAAATTACGTGTGGATAGCCACACCTTATTCCCCACCTTGTACTGAGGAGCCTCCCGTCTCTTTTTATCTGCATACATCTTATATTGAGTTTTTGCATATTCAAGGTTGTCTCGCGCCTTCTGTCTGATGGTCAGAAGCAATTGTTTTCTGTTTTGGAGTATTGGAAGGTTTTCTACGTCGGGTAGCTGCTCCGGTAACATTTCCTGTACCTGCCCATACAAGCACTCATTGGGAGCCATTCCCAGGGAAGCATGTTCAGCATTATTATAGGTGAACTCAGCTAACCATAATGCTTGAACCCACGACTCCCTTCCTTCATGTAAATAATAGCGCAAGTATTGCTCAAGCGTCTGATTCACTCTTTCAGTTTGTCCATCAGTCTGGGGATGATAACTAGTGGACAGGGCACAATTGATTCCTAGCATCTGACAGAAAGCGCGCCAAAACTTCGATGTAAACTACGGTCCTCTATCAGAAATAATAGTACGTGGTAGTCCATGAAGTCGAACCACATGCTGCAGAAACAATTCAGCCAACTCCCCTGCTCCTGGAATGCCTCTACAAGGCACAAAGTGAGCCTGTTTCGATAAGTAATCCACTACCACCCATATCGTATCATACTGATCATCCGGTGGTAAGTCTGTGATAATGTCCATTGATATGTGTGTCCATATTTCGAAGGGATTGTGTCCTCCGACGTATTCCTTATCTTTGATAATACATTTCCAGCTTGCTGGCCATGGAAATGTTTTCTGTAGGGGGCGCTGCGCGTCGACGTCCGCCGAGACGATGTCCCTCGACGGCCACCGTATCGCCGCCTACGTCACCATGCCCATAAATAGCCACGCGCTGCGTCCGTTCAGTTCCGTTTTTCTGCGCTTCGTGGGGCCTCGGAACGTCGTTGCTCAGTTCAGTCAGGTTTACTATCTATTTCAACTCGAATATTCCTTATCGTTCTCGATGGCTTCTTCATCGGAACCAACGACGCCGCGATCCGGCTTCAAGAAATGTCGAGACTGCGGTAAAAAAATGTCAATAACGGATCCACACAGGGTCTGTTTATGGTGCTTGGGGTCCGAGCACCATTGTTCGGAGTGTGAGGACTGCATGTCCATGACGGAAAAAGCCCTGAAGGAGCGAAAGGGGAAGCTCGAGAGAGGTAAGTCAGCCAAATCCTCCTCGAAGGTTTTGTCGGCTGAGTCGAGGCATTCGTCTCCTCGCCGTCGAAAACACTCCCATTCTAGATCTCGAAGCAGCTCCCACCATTCGTCGAGATCTAGACACTCAAAAAAAGAGACGTCGAAGGTCCCATTCCTCGTTGTCTTCTGTGTCCCCAGAAAGAGTTTCCTGTCCCACCAAACACAGTTCTCAAGCTGAGTGCGAGGAATTCAGAAAGAAAATGTTAAGCGTCTTCGAGAACACTGCCTCGACCCCCTCGAAGACAGCTGAGGGTGATACCCTGAGTGAAAAACCCAAAAAACCAAAACGCCGCGAGTCGCAGCACCCGGCGAAACATTCCACCCGAGAGCGCCATGAGCCATCGGTTAAGAAGGCACCGTCTTCGACGACGTCGTCGAAGGTTCCTTCGGCGTCGTCGTCGAAGATTCCTTCGATGCACGGATCGGCGCCATCGACACCGTTGTCGAAGGGTTCCTCGACGCATCGGTCGATCGACTCGACGCCGATGAGAGAAGACCAAGGCTCCACAGCCAACAGTGATTTCAAGGGCCTCCGGCACGACGCCGAGACCGTCGTCGATGCCCTCGAGTAGGATCCCGATCCTCTCGAGTTCTTCGAGACCCCTTCCAGTTTTTTCAGCGCTGTTTTCGGCGCCTTCAAAGCCTGTTACATCGGCGTCGACGACATCGACATTTTCTCGTCCAATAATGACGAGTTTGGCTCCTTCGGCCCTAGAGATGGGCTTTACTCCATTTCAGAGATCAGAATACCCTGGTCTTTCTTCAATTTATGAAGAAGGGGAAGACTCTGACCAGGAAACATTTGGTTTACAAAGAACCACACTGCCTACTGCAGAGGATTTCACCTCTGAAGAAAGAAGGCTGAAGGAACTACAGGAGTCACTACATGAGGCAAGTGGACTGGACACTTCCCCAGAAGTGGAATTTGTAAAGCCCAGACCCAGGGGAACATGCCAAAACACCATATAGAACCCTGATGGCAAGAATAATTGAGTTTATGGGTTGGTCTGCGCCTTCACCTGTTTTCCAACAGGATGATCTAACAGATATATTGGACAAAGGCCCACAGGAGGACCCGGTGGTCCCCTTCCATGCAGCCCTACAAAGAAAAATTGCATCCAATTGGGAAACTCCCGAAGTTATCCCAGCAGTCAATAAAAGATTGTCGACAAAGTATAGGGTAGCGGCTGCTGACCCTGAATACCTGTAAAAACACCCAACCCCAGAGAGCCTGGTGGTTCAAGCGGCAACTTCATCCAGCAGTAGGACTGCTACCCTATTGTCCCACAGGATAGGGATGACAAGAGGTACGACTCTGACAAAGAAGGTCTTCTCTGCCTGTAGTATGGCGTTGACGTCCATCAACCCCACCTGTACGCTCGCCAGGTTCAGTCACACACTATGGGAGTGTGCTTCATCAACGGCTGACTGCATACCCGAAGGAGAGGAAAAGGAAGCCTTCCTTAACATCATTAAAGATGGCAAAGATGCCATGTGCGAATCACTTCAAACGGGCATCGATTCCGCTGACAGTATCAGCAGGGCCATGGGGGCAAGTACAACAATCCGCAGGCATGCGTGGTTGCGAAAGTCGGGCTTTGCCCCTGATGTACAGGCCAGACTTTTGAATATGCCCTTTGACGGCTCTTCGTTATTCGGGAAAAAGGCTGATGACAGTCTGGAAAAGTTAGACTTCTAAATCAGCAGCAAAATCCTTAGGAGCTGCTATCCGCCAAACTCCTTTTCGCCCCTCCGGAACCTATGGGAGAGGAAAGTCCTTTCGCTATTATTCAGCATTCGGGAAAGGCAGAGGACAGCCGGCTCAAAGAGGCCAAAGGAGATCCACCGAGGTGGACGGGTCAAAAGACCGCAGCAGCAGCAGGTGCCTCTTTACCCTCGGCATCTGCATCAACCGCCCCAAACCACTCTGAGGCCTTCACACACAAGACACCTGTAGGGGGCAGGTTAACTCACCATCTGACGGAATGGCAGGCTATAACGTCAGATGCTTGAGCGTTGGAGACAGTTACCCAAGGTTACTGCCTACCCTTTCTACACATCCCTCAGAGTCATCCACCAGGTAACAGCTCCCTAAAAGTTCCAGATCCGCTCCTCTTGCAGGAAATTATGGACCTGCTAGAGAAAGGTGCCATAGAACCGGTACCTGTAGCGCACAGGAACAAGGGCTGGTACTCCCCCCTACTTTCTCATACCAAAGAAGGACGGAGGACTGAGACCCATCCTGGATTTACGAGAATTGAACAAGTTCCTCAGGAAGGACAAGTTCAAGATGGTAACTCTCTCTCAGATCCTTCAGGCCCTCCAGCTCCAGGACTGGCTGGTATCTCTGGACCTTCAGGATGCTTATTTCCATGTGCTAATCCATCTCAAGCACAGGAAATACCTGAGGTTCGCAATTGGCAACTCTCATTATCAATTTCGAGTTCTGCCATTTGGGCTGACCTCCGCCCCGAGGGTCTTCACCAAGCTGATGTCGGTAGTGGCGGCGAGTCTAAGGAGGGAAGGGATCCACGTCTATCCCTACCTGGACGATTGTCTGATCAGGGCCGTATCTTCAGAACAGGTCCAGACCCAGATAGATTATGTCTGCCTCTTCCTTCACAGACTGGGCTTCTCCCTCAATTTAAAGAAGTCACAGATGATACCATCTCAGAGACTCCAGTTCATTGGAGCGGTCCTGGACACTTCCCTGGGAAAAGCCTCGCCACCAGAGGTGAGGGCTCAAGATATTCTACAGATGGTCACCAAGTTTCAAAATGCCCAGCCTTTGACTTTTTGAGGTTGCTAGGCCTCATGGCATCCTGCATCTTCCTTGTGCCAGAGGCTCGCCTGAGAATGAGATCTCTTCAATGGGCACTGAGAAGTCAGTGGTCACAATTCTCAGGGAGAATGACAGACCTCCTCCGGATTCCGGACAAGGTAGCCCACAACCTTCAATGGTGGGCCTATCCAGAGAACATCTTGAAAGGAGAACTGTTTTGGCAACCATGGCCGGAGATAACACTAGTCACAGACGCCTCTCTCACATGGTGGGGAGCCCATGCCAACGACCTGACCATCAGCGGTCGATGGTCTCCATCGGAGTCCGGACTACATATCAACCTTTTAGAGCTGAGAGCGATCAGACTAGCACTGAAAGCTTTCCTGCCATCAGTACAGGGGAGAAATGTCCTGATAATGACGGACAACACGGTGGCCATGCACTACCTCAACAAAAGAGGAGGCGTAGGATCACTGCCACTGTGCAGAGATGCAATGCAGCTCTGGTTCTGGGCAATTCGGGAAGGAATCTCTCTATCGGCAGTCCACCTAGCCGGAGAGAAGAATTTGACAGCGGACGCTCTGAGCAGGCAGAGCACAGTCTCCCACGAGTGGGAGCTAGCTCAGGAAGTCCTTCAAGAGATCTTCGCCCTTTGGGGAACCCGTCAGGTGGATCTGTTCGCCACAAGCACCAACAGGAAGTGCGATCTGTTCTGTTCAAGGGAATTTCCCCCGAGAGGAGCTCTAGGAGATGCGTTCGTAGTGGACTGGGAGTTTCCACTTCTTTACGCCTTCCCACCAGTCCCTGTTATTCCTCAAATGATCAGGAGGTTGAGAAGATTCCGGAAAACCATGATCCTAATTGCCCCGGATTGGGCCAGGAGAACGTGGTACCCGGACCTTCTAGATATGTCCATCTGCCCTCCAATCCGTCTGAAGAGAATCTTCTCTCGCAGAAGGGAGGTCAGGTTCTCCATCCAGACACCAGAACCCTCAACCTTCACGCTTGGCTTCTGAAAGGTTGAGGTACAAGGATTGGGATCTCCCTGATAACGTCATGTAGGTGTTGCTTTCGGCCAGAAGACCAGCAACAAAGTCTTTATACCGCTGCAGTTGGAACAAGTTTTGCAGCTGGTGTAGGGAAGAGAATATCAACCCTTTTTCATGTGGTACACCAACGGTGTTATCGTTTCTACTCTACTTGGCAAACTCAGGCCTTCAAGTTGGCACTGTAAAAGGCTATCTCGCAGCGCTTTCTATCTTCAAGCGCACTGCGGTGGAACCATCGTATTTCAAAATTCCTCTAGTGGTACAATTTCTCAAGGGTCTAACTAATGTTTACCCTCCAAAACCATTCCAGGTTCCATTATGGGACTTAAATGTAGTCTTAAACTTCTTAATGGGCACTCCATTTGAACCTCTTCACTCTTGCGCATTGAGATTTCTCACGCTTAAAACTGTCCTACTGGTAGCACTAACATCTGCTAGGAGGGTGAGGGAGCTACAAGCTCTCTCCTGTAAACCCCCTCATACAATCTTCCACAAGGACAAGGTTGTCCTACAGGTGAAGCCTAATTTCCTCCCAAAGGTGGTTTCTGAATTCCATATTACTCAGAAAATTACCTTGCCTTCATTCTACCCTCCTCCCCATCCGGGGAAAGAGGAGGAAAGGCTACACAGGCTGGACCCTAGGCGAGCTCTCAGCTTTTACATCAGCAGAATGGCTAGGATCAGGCAAGCAGACCAACTGTTTGTAGGATACTCGGGTCACAAGTTGGGACTACCCATAACAAAACAAACCATCTCCAGGTGGATTATTTTGGCCATCCTGGAATGTTATAGGCTAGCAGGGAAAGAGCCACCCCAAAATCTCAGGGCTCATTCAACCAGGGGTATCGCAGCCTCTTCTGCTCTCCAGAGAGGGGTACCGGTCCGGGACATATGTGCAGCTGCCACATGGTCGTCCGCACATACATTCACAAAATTTTACAATCTGGATTCCTCCACTGCTCAAGAGACCAGATTTGGCAAGGCCGTATTACATTCGGGTTGTTATAACAATGGGTACTCCCAGGTTTTTTGTTGTCGGGGGGGTCTAGTCTGTAAACAGGGAGATTCTTAAGAGACAAGGTAACACAACAGACTGACTACCCCTCTCTCTAAGGTCTTTCAACAACACAGATGCAGGTGCTAAAGTACTGTTGCGTAAATCTACAGTAGGTACTTTTTGAGAGAGAAATTTATTTGACACAGCCCGTTAAATTATAAAGATATAAATCATTTTAATAATTGGTTAAAAACCACATAATTTTTAAAAAAATTGTACATTTGTAGGCTTTTTCATACATCACTCATACCTTTCGTAACTATTCATTAGTACTGTGACATCAGCGTTTGACAATGATGATTTTTTTGAAGCTTCAAGTCTTCACCCCTTTCTTTTCCATACGAAAATCAAAATCTGTGGTCGAAATATATTATTCTGGACCACGGGGAGCCCGAGAGCCCCAAATGGGAAAGCAGATTTAGGCAGACAACGCAGCATTTAGCATTTCCCATTTGGGGCTCTCGGGCTCCCCATGGGGAGCCCGAGAGCCCCAAATGGGAAATCAGCTGCAGGTAGAAACACTACGCGGCATGTAAACATAACCGCGTGTGTTTCTGCCTGCTGTGGCTTTCACTTTGGGTCTCCGGTGCTCCCTGGGAGCACCGGAGACCCAAAGTGATAGCCACAGCAGGCAGAAACACACGCGGTTGTGTTGGAAAACTCTGCGGTTTTAAAACCGCAGCGTTTTCCAACACAATAACGTTGTATTTATGTTTGCAGTCGCTTCAAAAGCGACCGCAAACATAAATACAACGTTTTTAAAGCTGCAGTTTTATTTCTAAGTTTTCCGGGCTCCTCCAGCCCGGAAAACTTAGAAAAAAAACCGCAGCTAGTGCTTATTTTTTGTAAAAAAAATAAATAGCACTTACCGAGATTCAGCTGCAGCTTTCCTGCTCTGGTCTCCGGTCCGCGTCCTCCGAGTCCCGGCACTAATGAAGGGAAAGCCACCCAGCGGTAGACTTTGTTTACTACAGCTGGCTGGCTTTTCCTTCATTAGTGCCGCAAAAGCAAAAGCCAGCACAGGAGGGCCTCCATTTCACAAAATGGCTGCGCCCCTGTGCTTGCTTTTTTGAATTTTGAGCTTGAATAGCTCAAAATTTTACATAGGAAGTTTTAAAACGGAGGATGCTAGTATATTTTTTTTATGTGGCCTATCTATTTTTTAAATAAAATTTTTTACTAGACCATCCCTTTAACATATCATCCAAATATTTTCGCAGATGTTGATTTTCTGTTTCTGTTAATGCATATATTCTGCTACATGGCAATTTAGCCCCTGGTTCTAACTCTATGACACAGTCATATGGTCTATGGGGCGGCAATCTTTCCGCTCCTCCTTTGTCAAAAACATTCACAAACTCTTGATATTGAGCCGGAACCTGGAAACCCACAGCCCCACCACTTGCACTGCCGGCTGCTGATCTGACAGAAACAATGCAGGACTCACCTCCTCCTCAATGTGGCCTATACATTCTGGATTCTCAAAAGAAATCTCTCTAGCCACCCAATCAATTCTTGGGTTATGCTGAGTCAACCAAGGAATTCCTAAAATAAGACCAAACTGGGGCGCTGCAATTAAATCCAGTACAATGTCCTCCACATGTCCGGACTGACACCTCATTTCTATGGGTTGAGTTTGCTGACAAATGGGGCCTGAAATTAAAGGAGACCCATCCACCGACTGCACCCCTTCCACGTGAGTCTTTTCTCTCAATGGCAACCCCAACCTTTTGGCCAAATCAATGTCAATAAAGTTTCCAGTTGCCCCTGAATCTATCATGGCTGACACCATCTGTTTTGTACAAGCAACAAATAAAGTTACCAGAATATACAAATGGGAGTTACCTTTTCGTGAAGTATTTGCTACCCAAGTGGGGAACTTTTCTACCACTGAGCCTGACACCTGAGTTCCCCTGAAGGCCGGCCCGAACCTTTTCCCGACTCGCCTTTGCTCTTATCTCCGCCACCTATCTTCTTGGGAGTGTTTGGACAAGTACGAATATAATGTCCAGGTTGACCACAGTACAAACACAGATTATTAGCTTTCCTCTGCTCCTTTTCCAGAGCAGATAATGCCCCCCTCATCCCTCCAATCTGCATAGGTTCACCTTCACCGTTTCTATTCCCCCTTCCTCTATCCAACCGTACAAAGGGTACCACCTCTGGTTTTTTCCTGTCTCCCTTTCGTTCATTCATCCGATGATCCAACCTTAATGCTAAGTCAATCATAGCTGTACTTGTGTTGGGCTGAGACTCTACATGTGCCATAGCGTCTTTTAATTCTTGTTTCAATTCCTGATGAAATAAAACTGTTTATTCTCTGGCCAATCTGTTTCAATTACCAGTCTATTGATGTGTGTCACATAAGAGACTAAATCTCTGGTACCGTGTTTAGTGCCAATAACTCATCTTGTGCCAATGACACTTCTCTTCGATCAAACAATCGACCGAATTCTGCCCAAAAAATTATCCCAATGATACAGTAATGGATAATCTTTTTGTACCAATGGCATCGCCCAAGAGGCCGCATCTCCTGTTAAGTATGAAATTACAAAAACAGTTCTTGCTTGAATTGTCTCAAAGACCGTTGGTTTACAAAGAAAATGTAACCTACACTGGGTCAGGAACATCATGAATTTTTTAGGGTCCCCAGAAAATCTTTCGGCGCTGCCAAGGGCACACTACTAGGAGCTTGAACCACAACAGTAGACGTTCTTGCTCCCGTTCCGCCGGTAGAGGAACCTGCTTCCTCCAGTGGAGTCCCTTGTGCTACCAATCCTTGCACCTGATTCTTCCGAGTGCTAGATTCCTGTCTTACATGTACCAATTCCACCTGAATATCCTGTAGTGCCTTCAGCACTTCTGCTAAAGAGGGAGGGTTATCCATTTGGCCTGGGTGGTTCAGTAATCCAGAAATCGGGGGCTGATGATTCTGTCACAACTGAATTTAAGGGAGGAGGATTTCAATCCCCTCTCCCGAACCACAGAAGCCGAATGGATCGATCCCTCCCACCGTGGTTGGCAAGGGCGCCTGGATGTTCGAAGTACAGGTAGCCACCTGGCAGCCAATGGGGGGAAGAAGGAGTTAGGGAAAGGGGATGGACGAATAAAGGGAAGGAAAGGAAGACAACACGACATAAACAGCAAAAACGACCCCTACAATTCCTGACTTGGTAGTGTAATACTCCTGCAACCTGACCTGACTCTTACTTCATAAATTAGTAGAACATAACATCATTTTCATACAATACATGAAGCACTATACATGACTTCTTTCATGTTAGTAACCATGACTTAAAGCCACAACAAACGGATAGCAAGCAGAGGACACTGAGACACCCACTACCCTCAAAACATGGATTGACACAAAACCACTTTACATAGAACAGCGCTTTTCCCCATGTGGAGAAAGCAATATGACTGGAACATGCAGATTTAGCAGGTTTTTTGTCTCTGTACTAGAACAGAGCTTTCAATAAGTGAAGAAATCACAACTAGGTGAATAAAGCCATGTGCCTGTGAAACCTCATAATCATATTAGATATAAACAGATAGAAGCACCCATGATAGCATTACGAGGGCACACTTAACTCATGGTCTGGACGTTCCCTTATTATGTCCGGACAATGAGTGAAGCGTTTTCTTTCGATGCAAGTCACCGCCGCGCCCCGGTAGAATACCAAACACACACGAACACTTAACTGATGATCCGGGCGCCTCCTGCGGCTGCCCCAGACCTGAAGTAATCGAGCAGGTAGCAAGCGTTCACCGCCGCGGCACGGGGAATGCAAACGCCTTGGTGCATAGTCGGCGTTCGTTATTCAGCTCCCTTGCGCCTTCACCTCACGTGTTGCTGCTCCGCTGCTGCTGCCGCTGCTGCCCGTGCTCTCCAACATTAATCATCAGCAACTGAGCAAGGGCGGGCGGCCGTTAAGAGCACATCCTTTAAGTGCAAAGTGTCTGCAGCTGGTTACCGACGGGCCCAGGAAACTACACCAATTCCCCATGCCTGCTGGGAATTGTAGTCCATCTAGGCCGTACCCGCTTCCTCTTACACCACAATCCCCGATTCCTGACACCGAAAGTCTCAATCCACTGGGCAGGGGGTCTTGGTCCCGGAGTGGGTCCTGCCATTCCTCTGCCTCTTCGAGGCACTCACGGAAGCACCGTCACTGGTCGCCTTCCTTCCTCGTCCGAGGACTTCGCCCGTCGGCGGGTTGCTTGTCCCAACACGCATTCCTCTCCTGCGGAATGGGATTCATTTCGTAAGGAGATGATGCTGATTTTTCAGTCGCAGAGCTCCGTTGCGCCGTCGAAAGACACCGGCAGGGTACGTGCTAGAGCCACCGTTCGCACGCCTTTGAGCTTGAGCGGTCGGTGCGATCACTGGGAACCTTCGAGGTCCCGGTCAGACAAGGTGGATCGCTCTAGCCATGCCCGCTCCAGGTCCTGGTCCTCGACGCCCTCGAGACCGTCAGAGCCTGTGAGGTCTTCGAAGAAGACATTGACGCCTTCAGCGCTGAGGCCGTCGAAGAACTCTCTCGAGGCTCCGCCTCTGAGGAAGCCCTCGAGGCCTGTGTCGATGCGCCATGCTCGACGTGGACGCCGATTCCGTCGACGCCCTCGACGCCTTTCGAGGAGGATTTATCGGAGGTGCCACGCAGAAGTCAGTAATGCCTGTTTTTGAGCCTTTTTCTGTGCCCTCATCCAGGGATTTATTCCAGCCTCTGGATTACATCTGAGGTGGATGAAGGGTCTGATGAAGGTATGGTTCCTGAAGAGGTTCCTGACGAACTCTTGTCTGGTCATAGCCAGCTGGAAGACCTGCGTCAGTCTTTGCACCACGCCAGTCGTCTGGACACCTCTCCGGAGGTTGAGTTCGGTAGGCCTGAGCCTGGCACGCACGCCGAGTACTCGTACCGGCGCCTTATGTCGAGGGTGACGGAATACTTGGGGTGGTCTGCGCCACCAGTGGATTTTCTGCAGGATTACCTGACGAATATCCTTGACCAAGGTCCACCAACTGACTCGGTACTGCCAGTCCAAATGGCCTTGCAAAGAAGGATGGCAGCAGCTTGGACTGCTCCGGAGAGTCTCCCGGCAGTGAGGAAGTATTTGCCAAAGAAATACCGTCCAGTCAGTAGCGACCCCAGCTACTTGACTACGCACCCCACTCCGGAGAATTTGGTGGTGCAGGCGGCTACGGCCCCAGCAAAACGGGCGTCGTACCCTACCATCCCTCCTGATGGGGACGACAAGCGTTTTGATGGCTGGGTGAAGAAAGTGTTTTCTTCAGGGGATATGGCTTTACAGTCAAGCAACTCTGTGTGTGCCTTAGCACGTTTCACTCACACTCTGTGGAATTGTCTCTTTGGCAGCTGAACATATTCCCGAAGGGGAGGAACGGGATGGCTTTCTTGCTCTTGTTCAGAATAGCAAGGATGCCATATGTGAATCCGTTCAGTCGGGTCTGGACATGGCAGATTGTGTCAGCCGGTCCATGGCGGCGAGCACTGTAATGCGCAGATTTGCGTGGTTGCGGAAGTCGCAGTTTGCTCCTGATGTGCAAGCCCGGCTCCTCAACATGCCCTTTGATGGTGAACATCTTTCTGGCAGCAAGGCTGACGAGAGCCTTGAGAGGTTGCAGACCTCCAAAGCTGCAGCAAAGGAGGTTCCTTTCGATACTACTCTTCGTTTGGTAGATCAAGAGGGGCTGCAAGTCAAAGGGGCCACCGTAGGAGTACCAGAGGTGGAAAACAAGGTACTCGAGGTGCCAAGGCCGCTCGGGCAGTTGCCTCTTTACCCTCAGGCAATGCCGCAGCCGCTTCAGCTCAGTCATGAGGCCATGTCCCATGGTTCGCCGGTTGGGGGAAGGCTGGCGCAGCATCTTGTAGAATGGGGTGCCATTACTTCAGATGTGTGTGTTCTGGAGATCGTAGCCCACGGCTACTGTCTTCCTTTCCGGCAGAGGCCTCACGACAATCCACCAGGGAATCTCTCTTTGAAGAGTCCGGATCCGCTCCTTTCGCAGGAAATCAGATCCCTGCTGGAGAAAGGCGCCATAGAACTGGTGCCTGTAGCGGAGAGGAACAAGGGATGGTATTACCCTTATTTTTTGATTTCAAAGAAAGACTGGGGACTGAGAACCATCATGGACTTGTGTGGTTTGAACAAGCTCCTAAGGAAGGACAAGCTCAAGATGGTTACTCTCTCTCAAGTCCTCCAGGCCCTTCAACTTCAGGACTGGTTGGTGTCTCTCGACCTCAAGGACGCTTACTTTCATACTTTCATGTGCCGATTCATCCCAAGCACAAGAAGTACCTGAGGTTCACGGTTGGCGACTCGCACTTTCAGTTTCGGGCCCTGCCGTTCGGCTTGAGCTCCGCCCGAGGGTTTTCACCAAGCTCATGGTGGTGGTGGCAGCATATCTCAGGAAAGGGGGGATTCACGTCTACCCCTACCTGGACGATTGGTTGATCAGGGCGCGCTCTCCCGAGCAAGTCTTGGATCATCCGTCAGTCACCTGCCACTCCCTTCACAGGCTGGGGTTCTCCCTCAACTTAAGAAGTCCCACTTGACGCCAACCCAGCGGCTCCAGTACATCGGAGCAGTGCTCGACACATCCCTGGGGCAGTGTTTTACGCCCCAGGTGAGGGCTCATCACATTCTGTAGATGGTGCACAAGTTTCAACATGCCGAGAGTCTCCGGGCATTCGAGTTCTTGAGGTTGCTAGGCCTCATGGCATCCTGCATTATTCTGGTGCCAGAGGCCAGGCTGCGGATGAGATCTCTGCAGTGGGCTCTCAAGATGCAGTGGTCAGAATCCTCTGGCACGATGTCGAATCCCGTTCAGGTGCCGCCCTCGGTCGCCCAGGATCTTCTGTGGTGGGCCGTCGAAGGCAATCTGATGAAGGAGGCTCCATTTTGGCTACCCTGGCCGGAGGTGACGATCGTGACGGACGCATCCCTCACGGGATGGGGAGCTCATGCCAACGAGTTGACAGTCAGCAGTCGTTGGTCTCCGTCGGAGTCCAGACTCCATATCAATCTGTTGGAGCTGAGGGCCGTCGGGCTTGCCCTGAAGGCTTTTCTGCCGACTGTGCGAGGGAAGAATGTCCTGATTCTGACGGACAACACAGTGGCCATGCACTACCTCAACAAAAAGGGGGGGGCAGGGTCACTTCCTCTGTGCAGGGAGGCGATGCAGCTCTGGTTCTGGGCTATCCAGCAGGACATTTCGATCTCCACAGTTCATCTGGCCGGAGACGAAAACGAGACGGCGGACGCTCTGAGCAGGCAGAGCACGATCTCTCATTAGTGGGAGCTGGCTCAGGAGATTCTCCTGGAGATCTTCGCCCTTTGGGGGACCCCACAAGTGGATCTCTTCGCCTCCAGTGTCAACTGGAAGTGCGAAAGGTTCTGCTCGCGGGAATTTCTTCCAAGAGGAGCCTTACGGGACGCGTTCGTAGTGGAGTGGTCTTTCCCACTGCTGTACACGTTTCCTCCAGTCCCCGTCATCCCGCAAGTGCTGCAGAGGTTACGAAGGTTCGGTTCCCGGATGATCCTCATTGCTCTGGCATGGGCCCAGAGAACGTGGTACCCGGACCTTCTCGACTTGTCCATCTGCCCTCCGCGCCGCCTTCCCTACCGAGACGATCTGCTCTCACGGGAGGGGGGTCAGGTTCTCCATCCAGAGGTCAGATCCCTCAACCTTCTCGCTTGGCTTCTGAAAGGTTGAGGTATAAGGGTTGGGATCTTCCTGAAGGCGTGATGGAGGTGTTTCTTTCGGCCAGACGGCCTGCAACAAAGTCCCTGTACCGTTGCCGTTGGAGAAAGTTCTGCGACTGGTGTGTTAGGCAGAAACCTGTGCAGTTCCCTCTGGGACCACTGCAAAAGATTTAAGACTACAGGTGTTTGGCAGCAAACCCACTTGGTAGTAGTCTGTACCACACAGATTCACTTGGAAGCTCTGACTGAGCTGTCAGACTTCCCTCAAGAAGAGTTAGGCAGTATACAGAGTATTCACACTAGATCAAGAGAACACAGTAGAACAAGTAAACACTGACCAGGGCTTGGTGTAAAAGAGATATAATTATTTATTTAAAACCACATCTAGAAAAACACACAGGCACTAATAGTAAGAAATTCAAAAACACGGTCACTAAAAGATATACACTCCCTTAAAAGAATATTAGACAAGTCTTAAGTAAAGCCCCACTTATTTTCAGACAGCGGTGAGCGCTTAACGTAGATGGCACTCTAATAACTTGTTTTAAAAAGGGAGAGAAAAACAGAATAAATTGAAACAGATCCCAAAACTTTTTCACGAACACACAAGAGAGGAAGGCAAAGTAACACCGTGAATTCAGAGTCAGTAGGCCGGATCCGGGATCAAAACGAAATGTGTCCAAGGTCACACGGTGGCAGTGCACAAAAGTCTTGTAACGGTTCAAAAAGGAGTTGGACCAAAGAAAGGGACCAGTTAGAGGGTCAAGGCGGCCAGCCCAGTCCAGAAGATTAATGGGTTATTATTACCTTGTAGCAATCTTTAGAAAAGGAGGCCTGGCGGACACAGTACCTTAAAGTGGTGAGAATACTCCAGCGGGGACAGTTGTTCCTGGCAGCGGGTGCAAGTTGGTGCTTCGTCCGGGGGAAGAGAGGATCTCGTCGGGGAGGAAGACAGGAGTCCGTTGCACTGCCAGGGAAGAAACCAGCCGCAGAGTTTCTCAGGTACAAGGAGCGGTCCGTTGATTCGCGGTTCAGTGGTGAGTGGCTATCCGGCCGCCGGGGTGCTTGGCCCGGGCAGTTCGACCACAAACTGGTCTGGGGTGCGAAGAAAGAAGGTAAACTGGTTGTGCCCACCAGTCAGGGGAAGAAGCCTCTCCAGCCGGGAGATCTTCTCTGTCGTCGGGAAGTGGTGAGTCGGTTCCGCAGGGCTCCACTGGTGGTGTTGTCGTGGTAGGACGGCTCAGCTTCTCCCTCGTCGGATTCTCAGGTCCTGTGGCGACTTCTGAAGTTCCAGTCCCCAAAGCCCTTCTTTTATGCAGCATACCCCCATTCACTCAGCCTAGCTGTCAATCAAACATGCTAAGTGGTGAGCCGGCCGGCTCACCACTTGGGCCAATCACACAAGAGTGCGACTTGAGTTACCAAGGTAACTCAGTCCAGGGTGCCTAAACCCCCTCCCACACCCCCTGTGGTACCCAGACAGAGTGGCACCACTTTTGGAGGCTTCTGTGGAGAAGCCCGCCAAAAAGTGGAACAAAGGGCTCGACTTGGGTTGGAGTCACAGAAGAGAACACAAACGCCATTTTAGAATCGAGTCCTGGCAAAAACTACCAACCGGCGAATTCATATTAATTAAATAAACCGGCGGTATGTTCGAGGCTATGAGAATTAAATAATTAAAGTTGGTAGCCTCGAACAATGGGAAAATCCCATAGGGAAATATTCGCGGTCGAATATAAAAAGTAGTTTCCACTGCCACCAACCAAAACTCGATCAGGGGGGACGGAGACGTGCCCCCTCGACTAACAGACCCCGGGGCAATCGAATTGCCCCGACCAGTACGTCCACAATATATGGTTTGTACTAGTTTCTGTTAATAATTTGGGACTAGTAAAGCCAATGGTGACTTTACATGCCCTGGGAGACAGTAGTCAGTCCCAGGGTATGGATTCTATGGTGGGGGGTCACTATGACACCCCTGTGTTACTGCACAGAGGGTGCTGTGTAACACATATAGTAAAAACACATGAGACCATATGGAGTAAAGAACCCCATAGCCCATAAAACACATTAACAGTCAAAAGAACACCATAAACATGTCCAAGAGTGGGAGAAAAAGAGTCTCACTCTTGGCAGGAGAAAAAAACAAACTCCAGAAATCCAGCAAAGCTGCTGGGGGACTCACTAGGTTAGGAAATTCAGCCTAAAGAGAGAATTCTCCCTAACAGTGCAGGGTTCAGAATGTGGATACTTTTTCATGTGACATTCCTGTGGTTCTGTCTTTTTTGCTTTCCTTAGCTCACAAGGGCCTGCAAGTGGGTACCATTAAAGGTTAACTGGCGGCGCTGTCCATATTTAAGCGCTCGTCTGAGGAGTGTTCTTATTTTAAGATTCTTTAATCTTTAATTTCTCAGTTTCTGAAAGGGCTTGCTAATGTGTTTCCACAGTCGCCTTTCCAGGTGCCAGGTTGGGATTTGAACCTGGTTCTGAAATTCCTCATGGGTGCTCCATTTGAGCCTTTACATTCTTGTCCTTTAAGGCTATTGACCTTTAAAACTGTATTTTTAGTTGCGGTTACTTCACTCGCAGAGTGAGTGAGTTGCAGGCACTTTCTGTTAAGCCACCCATCACAGTGTTTCATAAGGACAGGGTTGTCCTTACGGTTCGTCCTTCCTTTCTTCCGAAAGTTGTATCGGAATTTCATTTAAGCTAGAAAGTCATTCTTCTGGCGTTTTATCATCCTCCGCATCCTGGTAAGGAAGAGGAGGGGCTCCATAGGTTGGATCCTAGGAGTGCTTTGAGTTTCTACATTTCATGCATGTCCCAGGTCAGAGTGGACGATCAGCTCTTTATAGGATACGCTGGAAGGCGTTTGGGACAAGCTGTCACTAAGCAGACTTTGTCTAGATGGATTATCTTGGCAATTTCTGAATGTTACCGCTTGGCGGGTAAGGACCCCCCCCCCCCGATAGGCTTATGGGCCCATTCTACTAGAGGTGTGGCTGCCTCTACTGCTCTGCAGAGCAGTGTTCCCATTCGTAACATTTGTGAAGCAGCCACATGGGCTTCGGTCCATACTTTTGTAAGACACTACTACCTAGATTCTATCCATGGGCAGGATCTGGCCTTTGGCAAGGCGGTCCTTTATTCTGCAATTTAATTGGGCATTCTAAATTTCTTAATTCTTTTCCCTCCTCCATATGTTGGTACTGCTTTGGGAGTCTGTCATAGATATGGAATACGTCGGAGGAACCAATCCCCTCAAAGAACAAGTTACTTTCTTACCTGGTCACGTTCTTTCGATGGGATGTTCTGACGACTTATTCTATATCGCTCCCTCCCTGCCTGCCCCGCTACAGAATTTCTTATGCGATTGCAGCTTACGTTTCTGCAAGGCTTTCTGTGGTCATACTGGTAGAAGATTGGTGCCACACATTCTGGGGGAAAAAACTACAACTGAGGCTACGGGCGTCGTGCGTCCTACTTATAACATCCGGTGACGTCGGCTCGATGGAGGCCCTTGAGGACAGCGTATCGACGTCATCGACGCAGGACGCAGACGCCGAAAATATTCTGAAGCAGCACAGCTGTGGTGATTACCTGTCATAGATATGGAATACGTTGTCGGAACATCCCATTGAAAGAACGTTACCAGGTAAGAAAGTAACTTGTTCTTCCACGCCATAATCTCCAGGGCCTTGGAGCTATTCCAGCTTGTCCCTGAGGAGAAGAAGAAAGAGGGTTTCCTATACCAGCGCCGCAAGGCGAAGAGGAAGACAGTACCTTCGATACCACTCTTGGATGACATTTGGGACGAGGGGTTGTCCTTCATGAAGAACCCTACCTCGACCCTGGTGAAGAGGGACCGTTGTGAGAAGAAATACAGGGTGCCGGACTCTGCGCCTAAGTGCTTGCACTCCTAACCGTCCCAGGACTCTGTGGTTTCGGCAGCAGCCAAGAAGTCGTCTTCGGGCTCCTCCTTCGGTGGCCTCATCTTACCCGGACAGTAAGGGGAAGAAGTTGGATGCCATGGGACGAAGGGTTATCACGTCGGCAGGGACTACCATCCAGGCTGCCAGCGCTCTCGCCATTGTGGCACGTTATGACCGGGAGCTTTGGTTCAAGATCGCTCACATCCTGGACTTCCTTCCCGACGACAAGGGGGCGGAAGCTTTGGAGATTTTACAGGAAGGAGAGGTGGCATCGAACCACGCCATTACAGTGGCCACGGACATCGCCGACATGGGGTTCCGCCAAATGGGCAACAGCGGTTGCATTCGTCGGCGGGGCTGGCTGAGCGCCACTAATTTTCGCCAGGATGTTCAGTCGAAGATGTTGAACATGCCCGTCAATGTGAACAATTTGTTTGGGAAGACCGTTGATGAGTCTCTTCAAACACTGAGATGGCTCGTGCCTTGGCCACGCTTCAACAGCGACGGCCGTCCTTTTGGACTTCGGCGGCAATCCCAAGGTTCTCCGAAAGGATTCGGTTGGGGTGCTTTGTCTTACCATCAACAACCCTCTCGCTCTTCGGCCCAGGAGATCTACAGGAGCTGTGCCAACTCTGGAGGAGGACGTCGTCGTTGCCGAGGTCTCCACGGCAGTGCTTCGATGTCATAACAGGATTGAACCGGATGAGACGTCGGGCCCCCACCCGTGCAACCCAGTGGAAGGCCGGCTGGAGAACTTCCTCAGCGCGTGGAAGACCATCTCCACCGACTGTTGGGTGCTGGACGCTCTCGCCCATGGACACACCCTGGAGTTCCAACTGAAGTGTCCCCATATACCACCAGTTGCCCGGCAGGAAAACCACATCCCTCAGCTGCTCCTGGAGGTGCGGGCCATGCTAAAAAAGGGCGCGATAGAGCTTTTCCCGAAGAGGCACCGGAGTGTACTTTCGTTACTTCCTAAAACAGGCGGTTGGAGTCCCATCCTACACCTCCGTCGTCTGAACAAGTACATCAAGTCCCAATAGTTCCGGATGGTGACTCTTCAGCACGTGCTAGGACAGCTAGCTGAGGGGGACTTTCTGTCATCGCTGGATTTGGAAGATGCTTATTTTCACATGCCCATCCACAAGGGTCACCACAAGTTCCTGTGCTTTGTGGTTCAAGGGCAACATTACCAGTTTAAGGCCCTTCCCTTCGGATTGAAGTTGGCACCAAGAGTTTTCACCAAGTGCCTGGCGCTGGTGGCGGTGCAAATGCGTCTACGAGGGATCCACGTATACCCTTACCTGGACGACTGGCTCATCCAGGCAAACTCAAAGGACATTGCCGTCGACCACACAGCGAGGACCGTCCAACTCCTGACGGAACTGGGATTCTCCGTAAACAATGCAAAGTCCTGCTTGACTCCATTGCAGGACGCGCTGTTTCTGGGTTCCCGACTCAACACAGTGTCGTGTCTAGCGTCTCCGTCGGAAAGGATAGCAGCCATTTTGGGCAAGGTACAACGGCTGTTGGCCCTAAATGTAGCCACAGTGTGATCCATCAAGTCTGTGCTCGGCATGATGTTGTCATGCATTTAACTCATCCGACTATGAAGGCTGCAGATGCGTCCACTACAGGAGTTCCTCGACGGACGTGTCGGGAAGCTTTCAGGACAAGATCAAGCTCGACGAGAGCTTCTTTCGAGCGATAAGATGGCGGGGAGTCTGCTCACATCTGTCCGGAGGCGCAGATTTCCAGACCCCACCGTTCCAGGAGACGGTCACGACGGACGTCTCACTGGAAGGTTTGGGTGCTCATACCGGAAGTCTTCACGCAAGAGGCCTGTGGCTGCCGGAGGAGAAGACGCTGCACATCAACGTGCTGGAGCTGCAAACAGTGTTTTGGGCCCTCAAGTCTTTCCTGCTGTCCCTCAAGGGCAAGGTGGTGCGGGTCTTCACGGACAATATGACCACAATGTTTTACATCAGGAAGCAGGGGGGGCACCAGATCCCCAGAGCTCTCCAAAGAAACGCTGGACCTATGGCACTGGGCTGTAGCCCAGAGGATGTTCCTCATCCTTTTTTATCTGGCAGGAGTGAAGCTCACAGTCGCCGTCTCTCTCAGCAGGGAGCTGCACTCTCGCCTTGAGTGGGAACTTGGGCAGGGCCAAGTGGATCACCTGTTCCGTAGATGGGGCAATCCCCGGATCGATCTGTTTGCAACGCGACGAACACCAAGTGCTGGATGTTCGCCAACAGGTTTCCCCAGCCAGGGAGCATGGGGGACGCATTCTCTTCCCCCTGGGACGGCCTGTTACTATATGCGTTCCCTCTTTTGCGGTTGCTTCTTCGGCTAGTCAATCAACTCAGATGGTCCCGGTGCAGGATGATCCTCGTCGCACCGGCGTGGCCGAGACAGATATGGCACCCGGACCTTCTGGACATGTCAGCGTCCCCTCCAGTCAAGCTGCTGGCGGTCGCAAATCTTCTTGCCAGGGAAGCGGGCGCGATTCTACACCACGATCCAGGATCGCTTAACCTGAAGGCCTGTCTTCTGCAGCACTAGAGTTTGGGGGCTACAATCTTCCAGCGGATTGTAAGGAGGTGCTTGCCAAGGCCAGAGCTTCATCTACTCTCAAATACTACAGGCACAAGTGGAAGCGGTTTGCCGTTTGGTGCCGTACTCAGAAGATCGACCCTCTACGAGTCGCTGCTCCGCAGGCGCTTCGCTATTTGTTTTGATTGGCCAAGGCCAAGGCTTCCATCAAGGTTCATCTGGCAGCTATTTCCTGCTTCACCAGATCCCCTGGACGATCATCCTTATGGTTGCATCGATTGGTCAAGGAGTTTGTCAAAGGACTGTTGGGGAGAATTCTCAGAAATGTGCTAATTCGCTCCACCTTAGAGACCCCCAGCAACTTTGCTGGATTTTGAGGACCCACACTCTCCTGTATTTTTATGTGATTTTCTAAACTGTTCTTTTGGTTGTGGAGTCTGACAAACTCCATAGGCATCATCTTTTACATTGTGTCACACAGCACTTTCAGTGCAGTGGCACAGGGGAGTTTTTCAGATTTCCCAAAGGTCCTGTTTCCCAGAGCAGTAAAGTGAAATTTACTTTACTTCTATTTGTAACTTTCTATACCCAGCACACACTATCTTACAATAGGGTACTGGAGGGGTTACCTAGTATCCACCTTTGTCTAGCTTCTCATGTAACATTTTTATGTTACCCTTTTCTCACTGAATGGCTGGTGGGAGTGGATTCGTTTTAACTACCATGGTGTGCATTTACGCAGGCTGTGTTTGCAGCTGCAGTAAAAAACCCAAGTGCGCCATTTTTGTCAAAATGGCCCTGGTCTTCTTTTTTCGCCATTTCCTTCCTGAGATTTACTCTGCGCGCCAAACCTGGTTTGGTTCCATTGTTCGCTTTGCCTTTGGCAGGATTCACGAGTGAATCCCTCCTCTGGCTACAGGGTGTCTGGGGTAGGCAAGAAGTGAGGGAGGTGCCCAAAACTCTCTGTGCTTAGTCTCCTAGGAGACCCAAATGCACTGTGTGGTGATTGGCCGGCTGACTGTCCGGCAAGGACAGCCACCCTGCTGGGTGACTGACAGCTAGGCTGGAATGATTGGGAGAGAACTGAATAAAAGGCAAGGCTTTTGGCTTGGAAGTCAGTCGACCACTGGACGAAGGAACCGAAGAAGAACTTGAAGAGGACGCATGCTGCAACTCCTAGACCGTTGGTTTGCCCAGTGAAGCCCTGCTGCTGTGCTGAAACTCCAAATTTGTATCGACAGAGAAGCCCCTGCAAGGACGACTTCTCCCTTTGAGTTGGTGGGACCAATCAACTCCAAAGTAAGCCACCTGGACATCCTTCTCGGAGCAGTTGAATTACGACAGAGTTGCTGCTAGAAACCGAATAGCCAGGGAGAGAAACACCAGATTGTGTGCGTTGCTTTTAAGTTGGCCAAGAGCTCCAGGAAGATCCTCCAGACTCCCAGAAAGCAGGACTGACCGAGCCTGAGCCCCCGCAACAGAGTGCAGGACCCCAGAAGCAAGGAAAGTCCATCTCGACAGCCAGAAACCACAGTGTTGCTATTTGCGGTAGTCCCGAGGAGCTTAAACATTGAAGTGCCACTAGTTTGTAAGATTGCCGGTTGCGAGCAGTGACCGTCCCATTGCAGTGCAGGAGTCCCCAGAAGTCCTCCCTCTTGTCCCCACGACTGAGGCTCAGGAACAGTGAGATCTGCAGAGCTGCACAGGAACAGAAGTCATCTGCTGCACTTTTCTTCACTCTAAAGGTACTCTAAAGTCTGAGAGTACTTGCCTCTTATTGTAGAGTTGCTTGCATCTTCTACTTCTCACAAGTATAATCTGCTTGTGGCCTTACATATGATTCTTCTTTTCTTCAAAGACTTCTAAAACACTGTGCAAAGACGTTCTACTTACGTACAAAGAAGTGCTTCAGCTCATATAGACTTTTGCCTATTGACTTTGGCTTAGCCTCTTCCACTGAATGACTCTTATTGGGGGATCTGAAAGTATTTGCCTGCTTAACGATATTTGTGGTCTCTTGTATTTTCTAAATAACCTTTTCCTTTGACTTAATTACTATATGATTCTAGTGATATATTAATGACTCCAGCACCCTAGCAATTGGAGTCACCTGAGGGTGTAGGTAGTGTCTGTGGGCCATCCCAAAAGGGTATCTACTGATTTAGAGATATTAAGAGTGTGTACTTCCTGAAGTGTTATGTTATTTTGCATTTATATAGCGCCTTATATACCATTGGTATGGTCTGAAGGCGCTGGTAGGTTGAACGCCCTCGGGAACCGAAGTTCAGGTCAGTAGAGAGAGTAGAGAGAGTCAAAGGCGCGTGTGTGCACCTGGTATGTGTGCAGCTGGTGTGGTATTCGTGTAATAGCTGCTTCTTAGCGTTAGGTGTGGTGGTTGAGAGATCAGGAGTACGTGTTCGTTCTGGCAGGTTTTATCCAGACCGAATGTGGCTGCGTTAGGCCTGAGGAGAACGCCTGCCTGGGGGTGTGTAACCAGCAGTGTTTGTTTAGAATGATGGGGAGTGAGCAGGAGATGTTGGTATGAGAACAGTTATACCAAATGGTGTCATAGTATCTCTGTGTTCTAGTTGAGTGGTGGTGTAAAGAAGAGAGTTAGTGTGGGGTGTGATATGATGGGTTATATGCTCTTTCAAACGTTCCCTGCATTCAGACCACACTATGTACGTCACGCAATTCTATGCGCTCCAGTCCATTCTATGCACTTTTATTCATTCCATGCATCCCCGTCTGCCCTACACACTCCGGTCTGCTCGACGCACTCATGCACTCCAGTGCGCCCCGCACGCTCCTGTCTGCCCCACGCATGCCCTCCTGTCTGCCCCACGCATGCCCTCCTGTCTGCCCCACGCATGCCCTCCTGTCTGCCCCACGCATGCCCTCCTGTCTGCCCCACGCATGCACTCTGTCTGCCCTACGCACTCCTGTCCGCCACATTTACTCCTATCCGTTTCGTGTATTCTAAGTTGTTTTATGCACCCCATCCACATATTTCACCAGTACCATTTAGTGTATTCTAAGTTGTTTTATGCATTCCGTCCACAAATTTCGCCTGTAACATCTTCATAATTCATCCGTTCCATCCACCTATTTCACACGTTTCATCCACTTACGTCACCTGTTTCATCCACATACGGCACGCGATCCATCCATCTACGGCACCCAATCCATCCATCTACGGCACCCAATCCATCCATATACGGCACCCAATCCATCCATATACGGCACCCGTTCTATCCACCTATGTCAGCCGTTCCATCAACGTACGTCGCCCGCTCCATCAACGTCCGGCACCCGTTACATACATATATGTGATCAATTCCATTCACATATATCATTTGTTCTATCCTTATAGTATCCATCTACATACTTTACTCATTCCGTCCGTTCCACGCGTTCAGGAGCTCTACGTACTTATCCATTCTACGCACTCATCAATACTGCATGCAGTCTGCGGTCATTCGTTCTACGTACTCATCCGCTCTACACAACCTGTCCGCTCCACTCTAGGCACTTGTTCGCTCTGCTCTAGGCACTCATCCCCTCTGCGCACTCATCCCCTCTGCGCACACCTCTTTTTGTATGCACTCATTCGCTCGTATGCACTCGTCTGTTCTATATACTTGTCGGCTCTACCCAGTAGTCTGTTCTATGCAGTCCTCCCCTCTACACATTCTTCCGCTCAGCTCATCAATCCCGCTCTGCTCAACCATCTGTTCCCGGCATTCACCCGCTCCCCGCATTCACCCGCTCCCCGCACTCACCCGCTCCCCGCACTCACCCGCTCCCCGCACTCACCCGCTCCCCGCACTCACCCGCTCCCCGCACTCACCCGCTCCCCGCACTCACCCGCTCCCCGCACTCACCCGCTCCCCGCACTCACCCGCTCCCCGCACTCACCCGCTCCCCGCACTCACCCGCTCCCCGCACTCACCCGCTCCCGGCACTCACCCGCTCCCGGCACTCACCCGCTCCCGGCACTCACCCGCTCCCGGCACTCACCCGCTCCCGGCACTCACCCGCTCCCGGCACTCACCCGCTCCCGGCACTCACCCGCTCCCGCACTCACCCGCTCCCCGCACTCACCCGCTCCCCGCACTCATCTGCTCTCCTCACTCCTCCGCTCTATGCACTCATCCGCTCTATGCACTTGTGCTTTCCACGCATTCAACTCATCCGCTCCCCGTGCTCATCCGCTCCCCGTGCTCATCCGCTCCCCGTGCTCATCCGCTCCCCGTGCTCATCCGCTCCCCGTGCCCATCTGCTCTATGTACTCATCCGCTCAATGCACTCGTGCTTTCCATGCATTCAACTCATCCGCTCCCCGCACTCATCCGCTCTCTGCACTCGTGGGTTCCACGCATTCAACAGTAATATGCATTCATCAGCCCCATAGTCATTTGCTAAAACGCAGTAATCCTGTTCGATATATTCATCCGCTCTCTACACTCATCTGCTCTCTACACTCATCCGCTCTTTACCCCCATCCGCCCTATAACCTCATCCGCCCTATAACCTCATCCGCTCTGTATACTCATCCTCTCTATATACTTTCTGCACTTCCGTACTCACCCGCTCTACGTGCTCACCCGCTCTACATGTTCACCCGCTCTACATGCTCACCCGCTCTACATGCTCACCCACTCTACACGCTCATCAGTTCTATGCACTGCTGCATTCTGTTCGCTTCTCTGTATTTATGCACTCATCCGCTCTACACGCTCGTCCGCTCTACACACCCAACCACTCAACACACTCATCCGCTTAACATGTTCAACCATTCTATACACTCATCCGATCTATGTACTCATTCTATTTACACACTCATTCGATCTATATAGTCATTTGTTCTTCCACTCATGCATTTTTCCACTCAGTGCATTCATCTGTTCAACACGCTTCATCCATTCTAACTGTTTCATCCACGCCATTCACTTCGTTCCCTCCTCATGCATTATGTCCATTTCAGCAGTTTAAATCTCCTTACTGTTTCCCTATGATTTATTCTTATTATCCACTTCACTGTTTTGATCTACTTTACTCGTTTAATTCTGTTTGTCTTTCTAGTTTATATTTGGGGTTATTAGCTGTCAATTTCTCGCATCAGGTAGTTTGTTGGATTGGTGTCATTGAGATGCTGTTAGTCTGTTTGGGTTAGTTTGGTACCGGTTGGTTTTAGGGGAAGAGCCAGGTTTTCAGCAGTTTGCGGAAAGACACTAAATCCTCAGTTAGGCGGATGTGGGGTGGGAGTGAGTTCCACAGGGTGGGGGCCAAGGCTGAGAATGATGATCCGCCTAACCTGACTGAGTTTGTCTTAGGTATGACTAGGAGGCCGGCTGAGCTTGATCTTAGGGTACGAGGGGGGAGATAGGGTTTTAGTTGTCTTGAAGATATTGGGGTCCGGTTTTATACAGTGCTCGATGGGAGATGCATAAGGTTTTGAAAGTCACCCTTTGGGCTACTGGAAGCCAGTGCAGCGTCTTAAGGGCTGGGGAGATGTGGTCTCTTGGGCCGAGCGCAAGTAGCATTTTGGCTGCCGCGTTTTGTGCCCTTTGGAGTTTATTCAGTTGGTACGCATGGATTCCGAGGTATAAGGGGTTTGCATAGTCCAGTCTTGATACAACAATTGATTGGACAGCGGAGAGTCTGTTGGGAAAGGAGAGATATGGAAAGATGCGCCTAAGGGTTTTAAGGTGGTAGTGACAGGACTTTGAGATGTTATTGAGAGAGTGTTAGGTGAGAGTCAAGGGTGCATCCAAGATTTTTCACTGAGTTGCAGGGGGTCGGTGAGCTGCCCATGGCAGATGGCCAGGGTAGTGGTTGCGGAAGAAGTTCGGAGTTGCCACATACCACGATTTCCGTTTTGGAGGGGTTTAACAAGAGGTGGCTTTGGGTCATCCAGCGTTCTATGTCGAGGAGGCAGGAGGTCAGGTCGGGAGTTGGGATTTGAGTTCATTCGTTTTAGAATTAGTTGAGTGTCGTCGGCGTAGTTGTAACACAGGATGTTGTGTGAACGAATTATTGGAGGGAGGGTAATCGGGTAGAGATTGAACAGGAGGGCGGATAGGCATGCTCCTTGTGGGACTCCCTTGTCGACTGGCCGGGCTTGGGATGTATAGGTGGAGAGTATCGTTATTTGGTACCTATGCTTTGAAGAATGAAGCTATCCATTTAAGAGCGGTTCCACAAATTCCTAGGGAGTGGAGGCGGTCTAGGAGGATTGAGTGATTGATTGTGTCAAAGGCGGTAAATGGGTCAAGAAGGATTAGTGCGGCGCATCCCGTGGAGTCTGCCATCATTTTAAGGTCATCCCAGATTGATGTTAGGGTGGTTTCAGTTCTGTGACGGGCTCTGAAACCTGATTGTGCGGGGTCAAGGAGATTGTTGGCTTCGACAAAGGCATTTAGTTGGGAGTAGGCGGTTCGGGCAATGAGTTTGGCAAGGAGTCTGGTGTTTGAGATGGGGCTGTTATATTGCCCCCTTTTGAAGAAGGCTTATTCTAACTGACTGATAAATAAATCAATAGTTTATTCAAGAAACCTTAAGTGTAAGTGTTTATTTGAATACTTGTAACTGTAAATCTCTGTGTAACTCCACTACAGCTCACATTGACCCCTCTTGAGATAAGCCTGGCTGCTCAACACGCCACCAAAACTGTGTAGTACAAGCTTATACCAAAAGCTGGTTTTCCTATACCTGTAGTCAGAGTTGTTTGTAGTGTTCCCAGAGGGTACTGCATACAAACTTTGCCTAACAAGGACCATTTCGCTCGTTCCCGCCGGTGAAGGCTCCGGCCCCGGCCTGGGAGCTCAATGTGGTGCTTACTAGGCTCATGGGTCCTCCGTTCGAGCCTATGCATTCGGCGCCACTGAAATTGTTGTCATGGAAAACAGCTTTTCTGGTGGCCATCACCTCCGTACGACGAATGGGAGAGATCCAGGCCCTCTTGTAAACCACCTTATTTGACATTCCACAAGACAAGGGTGGTGCTACGGATGCACCCCTCCTTCATGCCCAAGGTGCCGTCGGACTTTCATCTAAACGAACCCTTGGTGTTACCTGTATTCTTCCTGACACCTTTGTCGCCGGCTGAGAGGACTTTGCACTCGCTGCATGTGGCTAGAGCGCTGAAATTCTATGTGGACCGCACGAAGAGTTTCCGGAAGAAGTCACAACATTTTGTGAACTTTGGTCCTTTGAACTTTGGCCCTGTGAATCATGGGAAGGCCCTCTTTAAGGCTTCCATTTCCAGATGGCTCTCTGGCTGCATCACCCATTGTCACCGGTTGGTGAACCGACCGTTGCCTGGCTGAGAGCCCATTCGACCAGAGCGATCGCTGCAATTATGGTGTTCCTGTCTGGTGTGCCTCTGCCTGACATCTGCAAGGCTGCTACATGGAGGTCGACGCACACCTTCATGAAGTTCTAGTGCGACGAGAGGAATTCCAGGGAGGAGTCCAGAGTCGGCCAAGCAGTGCTAGGCTACCTTTTCGCTTCAAGGTGAGCCTGGTGAGGAGGTAAGAGATGCTTAATGTTGAGCCTTGCCACCTCCCGTGGTTGTGCTTGTGTGTAATGCTATGTATTCTTTATTCATGAGCATGTGAATCCATGCCAGACCCCATGCTGAGAAGGAACAAGTTACTTACCTGTAACTGTTGTTCTCCAACATGGGTCTGGCATGGATTCACATGCAAACCCTCCCGCCTACCCCTCTGCGGCTCTTCTCTTGGTCCTGCTGCCACTTTACGTTCTACCAAATCTGAAGATGGCGGCCAGAGGAGGTGTTTGGGTAGAGGGCAGTCATTGGCTGGGGGCAGTATGACCCAGAGAACAGTGATTGGTTGTTAGGAGAATGACAGTTCAGAATTGAAACTGATTTTTTTCTTTACCGAGGATTCCCAGCCTGACGACTGGGAATATTCATGAGCATGTGAATCCATGCCAGACCCATGCTGGAGAACAACAGTTACAGGTAAGTAACTTGTTCCTTTATTTATTTTTTAAGGACGTTTGTCAGGAGTATGGCAGTGGTCGGTTTTAAAGATGGGAGTGTGAACGAGAGGGCCTTAGATGAAAATTGGAGTGAAGTCTGTCCAGGTTTGAATGGCTCCTGGGGCAGAATAGGGAGGGGAATCCTAGGATTTGGGGCCCTCAATGCACAGCCTAATTGTATCAATCTTGTTGATAAAATAACTTCTTGTTAGTTTCACTCTTCTCCTGGCATATATACTTGTACCTATGGCTCTGGTGTGTAGTTCAAGCAGTGCTTGACGGCTGCAAAAAGGGCTTTGCTCTTGTTAGAGGCTGCTGTAATAGTTGTGGTGCAGTAAGTAGCTATTGAAGTTCCCCTGCAGCTTCAAATCCTTTAGGTTTGCTATCTTTAGCAGCCTCTTGGAAAGGCTTGGCTGCTCTTTAGCACCCCATTGTGTCCCTCTGTGAGCGTTATTACCCAGAAAGTTAGTTTGGGAGCAAGTTGGTGGCCTATGCATGTTTTGTTTTAGTTGTACACTCAATCAGCCTTTTATCCCATTGTATTGTGTTGTTTGTGTGTTTGGACCATAACGAAAAGCAAGGCTCCAATACCTAGGAAGGAACTTCAGAGCCTAATAAGGCACACTTGGTGTTACTGCCATCTTATTATATCTTTATTATTGTGTTCTAGATGGCTCAGTCAGTCCTTGTGTGTGTTTGGAATAATTGAGTTTGGCTTGCTAGCCACGATTGGATGGCTGCCAAAATGTTGAAACGTGCATGACTGTGGATTGGTGGGAAGTGCTATCCATAGTGAACTGTCATTTATTTTTTAGCTCTAGGCCAACAACTGTTACTTTGATGTCTTGGCAAGGGCATATTTAAAAATGCAAATAAATATGATTACTAGCATATGAAATATACATACACTGGCATATTTTCTTTTCCCCATTCAGGTCTTCCCAGATGAATTTCACCTTCAAACCCTAAACCCTTTTCTCCGGGCCTGTGCTGAACTGCACCAAAATGTCAATGTGAAAAATATTATTATTGCTTTAATTGATAGGTAAGCAGTTATTAACCTGTCATAAGGAAGTGTATGTGAAAGATGTGCATTTTTTTTGCCATTTATGTTAAACTGTATTTCTCAATTTTTTCTTTGCACTCTGTTTCGAATCGCGGCATTTGGTCACTTATCCCGACGGGGGCCGTCTTTCCTTGTGAGGCTAGAGATGTGAGTCTGCTACGCAATAAGCCCCCTAGAGGTGGCTGTAAGCGATCAGGACCTCACAGGGAGAGACACTTCCCCCCCCAACCCCCATCAGGAACAGGGACTCCCGTTCTGTAGGAACTCCCCAAAGCCCCTTTCTCTAACACCATGGCAAGACCACAATGTGTTACTGTCATACAGAAGTCAAGTTTCCGCTTGAAAAACAACCCATGACGAATACTATTGATGTAGCAGGGTTGCTATGCTATGCAGTATTGCTATGCTATGCTATGTTATGCAATGCTATTAGTCTCTCTCATACAGTTAATCTTCAGACCCTCCATGTCACCTCCCTCTGCCTGCTCCACACGCAGCACCCCGGACAGGCCCAAACCCCTCCTAAGGCAGAGGACATGTCAGACCTTCCCTTCCGCTTATTCTGTACAAGTTTAGCATTAGCCCTATATATAGGAGATATTTGAAGGGGTTTCTGCGAATGCCGCTTATTCATAATACCACACGATGTCCCCGCAGGGCTGCATCACAAGGTCACAAGTAAGATGTCGACAATTCTTGCCAAATGTCTGTAATGTCGTGCCAAGTAACAACCCCATTGTGAAAGTACAGAAACATATTCGTGTTTGCCTATGATATGCTATATAAACCTGCACTTTTGAATGGCGGGCCAGAGAGGGTTCATTATGCTGACTGCCCGAACACTTGCATGCTGTTTCCCTGATGATAACTCTGTATGCTGTGTATTTGTGATATAAATACATGAAGTTTGATCTACCACCCGTCTGTCTGATCTCCTTATTTGCTGCAAACTGAGGCTGGCAGAGGGGGCCTTATCTTGGCCACCACACTATTAAGAAGAGGAATGGTGGAAGAGAAATAATGATTACTCCCAATACTGTGATGAAGAGGATATCGGAATATTTATCAGATGGAGAGGAGGGACTACGACCCTCTGCTGGGGAGGATCAAGCAACCTGTAATAAATACAGAGGAAGAACTCTTCTTAGCATCAGACAGGAAAGAAGCCCGGGAGCTTCAAACCAGTCAAGTCATGGGAGGACTGCAAAACGGCACAACCCTCCATCGGGAGGAAAGAAGAAGGTGCTGCTAGCCAGAGACCTCATAGACAGAGGCTGACGAGCTGAGAGGAAGAAAATCGCACAAGGAAGAAGCAGGCAAGAGCAGTGGCGTGAACCTGGAGGGGTGGACAAGTGGGTCCGACAACTGTGCCAAGACAGTTGAAGCCTGGAAGCCGCTGAGCTGCGGAAAGAAGCAGAACGCTTAAGGAATGAGAGAGCAAGTCGAGAAGATGTCATCTGGACATCATATGAAGTCCCACTCCTGAGAATAGGCCTGGCAATGCCAAGCCCAGTGAAACAAGGTAACTGAGTCAACGGGAGACCCAAGAGGGATCACGGCAACCCAGGAGTGCTGCCATCATACTCGTCACAGTACTTGGCATGAAGTTGAGATTAAAAATATGCTAGGACTCAGCCTACTTGTCTAAGTAGTCAGAACGAAGTTAAGAAGAGTAACACATACTCTGTGACTCTGTCTACTCGTCCCAGTGAGCAGTTTGTGAATATGAAAGGCCAAACAGAAGACCGTGAGTGTGAAGAAGAGGTATCATTAGCTGATACACAAAGACTTGAAGAAACAGAGTAATATTAAGAGTAAGGAGAATACGAAAAGGGATTAATTCTCCCAGTTGGAACTAGGAAAAGTAGGAATTTCAGAGACACTGAAGAGAGACTTTTGCCCAGCATTCCTAAAATACACAAGGTTAAAGAGGAAAGGCCAAACAGGAAAGCAAGCAGGGGAAATGGAGACTGGGAAAAGTCCCCTACAGGAACTACATCAGTTACCTAAAGATATTGCTCAACAACATAAGAAGCTTGCATTTTAAAAGCAAGAAAGGAACTCTAGTAGAAACGAGTCATTCTCATAGACTGGTTATTCAGAAGCCTTTTTAGGAGAAGGGGAACATTGTCATGATCTTTTTGTTATTTGAGAGTGGAAGAAACATATCCAGGAGAAGGGAGTCATTCTCCTGATCTTTAATTATTTGCTACTGCTGAAAACCTATTTAAGAGAATGGAGTCATTCAAATGGGTTTTTGTTGCTTTCTTATAGTGATAGAGACATAATAGCTTAGAGTTCGAAAGAAGACAGACAATTTGTTTGTGAACTTTGCTAAAGTCGTCGGGGCCCCTAGTTAGTTGGTAAGGTAGGGACTGCCATAGATTAAGGATAGTTTTTTCATTTTTTTAAATTTATTTTTTAACAATTTTTATTTTTATTTCAAACAAACACCAAACATTACAGCCCCTTAGGACGTTCATAATCAATATCAAAACATCGCATTATACAGTATTTTTCTCTGTCCACCCCGCAAACTCGAGCTGTCTCATCCGTGCCATCTACACGGGCATTCTCAGGAATCTCAGTACTTGTCGACTCGTCTGAGTTTTCTGTTTCATGATTGACCTGGTGGGGGTTTGCCATTAAGGTCACCAATTGCCTCCAGGCTATCAGGGGTCCCACTTCCTCCTCTTCTCCCTTAGTGACAGCTTCAAACCATACCACAGTTTCTGCTTCCATCCATCTCGAGAGGTCCGCCCACCACTCCTCCACCTTAGGCCTATGGGCCGCCTTCCAGCCCATTGCTATCCTGCGCTTAGCCAGGATATAGGCCAGGTCCTTCATCTTACTGATGTGCTTAAAATTCCGTGGCCTATGAAAATTCCCGAGCATACATGCCCAAGCAGACTCCACATCAAGCACCACGCCCCCGCCTGCCAGTTTGATCTTTATTTCTTCCCAGAATCTGTGCATCTCAGGACAAGCCCATAGATTAAGGATAGTTAGACATTTTTTTCTGATACCGGAAGCACCTCAAGACCTTCCTCTTTTCTTCTGCCTTCGCTCCCCCTCTCCCTTGCTGATCAGTTCTCTCTTGGCACCGTGCACCTGTCCACCCTCTGTCCTCTGGGCCCAGGTACCTGCTCACCCTGCCACCCTCCCGCACTGCCTCAGTCCGGGCCACCCCTTGCACTGGGGTCTGTATCTGTACCCATACAGCCCCCCCTTTTTCTTCTTGCACTTATCAGACCTACCCTGTCTGCTGCCTTAAACCTAGCACTTGCAAATCGCTGGCTGCACTACAACTGTTTTCCCACTTTATTTTTTATTTATTGTTATTTATCTGTTTCTCCTCTACTTCGCACTTTCCACTTCTCCCCCTTCCATGCACTTTTCCCCCACCCTCTCCCTATGCACTTTAGCGTTCTCAATGTCACTGGGCCTAGTAAGATCGCTGTTGTGTTCTCCCCTGTTCCCCTCCCCTCCCTTGCCTTGTCGCGCTCTGAAACACTTGTGTACGAGCGCAATAGAAATAAAATATCAATATCAAATTAAACACTCTGAATCAAAACAAACTGGTCTGTCATCTCCTTCTGACCTACCGCAACTCTTTCTGCCTTTTTAAAGAGACACAATTTACATAGAAAGTTGTGAAAGCCTATCTTTACTACTACTCGCATGGAGACAGTGTGCGTAGTTCCATGCAGACGTGACTACACATCCACGAAAAGAATTCACTTTTCTAAATTCAGGGAAAGAGCAGGCCTTGCTGAGGTGTTATGCTTTATATTTGGTAAAAGGCAAATGATGGAACATTCTTGAACCACTGTACTGTGCTCTGGTTGTACAAGAAACAAGGCCCTACCAGGGAGAAATCCAGAGCCGGTCCTTCTCCTATGGATGATGGTGGCCATTGAAAGGGTCCCTGTTATTATCCCTGTGCCAGCATGCTGTTAAGCAGCACACATTTATATCACGCCATGCTCCCAGTACAAAGTGCTCACCACACTTTTTTTCTTGTTGAACCAATGAACGGTAGAAAAGCTAAAGCCTACAGCACCAAAGAGGAAGCAGCCCTCTACGGCCCTATGCTGTCCCCGACCTATCAGAGACCAAGACCTTATGTTTGCAAATGCAACCCTCTCAGAGTTGCCGGCGCCCTGCCGCCATAAGATCAGAGCCAGTGGCTCGAGTGAGAGCTGTCAGACCAGCCATTACACAACAGCGTTAGAAGCTGCAACCGATCTTCAGCGGCAACGCACCAGTCAGCAGTCCTTTCCCTAGAATTCCACAGACTTTACAGTGGGTTTTAACCCTGTAGGACATTTTAATTACAGCCCAGATTCAAACCCACCTAACACTAAAACAGAATTCGGATATTAAAGCTGCCATTATTGTTCTACGACAGGCCTGTGGAGAGAAATGGGGCAGGCCTGATCCCACAATTTAATGATTCTGCTGAATTTGTCTTATCCCAGGCAGAAGAAACAGGAATAGATTGGACAGGGAAAGCAAACCAATAGCAGGAAGAAGGTGGCCATTATAGGAAGCACTGGATACAGGAAGTTGAAGGTTGTTGGGGAGGTCAGAGGAGGTGGCAGACCAAGAGACCAGCCAAGAGGAAGGAACAAGCAGCAAAGTGTGGGGGAGATTTCTTTGAGAAGGTGAGGTATTGATTAGTTTTTGCAAGTAGAACTGCGGTGTGAGTGTGCGTGACATGTTGCGAGTGTGCTTGGGTATGATAGTCTAAGGAGTAAATGTGAAGTGGATGGGACTGAGTGAAAGTAGTATTTAAGTAGTAGGTGGGGAAGTCGTAGAGTGGAGGAGAGAAGTGGTAGTTTGGTAACATCTAAGGGTGGGAGGCGAGATTTAGACTGTGTGAGAGACATAAGAGACAAAGGAGAAAGTGGAAATGGCAGGGAAAGAGGTGGGAAGAGTCGGAAGGGGAGGAGTATTGCGAGTTGGACCATCAGAGAGTTGAGATGGTGGGGGAAGAGATGGAAGTGAAAGAAAGACACAGTCTGGTTATGTGTATGAAATGCACAATCACTTTTCCTTTTAAGGAAAAAACCCATTGCTATATTAGGGAAAGTTAAGAAGTTCCTGAGGGAGTCTAGGTAGAGAAGGCCACGTGCCTTTAGGTTACAACCACAGTTCGTCTAGACTTTAGCATACTGAGGGTGAAGCAAGAAGTGTCTGCTAACCGGAGGCTAGGGACGCCTTGTGTTAGGGAGGACGTGCATTTTAGAAGAGAGAGGGAGGAACGGCCATAGTGTCCATTAAAAAATGCAAACCCTTTAACTGTCTGAGGTTTGGAATAATTCTTATGCAATTTGTAACTATTCTTTAGGTCGTATCAGGCAATACAACAATTTAACAGATCTGTAAGGTTGGTACAGTAAAAGCTTAATTGGAACCCAATTTGCCCCATTTTGCGATATGCCAGATAAACTGCATGTATGTTAGCTGTGCAAAGAACCAAAAGCAGAATAAGAACGCATAAATAGATGCATGTATAAACAAATGGATATCCAAAATGGCGACAAATAGTGTCCAATTTTGTATATTATATGGATAGCCTATGAAGGCAAAATCTTTTTTTTAAATTAAATTAGCATTCTCTGAATTTAGTTAACTTGCAGTCTATACATTCTGGGAGAGAAGTTTCATATGGATTATAAGCAAAATAGGTGTACTGTGAGTTGCCGAAATCCGTCAAGAAAAGTGAGAATAAAGCTATTCAATCGTACCTGGCGCAGTTCATTAAGAAAATAAAATACAAGGGAATTGCCCTGCCAGGAAGTGTTTAAGTCATCAAAAAATTGGATTCATTACATTTTTCAGTTCATTAAGAAGCCACTACAAGCAGGCAGCATGGAGGGAGACACTGAGCGGGCCCCGCAGCCATTATCGGATACGCTGCTACTTACACCAGATTTCTTGACCCGCTCACTGGGCACTAAGAAAAGGGACAATAAGCACTCCCTACGCTCCGAATGGCAGCCCTTAGCAAGGGGGTGGCTGACTCTGCTTGTGAGCTCAGGAAGGAGATAGATTGAACCGCAACAAACAATCAAAGGCTGATATGACAGCATTGTTAATAGAGGTGTAAGGAGTTGTGTCCGCCCATAAAGAAGACGCTGAAGCGCTGAGAGTTAGGTGCAATGATTTGGAGATTAGAACGAGGAGGGAGAAACCTGTGAATCAAATTCTACAAAGAATGGAAGGAAGGTGATGACATCGAAGGCTGTATCAGGTAATTATTTTAGCAGCTTTTGATGGAAGGTACTGTAAGGAAGGCATGGCATCAAAGCAAGACAGAAACAAGTTATCGCAGGTCTAGGTTGTTTATCAAACTGTAAAATGGGTGAGATAAACACCTAATGTAAACCTAAATCTAAGATGGAAGCAAGCTACGACCATCAAATGATAATAATACAGTCCTAGTAGAGTCTAGTCAAATAACAAGGGCCTATACTAAAAACAAACTATTGCCAATCCTTACCGCCATGTTACAAAATAGTGTGGGGGTAATGTTTCTCAAGAAAAGACAGAAGTGTTCACCAAATGATAGTCAGGATGTTATGGCCGGTGTCTTCCTTCCCCATGTTTTTTACATGGGACACGGTGGGACTCTTGAGCACAGCACACTCCTGGTTTTCTCTGGCACAAGCTTACAGTTCCTTTCCTCTATTTCAGGGCCTTCTGCATTCATGTCTCTTCTCATGCAAAGTCTCTTGCTTTAGAGGGCCTGATTTGCCAAAACAAACAGTTCCTTCTGGTAACCTTCACGTCGGGTGATTATTCTTCACCCTAGGATCCCCCTCAGCCGGGCTCCGATCCTTCTTGTCAGCGTTAGCTTTTCAAGGTGCTAGCCAATTTAAACAGAGGCTTCCGAAGGGCGATAACATCTTGCTGGGTCACTTTGTAATTCTATGGAAAGTGCGTGCTTCACAATATCACAGTGCATATGGCGTTCCCCTCAGCCGGGTGCAAACGCCAGTTTCACAGTTCCCTCAGTTGGGTTCACAATCATCAAACTTTTGCAACGTGTCAAGGACTTTTGATTGTACAAGGGGTTTTGCTTGACCCGTGTATGACCACCTTGACACCTCACGTCGGCCTTCCCTGTGGCCTCTTGGTCCTAGTATTTCATTTACCCTTTTTAGTTCAATACATTCTCTTTGTTCAGGAGAGGGATATCAATTTGAGACCTCCGAACAAGCGCCCGCGTGGCGCCAGATCACTCTCTCTGGTACCAAGTTAGTTTACAAAAGAACTCTGTCGACCTCCGTCTCTTTATCTTCTTAATGTTGCCACTGTAACCTTGAGTCTAACACAGTCCGGCCCACTATCGGGTTCTTCCGACTCACCGGCTCTGCTGAACTCTTTGGCGTTTCTCTTGCCGTTGGAGTCAAGGGCGGTACCACAATGGCAACCGTGTCTCTCCACCCTGGCCATCAGTGCGGGAGGGTTCCAAGTACTGCTGACATCCGTCACACCATTCGCCAGCTGCGATTCCTGGTCTTATGTTACTTTTGTCGGAGGCTTCGCCGGTCTGGTTTGAAAGGGCCATGGGCAACTCCCTTCTTGACGTCCTTTAAGGTCTCGCTGCCTTTCTCCTCCGTTTGAACTGCCGTCCTGGAATAGCTGCTTCCTCGTGCGTTTGGCCTTGCTCAGAGTGTGCTCTTGTGCTCTGCCTTTTATCCCAGTGGGGAAGGGAAAGGGCAGTCAGGTGTGTGTGTAGTTGTCAGCAATTGCCTGACTCTGCCTGACCCTTCAGTTGGGACATGTCGGGTAAACGGCTTTGGTATTAGTCCGTTGTCGCTCATGGTGTGAGAAATTGTTTGTGTTGGAAAGGGGGGGATTAGAGCTTCTTAGTATCCTACTGGGCAGGATGGATGGGGAAGAGGTGTCATAAGGAAGGGGATACCGCGTCTCACCCTTCAGAGTCCCACTTCCACCCCCGAAAACTCCCCATCCAGGTGAGCCTCCCAAACTGGTCCACCCCCAGGAGAACTGTATCCAACAGCGATGGCCGTGTCCTGGCCACCTGGATGACAGATCTCCGGAGAATAGCAGGTGCGACACCTTCAGGTTTCTCACAGTACCCTGGTTTCGATTAAGATTGCCAGAGCTCATAGGATTGCTCCTAAGAGAAAGAGACACCAGATGGCCTCCCCAGGGACATAGTCGTAACATTTCCTGACTGCAGGATCAAAGAGGCAATCTTGGGGAAAGTGAGACAAAACCACCCGGATCCAACTTGCGACTCTGTAATCCAGGTTTTTCAGGACATATCCCAACCTAGGCTTCTGAAGAAAAGAAAGTTGAAACGGGTTATAGAGGGATTGAGACTCCGGGAAGTGCGGTACAAGTAGACCCACCCCTTCGGCCTGCAATTCAAATGTATGGTCAAAGTGCACACAGTTTTTTCAGCTAAAGAAGGAGCAAAGTTATTCAACTTTCAGATCCCAGAGGTGGACCTGTCCAAGCCAGCACCCTCTCTCGAGAGAGGGGTCCTAACAGAGAGACTTGGAGCACGGCCCAAAGCAGAAAGAAGCGAGCTGACCAGTGACATAGAATTCTCTGTTGCTAGGAGTTCATAAGGGTCAGCTGGAGGTGAGGTCGGGGGAGGGATGGGCCCGACTCTACCTCCAATGACGGGGGCTGAGCTCCAGATGGGGTCTCTGAAGGCTTAGGAGGTTTCACAGTTTGTTGGCGCCAAAGTCTTAAGTTATACATTAAATGTTTATTCTCACCAGGTCGGTGGAACAGAGGAGGTGGGGGGTTAAATCTTCCGCTGCAATCATTATGCCACGTGGAAACTACCAGGGGATTTGTGGGGGAGTATTGGGGGAATACTCTGTTGGGGGAAGTCTGGTATCCGCTTTTTTATGCAGCGTAAGAGGAAGGCGCACACAAGGGTAGCCAGGTTGTGGGGGGTAGGAGGGCTCGCAGGAGGTATATTGTCCATGGGAGACTGCATGTGTTCTGGGGAAAAGGGAAACTCAATGCTCCCAATATGGCGATTAATGTCAGTAAACTGAATCCCTGGGGCTTTAACACCCTGAATAAGCGCAGACATCTATTTAGGGAACCCTGGCATCTACAGCTGCATCTGGTTGCTCTCCAAGAGACGCATTTGCTAGCTAGAGATCAAGTCTGGACCCGTAATAGTCTATCCGCATCAATTTCACGCATAAAAAGGGCTGGGGTGGCGATCTTGCTGCATAGAGACCTCAACTTCATGCATGTCAAATCTAAAAAAGGAACTGATGGGAGGTATGTCATGCTGGTTAGAACCCTGCAGAGGAAACTGGGAACTATTTGCATTTTGCCACAAACGCCTCGAAATAATAGTTTATGCTGCAGATTTTGGACATAGTGGGCGAACATGACGAAGGTGAACTTAGGTTGACTCAAACAATCTATTCCTCAGTCGATGCAGCCTCACAGAAACTAAAGGACTGTCTGCAGGAGCTGAACTTGATTGATATATGGCGCAATCAACAGCCCACAGACAGATCGTACATTAACACTTCCCGTGTCCACGTATCTGCCTCAAGAATAGACTACATATTCATGACATCAGATCTGTCCAGACAAGTTCTGTCCACAATGATAGAACTAATGACCCTGTCGCGCCATAGCACAGTGACTGCGGGGTTAAGAGACTAGGCAGTACTAAGTATGTAATACCAATGGAGGTTACCTGCGGGTTCTTAAGGGACCCAGTATGTTTACAGGAGCTGAAAGAGATGATTAGAGAAAAATAACGACCCTGCTGACACATCATTCTGGACCCACTGTGATGCTCTTAAAGCTGTAGCTAGCGGTAATATTATCTCCATTGCAGCAGCAATGAAGCACTTAAGGGGACAGGAAGAACAGCCACTTTTACTGGAGATGAAGGGGGCAGATAAGTGGTATAGTGAAGCTCTAACCAGAAGGAATTTCAAAATGGTCACCATGACGGAGCCAACTCTGAATTTTAGCACACAAAGGGCAGAGCGCACCTTACACCCCCTGCGACATAGGTATTTCGACAAAGGTTACAAAGGAGTGTGAGACCCCCTATACTGAGAACAAACATTGGTCAAATACCCTGTTCTATGTAATTACTTCCACTTGGGAGGGCCTACAACCACGTTTTAGCAAAGAAGCTAAAGCAAGGGCACTGTTCCATGAGTTTATAGTACACTGTACTCTTCAAGGGAGCCCAATTACCAAGACCAAATCGCTTATCTGAACGAGGTTGCCCTGCAATAAATGAGACCTCCTAGATGCTGCGATAGACTCTTTACAAGTGATTCAGGCTTCAAAATCTCTGAAGACAAAGAAGGCCTCTGGTCCGGACGGCTTTACCCTCCCCCTTTTATAAATCACGTAATCTGCTATTGGCTAAACCATTGACGGATATCTTGAATGCTATACGGGAGGAGGGGAGGCCTTCCAGAGTCCATGAAGGAGGCACAGGTCGTTCACATACCCAAACTAGGGAAAGACCCCAAACCGTGATCTTCTTACAGTCCAATAGCTCTTTTAAACTTAGATTCTTAAATACTTACGGACAGGCCTGGTAAAGGTAATACCTTCCCTCATAAACCCAGATCAGTCAGGATTTATCTGGGGAAAGGAGCATGGCGAACAACATTAGAAGAGTTCTATATCTAGTAGACCAATCAGGCAGGAACCAGGCACACTCACGTCTGCTGGTGCTTGACGCGGAACAAACATTTGACGGGGTAGTGTGGGGATTTTTACGAGAGGCATTGGTGAAATTCAATATAGGCCCTAAAATGCGCCACATGATCTTATCCAATGACGTTAACCCGCCAGCACGCCTGCTGGTCAACAGGGCTCTTAACGCAATGTTTTGTTTAGGTAGGGACACGAAGCAAGGTTGCCTCCTATCGCCCCTGCTTTTTGCGATGGTCATGGAAAATTCTGGCAGCACGTATAAGGGATAATGGTTACATAGCGGACATAACCTTTTGAGGGATTCATCTGTTTGCAGAGGATGTCATCCTGTCTCTTACTGACCCTCTGCACTTCTTGACACATGTTGAGGATGAACTCTCTCGATATGGCCTAATTACGGGGTTTAACGTAAAGTGCTCCAAGTCTGAAATACTAGGACTCAATATCCCCCCCGCCCCCAACTCCGGAGGCAGAACTTGAGCAGAAATTCCCATATGCCTGGGCAAGCAAAACATTGAGATATTTGGGTCAAGTTTCCCAGTATACTGATCCCCACTTTATATAGATCGAACTTTCCCGACCTTGTGAGCAATGTTAAGAAGGATTTGGATCAATGAAACTCTCTCCACCTGTTCTGGTTCAGTAAAATGGCTGTGATCAAAATGAACATTCTCCCAAGATTTTTATATCTCTTTCAGTCTGTCCCCAGTCCTGACCCTAGAAATACCCTGGGGAGTTGGGATGCAGTGTTATTACAATTTCTGTTGTGGGCTAGAGCGGCTCACTTACAGTCAATAAGCGCACATTGGACTCTTCCAAGTGCCTGTGAGGCCGGTCTTTTTTTCCCAGACTTGAGAACTAGTATCGGGCTGCACAGGTCAGACCATTAATTGACTGGGTGCAAAGGGACTCCGGTAAGATATGGGTGTCTATGATATGTCATTTATAATGCGCCTGTACAGAAGTGTTTCTAGGTGCGACAAGAAAAGGGGGGAAGACAGAGGGAGGACAAGACAAACAATCTTACTAGGCCTTGTGTCATTCAGATCTTGCAAGTGCAACAGTGTCTATGGCGCAGGCAGTGGCGGGGCGCCACTTGTGGACCCAGCCATGGCTACCAAGACAGCGGAGAGGGCAGGGGCTCGACATTAACCCCATAACTATGGCCTCTCTTGAGTTAAGGGATCACTTGAGTAAATTTGCTGGGGCATGCTCCTTCCCATCCCCCTTCACTCCACTAATCCACAACAACGACTTTACCCCGGGCAAAACTGACAATGGTTTCACACTATGACTTGACAAAGGTTTGAGCAAGGTGGGAGATCTCATTATGAATGGGAAGATCAGATCATTTGAGGATTGCAAGACTGCGATGTGGCTTGCAGAGACCCATTGTTTTTGATATCTACAATCCAGGCACTGGGTCCTTCACCCCACGATTGTGGGGTTGGCAGTTAGGGTGCTTACTCCCCTGGAGTTGGTCTTCCAGGAATCCCTTGAGTCCAAAGGGCTGATCTCTAGGATATACAAAGCCATTAATTCACTCTGTGTCTGATTGGAGAGCCTAATGTGCTGGCTGGGAGAGGGAGTGGGGGGGGGGGCGATACTCCCGGAAGACTTCAGACAGGATATAGGGGGTGGGGAAGATCTTTTTTTACACTCTGCCCGCGACTGGCGGAGACACAGGCAAAAAGGTTGACAAGGAGGTATATAACCCCCTCCATCATTCTCACCCTAACAGTTCTAAGATGTGCTGGAGGGGATGTGGATTGAGGGCACTTTACTATACACTCTCTGGGGATGTCCAGAAATACAAGACTTTTGGCTTGAGGTCAGATCCAAATTGAAGGAAATAATTGTGGTAGAGATCCCAGGGGATCCTGTGCTCTGCATCGTGGGCCTCGATGGCCCTCTGAAACAGCTATGTACGACAACTGAGCTTAAGCTACTGACGCACTTAATATTGGCAGCCAAACTGTCAGTTCTTCATCTCTGGAGGAGGACTGAACCACCCTCTGTAAATGTATGGCTGGACAAAGTATGGATGTTAGGTAAGATTATCAGAGTAATTATACATCTTCCTGACCTGTGTCAACCCCAGAACCTTTTGATTTTACTGATTATTTTTCCTTATACCTCTGTGAGTGGGAACCTTTTTCCACACTCACATAACCGTTTACTCATTTTATGGGTTTGATTTTTAAGACTCTCCATAGTGTCTTTTAAAAGTTATCCTCTTTGACAACTTTTTGGCAATATGTACCTATTGTTGCTGGGTTGCCCTAGGGGCTGCCCTTTTAACTTTCTATGGCTAACCTTGTGAGAGCTCCAGTTCCCAAGGGTGGAAAGGATTTTGTATCCCTTTTACATTTTATTAAGTGAAACAAAGCACCCCCACCGTATATGGAGTGCTGGGGTGATACTGAGTATCCCCTTTCTCATTTTAAATGTAACATTTATGTTACAAGGAAAAACTTAACTTTAATGGCTAGTGGCAGTGAAACTTTTAATTAATTTGGTGCACCTTTACCGCAGGCTGTTTGCACAGCTCCGGTTAAGGCACCCATGTGTGCTCATTTTACCAAAATGTCCCCTGTCTTGTTTTCTCGCCATTTTAGTGTTCTTGTCCTTTTTTGTTCCTTCCCCTGACATCTGTGAAGGCAGGAAGCGAGGGAGGAGTCCAGAATTCTGTAGGCCTTTTTCTTCCAGCCTGAGTGCGAGATTCCAGTTTAAACTGAAAAAGACTGGCTGTCCTGTAAGGATCGTCAACCCCCCCAAGTTTGAATGTTGCAAGGCTGTTTGATTGTCTGGGTTCCTGCATAAAAGTCTGTACCTGGAAGCAGAAGAGGTAGTCGACCACTGAAACCAAAACCGAAGAGGAAGATGAAGAATTTGCGGCTGAAACGATTTCCACCAACCGGAGAGCCTGCTGTGTAACCGGAGTATGCTGTAGCCTTTCCTTCCAATCAACCCTGGGACTCCGAAAACGACGGCCTGACCCAGAGCCTGATGAGACCAACTAGACTTGAAAAGACCTGCATTTTGAGCCATACCTCGCTGTGCTGCGACCTTGCAGGGCTGGAATACCCCTATACCATGGGACCTTGAGCCATTGTGCGGTTCATGATCTTCCGAATGCCAAATCTTGCTGAAACTTCGTGGGCATCCTGCTGGATCCCCAGAGGCACGATTCCAGTACAAAAAGTCCCCTCACCAGAGTGCTGGACCCTGTAAACGACAAGAATCTGACCAGCAATATTCTGTCTTCTTCTGTGCTCCTGAAAAAAGGCGCCAAATCCACAAAGCTGTATCTAGCCATGAGGAAAACCTTTCCTAGAGCCATCCCCATGATCCTTGCTGCAAAAGTCTTTCAAGTGTCCTGTCTTCTTAATAAATGAATTCAACGACCGGGTTTTTGGCTGCAGATCCTAAAGTAGTCCTGCTACAAAATCATCTTCTGTGCTGAGGTACTGTGCTGGCTTGGGTATTTACTTACCTTAAGCAAGCCTCTTGTGATTCCTGTGTAGTTTTGGGGTGTTTTCTGTGATTGGGAGTCCACTCTTCCAGTGCAACCAGGCTCCTGCTGGAATCCTCCTAGGGTGCCTTCTGTGAAGCCCCTGGACCCTGAACTAACTCTTAAGTAAAGTACTTACCTGTTTGAACAGTCTTCCTTAGGAACTCTGACTTTTGCTACTTAAGAACCTATCCTGACACTGCCTGCTGGACACTAGACCCTAGTGACCCCACCCCCCTTCTTCCACTGAGAACACTCATGCTCCAAGAATGAGAATAAGTGTTTAAAAGTTACTTACTTGCAAAAGAATTTGGTTGGTAACTTTTTTTTTTTTTTTAAACTTAATTTTATTAACATTTTCATAATATAACAAACAGGCTGGAAGCATTACCATAGATTCAACATGTCATCAGCCCTCAAAGAGGAAGAGCCCCCCCCCCCCCCCCGCCCCCCCAGAGAAGAAAAAGGAAGAAAAAAGGAAAAAACAAACCCTCCCCCCCATTAACTTGGATCCAGTAGAACCCCCTTTGCAGGGAGATGCGTTGCAAACTTTGTATGACCGGAGTTCGGGAAAAAAAGCAAGAAAATTCCAACTGCGTGATAGGCTGTATGTCGTCCATTCTCCCCCGGGACGTGGGTCCTCATTTCCCTCCACATTCCCTCCTCGAGCCTCAGTGGACCTCCCATCCCCAGATCTGCTGTACTCCGTACCAGTTAGCCTGAAAGGAGTTCATGTCATTGTTCATCATCGCTGTTAATTTGTCCATCAAGAACATGTTTTTAACCTTGTGTGTCCAATCCTCCTTTGTGGGCATCCCCCTGCTCTTCCATTTCTGGGCCAATGCCACCCTCCCGGCCCTCAGCATTGTTTCCCACATCCTCGGGTATCTGTGTACCTCCGTATCCTCTGGGGGGAGGCCCAGCAGTATTGTTAGGGGATTGTGGGGAAGCGATTCCTCCGTGACTTCGGCGATCCAGCCCCTTACCCTCTCCCAGTATGTCTGCGCTTTCGGACAGTGCCACCACATGTGGCCCCTCGTGCCTGGTTGGTCACATCCCCTCGGGCAGGCGGGGGAAATTCCCGTGAACATTTTTGACAGTTTGACGGGATCTCTGTGCCACCCCTGTAGAATTTTAAAATTGTGCTCCATGTCTGCAGTGAACAGGTTCCCGTGAAATGCTATTTTGAATATCCTCGACCAGGAATCCTCAGATATTTCTTCCCCGGCCAGCTCGTTCCAGAAAGTGCGGAACCCCCTCCTCTTCTCCAGGTCAACCGTGTTGAGGATTCTGTACATTGCAGATACCGCCCCCTTCCTGGAGGTTGCAGTATCGAGTAGTTTCTCGAAGGGGGTCATCTGCCTCTTTAGCCGCTGGCCCCATGCTTGATCGCACAGGATACCCTTCAATCGGAGATACTCGAATATGGAGATTGTCTCCGGGCCGAGGGCGGTCTGCAAGTCCTCGTATGGTAGGAAGTCTCCCTCTTTGAACAATTGTCCTGCCCATTCCAACCCTGAGTCCGACCAGGACTGTGCATTACGGAACCCCTTGTTTCCCAGTCTAAGTGGATGGCCCCAAAGGGAGGACATCGGGGACGGCCATGATGTCAGGTGTGCCGTTTGGGGGCCCTCCCTCCATATTGCCCAGAGAACTCCCAGTGTTGGGTGGGATTTGAGTCTGTTCGGGATGAATTTAGGTGGGGCCCATAAGAGGTCGCGTACCTTAAGTGGGTGCGCATCCATATCCTCCAGATACGACCAGTATGTGCCCATCCCTTCCCTCATGTGTTCCAAGAGGACGCGCAATTGAGCGGCGCGGAAATAGAGGTGAAAATCAGGGAGCCCGAACCCCCCCTCCTCTCTAGGTAGGGTGAGAACGGCCTTCGCGATTCTCGGGGTCCTACCCTGCCATACAAACTCGCGCACCGCGTTCTGGAGGACCCTGAATGTTTGGTCGGGGACGATGGCGGGGAGGGCGGTGAAAAGGTATAGTAGGCGCGGGAGTATATTCATCTTCACTGCCGTCATGCGGCCATACCAGGACAGGATCGTGGAGCCCCATCTCCTTAAATCGGCGGTGATCTGTGACATAACAGGGTCATAGTTGGCAGGGGCGAGTTTGTGCAGGTCCCTGGTCAGGAGGATCCCCAGGTATCGAATTGAGGTCTTCCCCACCGCTATTCCCCCCAGACTGTCCCGGGAGTCTAGTCCTGGGTCCTGAGTTCTCATAGGGAGGAGGACTGATTTAGATGTATTGATCTTTAGGCCTGAGAATCTCCCAAATGCGGACAACAGGGACAGGAGAGGTGGGAGTGAGGATCTTGGGTCCACCAGATAGGCCAGAATGTCATCTGCAAACAGGGAGAGCTTGAATTCTACATCGCCTCTCCTGATCCCCCTGATGTCTGGGTGTGATCTGATTGCTATTGCCAGAGGTTCCATAGTTAGGACATAAATCAATGGGGATAGTGGGCATCCCTGTCTTGTTCCTCGCGATGGAGGGAGTGGGGCCGTCAGTCTACCATTCACTTGTACTCTGGCCCTAGGGGCCCTGTACAGTGCGGCCACCCAGTCCCTAATGTGGGTCCCGAAGCCCATCTTCCGGAGAGTGAGCTCCATAAACCTCCACTCGACCCTGTCGAATGCCTTTTCTGAGTCCAGGGAGAGGACGCTCGCATCTAGGTCCGACACCTGGGCGTAATGAAACAGGTCTATGGACTTGCGAATGTTGTCCGAGCCCTGTCTCCCCCTAACAAACCCCACCTGGTCCCCATGGACCAGCTTCGGTAGGACCCCCTCCACCCGGCTCCCGATGACCTTGGCCAGGATCTTAACATCAATATTCAGCAGGGAGATCGGGCGGTAGGAGGAACACTCCCTGGGGTCTCTACCGTCCTTGGGGAGCACTACAATGATTGCCTCCATCATGGAGTCCGGGAGTGGACCACCCTCCAGGACCGCATTGAACACCCTGACCAGGTGGGGGGCGAGGGCCGACCGAAACCTTTTATAAAAGTACACTGAGTATCCATCTTCGCCCGGGGAAGTGCCCACCTTCATGCCGCTGATCGCATGTTCCACCTCCTCCTCAGTCACCGGACCCTCCAACCCCTCCGCCAACTCCCTCGTCAGAGACGGGACCTGTATGGAGTTTAGGAATTCCTCAATCTCCCCCCCGTCCCCTCTGTACTCAGACGAGTATAGCCTTTCGTAGTATCGGCGGAAGGCCTCTCCAATGTGAGGAGTGTCATGCCCCAGCTCCCCCACCTCGTTCTTTACTGCCTTCACCATTCTACTCTTCTGTACTTCCCTCAGCCTCCAAGCTAGAATCCTGTCCGCCCTGTCCCCCTTTTCATAGTACTTTTGTTTAATCAGGTGGAGGCTTCTCTCTGTTTTGTGGAGGAGAAGGTCTTTTAGTCGGAGCCTATAGTCGTCCAGGGCTGCCACCCGGTCCCGGTCTAAGGGCTCCGTGGGGGAGCCTCCCGGTTGAAGTTGGGCAATTTTTCCCCTCAGATGCCTCTCCTGGGCTTCCCTCTCTCTTTTCCTCCGGGTTCCCAGTCGGATCAGGACTCCCCGCAGGGTTGCTTTAAACGCGTCCCACAGGGTGTGTGTACGCACCTCGCCGTTGTCATTGAATTCAAAAAATTCTGTAATGGCGTCAAGGACTTCCTGGGCTAGGACCTCGTCCTTCAGGAGGGCGTCGTTACACTTCCATCTTCCCCTGTGTTCATTAAAGCCCCCTCTCGCTATGGTGACTCGAACCAGGTCGTGGTCGGACCAGGGGACTGGGTCCACCCTATGGCCAGAGATAAATGGGTACAAGGTTTCATCCACCAGGACATAGTCTATCCGGGAAAATGATGTGTGTACGGATGAGTAGTAAGTGAATATGGGGGTGTCCGTTCTAGGGGACGGGACCGTGTCCACCAGGCCCAGCTCCGAGTTGACCCTCTGGAAGCCCCGTGCCATGATCTCATCGAGTGCCCTGGGGGCCTGGGGACCGACTCGTTTCCTGTCCCGTATTGGGTCCAGGACCATGTTGAAATCCCCCCCCACCACCACCGTCCCATGGACAAAGCCTTTAAGTTTATCCCTCACCTCTTCCCAAAACTGGATTTGGCCCTCGTTTGGGCCGTAGACGACGGCTAGGGTGAGTGGGGCTCCCTGTAGGGTTCCCCGCACCATCAGGTAGCGCCCCTCAGGGTCCTTCAGCACTGCCTCTTTCTCAAGCCCCACGTTCCTCGCAACCAGGATGGCCACCCCTCTCTTTTTGTTTTTATGGGAGGCACTGAAGACCTCCCCGATACCTCCTCCCCGGATTTTGGGTTCCTTCCCCCGTGGCCAGTGGGTTTCCTGCAAGAAGAGGATGTCGAGGTTGGCCCTTCTGAACTCTCTACAGACCAGGGATCTCTTTGTGGGCGTATTCAAGCCTCGTACATTGAGGGATCCCACTCCCAGGGCAGGTAGACTGTCAGCCATAGTCCCAGGTTCCCTCCCTCTCAGTCATTACCCACGTGTCTCTCTCCTTCGCATGCTCCCTTGGTTCTACTTTACGGATCTCACCCCCTGCCCCCCCGGTGGGCCTGAAACTCCCCAACTGCCCACCGTGTCCCAACAGTGTCTGAACAACCCCTACTCCCGAATATGCCCCCACCCCCCTCCCCGGCGTCCAGCCAATTAGTTCTGCCATTGCTGGCTTTTGGCCGAACCACCAGCCTGCCCACCTCGGCCAGGCATTTCACCCACAAAGCTCATCCCCTCGAGCCCCTAACGGTCCCCCCCGGTCGTATCTTGACCATGTGACCCCTGTACTTGCTGTTCGTGGAGACGGTGGTAGTGGTACACTCTCCGAATCTGCGCATGTCCGTCCCGGATTCAGTAGGTCACCCCCGTTCTCAGTCCTCGGAGTCGTGCCGTTCTCCCTCTTTTGCTGGAGATGGAGTGTTCATTTTCCGAAATTTCCTTGCGCCGGTGCGCCTTCTCCTCTCCCCGGATGGACCGGGACTGTTCGTTCTGAGGTTTTCTGGACCCACTGGGCCTCTCCGGGGGTGCGGTTCTGCTGTATATTCTTGAATAGCGTTCCGGATGTCGTCTTCCGTGATCAGGGTTGAGCGTCGGCCCTTGTATTCAAAGCTCAAGGAGAAGGGGTAGCCCCATCTATAGCGCACGCCCTGCTCCTTGAATAGTAGTGTGAGGGGTCGGCATGATCTGCGCTTGGCCAGCGTGTAGGAGGAAAGATCCTGATATATTGAGACCTGGGCGTTGTTGTAGGTGATTTCTCTGGCCTTTCGGGCCTCCTCCAGCACCTTTGTCTTCTCGGAGTAATAGTGGAAGCGGACCAAAATAGACCGGGGGGCCCCCGCTCTGCCCCCTGCCCTATGCACCCTGTCGAATGTTGGCTCGGTTGTCATTGCCTCTGCGAATAGGAGGGTGATGATATCCTTCACTATTCGAATGACGTCCCTCTCCGTCTCCCCCTCCGCTTCAGGCACCCCGAAAATTCTGAGGTTGTTCCGCCTCTCTCTGTTTTCAAAGTCGTCCATCTGTCGAGCCCTTTCCTCGTCCCTCTTCTCCAGGGCTTCCAGCCTCATACATAGTTGTATGTCCTGGGCTGCTGTCGATGATTGGTTGGCCTCCACTTGTAATAGTCTGTCTTCGACCTTGTCCACCCTCTGGTCCATTTTTTCAAATTTCTGGGCTATATCTGAACGCATGTCCCTGATTTCCTGCAAGATCGAGGCAAAGCCTCTTTCCATTGCTGCCGACGAGGGGGCCGCATCTTCCTGTCGGGCCATGGTTTCCTTGGGGTCCGCGCTCATGTTGCCTCTGGGGGTCTCCTGGAAACGGTATCCCTGTAGGGCTTCCCGCCAGTTCATCTGATGTTCACCTGCACTTAGCAGTGTCGAGCCCCACCCGCTCCGGGTCAGTATCCGAACTCCCTCCGCGGTTCAGATGGGGGCTAGGCTCATTCCTGGGGGTTAGCCTTTGCCTAGGGGGGGCGGGCACACGCCCCACCCGTTCCTGGGTGGGGGCCTCACACCCCTCTCGATGTCGTTCCCCGTGCTCCGGGGCTTCTTCTGGCCCGTGCGGGTGGAATCGGTATGTCCCGGGGGTCCTCCCCGCGGCGTTCCGGGGGGGGGGGGGCGGACCCCTCCGCGTTGCTGCTGCTCACTCTTCTCGCCCCCCTCCACCGGGACCCCGCGGTACGCTTCTTCTGGCCCGTGCGGCCTGGGCCCGTGGGCGCGGAGGGCTCCTCCGCCTCGGCGTTGCGCCCGAGGGATCTTGTGGTGTGTGGGGAGGTGGGGGCGGGCACACGCCCCACCAACGGCGGGCGGGGGCCTCTCACCCCGTCCGCCCTGAGTTCTTCCTTCCGCAGGCGCAGAGGGCTCCTCCGCCTCGGCGTTGCGCCCGAGGGATCTTGTGGTGTGTGGGGAGGTGGGGGCGGGCACACGCCCCACCAACGGCGGGCGGGGGCCTCTCACCCCGTCCGCCCTGAATTCTTCCTTCCGCAGGCGCAGAGGGCTCCTCCGCCTCGGCGTTGCGCCCGAGGGATCTTGTGGTGTGTGGGGAGGTGGGGGCGGGCACACGCCCCACCAACGGCGGGCGGGGGCCTCTCACCCCGTCCGCCCTGAATTCTTCCTTCCGCAGGCGCAGAGGGCTCCTCCGCCTCGGCGTTGCGCCCGAGGGATCTTGTGGTGTGTGGGGAGGTGGGGGCGGGCACACGCCCCACCAACGGCGGGCGGGGGCCTCTCACCCCGTCCGCCCTGAGTTCTTCCTTCCGCAGGGGGGGGGGGGGCAGGGCGGAATCGATGCACCACGGGGGTCCTCCCCGCGGTGTTCTTGAGGCGCGGGTGGTTGTCCCCACTCGCGCCAGCGGGGGGGGGGGGGCAGGTCTGGGCCCCTCCGCGTCGTTGTCGCTCACTCCCCTCGCCCCCCTCCTCCGGGACCCCACGGTCCGCGGCAGCCCGATGGGGGCGGGGAAGGCCGAGCGCCGGACCTCTCCGCTCGAGCGGGGCCAGCCACGGGGGCTCCTGGCCGGTCGCTGTGCCTCCTTTCCTCTGTTCCGGGTGGTGGGGCGAGGGGGGAGCCCGTCTCCCAAGCCGCCGCCGGGCCTCCGGGCCTGCGGCTACTCGTCGCGGCGAGGGGGCCTCAGACGCGGTGCTCGCTCGGACGCGTTCACGCGTCCGGGCCGCGTCCTCCTCCGCTGTGCCTTCCTCGGGAACCCCGGGGTCTGCGGGCTCCGTTCTTTTTCCCACGGGGGGCCCTGGGGGTTCACCCGCTCCGTCCGCCGTGTTGGTCCCGCCGGGGGGGTCTCGGGGGGGCTCGAATCCCGCTGGACGCCTGGCTTCGGGGAGAGCAGCACGCTCAGGCAGCCATTGCCTGCGCGCCCCCTGGTGGCCTCCGGTTGGTAACTTTAACTCTGAGAGTGAACAGTTACACAAGTTATTACTTAACTTCGAATGTTCTCCCATTCGGAAAAGTATATGTAACCTCTTTCTTTCCTTAAAAACTGTTTGGCCATTCTAACAGAAAGTAGATGCAAGGGTATATTACTTACCTCTCGGTAGGATAGCTCGGGGGCAACCCGCTCGCTTTGGAAGCAAGACGTTGCTGCTGTTGGGGAGAAGTTGGACCCCCACCTGGGCTTCTGGGGGTCCAAGCTATGGGAGACCACAACACCTCCCATTTTGCCCAAAGAAATGCAGCAGAGTCCCAAGCAGGCAGCAACATGTTCCAAACTGCGTTTATTTCTGGGCAGCAAAAAAACCACACAGAGAGCTTTGTGCGCAGCGAAAATCCAGGCACCGTCTCCTCCGGGGCTGGCTTGCAAACCAGCTTTGTAAGACACTGCAGGCTGACCTCACAGAATTGGACCAGCTCCCAGAAACCTTTCTCATCCTGCTATTGGCTGCTAAGTGATAGGTTACCAATGTAGCCTTTATAGGAAGCCTGACCATTGGACATTAGGACTTTTCCGTCAGTGGGTTGGTTTAGCTGCGCCACCCCCATTACCTAATTCTTAAATTGTTGCAGTATGAATTTGTTCCCATCAGTTTTAGCTGCAACAGGCTTTTCGCCCCTGGGCTCTGTGTTCATTGGCCAGAGCTGAGCCATTCTTGTTACAATTATGTTTCAAATGATGTGCGAGTCTTGTGAAAATGTCTTTAGAAAGGAATCTTATCTTACTGTAAGACCTTGGCTGCTGCTGGATTTGCGAGGAGCATTGCTGAAGTCAGCACGAATCCCCACTGCGGCTGATGTTCAGTTAGACAAATGCACTTGGCTGTAATTTTCCTGAAACATGGCTTTACACTGTGCAATTAGATCAGGTTAATTCATATAGGCATCTGCAAGCCTTTAAACAGGGATTCTTGTGTTTTGTAGATTCTGATATTGCTGCATTGATAGCATGTAGGTTGCAATGTTGGTGAAGTGGGTGTCTTTCAGCATATTTGTCACCCATGGGTGCGCTGGGGCCTGGTTCAAATGATAAGTGCGCTCCTTGTTCTTCCTGCTGTTCTTTCTGTTTATGCGCCTGAGGTGAGGGGGCAGGGGCTTGATCTCGATTTTCCCTCTTCAGTCCCCCCTCTGGTCGACTTTGTCGACCACACCACCAAGCAACATTCACCTCCTTCCGGTCTGCATATCCTTGTCAATTCTTTGAAGTGTCCATAATTGTTCACATTATTGTCAATGAACAGTACATGTAGGAGTGTTCTCCTTCTGCGTTCCACCACATTCACTTCTCTTCGTACTTCCTCGGATCACAGGGATTGTCCACCTTTATTACTGCTGGAACCATGTCACACACCGCTATCTTCTCCTTTAGTCCGGCTCTTCCTTTCAACATGTCTTTTATTTGCATTCCTATTTCTTCTTCTGTTGATCTCTCTCATCTTGCAATGTATCTTCATCTTGCACAATGATGCTGCGCTCGGTACTAATGCTTCCGTTATCCCCTTCAATCGACCAGCCAGTCATGATGGCATCCATTACTATGGAAACGCTAGCCAGTTCTGGTCTTTCTCTGTTCACGTGTGTATTCTGCTGAACAGTCTGTTGTGTGCTGGTACTTTATCCAATGTTGCTTCTGTCTCGCTCGAGAAGTAGTCCCCCCCCCCCCCTCTTTTCACTCCTCTGTTTCTCTTCTTCCGTTGTGTGGCCTTTTTGTTCTTTGTGCAGTCACCTCCTCTCCCTTCTGTTGTTTTCCATCTTGGGGAATGTGTCATGCTTCACATCTTCCTTGGGCATCACCAACAAGGGCATGCTGATGTGCACCAACGAACAGTCGCCTGCCCAATTCGCTGGTAGTTTCTCTTGAGCTTTAGATCCATATGCTCAATAGTTGTCCATAAGCAGCGATGTTCCTGCTCTCATCTCCCTACTTGTCTCAACTTTCTTGCATCCAGCATTTTCGTCCACTTCTTTTCACTGTTGTGCTGGTAATATAAGGCTGGTGCCTTCACAGTATAGGTCCTTCTTCATTCTCCACCCAAGTCTTCATCTTTCGCTCTCTTGTCCCACTCTGTTAGGCACTTATATTTTTCTTTTTTTTTTTTTTTTTTTTTTTTTTTTTAGCTTGCTCACTGGTGCATTTGCTAGTGGTTTCTTCTCTCTCTGGCCACTTGCTACATACAGTTGATCTTCAATGAGCTGCCAGTAGTTGTTCATTATGGGTAGTGTCTTGATGTAATCTTCTTTCATAGGGGATTGCCTCTTTTTACATCAATCGCAATGTTGCTATCTTCCCTTGCAACCTTCTTCACGTTTGAAACACTTTGAGATACATGGGCGTCGTGCTCTGCTGTAGTAATTTCTGTTGTAATCAATTCTCTCAAGACATCTGTTATTAAAGAGCAGTCAGGACAGCTCTCCCCAGTGGTGTCCCTACCAATTTGTACATGTGTGCATGTTGTAAGTTACTTCTGCTATGTGTTTTATGTGTATGTTTTACTCCCTTTGTGTCTGCGCTTACCTCTCCTTACTTTTGCAGCAGCTTTTTCCTCACCCACTGACAACGTACGTCTTCCTGCTTGGGTTAGGGAATGTTAGTAGGGGATACAGCGGTAATGCTCACTATTACATATCATTTTTAAATGACCACCCCCCATTATTCCGTTCATCATTACCAGTGCCATTGTGAAGATAAAAATCCTTATTTGCTTGCCCATAACCACTTACGCTGCTGGGTCCTTGCAGCTGATTAGATGATAAAGTTGCCCGCCTGAAAATCGCAAGAAAGGCGTTAATACGTTAGTACTTGTTAGTAACCTCAAGCTCCGCGAACTAAACAATTACTAAGGGCATAAATGAAACCTCCCCCCGGACACTTCTTGTTGAATGTTTCTCAATGTGGGTCGGACAGTATATGCGCTGTATTCAAGTTGGGGAAAAGTTTGGGCTTTGTATTCAATGGAAGCAAGGAAATATACTTCAGGGAAACATGCTCTAAGGTGTCTGAGTTTTCTGACAGAGTGGGCAAATTGAGTGGGAAAAAGCTTCATAATGGTTGAATTAGTAGACCTCAGGGTGACTAATGGGAGATAACATTAAGGAAATTTCCTACACAATTCTAACAGCATACATACGCAACAACCTGCATGTGCGAGGAAAAGAGAAAGAACAAAACAGTGTTACAGCTGTAGGTGCACAAAATATAATATGTAACTCAATTAAACTTTGGACATGTGTGTGTCGGTCCCTATTCTATTTGCTAGTGTGCGTTGGACCATAGGGTGGCCATGTTTCCCTAACTCGGGAGTGTTCGTGCTGTTTTGCAGTTCATGGAAAATCTGTTGTGTTGGCCCTGTTGATCGTTGCTCCCTCGTTGCCAGGGTGGCCACCGCTTTGTAGGGCTTGACGCCTTACACATCTAACAAAGTCTGTCAGGAGGGCAAAATGTCCCACTCTAGTCCCTAGCCATTGGGTTTTAGTCGTCCGTTGTCTTCAGGCCTGCCCTGGGTCCATTGTATCTGGCGGGAAATGAAAAAGAAGCGCTTGAGACCTGACAATTTACATATTCTTCAATTCCTTGACCTAACCTCTATGCACTACTCTTACACTAATCAGTGTCCTAGTGGGAGGAGCCAAGGGTACATTTATGCATCATTCTGTAACCACCTGGTGGGTGTTCAGTGGCGGTCTGACCGTAAATTGTTACACAATTCGAAATTTACCTGGAAAATGGGTAGACGACCACTATCCTGTAGCTGTATCCTTAACACATCTGGATCATCTGCACTTAATTTAGGTGAATATACTCATGACACACTTGGATCATATATGCGTAATTTAGGTGCTAGTGTATCAATGGGCCTTGGTCTCTATATTTACTGTACTTTTGCTTTAAGCTATTTATAATGCGCGCCTTTGTCACGGGGGAGGGGGGGGGCATTAGGCACTGACAAGCTAAACAGGGAAACGTCAGGGTGGTAAATCTGTCATATAGGGTGGCTGCGTATCTAAATTAAAATGATCATGTTCCTTAGTTAAGATAATCGCAGGGTTTTTAAATCTTTTTTCTATGGCTCTTCTCACAACTTCTCAGGGCATGCCCCGCAGTGAACTGCAGGCACTTTAAGCTGGTACTAATGAAATTTGCTACCAGGTATTCGCTACCCCCCTCTTTTTATTTATTTATTTCCTCTTTTTCTTCCAATCGCAACTGTCACAATTTACTCCCATGTCCTGTATCCCACTACATTTCCACTTGTTAAACCCTACTCTATTAACTACTCCTGTATTTAAGCCTAGCATTGTATTACTCCACTACTGTTAAATTTAAACAATATATTTCTCCCCCATTATCTACTCCCAAATTTTAATACAACCATTATTCTCTAATTCGTGCAGCAATGACCTCTTTCCCTATGTGTGTAGGCTAATGCATTTGTGCCATTGCTGTGTTCAAAAGCGCTAGTGGCATTACTACTTGCACTGTGTTATTTTGTCTCCAAATGGTGTCTGTTGGGAACATATATCATCCACCCTTTACCCCTATTTCTCTCCTCCCGTGGTGAACCGTCAATGAAATGTACACCTCCCCCCTCAAGTGCACCTTCCTCTACTTTGTGTGTCTCATTCAATTGCTCTGTGTTATTTGTGTATGCATGAGCCCAGTCTCCTCGCTGAAAGATGTGCGCTCAGAATGTAGCTCAATGTACTATCTTGTGATGCGCTATCTTTATGCACCCCCCTCTGTACCGTGCCTCTCCACTATACCTAAACAATCTTCCTTACTTTCAACATGTGTATGCCTTGTGTTGAACAAGTTATGGCTTGTCTGTTAATAAAATTGTCATATACAGTCTGGCCATGATGTCACAAATGTGCCTTCCCTAATGCATGGCCTAGTCACCCCACTGTCACCCAGAAAAGAAATGTTTTTGTTACCTATCACCATCCCTATGCAATTGTCCTCTGCAGGTTTGAGTGTGCGTGAGTGTGTGTGTCGGAGTGCGTCTCACCCGCTCTGTCGGGGAGGTGGAGCTTGAGCGTGTGTGGCAGAGTGAGACAAATCAAGTTTGTCTTGGGCTGTCCTATTAAGGGTATAATGTCAATCTATGTCCTTTGAAAGTGTTGTTCCCCACCAAGACGACCCCTCCAAGTTATGTAACCGGTACTGTTGCTATTGTGTCAGTGTTCTGTATGGGTGCTTACTGCTGTGCAGTGCCCCTGGGTTGTGATGCTTGTAAGTCCTGGGGTGGTGGTGCTGTCATTTGTTGTGTCTGTACATGTAGTGGTGACGGTGCCTGCGTTGGTGCTTGTGGTGTTTGTTGAAGTGATCCCTGTATCTGTCCTTGCTGCTGCTGGCCGTGGCATACTAATTTCCCTGTGCCCCTGCATACTATTGCTGTTCATAATCCACCCCTCCCCCCATTTTGTTTTGTTCCCCCAAAATGACAGGTTCTTGAAACCTGTCCGAAATGCCCACAGATCCAGCACTGTAGTGACTCCCTCCCCTTTCCTGAAACACCCCCTTGAATGTTCCATGCATTCTGTGGTCCCTGCTGTGCATAGCGTGAAATCCTCCCTTATTGTAGTGCATCTGAGGTCCCAACCCACGTTCTCCTTGGAGTTCCCCCCCTTCTTTGAACCCTTGTTGGAGCCCGTCCTGCCCCATGTATCCTCCCCACATGGGCGGTGCATATTGTGGTGGTTGTTGATACTGCTATTGTGATGCTTGTGCGTGTGAGTTGGGGCTGGTTTTAACTGCCCCTTCCATTGCATACTTTAATAATTTATTTTGTGCCGACTTGGCCTCATCTGCTTTTCTCTGCCTCTGCCGTTTGTTTAACCGTCTTCTCTTGCCACAATCTACAATGCACACAGTCAATGTCTAGCGCGCTATACTTCCTGCCTCCCTTCCATAACCCCATGCATTCTGCACCACCCCCTACTGAGCCTCTATCATGTTTGGCTATGATGTCTTATTCAGTCCTTCTCTCCTCCTCCCACCTCTTCCTTTCTCATTCAAGTGCAACCCACTCACTGGCCACTTTTATCGCCTGTTCATCCTCCTGCTTTGTACTCATTCCCTTGCCATCTATCCCTTCTCCACGCTCTTTTCCCATAAACTCCCTCTCATCCTTCCTCCTCCATTCCCTTTCCAGTTCCCCCGCTCTCTTCCTGTCTCTCTCCTCGCACTGCACTTTCTTTTCAAGGTCCCTCTTCCGTCTCTCCTCTCCCTCCATTTGCACTGCCCAGTCAAGCTTTTTGCGCTCCTTCTCCTCACTCTCTATTGCTGTGGTTACTCCTTGCACCTCCCCTGTCATCTTCCCTTTAATTTAAGAAAAGAAAGAAGAAAAAAACGAGAAAAAAAAAGAAAGAAAAATATGATAAGTGCCTAACAGAGTGGGACAAGAGAGCGAAAGATGATGACTTGGGTGGAGAATGAAAAAGGACCTATACTGTGAAGGCACCAGCCTTATATTACCAGCACAACAGTGAAAAGAAGTGGATGAAAATGCTGGATGCAAGAAGGTTGAGACAAGTAGGGAGATGAGAGCAGGAATATCACTGCTTATGTACAACTATTGAGCATATGGATCTAAAGCTCAAGAGAAACTACCAGCGAATTGGGGAGACGACTGTTCGTTGGTGCACATCAGCATGCCCCTGTTGGTGATGCCCAAGGAAGATGTGAAGCATGACACATTCCCCAAGATGGAAAACAACAGAAGGGAGAGGAGGTGACTGCACAAAGAAAAAAAAGCTCACACAACGGAAGAAGAGAAACAGACAGAGGAGTGAAAAGAGGGGGGAACTACTTCTCGAGCGAGACAGAAGAAACATTGGATGAAGTACCAGCACACAAAAGACTGTTCAGCAGAATACACATGTGAACAGAGAAAGACCAGAATTGGCTAGAGTTTCCATAGTAATGGCAACACAGGTTCGCTCCCCCGCGTCCGCGCTTATAAACCTCTGGGTATTAAGCGTGTTATAAATGGGCCATTACACTATTACACCTGTGATTTGGTTGGGCCTCTTCCCGAAAGTAAACATTGTTTAAATTCTACCACTTCAAAAGAAATTGTGAACAAGCAAATTCCCTTTATAGCAAATTCCAGTCCCTAGTTTTGGTCATCTAGTTAAACATCAAATGATAACACTGAAAAATCTTACTAAGTTCACTGCCTGTCTTAATTATTTAAACGACAGCAATTATTGAATCTAGAAGATGTATGATAGAATAGCAATTATGACTAATAGGTCACAAAGGAAAAGTATATTTCATTCAGTTAAAGGGCAGAAAGAAAAAATACACTACCACTCATTCATCTCATGTGTATCACATTCATATGATTGAAGGTGAAAAGAGTAATTATCTACAATGGTGAGTTAATCTACCAGCATGTATACTGTAATATGCCTGTATTTAGTACATTTTGATATCATGATTGAAATATATCCGGTTTGAGAGTGTCTAAGGGCCTCCAAGTTTCAGAAAATACCCCTAGTAATTTAAGAAACGGGGAGAGCCTTCATTAGTGCCTGTATACAGAACAATGATTGGTCAACTTTTATTACATTGCTGTCTCATTCAGAACATTTGCATCAGTACTGAAAGGGACTGTCAGAGTCCAGACAAAGCCACAATACAATTGTGGTTTGTATTTACTCATTGACTAAAAGGGGTAGGGCAAAAGATATGAGATCCTAATCCGACGGACACGCCAAGCGGAAGAGAAAGAAATGGGTCCTGCATAATCCACATGCATATTTAAGAATACTTTTTTTACGTGATCTCTCCACCACAAGCATGAAGCCTTTTCTGAAAATTACACCTAGTGTTTTTGTCAGTTGCAGTTTTCCTTTAAAAAAAAAAAGTAGAAACCAAAATGTGTTATATTTGTGCCCATCGTGTTGACGGTAAAAAAAAAGAATACTCATTTATTATTGTTGTGTTATAGGGATAAGTGAGCCTGTCTGTTAAGTCATGGGGTATGGAGTATAGGCATTGCTTTTCAAATCTGTTAATGCACTATTCACATAGATTTCATTTGTGTGGTCTGTATCTTATTGGTAGCCTGGATGAAACATGCACAATGCAATTTATGAGCAGAACTAATTGTGCACTACAGTAGAACAATGCACTAGGTATACTTGTTTCTCTCCATTCATATGCATATACGCACACTTATAGGGCAAACACAAGTAACTAAAACACACGTAGTTGAGAATCTCCTTGAACTGATTGTTGCAATGGGTATAGGCAACGGAGGCTGTGAACAAAAAGGGGCAGGGAATACAAACATAACAAACACGTTGGGTTCCCTCTTGGGGTGTATGCAGAATGGGGAAAGAGTGTTCCACTGAACTTGGGAAACTCCAGCCTTCTGAACAGATTGCTATAACAGGGGCCCACTCTGAATGCTCATGGCTAGGAGCAACAGTAGTGGGTGTATCCGAACCCTAAGGCACGAACAAGGTAACAGTACTCACGAGACTGAAGCCTGTACAGGTCCAGAAGGAACCGAACAATGACACAAAGTAAAACACTGAAACGCGACAAGGGAAGGGGCAGAGATTGGCCAAGCTCTGTACATAGGAATTACATAAAACACAAGTGAAGACAAGAACAGAAATATCCAGGGAAAAGGAAGTCAAAGAGCAAGGTTCAGGACAGAGAACCGGAAGAAAGGAAGGGCAGTAAACTAGTATCCAAATGCAGGGAACGGTGACCGGAAAACAGTACACGGGAATCAAGAACGGCAACTCAGGGCTGGAAGACAAGAGAAGCTAGCAGAGGGAAATTAAGGAAACAGTATAACTGAAGTGTATAACCAAAGGGGAGGACTGAAGACTCAAGGAAGACAAGGACAGGAATCATGAACAGAGTGCTGCAGGCAAGAAAGAGAGCAAGGGAGTAGTAGCCAGGAAATCGAGGGCTTTAAATAAGAAAGGGAGCAAGGGGGCTGTAGCCAGGGAACAGAAGGCTGCAAACAAGGAAGAGAGCAAGGGGGCTGTAGCCAGGGAACAGAGGGCTGCAAACAAGGACGCAGGGCTGCAGTATGGAAGGGACAGAGCTGCAGGCAAAAGGCAGGGGAGAAAGGGCTGAGAAGCAAGGCAGTAAGCACAGGGCTCTGGAACAAGAGCAGGAACTGGCACCAGAGGACACAGCAAATTTCCAAGGAACAGGGCAACAAAGGGCTGGTAGAAGTCTCAATGCAAGAGACCTGTGCTTCTGCAGGCAGCTGCTTAAATACTGAGCTGCCCTGTGCTGAAGTAGGCTAATTAGCAGCACCTGGAGCAGCACACCTGAATGTAATTGGCCTCCGCTCTCTCTAGTCCTGGGAAAGTGAAAGCTGCACTGTTCTCTAAGTCTTCTGGGGATTGTAGTGCTAGAACTGCTGCATAGGAATAGCCAGGAAATGGGAACTGCCACAAGGTGCATTATGGGACATGTCGTTTGTAAAAGTAAATAGGAAAGTTCCAAAGCCTTGCAAATGGAAAATAAGGACAATAATATGAATAGGTGTTGTCCAGGGAGTATTACGGAAACAAAGGTGTCCCAAATAGTCCGCGATGGGTGCCAATTGGTGCGCCAGTGGCACAATCGTGAAACCATCTCTCACATCTGAGTTCAATGATGAAATCACTGAACTACTTAACTTACTTAAAGGTCCAAACTCCTCAACCTTGGTTTTAGGTGACCTTAACCATTGGCGAGGGGACCTTAAAGACAAAGAGGCAATAAGCCTGGAGAAGGCCCTAAACGACCTGAACTTCCAGGTTATGAAATATAACCCGACTATGGACAATGGCCTCCAGTTGGACTGGGTCACAACAAATAACTTGATGACGAACAACTTTGTGCCCACCCCTTGTATCTGGTCCGACCACTACAGAGTATCATTCACACTGACTTTGCCTATACCAGCAAAGGAAAGTGCAAACAAACCTAAGAAAGTACCATGCCGGAACTTCAAGAAAATCTAAAGATCTCATCTAGTACATTGTTTTAATAAAATTCTGGCAGACCTTAATGATGAGGACACATGCGAGAATATCCTATTTAAATATGACCAACATATTACATCCCTAACCGATCAGATAGCCCCTCTCTGTTCTAAACTAGTTGGACCTAACAACAACCATCAGAAATGGTACCCATCAGACCTATCAACGCTAAGAAAAGAAAAAAGACAGCGAGAAGTCCGATGGGTGAAGAAACCCACGCACAGTAATAAGAACAGCTGGAAGGAACTCGAGAGGTCCTATAAGAGGAATATTGTGGAGGCAAAGAAGAACTACTTCAATACCCAAGTTCATAAGGCCTCAAACGCCTCTGGCAAACTCTTTGAGATTCTCAAATCTGTTGATAAGCCTGACACGCTGACCCCTGCTTTTGCTCCATCCCAAGCAGAATGTGAAAACACCCAGCTTCCTTTTACTAACAAGATCATTAAAGGAAGAGAACTGATAGCCAGTGCCCAACTTAACAAAACTGAATATCACCAACCACCTCTGAGTAAGCCAACTGAATACTCGGACAAATTCTGCTTCCATGAGATCACGACGGAGGACATGCTAACCACATTGGCATCAATGAAATTGTCCTCATATGCAGAGAGTAAACTTCCCCCTAAAATAATACTCGAACGCCGACATCTTTGCACCATTACTCAAGAGAATGGTCAGCAGCTCATTTCGGGATTAAACGGTCCCCAAGAACATTAAAAGGGTGACCATTACTCCTTTGGTAAAAAAAAAAACAATCTTGACCAACGAGAACCAGGGAATTTAAGACCCATAACCAACTGTAATTTTATCTTGAAAATAATGGATAAGATCGCCACAGCACAATTACAAGCATATGTAGAGACCAACAAGATACTGCACTACCAACAGTCAGGTTTTCGTGCTGCACACAGCACTGAAACGGCTATGCTGGATTTGCAGACTAAAATGTCGGGAATTATCGACAAAGGTAATAGAGGTCTGCTAATCCTAGCTTAGTACAGCCTTCGACCTGCTAGACCATCAGTTACTGCAGCAGGCTCTGATGAAAATTGCTAACTGCTCCAAGGAGGCCATTGGCTGGTTAACATCATTCCTTGCGGATAGAATCTCCAGAGTACATTGGGGTGATAAAATCTCACAAGAGTCTAATATCTTCTGTGGTGTCCTCCAGGGAGCTAGTCTCTCACCATTCCTTTTTAATCTTTACTTTTGCCTCTTCTGCAAGGCTTTGGACAATATTAATGCTTTTCTCACCAACTACGCTGACGACACTCAGCTAGTGGTGGAATTAAGCAGGGAATATGTGAAAGACAACAAAACCATTAACGACCTCTATGGTTATAGGTTAAAGGGTTGAATCAAAAGGACCGAAATACAATTGGTTCGAGTCAAAAGGACCTAAAACAAAAAAATCAAATGTACTTTTTTTTGGGGGGTGGGGGTCGCCCCCAAACACCTGTTTTTTTGCCCAAAAACAACTAATTATATCTATTCCAAGCAAAAATATATATATATATTTTTAAAAAAGCGTTTGATTTTTTTGTTTTAGGTCCTTTTGACTCGAACCAATTGTATTTCGGTCCTTTTCATTCGACCCTTTGACTGGACACCGACCTCTATAACATCATTGAGCTGTGGATGGATCAAAATTGAATGCGTTTGAACAGAAAAAAGACTGAGTTGATGGTCTTCCGTTCCAACCAAGCCAGGACGAAATTACACATCAAAGTAGTGGGCAGGGTTAACACCTTGGGTATGACCTTGGAAGCCTTCATGAGCTCAGATGCTCAAGCCTCTTATGTCAGTAAAAACTGTTCTTATTACTTGAGGCTGTTGAAAGCTATAAGACCCCTACTTAATTAAACTAATTGTTCCACAATAGCCAGAGCTGCCATACTTTCTCGCCTGGATTATGGTAATGCACTGTTACTGTTAGCAAGCAAACAATGCCTGATAACATACCAACTTATCCAAAGCCACGCGGTCCGAAAAATCAAGCAAAAAGCAAGATCAGACCACATCATTGATGCTAGAAGGGAGCTACACTGGTTTATGGGTTATGACCATTATGTTTAAATCCCTGACACTCACCCATAAGTGTGTGTACGGAAAGGCCCCGGCTTACCTTTAGTCTAAATTTGTTGGCTACACACCAACACGTACATTAAGATCTGAGGCTCAAGGGCTCATTGTAGTGCACCCATCTAAAAAAGCTAATGGTCTAGGCAGAGCCTTCCCCAACCGGACAGCCGCCAGTTGGAATAAACTGCTGCTGAGTTTTAGACTAGAACCCAATCACCTCAAATTCAGAAAGACATTGAAAACTTTCCTGTTCAAATGAAAACAGGACTCTAGCGTAGTAACAGTTCCTCTATGTCTTGTCCTGCCAAGTGTCCCGTTCTCTATGTAAGTCAGTTGGTTCCTGAGTATCTGTCTCTTTGTAGCGCCCCGATGCCTGAGGGCTTCCGGCGCCTAATAACTAAATAAGTAAAATAAATAAGAATTTCAAAGTCCCAAAGTTTAGCAAAAGAGCTGGAGGGCTCTAAGGTGGGAGGAATTGGCACATTTTTGAGAATTCTCCCTAACAACACAATGTAAGCGATGATGCCTATGGAGTTTGTCAGACTCCACAACCAAAAGAAACAAAGTGTATAACATCACATTAAAATACATGAGAGAGTGGGATAAAGGTTGTTACTCTCTCCAGGTTAAAAAAATCAAGTCCTCAAAATACAGCAAAGTTGCTGGGGGTCTCTAAGGTGGAGGGAATTAACACATTTCTGAGAATTCTCCCTAACAGTACCAAAATCAATCTATAGGCAGATAATACCCGCCATTCTACATGGTAACGGAGGGATGTAAGCCAAGTTCATACCTTACCCAGGATATCGGAAGTGACTGGGGAAGGGAAAGAACACACTTCCACAGTTTACCCTCTAGCCTTGTCCAGTCTAATGCCCTTACCACTGGGTTAACATCAGCACCATTTATCAAGACAGGGATTACTCTACCGATATATAACATTTTAACAGTGGTGCCATTGAGAACTTACAAAAATATAAGTTGGAGTTTTCTGTCGTGATATTTGAAGTGAGTGTTTATACAGTTAGGGAGGGTACTGAAGTGGTTAAGTATGCAGGTGAATGGTCACATGGCAACGACTTAGAGAGAGATGGGAGAATAGGAGGATTTTATCAAGGGAGCTTCCCAGATTGTGTGTGCGAAGATTCTGTACGGTAACAAGAGGGCTCAAAACAGAATAGAGTAAAGTTGTAATTGGCAAGTCTGTGATGGTGGGGAGGATAATGTTGCCAGTTTAGTACCAGGGGGACATATGGTGTAAAAGATTCAAGTTGCAGATCCAGATCAAAGAAGAGGTGGTTAGGGGTGCCAGGTGATTGGTAAAGTGGGAGGAGTGATGGCAGCAAAGAGTTACACAGATATAGGCTCCACAATCACTTTGAGAGTCAGGGGGCGGGGGGGTGAGAAATGGTGGCAAAACCAGTATGTATGGCAGCAGTAGCTGGTATCATGGGCAGTGCAATCCAGGGTTCAGTGATGGCTACAGCAGAGACTTTGGTGGTGATAGAGCTGAAGTGGTCAGTAATGAAAGATGTTTTATTGTAGACCGAGTGGGCAGTCAGAAACCGATGGTGAGGTCGGTAATAGGCAGAGTCAGTGAGGGGTAGGGTGGGGGATAAGCTGAGGGATAATGGCTAAGGTAAATCAGGTTTGAGTAGCACTCGAGTGAGATGAGTGTCGGAGAGGTCTCTTGGAGGTTTCGCAGAGGATAGGAATGGCGAGAGGAGCGAGTGACGTGGGGGAGCTGTTGGCCAGAAGATGGGAGTACAGAGAGGCAATGGGCGAAAGGTAGGGAGAGGACAATGAGTAGGAAGAAAGGGTTAGGTAGGGGGTAGAGTGGGTGGCTGGGGGAGCAAAGTGGTACTTTGGGGCAGATGTGAGGTGATAGTATCTTTGGTGATTGGGCAGCTGGCCAGAAGAATAGGTTTAAGATTTGGGGTCAATAGACCGGTGTTGACCAGGTTGGTATGTAGCAAGATGCATTACAGGGTTGCCGGTTTAACACCTGTTTAATGCAGTCACTTTTCAATTGGGGTGTGCAGGGTCAAAGCAACCAAAACGCAGTCACAGTTCAGTCAACGTGTGGTTGTTTTTCGCTACATACATGCTTTGTTGGTATAGTTTAAATGGTTTGACAGTGTTTTAAACCTGAATGCAGTACTAAATAATTATATGTATATTTTATAGCATATTCAAGCCATGCAAATTCTTCAAAATCCCACTAGACCTGCAGGGCGTGTTCCTTAGTTTACATGCTCGACTTAAGAGAAATGCACTTGCCCCAAGGTGACTGGTGACAAAATATTTACCAGTGCTTTTGTAAAATGGTGCATGTCGTCATAAGGTTTATAGTGATAGCATTGAATGCAAAAGCATCGAAAAAAAATTAATTACAAATTTATTTTTTTAATGGGGGGTCCCCCTCAACACCCGTTTTTTTTACCTTGTAAAACCCATTATAATAAAAATGTTACCCTTAAAGTCTTTTTTCAATGCTTTTGCATTTGATGCTTTGTATTCTATGGAATCACTGGATACCTCGCCATAAGCACACTTCATATTTGGTGCAATGATGTCAAGCATGCAAAGTGAAACTTGTATTTGTCATTTACTGCAAACAAAGTGTGTTTGCAGTAAATGAAAAATACCTTTCTAATTTCCCAATAGTCGCCAGCATGGTCGAGTCTCATGCAAAAGGTACTCGCCCTTCATAAAAACTACTTGTCATAGCTAGCGGGCTAGTAGATTTTGCGAGCCCTGATATTGTATGGTGCATTTTACATGTGTATGGGACCAATTTTGGTACCAGCCCATCTCTGCCTTAGAGTGAAGCCTGAATACTCTGCCTCCGTTACCTTTTGAGAGAGATTTGGTCTAACATGGTGGACACACTGTTCTTCCTCTCAGAATACAGCCTCTTCACAACCCTTGCCAGCGGGCTATGGAAACTCTCTCTCCCCTTCACCTCCCAACAGGCCCAATGAGGAAGGATGAAACACGGTGGAGATGGGACCATGGCCAATCCTGTGACTGACAAGGAAACAATCACCAACATTATTGAATCACTTATGGTTACAATTGTATAAAAGTAGGTTAAAGTAAGCAGATCGGGTTGGAGGATCTCTGGAGAGCTAGAGCAAGTGAGCAGGATACTGAGCAGTGCAGCACAGTTTTTGATGGACACTCCCATTAGCAGCCTTGAGTAAGAGAGCACGATATTAACAGCCTTCGGGGGGCAGATAACCCAAAGCCTGCCTGATAATAGATTGTGTACCCCTTAAGGCATGGTTTTGTAACCAGCGGCTTTCCCGATATTCATTATCCCTTTCCATTAACTCTCCTGTGTTGGGATTTTTGGGCGAAGTAGTCAAAACCATCTGGGGAGCAAAATGTTGCGGTCCCCAACCTTATGGCAAGTGGGAGCTATAATGTCTTGCCTGGTTGGCATGTTGGGCCTACATCCCTGAAATACAGTAGGGAACCCAAGGATTCAAGGGTCAAGGAAGCATGTTGAAACGCTGTAAAATCCCAGCGATTGTGATGGACCTGGAAATAGCCAGCAGGGGGCTATTTCCCTATGTATTGTAAAATGGGGAATTTTGACTTGTACCCTTGGTCATTTTAGTATAGACCCTTACACTTGTTTTGTTACCCTCATCCCTACACCTTAAGCCAGAGATATCCCTATAGAATTTTGTTTTGCCCAAAGGCATTCATCCAACCTTTCCTGTGATAACAAAGTGTAAACCCGCATCTTGTCTGCGGTTTGATTTTTTTTTTTCCCCCCATTGTGACATGAATACAAAATAATACATTCCATAGATTACGCACTTGATCTCAGAATGTTTGCTTTCCTTCTGATAGGACACAATTGAAAAATTATAATTTTCGAGGGGATTGGGTCCTCCGACTTATTCCATATCTATGACAGGTAATGTCCACAGCTGTGCTGCTTCGGAAAATCTTTGGCGTCTGCGTCCTGCGTCGATGACGTCGATACGCCGTCCCCGAGGACCTCCTCCGACGGCCGACGTCACCCGATGTGATAAGTAGGACGCACGACGCCCATAGCCTCAGTTCCATTTTTTCTCGGTACGCCTCGGCTCGTTGGAGTTTGCTGTTTTCTATTCTCGGTTCGTTGAACCTGTTCGGTTTGTTGTGAAGACCTGTTCGTGGCGATGTCTTTCTCGTCTTCAACCCCACTTCCGGGCTTCAAGAACTGCGGGGACTGTGGGTCCAAGATGTCGGTCACGGACTTGCCCGACGCCTGCCTCTGGTGCCTCGGGGAGGCCCACGATACGGATGACTGTGCCGACTGCCAGTCGTTCACTGCAAAGGCCTTGCGGGAACGCAAGAAGAAGCTGTCGATATGCCGGGTGTTTAAGCCCCAGAAGTGGAGGTCTGCGGGGCTTTCGACGGATGACTCGAGGGGCGACTCTCCGCGTCATCGTCGGAAGTCCGGTGGGTCTCCTTCCAGGAGTCGGTCTCACCACTCTTCCGCCTCTTCGAGGCATTCCAGGAAGCGCCGGCATAGGTCGCCTTCGCCGTCCTCTTCCGAGGACTCCGCCCGTCGGCGGGTCGCTTATCCCTCCATGCAAGCGACACCGGAGCAATGGGCTTTCTTCGGGAAGCAGTTGCTAGCGATTCTTGAATCGCAGGGCACCGGTCCGTCCGCGCCTCCGAGTGGGGCAGGTCGGCACCGGTCGAGAGACACTGCTCGTACGCCTTCGGGCTCGGGTGGTCGGCACGGCTCGCGGGAGAGGTCCTGCTCGGACAAGGGTAGCCGTTCTCGCCATGCCCGTGCCAGGTTTCGGTCCTCGACGCGCTCGAGACCGTGTGATCCTGTGCCGTCTTCGAAGAAGACGTCAACGCGGTCGGCGCCGAGGTCGTCGACGATTTCTCTCGAGGCTCCACCTCCGAGGGGGTCATCGAAGCCGTCGGTGCGTAGGTTGTTGAGAGACACGCTCGGAGCTCCGGCTTCGAGGACTGTGTCGACGCCGCCGATGCTGGCGGCGCTGCAGCTGACGTCGATTCGCTCGACGTCGACGCCTTTTCTGTCGACTCCGGCGCCGACTCGTTCGGCGCCCTCGACGCCTTTTCTGTTGACGCCAGCGCCGATTCGGTCAGCGCCCTCGACGCCTTTCGAGGCGGTGGTGTCGGAGGGGCCCCGTGGCACGGGGTTTGCCCCTAGAAAGGCTGTGGCTAAGGTCCGGCACTGCTTTGGTCCACAGAGGTCTTCCTCTCCCCGCCTGGAGTACATTTCAGAGGGTGATGAAGGCTCTGATGGCGGCCTGGTTCCGGTTACGGTTCCAGATGACCTTATCTCGGGCCATAGCCAGTTTGATGACCTGAGGCAGTCGCTGCATGATGCCAGTGGACTGGACACCTCTCCGGAGGTGGAGTTTTGTCGGCCGGAGCCTGGCACTCATGCCGATTCTTCATATCGGCGCCTTATGTCCCGGGTTACCGAGCACTTGGGTTGGTCAGCTCCCCCAGGGGAGTTCGTTCAGGATGATCTCACGGACATCCTTGATTTCGGTCCACCCACTGACCCGGTTTTGCCTTTTCATATGGCTCTGCAGAGAAGGGTGGCGGCGGATTGGACTGCTACGGAGAGTCTCCCGGCAGTGGGCAAGGCTTTGTCGCGAAAATACCGTCCAGCCAGCAGCGACCCCTGCTACTTGTCTAGGCACCCCACCCCGGAGAGATTGGTGGTGCAGGTGGCTACGGCCCCGGCAAAGCAGGCGTCGTATCCTACCATCCCTCCGGATAGGAACAACAAATGTTTTGACGCCTGGGTGAAGAAAGTGTTTTCTTCGGGGGGTATGGTGCTTCAGGCGGCCAACTCCATATGTGCCTTGTCTCGTTTCACACACACTCTGTGGAACTGTGTTGCATTAGCGGCTGATCATATTCCCGTAGGGGACGAACGGGATGGTTTCCTTTCTATAGTTCAGGATGGCAAGGATGCTGTGTGAGGCCGTTCTGTCGGGTTTGGACTTGGCGGATTGTGTCAGCCGGTCCATGGCGGCGAGCACCGGTATGCGCAGGTTTGCGTGGTTGCGGAAGTCTGGGTTCGCTCCTGATGTGCAGTCCCGGCTCCTCAACATGCCTTTTGACGTTGAACACCTTTTTGGCAGCAAGGCTGACGAGAGCCTTGAGAGGTTGCAGACCTCCAAAGCTGCAGCAAAGTCGTTGGGCGCTGCAGTTCGCCAACCTCCGCCTTTTCGTCCTAGGGGACAGCAATGGAGGGGAGGTTCCTTTCGCTATTACTCGTCCTTCAGTAAAGCGAGGGGAGCTAGCAGTCAAAGAGGCCATCGTAAGAGTGCCAGAGGTGGAAACTAAGGTACTCGAGGTGCCAAGGCTGCTCGGGCAGTTGCCTCTTTGCCCTCAGGCAACGCCGCAGCCGCTACCACTCAGTCATGAGGCCAGGTCCCATGGCTCGCCGGTTGGGGGAAGGCTGGCGCAGCATCTTGTAGAGTGGCAAGCCATTACTTCAGATGTGTGGGTTCTGGAGATCATAACCCACGGCTACTGTCTTCCTTTTCGGCAGAGGCCTCACGACAATCCACCAGGGAACCTCTCTTTGAAGTGTCCGGATCCGCTCCTTGCGCAGGAAATTCAAGCCCTGCTGGAGAAAGGCGCCATAGAACTGGTGCCTGTAGAGGAGAGGAACAAGGGATGGTATTCCCCTTATTTTTTGATTTCGAAGAAAGACGGGGGATTGAGACCCATCATGGACTTGCACGGTTTGAACAAACTCCTCAGGAAGGACAAGTTCAAGATGGTGACTCTTTCTCAAGTCCTCCAGGCCCTTCAACTTCAGGACTGGTTGGTGTCTCTCGACCTCAAGGATGCTTACTTCCATGTGCCAATCCATCCCAAGCACAAGAAGTACCTGAGGTTCGCGGTTGGCGACTCGCACTTTCAGTTTCGGGTCCTGCCGTTCGGATTGACCTCCGCCCCGAGGGTTTTCACCAAGCTCATGGTGGTGATGGCAGCGCATCTCAGGAAAGAGTGGATTCACGTCTACCCCTACCTGGACGATTGGTTAACCAGGGGGAGCTCTCCTGAGCAAGTCCTGGATCATCTGTCGGTCACTTGCCACTCCCTTCACAGGCTGGGCTTCTCCCTCAATTTAAAGAAGTCCCATTTGACACCAACTCAGAGGCTCCAGTACATCGGAGCAGTGATCGACACGTCCCTGGGGCAGTGTTTTCCTCCCCAGGTGTGGGCTCATCACATTCAGCAGATGGTGCACAAGTTTCAGCTTGCCCAGAATCTCCCAGCGTCCGAATTCTTGAGACTGCTCGGCCTCATGGCATCCTGCATTCTTCTGGTGCCAGAGGCTCGTCTGCGGATGAGATCTTTGCAGTGGACACTTAAGCTCCAGTGGTCTGTCCTCCGGCAGGCTGTCGGACCCTGTTCAGGTGCTGCCCTCGGTAGCCCGGGACCTTCTGTGGTGGGCCGTCGAGGGCAATCTGATGAAGGGGGCCCCATTTTGGCTGCCCTGGCCGGAGGTGACGATCGTGACGGACGCATCCCTCACGGGATGGGGAACTCATGCCAACGAGTTGACAGTCAGTGGTCGTTGGTCTCCGTCGGAGTCCAGACTCCATATCAATCTGTTGGAGCTGAGGGCCGTCGGGCTAACCCTGAAGGCTTTTCTGCTGACTGTGCGCGGAAAGAGTGTCCTGATTCTAACGGACAACACGGTGGCCATCCACTACCTCAACAAAAAGGGGGGGGCAGGGTCACTTCCACTGTGCAGGCAGGCGATGCAGCTCGAGTTCTGGGCCATCCAGCAGGAAGTTTCGATCTCGGCGGTTCATCTGGCCGGAGACGACAACGAGACGGCGGACGCTCTGAGCAGGCAGAGCACGATCTCTCATGAGTGGGAGCTGGCTCAGGGTATTCTCCTGGAGATCTTCGCCCTTTGGGGGACCCCTCAAGTGGATCTCTTCGCCTCCAGTGTCAACCGGAAGTGCGAAAGGTTTTGCTTGCGGGAATTTCCTCCAAAAGGAGCCTTAGGAGACGCGTTCGTGGTGGAGTGGTCATTCCCACTGCTGTACGCGTTTCCTCCAGTCCCCGTCATCCTGCAAGTGCTGCGGAGGTTACGTCGGTTCGGTTCCCGGATGATCCTCATTGCTCCGACGTGGGCCAGGAGGACGTGGTACCCGGACCTTCTAGACTTGTCCATCCGCCCTCCACGTCGTCTTCCCTACCGAGACGATCTGCTCTCACGGGAGGGGGGTCAGGTTCTCCATCCAGAGGTCAGATCCCTCAATCTTCACGCTTGGCTTCTGAAAGGTTGAGGTATAAGGATTGGGACCTCCCTGAAGACGTGATGGAGGTGTTGCTCTCGGCCAGGCGGCCGGCAACTAAGTCTCTGTACCGTTGGCGTTGGAGAAAGTTCTGCGACTGGTGCATAGTTCAGAATGTGGATCCTTTTCAATGTGACATTCCCATGGTTCTGTCTTTTTTGCTTTCTTTGGCCCACAGGGGCTTGCAAGTGGGGACCATTAAAGGTTACCTGGCGGCGCTGTCCATATTTAAGCGCTAGTCTGAAGTGTGTTCCTATTTTAAGATTCCTTTAATTTCGCAGTTTTTGAAAGGGCTCACTAATGTGTTCCCTCTGTCACCTTTTTTGGTGCCAGGTTGGGATTTGAACCTTGTTCTTAAGTTTCTTATGGGTGCTCCGTTTGAGCCTTTACATTCTTGCCCTTTGAGGCCGTTGACTCTGAAAACTGTGTTTTTGGTTGCCGTTACTTCCGTTCGCAGAGTGAGTGAGTTACAGGCACTTTCAGTTAAGCCACCCTTCACTGTGTTTCATAAGGACAGGGTTGTCCTTAGGGTTTGTCCTTCTTTTCTTCCGAAGGTGGTTTCGGAATTTCATTTGGGTCAGAAGGTTGTTCTTCCGGCTTTCTATCCTCCTCCACATCCTGGTAAGGAAGAGGAGAGGCTCCATAGGCTTGATCCTCGGAGAGCGTTGATCTTTTATATTTCGCGCATGTCCCGGGTCAGAGTGGACGATCAACTTTTCATTGGTTACGCTGGAAAGCGTTTGGGACAAGCTGTGACGAAACATACTTTGTCTCGTTGTATTATTTTGGCTATCTCCGAGTGTTACCGCTTGGCGGTTAAAGGACCCTCCGGCTGGCTTGCGGGCCCATTCTACCAGAGGAGTGGCTGCGTCTATTGCCCTGCAGAGGGGAGTTCCTATTCGTCACATCTGTGATGCAGCCACCTGGGCTTCAGTACATACTTTTGTACATCACTATTCCCTTGATTCCATCAGAGGGCAAGATCTGGCCTTTGGCAAGGCAGTTCTCTTTTCCGCAATTTGATTGGGCATGCTAAATTTGTATTCTGAATTCTTTCCCACCTCCTTGCTTGTACTGCTTTGGGAGTCTGTCATAGATATGGAATACGTCGGAGGACCCAATCCACTCGAAGAACAAGTTACTTTCTTACCTGGTAATGTTCTTTCGATGGGATGGTCCGACGACGTATTCCATATCGCTCCCTCCCTGCCTTCCCCGCTGCAGAATTTCTTTTGCGATTGCAGCTTGCGTTACGCAAGGCCTTGTGTGTCTGACTGGTAGAAACTGGTGGCACACGTTCTGGGAAAAAACTATAACTGAGGCTATGGGCGTCGTGCGTCCTACTTATCACATCGGGTGACGTCGGCTGTCGGAGGAGGTCCTCGGGGACGGCGCATCGACGTCATTGACGCAGGACGCAGACGCCAAAGATTTTCCGAAGCAGCACAGCTGTGGACATTACCTGTCATAGATATGGAATACGTCGTCGGACCATCCCATCGAAAGAACGTTACCAGGTAAGAAAGTAACTTGTTCTTTTCTTGGATTATCTCACAAATTCATGCTGATGCCATGATTGATGTACAGATCAGTTTTGCGAGCCTTCAGTGGAAGAGCTGTGCTCAATTCTGTTGCAGCACAATTGAGTTGCCATAAGCTTTGTTCTTTCTTTGCAGGCTAGCTTTATTTGCACATCGGGAAGACGGTCCAGGAATACCAGCAGATATTAAACTGTTTGATATCTTCTCACAGCAGGTGGCTACAGTGATACAGGTAAGTCCGGCAGCACAGATGTTAATGAATGTAATGCACATTTTTATAATGGGCGGATCCACTAATTTTGGGTATGCTTGATTTAATTTACATTTATTGGGTAGAAACCATTATAGCTCTAGCTTGATATAGAATTATACTTTTTTTTAAATGTCTCGAGTATTACTCCCTACTGATGATTTTTGTGAATGGAGGGGCATGGTTTCTTTATTGAGCACAACATGTTGGAAACAGACTATATCCTCAAGAATGTAAAGCTTTGTGAAAGAACTAGGCGCTTGTACACATCCCTGTAAAATTAATGGCTGACAGAACCATGTGCAAGTACAAGAAATGTTTCTGCGGTAGACAAAGTGATCATTTCCTGCCACCTCCTATGTCCTGTGCTTGCCTCAAGGAGCCTTCTGCTTTGGTCTTTAAACATATACATGTGCAAACACCAGGCGTACATTCGTTTTTTTAAATTATCTAGCAGATTTTGCTAAATTCCTTTTTCGTGTTCATAAATCTAATTTACTTGATTAGCAATGTTATTTATTTCTGTGTCACAGGCAGTTCTTGGTCTTCAAAAGAATAAAATAGACAATATACTACATTTTTTGTGGGTTTGTTCCCGAAATCAGGATGAGAGACTGGAAGGATTATAGGACAACAGTGAAGAAAGTTATTGCATGAAAGAGCATCATTTAGGTAACTTGGCACCAAGAAATATATAGCGCTTTATAAACCATTTCTGCCTCCCCCGCCACCTCCTCTCCTGTGCAGTGATATACTGTGTTGCAATCACATGTTTTCGGCTGTCTAAATGGCCTGGAGGACCGGTGGATTCTGGATGCCACCCCCTTCTATGAGGTGTAGTTTTTGGTGGAGGTAAAAGCTGGTTCCCCCAGACCATTACTGCAAAGGGAAATAATGGAGTGGTAAAGCCTAGTAGAAGATTGAAAAGATAGGAGTCTCGATATGGTTGGGTAATCTAAAAAGAGTGGCCAGGAACCAGGCCCTGGGATAGCACTTCAGACTACAGAAGAGCTTTTGGCGGAGCAGGAGATTTAAATCCTTACTTGGTCTTTCTTTTCCCTCAGCCAGGTTTCTTAGACACAGGAACTCCCATGGAAAGGCAGGAGAACCAAGGAGGTGGTTTTTGTCTCACCACTCAAACTCCCTGGGGCATGCCTAAGCCACTAGACAAGTTGAAGGGCCAGTCCAAAGAACACCCTTGTAATTGGCAAGATTTTCAAGGATCATCGCACCCATTGTCAGTCCAAGTCGTTGAAATGCTAATGGCTGTATTGTTGCATGGTTTGTCCAACCGAAATAGCCAGTGGGCTTTTACCCCAGTGAGTGGACTGATGGTCTCAGAACCGGACTGTGGGGTCCCTCTGTGTACGGCTATCATGTTTCACAATGGTGTAATTTATTTTCCCCATTAGTCTTTCAGTCACTCCTCTTGCCCGTAACTTGGTTTTATTTTTCATTCTGCCTTTTCCCTTCAAAATCTAATTTCTGCCATTACACAATCTTGCCATTCTATCTTTATAACATTAATCAAATTCTTCATCTTCTGACTTTTTTCTCAACTAAATTATTACAACAAACGTGCATTCTCTCTCGTCTCAACTATTGCTGTTCTTTATATATTGGGATTCCACCCGCTCCTTTCTGTTCTTCACTCAGCAGTTGTTTGGATTGCATTTTTTTCTCAAGTAGATCTCCTTTTTTGATCCAGCATGGAGGGCTTCCTATTAGATCTTGATTTGAATTCCACTTTCTTTGTCTTATTTTTATCGTATGTTAGTGTAACAAAAAATCCCACATGAGAAGTAGAAGTGGGATAGGGAATTACTAAGTAACCCCCGAGCACTCCACATAGGGTGGTTTATGATGGTCCCACTAAGAAAAAGGTAAGACGGGATCATCTTACTATTCTTGGGAACGGTAGTTCACCCAAGAAAATGTTTTTAAACATTTAGTGGAGTCCAACGGACTTCTCAGTGGCACTGCACCCAAGGTGCTGTGTGTCACTATACAAAAAGCAGATGCCTATGGTGTTTGACAGACCCCATAAAACAGTAAAACACACAAATCATAGCCAGGAAAAACACAGGAGGGAATGAGAAAAAGGCCCCACCCTCTCAGGAGTAAAAATTAAAAGTCCTAAATCCAGCAAAAGAGCTGAGGGTCTCTAAGGTTGAATGGAATTAAGACAGAAATTAAAATATGCCCTAACATTCACCACCAAGATTTTCCCCCGTTAGACTTTTGTTACTGTGAATGTTGACACTGTGTAACTCTCGTTCTGAACGTAGCTGCTGTGAGTTTTTAACTTTGAATCTTTGCCACTGTGACTCTGCCACTTTAAATTACGCCACTGCAACATTCTCTCCTCACTTTGAACGTTGCTGCTGTTAGGTTTTAACTGCATTTTGCCTCTGTAAGACGTTCTTAAACTTTGATTTTTACCACTATGAGATTCTATCACTTTGAACTTTGCTGCTGTGAGGTCTTAACTTAGAATTTTACCAGTGTGGGACTCTTTAATCCATGGTTTGCCACTGTGATATTCTGTCGCTTACAAGTGGATATACACGATTCAACTTTACCAAAGTGACCTTACTCGAAGTTGAAAAAATCATCTTGTCACTAAAGCCTTCTAACTGCCAGGGAGACCTATGTCCAGCACAGCTTATAAAAGACGCTGCCCGCGACCTCTCCCCATTTATCACAAAGCTAATCAATGCCTCCTTCTCCACTGGGTCCATCCCAACCAACCTAAAACAATCCTGGGTACTACCTCTACTAAAAAAAACTACTCTTGACCCAGCCACACCTACTAATTACAGACCCATAACAACGGTACTATTGCTCCTGAAAATCCTGGACAAGGTCGCCTATGTTCAAATACAGAAGCACTTGAAAGAACACCACCTGTTAGGAGCCAGACAATCAGGCTTCCGACCCCAACATGGGACTGAGACAGCGCTCATCGACCTTAAAACAGAGATCGCTCTGCTCAAAGACAGTGGCCAAGCAGCATTACTCCTCCTCTTCGACCTCTCTGCAGCATTCGACCTGGTCGACCACTCGGTCCTTTGCTCTCACCTACACACGGCCTGCCCACTTCTCCCCTGAGGCCATTACATGTATTAGATCTTTCCTCGATGGCAGAACCATGAGTGTTTTCTCGCCTACAGACGCTGCAGACCCCATACCCATCACTTGTGGCGTACCTCAGGGCTCCTGTGTCTCCCCTACACTGTATAACATATTTAACAAGCCCCTTTTCAATGATTTGGATCATCTCGGTATCACCTACACTAACTATGCAGATGATACCCAGATCCTCCTTCCGCTTTCTGGAGATTATGGAAAGGATTTGGCCTTGGTGAATATGGTTTACATCATCATCCAGGCATGGATGGCCACCCACGGTCTATGCCTGAATGATGATAAAACTGAACTCATCACCTTGGGCACCACTGCCAGCCTAAAGAAATTAAGCCCAGCCTACTCATCTTTCACAATTGTTGGCAATACTATCATATCAGAGTGGGACACGAAGTCAAAACATTGGGCTTCTACCTGGATTCCAATTTCACCTTTAACAGACAGGTGAACTCACTAGCCTCCTCCACGGCTTACACGTGTAAATTGATCCGTACAGCCAAACCTTTTTTATCCGACACCAGCTGCCTGGCCAGAGCCCTCATACTATCCCGCTTAGACTATTGCAACGCCCTTTATCTTGGGTCCTCCAAAGCCACTACTAGCAAGTTACAAACCCTCCAGAACAACGCACTCAGAATGGCCTTGGGAATCTCAAGAAGAGACCACATTACAGCACATAGCCAGCAGAACAATTGGACCCTCATTATAGACAAAATCTCCCTAAAAAATGCCTCACTTGCCCACAAGTCCCTCAATAACGCGGCCCCCATCAACAGATTTCACAGACTGACTTCCTTGAGACCGACAAGGACAGCATACAGAGACTGCCTCTCTATCCCCAACTACAAACGCTCTACCATAGGAGGTAATAGCTTCCCAGTGAAAGCGGCTAAACTGTGGAACTCCCTACCACCAACTCTTAGAATGGACTTACCCTACCAAAACTTCCGTTCCAAGATAATGTGTTGGCTGAAGACAGCCATTGTCTAAGATTACTGTGCCAGGTTTCCGCATTTCCCACCTGTCACTTGGACATACTGGATACACAACTGTTAACTGTATATATGTATATATTCCTGCTCACTTTCATTATTGTGTTCATGCTCTGTATATATTTTATTGCCTGTAACTAAGTTTTGCAAATTCCTGTACCTGCTGCGCCCTGTTACTCTAGGGTATTTCGGCGCATAACAAATAATAAACAAACAAAACTTGGATGCTGTGAGTCTTTATCTTTAATTCTAGCTGCTGTGAGTTTTAATTTTGAATCCAGCCATGGCGGGACTTCCTTAACTTATCTTTGAATTTCTGCCACTGTGTGACTTTCACTTTGAATGTTGCTACTGTGAGATTCTGTTATTTTGAACTTAGCTGCTGTGAATTTTAACTTTGAATGTTGCCACTGCGAGATTCAGTCACTCTGATCTTTGCTGCTGTGAGTCCTTAACTTTGGATTTACCACTGTGGGACACTCTTTACTTTGAACTTTGCGACTGTCAAGTCTTAACAAGGAACATTACCATGGCTGACCTTCCTAACTTTGAATTTTGCCATTGTGAAAATGCTCCCTTTTAAATTTGCCTCCAGAGGTATTTGCCAACTTTGGCCCTTGCCTCATTTAAATTCTGCCATTGTGATCCGCTTCTTTCTCACTTTGAATTTTGCCACTGTGGGCTCTGTCTCCGACTTCTGCTGCTGTGAGATTTCATGCACTTTTAATTGTACCAGGGTAGGGCCCTGCCACTCGGAACATGACCACTGTGAGAATTTTGACACTTTTAAGAGCACTCCACCATGAATTCGCCACCTCTGAACTTCACCACTTTGCCTCGTGGCCACTTTGAGCTCCAACACTTTGAACCTCCCCCTATTAACTATTAATTCTGCCAACATTTAACTTCTCGCTTCGAATTCTACACCTGTGAAGCCGAGGTTCCCATACCACGAAACGTTGCAGCTGACAGACAACCACAGAGAGGTTTTCGCAACTGTGAACCCGCTAGCACGACAAAGCCCTAACAAAGTGGGCCCCAACACTGAGGAAGCTAACGCCACATTGAGCCACTCTCCACTGCAAGACACCATTGTTACGGGGTTTTGCGCCTGTGAGCCCCTAACCCAGTGAGGACTTGCCACTCAGAGAATCTGCCATTGCAAGACCTTGCCATCACAAACTTCTAGCACTACACGGCCTCTGCCACATGAAAACCACATCAGAAAATAACGTGCTCGGATAGCTTTGCCCCTGGGATGGTTTTTCCCCAGGAAAGGGTCTTGCCCTCTGGATTAGTTTGACCCATGGACTATTTCACCCTCTAATATCCCACACACTACCCCCCGCTCTATGCTGGAATAGCACAAACACAAACGTCTCAAAAGCAAATATTTCCAGATGAAACACCAACAAACATTGACCAAGAAAAAGTAGCCACCACCCATTAAATCTGTGCGACTGGACATCAAGGAGAAAAAACCCTGTTGACAACCAGATAACCCACCAAGAAAAGACGCAAACAACCAATCTAACTGGAAAAACAGACCAGAATCAAACAAGAAACCTAGCCTCTAACAAACTATCTGACACTGCAAAAATGTCTCATACCAGGAAAGACTGATGCACAAGAATTAGTCAAAATGGAACAAACCAAACGGAAGACGACCAACCATCTCAAACCACCACACCTGAGATCCGACCAACACCAATAAACCGCATGCCAAACTTCCCACTGGAAGAGAGCCGCTTTGTTGGAACAAGACCAAAATCAATCTACTTATGGCGCCACCTATCAACTTACTGCACACTCACACAAACGACCACCCTCAAACACCTGAATCAAAAAAGCAGGAATGCTGAAAACACAATGGACAGACCACAGAAGCAAAACTGAATGAAATTAACTCCACACACCATCTCAAAAAATTGGTGAGACATCAAGAATTATCAACACTACCAGGCAGGCCCTGGAAGAAAACATCAACCCAAAACCTTCTAGATCTACTCAACGAAGAAACTGAAGCAACAAAACAGAATGCAGAATATAAAGGAAAAGCAAATCAATATCAACTAAAATTACCAGTCTCATCTTCAAAGGACTGTCACAGTTCCCTTCCCCGGACTAGGTCTCCACCATTTCCTGAAACAAAACACTCCCGAAAAGCATATACGACACTTCTGGCAGTTACCATGGTGCCTGCATGAATGTTGCGGCTTCAAACGGCGCTTCGTTCCAAGATTATTGTACGTCTCTACTGTTGCCATGGTTGCGCGACGCTCGGCCACTGCGTCGCGCACATGCTTACGTCATCATACCTAGCACTCAGCCCGGAAGCATAAGGAAGCAAGAACTTCATTTGGCGAGTGCATCTGATTGAAGTAAGTTCCCTGATTCTTTACTCCATTGTTTCTTGTTTTCGATTTCTGTCTCCCGTTATTGACCTCTGCTTTGCTCTATGACTTGCCTTGGATTCCGATTTTCCTCCCGTTTACGTTGTCGACCTATGCTTTGGAAATACGACTTCTCTTTGGATTACGATTTACCTGTTTTTGGCTGATTTCCTGGTTTATGAAACATTTTGCATTACGGATTGCCTACTGGACCCTACAGTGACAGATTTATTTACCTTTCCATCTTACCTTCAGAGATCTCTGAACTTGGACGCCTTGCTGTAACTCACTGCTCCTCCTCTGTCTCCCCTTAGAGCGCCCTTGTTCCTTACTAACTATATTAACTTCCTCTTCCTTTTGCTCAGGTACCTCCCGATCTCCATTTTACTCTTACGTCCCGTCCCCTTTTCTCCATACTGCATGGACGTCCCTTCCTAGGGACGGGAGACAGAACCTTTTTCACCAGAAAAAAACCTTCTTCCCCTTGAAATTTAGAGGCGCACAGGGGTGAGGTCCTGGGAGCATGCGCTACCCTGACTCCGCCCACCGGTGCCACACCCCAGTCCCCTTTTCCGCATCGACAGGAACAGACCAATTTCACCAGCGCTCCTGGGTTTGGCTTCAGCCATGTAATACCACGCACTCTTCCCCGGATACTACTTCTATTTTTTTGTCTTCTTTTTGTCAATCAGGTACTTGGTCCTCCGGTGCCACGCTCCTCCCCGGGCGCATGTCGACTTCAGCGGGTTTCAGCAGGTGCCCAGCCTGCGAGGGGCTCTTTCCTACGTCTGATCCCCATGCTCTTTGCCTCTGTTGCCTTGGCCCTGACCACGGCTGGGAAGGTTGTACCGCGTGCGACGCACTGACTCCACGCACACTGAAGAACAGGCTAGCCAAGTGGAGGGAGCTCTTCGAAAGGTCGCCTCCAGAGGACTTAAAGGACTTCGTCAGATAGAGAGCGCGATCCAAGGGAGGGCTGCAGTTTTGCATCGCACCCTGTAAGGGCGACTCCTTCCCAAGGAAGCGCCCGAGCGGGAGGAACTTCTCTGGTACTCACACCAGCACACATACCGAGGCTAGTCCAGCTACCGGCCTCATGGCCGAGGGGGTCAGTCACTCCTTCCACAAGCAGTGCTGAGGGACCTCTAGGTTAATTTACCTGGTGTACACCCGAGGGGCAACGCCTTAGTACCGGCCTAATGTCCGAGGGGGCGCCTGCACGCAGCACTACCAACGACACAGCCGAGGGCAATCCGCCTTCCAAGCCCCGGCCTGAGGTACAGGGTAAGTCTCATGCTCCACCGCTAAGAGTCTTGGAGGAGGCCGGGCCCAGGGTTCTAAGCACCACAACTTCCGCACGTGGCACGACAAAATGGGCCCTCGTCCAGTGCCAAACCTAGGAACGGAGCAGGTGGGAGAACAAGTTTTAAGGTGGGACTGGTGTTAACCAGGTACGTGGCCTACAATATATTAATCAGCAGTGCAGGGCAGGTTCCCCCTGCAACTGAGACAGAGTGCGCTCCGGCCCCAGCAGCCTCCAGCCACTCCCTCAATATCACCTGCCACCTCTTCAGCCTCTGAATATGGGTACTATGAAGGGTTCCTGGCGCTGATGCGAACCCCTCAGATGGGGTCCATCCTGCGGGATGCCGTTAGGGACTTATTCCCTCCATGCACTCCACCGACGCCCATAGTCATTCCTCCTATGGCTCTGGCGCCACAGGCCACTGAGCAACCCCCGCTGTCCCTGCCGGCTCCTTCGATTCCAGCTCCCCTGCCTCGCACAGTACAGGCGGTTCCACACCAGCCTTCGCAGCAGCCTCCGGCTCTGTCTCCACACCGCAGCCCACAGCGCCCAGCACTCCTCCACCCGCTTCGGATCAGCCGGACTCTCTCGTGGACACAGACGAGGAGGACAACCCTGATACGCCGTCGTCAGCAACCACGAACGGCTTGCAGGTTTGGCAGAATATGTGGGCCTTCCTCATCCAGAGGTCCAGCAGCCCGAGGAGGGGGTGTTGGCAGAAGTCCTCACCCTACGAAGTCCTCACCCTACGACCCCCTACCAGGACCTACCATCTTTCTGTATCGGGGTATCCCAAAGCAGAAAGATGTTGTTGCTTTGGCCAAGAAGGGGTGGCTCAAGCCACACTCGGCCCAACCTGTCAATAGGCGCCTCAAAGCCAAGTACAGGCAAATGGAGGGGGATCCACTCTTGCTGTCAGCGCACCCTCAACCGCACTCTTTGGTGATCGCTGCAGCGTCACTCAATTCTAAGCCTCAGTCGTCCTCGGCCACCTCGTCCTTGGTGTTGCTAGGCAAGGAGAAGATCTTGTAGGCATACGGGAAGAAGCTCTACTCCAACGCCTCGCTGCACCTGCACCAATCTAACACGGATGCCATGCTGGCAGCTATTAACCAAAGGTTTTGGTGGGAAATAGCAGACTTCCTTCCAGAACGTCCGGTGCCGAGCCAAGCATGCTTCAAGGCGTGCCTAGGAGAAGCCAAGCTGGTAGCGCAGGACATCATGGAGTTTTCCGTGGGCCACATCGATATCTCTGGCCGGGCCATATACATCGCTACGGACACAGAAGGACTGCCTGGCTTCGGGCTGCTAAGTTTAACCCTGATTTCCAGGAACGCATATTGGACCTTCCATTCGAGGGTGGTAACCTCTTTCACTCTACCACTGATGAGGAATTAGATAAAAAGAAGAGCAGCTCACAAACTGCAAAGTCTTTATCCTAACAAAGGCCACGCCCAAGGCGTACACCCAGTCGCATCAATGCTCTGACAAGGGGCAGGAGTTCGGTGGGTTCCGGGGCTTCCAGGAACGGAGGTCGAGGCAGCCTGACTTCTCTCTGAGTCAGCACCAGCGCAAACAACAAAAGGGGAAGCAAGGCCTTTTTCCAGTCCCCCTCCTCTGTCGCTGCCTCAGAGGGAAAGAAAGCATGACTCGTCCCTTCGGGTCCACGTGTCTCCGGTGGGTGGCAAGCTTGCCTTTCACGTACAATTTTGGCACCAGAACTTTTCGGACCCTTGTATCTTTTGTACTATCCTCGGGGTACCGCCTACCAGGCCCTCCTTTTCCTCCCTCCCCCCCTCCACTCACAGATTGGGACGGTAACTCTGTTGGCGGAAATTCAGTCACTAGTCGAGAGCCAGGCAGTGGAAGAAGTCCCAGCCTCCCAGAGAGGATTGGGCTTTTATTCCAGGATTTTAGCCATACAAAAGAAGAACCAGGCTGGCCTGAGAGTTGTGTTGGACCTATCTACCCTCAGCCTCTCCCTCTTCAAAGATTCAAGATGGTTATGCCAGCACTCATTGCGGAGACACTAGACAAGGGACACTGGATGTGCTGCTTGGATCTGAAGGACACTTATCTACACGTCCCGATTTGGCAACCACAACGCTCCTTCCTGCACTTCAGGATCATGGGTTGCCATTTCCAATACACGGTGTCCTTTCCCTTGGCCTCAGCTCAGCCCCCAGGGTTTTTACCAGGCTCATGAATGCAGTTGGCAGACCTCCTCAGTCCCCAGGGCCACCACGTCTCCCCGTACCTGGACCACTGGCTCGTTAGGGTGAGATCTCCGGAGGTGGTTATCCACACTTCCTCCGCACTTAGGAGCACTCTCCACGACCTGGGATTTCCGATCAACCTCAAGAAGTTTCAGCTGCAGCCTACGCAGAGTCTGACCTTCCTGGTCCTCATATGGGATACGAGCTCCCAGAGAGTGTTCCCCTCTGAGGACAAGATTTCGGCCATCAAGAGGGTCATCTACTCACTTCCTCGCCCGAGAAGTGACATCTGCCTGGTGGTACCAACATCTATTGGGTATCATGGCGCCGGTCCTACTGGCCGTACCCCACACGAGACTCAAGATGAGATTACAGCTGCACGTCGCAGCCTCATGGAATCAGGAGCAGGGCTCCCAGTCGGAGCTTGTCAACATTCCTCATTCTCTCCACTCGGACCTCACATGGTCGTCCAGGGGCTGCAACCTGCGGACGGGCAAGCCCTTCTGGCAGCTGGCCCCGCCAGTCACCATCACTACAGACTCCTCCCTAGAGGACCACTCTGGACAGCCACAGCATCCATGGAGTCTGGACCCGGCAGGAGCAGGAGTGTCATATCAACTGGCTGGACCTAAAAGCCATCTGGCTAGCTCTCAAAGCTTTCCTTCTGCTCATCTGGGCAAGTTAGTCCTTATCCAGACCAACAACTCCACAAGCAGGGGTGTACCAGGTCTCCGCCATTGTGCAGCCTAGCGGTCAGCATGTGGGAATGGGCCGTGCAGAACAACATCTACCTCACGGCCGTCCACCTCCTGTGGGAGGCCAACTTGGAAGCGGACAGGCTCAGCAGACTGGGAGTGGACAATTGCGAATTGCAATTGAAAGACCAGGTTCTGCTGGAGATCTTCAGCAGATGGGGGTATCCTCAAGCGGATCTGTTTGCCTCCTGGGACAATAGGAAGTGACAACAGTTTGTGTCCTGGCAGGGGCAGGGCCCCGGCTCCCTGGGCGATGCATTCTAGATACAGGCGGACGGCATCACAGCGTATGCCTTCCCTCTCACACCCCTGGTTCACAGGGTGATCCACAAGGTAAAGGAATCCTGTCACCTCAGCATCATTCTGATAGCTCCATGGTGGCTGGCGAGACCGTAGTTCTCCGAACTGCTCAGCCTCATGGAGAGATCACCCATTTACCTTCTGATGGGGCCAGCCCATCTCCTGGCCCAGCATGGGGGCAGGGTCATCCACCCCACCCCCCAGAAGTTAGCCCTCGCAGCGTGGTTCCTGAGCAGGTCATGCTCAAGCACCTGAGAATATCACAGGCTAACCTGAAAATCCTTCAGGGCACCAGGAGCAAGGCTACCAGGAGCCAATAGAAGAGTAAATGGACTAGGTTCAATCATTGGGCGGACTCTAAGGAGATACGTGCATGTTGGATGATGTTCTTTCTTTCTTGGCACACCTTGCACACTCGGGCGTTCAGGTAGACACATGTCGCACCTATCTGGCAGCCATAGAGGCCTACAGAAATTCAGAGCAGGAGGTCTTCTCCTCTTCCAACCCGATAGTCAGGAGCCATCAGCGTGATCCAGGCTCTGGTGGCCTCAGAACCCTATACCACTTTTCACAGGGATAAGGTGGTCCTGCGGACACACCCAGCGTTCCTACCTAGGTTACCCTCCGCTTTCCATCTAAGCGAAGAATTAGTCTTACCTACATTTTTCGCTGACCCCAAGGACGAGGCTCAGAGAGTGCTGCACTGTCTGGATGTCAGACGCACTCTGAAATTCTATCTGGACAGGACCAAGTGCTTCTGCAAGTCGGACGCACTGTTTGTCACCTTCGGGGGCTCCAGGCCCGGGTATCAAGATTCCAAGACCTCTGTTGCACAATGAATGGTTTCAGCCATCAAAGAGGTCTACGAAGGGCAGCACAAGCCCTGCCTGCTAACATGCACGCCCACGCTGTCTGAGCCAAGGCCACGGCCGTTGCCTTCAAACTGCAGGTTTCGTGGCAGGTCAACAGCAGGACTGCCACCTGGGCCACCCCTTCGGCTTTCTGTAAGCATTACTGTTTGGACGCCGGCTCGAAGTCAGACGCGGCCTTCGGAGAGGCGGTTCTAAGGAACCTATTTGCTTAAGGAGGGTCTCCTCTCCACCATGGGGCTACATTCAGTTGTAATTGCCCATGCAGTATGGAGGAAAGGGGACGGGATGTAAGAGTAATTAATAGTTACCGTAGTGACTAACGTACTCTTAGTCCATAGTTTTCTTTCCTCCATATGTTCCACCATTCTGCCCCCTAATAAATCTGGTGTCATTAGGCAATATTAAATATTTTCGACGCGCCAATGGGGACTGAGGTGTGGAGCCGGTGGGCGTAGTCAGGATAGCGGATGCTCCCAGGGCCATGCCCCCGCGCGCCTCAAAATTTAAAAGAGAAGGAGCTTTTTTCTGGTGAAAAAGGTTCTGTCTCCTGTCCCTAGGAAGGGACGCCCATGCAGTATGGAGGAAAGGGGACTATGGACTAAGAGTACGTTAGTCACTACGGTGAGTAACTATTAATTGCTGTTATATCACTAATCCAGGAATCCCATCGAGAAACATTACTTTGATAGGAGTTTTTTGCCACCTCTTCATCTTTCCTTTAAAGCTGATTCCCAGTCTACTCAGGTAGTGTTTAGTAGCTTCATTGCTTTGGGTTTACAATAAAGCTCCTGTACTAAAACTGTCCATCATTTCTTTGCAGCCTGGTGAATACCTGGTGGTATTTTCGCTCTTCCAGATGAACCTCTATCCTGTCCATATCATTTTTATCGGACAGAGTGGTGTTTCATAGGGAAGGTCGGCTTCTCTGAGGAGGCCCGCAGTGGGCTGATCAACTCATAATCCAATGACCGATCTTCTCCGTTCCTACAAGGATTCGGCATTCTCTGATTGTGTGAGTATTGACAAGGACAAACAAAACCCACAAAACAAAAAGATACACTGCAGCCTAGTCAATGCTAGGTCAATGTCAAAGCACGCCACCAAGACATATAATTGAAATAAGTGATAGAGGAAAAGACATCTTAGTCTTCACCAAAACCTGTCTAACTCAAAACTTCAAGTTAGTCACACACAAATCCCTAACCAACAACTTCAAATTGAAACAAGCCAACAGAGAAAGAAAGAGGTTGTCTCACCATTGCATATAAAGATCCCCTAAAAATGACAATACTAACCAACCTCCAAAAAGCACCTCCAATTCAGAAAATAAACTGGACATCCATAAGCATTGTGAAAGTAAACACTATACTGGAATCCATGAAACCATCAATCACCATTTTGGACTCATCCAACATCGAAGAGATGATCCAAAAATGGATCACCACGCTACATGCCATCTCACCGGAATAAACATTAACAGCCTCACTAAAGAAAACAATGGCAAGATGGTTCACACCCCACCTCAGAGCCCTGAAAAAACTAACAAGAAACCAGAACAAGACGAGTAAAAACTGTGATCAACAGAAAACAAATCACATACCAAACACAGACAAGACTATACAAAGCCGAAATATTGAAGCAAAAAATATTATAGTGAACATATCACAAATGCAAGCAACACCCAGAAAGAGATGTTCAACATCAACGAGCTAAGAAACCCAACTGCCTGCAACAACACACGCACACTGTGACAAACTTAGCGATGACCTTGCAGACCACTTCAAAAACAAAATTACAAACATGCAGCAGGTTATCAAGAGCATGCCCTAAAACGGCAACAACTTTCATAACCAGCCAATGCCAGAACCAATAACAAGACTAGACAAGCACTCGCCAATTTCGACAGAAAAATTCACAAGCCCAGTGAACAAAAGCAACAGTTAGCTCTCCAGCAGATCCTTGTCCACCAGACATGTACGAAGACATCCTCACCCAAAAAACAACTGCAGAAAACTTCTGCTATCTCTACAACTGTTAGGGAGAATTCTAAGAAATGTGCTAATTTCTCTCTACCGGAGAGACCCCCAGCAACTTTACTGGATTTTGAGGACTTGAATTTTTAACCTGGAGAGAGTGAGACCCTTTTCCCACTCTGATGTATTTTAATGTGATTTTGAACACTGTTTCTTTTGCGGTATGGAGTCTGACAAACTCCATATGCATCATCTTTTTACATTGTGTCAACACAGCACCGTCAGTGCTGTGACACAGGGAAGTCTTTTAGATTTCCCAAGGTTTGAAGACCTTCTCTTGGATTAACTGTTTGCAAGAGCAGTGAAGTGAAATTGACTTTGCTTACACCTGTAACTTTCTAGACCCAGCACACACTATCTTACAATAGAGTTCTGGAGGGGTTACTTAGTATCCCCTTTATTTAGTTTCTCATGTAACAAATTTGTTACCCTTTCCACGATGAATGGCTGGTGGCAGTGGTTTACTTTTAACTACCGTTGTGTGCATTTACCGCGGGCTGCGGTCGCAGCTGCAGTAAAGCACCCAAGGTTGCAATTTTTGTCAAAATGGCCCTGATCTTCTTATTTTGCCATTTCTTTGTTTAAAGGTCATTCTTGAGATTTACTCTGCGTGCCAAACCAGGTTTGGTCCCTTTGTTTGTTTTGTCTTTGGCGGGATTCACGAGTGAAGCCCGCCTCTGGCTCCACGGTGTTTGGCGGGTTCCATGTCTTAAAATCGGGGCAAAATTGGCTGTGTATACAAAATATCGCAGCAAAAAGGCTGTGGTTTTGCCGCCACAATCATGCAAAGGATGCGGGGACACCCCTGCAACCCCCGGACCCATTATACCATTTAAGGGGAGTGGGGGACACCCCCGCATACCCCCTCCCCTTGAATGGTATAATGGGGTACACCTTTACCGAGTCAAAATGCCATGATTTTTTTTACCAGCAACATTTTTGCCGTGATTTTATTACCTGATACCGTCTGGCAGGGGCAGGAAGCAAGGGAGTTACCCGAAACTCTCTGTGCTTAGTCTTCTAGGAGACCAGAATGCACTCTTAGGTGATTGGCTGGCTGTCTGGCAAGGACAGCCACCCTGCTGGGTGACTGACAGCTAGGCTTGAATGAATGGGAGAAACGTGCATAAAAGGCGAGGCTTTTTGGCTTGGAAGGCAGAGTCGACCGCCGAATGAAGGAATCCGAAGAAGAACTTGGAAGAGACGCTTGCTGCAACTCCTGGACCGTTGGTTTGCCCGGTGAAGCCTTGCTGCTGTGCTGAAGCTCCAAATTCGTATCGACAGAGAAGCCCCTGCAAGGACAACTTCTCCCTTCCTTTGAGTTGGTGGGACCAATCAACTCCAAAGTAAGCCACCTGGACATTCTCTTGGAGCTGGTTGAAATTCCACTGCAGTTGCTGCTGGAACCGAATAGCCAGGGAGAGGAACACCAGATCGTGTGTGTTTCTTTTAAGCTGGCCAAGAGCTCCAGGAAGATCCTCTGGACTCCTGGGGAGCAGGACTGACCGAGCCTGTGCCCCCTCAACAGAGTGCCGGACCCCAGATGCAAGCAAAGCCCATCTCGACAGCCTGGAACCGCAGTGTTGCTACTTGTGGTAGAGGCAAGGAGCTGAAACACTGAAGTGGCACTTGTTTGAAGATTGCCGGGTTGCCAGCGGTGACTGTCCCATTGCAGTGCAGGAGTCCCCAGAAGTCCTCCCTCTTGTGCACACAACTAAGGCCCAGGAACAGCGGGATCTGCAGAGCTGTACAGGAACAGAAGGTATCTGCTGCACCTTTTCTTCAACCTAAAGGTACTGTGAAGTCTGAGAGAAATTACCTCTTGTTGTGCCACCTTGGTTGTCCTCGTTGGAGACTTGTCTCGGTTGTCACTGTAGAGTTGCTAACAGCTTCTTTACCTCACAAGCCTAATCAGCTTGTGGCACTACTTTGAATTTCTTCTTATTCTGCAAAGACTTCTAAAACATTGTGCAAAACTTTTACTTAACTACCAGAAGTGCTTCAGTTCACCTTGACTCTTGCTAACTTAACATTGGCTGGGCTAGGCTCCCTGAAAGACTCTTCCCTCTTCTACTTAGGTGTTGTGCCCTCCTTCCAGGAAGGGGTTAACTAATTTTGCATTGGGGGTTATCAAAAGTACTTACCTGCTTGAGAATATTTGTGTGATCTCTTGTTTTGTTCTAATAACGTTTTTCCTTTGACATATTCCTAAATCTGATTCTAAATGCAACACTGATATATTAATATCCCCAGCACCCTAACTATTGAAGTCACCTGATGGTGTAGGTAGTGTCTGTGGGCCATCCCAAAAGGGTATTTGCTGATTTAGAAATATTAAGAGTGTGTATTTTCTAACTGTATTTGAGTGTTACTATTATTTTGCCCCCTTCTGAAGCAGGCTTACTCAAACTGACTGTTAAATAAATGAATAATTGTTTAATCAAGAAACCTTGTGTGTAAGAGTTTATTTGAATACTTGTCACTGTGAATCTCTGTGTAATTCCCCTACAGCTCGCATTGACCCCTCTTGAGATAAGCCTGGCTGCTCAACACGCTACCAACCTGTGTAGTACAGACTTATACGAAAGGTAGGGTTCCTATTGCCAGGAGGTCAGGGTTGTTGTAGTGCACCCAAAGGGTACTGCATACAATCTTGCCTAGCATACAACCATTCACTAGCAACAGGAAATGTGCCACGAGCCTTCAAATCTGCATACAGCAAGCCAGCCACTCCTTAAAGACCCTTCGTGAAACACAGTAAACCTAACCAACTACTGACCAATTTCAAACATTCCATACCCAGCAAAACACCTAGAAACCTACGTTTACTAACAAAACCTGGAACGTGTAGAAAACAATCGGATACTAGACCATGCACAAGTCTGCTTCAGACCCGTGAGGGGAACAGAAACAGGATTACTGTCCATATGGGATGATCTAATAACCAACACAGACTCAGTCACATCAGCACTAATACTGGTAGATCTGCCAGCAGCCTTTGGCCCAGTCCACCATGAAAGTCAAAAGACTCAAAGAAATAGGAGTCAGCAACACTGAATGACTATGGTTAACATCTTTTCTAGCAGAAAGAACAGAAACGTGGCTAAAGCCCTTCAACTCAGCACCCTGCACAACAACCTGCAGTGTTCGACAAGGCTCATCACTCTTACCACTGCTCTGCACATCTACAAAACTCTCCTCATCAAAAGACATGGTCTCTCTTGCTACTACTACGCAGATAACACACACATCATCTACAAAATCAACACTAGTGGAGAACAAGGCTTAACACTTATCAATTTCTTCACAGAAAGAAATCATTGGACGAGTCCAAACAGCCTTAAACTCAACCCAGACAAAATAGAAATAATGAGCACGCCCAAAAACCTGTCAAGCCAACACCACATTCCATGGCCTAAGAAAAAGAGAAATCGACCAGAAACTGAATATTAATGAACAATGACTTAACACGGAAACCGCAAGTCAGCCCAGTACTAAACAAGTGCTTCTTCCACCTACACTCAATCAGGCAGGTACAGTGCCTTTCTTCACCTTCCCAAAGTTGCCATCATCTCCCTTGTCATGTCAAGAATTGACTGCGCCAACAGCATCTATCTCGGAATGCTTGACTACCTTACCAAAAAACATCAGCGTACACAGAATGAAGCAGCAAGACTACTTCTCAGACTCACTTGGAGAGAACAAATTACACCAGCATTGTGAACCCTACATTGGCTCCCAGTCAAAAATATATTCTTCAAAACACTGTATAACCCACAGAGCAATCCAAGACCAATGAGCAGCATTCATACAGGGAAAATCTCCATCTACAAACCAAACAAAACACGAAGGTCCAGCAACGCTTTTCGTCTCGAACCAGAACAGTACTCAATGCAGAAAGTTGGTGGATCACCAGTCTCCTGCCTCTTGGCAAAACTTTGGAACTCACTCCCGAAGGAGATACAAACAGCAGAAGACCACCTAAAATTCACAAAATAGCTGAAAACATGGCTCTTTAACACAGCGAGCTAAACAGCAAACACAACACAAGTGCAACATCCAAAACCGCCTAAAACCTAATGAACCGAAACCTGGATGCCCTAATAAAATAAAATATTTTAGCACAAACCATCTAACAAGAATATGAACCCTGCCAGACCAACATTACCACCGCACAGAAGGGCACAGGTTATTATTATCTGAGCTTACTAAAATATTTCCAGTATCCTGTTTACTCACCGTCAAACACCAAACAAAACACACACATTCCTCTATTGCAGCAGAAACCTACAACCTTCACAAAATGCAAACACTCCACAACATTCAACTAAACACTACAGAAAACTAAACCAATTGCACAAGGATCATCCCACATACACTCATACAAGTGTTGGGAAAGATTTCATTTCGCTTTTGTGTGGTTATCCTAATATGACTTTTTTCATTGGAGCCCAGCTTTCAGCTGAACTCCCGGGGCGTTTGCTCACGTTTTATGGGGAAACTGACACATCCTTCAAACTGTCAGTACTGGGAAACATTGTTTCCCTTAGTTTTTGATTATGTTGCCATTTCTTGGTAACTTTTTAACAGTGCACAATGTGCCTTTCAGTACCGTGTGCTGGGGTCCCTTTTTGTTTTATGGCCTTAGACACCCTCAAAGGAATTTTTGGGTGATTGTATGAATGTGCCTGGGACAAACTGGCGGCAGCAGTTACTTTTCATAATGTTTTACTTCTTTTTCCTGACTTTAACTGTGTTTGGAGACCCTTAAGGGGCAGGGACCAAGATGGCCATGTGAGCTGGGAGCTCTTTACCCTGTTGAGCATGAACAATTAATAATGGCATAAAACCCCCCAACAAACGAGCCCGCAGGGTGCAGCACCGCGAAAGGGAAGGTGCGGAGCGGCTACCGAGACCAAAAGAAATGAGTCACGCTGTCCATGGGGAGACGGAAGCATTTTGGCTGGGTGTGTTGAGGTGCAGGAGGAAATACTAGCACAGCGGCAGCCCCCTCGAGAGTAGGAGGAAACCCGTTAGAGGCCGCAGGGACCCTGCAGCTGAGGAGTCGGGCAGGCATATCAACGAAAAGCATTGAGATAAGGCAAGGCGGCAAAACACACAGACACCAGGAGGAGGCGCAACAGGCCCACCCGGAGGAACCCTGCACCCTGTGGAGGGCGACGGAATGAAAAAACACAGGGCAATGTGGAGAGGAGAGGGGACCCAAGAAAGCAACGGCTGGCAGCCACAAGGTGAGGAGGTACGACCCTACACTCCCCGCCTCCTCCCAGCTAAATCACTGTGCACTGAAATACGGTGAAAGGGAGCCCCCAGGCACACATCGAAAGAGATAGGAACGAGGAGCCCCACGCTTTACATACATCCTCGGAGGGACTGCCTGGGGAGGGGTGGGGGTGGAGAATGTGCTGAAAAGGGAAGGAGTGAATCCTGCCCAGGGGGCTACGTTCAGGTGACACAGCAGAGTCAAACACTCTGAGGGGAGAACTGGATCGGGGATCTGGGGTGACCACTGGCATAGACTGCGATCTCAAAGAGCAGGGCAAACACAGCAACCCGGAACTGCTAGACAGGGGACGCCTGGTGGAGTACAAGCTGCGAGAGCCCCCGGAGAGACAGCAGGAGGGTGGCACCCAGCGAAAAGCGCGCTCGCCCATATAGTAGAAGACCCCAGTGAGGAGAATACCGCCCTGAGAACTGCAGACCCACAGCCACACAAACAGACAGGGGAGATGATGGCAGCCGGCGGCATCGATACCCTGAAGCAGGTCGTGCAAGCCATCCTCATGGAACTTAAAGCATTCACTATGGAGTTGCAGACCTCCCTGGGGGCCATCGTAGATAGGGTCTCAAAGGTGGAGGACCGGGTGGAGACCCTTGAGCACAACCATAGATCGGCTGACATAACCGACGTGGCCCTAGAAATGAGGGTCAAAGAGCTGGAACGCAGGGAGAAAGATGCGATGGCCAAGCTTGACGATGTGGAAAACAGGGAGAGACTAAATAATCTGCGGATATAGGGGCTCCCAAGTACAGAAACTGAATCGCCAAGAGATCTGGAGCTACTGCTGACACACCTCATGAGACAACTGCTGGGAGGAGAGACAGACGGGGAGATCCGTTTTGATAGTGTCCACAGAGGTGCCGGATCAGCGGGAGGACCGTGCTCAGTGGTGGCAAAGTGCCACTACAACAGCGACAAAGAGGAGATCTTTAGGAAAGCCCAGGAAGTGGGCAAAATAGAATGGGAAGGAGCCTCTGCAACTATCTTTCAGGACCTATCCTCTTACACCCTAGAGCAGCGGAGAAAAGGCAGGTCCCTGACTCGATTGCTCCGCGAAGGAGGGGTCAGGTACCAATGGCGATTCCTTTTTGCGCTGTCATTCGACTGCGACGGAGAACACTGAATTATCACAGGGAGACTAAGGAGGTCTGCTGCTACAAGAGTTTCAGAAAGGGGGGCCAGCAACAAGACTACAAGGGTCAAAGTAAGCTAAGGGACCACTACAACAATGCCTTTGCTCAACGGAGAGGTTGCAAGAGGGATAGCAGTGCTGGGACATCCAGGAAGCCTCAATCCTCGCAGCCCAAGGGTCAAGGATGAAGCGGGCTACGCCCTGAATTTGGTGAATTGCTCTGGATACGGGAGGGGGGGGAAGAATGTTATGGTTACTGGTTTTGTTCATGTTTCAGCAGGGTGGGGGAATCCCCGGAATGTACGGGTGTCTCAGGGAGGTTGGGTGACTGACCCAAGTCGGGCCTGTTCTTCACAGGCCATTTTGGGGGAAAGTTCACAACAAGGGAAGGTTGGCAGGGAAAGGGAGGGGAGGGGGGGGACACACGCAACACTTGTCCAAGGGCTCGGACCAAAACTCACTTGAAGGGAGCTTGTTGACGGATATGGAATTCACAGGCAAGGCTATGGATAAGGTGAAAGTAGCAACACTACATTGTAAAAGGGCTAAATTCCCTGAATAAGAGGTCCCTCACAGTCAACCCATTCCAGAAGTTCAATTTGGCAGTGTTATTCCTACAAGAGACCCACTATCCTAAAGGGGAGGAAAGAGCCCTAAAGGGACCAGACGTGGGGCAAATGTACTGGGCCTCGCATGCAATCTCAAAGAGAGAGTGAGTAGGCATAGTGATGGCAAAGGCTAGACAACTAAAGGAGGTCCAAATTAAGAGGGGCTTCTGGGCCAGATTTATTTCAGTCAAGGGCAAATTAGAGGGGGAAATGTTCACCCTAGCCTTAGTCTACGCCCCTACTGTGAACAAGTGACATTCTTAAGAAAGGTGTGCGCCGTGTTGGAGGACTGGGGGGAAGGGGCTACGATGGTGGGGGGAGATTTTAATATGATCCTAGATCCTGATTTAGATTGGTGGTCCGCCCATGGGGAAAGGGGGAAATTCGTACGATGAGGCCCACAGAGATTTTACGCAGCTGCTGCAAGACTACTTCTGGGCAGATGTATGGAGAATGCACCACTCACACCAAGGAGGGTACAGTTTCTTTTCCCCACCACACAAAACATACACCAGAATTGATATTTTGCTTACACCACAGGAGCAGAGGGACCTAACCACTTGCCCCAGGGTTGAAACTGTAACGTGGTCAGGGCATGAGATGGTACCGGCGGAATGGAGTGTTGGGAGGGACAGGGGGGCACCCAGGTGGTGCTGCAATGACGGTCTCTTGCGAGATCCCACTTCAAGGTATTTATGGGGAAAGAAATGTGCAGCTTTTTTGACACAAACGACAACAGTGAAACCCATTTGAAACATGTGTGGGAGGTGGCAAAGGCTACTTTGAGGGTCCTCTTGATAGCAGAGGGTGCACGAAAGAAGAGGGAGATGGCCTTGATAGCGCAGCACCTGCGGGGAGAACTGCGGATCATGCAGATTCAATTAACAAAATCGGGGATTGACGGGGAGGGACTTCTGAAAGACATGAGGGACAGAAGACAGGAGCTACTTTCACTCCTGATAGGCGAGGTGGTCAGGAGGCTACGGTATGTTAAGCAAAGGTACTACGAGAAAGGGGACTGTGTGGGGATACTATTTGCAAATAGGAATAGTGGGGCAAAGGTGGAGAGGAAGGTTGACAAGATCAGGAATGGGAGATGCCAGATGGGCACAACAAAGGAGAATATACAAGACTGCTTTGCAGAATATTATGAGAACCTCTATGCACGACCCCACACTGAGAGCGATGCAAAGGTATGGAATATCTAGATCGACTCCCGTGCCCCGGTTGGCAGTGGGCGAGAGGTTACTCCTTGAGAGCGACATTACGGCAAAGGAGGTGCGACAGGCGATAGCTGTAGTTGAGTAAAACCCCAGGTGAGGACGGATACACCTCAGACTTTTATAAACAGTTCCAGGAACTGCTGGCCGAACCCCTAGCCCAAATATTTAATGCCATCAAGGGATCGGGAAATATACCGCCCATGTTCCTGGAGGCGTTGATAGCGGTTATCCCCAAACCAGCTAAGGATAGGGAAAAGTGCTCCTCCTATCGACCCATCTCACTGTTAAACACAGACACCAAGATATTCGTGAGAATCTTGGCGTCCAGACTGGAAGTCTACCTCCCCATACTGGTCCACCTGAACCAAGTGGGTTTTGTGCGCAATAGGCAAGGATCGGACAACGTGCAGAAGAAACTGCATTTCATGACTGCGCCTGAGGTGAGACGCAAAGGGAATCTAATTTTAGGACTCGACGCAGAGAAGGCCTTCGATCGAGTCAGCTGAGCCTTCATTACTGGGGTCCTGGAGAAAGTTGGTATGGGAACCAAGTGGCTGGGCTGGTTTGCGGCCCTATACTCTGCGGCAAAGGCTAGAGTAGTGGTTAATGGGGGAATGTCGAGGGTCTTGGGGCTACAAAGGGGGCACTAAACAGGGATGCCCCGTCACCCCTGCTGTATGCCCTGGTCATGGAGCCATGGGTGCTGGCGGTACGAGGGGACGAGAATATCACGGGTTGCGCTTTGGGAGTAGGAGTTACAAAATGAGCCTCTTCGCTGATGACGCTCTGCTCTATATCACATAACCACACACGTTGGTTCTCCGCCTCCTGCAGACATTAAAGGAATACGGTGCATTATCCGGATTTAAAATAAAGATAGAAAAATCAGTGGCGTTTATGCAGGGGGAATGATATGATATGGCATTTATAACACGCTTATACACAAGTGTTTCAAAGCGCGACGAGGCAAGGGAGGGGAACAGAGGCAAGACAGACGGTGATCTTACTAGGCCAGGTGACATTGAGATTGCGCAAGTGCAGGGGAAGGGGGAAGGGGAAAAAGTGCAGGGGAAGGGGAAAAAGTGCGGGGCGAGGGGGCAGTGCAGTACATGGGAACAACAGTAAAAATAAATAGATAAACAAGCAAAAGTAAGTGTGGCCAGCTTGTGGCAAGTGCAAGTGCAGGCTTCAGGTGTCAAGTGCTGGTAGGGGGCTGTAGGGATACAGAAAACAGTCCCACCAGTGCGGGGTTGCCAAGGAGGCAGTGCAGGGGTCCAACCTGCGTGGTAGGGGAGCTGGGCCCGAGATCAGAGGGTAGCCAGGTGACCAGAGCAGTTTCAGTTTCAGCCAGGAGTTCAGCAAGGTAGATGAGGATAGATAGCAGAAGCAAAGAGGAAGGTTTTGAGGTGCTTCCGGAACCGGAGATGGTTCTCCTCAAGTTTCAGGGAGGCTGTTCCAGAGGAGGCCCTAGCCGAAGAAAGAGATCTACCATCAACTCGTTGCTTGGAGAAGCGACTGACTCGCAGGTAATTGGACTCAGATGAGCGAAAAGCTTGAGGGAAGATATTTAGGAAGAGGGAGTTGAAGCCAAGATATTTGGGGGTTAATGTTACAAGGGATGCTGGGGATCTCTGCGGAAAATCATCTCACTCTTTAGAACAAGGTGCTGACCGAATTGCGTCACTGGGACAGAATGAATATCTCTTGGATGGCGCGCCTAAACTGCGTCAAAATGACGATGCACGTCTGTGTACCTCTTTCAAATGCTCCCAACAATAGTTCCACCCTCATACTTCAGGATGGTGTGAAGAGCTCTCCTGCACTTTCAGTAGGTAGGGGCAAGGCCAAGGGTGGCCTACAGCACCATATTCCTACCACAGGAGGAAGAGGGGGGTTGGGCTTTCCAGACAGAGGCTTAGTATAATGCAGCGCATCTGTGAATAATGGTAGACCACCTGGACCCCAGAACACGTAAGCAGTGGGTCCAAATGGACAACTCGGTACTGGCACCAGTGATATTTGGAGAATGGTCATGTGTCCCACGAAAGGAGATACCTTTGCGTGTGTGGACACACCCCTTACTGAAAGTATTCTGGACAGTGTGGAAGGAACGTGGTCCCACGCGCTGGCTTTCATCTTGGCCCTCGCCGCTAAGCTGGATCTGGGCTCCACTAGCCCCCCGCCCGAGAGACAGAATAGCTGGCATGGCACAGTTCCAATCCTGGTATGAGGAAGGCCTGACCTGGGCAGGACAGATGTTGGCAGATGGGCAGTTATTGCCCTTGGAACGTTTGGATGAATGCCTCCAGGTGGGCAAACCCTCCATATTCCGTTAACTACAACTTAAGGGGGGATGATGAAACGGAGGTGGGGAAACAACTTAAGGCGGCAGCTCACGACCTTTGAATTTTTTTTTCTGCAAAGCACCAACACCAAGGGGTGCACAGCCAGACTTTACGAGGAGCTCAGGCGTAGTGAGGTGAAAGGGATTCTACCAGTGCGAACCAGTTGGGCGGTGGATCTAGACAGAGACATCTCAGATGGACTATGGACCAAAATATGTAGAGCAGTTAAGGGGTCCACAGTGTCCCCACAGTATAGGATGCAGGCGATAAAACTGATTCAATGCTGGCACTGCCCCCAAATGCGCTAGCAAAGATGTAACCGGGACGGATTCAAGATTTTGGAATTGTAGACAACCACAAAGTACATACTATAACATGTGGTGGGAATGTCCTTGCATCCAGTAGTACTGGCAATCAGTCCTGATATGGCTATAGGGGGTGGATGGGAGCCGAAGGGAAATGTCCCCCTAATACTATTGTTTGGAGTAGAGGATGAATAAAATGTAAAGGGTCTGTCTGGGGGGCACATGATATGTACCCTGCTGGTGGCGGCAAGAAGCTGCATAGCCAAAGGCTGCAAGAAAAGCATATCCCCCACAGAAATGGAATGGGTCTCTAACACCCGTGCCATATATGACATGGAATATTTGACACACATGCTGGATGAGAGAAAGATGAATATTGAGGGGGCCCGGCTTCTGTTCGTTGAGAAATCTGGGCACTAAACAGCTTCGAGAAAATTTAAATAGTAATTACCTGTATGATAATAGGGATGAGCCAATAATGGACTTGAAAGAGGAAATGTGTGAGCATGGGGGGTGGGAGGGAATGTACAATTCTTATGTATCACTAAAGGTTTGGTAGCAATGTGGCTACAAGTTGAAATGTGCTACGTAAATGTTAATACACATTTAATTTGAAGGGAAAAAACGCGTTTTACCGCGTTTGGCTTAAGACTTTGACCAGGTCTGAAAATGTGCCAGCCACAAAGTCTTTTGTTCTTTCCCATGGCCGTTTCGTCCCTTGCCTTCACCCATGTCTAGTAACCTGGGTTTTCCTTATTTGTTCATGCAGCCACCCGCAAAACCCAATCTCTTTCGCAGGCCTCTTCCTGTCACATAGGGAAGAGGGCTGGAACTGTCTAGTTCCAATCCTCCCTACTGGTGCCAGGATATCTGGAGTGCCTGAATGGCTTGAGACCACCGTGGGCTGTTATTGGTCCATGTCTGTGATGTCTGCTAGAGAGCAGATCTTCTATTGGAAGTCCTCGATTTTGGCACAAAGTTAATCTTGGATAAGAAAAGGGGCTCTGCAGCCATACCAGGTCGATTACCTGCATTCTCACCGAACTACAGAAGGAGCCAAGTGTAAGAACACGCTGGAGGGATGGTTGCGTTAACAAAAAATTATTTTTACTGACTAAATATGAATAAAAATAATAGCAGGTTTAGGAAGTTTTCTTATTCAAGAGTCCAAAGAGGCTTTCCAGTAGTCCAAGGCTGTTTAGCTGCACAGCCCTTCCTTCACGGATGCAGTCTGGACCTAACCCTCGTAGGCTCAGTGGTGCTCAGTAGCTCTCTCCTCACCTTCCTCTTGGTTCTGAAACAGAACAGAGAAAATTCTGTTAGTCCTTTGTCTCTGGCTGCTTTAAATAGGGGCTGGTGAGCAACTGGCCAATCAGGAGTTGGTATAGAGTAAAAGTCTTGATAAGCCCCACAAGCCCGCCCCCTTCCTTCCGACATGAAGGCAGCCATAATGCCTCTTGGGCGTGCTGCCGCCCGGCCTCGTGGGTTAGGGAAATGACCAGTAATAAATCTGTATTATCAGTAACTGAAGTGTTTGTTTCTGTAACATGGACTTGCTTCTGTGAATCGGTGTTGCTTTCTTCACCCTCATTCCCCACACCGGTGTTACTTTCTGCACCCTTCTCCCCCGTACAAAAGACCCTCCGATCGTCTGTTTTGTGGTCATCTTTGTGTTTCGGTAACATCGCAGTGTGTTTAAAAATGAGGTTGCTGCTTTCTTTCTGGCTTGACTGGTTCCCGGAATTATGCTGCACCGCGCTGCCCCTCTCCGACTCATTCGCGGTCCATGAGGGGTTGGCGTTTTCAGTCCCAGATGCGTCTTTCCTGCACGCGTCGAGGGACCCGGGATCCTCTCCCACTCGTGCCCTTCCTTCTGGGTACGAGAATGGTTTTTCTGTTCTGGGAGAGCTGCAGCCCCACCACCGGCTCTCTCCCATTTCGTTGTCCGGTTCGTTGTCTGTGCCAGCATTTCCCTTAGTTTGCCCTGTGATGCTCTGACTCTCACATACACCCCCCAATGAATCGAGCCGGTCGGGCCGATCTAAACTCCTGGAAAGGTAATCAGGAACAACTTGGAACGAGGCGGGCTTGTGAACGGTCCTAAAACAGAACGCACCTCAAAACTCTCTGGTTGGACTCTTTATGAATCTCCAGCCACTGTAGCGGAAAAGGATCGGTGAACACTGTGAACGTACCAACAAATAATACTGCAGGGTTTCAATGGCCCACTTTATGGCCAGACACACTTTTTGCAGCGTAGAGTAGCCTCCTCATGTGGTGACAACTTGCGGCTTATGAAGGCCACTGAATACAAATCCTCTTCATGCCCTTGTAACATCACAGCGCCTAGTCCAGTTCCTGAGGCGTCTGTATAAAGAAAGGCTTCTCGAAATCTGGGCACCGTAGTACCAGAAGGGCAGAGATGATGTCTTTGAGCTTCTGAAACGCTGATAATGCCTGAACGTCTCAATATATCCCCCTTGTAAGAGGACTTGAGTGCTTCAGTGAGAGGACTAGCAATGGTTGAGAATAGTGGAATAAACAGGCGATAGTAGCCCACAAAACCTAAGAATGCACGTATTTGCTTCCTGTTGCTGGGTATAGGTAAACGTCTGATCGCGTTCACCTTGTCTAGTTGTGGTTTGATGACACCACCACCTACGAGATCTCCCAGATAACGAGCCTCCTTTGCTGCCATTGTTTTTTTTAGGGTTGATGTTAAGGCCTGCATCCTCAAGGGCCAATATCAGTTGATGTAGATGTTGCAGATGTTCCTTCCATGACCTACCGAAGACGACTATATCGTCCAGGTATGCTGAACTGTATTGCCCGTGAGGAGCTAAGATTGCATTCATGAGTGACTGGAAGGTCGCTGGTGCCCCAAGTAGTCCAAACGACAGCATGGTAAACTGGTACAAACCAGTAGGTGTTGAAAAGGCTGTTTTAATTCTGTCTTCTTGCCTAAGAGGTATCTGCCAATACCCCTTAGTGAGGTCTATCGTACTGAGGAATTGTGCTGACCCTAACCGCTCCATTAACTCATCAGTGTGTGACATTGGGTTTGCTTGATAAATTGAAATAGCGTTTAACTTCCTAAAATCCATACAGAATCGGGTGAATCCGTCTGGTTTAGGGACTAATACTATAGGGGAAGACCAATGGCTGGTGGATGGCTCAATCACACCTAGTCGTAACATTTCCTCCACTTCTGATTGGATGCCTTCTCTTTTTGATTCTGGAAGCCTGTAAGGCCTCACTCTTACGGTTTGGTTTGGGATTGTGTCTATGCTGTGTTCCATCAATGTGGTTCTTCCGGGGGAAAAAAGGAAAATACATGCCTCAGTTGGCCAAGATGGGTTTCGATTTCTTTCCGTTCTTCATGACAAAGCTGGATTCCCCATTGTACTGCATTGAAAGCGGAGGCTGAATCCCCCCTGTTGGTAGCACTCATGACTTGGCAAGGTGTATTGGGTTCTCTCTTCATGTCTTTAATAAATTGATATGGTAGTTTTAGGTTTTCTCTTTTCCGTCAGGCTGTTCTTCCATATAATTTACTGGGCCTAACACATCTGTAATTTTATATGGACCTCTCCACTGAGCCAACATTTTATTCTGCATTGTAGGTAGTACCACCAGTAGTTTATCCCCTACTTGGAAAGTGTTTCTGTTTTAGTATTTCTCCTAGGTCGACTGTGATCTCCCCAGATGATCTCGTGCAAGCTCTCTGTTTGGTAAGGTGTGTTTTTAGATCAATCACATAGTCTGTGAGATGGGTTTCTTCTTCCTGTTACTCCCATTTGGTTATTGCTATATCCAGAATTGTTTTTGGTTTATGTCCGAACAAGAGCTCAAAAGGAGTGAAACCTGTGGGCGATTGAGGAGTGTCCCTTAACACCATCAACACCCACGGTAACACCCTGTCCCAATCCTTTCCTGAAGGTGCTGTGACTTTCTTATCAGTTTAATTGTTTTGTTGTATCTCTCGACCAAGCCATCTGTCTGTGGATGGTAAACAGAAGTGCGGATTTGTTTTATCTGTAGTTGTTGGCAGACCTTGTGCATCACACCTGAAACAAAGTTCCTTCCTTGGTCGGTTACTATTTCTGTTGGTAACCCCACCCGAGCACAAAATTGAACTAATTGGTTACATACTTGAGTTGAACTGATTCCTCTCATGGGAAACGCCTCCGGGTATCTGGTGGCATAGTCCACTATGACTAAAAGATACTGGTTCAAGTGGACCAACGATGTCCATGCCGTTCCGGAACAAGGGTTCTTTGATTAACGGCATGGGTTGCAATGGAGCCCTTTTAGGTTTATTCGGGTTGATCTTTTGGCAGGTAGGGAATTAGTTGTAGTACTTAGCTACTTGACAATATACCCCAGGCCAATAGAATCATTTTAGTAGTTTCTCTTGAGTTTTTTCACGGCCAAGATGTCCCCCTGAGGCCTCGTTGTGGGCTAATTTGAGGACAATGCGTCGTAAGCTTAAGGGCACGAGTAACGCTCTGTTTCTATGTTATTCTGATCTGACGTGACCCGATACAGCAGGCCCTGCTGTGTTTTGAACCACGGGAACCCCATTCCCTGGGCTGGGCTGGTGAGTGCTTGCTCTCTTGCGCTTCTTAAAGTAGGGTCTGTAAGAAGTTCGTTTCGGAAGGTCACCTTCCGATCATCTGGTAGCCAGTCTACAAGTCCACTGAATTTGTTGTTTTGAGACCACTTTCTTTTAATTTCCCTCACCTCTCTTCTACTTTTCCTTGGGGATCTTTTGCACTTTGTACCAACCTCTGACTGGAAAAACATTCACGCTGGCTGCCTGCATAGGGATTGCAGAGGGCATCATCAAAGCCTCTTGTAAAAGCTTTGTCAGTCTCTTAAGTTGCTTTGGTAATTCCTGCCAGAGAATGTACACACTCAAAAGCAGGGGCTAGCCTGCTCAATGGTTATCACCTACATGCCACACGCTTTGCCTGCTTTGGAAACAATGCCACCAATTGGCAGCTGCTAAGCACCACATTTTCCCCCTTAACATAAGTCTCCACAAAACGGCAGATCAAACGGATCATCCTGACAAGAAGAGTAAGACTAATGCTCTGTGGTGAAGGGGGAGTCGGACTAAGTATGGACAAGTTAAAGGGTGTTTATTTAAAAATAAAATGAAAAATGCCTATCTAGCCCTACTGCTATGAGGGAGTTTCTCTGCCTAACAAACTAAAACTAATGGTGCTCTTCAAATTTCCCAAAAGAAATAGTCCTTAGGCCAGATTCTATTCAACTAACTGGCCCTACCACTTAAGAAAACTTTTTTTTAAAAGGAGGCCACTGCAACATCCTCTGTCAGTGACTTCTACTTGGCCAAACACTTGGATTACTTTTCCAAGAAGAAGGTTTTAAAAGTTTGTCAAAGTTCATCAATTTCTTGCAGTACAGTCCTAAGCCTCTGCAGGTTTGGTTTCCTTTTCCTCGGGTAAGACAAAGTTTCCTTAACACAACTCCACCATGTCCCACTTGGTGCTTGACCGTGTTCTTGTCTTGTTTTCAAACACTTAAACGCTTTGGGTTCTCTATCCTCCCAGTTCTGTTCACTAGGTTTCTTGTGTCCAAGACTCCCAGAGTCTCTGGCCCTCTGTCAGGCTTTCTTAGGCCAGGCCTCTGTACCGCGTCTGCCCGTTAGGGTTTTTCAGGCTCCCGTAACCCTTGTGGCTTCTCCAGCCTTGAAAGTCTCTCGGTTACTTGGGGCTCTCCAAAGCCCTTTGGCCCTCTGATGGGCTTGCTTTGTATATATTCTGCTGTCTCCGACTCCCATAACTCGTGTGGCTTTCACCGTCTCTGATATTAAAGTCTCTGTTCGCCCCTCTCCACAGCGTTACCTTTTTGGGAGCATTTGCTTCCCTGCTGCTGCTTGGCTCAGCAGCTATTAAACTTCTCGTGCAGAGCTCAGGGATTTGGGGTCTCTGCTGCAATCTGGTATCTGCGTTAGTTAACGGGCCCAAGGCCCCAGACGGTTTCTTTCACGTTCCCATCTTGACCCAGTCTTATTTGTCATTCAGGATGCCAACTTTTCAGTGTCTTGCCAGCGTTTTGTTCGCTCTCCACGCTACCGTTAGCTGCATGGTCTAGCGTGGCTGCGTCCCTCCGGGACAGCTTCCCATAAGATGCTCGTCTCTGTGTAGGAGTCTCTCCTCTCATGGTTGCTTGCCTTTTTATGTACGTCATCACGAACAAAAGGGGTGTGCCATTATTCTTTAACTGTGGCGTTCAAGTGTGATCTAGCATTACCTGAAGCCAAAGAGATTGAAGAAATGTCACTATTTGGTGGATTCAAGACAGAAGTAGCAACAATCTTGCCAACTCTAATGTTGGCAGAAAACCATACTGGAATGGCAGTCCTTGTCCCGAGAATGGAGTCACTCCCAGTAAATTCCCATTTGCCCAGACCCCTAGCATGGGTCTTGCTTAGCAGGCTCCCCTCTCGTGCCTCAAAAGGGGCTGCTCTCCCATGGGAAGAAGAGGCGAATTGCCCAGATTCGTCAGAGCTCCCAAATAATTGGCCTCTAGGCTCAGCCCCCAGCAGTGTGGAAAGAAACATTTCTAGTCTGAAAGGGAATGGAGCCCCTAGTGCCTCGCCGGTATTCCCACATAGATATTCCTTGGCCTAATATTCACATAAACATAGCCCCGATTAGTTTGATCCCTGCTGCCACCCCAGGTGCCTGGCCTTTCCTTAGAGGCCCTTTTTGAGGGTGCCATACTTCTTCACCTTATAGCCTCATACCTCACTGGCCTGTACACAGGCTTCATCACTATGGCCCAGCCATTCAACTAGACATCAGGATGCTTTGCTATTACAAAAGGTGATGCAGATTTTGATTGGCACTGACATGCTGTCATACCTTCAAGAAATAGTGGCACCAGTGGTCTGTGCATATGTGCCTTTGCCTCCCTTGCCACCACCTCTAGTGCTTCCTTCTTTCCCCCATCCTCTTACTCCATGTCCATGGCCACTACGAGACCAGCTATGCCCATCTTTGGCTCTTCAGAGGATCTGGCACCGTTGCCCCTGTATGCAGACGACGAACATACCCGCATATGGGGGTGGTGTGTCCTAGCAGTTGACCAAAGCCTTCCAAGAAATGATGGTTGCTGGTGTGCTGTCACCATTTCTGTCTGGAAAATATGGGCATCCGTCTACAACTGAACTAGCTGACGTAGGCCTGTAGACTGCGATTCCCTGCAGTGTACAGCTAGGCTAATTAAAGGCTGGTTGCCAAGTTTAAAACACGGGTGAATAAGAAGCTGTGTCTTATTGTGAACCCCCTGCTCAGTCGTTTTGGCTGCTCTGGAACTAAGCAGGAGATGCCTAATAAATATAAGGACAAAGACCTAATTTAAGCTATCTCTGTCATAATTTCAAAAAGGAAACAGCATGAAGTACAATGATTTTAAAGGCTTTGAGGCCAGGACCCGTGACCAGTCAAGGAGAGGCCCCTTCCTCCTCTACCTTCTCCCAATCTGCGAAGAGGCAGGAAGTGCCACAGCCGCCTCAGATACAGTTCTTAGCTAGCATTCCGCAGCTAAGAGAAAACAACACTTCAGCGGGACGCCTCTGATGTTGCTCGAACAAAGAGACTGATAATACATGATCCGTGGGCCCGTCTGATATCCCCATTGGCTTCTGCCTCCCATTCACTCACTTCAGCCCAACAGCTTTCATTAAAGTACACAAGCAAGATTTCCAAGATGCTACAGAAGGGTTCCTCCATTCAAATTTTAAGAGGTTTAGCTCCCAATTCTTTGTGATCCTCAAATTGACAAGGGTGGGTCTTCAGACCATCCTAGACCTTTCCAATTTTGATGCCTTTCTGCTAAAGGAAAAGTTCAAAATGGTCACTTGGGCACAGATCCGGCCACTCCCTTATAAGGTGATTGGCTGGGTGCTCTGGACTTGCAGGATGCATGTATGTAGATCTCAATGTGACCCATGCACCGCAAGTAACTAAGTTTCGCTTCTCATATCCACCAATTTCAATTTCAGGTCTTAATTTGGCCTTAGTTCAAGCCGAGGGTCTTCACAAAGGTATTTGCATCTATGACCTTACTCCTCAGGCAGAAAAGCATCTGAATTTACCCTTACCTGGACAACTGGCTTACCCAAAGCCCTCAGCAGGGAAGGCCTAGGTACCGATTTAGTTGACTTTGTACTTGGTGTTCTCTCTGGGCTTCTCTGGGAACGAGACAGAATCTTCCTTGAGACCCTGCCAGGACTTATATTTTGTAGGCTTGGAATAGAACATGGGCCTAACTAAGGCATTTCTCGCTCAGGGTAGGCTAGCATCTTTGCGTTTTACAAACTCACTGGTGAGACAGGCGACAGATGTCCTCACCCTTATCTTTCAGAGTATTATTGGCTTTATGGCCTCCTGCATTCCGGTGGTCAGCCATACAAGGCTCTGGTTGTGGAAAACTCAAAGGCATCTCCAGAGTTGTTGGGAACAGGAGAGACCATTTTAATTGGCTATGGTTCCAGCCCCACAACCTATTAAGATGGAACTTCTTTGGTGGTCTGATCCCAGGGAAACGGCCCCCCGCCCCAACTAAGACCCTCACGGTGTCTCTGACCAGAGTCTTGGTTCCTCTATTGGGGTGCCACTAGGTTCGCCACTAAAGCACGACTTCTGGAGGGAACAGAAATTAACTCTGCAAATCACTGTACTAGAACTAAAGGCCATCGTCATGTCTTTTCAGCTGTTGTCTGACCACTCAAATTTGGGACTGGATTATCCAAAGTGGGGTCATTTCCATGGCAACTCCACTGGCAGGGTCTCTCGATCAGAGCAGAATACATGAGCAGTCCTTCGCGGCACATGAGTTAAAGCTTACGTAGGAAGTGACATCCAAAATCTTCAGGACTTGAGACTTTGCCCTTTTAGATCTTTCTGCCTAGCAAAATGTCCTCTTTATTTATTGGGTATTTATAATGCACTTATACAGCAAAACAGTGTTGAAAGGCGCATCAAGACAAAAAGGTTGGGTAGGGCCAACAGGAATGAAGAAAAATAAATCACACGTTCCTACTAGGCCTTGAGATTCGGATCGTGCAAGTGCTGTGACATGAAATGAGGGGACGGGGGAGGAAGGAAAGGAGGTGAGGGAGGGAGAGGAAGGAGCAATGATAAGGAGGGAGGGAGCCGAAAGGTAATTTAAGTGCAGATGGATAGGTACAACAGAGCACAGGGCTGGAAAAAAACAGTTAAATATGAGATACAAGTAGGAAAATGCAACATTTGAATGCTTAAAAGTGCAAGATCACTGTTGGGAGAGATTTATCATTTGTATGCTTCATCCCCTCTCCCAGTGAGACCCTGAGAACTTTTTGCTGCTGGACTTCTGGACCTTTTTCTTTCAATCTTGAATGAGTGGAGCCTTTTTCCTCTGTATTTTGGCACTCTATTCTTTGTATTCTACCTGCACTAGGGAGTCTGCCTGCTCCATACCTCTTAAAGGCACCTGTGTTGTACTACTGCAGCACACAGCTCCTTATGGGCAGTCTAGCTGGGGACCCTTAGGGACCTCCTTTAATATTCCTCCTTTAAGATTCCTTTTCTATATCCTCGAGTAACTACTGTTCTTAAGGATAGAAAGATATTTACTATCTCTCCCAAAACTCTATAGTCTGAGAGATTGGCACACACCACCTTCAGTGGAATTAAATGTTAGAGGTATTTGTACCGCGCACCATCACCAATGGAGTTGGTCCCCCGGTGCTCTGGCGGATCTGCAAACGAGAAGGTGGGATGGGTTAGTTGGTGAAGAGGGAGTAGGATAGTGAGAGAAGTGGTGGTCTGTTGGCAGCTTCAACTCGGTATACACCGGGTGCTGAGCTCTGGTGTGAGTATCGGATCGATGTAAGTCCTCGTGTGCTGTTGTTGCGGTGTTGTGAAGTGCGTGTGGGTTGTTGTGCGAGAGATGGTTGTGTGAGATTTTTGAGTGAGATAAGTCTGCAGAAATGCTGAGTTTTTTGTTAGTGGGTTGTATGAAGTTTAACATGCTAACATTTAGAACTCTGTCTGAGTGTGGCTGTTGCCAATCCTCCCAATCTCATCAGGGTGGGCAAAAGGGTTAAGCCTGGCAGGGTTTTAGGTTTGTGTGAGTCGCTCCCTGTACTGTTCTAACACGCTCTGTAACTGTTCTAATTGCTCCTCGCCGTTCTATACTAGCGAGCTCTATAGGCGTTCTAATGCTGATGGATTGATTAGTGTGGGTTGGGTGTCTATTCTCCTCCTTGGGTGCTGGAGCTGTGGTCTCCTCTCACAAACTTTCTATCTAAATGTGTCTGCTGGGGTTTTGGATATGGTACGGCCGGGAGGCAGTGGAGGAGTCGTTTAAGGGCTTTCGTCTCGGTTTGACTATGCGATCTGTCTATGGTGACCTTCTTTTAGTGGCTATTTCCCTTAATATCTTATGGTCTGTCGTGGGGTCCGTTCTTTGGGTTCTGTGTATGTTCGTATTGGGAGTGGCCGAGATTGGTGTTTTTCATAGTTGTTTAACGGGGTGGGCATTCTAGTGCGTCGCTGTTGTAGTTAGCTGTGAAGATCCATGATTTGAGGAGTTTCCTGAATGCTAGGTGGTTTGTTGTGTTCCGTATATTCTTAGGTAGGTCATTCCAGGTTTTCAGTGCCTGGTGAGAGAAAGAGGATCCTCCGAGTTTTCTTTTGTTATAGGGTTTTGGTTCCAGGCGGATGTCGGTGCTTGATCTCAGTGTTCTTGTTGGTTGATGTAGGCGTAGTTTATCGCTTAGGAATTCTGCGCCTTGCTTGTGTATTGCTCTATGCGTGATGCACATGGACTTGAACTTTATTCGCTGTTTTAATGGTAGTCAGTGTAGTATTTGTAGCGCAGGTGTGATGTATTCTCTTCTGGGTAGCTTGAGGAGGAGTCTGGCTGCCGCATTTTGTATGCATTGTAGTTTTTTTTAGAAGTTGTTCAGGCATGCCCAGGTATAGGCTATTGGCGTAATCTACTCTGGACATGATCAGAGCGATGATGGTAAGTGTTTTGTTGGCGAACGACAGGAACGGTAGGATCCTTTTTGCTGCTCGCAGGAGGAAGAAACATTTCTTGAGTAGGGCGCTTACTTGTGGCTCTAGAGTGAGGTTGCTATCCATCAGGACCCCTAGGTTTTTTTACAGTTGATGATGGTGCTGGTATGGTGCCGAGCTCTCTTGGCCAGGGGATGTAGCTGATGTCTCCTCCCATTTTTGAAACAATCATTATCTCTGTTTTACCTAGGTTGATTTTGAGGTGGTTGAGGTTCATCCAGTTGAATATATCACGGAGGCAATTCTCTAGTGTAGCGTTTTCTTCTCTGGTGTCTTGTATGTTGAAGATTATTTGAGTATCGTTGGCGTAGTTGTTGCAATGGGGCCGTGTTTTTTGATGAGTTTGATTAATAGGTACATGTAGATTTTGAATTGAAGCGGGGAGAAAGATGATCCTTGTGGTAGCCGCACATGGAGTCTCTAGGTTTGGACTTAAAAGGTTTCATCCATACGGTTTCGGTTCTGTTTGTTAGGAAGGATTTGATCCATAGTAGGGTGGTGTCTGTTATTCCTAGTCCTTCTAATCTCTTTATGAGGATGCCGTGGTTGACGGTGTCGAAAGCTGCGGATAGATCGAGGAGAGTCAGGGCGGTACTGTTGTCCGAGTCTGCGTTCGTTTTTAGGTCATCCCATATTGAGAGGAGAGCTGATTCTGTTCCGCTCATTGGTCTGAAACCAACTTGTGCCTGGTCTAGTAGGCAGTGCTCTTCTATGAATTCTTGGGTTATTTTGTAGACCTATGTTTCTAGCAATTTGTCTATGTAGGGTATGTTGGAAATGGGTCTGTAGTTGGATAAGTCCTCTACGTTTCCTGTTGTGTCTTTGAGTAGCGGATTGATGTAAGCCGATTTGAAGGCCTGTGGTACTTTACCTGTTGAGATTGAGAGGTTGAGGAGATTCCTGTGGTATTCCATGGGGGTTCCTTGTTTGGGAATTGTTTTGTATATGTCCGGAGTGCAGGGGTCTTCAGTGGAGCCTGATTTGTTGCTTTGGTTTACCAGTTTGACGAAAGTCTCCACTGATGTTTCTGGGAAGCTTTGTAGCTTGTACTATCCCCCTTCTCTCTACACCTGTGACATTTTAGTCACATAGACAATCACTTTATGTCTGGTGGCAGTGGATGTGTTCTACCAACTATTGTGTAATTTTTATACTGCAGGCTATGCCCATAGCCTTGGAAGTGCACAATAGGGGCAACCAAGTACCAACTTCGGGCCTCCCTTCTTTTTTTGCCATTACTAGCATGGTGGTTATTTGTTCTCCAGCATGGGGTCTGGTATGGATTCACATGCTCATGAATATTCCCCGTCGTCAGGCTGGGAATCCTCGGTAAAGAAAAAATCAGTTTCGTTTCTGATCTGTCTTTCTTAGTGGTAACCAATCACTGTTCTCTGGGTCATACTGCCCCCAGCCAATGACTGCCCTCTCCCTAAGCCCCGCCCCTGGCAGCCATCCTCAGATTTTTACCGCATGTTCAAGTGATGGGAGTCCTCGTGCTATAGCTCTCGAGCTTTTACTGCGTTTTGCACTTTTTCAAAGAGATTTATCTCATTTTTCGGTTTAATCGAGCTTCAAGCTCCACTGTTTCTACTTCCGATCAACAGGGACCCGTTTTGGATTTATCTACGCCCCTCAAGGGTGAAGTTTCCGTCGAGTTACGCTTCTTGGAGGATTCCAGAAGCTTCTGAGGCCTACCTCGTGGATGAGAAGAACATGGCCCAGGAGAAGGGAAGCTCGACTCCCGGCAGCCTGTTCAGGATTTGCCCTGGATGCAACCTACAAAATGTGTTCAAGGAGGACGAGCATTCGAAATGCCTTTACTGCCTCCACGAGGACAAAACGCACGTGGAGAAGGACTGTGCTTTTTGCATGAACATGTCGGATCGGACTATGAGGGATCGCCGGAACCGCCTCACCAACTGGCTGGAAGGCAAGAGCACAGCAGGTGAGAAGAAGTAGTAGTCAGAGCGGTCTTCTAAGTCCTGTGAGGGTTCCCCGGCGACGGGGGCCCAACAGAAGGCAAAGCACCGCAAGGCCGCGGGCACCGGGAGCGCCGAACGGTCGGGCTCCTCGGCTGCCAGGCAGGGCGCACCTTCACCGATGCCATCAACTGTGAGCCAACGCTCTGGCTCGGGGAAGAGAAAATCTGAGAACCCGGCTAAGCTTCTGGAGAGGCCCCGGTCGATCTCGAAGGAACCGGCCGAGGGGGAGCGAGGCAGTGACCTTCCCCCTAAGGTGAAGGCCTCAAGGCGGCGAAGGCCTTGATTCACCCAGCTAAGGCCTCTATCGAGGGAGTCGCTACCGCCCTGGCGAAGCCTGTGGAGGCTATCCCAGTGGAGGCGACCTCGGGGCCCAGAGTTTCCCTGCCTCCGCGGAGGGGAATCCTCTTTTAAGCCCATCGAGAAGACCCCCGTGGAAAAAGAGGGGGGAGGGCGGTGACCGTCACGGACACAACCTCCGAGGAGGAACTGGCCGAGAATTTGGAAGAGGCCCAGCCCCATGGGAGGGATCCCGAGGAGGGGGATGACGTGAGCGAGGGTGGCAACGACGACGAGGTTCCCATGGAGGAACAACCGTCGCTCCCGGCACGCCCGTCGCAACCCGAGCCTCAGGACAACTCTGTGGCCATTTTGACGGCAATCCAAGCCTTATGCACGGAGATAAGGACGAGACTGCCCCTCCCCCGACGGACGACCCACCTGTACCGGGTCCGTCAGGAAGCCCCCCGAACAAGAGGAGGAGAATTCATACAGTGCCCCTTCAGCTCTCTCGGCCTTCTCAGCCTTTGTCGCCTTCCCTGATCCCGAGGGACGACACAGGAACGTACACGTACACGGGCACGACAGGGACGGATGACGACGGCGGTGACAACAGGACTGGCCTCCCATCTCCGATTCCTCGGGCGTCCCCTCCCGACGAGATTGGCTCCTTCCACGCCATGATTGCCAGGGCATCTGAGCTTTTTCAGCTCTGCCCTGAGGAGAAGGAGGAAGGTTTCCTCTACCAACGGCGCAAGGCCAAGAGGAAGAAGGTCCATGCGGTGCCGTTGCTGGATGACATCTAGGACGAGGGGCTTGTCCTCCTCATGAACCCGTCCACGACACCTGCCAAGAGGGACCGGTACGAGAAGTAGTACCGGGTCTCCGACGCCGCCCCGGTGTGCCTTAGGGCGCAGCCGACCGCGGATTCGGTCGTCTCAGCAGCGGCCAAGAAGGAAGTGTGGGGGGCATCGGCTTTGTCCTCTACTTCCCCACCGGACGGCGAGGGAAAGAAGCTGGACACCGTGGGACGACGAGTCATCCAGCGCCCTAGCGATTGTGGCCTGCTACGACAGGGAATTGTGGTACAAGATCGCCCCCCTGTTGGACTTCCTCCTGGACGACAAGAGGGCAGAGGCCCTGCGATCCTACAGGAGGGTGAGGTGGCGTCGGACCATGCCATAACTGTGACCACGGACATTACCGACACCAGTTTCCGCCAGTTGGGCAACAGCGTTTGCCTTTGACGGCGGGGGTGGCTCAAGGCGACGGATTTCCACCAGGACGTGCAAGCCAAGGTTTTGGACATGCCCTTCGACGGGAACAATCTGTTTGGAAAGACTGTGGATGAGTCGCTGCAGTCCATCAAGACCGACACGGAGAGGGCTCGGGCCTTGGGAGTTCTGCCGAAATGACGGCCGCCGTTGCTGAACTCCGGGGGCGAGCAAGGTGCCTCTAAAGGATTCGGTGGCAGCTCCTCGACCTGCCGTCAGGTGGCCCGCTCCTCGTCACAAGAAGCCTACTGGGGACGAGGCAAGTCAGGTGGATCTCGCCGTCGTCACCAGGGAGGCCAAGGCGGCAAGGCTGCTTCCAAGCAAGACTGAACCGGCCGTCGCGTCGGGCCCCCACCGAAGCACCCCGGTGGGAGGCTGGCTGACAAAGTTCGTCAGCGTGTGGGAGTCCATCTCCACCGACCGTTGGGTGCTGGATGCCCTGGCCCACGGGTACACTCTGGAATTTCTAAAGAAGTCCCCCAAATTACTCCCGTGGCCAGGAAGGAAACCATGTCCTTCCACTGCTGTTAGAGGTAAGGGCGATGCTCAAGAAAGGAGCCATCAAGCACGTCCCAAAGAGGCTCCGGGGCTTTGGAGTATACTCAAGATACTTCCTCGTCGGAAAGAAGACAGTAGGTTGGCGTCCCATCCTGGACTTGCGTCGGCTAAACAAATACATCAAGGCGCAGAAGTTCCGGATGGTCACCCTCCAGCACATGCTGGGCCAGCTGGAGGAAAGCGACTTCCTATCGTCATTGGATTTGGAGGATGCGTACTTTCACATCCCCATCCTAAATGGACACCGAAAGTTTCTCAGGTTCGTAGTCCAAGGGCGGCACTACCAGTTCAAGGCACTCCCATTCGGATTGAAGTCGGTGCCCAGGGTGTTCACCAAGTGCCTAGCACCAGTGGCGGCACGGCTGCGCCTGCAGGGGATCCATGTCTACCCCTACCTGGACGACTGGCTCATCTTAGCAGGGACAAGGGAACTCACCGTCGAACACACGGCAAAGACTGTCCGGCTGCTCACGGACCTGGGATTCTCCATCAACTTCCCCAAATCCCACCTGGTTCTGTCACAGGTCGCGCTGTTTCTGGGAGCCAAGCTCGATACAGTAGCGCGGTTGGCCTCGCTGTCGGAGGAAAGAACGCAGGCCATCCTGGGCAAGGTACAGCGTCTGCTGACCACGGACGTGGCCAGAGTGAGGTCCATGAAGTCCCTTCTTGGGATGATGTCCTCTTGCATCTATCTGGTGCGCCTGAGCAGGCTTCGGATGCGTCATCTGCAGGAGTTCCTCGACGCCCGTTGGATGCAAGCGACGGACAGCTTCGAGGACAAGATCTCGCTCAACGAAGTATTCCGCCAAGCAATTCGATGGTGGGTCACCCGCGCGCATCTCGCCGCGGGCACGGACTTTCAGACCCTAGCATTCCAGGTGACGGTGGCAACGGATGCCTCCCTGGAGGGGTGGGGAGCACACACCGGAGATCCTCACGCGAGAGGCCTGTGGCTCCCGGAGGAGAGGCCACTCCACATCAACATACTGAAACTCCGAGCAGTGTTCTGGGCCCTCAAGTCATTCCTCCCGTTCCTCAAGGGCAAGGTGGTCAGGATCTTCACCGACAACACCACCACGATGTTCTACATCCGGTTACAGGGAGGAACCAGATCCCCAGCCCTGTCCAAGGAAGCACAGAATCTGTGGCACTGGGCCGTTGCCAAGGGGATGTTTCTGGTGCCTTTTCATCTAGCAGGGATAAAAAACAACATCGCCGACACACTCAGCAGGGAGCTACGCTCGTGCCACGAGTGGGAACTACGCCAGGATCAAGTGGATCAATTCTTCCGGCGATGGGGCAAAGCCCAAATCGATCTGTTCGGGACGATGACGAACTCCAAGTGCCAGAGGTTTGCCAGCAGGTTCCCCCAGCCGAGGAGCAAGGGCGATGCTTTCTCATTCCCCTGGGACGGCCTGTTCCTGTATGCGTTCCCGCCGTTGCCGCTCAGGCTCATCAACCAACTCAAGAGGTCCCGGTGCAGGATGATCCCCGTCGCACCGAGGTGGCCGAGACAGATATGGTTCCCGGACCTTCTGGACTTGTCAGCTTCCCCACCAGTCAAACTGTCGACGGACGCAGATCTTCTCTCCAGAGAATGAGGCGCCATTCTTCATCACGACCCGGGGTCGCTGAACTTGCAAGCCTGGCTCCTGCAGCACTAGAGTTTGGAGGGTACGATATCCCGGCTGACTGCAGAGAGGTTCTTGCAAAGGCCAGGGCGTCCTCAACTCTCAAGTGCTACGGACACAAGTGGAAGAGGTTCTCTGTCTGGTGCCGTGCACAGAAGATTAACCCTCTATGGATTACAGCCCCTCATGTGCTACCGTGCTTACTGTCGCTGGGCAAAGCTGGACTAGCTCACGCTTCCATCAAGATGCATCTTGCGGCGATTTCCCGATACACCAGAACTGCAGAACGGTCGTCCCAGTAGTCTCATCGCCTGGTGAAGGAGTTTATGGAAGGACTGTTCCGATCGATCCCGCCGGTGAAGGCTCCAGCCCCGGCGTGGGAGCTCAACCTGGTGCTGACCAGGCTCATTGGCCCGCCATTCGAGCCCTTGCATTCGGCTCCGTTGAAGTTCCTGTCGTGGAAGACAGCGTTCCTTGTGGCCATCGACTGCACGACGCGTGGGAGAGATTCCGGCCCTTTCCTGCAAGCCTCCATACTTGACTTTCCACGAGACGAGGGTGGTGCTGAGGACGCACCCCTCCTTCATGCCCAAGGTGCCGTCGGACTTCCATCTCAACGAGCCCTTGGTGTTACCAGTCTTTTTCCCGTCGCCTTCGTCGCCGGCTGAAAGGACTTTGCACTAGCTGGATGTAGCTAGAGCGCTGAAGTTCTACGTGGACCGAACGAAGAGTTTTCGGAAGACTTCACAGCTGTTTGTTTATTTTGGACCTGTGAACCAAGGGAAGGCTCTCTCGAAGGCTCCCATTTCCAGATGGCTCTCCGGCTGCATCATGCACTGTCATCGGTTGGCAAACCGACCGTTGCCCGGCCGTCCGAGAGCCCATTCGACCAGAGCGATCGCTGCTACCACAGCGTTCTCGGCTGGTATGCCCCTGCTGGACATCTGAGGGGCTGCTACGTGGAGGTCGACGCACACCTTCACGAGATCCTACTGCGTCGACCGGGATTCCAGGGAGGAGTTCAGAGTCGGCCATGCAGTGCTGCGCAACCTGTTTGCTTAAGGCGAGCCTGGTGAGGAGGTAAGAGATGCTTAATGTTGAGTTTTATGTAATGCTTAATGTTGAGCCTTGCCACCTCCCGTGGTTGTGCATGTGTGTACTGCTATGTATTCTTATATTCATGAGCATGTGAATCCATGCCAGACCCCGTGCTGGAGAAGGAACAGGTTACTTACCTGTAACTGTTGTTCTCCAGCATGGGTCTGGCATGGATTCACATGCGAACCCTCCCTCCTTCCCCTCTGCGGCTCTTCACTTGGTCATACTGCCACTTTACGTGCTACCAAATCTGCGGATGGCTGCCAGGGGCGGGGCTTAGGGAGAGGGCAGTCATTGGCTGGGGGCAGTATGACCCAGAGACCAGTGATTGGTTACTACTAAGAAAGACAGATCAGAAATGAAACTGATACTGATTTTTTCTTTACCGAGGATTCCCAGCCTGACGACAGGGAATATTCATGAGCATGTGAATCCATGCCGGACCCATGCTGGAGAACAACAGTTACAGGTAAGTAACTTGTTCCTTACCCTTTCTTCTACCATTCTGAGAGGGGGAGGTCAGTGTGTGTGTTTTGCCTTTTGCGGCAACCCTTGGGTATCCCTGCATAGGCCCTAGTGTGTCTGGGCAGGCAGGAAGTGGGGGAGGAATCTTCCACCCCGCCTGTCCTTTGTCTGACAGAGTGACTGTATAGTGTTAAGTATTTCAAACAGGCAATGTAGCCTGGCTCAGCCTAGTATGCAGCCTAGTATGCAGCACACAACCAAAATGCTTATTTTATTATATATAGGTTAAATATTTTGAGCGATACACCACTCATATCACACCCCTTTTCAAATGCCCCATGTCACGATGGGCCAGGAATCAGGCTGGTTGGTAAAGGTAATATTTATTTATTTAAAATTCAAATCAAACATACTTTTTAATAGGGAGCAGCAATCACCAATGTGGTGGCAATAACAGATAAGAAGGTATGTAATGCACTTAAATTCACTCTTTAGCAACACAGATGGAAAACACCAGAGAAAAGAACACTTTTGGCTTGTTTGGAAAAATAGCACTTAAGTTAGGATTTCCCCCTGCAATATTCCTCAACCCACAAAGAATTTTAAATAGATATAAGGACCCATCAGGTAATCGGGAAGAAGGAATAATAAACAGAATTGGAATACAGCCTTCCCTCCGCAAACGAGATTTCGAAATGGCTGAGTAAAACATTGAAAATGTGCAATAATCCTTAAATCAGTACAAATGTCTATGGGAGCAAAATTGAACAGATACGAACAATCATAAGCAATAGTTTGAGCACAAATAAACAATTAGAATGGAAGGTTGAAAATAATTTAGAATAAGAATCACACATGTAAAACTTTGCAAAAATGTTGATTCCTGCCTAAAATTAACCAAACTATTTTTAATAAAAACGGTTTCTGGGTTGGGATGTAGCTGTAGGTCTTAGGTATACTCTAGAGTTGAAATGAAGTCTCTAGCTATTGAAGTTAGGGAGATATGCAATGTTGAATGAGAGGCATTTTTAGAAAAATCAGGTAGTGAAAACAGAAAAGAAACTCAGTTTGGACAAGAAAATATTTACTATAATTTTATTCTAGACTAGAGCAGGCAGGCTAGAATACCAAAGAGGGACACAGTGAGCTCTGGAGTTGATTCAGGATTTCAACCCCAGATCCCCAGCGCCCGCTCTGGCGGAACCAGACCGACCACTCGAAATAGGATTGACAGGTTAGGATTTACACAAGATAAAAATGACTAAACAAATGGCGCTTAGCAAAATAAATCAAGAAAAGGAATGCAATAAGGATTCTGACAATGTTATGTAAGTTATTAAGGTAAGGATAGGATGGTTTAGAGATTGGGATAGGACTAGGCAAGGGAAGGTTTGCTATGGTTTTCTATGATTCCTATTAATACTTACAGTCCACTTTAATTTAGGATTTTGGACCGTCAAGGGTTCTGGTCATCACACGGATCGGGTCTAACCGAAGGCCAGGTGGGCAAATCTGGCAGAACAGGATCCTCTGGGCCGTTCTGGTCACCGGGCTGCACTGGACTGGTTACTGGATACTACAGATCAGTGGGATGGTGAGGTTTCAGCAGGCATGCATTTAGTAGTAGCAAGCCAGGCTGGATCAGGATGCTTCCCTTGGGTTTTTGTGATTTTTTGAATTTGAGGCCTTGCTGAAAAGGGGTTCAGCAATGCACAGGCCTTGGCTTTGCAATGAAAATCTGGAATCGGGATCAAGCAGGATGAAGAAATCAGGAATAGGACGCCACGCAGGAAATCAGGAAGAAAGTCAGGAATCAGTGTGTGTTTTTGAGTACGGTCAGGTGGTAGGGTTAGGCTTACTACCCACACCCATAATGCTGGGATTGGCCAGAGCATAGTTTCCGCCTTGCCCACAGCTGATTGGATCACCGAAACAGGATGCCATGCTTATGGTGTTACTTTTACAATGTCTAGAAACCTCCCCTAGCTACTGGAACCAGCATCTAACTTTGCCATAAATACATATTTATGCAGTTATAACCTCTGAAAAAATCAGATATACAGGTTACATATTGTGTGCCTCATATTTCAATCCAAACCCCAAGTCTGTGGACCTGGTTTTGCCTTTCAGCTACATTTTGGCAATTTTAACCATGAAAGATTTGGCCTAAAATTCCCCACTTTTGTACACAAATGCGCATTTACCCCTGGGATGTATGTACACAATGTTATGTTCGCAACATCAATACTTTCCCCGCAATCTGTCATTTTTTACAACTTCTGTTCCTTATGCAGTAATGTGTTCTACCAAGTTTTCACAGAATGAACATAAAATTAGATTTAGAACTACAATATTTTTCCTCATTCTTGCTGTAAAGTTACATGACTTTAAAGTTCAGTTACAAAATAGGCTTTTAAAACCAAATGTCACTTGATCAGTTTTTTTTTCTTTTCCCTCAACTGCAAGCAGCTGTCAATTCCTTTGAAGCAGGACGAGGGGCCTCTCTCTTGATTGAAGATTGTATTGCCCCTCACACTTGACAGGTGAGAGCCTCAGCCTGCTATTGTCCCAGCCTGGAGCAAAGATGAATGTCTGATGCGCTGGGGAAGTCTCTTTGTCCCGGTGCATTCAAATTCCTCCAAGCTAGTAATTAGTGCTTTCCTGTCCCAGAAGTTTGAGGTGTCACCCTTTGTCAGGGCTAGCAACTGGCAGAACAAGGTTTTTTTTATATAGTTTACCAGCTTAGTCTATAAATTTTAACATTTTGATGTAAACATATGGAATCAAAACAGTTTATAGATGTACTTTTACCAGCAACAAATCCTTTTGCATTTCTAAATAAGCAGGCCTTCATACAACAATGTATTTTTAAATAGGCGATGTTCTCTCTTCAGTCAGAAAAATAACATTTTACTATTTCTTTAAATTTGGTTTTCATCTCCAGCAGATACTCACTTTCTGCCGCCATAGTTCTTTTCTTGAGTGCTTGAGTTGTTCTGCAGCATGGATACATTTAGCTTGCATCTATTTAGAGTCTTTCTCTGATAGCCGATTCTTGATACTGTTGTGCAAAGAAAATAGATGCGTTACCCATGTAAAATGAAAACAAAGCCCCTTGTTGATTCTTTAAAGATACTTTTGACAGGGGCTGTCATTCAAATGTGGCCCGGTTTCTCTGAGGCATAAGGATGATCCTGGGCATTGCAGGGCCTTTTTTAACCACAGTGGTTCATAAGAAATGGACGGGTTTAGCGCCAAGCAGCACTTTTACGGTTGAAAAAGTGTCATTTTAATGAGGCATTTTGGGTTTAGAGCGAAGTAATGCTGCCTCTTTCACTTCACTCCATGTTAAATGTTGCATAGCATACTGGCACATTCCTGCAGTGAGTACTCTGTTCCACCCCACCTGAAATGTGTGTGGCAGGGCGGTGCAGCCATTTTCTGGTTATTGCAAAAACGCAGTTTAGAGATCTCGGTGCGCACAGGATTCTGCGTGGCCATTTTGCTGTTTCTTGCACCCCTGCAGCAAGGTGATGTAGCATAGCACAGCTGAGTGGGTCAAAATATCCCGCAATATGACCAGCTCCCGCAGGGGGTCTGGCTGTCTTGATTGGACAGCCAAACGCCCCTTTCTGTAAAATGCTGAGTAGTGTGTGCTGGAACTGTATAAAAGGTGAGGCTTCAGGAGTGAAAAGCAAGTCGACCACCAGGGACGTCTACAGACCCTTTGCAACACTGTGAAGTGACCACTTCTGTCCTGACCCCGTTTTCTATGGAATAGAGGCGCTCCGAAGAGGAGTCCTCCCCCCCCCCCCCCGAACTTTGAATTGAGCCATCTCCCGACATCCTAGGAATTTCCAGAGCTGCAGTACCCCTATACCAGGAGACCTGCTGCCCATTTCGAGTGCATCATCTTGGAAAGGCCAAATCCGTCCAAATCTTTGCTGAACCCGTAAGGACACTCCAGAGATCTGATCCAACTCGCCCAGACCTCCTCACCAGAGTGCGGGACTGCAGGAAGCAAAGATTGACCAGACGATCCCTGTCCTTTGTTGGTGCTGCAGAAAAGGCACCAAAACCGCTGAGTGAACCAAGAAGTTGCTGAAAGTTGTGCCACAGCTCTACCCTCAAGACTGCTGCTGAGAGATCCTGTCCATTGTCCTGCTTTCAGTCATCAGACCAAGGAATCCGGAGGTCGGGTCCAGAGCGGCAACATCGCGGATCATCCAGCACAAATATTTTCTTCTAACCTAAGGTACTGTGGGGAAAAAGATATTGCTTTCCTGATTCCAAGAAGTCTCTCTAGAGCTTTGGAGTGCACCTAGAGGTATCCAGGTTCTCCAGCATGGGGTTTGGCATGGATTCACATGCTCGTGAATATTCCCCGTCGTCAGGCTGGGAATCCTCGGTAAAGAAAAAATCAGTATCAGTTTCGTTTCTGATCTGTCTTTCTTAGTAGTAACCAATCACTGGTCTCTGGGTCATACTGCCCCCAGCCAATGATTGCCCTCTCCCTAAGCCCCGCTTCTGGCAGCCATCCTCAGATTTTTACCGCACGCTCAAGTGTTGGGAGTCCTCGTGTTTAGCTCTCGAGTTTTTTACTGCGTTTTCACGCTTTTTCAGGGAGATTTTCTCATTTTATTAGGTTTAATCGAGCATCAAACTCCACCGTTTCTACTTCCGACAACGGGGACCCGTTTCGGAATTCTTCAACGCCCCTCAAGGGTGAAGTTTTCATCGAGTTTACACTTCTTGGAGGATTCCGGAAGATCTGCACCCTACCTCAACGGACATGGCCCAGGACAAAGGAAGCTCGACGCCCGGATCCAAGCTGTTCAAGAACTGCCCTGGATGCAGATTATATAACGTTTTCAAGGAGGATGAGCATTCGCGATGTCTCTACTGCCTCCATGGGGACAAGACGCACGTGGAGAAGGACTGTGCGTTCTGCAATAACCTTTCGGAACGGACCAAACAAGATCGTCGTTCCCGCCTTGCCTCCTGGCTGGAGAAGGGCACAGCAAGTGAGAAGGCGAAGAAGAAGGTTGAGCGGGCTTCTAAGTCCTTTGAGGGCGCCCCGGCGACGGGGGCCCAACAGAAGGCCAAGCACCGCGAGACCGCGTGCTCCGGGAGCGCCAAAAGGTCGGGCTCTTCGGTTGCCAAGCAAAGCGCTACTTCCCCGGCACGTTCGACCACGAGCCAGCGCTCTGGTTCGGGGAAGAGGAAGTCCGAGAACCCGGGTGGGCCGCTGGAGCGGACCCGGTCGATCTCGAAGGGGGAGCGAGGCGTTGACCCTCCCCTCAAGGCGAAGGCCCAGGACGCACCTAAGGTGGTGAGGGCCTTGATCCACCCGGCTAAGGCCTCTACCGGAGTGGTTTCTGCGACCCTGCAGAGCCGGCTGAGACTACGCCAATGGAATCGGCTGCTGGGCCCAGAGTATCCCTGCCGCCGCGGAGGGAATCCTCTTTCCAGCCCACCGCTAAGACCCCGGCTGAAAAAGAGGGGAGAAGGGCGGTGGCTGCTACAGACTCGTAATCAGCCTCTGAGGAGGAACTGGTGGAGACCGAGAGGGGCCTCAACGAAAGGTCCATAGGCCTCAACGAGAGGTTCATAAACCTCAATGAGAGGTTCGAGAAGGTTCGATCCCAGGGGACGGTCCCTGCTGACGTGATCGAAGATAACGACGAGGAGGACGAACAGGGCCCAGTGGAACGGCCTTCCTGTCCGTCGCAGCCATTGCCCGAGCCCCAGGATAGCTCGGCGGCCATTTTGTTGGCAATCCAATCCTTATGTACCGAGATAAGGACGAGATTACCACGGACCCCGACGGAGGATCCAGAACCAGGCCCGTCGGGAAACCCTCCGAACAAGCGGAGAAGAGTCCACCCCTCTCCGCCCTTCGTGCCCGCGAGGCCGGTGACTCCTCATCCCCCTTGCCGGGAGAGGATACGGGGACGGACGACGGCGCCCCCGCGGGCGTCCCCAGCCGACGAGGTTGGCTCTTTCCACGCCATGATAACCAGGGCATCCAAGCTCTGCCCTGAAGAACAGAAAAAGGAGGGGTTTCTGTACCAACGACGAGAGGCTAAGAAGAAGACGGTCCTCGCAGTGCCTTTACGCGACGACATCTGGGACGAGGGGCTTGCTGTCCTCAAGAACCCTGCCACGACACCTGCCAAGAGGGACAGGTACGAGAAGAAGTACCGAGTCCCCGATGCCGCCCCCTTATGCCTCAGGGCCCAGACTCAGTCGTCTCGGCAGCGCCTAAGAAAAAGGCAGCGGGCGCGGCGTCTTCAACTTCCACTTCCCCGCTGGACAGCGAGGGCAAGAAGTTGGACTCTATGGGACGACGGGTCATCTCGTCGGCAGCGACGACGATTAAGGTGGCCAATGCCTTAGCGATCGTGGCCCGCTACGACAGGGAGCTCTGGTTCAAGATAGCTCCCCTGCTAGATTTCCTGCCTGATGACAAAAGGGCAGAGGCCCTAGAAATTCTGCAGGAGGGCGAGGTGGCGCCGGATCACGGCAACGCCAACTGGGCAACAGAGTTTGCCTCCGACGACGAGGATGGCTCAAGGCAACAGACTTTCGCCAGGACGTCCAGACCAGAGTGTTGGACATGCCGTTCGACGGCAACAACCTCTTGGTAAGGCGGTGGATGAGTCTCTACAGGCCATCAAGACCGACTCGGAGACGGCCCGGGCCCTTGGAGTGCTTCAGCAGCGACGGCCCTTTCGGAGCGCTGCAGGCAGACAGGGTGCCTCCAAAGGATCCAGCGGTGGCTCTTCCTCCTACCGCCAGGCGGCCCGCTCTTCTTCCCAGGAGGCCTACAGAGGTCGCGGCAAGCAAGGGGGTTCCTGTCGTCGTCGCCAAGGAGGCTAAGGCGGCAAGGCCGCGTCCAAGCAAGACTGACCCGGCCGGGTGGTCGGGCCCCCACCGAAGCACCCCAGTGGGAGGCCGACTGACTAAGTTCATCAGGGTGTGGGAGTCCATCTCCACCGATCGTTGGGTGTTGGACACCTTGGCCAACGGGCACTCACTAGAATTCCTAAAGAAGTACCCTCGCATTCCTCCCGTCGCCAGGAAGGAGAATCACGTCCCTCAACTGCTGTTGGAGGTAAAGGCGATGCTCCAGAAAGGTGCCATCGAGCTCGTCCCCAGGAGGCTCCGGGGCTCCGGAGTGTACTCAAGGTACTTCCTAGTCAGGAAGAAGACAGGCGGTTGGCGCCCCATCCTAGACCTGCATCGGTTAAACAAATGCATCAAGGCGCAGAAATTCAGGATGGTCACCCTCCAGCACGTACTGGGACAGCTGGAGGAAGGCGACTTCCTGTCGTCGCTGGACCTGGAGGATGCCTACTTCCACATCCCCATTCTAGAAAGGCACAGGAAGTTCCTCAGGTTCGTGGTTCAAGGACGCCACTACCAATTCAGAGCCCTACCGTTCGGATTAAAGTCTGCACCCAGGGTTTTCACCAAGTGCCTGGCACCAGTGGCCTTCGCGGCTGCGCCTGCAGGGGATCCACGTCTACCCCTACCTGGACGACTGGCTAATCCGGGCAAGGTCAAGGGAACTCGCCGTCGATCATACGACGAGGACCGTCCGGTTGCTCACGGAGCTGGGGTTCTCCATCAACTACCCCAAATCCCACCTGGTTCCGTCACAAGTAGCACTGTTTTTGGGGGCGAAGCTCGATACAGTGGAGCAATTGGCCTCCCCCTAAGAGGAGAGAACCAAAACCATCCTGGGCAAGGTACGGTGATTGTTAGCCACGGACATTGCCAGGGTGAGGTCCATCAAGCCCCTTCTCGGGATGATGTCCTCATGCATCTACCTTGTACCCCTTTGCAGACTTCGGATGCGCCCGTTACAGGAGTTCCTCGACGCCCGCTGGGTTCAGGCGGGGGGCTGCTTCGAGGACGGGATCCCCCTCGACGAGGAGTTCCGTCGGGCGATCCTATGGTGGGGCACCCGGGCTCACCTCACGACGGGCACAGACTTTCAAACCCCGGCGTTTCAGGAGACGGTGACTATGGACGCCTCTCTGGAGGGTTGGGGGGCCCACACCGGAGATCTCCACGCAAGAGGCCTTTGGCTCCCGGAGGAGAGGTCTCTTCACATCAACATCTTGGAGCTCCGTGCAGTGTTCTGGGTGCTCAAGTCGTTCCTCCCTTCCCTCAAGGACAAGGTGGTGAGGATCTTCACCGACAACACCACCACGATGTTCTACATACGGAAGCAGGGAGGCACCAGATCCCCAGCTCTATCCAAGGAGGCCCAGGATCTGTGGCACTGGGCCGTCGCCCAGGGGATGTTTCTGGTTCCCTTCCACCTGGCAGGAATAAAAAACACCATTGCCGACTCACTCGGCAGGGAGCTGCGCTCGTGCCACGAGTGGAAACTGCGCCAGGATCAAGTGGATCGACTCTTCCAACGATGGGGCAAACCCCAGATCGACCTGTTCGCGACGGCGACGAACTCCAAGTGCCAGAGGTTCGCCAGCAGGTTCCCACAGCCGAGGAGCATGGGCGATGCTTTCTCGTTTCCTTGGGACGGCCTATTTCTATACACTTTCCCTCCGTTGCCGTTGCTGCTCCGCCTCATCAGCCAGCTCAAGATGTCCAGGTGCAGGATGATCCTCGTCGTACCGGCGTGGCCGAGGCAGATCTGGTTCCCGGACCTTCTGGACTTGTCAACGTCCCCGCCAGTCAGGCTGCCGGCGGACGCGGATCTCCTCTCCAGAGAAGGAGGCGCCATTCTACACCACGACCCACAGTCGCTGACTTTGCAGGCCTGGCTTGGACGGTACGATATCCCGGCTGATTGCAGAGAGGTTCTTGCAAAGGCCAGGGCGTCTTCAACTCTCAAGTGTTACGGTCATAAATGGAAGAGGTTCTCTGTGTGGTGCTGTGCACAGAAGATTAAACCTCTGCGGATTACGGCCCCTCAAGTGCTGCCGTACTTACTGTCGCTGGCCAAAGCTGGACTGGCTCACGCCTCCATAAAAATACATCTGGCTGCCATCTCCCGATATACCAGGACTACTTGACGGGCGTCCTTGTGGTCTCATCGCCTGGTAAAGGAATTTATGAAGGGACTATTCCGTTTATTACCGCCGGTGAAGGCTCCTGCCCCGGCGTGGGAACTTAATGCGGTGCTGACCAGGCTCATGGGAGCCCCATTCGAGCCTATGCACTCTGCGCCCTTGAAGTTCCGGTCATGGAAGACAGCGTTCCTCGTGGCCATCACCTCTGCACGACGATTGGGAGAGATTCAGGCCCTATCTTGCAAGCCTCCATGCTTGACTTTTCATGACACAAGGGTAGTGCTTAGGACTCACCCCTCCTTCATGCCCAAGGTGCCGTCGGACTTCCACCTCAACGAGCCCTTGGTGTTACCAGTTTTCTTCCCGTCGCCTTCGACGCCGGCTGAGAGGACTTTACACTCGCTGGATGTAGCCAGAGCGCTGAAGTTCTACGTGGACCGCACGAAGAGTTTTCGGAAGACGTCACAGCTATTCGTGAACTTTGGGTCTGTGAATCAAGGGAAGGCTCTCTCGAAGACTTCCATTTCCAGATGGCTCTCCGGCTGCATCATGCATTGTCACCGGTTGGCAAACCGACCGCTGCCCGGCCGTCCGAGAGCCCATTCGACCAGAGCGATCGCTGCTACCACAGCGTTCCTGTCTGGTGTACCCCCGCTGGACATCTGCAGGGCTGCTACGTGGAGGTCGACGCACACCTTCAGAAGATTCTACTGCGTCGATCGGGACTCCAGGGAGGAGTCCAGGGTCGGCCAAGCAGTGCTGCGCAACCTGTTCGCTTAAGGTGAGCCTGGTTAGGAGGTAAGAGATGCTTAATGTTGAGTTGTTGTATTGCTTAATGTTGAGCCTGTTGCCACCTCCCGGGGTTGTGCATGTGTATACTGCTATGTATTCTTTTATTCATGAGCATGTGAATCCATGCCAGACCCCATGCTGGAGAAGGAACAAGTTACTTACCTGTAACTGTTGTTCTCCTGCATGGGTCTGGCATGGATTCACATGCAAACCCTCCCACCTACCCCTCTGCGGCTCTTCACTTGGTCATACTGCCTCTTGGCGTGCTACCAAATCTGAGGATGGCTGCCGGAGGCGGGGCTTAGGGAGAGGGCAGTCATTGGCTGGGGGCAGTATGACCCAGAGATCAGTGATTGGTTACTACTAAGAAAGACAGATCAGAAACTAAACTGATTTTTTCTTTACCGAAGATTCCCAGCCTAACGACGGGGAATATTCATGAGCATGTGAATCCATGCCAGACCCATGCTGGAGAACAACAGTTACAGGTAAGTAACTTGTTCCTTCACCCCCTTTTACCTCCGACTCAAGCCGTTGCTTGTGTCCCTTCATCAAATCCTTTTACAGGTCTCCCTTGTTATTCGTTAACTTGCTCCTTCTGTAACTTTATAGACTGGAAGAATTCCTATAGAACGCTTTGTATTCTGCTTCTTGTCAAAACTTTGAGCCCTCTGCGAACTGCCTGTAGCGATGGTTGCCTTTTAAGATTTGCTGTGCGAAGAAACCCTCTCTAGAGCCTTTGAACCAGGCTAATGTTACACTAACTAACCATTTTCCTCCCTTCAAGTGACTTTACTATATGTGTCTGCAGAGTAAATGTATTGCCGTATGAACTGTACTCCTACGTCCCGTCCCCTTTCCTACATACTGTATGGGTGTCCCTTTCTAGGGACGGGAGACGGAACCTTTTTCACCAGAAATCATCATCTTCCCCTTTAAAGTTTGAGGCACGTGGGGCGCGGGCCTGGGAGCATGCTCTCCCCCTCACTCCGCCCACTGGTGCCACTCCCCAGTCCTCTTTTCCGCATCGATGGGAGCGGACTGCTTTCACCAGCACTCCTGGGTTTGGCTTTGGCCTTGTAATTCCAAGCAATCTTTCCCCGGATACTGTCTTTTGTCTTTAGTCTTTTGTCTTTAATCAGATAATCGGTCCTCTGGCGCCATGCTCCTGTCATGGTCATGAAGTCAGGGGCACAGGCATGCAGGGATCGCATGCACAGGAGACCTGGGTGGACACTGTCCTAGCGCCTTTGGCACCAGACTCATGAACAAAAGTAAACAAGAACATCCATTTAACACCAAGAAGCTTTTATTATGGACATAGCACTTCAGATGCATTAACCTTGAACATTCCATCCATTAAGCAGCCTCCAGTCTATTCTTGAGTGTGGCTGCTAATGGATTCCCTTTGCACATGCTCACTCTCTAGGTGTGGCAGGGTGTGGCTGGTAAGCTGGCCCTAATGGGCGTGCACAAGATCTCAGCTATATAAGCTGCCCCGATCCTCAAGACAGATGCTTCGCGTTATTCTGCACCTCCTTGCAGCGTAACGCTCACCGACGCCTGGGATTCAACTTACCTGAAGAGATACTGCCATCCACAATCATACTCATCATCCGGCGGATTCTGCTCTCTCCTGAACGCTTCCTTCTGGCGCTGCGGCTCACCTGCAATCATCTTGGAGCGTAGCCATCTTCTCCTGGCACCGCGGTTCACATGTAAGCATTTCTGAACGCAGATAGCATCATCTGGGCACCGCGGCGCGACGCGCATCATCCGAACTCAGAGCATATGTTAGGCAGAATCCTCTGCAGTACCCTTAGGGAACACTACCGACAATTAAGTCCACAAGTGGTAGTACAATTTCACCTTTGGTACAAGCCTGTACTACACAGTTATAGTGGTAGCAGTAGCGGAGCAGCCAGACTTATCTCAAGAGCAAATGAGCAGTAATAGGAATTACACAAAGGACTACAATTACTGTGACTCAAACAAACACTGACTAGAGGTTTCTGGTTAGAAAAATATAAGTACATTTATTTTTAAACCATCTGATAACAAAATACTTCACTTCTATTAAACAAAACTACACTCTAAAATATACTACACACAACCAATTCTTTTGGTTTAGGTCAATTCAAGGTAAGTACATTAGGATTTGACAGACCGGTGTTGTGAAACAAAAGACGTTAACGGGGGTTAAGAAGCGCTCACTTTTTGACAGTAATGACAGTTCGGTCTTACGAAAGAAAAGGGTACCCGTCGGAAGAATTGTAACCGTAGTCAAACACACTTGGCACATTGAATAAAATCCAGGGAATAGTGGAGAAAAATCATAGGCAATACCTTTGTCAAGGCACTAGCATCAAAAGACGTGTTCTAAAATACAGATAAAGTCAATAGGCCTGCACCAGTGTCAAATGAAGCAGGGCTTGGTTGCCCTGGATCACACGTTAGAACAGTTCGAGATTGACGTTGCCAGGAGTACTTGGATATTGTCAAAGGGAGGCAAAAGTTATAAGAGGGAGGGAAGGAAGAAAGGACAAGCCTTCAGAAAGGAAAAGGGTTCACCCTGATTCCTTGAGGTCGGACGGAGAGAACGATGGACACAGTACCTTATTCAAATGAAGAAAGCTGGCGCTACGGCAGTTGTTCCTGGTAGTTCCTGCAGACTCACGGTTCCTGGAGCTTCAGTCGTGGGGACAAGGACGACAACGTCTGGTGCGATCTGCACTACCCAGGGATGAGACCAGCAGCAGCAAAGCGTCGGTGAATAAAAGGTGCGCTCCTTTAAAACAGGAGAGGGCTCTTCTGATGGCTATCCGGACCACTACAGCTTTGTGCAGTGATTTCGACCCAGAGGAGGATTCTCTGGCTGTAGAAGGTGAGCTGGTTGATCCCACCAGGCTCAAGGGAAGAAGACTCTGGACTGGATCTTCTCTGTCGTTGAAGGGTAGATAGCTCAGGAATGCACCAAGGCTTCACCGGGACTCTGGACTTGCAGCAGCCGTTTTCTTCTCCGCTTCTCTTCGGTTCTTGTAGTTCCAGTGGCGACTCTGACTTCCAGCCCAAGAGTCCTGCCTTTTATGCGAAAATCCCCCATTCACACAGCCTGGCTGTCAATCACACAGCAGGGGGGTTGTCCGGCCCGGACAACCACCCCAGCCAGTGGACACAAAAGTGTGACTTGGGTCTCCAAGGAGACCCTCTGCAGGGGGTGACTAAACCCCTCCCTCACATTCAGCCCACCTAGACACCCAGACGCCAAAGGAGGGCTTCTGGAAAGAAGCCTGCCAAAGTTTGGCGAACAAAGAAGGCAAACCTGGTTTGCCGCGCAAAGTAAAACACAAGAAGGACTTTAACAAAAAGAAATGGCGATAAAACCCGACCAGAGCCAAAATAAAAAGTATTTGGTCAATCGGGTTTAAGTTTGAGGCTAATACAATAAATAGCCTAAAACAGTACCACGTTTATATAGCATAATCGTGGTAGAAAAGATAGGGTAGATACCACTGCCACCAGCCAAGTCTTAGTGTTAAGGGAGCGAAACAAAGCTCCAAGAGGCGCAGACAAAAAGGAGTAGGAATTAACCCTTTCCAATACTCCATTTAAGATGGGGTGTATTGGGTCTGCAGTTTAAATGACTACACAAAGTAAATGGGAAATGTACCTTTTTCTGGGGGACAGTAGTCAGCCCCAGAAAAATTGAGTCAGTGGGAAGTCTTAGAGACAACCCTGTTTCACTGCACTGAAGGTGCTGTGTAACACACATAAAAGTTGGGCTCATGGAGTGGTGTGGCTCCAGAGCCCAAGATCACACAAACAGTAGAAATACACAAATGGCAAAACACATGTAAGAGTGGGGAAAAGGTTCACACTCTTACCAGGTGGAAAAAATAAACCCCAGAAATCCAGCAAAGCTGCTGAGGGACTCACTAGGTAGCAAACAGCATCTGCAACAGAAAGTCAAAAGACAAGGTTAGACGCATAACAAACATTTGTTAAAGGGCCATTTAACCTTGTGCCTTACAAAAGCCATCACTCACCTGCTGCCGGACATAGCGGTCGCATCCATCTTCCGCTCAGCCACGTTCACCTGCATTTCCATCTATTGGGAGAAAACCGAGAGGAACGTTATTCAGGGTTAAACAACAACGTTAAGAGCAAAAAACATCAAGAGACATCAGTGAAGGAACTTGCTTCCATTAATAAGCGCCACTGCCAGAAGCAGCAGGACCGAGATCTCATCATTCACATTTACCAGAAGCAGTGCCACCGATTGTCGCCGCCCACAGCTGATTCGCAGGGGACGAAACCTGAAGAGGGTGATCTAATTCCAGGGAGGGCTGCAACTGTGCCCCAATGCCTCCGCAGAGACCAGGTGAGCGTAACAGCTCCTCCCCGGTGCATCTCAACGTCTTTGGGCTTTAGCAGGTGTCCAGCCTGCGACGGGCTCTTCCCTACGTCTGACCCCCACACTCTTTGCCTCTGCTGCCTTGGCCCGGATCACAGCTGTGAGGGTTGGACTGTGTGTGTCGCGCTTAGCCAGCGCGCTCTGAAGAACAGATTAGCTCGGTGGAGGGAGCTCTTCGAACGATCGCCTCCAGAGGACTTGAAGGACTTCGTCAAGCACGTCAGGCACATGTCAGGGCCCAAGGTAGGGCACTTTTTTCATCTGCACCCTGCAAAGCAGACTCCTTCCCAAGGAGACGTCCAAGCCGGAGGGACCGTTCAAGATCTACCACCAGCACCGGTACCAAGGCTATTTCAGCTACCGGCCGCCAGGCCAAGGGGTCACTAGATTCTACCGGGGACGTTGCTGAGGGACTGCAAGATTCTTTGACCGTGTTTCCATTCGAGGGGCTACGCCCTACTACCGGACAAATGTCTGAGGGGGCGCCTGTACGCAGCACTACCGGCAGCACAGCCGATGGCACAATGCCTACCAGGCCTCGTCCTGAGGTGCAGGGTAGGCCTCAAGCTCCACCGTCAAGAGTTCAGGAGGAGGCCGGGCCCGGCGCGGCAAGCACCACGGCGCAGGCACGTGGCATGCAGCTTGACAAGATGGCCACTCGTCCGATACCATCCCCTGGTGCGGAGCAGGTGGGAGACGGAGTGTCAAGGTGGGACTAGTCTTCACCCGGTACATGCCCTTCTGCATATCCTTCAATGTCGCAGGGCAGATACACCCCGCAGGCATCAAGGCAGAGTGCGCCCTGATCTCAGCAACCTCGGGGCCTACTCCTACTCTACCGGCCTGTGAGGACAGATTCTTCTTGAAATTCCTCACGCTTATGAGATCCCCTCAGATGGGCAACATCCTTCGGGATGTGATCAGGGACATTCTACCTCCTGTCCTGCCCCCTGCGCCCATAGTCATTCCTCCTATGGCTCTGGAGCCTCAGGCCCATGCGCAGCCTATGCTGCCCGCGCATCCCGTGGTTCCGGCTCCTGTGTCTCCTGCTCCGCAGCCGGTTTCCTACCAGTCTCCGATCCCGGTTGCTACACCTCATCCTGCGGCGCCCAGTACTCCTCCACCTGTCCCGGACCAACCTGACACCCTGGTGGACACCGATGAGGAGGAGGACCCTGACACGCCGTCTTCAGCCAAGGCTTTCCATGATCGACTTGCAGGTCTAACCGAATACCTGGGGCTTCCACAATCTGAGGTTGAACAACTTGAGGCGGGGATCCTGGCCGAGGTCCTCAATCTACAACCCGCGGCTAGAACTGGGATTTTGATGCAAAAGGACCTTGCCGCTTTGGCCAAGAAGGGATGGCTTAAACCCCACTCCGCTCAGCCCACCAATCGGCACCTCGACACCAAGTATAGGCAATTGGAGGGGGATACACTCTTGCTGTCGGCACACCCTCAACCGCACTCTTCAGTGATTGCTACAGCCTCCATCTACTCAGTCTACCTCAGCCACCTCGTCATCCATTGGCCCTGCTAGGCAAGGAGGACAAGATCCTGGGGGTGAATGGAAAGAAGGTCTACTCCAACGCCTCTCTACACCTTAGTCAGTAACGCAGATGCCATTCTCGCTGCTGTTAACCAGAGGCTTTGGCCAGAAATAGCCGACTTCCTTCTGGAACTTACGGTACACAGTCAGACGCGCTTCAAGGCGACCAAGGCAGGGGCAAAGTTGGTAGCTCAAGACGCCATGGAGTCCACAATGGCGCATCTAGACACCTCGGGCCATGCCATCTGTATCGCCACGGACCTGAGAAGGAATGCCTGGCTACGTGCTACTAAGTTTAACCGGAGGTCCAGGAGTGCATATTGGACCTTCCATTCGAGGGTGGTGACCTCTTCCATTTCACCACTGATGAGGAACTTGATAAGAAGAACAACAGTTCCCAGACTGCAAAATCCTTATCGATCTGAAACACTTGTGTACAAGCGCGATATATAAATATCATCTCATATCATATCCTCACGAAGTCCATGTCCAAAACATACAGCCAAACACACCAGCGTTTCGACAAGGGGTGGGTCTTGCTTGGGTTCTGGGGCTTCCAGGCAGCCGGACCGATCTTTGAGTCGGCACCGCTGCAAACAACACAAGGCGGGGGAATAAGGGATTTGTTCAGTCTCACTCCTCAGCCTCAGAGGGAAAGAAGGCATGACATTCCCCTCCGGGCCCACGTGTCTCCAGTGGGAGGGTCTGGGGGGGAGGGGCAGGCTTGCCCTTCACTCACAGTATTGGCGGGTGAGGTTCACGGACCCCTGAATTTTATCCGTAGTGTCCACAGGCTACCGTCTTCCGGTTCCTCCCTCTCCCGTCTCCTCCCCTGCACTCTCACAGATTGGGACAACAACTCTGTTGGCGTAAATTCGATATCTCGTAGAGAGCCAGGCAGTGGAAGAAGTCCCAGCCTCCCAGCGGGGCATGTGCTTCTACTCCAGGATTTTTCGCCATACACATGAAGAACTAGGCTAGTCTGAGAGTTGTTGGACCTATCCACCCTGAACCTTTCCCTCCCTCTTCAAAAGTTCAAGATGGTTACGCCAGTGCTTATTGCAGAGACACTGTGCAGGGTTGACTGTATGTGCTCCCTAAATCTGAAGGACGAGTAACCTACACATCCCAATTTGGAAGCCTCATCGGTGCTTCCTGAGGTTCAGGATCATGTGCTTCCATTTCCAATACAAGGTTCTACCCTTTGGCCTCAATTCAGCCACTAGGGTCTTTATACCAGGCTGATGAATGCAGTGGCAGCCCTCTTCAGGGCCCAAGGTCAACACGCCTACCCGTATCTGGACGACTGGCTCGTCATGGCGAGATCCCCAGAGGTGGTCCATCACACCACCTCCGCCCTCATGAATACACTACACGAATTAGAATATTCCATCACTCCCAAGAAGTCACAGCTGCAGTCGACGCATAGTCTTACTTTCCTGGGCCTCATCTGGGACACAAGCTCCAAGAGAGTTTTCCCCGCAGAAAGTAGCCCTCACAGCTTGGTTCCTGAGCAGATCACACTGAAGCATCTGCGTCTGTCGCAGGCTAACCTAGACATCATACAGGGCGCGAGGAGCGATGCTACTAGGAGCCAGTACAAAAGCAAATGGACTAGGTTTTGCCACTGGGCGGAGTCAAGGGAAGTCGATCCTCTTACTTGCACTTTGGACGATGTGCTATCCTTCTCTGCGCACCTCGCACACTTGGGAGTGCAAATAGACAGATGCTGCACCTATCTGGCGGCCATCGGAGCCTACCGGAACTCGGAGGAGGACATTTTCTCATCCCTCCAACCTGGTGGTTAAGACATCTGGTGGGCCTCACCAGGCTCTACCTGCTATCAAGCCACACCCGGTGTGGGACCTCAACTTAGTGTTGAGAGCCCTGGCGCACAAACCTTTTGAGCCAATGGCATCCGCGGACTTCAGGCTAGTCACCATTAAGACAGCCCACTTGGTGGGTCTTATATCTACACGCAGGGTTAGCGAAATTCAAGCACTGGTGACTTCAGAACCTTACACTACCTTTCATAGAGACAAGGTGGTCCTGAGGACGCATCCCGCATTCTTACCTGAAGTATTCTCTGCATTCCACCTAAATGAGGAAATAGTGTTACCTGCTTTCTTTGTGGACCCTAAGGACGTTGTTCAGAGGGTCTTGCACTGTCTAGATGTCAGGCGCGCTCTGAAATCCTATCTGGACAGGAACAAGAGCTTCCGCAAATCTGAGGCTCTTTGTCACCTTTGGGGACGGAGAGGAGGGGATGGCGGGTCAAGGCCAGGATATCGGGCTTCCAAGACCTCCATAGCAAGGTGTATGTTTTGCCCATCAAGGAGGCCTATGAGGGGCAGCACAAACCACTTCCGGGGAACATGCGTGCCCACGCTATCAGAGCCAAGGCCACGGCAGTCGTGTTCCAGAGGCAGATGCCATGGCAGGTCATCAGCATGGCGGCCACGTGGGCCACTCCTTTGGCCTTCTGCAAGCACTACTGTTTGTATGCCGGCTCCAGGTCAGACGGGGCATTTGGAGAGGCAGTATTAAGGAACTTGTTTTCTTAAGAGGGTCACCTCTCCGCCCTGGGCTACATTCAGTTGTAATCGCCCATACAGTATGCTGAAAATGGGACGGGACGTAAGAGTATTAATAAGTTACTCACTGTAGTGACAAACCTACTCCTAGTCCATAGTCCCCTTTCCTCCATACGAAACACCACCACCATCCCCCCTCCCCCGCCCTAATACAACTAGTGTCATTAGGCAATGGTAATATTGTTGACACGTCAATGAGGACTGAGGAGTGGTGCCGGTGGGCGGTGACTAACTTATAATTTAGAAACCACAGATGCGCGTAATAACTGATAATAATATAACTGTCTTTTCCCTTTGTAACGGCTGCAACAAATGTAACCGTGAACAAACACAAAAGTGTCCTTTGAAGTGTATTGCGAAGTGTTCTTGTGTAAATGTCTAAAGTATTTAAAGTGATTCTGGTGTATTTATAATACATATATCATTTTATGTAAATTATACATGTAAGCTTTTCTTGGGTGTGCATGTCTAACTAATGTTCAGTGTACTTACCTATATCTCAACTTCCTCTTAAGATAAGATTGACTTCTCTGTCACTCTACTAAGGTCCTGAGTTGGCACAGACTGATACGAAGAGTTGGAGATCTACAAACCACTGGGATAGCTTACTAAAGTCTTACTACCAGTAGGACTTTAGGAACACTCCCCTAACAATCACATATGCATGTTACAAGTGGTTCTAGTAGCATAATCTGGATAAGCCACACCTCATGATGCGAGGGGCTGCATCAGGTATTCAGATACATGATAAGCAAAATAGGTAAATGCACAAGCTGGTAAAGCCAAGCCTTGGGTGGGAGGGGCTACATCAGGTGTGCAGAATTTGAGTGAGTGCAGAGTCAGGCAGAACATTGATTCAATACATAAATACATTGAAAATAACATGGGGCTGCATGTGAAAATTGGAGAAATGTCAAACCAACAGTTTAAGGTAGCTTAAAATGAAAAACAGCGCTGTGCTGTGAAATTTCAATCCAGTAGTTGGAGGTAAGTGATATGCGAAACACAGCACAGGTCTTTAGAAAGGCAGACCAGTAGTTGCAAGGGACGCAATAGGTAGCAGAAAAACTTAATGGCAAGCATCGTATGATGGTGCAGCCTACTTCAGAACAAGCAGACATGCAGGGGACACAATAGGTGGGTGAATATATACTGGCATGCCTCACCAAATGCTAGGCAATCAGACATGGTCAACTCCATTCACCGCCTGCCGGAGTCACCAAGCCGGGCTGGCGAGTGGAACTATAGAGTGCTGCGCGGACGGCCGAGCGGTGACCCGGAGGGGCGCATGCGGGTACAGCCTAGCCCTGCGAGGCTGAAAGCCATGCGAGCCGCATCAAACCAAGTGAGGGTGTCAGACAGACCCAAGGCCAAGCAAGCATCAGAGGCAGATTTGGTGCCTAGACTCTGGAGGCTGTTCACATCACTCGAGAGAAGATCAATTAGGAGACATAAGGTGGGACGAGCGGGGGGCAAGGATATGCAGATAAAGGAGAGAAGAAAGGCAGTGGTGAAAGCTACCTGCCAAGAGGAGCGGCAGCTTTGGCAGAATCTTGTGAGGTAGGCAAACTGTACATTGGCGGTAACTGGTGGCAGAGCCCCTCCAGGCCCAGACAGGGTAGATAACCTTACCCATGGTCCTTCACCGGCCAGCTCCCACCCAAGTGGATTTTAAAAACAGGAAGCAGCCTGTCGGAGGCGGTTGTAGGTGGGCCTGGGTCTGGTGCATGCCCTTTCTTCAATTTCGGATGTCGCATCCGCCATCTTGAAGGAGCCGATGCTCTGGTGGAAGAAAGGAGACCACTGCAGCTCCACCACTATGGCTCTGGTTATTCTAAAGCCGCATGGCTCTGGAGCGGTGAAGAGTGCCACAGACCTTTGCTGGATCAACTTAGGAAGTGGCCTAGACGGGGTAGATGTCCTTACCCAGGGCCCTTCACTGGTGGCTGGCTTCGTCTGCCGACTCCACGTAAATAGGATTTTAAAAACAGTCATCAGCCTATCGGAAGCACTTCATGTGGGCGTAGGGCTGAAGCGAGCCCTTTCATGAATTTCGGACTTTGCGTCCGCCACCTTGAAGGAGCTGATGCTCCGGTGGAAGAAAGGCCACTGCAGGTCCTCGATCCAGGGAAGCTCCACCACCATGGCTCTAGTTGTTATCAAGCCTTGTGGTGCTGTGATTGATTGGGTTTTGACAGGGGAGTTAGGGTATAGATTCTCGGGGTGAGGCCTTTCTCATTCAGGAGCAGACTGTATATGCATTCCCTTTCCGACCTCTCACACTGAAAATATGGAATCTTGGGACAGCCACAGCGGCAGAAAAATTCTGATTGCGCCTTGCGCCTTGCTGGGTCAGCAAGCACTTCGTCCTTCGACTTCATGGATATGTCCATGGATCCATAATACACATTCTTTCTCTTTTAAGGGCCGCTCATCCCTACCCATGATCATTGCTTTTAGCAGCTTGGTATCCAAAGATCTAGTGTTTAGAAACCTTGACGCCTCTCAAAAAATCCTCAACATCATGAAGGCTGCTAGATAGGCCTGCACTAAGTCACAGCATTCTAGTAAATTGACTAGTTTTTGTCATTGGTGCCTAGTACATCGCATCAGTCCCCCTAGAGCTTCTCTGGACCAGGTCCCATCATTCATCTCCCACATTGCTCAATCAGATGTTTGGCTTCACTATTTCCACACTTTCCTATCGTCTATTAGTGATTATAAGTCCTCTAACACCACCTACTTTCCCCAGTTGAATAACCTAGTGAAAGGGCATTTTAAGAGGGTGAAACACCTCTTCCTGCAGGGTAGACGGCCACACTCTGTGGGCCCACAAGATCTTACTTTTGGTCATGGCCCACAAGCCCTTTTATCCCATGGCTTCATCTGATATGAAATTTGTGACCTGGAAAACTTTGTCGGTCACTTTGGCAAGTTGCATCGGAAAGGTACACTTTGTTGCAAAGCTCTGTACCTGGTTTTTCTTAGGGACAAGGTTGTTCGATCCTTTCCTCACTTTTTAGACGCATATGGCTGTTCTTCCCAAGGGACCAGAGCTGCCGGATTGTGGCTTGTGCTCTGTACTGTTATGTGTAAAGATGATCCACCCTCTGCCACCCACCAAATAGGCTTCATGCCTACTTGGTGAGGGTTATGTCACCTCTATTGCTTTTCAGAGTTATATCCTTTTAGAGGACTTGTGTAAGGCCGTTATATTGGCCACACTTACTGCAGACATTACTTCATGGACTCCAGCTCCAGGGCAATGGTAACATTTAGCTGTGCTGTGCACCATATTCAGCTGATCCCTCCGTTAGTGGATTTTCGGCCCTCCTCCCTTCTGGAGTGTGTTTAGTAATCTCACACAGAAATAGAGAAAAGGGGATGAGATGTTGAAGAAAGAACAAGCTACTCACTGGAGTGACTAGTGTACACCTACTCAATACTCCCCTTTTGCTTCATTTGGCGCTCTATCAACCCCCTTTTTCTAGGGAGGTGCTCTTCTTGCACACCATAATAAAAGGACTGGCGAGGGAGGGCCTGGGATTGTGCATGAGGGTGGAAAGGGGTGGGGTGTGGCCGTTTCTGTGCATATACCCGGTCCTTTTTTCTGTTTCTCAATGACTGTTGCACAACATGCTCTGGTCTTGGTGCCACAGGGACCCAGAATTATGGAGGCAGGGCAATTATGGACAAAGAGTACGGTAGTCATCACAGTAACTTGTTTCATTTTAGTTAGGCTTTGAAAGTGTGACTAATTGTGTAAGTAAACGTAGTGTCATGTACACTTCTTTCCTTTTTGCGTCTGGAAAATGTTGCTTGAAAATGAATTGACCTGTTTTCACCATCAGATGAATTCAAAAGTACTTGCGTCAGTGCTCACATTATCTGTGTCTTAACCATTTCAGTCTAGACAAGATATGCCTTCGGAAGATGTGGTGTCGTTGCAAGTGTCACTGATAAATTTAGCCATGAAATGCTACCCAGATCGCGTGGACTATGTGGACATAGTCTTGGAGACAACAGTGGAAATCTTTAACAAGCTCAATTTGGAACAGTAAGCCAAATATGTATTTTTTTTATTGTGAAAATGTAGACTTAAATGAAGCTGCTCCACACACAGATTCTGCATAGTATATATGTTAATTGATATTTGTTTAGTGCCTACTGCCATTGTCATGTATTCAAAGTGCTGTGGGTGCAAGGCCTTTTGGAAGGTGTAGATTATGGAGACATGAAAAAAAAATCACATTGCATGCAAATAGTAATTGAAATTAGCTGACTATTGAATTACTGGCAGAGATGACTGGTTTAACAAATTCTTAAACTATGTTAGTGACTATGTGACAGCTGGACATCGTTTTTCTTGGGGCTCTGCTGTAGTCTAGTAGTTAGAGCACAAGAGGGCTGTTGGGTATAATCATACGTCCCGTCCCCTTTCCTCCATCCTTGTGGATGTCCCCCAACATGGGGATGGTATCGGAATCTTTGACAGTGAAAAATTGAGCTTCTCCAGCATGGGGTCTGGCATGGATTCACATGCTCATGAATATTCCCCGTCGTCAGGCTGGGAATCCTCGGTAAAGAAAAAACCAGTATCAGTTTCGTTTCTGATCTGTCTTTCGTAGTAATAACCAATCACTGGTCTCTGCGTCATACTGACCACAGCCAATGACTGCCCTCTACCTAAGCACCGCCTCTGGCAGCCATCTTCAGATTTTTACCGCACGTTCATGTGTTGGGATCCTCGTGCTATTGCTCTCGAGCGTTAGTGCTTTTTTTTCGCGCTTTTTCACAAAAAAACTTCGATTCTTTCGGTCAAAAGAGCCTCAAGCTCCACCGATCCTACATCCGATCAACGGGGACCCGTGTCGGATTCATCTGTGCCCCTCAAGGGTGAAGATTTCGTCGAGCTACGCTTCGGAGGACTCCAGAAGCTTCTCAGGCCCGGTCTCGGAGATGGCCCAGGAGAAGGGAAGCTCGACGCCCGGAAAGCTGTTCAGGGTCTGCCCTGGATGCCAGCTGCAGAACGTCTTCAAGGAGGACGAACACTCTTTCTGCCTTTACTGCCTTCATGAGGACAAGACGCACGTGGAGAAGGACTGTGCGTTTTGCGGCAACATGTCGGAACGGACCATGAAGGACCGCCATCAACGTCTCGCCAACTGGCTGGAGGGTAAGAGCCCGTCTGGCGAGAAGAAAAAGAAATCCGAGCGGTCTTCTAAGACCTTTGAGGGCGCCCCGGCGACGGGGGCCCAACATAAGGCCAAGCACCGCGAGTCCGCTGGCACCGGGAGCGCCGAACGGTCGGGCTCTACGGGCGCCAGGCAGGGCGCACCCTCCCCGGCACCATCAACCACGAGCCAACGCTCTGGGTCGGGTAAGAGGAAGGCCGAGCACCCGGCGAAGCTCCTGGAGAGGCCCCGGTCGAGCTCTAAGACAGAGGAGGAGCGTGGAAGTGCCCCCTCCCTCAAGGATAAGGCGGTGAGCGCACCTAAGGTGGTGAAGGCCTTGATCCATCCGACCAAGCCCTCTATCGAAACGGTCGCGGCGGCCCTGGCTCAGCCTGTGGTGGCTACACCAGTGGTGGCGACCTCAGGGCCCAGAATCTCCCTGCCTCCTCGGAGGGAGTCTTCCTTTGTGCCCATCGATAGGACCCCCGTGAAACCCTCCGTGGGGAAGAAGAAGGGGGGGCAGGGCGTCGTCGTAGATTCGGCCTCAACCTCAGAAGAGGAGCTGATCGAGGTCTTAAGCCACGGCCTAGGCGTGGAAGAAGGCCAGCCCGTCGGAATGGACCCCGACGCAGGTGGCGACGACGACATCGTCGAGGATACCGACGGGGCCCCTGCTCGCCCGTCGGATTCCCCTCTGCCAGCGCCGCAAGACAACTCGGCGGCCATTTTGTTGGCCATACAGTCCTTATGCTCCGAGATAAGGACGAGGCTACCGTTACCGACGGAGGAACCTCTCCCGTCGGGGGATCCAGAACCGGGACCTTCTGGTGTTCCCCCTACCAAGAAAAGAAGGATCCATCCACCACCTCCTTTTCAACCGTCGCGCCCCGTCCAGCCCTCCTCCCCGTCCACCCGAGGGGATGATACGGGGACTGACACGGCAGCGACGGGTACGGACGACGAGGCATACGACGAGGATTTTCCGTCGTCGCCTCCCACCAGGGCTTCTCCGCCCGACGAGATCGGATCTTTCCACTCCATGATCTCCAGGGCGTCCGAGCTTTTCCAACTCTGCCCTGAGGAGAAGAAAAAGGAAGGCTTCCTTTATCAGCGGCGCGAGGCCAAGAGGAAGACGGTCCTCGCAGTGCCTCTGTTGGACGACATTTGGGATGAGGGCCTTTCCCTCCTCAAGAACCCTTCCACGACGCCAGCTAGAAGAGACCGGTACGAGAAAAAGTACCGGGTCCCGGACACGGCCCCCCTATGCCTCCGGGCGCAGCCTACCCCGGACTCCGTCGTCTCCGCGGCAGCCAGGAAGAAAGCGGGGGGGGGGGTGCGGCCTCCACATCGACTTCCCCGCCGGACGGCGAGGGAAAGAAATTGGATGCTATGGGACGTAGAGTCATCTCGTCGGCAGCGACGACGATTAAAGCGGCCAACGCCTTGGCTATCGTGGCCCGCTACGACAGGGAGCTCTGGTACAAGATAGCTCCCCTGCTGGATTTTCTGCCGGACGACAAGAGGGCGGAGGCCCTTGAGATCCTGCAGGAAGGTGAGGTGGCGTCGGACCACGCCATCACCGTGGCGACGGACATCGCCGACACTGGGTTCCGCCAGCTGGGCAACGGCGTTTGCCTTCGACGTCGTGGATGGCTCAAAGCTACGGACTTTCGGCAGGACGTCCAGACCAGAGTCCTGGACATGCCCTTCGACGGGAACAACCTGTTTGGGAAGACAGTGGACGATTCCCTTCAGGCCATCAAGGCGGATACTGAGACGGCCAGGGCCCTTGGTGTCCTGCAGCAACGACGAACGCCCTTTCGGAGCGGCGGAGGCAAGGGCGCCTCCAAAGGTTCCGGCGGCGGTTTCGCTTCCTACCGTCAAGCGGCCCGCTCGTCGTCGCAAGAGGCCTACAGAGGACGAGGCAAGTCTAGCGGACCCCGCCGTCGTCGCCAAGGAGATCAAGGCGGCAAGGCCGCGTCCAAGCAGGATTGAACCGGCCGTGGGGTCGGGCCCCCACCGAAGCACCCCGGTGGGAGGCCGGCTGGCGGGCTTCGTCAGCGTGTGGGAGTCCATCTCCACCGACCGTTGGGTGCTGGACGCCCTGGCCCGGGGCCACGCGCTCGAGTTTCTAAGAAGGTGCCCGCGCGTCCCCCCCGTGGCCAGGAAAGAACTTCACGTCCCTCAACTTCTCCTGGAGGTAAAGGCGATGCTCAGAAAGGGCGCCATCGAACTCGTCCCAAAGAGGCTTCGGGGCTCCGGAGTCTACTCGCGATACTTCCTCGTGAAGAAGAAGACGGGAGGATGGCGCCCCATCCTAGACCTGCGACGTCTGAACAAGTTCATCAAGGCGCAGAAGTTCCGGATGGTCACCCTCCAGCACGTCCTGGGTCAGCTGGAGGAAGGAGACTTCCTATCGTCGTTGGATTTGGAGGATGCCTACTTCCACATTCCCATCCTAAAGGGGCACCGAAAATTCCTCAGATTCGTGGTCCAAGGGCGTCATTACCAGTTCAAAGCCCTTCCCTTCGGACTACGGTCGGCACCCAGGGTATTCACCAAGTGCCTCGCACCGGTGGCGGCGCAGCTGCGCCGCGAGGGGATTCACGTCTACCCCTACCTGGACGACTGGCTCATCCGCGCCAAGACGAGGGAGCTCGCCGTGGTCCACACGGCAAGGACCGTCCAACTCCTCACGGATCTGGGATTCTCCGTGAACTACGCCAAATCCCACCTGGTGCCCGCGCAAGTCGCACTGTTTCTGGGAGCGAGGCTCGACACAGTGTCCCTTCTGGCCTCCCCGTCGGAGGAGAGGACCAGGACCATCTTGGGCAAGGTGCAACGGATGTTGGTGGCCGACGCGGCCAAGGTGAGGTCCATCAAGTCCCTCCTCGGGATGATGTCTTCCTGCATCTACCTCATTCCCATGTGCAGGCTCCGGATGCGCCCGTTGCAAGAATTCCTGGATGCGCGCTGGATCCAGACGACGGGCAGCTTCGAGGAAAGGATCAAGCTCGACGAGAGTTTCCGACGAGCGATACGGTGGTGGGGCACCCGCGCGCATCTGACGGCGGGCATGGACTTCCAGACCCCAGCCCACCAGGAGACTGTGACCACGGATGCCTCCCTGGAAGGGTGGGGAGCGCACACCGAAAATCTGCACGCAAGGGGACTCTGGCTCCCGACGGAGAAGTCCCTGCATATCAACGTCCTGGAGCTCCGTGCAGTGTTTTGGGCCCTCAGGTCCTTCCTTCCGTCCCTCAAGGGCAAGGTGGTGAGGATCTTCACCGACAACACCACCACCATGTTTTACATCAGGAAACAGGGCGGAACCAGGTCCCCAGCGCTGTCCAAGGAGGCGCAGGACCTGTGGCATTGGGCCGTCGCCCAAGGGATTTTTCTGGTGCCGTTTCATCTGGCAGGGATAAAAAACACCATCGCCGACTCACTCAGCAGGGAGCTGCGCTCGTGCCACGAGTGGGAACTACGGCAGGATCTGGTGGATCGCCTCTTCCGACGGTGGGGCACACCCCAGATCGACCTGTTCGCGACGGCGACGAACACCAAGTGCCGGAGGTTCGCCAGCAGGTTTCCCCAGACGAGGAGCATGGGCGATGCTTTCTCGTTCCCCTGGGAGGGCCTGTTCCTCTACGCGTTCCCTCCCTTGCCTCTGCTAATCCGGCTCGTCAACCAGCTCAAGAGGTCACGGTGCAGGATGATCCTCGTCGCACCTGCGTGGCCGAGGCAGATATGGTTCCCGGACCTTCTGGACTTGTCAGCGTCCCCGCCGATCAAGCTGCCGGCGGACGCGGATCTACTCTCCAGGGAAGGAGGCGCCATCCTCCACCACGACCCGAAGTCGCTGAACTTGCAGGCCTGGCTCCGGCAGCGCTAGAGTTTGGAGGATACGACATACCGGCCGATTGCAGAGAGGTTCTTGCAAAGGCCAGGGCGTCCTCGACTCTTAAATGCTACGGACACAAATGGAAGAGGTTCTCTGTCTGGTGCCACGCACAGAAGATTAACCCTCTACGGATTACGGCTCCCCAAGTACTGCCGTACCTGCTGACGCTGGCCAAAGCTGGTCTGGCACACGCGTCCATCAAGATTCATCTTGCTGCGATCTCCCGATACACCAGAACCACGGGGCGGACGTCCTTGTGGTCTCATCGTCTGGTGAAAGAGTTCATGAAGGGACTGTTCAGATCGTTCCCGCCGGTGAAGGCTCCGGCCCCGGCGTGGGAGCTCAACGTGGTGCTGACCAAGCTCATGGGACCTCCGTTCGAGCCTCTGCACTCGGCCCCGTTGAAGTTTCTATCGTGGAAAACAGCTTTTCTTGTGGCCATCACCTCCGCACGACGAGTGGGAGAGATCCAGGCCCTTTCCTGCAAGGCCCCGTACTTGACTTTCCACGACACGAGGGTAGTGCTCAGGACGCACCCCTCCTTCATGCCCAAGGTACCGTCGGACTTCCATCTCAACGAACCCTTGGTGTTACCTGTGTTCTTCCCGTCGCCTTCATCGCCGGCTGAGAGGACTTTGCACTCGCTGGATGTAGCTAGAGCGCTGAAGTTCTACGTGGACCGCACGAAGGGTTTTCGGAAGACGTCACAACTCTTTGTGAACTTTGGACCTGTCAATCAGGGGAAGGCTCTCTCGAAGGCTTCCATCTCCAGATGGCTCTCCGGCTGTATCATGTGCTGTCACAGGTTGGCAAACCGACCGCTGCCTGGCCGTCCGAGAGCCCATTCCACCAGAGCGATCGCAGCTACCACGGCGTTCCTATCTGGTGTGCCCCTGCTGGACATATGCAGGGCTGCTACGTGGAGGTCGACGCACACCTTCACGAAATTCTACTGCGTCGACCGGGATTCCAGGGAGGAGTCCAGGGTCGGCCAAGCAGTGCTGCGCAACCTGTTCGCCTGAGGTGAGCCTGGTGAGGAGGTAAGATGCTTAATGTTGAGTTGATGTGATGCTTAATGTTGAGCCTTTGCCACCTCCCGTGGTTGTGCATGTGTGTACTGCTATGTATTCTTTATTCATGAGCATGTGAATCCATGCCAGACCCCATGCTGGAGAAGGAACAAGTTACTTACCTGTAACTGTTGTTCTCCAGCATGGGTCTGGCATGGATTCACATGCGAACCCTCCCGCCTACCCCTCTGCGGCTCTTCACTTGGTCATACTGCCACTTCACGTGCTTCCAAATCTGAAGATGGCTGCCAGAGGCGGTGCTTAGGTAGAGGGCAGTCATTGGCTGTGGTCAGTATGACGCAGAGACCAGTGATTGGTTATTACTACGAAAGACAGATCAGAAACGAAACTGATACTGGTTTTTTCTTTACCGAGGATTCCCAGCCTGACGACGGGGAATATTCATGAGCATGTGAATCCATGCCAGACCCATGCTGGAGAACAACAGTTACAGGTAAGTAACTTGTTCCTTCCCCATTAAATTTAGTACAGCGTGTGGCCTCGGGCGTGGGAACCCCACATCCGGCGCCTCACCTCGGTCCCTATTTCCGCATGGACGGTGTGGGACCTGGGAGCCAGCGTAGAGGCTTTTTTTTAGTTTTTTTCCAATATATTTTTATTTGGCATTTTGCAGACATACATTTCCAGGATTTTATCATCAATACACCATTTCTTGACCTTTTGCAACATATCTTAAATAGATTTTCCCCTTAACTGTAAACTTTTAACTCTCCCCCCAAACCCCCTTCCCCAACTTAGACTGATAGCAGGTGGGATAAAGTTATTATGATCTTCTCAGCAGGATCCGACATAGTGTCAGTAAGTCTGTTCGATGTCAATTGTAGGCTTCAAGGAACACGGTGCCCATTCCATTTCTCTACTTGGTGAGATGTCATGGATCGCACCCGTAATGTTTTCCATCTCGTAGAGTTCTCTAGCTTTGCGGGCCAAGATGGCTTCTGTTGGGAGGTCCTTGGATTTCCAACTCATCGTGATGAAGACCCGGGCTGCCAAGAGGAGAAAGTGGGTTATGTGCGGAACTCGTATCCAGCGGCCCTCATTTTCTTCCAAACCAAAAAGCATCGTTCTGCGGTCTATTTCCCTTGCGATCCCTTCGATATCTTTTATACATGTCAGGACCTCTTTGCAGAATGTCTGCATATGTGCCAGTAATCGGCCGGGGACCGGCATCCGCTCCAGCACTGAGGGCTAGATCGATCAAACGTTTTGGATACCTTCTTTGGGTCGTAGTGCCACCTGTGCTGTAATTTAATCCCATGTAGCTTGCATTGCGCCGAGATGGAGGTTTTGTGTGATGATTCGCGCATTTGCTTTCACAGTTGGTCTGTCTGTTGGAGGCTTTTTTAACTTTCCGCTTGCTCCCCTTCTTTCTTTTTCAATTTTACTTAACAGTGCCTCGCCCCCGCCGGTGCATGAGAGCTGCAGGAGGATTCACAAGATGTGCTTTGGGCGACCCTTCATTCCCGGCCTCGTACCCTAATGCACTCTGTCTTGAGTGCCTGGGGCCCGACCACCTCTGGGACTGTCACAGGGCATTGAAGAATCGGTTGTCACGTTGGAGGGAGATATTCCACACTTCTCCTCTTGCACACCTTAAGGATCTTGTCTCCAGGACCTCTCGTCAAGACAAGGTAGGCCCTCTGTTCAGCATGGCCCCTCATCCCGGTGACTCATTCCCGGCGGTTCCAACAGGCAAGGGTTCCTTGGATTCAGATTCTGGCAGGCCTGCGGCCTCTAAGGCTACCGGTTTCCAAGCCGAGAGCCGGGGGCTCTTCCGGGCACTCCAGGGGCAGACCTGAGGCTTTCAAAGCTACTGGCTCCCAAGCCGAGGGGCTCAGGGGCCATACCAGGCTGTCTCAGAAGGGCGGTCAAGTTCGTCCGCTTCTTCGACCACCAACAGGTAAGGGATTGCCGGGGGCCTCCTCCAAGAGTATGCCGTCTGCACGATCCAGCACGACTACTGGCATAGGCGCAGAGGGTACGCTGCCTACCGGAGCTCGCTTTGAGCTAGTGAGTCAGGGCTTTAAGATTACCGGCCAGACGGCCGAGGGCTCGGCGGCTACCGGAGTAATCTGAGGGGTTTATGGTCTTTCCAATGAAAGTTTTTGCAACAAACATTATCCATCGAAAACATTTCCATCGACTGCATTTATTTTGTAAATCCCACCCCTACCCCCAGTTTTTTACCCTTCAAAGCCCACCCCAACGAAAATTAACCCTTTACCCCACACATATATGCATTTGATGCATATTTTTTCAAAGGATAAGTTTCGATCGAAAAAATGTTTTTGAAAACTTTTTCGATGGAAAGACTGTCTACCATCTGAAGTCGACACTTATGCTTCGGGTGGAACACCCAAGCTGTATCCTCCCATGTCCGAGAACTCTTGTGGCTCAGTGCCTTCGCGCCCTCCCTCTGAGGGTGTGGCACAAGGTCCCAAGTTGGCAGATGGGCACGTAGCACAGCCTGCTAGGCCTGGCTGTCATTTTGTATTCGACTCGGGGCCCGCCTGCCCGTGCTTTCGCTCATTGAATGGACCATGCAAGAAGGTTCCAGTCCCCATCTCTCCGTAAGCGGCAGCGGACTGTATGGTACAGGCATCTGCTCTCGTCAGGGGTACATTTACCCATCGCAGCCTTATGGTTACACGCCTCAGGCGCCTGAGGGCTTTCACCAGGAGCGGAGACCCCAGTGCCTCTGAGGGCCGAGCCCCTAGGGATCCAGCGACTACTGAGGACCGCTTCTTCGAGCGCTTCCTTCTCCTCATGCGTTCCCCCTCAGATGACGGGGATCCTGAAGGATGTTGTGAAGGAGGTGATCCTGCAGGTGATGCCTCCCCGGCCGCCTCTTTTTGGTGCTCCGCCTGTTCCTCCAGTGCTTCCCTGCAAGTGCTGTCCCCTCCGCTGGTCAAGGCCCTACAAGTTGTTCAGACCACTCCGCCGCCTCCCCCTCAAAAGCCATTGCACCTGTCTTCAGCTCCGGACACCTGTGTGCTAGGGGCTGGTCTTCCCTCGGTCTGTAAAAAAGCCAGGACAACAAACCCTCAGGATCTGTTAAGGCCTTTCATGACCGCCTTCAGGGCTTGGTGGAGTTCTTTGCGGGACCCTCTGTCCGAGGTAGCCCCCCAGGATTCGGTAGTGCTAGCAGAGTTTTTGGGCAAGCACACCACAATCTGGTCCGACATCCCACTTCAGAAGGATGTCCTGCAGGTGGCGAGAAAGGTCTGGGAGAAGCCCAGTGCCAATGCCCAGATGAAGTTGTTGGACAGCAGGTTCAAGTTGACAGACGGGGAGCCAATCCTCCTGGCCTCCCACCCGCAGCCACATTCTTCAGTGTTGGCTGCAGTCTCACTATATTCCAAACCATAGTCTTCATCCTCCTCCTCCCCGGGAGCCCCTCCAGTTGTCTTTCCAAAGAGGATAAGGTCTTTGAGTCTTTGGGCAAACGCTGTTATGCCATTTGAGGACTGCATCTGCGGCAAGCCGATGCCCTTTTAGCTGCCGCTAACCAGAAGCTGGGGCGGGTGCTCGGGGAGTTTCTGCCTGACCTCCCGTTGGAGGGGCAAGCCTCCATCAAGGCCGGTCTGGCGGATGCCTGGGCCATTGCGCAGGACCTCATGGAGTCTTTGGTCTTTCACATCGACACAGCCAGCAGAGGTCTGTGCCTGGGTGTCGAGATGAGAGGGACGGCGTGGATGCATGCCACTAAGTTTTCATCTGACGTGCAAAAGCAGATCCTAGATCTGTTCTTTGAGGTTGTGGACCTCTTTCATTCGTCAACCGAAGATGAGTTGACGAAAAAAAACTCCACTCAAACCTCCTTGTCCATCCTGACAAAGCCAGGTTAGAAATCCATCCCTCAGTCTCATTTTCTATTTTTTGTCGGTATTATTTTTCCTATTTTCAGAGTGTGAGAGACTGGTCCACTGCTTGTCTGTTGGGCTGGTTAGGAGTAAGTGTTTCTACTGCACTGTTCTCAGGGAAATGCAGCACCCACCCTAAGCAAATGAAACTAATTACTTACATGAAACTCTTGCTGAACACCATAGGGTTGGGCTGCTTAAGGTTGTGTGTGTGTGTGTGTGTGTGTGTGTGTGTCTGCGTGTGGATCTTTCTGTACCTCATATTTTAGAAGGCTATTGTTAGGGAGAATTATCATTTCTGTGACAATTCCCTTCAACCTTACAGACCCCCAGCTCTTTTGGTGGACTTTAGGACTGATTTGGATTATGTGTTTTCACTGTTTTTGGAATCTAACACACTCCATAGGCATCTACTTTTTGTATGGTGACACACATCACCTTCAGTTCAGTGTCACAGGATAAATCTAAATGGATTTCTCTAAGGTTTAAATACCTTTTCCTGTGTGAACTACAGCTCCCAAGAATAGTAAAGTGAAATTGACTTAACTTACCTTTTCTCTTTGTAGGTCCAGCACACACCATCTTATGTGGAGTGCTGGGGGGTTACCGCGTAGCCTCTTCTCCTACGCTCTCATGTAACATTGTATGCTACCTTCACTACTGTAAATGACTGGTGGCAGTGGTTTAATTGTTCATACCCTTGTACATCTCTACCGCAGGGTGAACCCTCAGCTGCAGTACAGCACCCATGGGTGACCATTTTGTCATAATGCCCCATGACTTTTTTTCACCATTTTCTGTTTGTGTGGTCGTTATTGGGCTTTACTTTGTGTGTCGAGGCAGATTTGAGCCCTCTATTTGTCTTGCCTTTGGCAGGCTTCAGCCCTGAAGCCCGCCTCTGGCTCCAGTGTGGCTGGAAGTGCAGGATTTGAGGGAGGTTCCCGAAACCCCCCTGTCCTTTGTCACTAGGAATGCCTGAATGCAACCAGTCCTGTTTGGCTGGCTGGCTGGCTGGCCTTTCAGGATAGCCACCCTGCTGTGTGATTGACAGCCTAGGCTGTGCATGAATGGGAGAAACCTGCTTAAAAGGCGAGGGTTTTGGGACTAGAGGCAGAGCCGACCACTGGGAGAAAGACCCGACGAAGAAACTGTGAACGAAGCTTGCTGCCTCCTCCTGGACCTTTGAAGTTTCCAGGTGAAGCCCTGCTGCTGTGCTGAAACTCCTTTTTCAATTAGACAGAGAAGCTCCGGGCGGAACAACTTCTCCCCTTGGTTTTGTGGGACCAAGTAACCCCACAACGAACTCAACTGGACCATCTTCCCCGACTGGTTGTACTTCTTCGCTGCAAGAATCGAGTGCCAGGGGTCGAATAATCCATAGTCTAGTGAAACGTCTGAAATCTGGCTAGAATCTCCAGGAGTCCCCTAAGGACCCTCCAGAAGCAGGACGACCAGAGCTCGAGTCCCCTCATCAGAGTACAAGACCCAAGGAGTGAAGGAAGCCCAACCGGTATCCGAGATCCGCAATGGTGCTATTTGCTAAGCGCTGACACCCTGCGAAGTGCAGCTGAACCGAAGAGAGCGCGCAGTTGCCGGCGTCCTCCGAAGTACGGCTGTAGGAGCCCTACAGACATCGTCCCTCTTGTCCCCACGACTGAGGCTCAGGAACACGGGGTCTGCACTGCTGTAGCAAGACAGAATCCAGCTGGACCACTCTTCTTCAAACCAGAGGTACTGTTTAGTCTTGGGGTATTTATCTCATTGTCTTTTAGCTGTGCTTTTCTCATTTGGGAATTGCAGGGGCTTATCTTTAGAGTTGATTACAACTCTTTTCACTGGGTTCACAGCTTGCGACCTTACACGTGATTTTCTACACTCTCTAACTTTGTGCAAGACTGTTTCTGATCTAAGAAGTGCCTCAGCCCCATACACTGTGTTCCAATTGACTTTGGCTGTCCTGGCTCCCTGAAGACTCTTCTAGACCATTGGCTTTGATATTTTGTGTCTACGGCTCACATTTACCCCTCTTGAGATAGGCCTCGCTTCTCAGTCACACTACCAACATGTGTAACACAGACTTATACCAAAAGGTGGGTTACCTAATATCAAGCAGTTAAGTGTTGTGTAGTCCCACTCTGTGTGACTGCAGCAATTCGTACCTAACAACTATGTACCAATATCTTGTTTTGTGCATTGTAGCCTATGCAGCAGAACTTTGTTTGATAACTGTTTTTGATCTACAGTGAGGTTAGTGTATCAAATGGACACCACTGTTATGATGTGTCTGTATATATTTATAAGATTACTCTATTTGAGTCAAGTCACACACAGCGCAGCGCCACCCATCTGCCATCGCTGGAAGTTCAGGTCCAGTTCAGAGCCAAGTTGGTAATGCATTTTGGGTATGCAAACTTTACAAGGCTCAAAAATGATCCCTAGTCAGGAAGAAAGTGGTGTGCAGTTGTTGACAGCCTTAAGAACTGTCTGCCTTGTGTTGAATAATGCCATGTTTAAAATAGAACTACCCTATAGAAACATTTTCCTGGAGGAATGCCTTGGCATTTGAGCTAATTGTATTCTCACACTGATTAGCCCATCTGGCTCTAAACTGGAGATGGACTTCCAGCAATGGCTTCTGGGTGGTGCTGTGCTGTAAGAGACTTGGCTCAAATGGCTTAATCTACTTTCACATTTTCAAGCATTTTTACACCCATCAGAACTAATGTTTTCTATCTGTCGATCCATCCACGCATACACATTATTAAACAAAGTTGGTGCAATAAGTGTATTTATCCACATTTATATTTGCTCCATAACAAATAATTTACAATCAGTGATGCATGATATAGTAAGATCATAGAGCTGTGTTCTTTCACATCAAGCCAAGATGCTTTCTCACCTTAACAAACAAGCAGCTGATGTGATAAACATTTGTAGAATTTAAACTATTTCAAAGAAGATAAATAATTCACTTTAGTCTCTCCATTGTTATTTTGCGCAGCCATGGCCCTGGAAGGCATATTTCACAAACTGAAGATCTAATCAAGACACATAAATGGCTGCTTTTTTCAGTTTTTTTTATTAAAAGATCAATACAGACCGTAACAGTGTTTTCCATCTGTGTGTAGAAATGGAGCACTGGGAGACCTAATTATACTCCTCCTGTTCTCTACAGATGAATCATATCATAGTCCGTCTCTAAGAAACACGTCAAAGGCATTATTTTGTTCTTCCTGTTCCTATTTTCCATCGCCCAATGTGCTTAAAAGCCTGCCCTTTATGTTTGGAACCCTTAAGAGTACAAAACTTCATTGAGATGGGATTGGAGGCACAGTACTAGACACAAAGAAAATAAGGACACAGCAATATCGCTTTGATTAAAAATAAGCTGAAACCAGCACATGTATTGTAAAGCTACAGGACTGCATTTTTTGGAGAAATTACCTCAGGTTTACCTATCTGCGCCCAACACCAAAATGATGGATTATTCCAAGGAAGGCATGGTATTGGACTATTGACCCATGTTTGTTATCTTTGCTCTGTGCCCTCACACTAACTGGACTAACTGCTGACTTGCCCTCAAACTACCATTAGTTCCTAGTCACAAATTTGTACAGTCAACTAACTTTACGGAATTGCAAGTTGACCCAACTTGAACCTCTCTCTGATCCTTTGCAGTTTGTGACAGTCCCTACGTATGTGCCTTGCTGAACCATAGCAAAATCTGTGAAAGTTGGCGATTTCTGCTGTTCCCATATGCTGCCCAAGCTTTGAACAGGCTGAGTGGTGTGCAGTATTTCCATAAATAAGACTGCAGTGATGTTTGTGTGCACAGGGCTAGCAACGGGATACCATGAACAACCCGCACCACTTTGCACACAGGCCATTGGGCTACTTGCGTGCACTTATGAGGCATCGTAATGGGGATTTGTGCCCAGATTTTCACCTATTCAGCACCTTTCTTTTCTCCCTTGCTGCAAACTAATTACATTCATATTATCCATCAGTGGAAAACTGACTCTGAACTCTAATCTCTGGTGAGGTTAGTTCAGTAAATCTTTAATGACCCTGCAGGGTGAGCACAAGAACGGACAGCACACAATTCCCAAGCAATCCTCAACTGTATTACCACACCCACTTATCAGCAGATTTGGTAACCTTCTCAGTGCATTGACTTTAATTCAATCGACGGAATATACTAAGACCTCAAGGAAGGTTTCATCCTTTCCAGTTAGTACAATGGTCCGCTTTGAGGAACCAAGCAAACATAGACACTCAGGGTCACTTCTCCAGTCTTCAAGAGATAACCAACACAGATGTATGTACCCTTAACGTAATCAAAACTCAGACTCCACTATCAGCATTCATTTGAAGCAATTTCTGTTTGAGACCTACATCAATTTTTAGTAGTGTTAGCATATGTTTGAATAACCTTGCTAAGCAAGGAGAATACAAACATATGAGCAAACACTATTAGTTGCCAAGTTTCATCTCTCCATTCTGAATGCAAACATATAATCCAAAATGGAGTCTCTCTGATACATGAGTTATAGTATGGATTACTCTTTCTAAAATCTATATATTTCTCCAGCACGCGGTCTGGCATGGATTCACATGCTCATGAATATTCCCCGTCGTCAGGCTGGGAATCCTCAGTAAAAGAAAAAAGTTTCACTTTCGTTTATAAACTCTTTCTCCTATAAATCAATCGCTGAGCTCTGGGTCATATTGCCCCCAGCCAATGACTGCCCTCTCCCTAATCCCCTCCAAGGGCAGCCATCTTCAGATTTTTACCGTACGTTCAAGTGTTGGGAGTCCGCGCGTTTGGCTCTTCGAGCTTTCTGCATTATTCCACGCTTTTTCAGTAGGGAAAATCTGTTTTCGGTCGATCGAGCCTCTGTGCTCCATCGTTTATCCATCCGATTAACAGGGATCCATTTTTTCGGCATCTTTCATCGCCCCTCAAGGGTTATAATCGTTGAGGGTTTTCTTCTTGATAGTTTCCAGAAGCCTATCAGGCCTACAACGCGCCGGATCATGTTGGAGGAGGAGGAGGAGGAGGAATAGGGCTTCCCTCTTCAAGCTCTGCACCAGCTGTGGATTGCGAAATGTTTTCACGGACGACAAGCATTCCCAGTGCCTGTATTGTGTGCACCCGACGCATAAGGAAGAAGATTTTGAGATCTCCCGTGGCTCCTCCAAGCGCACGATGAAGGACCAGCACGTCCGACTGGCGACGTGACTCAAGTCCAAGGCCTCTACCCCGTGTGGTCCACAGGGGCATGCCTCGTCCGGATCCGGCCATCCAGAGCGGGCCCAAGACAAGGCCAAGCACCGCAAGTCTGCTTCTGCCGGGTTCGCCGCGCATGCAGGTCCCGCGACTGTCAGGGCGTGTTAATCTCCAACATTGATCTCCAGCCATCACTCCAGCTCTTCGTCGAAGAGAAAGTGAGCTACCCCAGGGAAGCTGCATGAGAAACCGGAGAAGGCCAAGCAGGACAAGGTGTCTGTCCTGCCAGCTCAGTCCCAGATCCAGGCCAAGACGTCATCTTCTTCCATCGAGATGGTTGCTGCCGCCCTTTCGAAGGCCAAAGGGGCTGACCCGCAAGGTACCCCGGTGGCAGCCAGTGTGGCGCTCCCTCCCAGGCGGAGGCCTCTGCCAGGCCAGTGGAGAAGACTCCAGAGAAGAGGATGCTGGACCTCAGCCCACAACCGACCCCTCAGGACCTGAAGACTTAGACAGGATTTAATTGTGGCCAAATCACACTATAGGAAAATGACTACAAGCAGGTAGACTTATCACACAACACTATTAAACTAAATACATATATACATTCACTTGGTTCAAATGCACAATACAAATCAAGTACTCCTGCAAAGGAATGGATAGACAAGTATTATACACAAAAAGATCCATATAGATGGTGCCTAGCTAAAATTGGCCAGCCCTAAGTTGTCTGGGGCCTTGTGCCCTATTGTTCCGGATACAGTTCCAAAGAACTTAGGATGCAGGAAAAAATGCAGGGAGGGTCTCTGGGGTCCAGTGAAGGGTTCTTAGAGTTAGTGTTCAACGTAGACTAATGCCCATAATTATCCCCAACAGTCAGAAGTCTTGCATTGGCAAAGCCAATAGTGTTAGAAATTGGATTAAGCCCATTGACTTATAATGGGAGTATAGGGGTAGGTTAAAAGCTCAGTAACTTATCCCCCTTACTCCAAATCTTCCCCAGACTTGGTAGAACAAACTAAAGGTGTCCTACGTTGCTTTTCCCGTCAAAATCTGCGGTCCTCGATTTTCAGGGGTTGCAGGTTCGAACTCCACTTCGGTTGGTGTCTTGCTGGTGCAACGACTCTCGGTCGAAGAATGCAAAAACAAACGATGCAGCACCCCTCTCAGGACTGGACTCGGGTCAGGTAAGCAGGTTTCGGACGATGCACGCCGCGCACAGCGAGGCAACAGGACTCAGACCGGAAAGTCTGACCGCGGCTACTATCTCGGGTCTCCTTTGTGCTAGGATGCCGTCATTTCACAGAAGGGAGCCTTGCAGTGGCAGCTGATGGTCTACCTAACTCGGTGCGGTGATGAAGTTAGCATGGTAGCCCAAAAACGAAGCTGGTCAGCCATAGGACGGTTCCAGGGCACTTCCGAAGGCGGTTATTGTGCTGGGCACCGAGCAGACGTCGGAAATGGATGGTCCCTCCACTCCAAGGATCGTAGCACCTTTGCAGGACTACTAAAGATCACAAGCAAGGCAGGGCTCCACCATGGCTTCAGCAGAAGTTGGTTTCCAGGACTCCTTCAGTCAGGTTTCAGGTTTCCTTGCGGATCTCACAGCTGGACAGGATACTTGGCTTCTTCAGGTTTCTCCAGGATCTCTAAAGAATGGGTGTAGGGGGTCCTCTTCTTATCCTAAAAGCCAGGTAGGAGCTGAAAATCCCACTAGCCAATAGTAGGACTAGCCCACACACCCGAGCAATGGTCCAATCAGGACCACTGGCGGGAACATTCATGCATACCACTCAGACACAAAGAAACCAGAATGTGGATTGTAGTCAGACTGCCCCAGCCCACATTCTCCTTGCAAACACACATAGCCCTCCAGTAGCCTGCCAAAAACTGCTGCTTTCCAGGGCCCTGGAAGTCCTTTCTAAGGCCAGGAAGAAGGCTAAGTAACAATATGGAAAAAGAAAAGGTGAAAAATCTCGTGGCACGTCCCATGTTTGACCAGTAGCCACAGTTAGCCAAACATGGTAAATGCGGTAAAGCTAACATGAAATTCCCCAAAAAGTGGGGAAAAGTCACTGCTGACACCAGCCCATCTTTTAAGCACATCTAGAGTAACCACAAGATCCTCCGAGTGTGTAGGGCAAAAAAGAAATGCACCCCATTGCACTGTAGTGCATGCTGCTTTGTGCAATGATAAAAAGTTACCACAAGGGATACAAAAGTAACCACAAGTAGCGACACAGTAACACAATTAAGGGAAACACTGTTTCCCAGTACTGACAGCCTGAAGGACATATCAGTTTCCCCATAACATATGAGCAAAGGCCAGTGCAGTGAAGCTTGAGGCTGCAAAAAGTGCAGGTCATAGTAAAAAATAAAAGCAATACATTTGGGGGTTCCATAAAGATGGCAGGGAAGGTGCAGTAACGACAATATTTCCTAACTACTGTTTCCGTCCACACCATCCCAGAGGAGATGGGTGACGACGACGAGAACGTCGATAGATAGCCCACCGGTGGCGACGACGGGGTAGGGGTCGACGACACAGGCGATGGGCCCAGTGACCCTGGCCCTCAGCCTACTGCCCAAAGATATGTCGCAGGATATTCTCTTGAACCTCCACACACTGGTGTTAGAGATTCAGAAGAGGATGCTGATGCTACCAACCAATGGCTTCTCCGCCGGGCGAAGTGGGATCTTTCCACTCCATAATTGACCATACATCAGAACTTTTTCAGCCCATCCCGGAGGAGAAGAAAAAGGATTGCGTCCTGTACCAACGCCGGGAGGCAAAGAGGAAGTCTGTTCTGTCGGTGCCAATCCTAGACAACTTCTGGGATGAGGGGCTGGCGCTCCTGAAGAACCCCTCCTCTGCCCCGGCAAACAGGGACCGGCTGGAGAAAAAGTATTGGGTGCCGGAGTCTGCGCCCAAATGCCTGAGGTCGCAAACGTCGCCAAACTTGTGGTTTCGGCCGCGGCAAGGAAGAAGTCGTCCAACCCGTTGTCAACATCGGTTCCCCCGGACGGCTAGCGGAAGTAGTTGGACGCCGTGGGACGGAAGGTCATTTACTCGGCGGCAATGACAGTCAAATCGACCAACACCTTAGCGATCCTGGCCAGGTACGAACTTCGTCAGCATGTGGGAAAACATCTCATCCGATTTGATGGGTGCTGGACGCTCTCGCCCACGGACACACTTTGGAGTTTCAACTGAAGTGTTCGGGAATACTACCGGTGGCCCGGCAGGAACAACACATCCCTGAGCTGCTGCTGAAGGTTTGGGCCATGTTGAGAAAAGGGGCAATAGAGCTGGTTCCAAAGCGACTCAGGGGCTCTGGAGTTTACTCAAGATTTTTTCTTGTAAGAAAGAAGACCTGGGGCTGGATGCCCATTCTCGACCTACGACGACTTAACAAGTTGATCATGTCCCAAAAGTTCAGGGTGGTCACATTGCAGCATGTGCTCGGCGAACTGGAGGAAGTAGACTGTCTCATCTTTGGATATGGAGGACGCAACGCGTACTGCCACGTCCCCATTCATGTAAAACATTGCAAGTTGTGCTTCATCGTACAAGGGAAGCACTACCAGCTCAAGGCTCTCCTCTTTGGACTGAAGTCGGTGCCCAGAGTCTTTACGAAGTGCCTGGCGCCGGTGGTGGCCCATCTACGGCTACAGGGAATTCATGTGTACCCCTACGACTGGCTAATCCGGGCCAGATCGAAGGACATCGCCGTCAATCACACAGAGAGGACCTCTCAGTGAACTATGCAAAATCCTGCTAAACTCCATCGCAGAAGGCGCTGTCCCTGGGGTCCTTCTCAACACAGTGTCCTGTCTAGCGGCTCCGTCGGAGGAGGGGATAGCAGCCATTTGGGCATGGTGCAGCGGCGGTTGGCACTAAATATCGCCACAGTGAGGACCATCAAGTCGCTGCTCAACATGATGTCGTCATGCATCTACCTGGTCCGGCTCTGCAGGTTTCGTATGCGACCGCTCCAGGAGTTCCTGGACAGCCGTTGGATCCAAGTGTCCAGAAGTTTCAAAGACAGGATCGTGCACGACAAGGAAGTCCGTCGAGCGATAAGGTGGTGGGGCGTGCGCTTCAACATCACCGTGCTTGCAGACTTCAGAGCCCTCTATACCAGGAGACTGTCACGACAGACGCTTCCCTGGAGGGATGGGGAGCACACACCGGAAGTCTCCATGCCAGAGGACTGTGGGTACCGGAGGAGAAGGCACTACACATCAACGTCCTGGAACTTCAGGCTGTGTTTTGGGCCCTCAAGTCATTCCTCCTGTCCCTCAAGGGCAAAGTGGTGAGGGTCTTCATGGACAATACCACCACATATTCTTACGTCCCGTTCCCTTTCCTCCATACCTTTTTCACCAGAAAAAACCTTCCCCTTTAAATTTAGAGGCATGCAGCCAAGGGAGCATGAGCTGGCCTGACTCCGCCCTCCGGCGCCACACCTCAGTCCCCTTTTCTGCGTCGACAGGAATGGGCCGAATTCACCAGCGCTCCTGGGTTTGGCTAGGGCCATGTAATTCCTCCACATGCGGATCCTTCTTCTTAGTCTTTTTTTGTCTTTTTATCATTCAGGTACTCGGTCCTCATGCGTCATGCTCCTCCCCGGCGCATGTCGGCTTCCACAGGGTTCAGCAGGTGTCCATCCTGCAACAGGCTCTTCCCAACTTCAGACCCCCACACCCTCTGCCTATGTTGCCTTGGGCCAGACCACGGTTGGCAAGCTTGTACAGCGTGTTACTCGCTGTCCTCTAATGCGCTGAAGAACAGACTAGCCAGGTGGAGGGAGCTCTTCCAAAAGTCACCTCCAGAGGACCTCAAGAACTTTGTGAAACATCGAGGCAGGCCCAAGGTTGGGCCGATATTCTCCATCGCACCCCGCAAAGGAGACTCTTTCCCAGGGAGTCTCCCCTGCGGGAGGGACTGGTCAGGTCCTTCGACCAGCCCGTGCACCGAGGCTGCTGCAGCTACCGTCCTCTGGGCCGAGGGATCCTTGGATACTCCCGGTGGTAGTGTTGAGGGACCAGAAGGTTCTTGTACCGGATTGTCATCTGAGGGGCCCCGCCCTTGTACCGGCAATATGGCCGAGGGGCTACGCCCTAATACCGGCAATACGTTAGAGGGGCCGGGGCGCCTGAACGCAGCTCTACCGACCCTCGGATCGAGGGTGTCGCACCTACCATTGTTAGGCAGAATTATATGCAGTACCTTTGGGAACACCACACACAATTAAGACTACAAGAGAAAGTACAATTTCACCTTTGGTACAAGCCTGTACTAAACAGTTAAAGTGGTAGAAGTAGCGGAGCAGCCAGACTTATCTCAAGAGTAAGTGAGCAGTATCATATAGTTACACAAAGGACAGCAATTACTATGATTCAGGCATACACTGACTCAAGGTTTTCAAGTAAAAGAATATATATTTATTTTACTCTGCAGTTATATAACATTTCACTATTTTAAGCAGTTTAAAAATCACACTCTTAATACACCACAACACTTCCCTTAAATTCCAGACAAGTTAAGCTCACAAATGAAGTGGGAGCAAAATGGCACTCCAGCAATTTAAAAGGGAGGGAAAGACAAATGTTAACAGAAATTGAATCACACCAACAGGTAAGTACTCAGGCCAAATGAACAAGAGAGAATACAGTGATAAAATCAGATAGAAAAGGCCAAAGTCAATGTTTCAAAAGTCTTTTGCTCAAGATAATACAGTTCAGGGTAGTTTGCGGTAAAGTTCGTGCCACGGATTCCGGACAAGGTTGGTTGGTAGAAAAGCTAGTTCAAAGAGAAGAGAAGGATAAGCCCTTGGATTGGAGAAAGATTTCAAACACTTTCACCGCGGTTGAACGGAACGGACAACCGGATTTGCATAGTACCTTGAAACTGAGAAGAAGCTGTAGCTGAGGCGGACGTTCCTGGTAGTGCCTGCAGGCTCACGGTTCCTGTAGCGACTGTCGGACTGACAAGAAGTAGGAAGACTGCAGGGTCCTGCACTACCCAGGGAAGAAACCAGCAGCAGAGCGAAACAACAAATAAAAGGTACGCTCCTTAAAACCCAAGCAGGGTCCAACCTTCCGGGCTATCCGGCCCACTGTAGCTCTGTACAGCGAATTCGAACACAGGAGGGGTCCTGGCTTGCAGTTTGGGCAAACTGGTTGGTCCCCCCAGCTCAAGGGAAGAAGTTTCCTGGAGGATCTTCTCTGTCGTCCGATTCTGAAGATTCGGACCTGCAGTAGGGCTTCACCGGGCGGTTCAGTCGTTGTAGGGGTCCTCTTCCATCAGCTCCTCGTAGGTTCTTTCGTTCCAGTGGCACTCTGCTCTTCCAGTCCCAGAGACCTGCTTTTTATGCAGTTTACCCCCATTCATACAGCCTGGCTGTCAATCACACAGCAGGGTGGCTGCCGCCCTGGCAAGGACAGTCACCCAGCCAATCAAACAGGAGTGCGACTTAGTTACCAAGGGAACCCATGGTAGGGGTCCTGAGACTTTCAGGTGCGTTAAGGAGGGCTTCTGTGTAGAAGCCCGCGAAAAGTCGATGAACAAAGGGACCAAACCTGGTTTGGCGCGCAGAGTAAAACACGAGAAAGACATTTACAAAAAGAAATTGCGAATAAACCCAGCCGGAACCATAATAAAATCTATATGGTCAAGCGGGTTTATGTTTGAGGGTAATATAATAGCCTAAAACAATACCAGGGTTATTTAAGATGACCGCGGTATAAAAAATAGGGTAGATACTACTCCCACCAGCCAAGTCTTAATGTAAAGGGAGCGAAACAATGCTCTAAGAGACGCAGACAAAAAGGGATAAGGATTAACCCTTTCCAATACTCCATGTAAGATGGGGTGTACTGGGTCTGTGGTTAAAAGTGACTATTATAAAGTTAATGGCAACTTTATCTTTTCTGGGGGACAGTAGTCAGCCCCAGAAAATGGAGTCGGTGGGTAGTCTCAAAGACAACCCTGTGTTACTGCACTGAAGGTGCTGTGTGTAACGCTCACCTGAACTCTGCAGGGACCTTCTGGACCTCCAAATGACTTCTACCTTCCTGGGAGCTAACACAGAATTTCTGTGGAGAAAATAACAATATTCCCTTCCTTAGTTTTCTTCTTAAATAGGAAGAACAAACTTGTAACTATAGGACCAGCAAAGGCTCACCTTGGTATTTAATATGTTGAGCTCTCCATCCTGTTCATACAGGGGCGCAAGTCCTGAAGATGGGACACAGGAGAATGTTACTTTTTATTTTATTATTTGGAATAGGGGAAGAGGCTACTAGGCTCAATATTGGCGAGCAATATTCACTGGGAATAGGAATGTTCAAAATGAAGGTTACCCCTATCCTAATATAACCTAAAAAGGGAAGGTTTGCTGTGGTGTGAGGCGTGTGCGACAATGCAGACTGGAGAGCAGTGACGAACTATTATCTCTGACTAGTACACACCTTCAAGGCAAACTCCACAATCTGGCAAGAACCCGCTAATGAAAGCGTAATACCATAGAATGCGTAAGGTAGCATAATAACAATTATACACAATTCGAAGTATTTGATAAAACAACAAAATAAAGCAAATACATTCGTATATCACTACGAGTACTTGTGTGAGAGAAGCAGCAAACTGACTGTGAGGTGAGAAGACCGCTATGACAGGACTCCAAACTGCGGACTGTGACGGAAGCGGAGCAAACAGGCTGTGAGGTGAGGAGACCGCTATGACAGGACTCCAAACTGCGGACTGTGACGGAAGCGGAGGCGGCTGCACAGGGAATACAGGAAAGGAACTGAGAACTAGTAATTAGTTATTAACGGAACTACGGTAAATGTCTGTGGACAAGGAATATTTTAACTGTGACAGAAATCGGAGGTACGTGGCAAGCGTTCCATCTGCACTCAGACGAACGACGCAAAGCGCGAGTCTCCTGATGGGCGGGCCTTAAATAGCCGGCAATGAAAACAACTAGACCCGCTAGCTAACTGACTCAGAGGCACCACCTAGCGGCCATTAAGGAAACCCCAACCAACCATTAACGTGAGGGAATTAGAATCAATTTACCAGCTAAGGCAACATGAATTCCCATATGAACCCGTATCTCCTAGGACTAAAATGGGAATTTAACCTGTGGTCATGACACTGTGTAACACACATGAAGAAAATGGTGCTATGGAGTAGGTGAGGCTCCAGTGCCCAAGATCACACAAAAAGTAGAAATACACTCAGCAAAACACATGTAAGAGTGGGAAAAAGGCTCACACTCTTACAAGGTGGAAAACAATAAACCCTAGAAATCCAGCAAAGCTGCTGAGAGGGACTCATTAGGTAAGGGAAACCAGCCATTTATGAGAATTCGTCCTAACATTTACCCCCCCCAGACTAAGGGACAGGAGGATTTAATCCACTCCTGGAAGAATCTCTTCTTCTAGTCAGTTAGAAACATCCTAGAGAGACCATCGGCATTTTGGTGGTGACATCCTGCTCTGTGCTCAATGGAAAAATCAAACCCTTGCAGGCAGATTGACCATCTTAGAAGTTTTGGATTTTCCCCTTTCATTTGCATTAACCATCTCAAGGGTTGGTGGTCTGTCTGAATCACAAAGGTAGATTCATACAAGTATGGTCCAAACCGCTTCAGAGCCCACACAATGGCAAAACATTCACGCTCTATGGTTGCCCACATAGTTTCTGGTTCCTTCAGTTTCCTACTGATGAAGCAAATGGGGTGCTCCCTACCTTTCTCATCCAGTTGACTAAGGACTGCACCTATACCTATATTGGAGGCATCTGTCTGTACAATGAAGGGTTGGTGGTAATCAGGAGTTCTTAGGACTGGAGCTTGACAAAGGGCATTCTTCAGGTTGTCACAGGCTTGAGTGCACTCCTCATTCCATCTAACCTTTTTAGGGAATTTTGGAGAAGAGATTACATTCAAGGGAGAAGCTATGGACCCATAGTTCTCTATGAAATTCCTGTAGTACCCAGTGAGACCTAGGAAGGCTCTCACGTGGGTTTGAGTAGTAGGGGTGGCTCAGTTTTGCACAGTTTGTACTTTGCTGGGCAATGGCCTGATTTCACCTCTTCCTACCTCATAACCAAGGTAGACCACTTTACTCAGATCAATTTGACATTTGCTTGCCTTTATGGTCAGATGTGCCTGCTCAAGAGCCTGCAAAACATATCCCAGGTGGTCAATATGTTCTTTCCATGTAGGGCTGAACACTGCAATGTCATCCAAGTATGCCATGCAGAAGTCCTCCATCGCATTCAGAACTTAATTAACCATCCTTTGGATTGTAGCAGGTGCATTCTTTAGTGCAAAAGGCATAACCTTAAACTGGCAGAGGCCTGCTGGATTTGGAGAATGCAGTTTTCTCCTTGGCATCGTCTGTCAGTGCCATTTGCCAATAGCCTGAGGTTAGGTCAAATGTACTGAGATACTTGGCTGAACCAAGTGTCTATCCACCAGGTCATCCGTCTTTGGCAAAGGATGGGCATCAGTCTTAGTGACTGCATTTAGAGCTCTATAGTCCACACAGAATCTCAACTCCTTGGATCCTGCCTTCGGTACTAGAACTGGATTAGACCATGGACTTGTAGATGGCTCTATAACCCCAAGATCAATCATCTTGTTGACCTCTCCTTTGATGTGGGATCTTACATGTTCTGACATTCTGTAACCTCTGCTTTTCACAGGTAAATAGTCACCAGTGAGAATATCATGCTGGCCCCAAGGGGTCAGGCCTGATGATAGTGAAAACAGGGAGGCAAAGTGATTCAACAGAACTTTACACTCCTCCTGTTGTTCAGTAGTCAGCTGAGAAGAGAGATTAACTCCTTCTATTTTCTCATCTAAAGGTTGGCCTCTGAGGAGGTCAGGTAGAGGTTCACTCTCCTCTTCCTCTTGAGCTGATGCTATAAGCAAAGCTCCTACTTCGGGTCTCGAGACATAAGCCTTTAAATGGTTGGTGTGAAAGACTCCGGGAGCCTCCTTAGGTCTGCCTAAGTCCACCAAATAGTTCACATCTCAAGTTTGCGCACAACCTTGAAGGGTCCTATCCACTTGTCCTGCAGGGCCCTCTGCCTTGTTGGCACCATAAGTAATGCAAGCTGTACTTGAGCAAACTCAACCATGTTGGCCTTCTGGTCATGCCAATGTTTGACCAGAGCCTGACCTGCTTTTAAGTTATCACTTATCTCTGCCATCATGTGTGACCTTCTCCTCCGGAGACCTATCACATAGTCGGTCACTCTGACTGGCTTGGGGGAAGGAGCACTCTCCAACCCCTCCTTTATCAGGGCCAAATGATCTCTGACTGGATGGCCATAGAGAAGTTCAAAGGGACTGTAACCAACTCCCTCCTGAGGGACTTCTCTATATGCGAAGAGAAGGCATGGCAGTAGAAGGTCCCACTTTTTCTTAAGGGGTTCTTCTAAAGCACCTACCATGCGTCTCATAGTACGACTAAACCTCTCTACCAGTCCATTTGTCTATGGATGGTAGGCTGTAGAGAACTTGTAAGTGAAACAACAGTTTATCCACATGGCTTGCATGTAGTGGAACATAAAATTGGATCCCCTGTCCGATATCACTTCCTTAGGAAACCCTACTCTGGTAAAAATACCAAGTAGAGCCTTAGCCGCAGCCTGAGTTGTAACAGTTGTCATAGGTATGGCTTCTGGGTACCTTGTAGCATGGTGTACTACAACCAGGATAAACCTGTTCCCTGAAGACGTGGGAGGGTCAAGGGGGCTGACAATGCCAATGCTTACCCTCTGAAAAGGAACTCCCACCACTTGGAGAGGCACCAAGGATGCCACATTCTTGGCTCCACTCTTGCCAGAGGTTTGGCAATTGTGACAGCTCCTACAGAATTTGTCAACTTCTGAACCCGTCTTAGGCCAGTAGAAGTAAAGAGAGAGCCTTTCCTTGGTCTTTTTGAAACTCAAGTGACCAGCCAAAGGTATCTCATGGCCTGACTGTAGGAACTGGAGTCTGTTAGCAAGGGGCACTACAATTAACGGGCCTAGGCCCGAGGAGCAGGATAGGTCTCATGATCCACATGCAAGAGTCTTGGACAAGGCCGGGCCCAGCGGGCTGATCAACACGTTGCAGGCACGTTTTAGGCAACCCGACAAGATGCCTGCCGCGCCAGACAGAGGCGCCCATCCGATGCCATTCCTGGAATTTGGCAAAGAACGATTGTCAAGGTGAGACTGACCTCAACCAGGTACGTGGCCTACAGTTTATCCCTCTTTTGCACAGGGCAGCTTCCCACTGCGTCCATAAAACCAGGGTACGCAGCTGCTCCAGCAGCTACCGGCTGCCCCGTCAGCACCCCCTACCACCTCTTCGGCCAGTGAAGAGGGGTTCTTCGAGAGGTTCCTCGGCTCATGAAATCACCTTCGATGGGGATTATCCTCAAAGACGCCATCAGGGAAGTCTTTCCCGCGATGCTAGCGGCACCACAAGCGCCTCTGCCGGTGCCCCAGGCCCCTGCGCAGCCGCTGCCTCTGGCTCCCCAGTCGACTCCTCAGGCGGCTCCATACCAACCTCCGTTGCTTCCTCAGCCTCTGGCCGCGGTCCCGTTACCCCAGCCTCCGGTGCCAACTTCTCCTCCTCCTCCTCCACAGGATCCTCCTGATCCACAGGATACGGATGAGGAGGAGGATCCGGACACGCCATCCTCAGCCAGGGCCTTCCACGAACGTCTTGCTGGGCTGGCGTATCTGGGCCTACCCCAGCCTGAGGTCGAGCAGCCGGAAGAGGGGGTTCTGGCGGAAGTCTTCACGCGACACCCCTCTGCCAAAACGGGGATTCCTGGCTAAGAAGGGCTGGCTCAAACCCCACTCGGCCCAGCCGGTCAATCGACGCCTGGACACCAAGTATAGGGAGATAGAGGGGGATACACTCTCGGCCCATCCTTAGCAACACTCCTTAGTGATCGCTACGGCATCACTATACTCCAAGCCTCAGTCGTCCTCAGCCTCTTCCTCTGCGGCACTGCTAGGCAAGGAGGAGATGATTTTGGAGGCGTACGGGAAGCAGGTCTATTCCAACGCATCCTTGCATCTCCGTCAGGCCAACGCTGATGCCATGCTGGCTGCTGCCAACCAAAGATTATGGCAGGAAATTGCAGACTTCCTCTCAGAACTCCCTTCCCAGAGCCAATCACGCTTTAAGGCCGGGCTAGCCAAGTCCAAGCTGGTGGTGCATGACCTCATGGCATCCACAGTGGCCCATAGCGACACTTCTGGCCGTGCCATCTGTATCGCCATGGACATGAGAAGGACAGCCTGGCTCTGGGCAACAAAATGTAACCCGGATGTCCAGGAACCCATATTAGATCTTCCGTACATGGGGGCGGGGGTGCCTCTTTCACTCCTCCACGGACGAGGAGCTGGACAAAAAGAAAAACAGCTCACAAACGGCCAAGTCTTTATCCATCCTAGCAAAGACCACACCCAAATCGTACACCCAATCTCAGCAGCACTCAGACAGGGGTCGTACGTACGGAGGGTTCTGCGGTTTCCAGGAACAGAGTACCAGGCAGCCGGACCGCTCACCGTCTCAGAACTGGCGCAAGCTACGAAAGTGGGGTGGGGTGGGAGTAAGGGCTTTTTCTAGTCCCCCTCCTCCGCAACAGCCTCCGAGGGAAAGAAGGCATGACACGCCCCTTCGGGTCCACGTTCTCCAGTGAGGGGTAGGCTAGCTCTTCACGCACATTTCTGGTGCCAGAATTTCACAGACCCCTGGATACTCTCCGTAGTATCCACAGGGTACCGCCTCCCTATCCCAGCTTCTCCTCCCTCCTCCACTCCACTCCCACAGGTTAGGACAGCAACTCTTTTGGCTGAGATCCGTTCGCTCATAGAGAGCCAAGCAGTGGAGTAAGTCCCAGCAAGGCTTGGGCTTTTACTGCAGGATTTTCGCCATTCAGAAGAACCACCAGGCGGGCCTGAGAGTTGCCTGGACCTTTCCACTCTCAACCTCTCCTTACCTTTGCAAAAATTCAAGATGGTTACGCCAGCTTTTATAGCGTAGACATTGTGCAAGGGAGACTGGATGTGCTCCCTGGATCTGAAGGACGTGTACCTACATGTCCCGATTTGGCAGCCCCCTCGTTCTTTCCTACGGTTCAGGATCATGCGCTACCATTTTCAATACAAGGTCCTTCCTTCTGGCCTCAACTGGGCCCCCAGGGTCTTTTCCAGGCTCATGAATATGGTGGCGGCCCTCCTCAGAGCGCAGGGCCTCCACATCTATCCATACCTCAACGACTGGCTCAACAGGGCTACATCTCCGGAAGCGGTTCACCACTCTTCCCATGCCCTTATGGAAACAATGCACGATCTGGGCTTCTCGCTCAATCTCAAGAAGTCACAGCTGCACCCCTGGCAGACTGACATTCTTGGGCCTCATCTGGGACATGTGCTCCGAGAGAGTATTTCCGTCGGAGGACAAGAGCTCGGCCATCAAGAGGGCCACCAACCACTTCCTCAGCAGAGACCAACATCTCCTGGGTCTATTGGCGGTGGTCCTTTTAGCCGTTCTGCACACGAGACTGAGGATGAGGAGGGTTCAGCTGCACTTCGCGGCTTCATGGAACCTGGAGCAGGGCTCTCAATCAGATGATCAATGTTCCTCCATCTAACCACCCGGACCTAACCTGGTGATCCCGGGACTGCAACCTATGGATGGGCAAGCCCTTCCGGCCTCCCACCCCACAGGCCACCGTCACCACAGATTCCTCGCTCGAGGGCTGGGTAGCCACCTTGGACGATCTCTCGGTCCACGGCACCTGGACTCGACAGGAACAGGAATACCACATCAATTGGCTAGAGCTGAACGCCATCTAGCCATCTAGATAGCGCTCAGGGCATTCCTACCACTTCTCAGGAGCAAGGTTGTCCTCCTCCAGACAGACAATTCGACCAGCATGTACTATGTCAACAAGAAGGGAGGCACCAGATCCCCCTCCTCTGTGCAGACTGGCAATCATCATGTGAGAGTGGGCCCTGGAAAAAGACATCTACCTCACAGCAGTCCTTCTCCTGGGGAATCCAACCTGGAGGCTAACAGGCTCAGCAGGCTGGGAGCGGACAATTACGAGTGGCAGCTAAATTACCTCGTTATTCAGGAGATCTTCAAAAAGTGGTGTCATCCCCAGGTGGATCTCTTTGCCACCTGGCACAACAAGAAGTGCCCTCAGTTCGCCTCCTGGCAGGGACGGGGTACCGGCTCCCTGGGCGATGCATTTCGGCTTCAGTGGAACGGCAGGAGGGCTTATGCCTTTCCGCCCACTCTGCTGATTCAGAGTAATTTGCAAGATCAAGGAGTCTCGCCAACTCAACATCATTATTCTTGCTCCATGGTGGCCGGCCAGGCCATGGTTCTCGGAGCTTCTCAGCCTCTCGGAGATGCCCCCGATGCATCTCCCTACAGGCCCAGCACATCTTCTGGCGCAGCAGGCGACAGGGTCATCCAGCCCGCACCACAGAAACTAGACCTCACAGCGTGGTTCCTGAGCAGGTAACGCTGCGGCACCACAGCCTCTCGCAGGCTAATCTGGAAATCATTCAGGGAGCAAGGGGCAAGGCTACCAGGGCCCAGTGTAAAAGCAAATGGACCAGATTCTGCCACTGGGCAGACTCCAAGGACATCGATCCATTGGCATATACTTTGGACAATGTGCTCTCCTACTCGGCGCACCTCGCCCACTCTGTCATGCAGGTTGACACTTGCCGTACATATCTCACAGCCATCAGTGCTTACAGGAACTCGGAGGAGGGGATCTTCTCCTCCTCCAATCCTATTGTCAAGAAACATTTGACTGGGCTTGCGAGGCTCTACCCGCCCGTCAAGAGGCTGCACCCTGTGTGGGGCCTCCACATAGTCTTGGGTGCCCTGGCGCACAAACCGTTCGAGCCAATGGCGTCCGCTGACATCAGGCTGGTCACCATCAAGACGGCCTTGCTAGTCGGACTCACGTCGGCTCGTAGAGTCAGCGAAATCCAGGCGCTGGTCGCCTCGGAACCATATGCTACCTTTCACAAGGACAAAGTAGTCCTGCGGACACACCCAGCGCTCCTGCCCAAGGTGCTGTCTGCTTTCCATTTGAACGAGGAAATAGTCCTTCATATGTTTTTAGCCGATCCCAAGGACGAAGCACAAAGAGTGCTGCACTGCCTGGATGTCAGGCGTGCCCTCAGACTTTACTTGGACAGGACCAAGGGGTTCCTCAAATCGGATGCCCTGTTTGTCACTTACAGAGGTTCAAGACCAGGCTGTCGGGCCTAGAAGGCTTCCATATCCCGCTGGATGGTCTCTGCCATCAAAGAGGCGTACGAGGGCCAGCACAAGCCGCTTTCGGCCAACATGCACGCCCACGTAGTCGAGGCCATCACATTCCAGTGCCATGTCCCTTGGCAAGTCATAAGCAGGGCGGCCACTTAGCCCACTCCCTCGGCTTTCTGCAAGCATTACTGTTAGGCAACATCCTGTGCAGTTCCCTTAGGGAGCACTACAGAAGATTAAGACAGGTATATGCAATAAATCAGCTTTGGTATCAGTCTGTACCACAAAGATTTAGTTGGAGCTGTGGCTGAGCAGTCAGACTTATCTCAAGAGGGAGATGAGCAGTATTCAGGGTTTACAGAATAGGGCTACAGTACTATGGAACAAGGAAACACTGACCAAAGCTTTGTATCAAAAAGAATATATATATTTCTCCAGCATTGGATCTTTCATGGATTCACATGCTTGAAATATTCCCCGTCGACAGACTGGGAACCTTCGGTAAGCTTATAAAGCCTTTTCCCGTAGGAAAACGTTCGACACTTTTGTGTCCTATCTACGTCGTTTTGGGCCGCGCACGCACGCCCCACTAGGACATAGTGGTATAAATGCCCCACCCCCGCGGCTCCCTTCAGATTTCAACCGTCTCCAAAGTGGGAACACCTCGTGTATTTTCTACTTGGCTAGGTTGTGCTGTTGCGGTTTTTCTCCTAATGTCGGGAAAAGCACTGTTCTGCCCGTGAGCTACGTGCGGACTAAAGAAGGTCTACGAGGGGGACGGACATATGGACTGCATTTACTGTCTGCACCCTCATCACTCGGCTGACAAGTGCGACATATGTAAGGGCTTCTCCCAGAATACTCTTAAGGATCGGAGTCGCAGACTTGTCGCATGGTAGAACGACGGAGCAGGGGCATACCCGCCTTCGGAAGTGGGCTCCACGCGCAGCGCAGCCTCGGTGTCAAAATCTTCAGGGGCCCCGCGCCGCTCATCGTCATCGGAACCCCCGGTAAAGAAATCGCGACCGGTGGACAAGGAATCATCGTTAGGCCATTCCAGGGACTCTTCTTCGAAGAAGGCCTCTTCGTCCTCATCTTCAGCGAGGAAAGACAAAGAAAAATCTAAATCCTTCTCGGGCGATCGTCATAGATCTACCTTGAGTCGAGAGACAGAGAAACGCAGGTCGAGTTCAGAAAAGGCGGGAGCAACGCATAAGTCGACGGTTGGGCAGTCGTCAACTACTTCTCTTCCGCTGACGCAGTTGACATCAACCGTTCCTGGATTGCAGACGACGTCGAAGACGGGGCCGACTATTGCTTCGTCGACGGATATCCCGCAAGAGGCCTGGCGTCCAGAGGTCTATGACCCAATTTTGCCGGACACACTTCTACAGCAGGAGGCCTTGTCGGTGTCCTCGGGAGACGAGGGTGAAAGGATAGCTGCCCCTGCAGACCTGGGGTTACAAGTTACCACACCTTTCTCCGGGAGCATTCCAGTTTCTGCCCCCCTGCTCAATCCGCAATCGGTTTTATCATTGGAGGTCTTGTCCACGCTGCAAATGCTGCTGAGAACACTGGATGACAGACTGCCTCGAACAACTCCGGCCAGGTTGGTCGTCGACGACCCGGGCCTGTCTCGGCGCCCTCCATCTTCAACCACCGTGGCAGGGCCTCCGGAAGCAAATCTCTCGGCCCCACGCCGTGAGGAAGGGGAACTGTTGGATTCGGAATCAGGCAGCAGAGCGTCGTCGGAGGTCTCCCTTTCCCCCTCCAGGGATCAGAATTGGAAACCCTGAGGAGCCGGCTCAGCCGTCTCCCCCAGATGATATCGGGTAATTTCACAACATGATGGCCAGGGCTTGCACGGAATTCGGGCTGGCCCAAGAAGAAGAAAAGGACTGTTTGTTTTCTTTTCGACCACATGGGTACAAGGAGAAGGTCGGTGTTTTCAGCGCCCATCCTGGATCATGTGTGGAAGGAAGGTCTTCAAACCATGCGTCACCCTTTCTCAGAGCCAGCGATGAAGGGTCACCTAGAGAAAAAATTGAAAGCCCCGGACTCTACTCCTAAGTGCCTTTCCTCACAACCAACGCCTGACTCTGTGGTATCGGCGGCAGCGGCGAGAAAGGCAAGGGCTCAACACAAGTGTACGACGCCCCCGGAAAGTGATGCTAGACGCCAGGATGCGTTCGGCAAAAAAGTCCTGTCGGTAGGTGCTACCACAGTGAAGGCGGCCAATTCTCTTGCCATAGTTGCTAGATACGACAGGGAGATGTGGCATCGGTTGGCGCCTATACTCGAACACCTTCCGGATGAACATCGAAAAGCAGCTATGTTGCTGGTCAGGGAAGGTGAGGAGGCTTCAAGTCATGCCATTAACATCGCAGTAGACCTTGCAGAGTCGGGGTGTAAGCAGGTGAACAATGGCGTAGTGCTCGGACGACAGGCATGGCTAAAATGCACCAACTTCCGACCAGAGGTGCAGTACAAGGTACTGGATATGCCTTTTGAAGGGTTCCATGTAATAATGTCGCCACAAAAATATTGCCATGCAAAAATATCGCCGTAAAATGGTCGTTTTTTGTGGCGACATTATTGCATGGAACATGCGGGGGACACCCCCGCAACCCCCAATTTATTATTTTTATTTTTAAAAAAAGATTTTTTTTTGTGCCCCTGTCGCCATATATATGGTCACCCAAATAATATTGCTGCGATATTATTTACGGCGACCATATATGTGGCGATATTATTACCTGATACCTTTTGAAGGGGACCTACTCTTCGGCGAGAAGGTCGACGAAGCCCTGAAGGGCATGAAGGAGGACTCGGACACGGCGCGTTCCTTGGGGGCCCTCCAGAGTGGTCGGAGTTTCCGGTCTTTTCGTCCCTTCAGAGGAGTATCGGGGAATTCCAGATTTTCATTGAGGGACCGACCTTTGGGCAGGCCAGCATATTCCTCTCAGGGATACACGCGAGCTTCGCAAACGGCTAAACGTCGCCGGCACTACCAGGCCCCCAAGAAGAGAGCAGGTTACTCGTCGACGAGGGATAAACAGAGCAAGGACCAGCAATGACGGGCATCGGAACGTTCTGGGGGGCAGAGTATCATGTTACATCAACGAATGGGAGCTAATAACAACAGATCAATGGGTGTTGGACACTGTAAAATATGGACATTCCCTGCAATTCAAGAGCAACCCTCCGCATATTCCACCGGCGTGTGTAGCTCAATCCCATCTGAGCGTGTTGCTGCAGGAAGTAGCACTTATGCTACAAAAAGGGGCTATAGAACTGGTCCCGTTGTCACAAAGGGGTCAAGGGGTTTATTCCCGATACTTTGTGGTGAAAAAGCCGAATGGAAAGTTGCGTCCCATCCTAGACCTGCGCGAACTAAACAAGTTGTTGAAAAACATAAAGTTCAAGATGCTCACGCTCCAGGAGGTGATCAGGTCAGTTCAAGAAGGGGATTTTCTGGTGTCTCTGGACCTGCAGGACGCCTACTTCCACATACCGATGTGTCGGCGACACAAGAAGTACCTAAGGTTTGTGGTAGGGCGGACTCACTACCATTTCACAGTTCTTCCCTTTGGACTGAAATCTTCCCCCAGAACGTTCACGAAATGCCTGGCTCCGGTGGCAGCCTGGCTGAGAAGGCAAGGCCACCATGTATACCCTTATCTCGACGACTGGTTGGTGAGGGGGTCCTCCCCGGCGTCGACGCACACGAGTCTACAGGACACCATGAGCCTCTTGCAACGATTGGGGTTTGCGATAAACTTCAAAAAATCCTCGTTAACGCCGTCCAAAAGCTTGGTGTTTCTGGCCGCACAGTTGGAGACCCAGTTGGGGTTAGTCAGACCATCCCTCGACAGGATCACCAGGCTCAGTCGATTGGCAAGTCAGTTGAAAATCAATTCCAGACTGTCGGTGCGAAAATATACTTCAATCCTGGGAGCTATGGCGTCCTGCATTCCTCTGGTGCCCAACTGCCGCCTTTTCATGAGGCCAGTGCAACAGTTTTTGGCGGATCGTTGGACGCAGGCTCAGGGCCTCTGGTCAGACAGGCTGACCGTCGACGACGAGTTCCTATCAACTCTTCGGTGGTGGAAGAGAGTTCAGAATTTTTCCAAAGGAGTACCCCTACAGGAGCCGGAGTTCCGGTTCACCGTGGTGACGGACGCGTCCCTAACTGGCTGGGGGGCGCACATGGGCACTCTTCAGACACAAGGCGGTTGGTCTCAGAAGGAATCTCTCCTGCACATCAATGTTCTGGAATTGACATCGGTCCGCTGGGCCCTGAGGGCGTTCCTGCCTCACATCAGGGGATCCACAGTGAGAGTTTTGACGGACAACACCACGGCAATGTTTTACTTAAGGAAGCAAGGCGGCATGCGATCCAGAACCCTCTCCATCGAGGCTCAGAAGGTGTGGCACTGAGCTCTAAAACACGATATATCCATCGTAGCTCATCATCTGCCAGGAGTGAGGAACGAGCAGGCGGTCTCGCTCAGCAGAAATATGGACCAGATTCACGAGTGGGAAATAGACACCGATCAATTGTCGAAGGTCTTCGAGAAATGGGGGCGACCTCCGCTGGATCTCTTCGCCACGAAGGCGAACAAGAAGTGCAAGATGTACGCCAGCAGGTGGCCACAGGAAGATTCGGTGGGAGAAGCATTTTCCTTCCCGTGGACGGGCAAGTTCCTCTACGCCTTCCCTCTGTTTCCTCTGATACAGAGAACTCCGCAGTGGATACGCAGTTACAGGTGCCGAGTCATCCTGATAGCGCCGTGTTGGCCGAGGCAACCATGGTTTTCCGACCTGCTTCATCTGTCAGCGATCACCCGATAACGTTCCCGAAGGTGCCCAACCTCTTGTCCCGAGACGAAGGAACGGTGTGGCATCACAACCCAAGCAGCCTCAACCTCACAGCTTGGCTCCTGACTTTTCAGAATTTGGTGCCTTGAACATTCCCTCAGATTGTCGGAAGATATTACAGGCTGCGCGGGCCCCGTCCACCAACAAGTCCTACAGGTGTAAGTGGAGGAGATTCTGTAAGTGGTGCCAAGGACAGGCAGGAGTGGAACCTCTGAGGGTTACTCCGGAACAGCTTCTCCCGTACCTACTACATTTGGCGGAGAGTGGTTTGTCTTTTTCATCACTAAAGGTTCACCTGGCGGCCATCTCTAGGTTCACAAGAGGGAGGAAATCAACGCCCTTGTTTAGTGACAGGTTAGTGAAACGCTTCATGAGAGGTTTATACCGGACGTTTCCCCCGGTTAAGCGTTTTCCACCGACGTGGAGCCTTAACATGGTACTTGCAGGGTTAATGAAACCACCCTTTGAGCCAATGGCCACGTCGTCGTTGCAGTTTTTATCATGGAAAGTGGCTTTTTTAATAGCCATAACATCGGCTAGACGGATCTTAGAGTTGCAGGCATTGGTCATAGACCCTCCATATCTCTGATTTTTCAAAGACAAAGTGATCTTGTCAACGAGTCCTCGTTTCTTCCCGAAAGTTCCTACGACTTATCATAAACATTCATCCATTGTCCTGCCCACCTTCTTTGCGACTCCCTCATCAGCTGCAGAAAAGGTCTTGCATACCCTGGATGTCAAGAGAGCTCTAAAATTTTACCTTCATCGAACTCAACAACTTCGATCTACGCAGCAACTCTTCGTTGCATATGGGCCTTCGGCAAAGGGGAAGGCAATTTCAAAACAAGGACTGGCCCGATGGGTCTCGTCGACGATCGCCTTCTGTCACTCAAAAGCGGGAAAACCGCTGCAAGGACGTCCGAGAGCTCACTCGACCAGGGCGACTTCGTCGTCGACGGCGTTGTGGGCGGGGGTTCCACTGACGGACATTTGCAGGGCGGCAGCACGGTCAGTGCCCCATACATTCACCCGACACTACTGCCTCGAACGACAGCATGCGGACGAGATACAAATGGGACGAGCAGTCTTGCGAAATCTTTTTCAATAAGGTAAGCCCTTTCTCTTCGAGAAGGGTCTATGCTGGTTTGGATATGTATATATATATTGATATATGTACGAATATACGCATGGAGGTAAACGCGTGTTTTATGTATGCTTTTTTGGCTGATATAAATATTACTCGGTGCAGTAATGTGGCATGTTGTTAATTTCGAATCTTATGTGATCATGATTCGCCTTTTGCAGAATGGGGTGGGTGCTGGATTGCATTTACACCTCCTCCATTGTTTCAAGTTCACTGCTGTGCATTCTATTCTAAGCATATGAATCCATGAAAGATCCAATGCTGGATAAGGGAATAGTTTCTTACCTGTAACTCCATTTCTCCAGCATTGGTATCTTTCATGGATTCACATGCGCCCTCCGGCCTCCCCTAAATGCAATCATCTTGTAGTTTTTGTTTCACCCCGTTCCACTTTGGAGGGGTCGAAATCTGAAGGGACCCGCGGGGGCGGGGCATTTATACCACTACGTCCTAGTGGGGCGTGCGTGGCCCAAAACGACGTAGATAGGACACAAAAGTGTCGAACGTTTTCCGACGGGAAAAGGCTTTATAAGCTTACCAAGGGTTCCCAGTCTGTCGACGGGGAATATTCTAAGCATGTGAATCCATGAAAGATACCAATGCTGGAGAAATGGAGTTACAGGTATGAAACTATTCCCTTATTTTACACACTCCTAGATTAGCACACAAATCACTATTGTAAAAGCAAGTTAAAACAGTCAAGAAAAGTATACACAACTCCCTAGTTAAATTGTAGACAAGTTTGAGCCAGAGTGAAAACCGAGCAAAACGGCACAGTTTAAACCAAACAGAAATGGCACTCTAACAATTTCTTAAAAGGGAGGGAAAGGACAAGTTATACAGAGGTAGACTCTTCAACACACCAGCAGCACTTCACAAGTGGATTGTGAACAAGTTAAGCAAGGCAGTACTTTAGCATCAACAATACTTAGGTGAAAACCAAGCAAGATGGCACTTCAGCAATATAAAATAGGGAAGGAAGGGTGGTTAAGAGTTTAGGTGCACCAACACATTTCTTAGTGAGAAGCAATATTGAGAAGGCAGTTGTACCAGATTTATCCAAAGTAAATGGGCTTGTGCCAGAGTTAGTGGTACATTTTGATCCTAGGCAAAGGTGCCTAGGATCAAAATGTTCTAGTAGCTGCAGTCAAGTCTTTGTTTAACGTTGAAAAAGGAGGCTGCAGAAGGTAAAAGATAATGTTAGACGATAGGGGCGGCCAACCCAAGAGGCAAGTAAAGGATTTATAACACCTTTAGCAGTACCCCGCGAAATGGAAGGCCTGGCGGAACAATGAACCTTGAAAAGTAGAAGAGGCCCCTACGGTGGCGGTAGTTCCTGGCAGTTCCTGCAGTTCGGGATATCCAGCAAATGAAGAGAGGCTCTCGTCGTGGAGGAAGGTTCGAGTTACTGCACTGCCCAGGGAATAAGCCAGCCGCGGTGGTGCCAAAACTAATGAAAGGTACGCTCCTTTAAATCGCGGTCGTGGTTGACTGGTGCCTGGCTATCCGGTCTCCGAGTGTCTGGCACTGGCGATTCGACCAAGGCAGGTCCTGGAAGGCGATTGGCAAACTGGTAGGTCCCACCAGCTCAAAGGAAGAAGGCTCTTGCAGGAAAGATCTTCTCTTCGTCGTTGGAGTAAAAGTAGTGAGACGCTGCAGCACGGCTTCACTGGTGGTTCAGTCGTTGCAGATGTCTTTGGCTCCTCTCTGGTTTCTTCGTTCCAGTGGCAACGTCTTGCTCTTCCAGTCATCAGGATCCTGCTTTTATGCAAAAGACCCCCATTCATACAGCCTAGCTGTCACTCACACAGTGGAGTGGTCATCCTGGCGGGAGACCCTCTAGCCTTTCCGGGCAGAGTGCGACTTGGGTTGCTTAGGCAACCCTGTTCCGGGTGCCTATTCCCCTTCCCACACATCCTGTCTACCCCAGAATCAGTGGTGCCGAAAGGAGGGCTTCTGTGGAGAAGCCCGCCGAAAGGACGAACAAAGGATCCACGACCTGGGTTAGGATCTCAGAGAAAGACACGAGAAAGAAATATAATTAAAGTTCTGGCAATAAAAACCTACCGCAGTAAAGTTAATATAAAAATAAACCAGCGGTATGTTAGAGGCTGTCAGAAAAATGGGTAGCCTCGAACAATGAGAAAATCCCATAGGGAAATATTTGCGGTCGAATATTTACGGTAGTAACCACTGCCACCAGCCAGAAACTTTTGAGAGAGGGACTGGACGGTACCCTTTTGAAAATGAACACCAGGGAAAAACTATTAACCCTTCCCAGTACTTCCATAGTAAGATGGGTTGTACTGGTTTTGTTAACAAATATTGACTAGTAAAGTCAATGGTGACTTAACATGCCCTGGGAGACAGTAGTCAGTCCCAGGGTATGGAGTCTATGTTTGGGGGTCCCTTGGACACCCCTGTGTCACTTCACTGAGGGTGCTGTGTAACACATGTAAAAAGATGATACCTATCAGGGTGAGAAAAACCCCATGGACCATAAGCACAAAAATAGCCTAAAACACACATAGCAAAATGCCTAAGAGTGGGAAAAAGAGTCTTACTCTTAGCATGAGTAAAAAAATAAACCCCTCAAATCCAGCAAAGTTGCTGGGGGACTCTATAGATAAGGGAAATTAGCCATAGAATGAGAATTCTCCCTAACAATTACTGTTTGGATGCCGGCTCTAGATCTGAAGCGGCTTTCAGACAGGTGGTTCACAGGAACCTATTTGATTAAGGAGGGTCTCCTCTCCACCCTGGGGCTACATTCATTTGTAATCGCCCATGCAGTATGGAGGAAAGGGAACGGGATGTAAGAGTAATTATAAGTTACTCACCGTAGTGACTAACGTACTCTTAGTCCATAGTCCCCTTTCCTCTATACGTCCCACCAACCTCCCCCCTAATAATACTGGCGTTGTCATGCAATGTTAAATCCATTGTTGACGCATTAATGGGGACTGTGGGCGTGGCGCCGAAGGGTGGAATCAGGGCAGTGCATGCTCCCTGGGCTGCACCCCCACGCGCCTCTAAATTTAAAGGGGAAGAAGGTTTTTTTCTCGTGAAAAAGGTTCCATCTCCCGTCCCTTGGAAGGGACGCCCATGCAGTATGGAGAAAAGGGGACTGAGTACGTTAGTCACTACGGTGAGTAACTTATAATATTATTTACATCCGGAAGCAGGGGGCACCATGTTCCCGGCGCTCTCCAGAGAGGCGCTGGAGTTGTGGCACTGGGCCGTCGCCCAGGGGATTTTCCTCATTCCTTTTCACCTGGCAGGAGTCAAAAATATAGTCGCTGACTCCCTCAGCAGGGAGCTACGCTGTTGCCACGAGTGAGAGCTATGGCAGGATGAAGTGGACAAACTCTTCCTCAAGTGGGGCAATCCCCAGATCGATCTGTTTGCGATGGCGACAAACGCCAAGTGCCGGAGGTTTGGCAGCAGGTTGCCCCAGCCGGGGAGCATGGGGGACGCATTCTCCTTCCCTTGGGAACGCCTGTTTCTGTACGCATTCCCTCCATTGCCACTGCTACTACGAGTCATCAATCAACTCAGACCGTGCCGGTGCAGGATGATTCTCTACGTGCCAGCGTGGCCGAGGCAAATCTGGTACCTGGACCTTCTCAGCATGTCCGCGTCCCCTCCAGTCAAGCTACTAGTGGTCGTGGGTCTTCTCGCCTGGGAAGGAGGTGCAATCCTGCACCACGACCCAGGATCGCTGAACCTGAAGTCCTGGCTCCTGCAGCATTAGAGATCGGTGGGTACAAGTTGCCTGCGGACTGCAGGGAGGTCCTCGCCAAGGCCAGGGCGTCATAGACTCTGAAGTGTTAGGGACACACATGGAGGCATTTCGCGATTTGGTGCCAGTCGCATTAACCCTCTTGTTGTCATTGGCTAAGTCGGGGCTGGCGCACGCCTCCATCAAGGTGCATCTGGTGGCTTTTTTCCACTATACCAGGTCTCCGGGACGGTCTTCTCTTTGGTCGCACCGTCTAGTGAAGTAGTTTATCAAAGGACTGTTCGGTTTGTTCCTGCCGTGGAAGGCTCCTGCCCCGATGCGAGAACTCAACGTGGTGCTTACTAGGCAGGCTCATGGGGGCCCTATTCGAGCCGATGCATCAAGCTCTGCTTAGGTTCCTGTCTTTGAAGACAGCTTTCCTTGTGGCCATCACCTCTGCCAGGTGAGTAGGTGAGATCCAGGCCCTGTCCTGCAAACGGCCTTACGGACGCACCCCTCCTTTATGCCCAAAGTTCCATCGGAATTTCATCTGAACAAGCCCTTGGTATTATCTGTGTTTGTTCTGACGCATTTGTCGCCGGCTGAAAGGACTTTGCACTCGCTGGATGTGGCTCGAGCGCTGAAGTTTTATGTGGCCCGCACAAAGAGTTTCCGTAAGACTTCTCAGCTTTTTGTGAACTTTGGTGCTGTGAACCGTGGGAAAGCCTTGTCCAAGTCTTCCATTTCCAGGTGGCTCTCTGGCTGCATCACTCATCATCACTGGTTGGGAAACGGACTGCTGCCTGGCTGTCCGAGAGCCCATTCTACCAGAGCGATCGCTGCTACGTCGGCGTGCCTGTCTGGTGTGTCCCTGCTGGACATCTGCAGGGCTGCTACGTGGAGGTCTACACACACCTTCACGAAATTCTACTGCATAGACAGGGTTTCCAGGGAGGAGTCCAGAGTCGGCCACGCAGTGCTACGCAACCTGTTGAAGGTGAGCCTGCTGAGGAGGTAAGAGGAAGTGCTTCTGTTGAACCTTGCCACCTCCCGTGGTTGTGTATGTATGTACTGCTATGTATTCTTTATTAATGAGCATGTGAATCCATGCTAGACCCCATGCTGGAGAAGGAACACGTTGCTTACCTGTAACTGTTGTTCTCCAGCATGGGTCTGGCATGGATTCACATGCGAACCCTCCCTCCCTCCTGACCCTCTGCGGCTCTTCTTGGTCATACTGCCACTTTACATGCTACCAAATCTGAAGATGGTTGCCAGAGGAGGAGTTTAGGGAGAGGGCAGTCATTCGCTGGGGGCAGTATGACCCAGAGCTCAGTGATTGGTTTATAGGAGAAAGACAGTTTATAAACGAAAGTGAAACTGTTTTTTCTTTTACCCAGGATTCCCAGCCTGACGACGGGGAATATTCATGAGCATGTGAATCCATGCCAGACCCATGCTGGAGAACAACAGTTACAGGTAAGTAACCTGTCCTTTCCCAGTATCAATAATGTTCATTCATAATGTGGGGAATGAACAGGTCTCTTTTTAAATTTCAGCTGTTTTCCATTACAAAAATAAAATGCAAAAATCGAATTACCAATTTACCCTTAATTGATATCCATTCACATCTCACTTATATGTAGGCAGTGGTCATGTCGTCCGTTAAACAGGCTTGCCGAAAATCGCGTATCCTTTGACTGCCATTCTCCTTTATTTTGGTTTGACTTTGAGACACCGATAGACCATCCTACCGTTCTACCGCAGGTCCCTCTATTTCTCATTGTTCCTCCTCTGTTTATCTTACTTTTTTCCCCTAATGAGGCCCGAACACAGTATGAAATCCCCCATGGTCCCCTGAGGGACCCGGAGCTTGTCAGGTTCAGAATACCATGCTCCCCGATTTCCTTTTGCACGTCTGTGAGTGCCACTTCTTATTTGCAGGATTTTTCTACCTTCCTTGGGGAAGTAAGGCCTTCTTCCTCAGGGATCTGCATCCTGCAGCTCTCCAGATGTTTGACTACAACTGCCATGATCCCTTACCATTGGCGATGCAAGATGACGATAATGGGAATTGTATTACAAAACATCTGGAGCGCCAAAGCTTGCAGGCCCCTGTCCTAGCAGGTTCCCAATGCTAAATCCACTACCAGGTCGAATGCCCAGAAATTGATCTATTGAGGGGTTTGAGCAGAATACAGATGTGGCCACTTATGACCATGGCTTCTACCTGTGAAGGCAATGAAAATTCCTACTGCCGGCAGCATCTAAAATCATTTTGTCTGAAGGAATGCACGGAAAGAAGTCTGCAAAAATTGCATGTGTTGGCTCCCGCCAAAGGGGTATCCTCCAGTAAGTTGGAACCAAGGCGTTCTTTTGTTGAGACCTCTCAGACCTAATTCGTCATAAGTTTGGGGGCGGTGTTCTATTCTTCTGTACGGCTTTGGGATGGGCCTTGAAGTAAAGAAGACGACTCCAACCTAAAAAACTGCACTTGGGGAAGCCTGACTGACCTGTCAATTGTTTGACTCTTCTGACAGAAAAGCTCTGCACCAGTACTGGGTTTAGTCTACCTGAGTGAGACCAACCCTGGTGCTCACTACCAGTGATTCAGAGGGGCCTGCGTAGCTGCATGCCCTCCAGATCTCTGTTTTCAAGTAATTGTTGAATTTTATCCTGCATGCACAAGCACTTGAAGATGTGTGAACTGTGGACAATTACACATACACAAAGACGTGTGAGCAATGCACACTAACCACACTGGCAACCAGCAGCATTTGCTACCTACAGTGTAAAAAAAGCTTTGACCTGCAAGTAAGCTACACACAGAATAACAAAATAAGCATTGACATTCAGAGGAGTGCTTCTCCTACCTGGATGGTTGCTTCTGGAACCCACCTGCACCTTCTGCTCCTGCAGTAGCTTGACCATCGGACCAAATGGTCTGCACTGAACCCCAGCTTTCAAAGGCACTTCCTTTCAATGACTTCATAGCTGTCCTCTTTTTCTTAGAGATCCTTCGACCACATCTCATCACTGCCACCAGTGACTGGAAAATCATGAACTACCCCAGTGTGGTGAGCTGGATGAACTCCTCCCGTTATGTGGGGTTTGGAGACCACACTACACCCAGACGCCCTCTGACCCCCTCTGAGCACAAGCCCTGACTCTCCACTTTTAGAAAATAGAGAAGATACTATGCGTATGTTCTTAAATACCTGAGAGAGAAAAGGTACATGTGCTTTTTATGTGTGTGGTTTGGAATAACTGTATTTGAAGCAATGCTTCACTTCTCTGTATTGCTGTCTAAACTGTGCCACTTCTGAGAACTAGGCTTCACTCCTGGACCACTATATTAGTTGAGAAAATGAAGCTAAGGTTAGCCTTTGGGTCTAGATTTTGGAAAATAATGCAGTTCCTCAGCACAGGACATGGGCAATTGTCCTAACATGTCCATGACATGAATGCTGCTTGTGATGCAGCAAAGTGGTGACAACTGTTCAGGGTGCGGCTGAATTTAAGATATTGTGACTGAGAGCTGTGGAACCGGCAGGTGGTGTCAGGGATTCTTAATATTTGTGCCTATCTAGGCTTTTTAACCAATGTTTTACGGAATAAATACAACCCACTGCCATTTTAGGGGTTGATGGGGCGACTTACATTGTGGTTAGAACAGCAAAGAACTCTTGCCCCACCTGCATTTTGCCATAACAGCGCAGTTTGAATGTGGCAGTTGACTGGTAAAAAATTGAATTGAAGGTAGACTGATATGGCATAAGAGAGGGAGATAACGGTCAATTTGCATGTAATATCAATGATATATTTGAACTACCTCTAAAGGATTTACATTTAAACTCTCCTGGCTCAGATGTGACCTTATGCCATGCTAGCAGATTGACAGCCTCCAAGCCCCCCGCCCCCCCGCATTTGATTCTGACTTTTTTACTCTGATTAACACTTTGAACATGACAGTGCTGCAAAATTATTAAGTAAACATATGAAGATTTCCCCTTTTTTCTTTAGCATTGCTGAAGTTGGGGAGATGCAAGGGCACAGCGGAGCATGACATAGCTCTTTCCGTTCTCCATACTCCTTTCCGCACAATCACTCTAATTGCAAACTAGCTCTTATACAGTGTCCATTCTGCTACAGGGTAATTTCCTACCAATCTGCAGTGTGCCATCTTCTGCTGTCCCTTCCTTAATAGTTGCTATTCAATAAAGGTGAAGTGACACTTAATTTGTCACTTTGGCAAATGCTGACATTTTGCTCATGAATTAATTTACCGCTCCAGGCAGCTTTTTTCCGCTTATCCTAGTTTTTCTTCTTGTAAGGATGCTCGCTCTCAACTGTATACGTGCCAAAAATCTGCAGGTTAATGCAAATTACCACATGGCTCATGGCTGTGCTGAATATTTCATTATCTGTTTCCACCAAGAATATTTTTTTTGTGGCTCTATTTCACAGGCAAGCCATTTGAAATATTCCTGTTCAAGAATTATGTAATTTCCAGTTCGGTATGACTGTTTTGTTTCCCTCTGGGGCTTTCTTCCCCTTTTCTTCATAGCTATAGGGAGTCCCTGCTATTAGGGCGGTACCAAATCCTTTTGCACAGCAAATGTCCCTGAAATAAATTGGGTGCAGAGCCAGCTAGTAGGCGGGGGCCCTTTCCACATGCAGACTATGCTCTGCTCTTGGCAATTCACCTTTTTTCTTTTTTTTTCTTTGCTTGTGCTTTTAATCCTTTTTTTTTTCTTCTTACGGCTTCCTGTTCTTCTCTCCTATCTATATTTTGCATCACACTGGATTTTCTCGTGCCCATTCTTTGACCCTGCATTAAAGCAAGCTAGGACCAACACAATACTCAAATGCCAACCGGAGATTATGGAAAGAGATTGCTAAATTTTATGGTAAGATCTCTCCGGACATGTAGGCTTCACTCAAATCGGGGCTCATTAAAACCCATCTTATAGCCCATGACATCACAGAAGCCTCGCTTGTATTAGGGCCACCAAATAAACCCAGGATATCTGGAACAATAGCCTAGATCTACCATTCAAAGGATATCATCTGTTTCACTCCAGTATGGATTAGAACTAACAAAAAAGCAAACCTCATTACAAAATCTCCAATTCTAATGGATTCCTTCCTCCCATGGATTCCTCATCTTTGATATCCTATCCCAGCGCAGCTGTTCTCCAGAGACTTTTCCACTGCCAGGTAGAGCCACGTCCGATGCCTCTTTGCGCACAGCACCGGACATGATGTTGTTGCCAGTATATATTGAGGTGCTGCACCCTGTGACCTCAGTTCCTTTTTTCCACGCACTCCGTTCGCTTCATAAACACACTTAATCTTCAAATTAGTTGTTGTCACACCCAACCCTGTAAAAGACTCTGGGTTCAAACCGTGCACAGATTGCAGCCAGCAGATTACATTTTCTGATCCGCACTGAATTTGGCCATACTGCTTGAGCGAGGAGCACAATCCCAAATATCGCGGGTCATCAGTCCATATAATTGAAGGCACTCCAGGGGACAGGCGGCAAAACTCTTAACCTTCGTTCACAATATGAAAGGTGATGTTGTGAGGTCACGAGTCGCGGAGTCAGTCCAAGGAGACGTTCCATCTGCATAGGTTAAAGAAGCACCACCGCAAGAAATCCAGCTCCCCGAGTGGACCCTTGCACCGGCATTCTTAGTACTCTTTGAAAAAGAGCTACTGCTTTAGTGGTTCTCCAGGTACCTTTTCAGAACCAATCCTCCACTCGGGAGGAATGGGAACGGTTTTGCCTAAAGATGCTTGAAATCTTCGCCAAGGCGTCGACTGCTTTGCCACCTACAGTTGGCTTCAGTCCCAGTGCCGACTGTACCAATCGCATCTTACGTGACTGGCACAGGACCCACTGGGGACTACTCTAGCATGCCTACGGGCTCTAGCATGGCCAAAAAGAGGACGAATTGCCCCTCTGCCTACGGGTATCAAGATCTCGGTGCGGGTCACAACTTTGTAATTGGTGTTGTTGGCACCAAAGAGACTTGTGAACTTGTTCCTCGTCCCTTTAATCCCTTCATGTCTAAGAAGTGTGACATCTGGGATTAGGCGGGGGACCATTTACCCTTTGGGTTTGAACCCTTGGTCTCCAGTGATGAGTGGCACTTCCCAGAGACTGATGACAAAGGTTGCCGATACTCTACGGCTCCTTGCACCAGGCTAAAAATTCAGTTTGATCTAAAGGACATCCTGGACGAAGGTGCTGAGAATCATACACTTCTTCCCTTCAATGTGGCTGTAGACGCCCCCGTACTAGAGGTATGGGAGAAGCCTGCTTCTGCATCTGCATTTGACAGCAAGCAGGCAACAGCCACTCATGCCTTCCCTGAGTGAACTTGGTGGTGCATGCTGCGACTGCTAATCTGACGTCTTCCATCTTTCCACCTGATATGGAGAGTAAGAGACTGGACGCCTGGGGAAAGAAGGTGTTTAGATTAGGCAGCTTCGCCCTTCGCGCTATAAACACATCTTGCACTTCGGTGAAAACTACTTTTTTGTTCCTCTGTGGCCAATGTGGCTCAACATATCCCTGAGGGACACATGAGAGAGGTCTTCCTGTCCATGATTACAGACTGCAGGGAAGTTTCTCAGCAGGTTCTGCAGTCAGCACTGGACACAACTGACTGTGTGGGCAGATCCATGGCTATAAGTACGTTGCTCTGGTGTCACTTTCAGATGTGGACATCCAGATCTGCGCATGATAGCCAGGCTAAATATCTGGACATGCCCCTTGATGGACAGAACCCCTGTTTTGGGGCGAAAGCTGATGGTGCCCTCCACAAATTCCAGGCATCGAAGCTCATGGCACCTTCAACAAGGGGATTTTTGCCCCTCTGCCTCTTATGCCTCACGCAGTCGAGGCCTGGTCACCCCGTGAACACTACCCGCCGTTTGCTTCCCAAGTAGTAGAGGTGCTCCCTGAGAAGGAGCAGGTGCAGCAACCGTCCCCACAGCACCACAAGGAGCAAATCCTCTGAGAGGTCTTCTGCCATGGTTCCCTTGTTGGGGGAGGGGGGCATTCCCTGTTCAGCACAGAATCGTCCCTGTACGATGATTGGACCTTACAGGTCGTTCATCAGGGTTCATGTCTCCCTTTTGTGCATCGTCCTCTGGACTATAGCACTTGCCACATCACCTTGCCTCTGGATCCGATCCTCTTGGAGGAGGTCAGTCAGCTTCTCTCAAACAATGCGATAAAAACTGGTACCTTTCTCAGAAAGAGGCAAAGGTTGGTATTCCACCTCTTGTCTGGTGCCATAGAGGCACAGGGTTTGCATCTGATACTGGATCTGTGGTTGCTGAATTTGTTCCTGTGCAAGGACAAGTTACACTAGCCCAGATCCTGCAATTCCGTGATTTACTTTACTTTGTTACATTTGTACTGTGCAGCCATAGACCTGTGTGTGTGAGGGCGCGGACAAGAACGAACATAACGTGGAATAGACAAAAAGCTGTCCCAGCAGAGCCATGGAGACAGAATGAAGAAAGGCAAAGAGGAAATGCTAGTTAAAAAGGAAGGTTTTTAGTCCCTTCTTGAATATGCTCAGGGGCGATGAGCATCTCAGATGGGTTGGAAGGGTATTCCAGAGCCTAGGGGCCGCAAGGAAAAAGGCACCCAGTTGCGCTTTCTTAGTTTTAGATCTGGGCTGGTAAAGGAGATTTTGGTTATTAGAGCGCAGGTTTCTATGGCAAGGTTTTTCCCCCCAATATACATTTGTAAATATGGGAGCATAGTTCCCATACGGCATTTAAAGGTGATAACCAGAAGTCTGAAGGAGACACGAGCCTCCACAGGGAGCCAATGCAATGCTCATCGTGCTTTGGTCACATGGGATCGAAATGAGAGACCAGCTACAACTCTTACCGCTCCATTCTGGATTACCTGAAGTCGGCTAATGGTGGCTTTGCTAGATCCTGCCAGCAAACTGCAGCGATAGTCTAATTTAGCGCCTATAATGGCATGTGCAATTGACTCTGCGTTCTGTTTGGAGATGAAAGGTCTCAAATGAGCCAACAGCTTGATGTAGTAGGAGGCAGATGCAACTGTGCTGGCCACATAGGACTTCATATTTAGCGACTGGTCCAGAACTACTCCCACGATTTTTACTTTAGGGAGGGTGGGGATTTGAACGTCCCCAACTGAAAGTACTAATAAGCTGGATCAATTTTGGCTAGGATGCCCTCAGAACCCACTACCCTGAGTTCAGTCCGGTTGAGTGCAAGAATATTTTGCATCATCCATTGTTCAATGATGAAAAATATGCGGTTGAGTTCACTTTCATCCAGGTCATGCTGACCGGTGAGTGGGATGACACATTGTGGGTCATCTGCATAGTTAGAAAAAAAGTATCCCCTCTTGAGTGAGATAGGCAAAGAAAGGAGCCATGAAGATGTTATAAATAAAGCATACACCCTACTAATTCTATTGTACAGAAAGGAAAGCAGCCATTTGGTAGCGGCCTGGGAGCAATTAGCTACAGTCATAAGCCTGTCAGCCAGAATGGAATGATCGACCAGGTTGAATGCTGCAGATTGGTCTAAAGAGATGAGTAGTGAAATCTGCTGGTTGTCCCATCTCTTTAAGAGTTGTGATTTAAGGTCCAATAAGAACGTCTCAGTACCGAAGCCCTGTCTGAAACCCGATTGAAAAGGGTTAAGGATGGGGTGCAGGTTAAGATGTTGAGCTATTTGAGAGTATGCAACCCGATCCAATATTTTTAACAGTAAGGGGGTATTTGTTATTGGTCTGTAATTAGTAGGTAGACTCTGATCCAAGTTAGGCTTTTTCAAGAGAAATGTTACCCATGCTTGCTTCATCTTGTCTAGGACAATACCATTGGAAAAAGAGGTGTTGACAAATTTGCAGATGGCAAGCAGCAGTGAGGGAGGGTAGGCTTTAATGATGGTGGATGCACAAGGATCCCCTGTACAATTGGTGGTTTTAAGTTTGGTGATGATGGAGGCTAATTTCTCCTCAGAAATGGGGGTGAAGTCAAAAAATGGGCATATCCGTGTTCCTAAAGAATGTATTGCCATCTCTACGAGTACTGCTGGTGTCAGAAGCACTCTTTTTGGAAGCTATGCCTTCCCGGATTCCTTCTAGTTTCTTTATCATGGCATTCTGGATGTCAAGACACCAGTTATCGTCTTTAGTGATCGTAGAGGCTATGGGTTCTGGTGTAACCTCCTGTTCTTTTAGGATTTTGAATAATTCCCTAGAATTGGAGGAGGCCTGAGTAATTCTGTCATTATGGTATGACTTCTTAGCTTCAGTTATAGCTATTCTGTAAGTATTGGATGCTTTTTTATAGTTTAGTAATGCTAGCTGGGATTGATTTGTTTTCCAGACATAAAATAACTTGAGGGAGACAGCTTTGAGGGTTTGAAGTTCATGAATTGGTTCTTTTAGGCTCTGCAGATTTTTTCTTTCTTTTAAGAGGTGCAAGGGAGTTAACCACCAAGTCCAGAGTGGATTTGATTTTCTTGGCTATGATGCCAGTGTCATCCGTCTCCAGGATCGGCGAGGCCTGTGGTGTCAAGGCTTCAATTCTGTCCTGAGTCAGCAATTTACTATTTCGATATGAAATAGTTTGGGTATAGTGCACCTTGACTTTGGTGACGTAGGGTACTGTGATCGAGAAATTAACGAAGGCGTGGTCTGACCAGGGGCAAGATGCTACATGCACGTCGTGATAAGGTGCATTGATGGCAGATACCCAATCTAGGGTGTGACCTACATCATGAGTTAGAACTTGACCCATTTGATTAAAGCCCAGATCTGTGAAAGATTGAGCTAAGTCCGATGCAATAAAGTCATCAGCATGTCCCAGCCAATGATTGAAATCACTCAGCACTATGAAGCGGGCCTTGGGCTTCAATAGTGGAAGGAGATAACTAGAAAGTGCTAAGGTGAAGTTTCCTGGGAAGGAAGGAGGGCGGGCGATACATCAGTATGAGGTTGAGTGTTGTTTTAGAGTTCATACCAATTGTTATGTGTAGGAATTCTATTCCGTCCATGAGATGTCCCTTAATTTTCCAGGCTGACAGATTTTTTTTAAAATGAAGGCTACACTTCCACCCCTCTGTTAGGGAGAATTCTCATGCATGGTTGATTTCCCTTACCTATTGAGTCCCTCAGCAGTTTAGCTGGATTTCTAGGATTTATTTGTTTCACCTGGTATGAGTGTGAGCCTTTTTTTCCCACTCTTACATGTGTTTTGCTATGTGTGTTTCTAATTTTTGTGTGATCTTGGGCACTGGAGCCTCACCTACTCCAGGGCACCATATTTTTCATGTGTTACACAGCACCTTCAGTGCAGTGACACAGGGTTGTCTCTTAGACTTCCCACTGACTCCATTTTTCTGGGGCTGACTACTGCCATTAACTTGATTTAGTCACTTGTACCACAGACCTAGTACACCCCATCTTCCATGGAGTATTGGAAAGGGTTCATTCTTATCCTTTTTTGTCTGTGCCGCTTGCAGCATTGTTTCGTTCCATCGATGGAACTGTCCGGAAACGTACCTCGAGCATCTGAGTGACATCTACGGTTGTCGTCAATGCGTTGGACTCCTCAGCATCTCCCTGAAAGACAGTACTTGCATTATTTTGGATAACAATAATTATAACTGAAAACAAAGTCTAGAGGACGAGTACTGTGGTGTACCATTAGGTAAAATAATTACACGATCAATTAAAACTATTGATTTACATGCCTAAAACAAGTCAGTGTCAGAATAGCTAAGTAAGATTACCCGATAGGCGCTTGAAGTGGCTGATGACTGCAATAACGACACGGATGGAGAATCTTCAGCCTTCATATTGAGTGGATACATAAATGGGGAAATTATTGTTAGCTAATGCTACACACTACCGCAATGCCGAGAGATAAATACGTAAACTTGACTCACCAGTGGAGGGATGTGGACGAATAGAGTGGGAATAGCGGTTGAGAGCAATTTTCGCCTCGCTCGCGGTGTTTTCGTCCTTATTAGCAATGATGTGGAGTACATGTCTGGGCTAAAGTGCCTGCTGCAGATGCGGTATCGATCACCCCTCTTGTCCGCAAAGACTTCTAGGACTCTACTTTCTATCTCAGAGGCTGGATATCCGCAATATCGGACCCATTCTCTTATCTGATCTATTGTCTTAGGGAAAACATGCATTATAGTACCTTCAGATTTGTTATGGGTCTTCGAAGGGCAACCGCCAATGGAACAGGCAGGCATTATGGAAAGTTCTGAAAAGTAAAGATCAACAATTCTCTATGAATACCAATGTGTTAAAACATTAAATGACACATAAAAGGTTCAATGCAAGGTCCGTTTTGGTTCTTGGAACTATACATGTTATTCACATGCGGATAAGTATTTCAATAACTTTCAAAAAATAGAAAAAGTAATTTGACTAAACTCAGAACATGTGACTAGTTCCTTGCATGTACTGTCGTGAACGAAAAGAAAACATGGATGCAATTTGATGACTACTAGCAAATAGATATAAATTAAAAAATTGGACGCAAAATGATTATGGTACATGGACTTACCTTGACGAACAAACAGTTAGATGCAGGGATCAGAGTAGTTTCTTGTCGTAGAACAGGGAGCAGTTCACAGGTTGCAAACTGACGAGTTTGCTCAAAGTGGTCACGGAAGTTCACAGAGACGAAGAGCAGATAACCAGCACCTTCACGGGTTGACTAGCAAAGCGCAAAGAAGTTCTCATTAGAAATATGAAGTGGGTTATAAAGAATTCGAAACAGGGGTGTGTTTGTGAATGAATGACGTGTATATGTCGTGGCATTATGCGGTCTGCAGGGGGCCGTCCAGCGTGAGCGGGGATGCTTGGCAGGAGACACGGGGTCTGGAGGTAGACATGGGAACAACAACCCATGCTCTATAGACCACTTTGAAGTGTACATGGTCTTTGGCACCTCTTGGCCTTTATCGCTCCCTGACAGCTCCACTTGCCAGCACAAGTACCCCGGTGCGAACTGCCTTTGATAGGGCGGGGGGTGGATCGGGGCGGTGGTCGTGCAGACAAGACACAGGAAGACTCGTGAATGGAGACACACTTATGTGGATTGCAGGGGGCCGTCCAGCGTGAGGGGGGATGCTTGGCAGGAGACACGGGGTCTGGAGGTAGACATGGGAACAACAACCCATGCTCTATAGACCACTTTGAAGTGTACATGGTCTTTGGCACCTCTTGGCCTTTATCGCTCCCTGACAGCTCCACTTGCCAGCACAAGTACCCCGGTGCGAACTGCCTTTGATAGGGCGGGGGGTGGATCGGGGCGGTGGTCGTGCAGACAAGACCCGTTTGCCGCAGGGCCTCACCAAGGAGAGGCCATCTAACTGAATGTAAGAGGATGGCTGCAGGATCTACTACATGGAATGCAGGGGGGTGAGTTTATAAATACCTCACCCTCCCAGGAGAATATACACTAGATTCATTTAAAAAATCAAAACAACCATTGTTAAAATATATGTTGGGCTTTATTTTAGATTTTAATTAAACATAAATAATAAACATTACACATTGTAAAGTTGAGGTTGCAGCACATCGAGGGAAAATCCGCGGTATTGTCCACTGTCACTGGGGAAATGTTGTCTAATGGCAAGTACCGCACAGGCAGGTATTACTCTCCGAACGCGGTGTCCGAGCCTCCCGTGAAGCCACCAAGTGAAGCAACGATAGGCCACCAGCCTGTACCACCTGTGAAAAAAAAAGATGCAAACTGTATTAAACTGACCAAACTTTCTTATCAATGTCGATTCAGGTAACACATGTCATTTTTCTTAGAAAAAAATTATATCTAGAAAATGCACTATATGGAACAAATTTACATGCGTTCGAATGATATGTAAATGTAATTTTATATGTGGGAGACGACCATGAAATAGTGGTGGCATTACTGACATCACAAACAGAGTATACTTACTCGTTACTCGGATTACGCGGACGAACAGTGCCGCGAAGTTCGTGCATAAGCACCATCATCATCCTCAAGACGGTCCGTGAGATGCAGGCTTCCCTGAACTCTGGCAGCTCGGTGATGCATTGCGGACTTTGCTCGCCTTCCTGCAGACTTTGCTCGCTTTCCGAAATGTAGGCCAAGCACCCGGAATTTTCACGGCAGCAGCAGTTCTCCTCCTCAGTTGGCATTAGCTCGCACCGATTGCACGTGCACCAGGTGGAGACGCCGTCCATGCGACATGGTCCAGGCTCTTCATCCGTTGACTGGTCCTCCCAACTGCCGTCCGAATCCCCATCGTTTTCGCGTGCTTGACTTTCCAGTAGTTCTTCCTCGGTGTACTCGGGCTCGTACATATACGGCATTATTGTGGCCATTGTGCGGTAAAGATAGTAAAATAATTTACAGAGATGGTACAGGTGTTCACACGGGCTACAAGCGGCGAAGGTAGCTGACCAGAGCACTGAAACGAGTCACAGAATACTCAAAGTAACACAGAGAGAGGAATGGAATCGAAAATCTGCTGCTGTGTGTTGTGAAACGGTCTGTTTATACTTATTGGGGAAAGAGGCGTCCTGCCATTTCCATGGCAACACGTCAATAGCTGAGGCGCAGCGATTGTTGACACGAGACGTGCTTGAAATGGGCAGTACGCGTCTGCTGATGTCAGGCTCAGGGGCGGGGGATTTGATTTAGTGCCGCAAAGGCAGGTGAGCCAGGTCGATGCGGCGGAATGATAGGATTATCACAAAATGGAGGCTGATTTCGAGTGCGATAATGGGCGAAAAGTCGGGTAAGGTCCATAGGAAAGTTTCCTACGATCTACCGATTTATGCTTACAAACACATGGCCGACCCGTAGGGACAATAAAAAAAAAGTCCCGGAACTATCCTTTAAGATTTGGCTGGTGGCAGTGGTATCTGCCCTAACTTTTCTACCACGATTATCTTATATAAACATGGTAATGTTTTAGGCTATTATATTAGCCTCAAACATGAACCTGCTTGACCATATATATTTTATTACGGCTCCGGCTGGGTTTATTCGCCATTTCTTTTTGTAAATTTCTTTCTCGTGTTTTACTCGGCGTGCCAAACCAGGTTTGGTCCCTTTGTTCATCGCTTTTTTGCGGGCTTCCACACAGAAGCCCTCCTTTAGGCGCCTGAGAGTCTGGGTTGGCAGGATGTGAGGGAGGGGTTTTAGGACCCCAGCCATGGGTTCCCTTGGTAACCCAAGTCACACTCCTATCTGATTGGCTAAGGGGACTGGCCTTGCCAGGCCAGCCACCCTGCTGTGCGATTGACAGCCAGGCTGTATGAATGGGGGAAAACTGCATTAAAAGCAGGTCTGTGGGACTGCAAGAGCAGAGTCGCCACTGGAACGAAAGAACCAACGAGGAACTGGAAGAAGAGGACCCCTACAACGACTGAACCGCCCGGTGAAGCCCTGCTGCAAGTCCGAATCTCCAGAATCCGATGGCAGAGAAGATCCTCCAGGAAACGTCTTCCCTTGAGCTGGTGGGACCAACCAGTTCACCCAAACTGCAAGCCAGGACCCCATCTCTGGTGGAATTCGCTGTACAGAGCTACAGTGGGCCGGATAGCCAGGAAGGTCGAACCCTGCTTGGGTTTTAAGGAGCGCACCTTTTATTCGTTGCTTTGCTCTGCTGCTGGTTTCTTCCCTGGGTAGCGCAGGACTCTCCAGTCTTCCTACTTCTGATCAGTCCGACAGTTGCTTCAGGAACCGAGAGCCTGCAAGAACTACCAGGAACCTCTGCCTCAGCTACAGCTCCCTCTCCGTTTTAAGGTACTGTGCAAATCTGGTTGTGCGTTTCGTTCAGCTGCGGTGAACGTGTTTGAAATCATTCTCCAAACCGAGGGCTTGTCCTTCTCTTCTCTTTGAACTTACTTTTCTACCAACCAACCTCGTCCGGAAACCGTGCCACAAACTTTACCGCAAACTACCCTGAACTGTATTATCTTGAGCAAAAGACTTTTGAACCATTGACTTTGGCCCTAAGCCTTTTCTATCTGATTTTTTCATTGTAGTCTCTCTTGTTCGCTTGCCCTGAGTACTTACCTGGTGGTGTGGATCAATTTCTGATAACTTTTGTCTTTCCCTCCCTTTTAAATTGCTTGAGTGCCATTTTGCTTCCACTTCATTTTGTGAGCTTAACTTGTCTGGAATTTAAGGGAAGTGGTGTGGTATATTAAGAGTATGATTTTTAGACTGTTTATAATAGTGCAATGTTATACAACTGAAGAGTGAAATAAATGTATATTCTTTTACTTGAAAACCTTGAGTCAGTGTTTGCTTAAATCATAGTAATTGCTGTCCTTTGTGTAACTATTTGATACTGCTCACTTACCCTTCAGATAAGTCTGGCTGCTCTGCTACTGCTACCACTTTAACTGTCTAGGCTTGTACCAAAAGTGAAATTGTACTATCACTTGTAGTCTTAATTGTGTGTGGTGTTCCTAAAGGGTACTGCATATAATTCTGCCTAACACCCTCCATACCCCTCTGTCCTGTCTGAGCATGCAGTACCCGACTGGGATGGCTAGGTGCAATGAAGGACCAGCCGCAGGAGAGCCCCACGTTTCCGTGATGGCGCAGACATCGACTTTTTTTTCTTCAATGTATGCAGATACTTCATGTGCATGCTTAACCAATGATCTGGTGTTAAGCAGCATACAGGTCAAAGAACCTACAGGGTGGGGCGTGTGACATGCAACATTATTGCTCTTCGTGGGAGTACCTGAATGTAGCGAGGAAAATTCAGACTCTGAGTTAAGTTTTATGGAAGACACAGGAAATGGACTCTGTGAAGGAGAGCGGTCAAGGCGGAAAGGCGAGGGAGCTTGCATACGTAGCGGGGAGGCAATGGCAAAGGCATTGGGAAGCGGGGGAGGCAAACTTACTGAAGTGGTAGCTGGTGGCATAGGCTTGGATTTAGGGAAGATGTTTCTTGCCGCCTCTACTGTCGCCATAACTTCCTGGATTCCCATATTGTACTGAGGCAGCACCAAGACCCGAAACGCTGACACGTCCGGCCACGGACCGGCTGGTCTCCTTCGCGCCGGCGCATTAGCGCCGGGTTTAGAAGGAAATAGCAGGGGGGTCTACTGGGCTAATGGGAAATGTAGTTTCCCCAAGTCAGTGCGTGCAGTAAATATATTCCTGTTTCAAATCACACTGTGCTTAAATCTAGTGTTAAGTGCAGCAGACTAGGTTGTAAAGTGGATACACAAAATCACTTTGCCTGATACAGGACTGGTTATCACTAGACATTCTGGATGCCTACTTTCGTGTGCCGATTCATCAGAAACACGGGTAGTACCCAGAGGTTCATGGTTGGCCAACATCACTACCAGTACTGATGTTCGGTCTTATTTCAACTCCCAGGATTTACACTAAGCTGCTAGCAGCGGTGGCTGCTCACCTCAGGAGGGGTGGCATTCATGTCTTTCTGTATCTGGATGACTGGCTTGTACAAGCTTGTTCCCCAGATCTAATGTTGGAGCCCCTACTCCGCACAGCTAGGTCTTTCCCTGAACTTCAAAAAGTTTCAAGCAAGCTTCCCTCTACCAGTCTCTCTGATTTATCTGAGCAGGCTTTGGCTTGATGGGGCATTCCCAACCGAGGATTTGAGGGTGAACATCTCTCAGATGGTTTGTGTCCTCCAATCGCAGAAACAAGTCCTGGCCTCAGCCTTTCTGCACTTTTTGAGCCTCATGGCTTCCTGCATCCAAGTGGTCCCAGAGGCTAGGCTGCGCATTAGATCGCTTCAGTAGCTCCTCTGTTGTCAATGGTCACAGACGCATCTCTGACAGTTTGGGGTGCTCGCCTGTCGGAATTGACAGTGAGCGGACTCTGTTCTCCCTCAGAGGCTCGGGAACACATCAATTTGCTGAAACTGAGGACAATCGGGGTGTCCCTGGTCACCTTCCTCCCCTCTGTATAATGCAAGTCTACGCTGATTCTGATGGATAACACAGTGGCCATGCACTACCTCAACATATGAGGTGGTGTGGGGTCGTTGCCTATGGGCAGAGAAGCAAGTGCAACTGTTGTTCTGGACTCTGGAGAATACGTTTGACGGGCGCCCAACTGTCCAGGAGAGAGAATGTCACAGCAAATGCCCTGCACAGAGTGACTTTGGCCTCCCACAAGTGGAGTTCTGCAAGGAAGTGGACGGAGATATACTCCTTTTGGGGAATTCCTCAAGTGGACCACTTTGCTTCCACTGTGAACAGGAAGTGTGAGTATTTCTTGATCCGGGAGCTCTGAGGGACGCACAGACAGTGAGTGTACATTCAACTTCCTTTATGCGTTCCCACCAATCCCAGTCACTCCTCTGGTTCTCAGGAGTCCTCTGGTTCTCAGGAGATTGCGCTTGTTCAGTACCACTTTGATCCTGATTGCTCGTGACTGGATCTGGAGGACGTGGTATCTGGGGTTGCTGGACATGTCCATCTACCCTTCCATGGTGCCTTCTGATGAGTCGATTTGCTCTCCCGATCGGAGGGATGGGTTCTCCACCCGCTTCTCAGCAGCATGAATCTTGATGCTTGGCTGCTGAGATGCAAGAAGTGGGACTTGTCGGACAATGGACTCATTACAAGTTTGCCAGTAAAACAGTGGAGATACCGGCCGTCCGGTATTACTGATTTCCGGCGGAGCATTCGCCGGAATTACCATCATAACACGAGTGGTCAGGCACGTGCACACACCCCTGCCGAAAAACGGTACTACTGGCACACTGGTATTACCAGCAAACTAGCCATTCGGCTGGTATTACCGACCGATTTGTGACGGTAATACTGATGCTGCCAGAATCACCAGCGCTGGAATTACTGGCGGAAATAACGTCACTGCCTGAATGGGAAGCCGGCTGGTGGCCTACTTTAAAACACAATCTACCCATAATCTCCCTTCTCCAGCATGGGGTCTGGCATGGATTCACATGCCCATGGATATTCCCCATCGTCGGGGTCTCAATCCTCGGTAAAAGAAAAAATCAGTTTGTTTCATTTCTGAACTGTCTTTCTCCTAACAACCAATCACTGAGCTCTGGGTCATACTGCCCCCCAGCCAATGACTGCCCTCTATCTAAGCCCCTCCTCAGGCAGCCATCTTCAGATTTTTACCGCACGTTCGTGTTGGGAGTCCTCGTGCTTTGATCTTCGAGCTTTTGCTACATTTTTTGCTTTTTGAGAGTTAAACTCTATTTTTTAGTCAATCGAGCCCGTGTGCTCCATCAATCATCCTTCCGACTAACGGTGACCCGTTTTTCTGATTTTCCAATGCCCCTCAAGTGCTGTTTTCGTCGAGTGTTCTTCTTGGAGGCTTCCAGAACATTCTTCAGGTCTGCACCGCATGGATCATGTCGGACAAAAATAAGGACAACCCTTCCCTGCTCCGACTGCTGTTTGCGGAATGTATACATGGAGGATAAGCATTCCTAGTGCCTGTATTGCCTGCACCCGACGTACAAGGACGAAGTTTGTGCGTTTGGCCGTGGCTTCTTGAAGCGCACGTTGAGGGACAGACATCAACGCTTGAAAGCGTGGCTGCAGGCCAAGGCCTCTGCACCAGGTGGTACCAAGGGCCATGCCTCTCCAGGATCACGTAAACCTGAGCGGGCTTCTAAGTCCTTTGAGGGCATCCCACCCGCGGGGGCCCAACACAAGGCAAAGCACTGCGAGTCTGCTTCCGTCGGGGTCGCCGCTGCTGCGGGTCCTGTGACGGTCAGGGCGCGCCCATCCTCTCCATCTACGTCGATCTCCAGTCAACGCTCTGATTCCTCATCCAAGAGAAAGTCGGATAACCTGGTTAAGCTACGGGAGAACCTGGAGAAGGCCAGGCAGGAGAAGGCCGAGCAGGGTAAGGTGTCCGGCCTACCCGTGGTGGAGAAGGACAAAGGAGACAAAGGGTCTGATCCGGCCCTGAAGGAGAAGGCCAGACAGGACAAGACCTCCAATTCAGCCGTGAAGGGCAAAGCCGAGCAAGACAAGGGGCCCGGCCTCACTGTGAAGGCCCAGGTACACCCTGTGAAACCTTCACCTTCCCTCGCAGAGAGCCCCGGCGACGGCAGGGGGGACCCTTTCTCCCAGGAGGGAGGCTTCGAACATACCTTCTGATAAGACTCTGGAGAAGAGGATGCCGGACCTCAGCCCGAGAACGACCCCTCTGGACCCAAAGAAATGGGCCAGGGAGATGTGGAAGGTCTGCAGGGAACAGACTAAGATGAGGACAAGGTCATTTCCGTCCATACCATCCAGGAGGCCGATGACGACGACGGAGGCGCCATGGACTCGCCCCATGATGAGGATGTCGACAGGGATACTGTCTTTGGAGGTGATGACGAGGGGCCCCAGGACAACGCGGGCCCAGGCCCTTCCCCTACGCCCCAGAGGCCACCTAGAGACTTTGCACTGGATATCATCTCGGCCCTCAACTCGTTGATGTCCGAGTTACATAAGTGTATACCGGCGATCCCGCCATCTGCCACTCCTGCGGCACCATTGCTGGTCGCCCCGTTGGCACTGGGGGAACCACCGACAAAGAAGAGGCAGCGACACCTGATGCCTCCATGCCATCCTTCTCCACCGCCCCTCACCCCCACAGGAGACTGAATCGGACACAGTGTTGACGGGCTCGGATGACGACGGCGGGATGGGGGTACCTCTTGTCTCCTCCTCCCAGAGCCTCTACTCCGGACGAGATAGGATTGTTCCACGCAATGATCGCCCGAGCATCAGAGCTTTTTCGGTTTACACCAGAGGTAAAGAAGAAGGAAGGCTTCTTGTATCAGCGCCAGGAGGCTAAGATGAAGACCATCCTCTCAGTCCCTCTACTGGATGATGTTTGGGACTCTGTGGTCTCGGCATCCACCAGGAAGAAATTGTCAGGCTCAACGTCTTCTGCTTTATCCACCCCTCTAGACAGCGAGGGGAACAAATTGGACTCGATGGCTAGGAGAGTTATCTACTCTGCGGCGACCACGGTCAAAGCTGCCAATGCCCTCACCATTGTAGCCAGGTACGACCATGAGCTGTGGATTTGGCTAGCGCCACTCCTGGACTTCCTCCCGACGACAAGCGAGTTGAGGCTTTGGAAATCCTTCATGAAGGCGTGGTGGCATCGGATCATGCCATCACGGTGGCCATGGACATCACGAACGTGGGATTCCAGCAGATGGGAAACTGCGTTTGTCTTCGCCGTCGTGGCTGGCTCAAGACCATCAACTTTAGGCAGGAGGTCCAGACAAGGGTTTTGGACATGCCCTTTGACGGGGACAACCTGTTCAAAAAAGCTATGGATGAATCCCTCCAGGCCATCAAGGCGGACACGGAGACGGCACGTGCCCGAGGCAGGCTACAACAACAATGGCCATCCTTTCGTTCCCCAGGAGGGCAGTCTAGCCGGTCTTTGAGGGGTTTTGGCAGGGGCTCCACCTCTTACCGCCAGCCCTCTCGCTTCTCCACCCAGGAAACCGACAAGGGCCGCTCCAAGGCCTTAGGAGGCGGTCTTCGTCAGGGACCACAGGGCGGCCCGTCGACCTCCAAGCAAGATTGACCTGGCCAGGACGTCGGGGCACCCACCCGTGCACCCCAGTGGGAGGACGACTGGCGAAATTCGTCAACGTGTGGAAGACCATCTCCACCGACCGTTGGGTGCTGGACGCACTCACCCGCGGACACACACTGGAGTTCCAATGAAAGTGTCATCGAATAACACTGGTGGCCCGGCAGGAAAACCATGCCCATCAGCTGCCGTTGGAGGTGCAGGCCATGTTAAAGAAAGGGGCGATAGAGCTAGTTCCAAAGCTACTCCGGGCGCTCCAGAGTTTCCTCAAGGTACTTCCCCGTACGAAAGAAGACCGGGGGCTGATGGGTCATTCTCGACCTACGATGGCTAAACAAATAAATAAAGTCCCAGAAGTTCAGAATGGTCACTCTTCAACACGTGCTCGTACAACTGTAAGAGGGAGATTTTCTTTTATCGTTGGACCTGAAGGATGCGTACTTCCACATCCCCATCCACAAAGACGCCACAAGTTTCTGCGCTCATCGTTCAGGGGAAGCATTACCAATTCAAGGCTCTTCCTTTCGGACTGAAGTCAGCACCCATAGTCTTCACCAAGTCCCTGGCTCCGGTGGCGGCCCATTTACGACTGCAAGGGAACCACGTGTACCCCTACTTTGACAACGGGCTCATCCAGGCCAGATCAAGACACATCGCAGTCGACCACACGACGAGGACTGCCCGCCTACTGATGGATCTGGGGTTCCCAGTGAATTATGCAAAGTCCTGCTTGACTCCATCGCAGGAGGCTCTGTTCCTGGGATCCCTGCTCGACACGGTGTCATGCCTGATGTCACCGTCAGAGGTGAGGATAGCCGCCATCTTGTGCAAGGTGCAACGGCTGTTAGCACTGATGATCACCACGGTGAGGGCCATCAAGTCTCTTCTCGGCAAAATGTCATGCATTTATCTCATTCGACTCTGCAGGTTGCGGATGCGCCTGCTAAAGGAGTTACTCGAAGCCTGTTGGGTACAGGTGTACAGAAGCTTACAGGACAGGATCACACTCGACAAGGAGTTCTGTCGAGCGATAAGGTGGTGGGGCATGCGCTCCAATCTGGCGAGAGCCATTGGATTTCCAGATCTCCCCTCCCCCGTACCAGGAGACAGTCACGACAGATGCTTCCCTGGAAGGATGGGGAGCCCACACCGGCCGTCTTCATGCCAGAGGCCTGTGGTTACCGGAGCAGAAGACGTTACACATCAACGTGCTGGAACTACGGGCGGTATTTTGGGCCCTAAGGTCGTTTCTGCCGTCCCTCAAGGTCAAGGTGGTGAGCGTCTTCACGGACAATACCACCACAATGTTTTACATCAGGAAGCAGGGGGGCACCAGATCCCCAGCACTCTCCAAAGAGGCGCAGGACTTCTGACACTGGGCTGTCACCCGGGGAATGTTCCTTGTTCCGTTTCACCTGGAAGGAGTAAAAAACACTGTCGCCGACTCCCTCTTGCCACGAGTGGGAGCTTCGACTGGATCAGATGGACTCGCTTTTCCTCGAATAGGGCAATCCCCAGATCAATCTGTTTGCGACGGCGACAAACAGTAAGTGCCAGAGGTTCACCAGTGTTACGCTCACCTGGTCTCGGCAGAGGCGTTGGGGCACAGTCGCAGCCTTCCCAGGGATGAAACTCCTCTTGTCTGTTCCTCCCTCTGCGTCTGGGTGGGGAACTGCGGTGATGAGCAGTGCGGTTCCTGCATGAATATAAGGGGGGAGGGTCATATGAGTATGCAGCCTGTGGTCCCTGACTCCTTCTCCTGACCTCTTCTCTCTGGATGTTGCTTCCCTGGGGTTGCTTAAGGCTCACCTGCTGAATGATGATGATGAGCTCTCTGTCCTGCTGCTTCTAGCAGGGGCGCTTGTTGAAGGAAACAGAGTTCCTTCACTGGTCCCTTGTCGTGGAAGTCCATGCCAGCTGCGACTAGTCCACTTCTCTTGTAGGTAAGTGTTTCCCTTGTGTCCACTTGCCCGCTTGTCTTCCGACTGTTGTAATTGTATTTGTAAAGTTTGTTCTCTGTCCTTTGTATGTAATGTCTCTTTTCTCTGCTCTCTTCCCTTGCAGGTGGTGTAGCGGTGCCGGCGGTAGCTGCGGTAGGAGAAGCAGAGCCAGCATTACGGAGTAGCAGGGCTGAGATGGCCTTTATTGGTGCCTTAGGGGTGCGCGTTGGGTTTTAAATGCGGTGCGACCCTGGGTTGGGTGTTTTCAGAGTTCTAACCTTGTCTTGTCTTCTTTTCTCGTTTCAGGACTTCGGCTTTGTGGGACAGAGCACACAGGTGCTGCAGCGTTGATTCGGTATCTGCCAAGAAGATGGACCGTTGCCGTGAGATGCGAGCTAGGGTCCAGGTAAGGATGCTGCTGTTGCAGGATCACGAGGCAAGTAGCTGGTCCAGGCGGCGGTGAGCGTCACGTTGCACGGAGGTGCAAAGTAACGCAAAGCGTTTGCTTGAGGGATCGGTAGGTTTATATAGTGTTGTTCCCGGCCACGCCCAGTAGCTCTGGCCTGCCTGCTGCCACGCCCTCCCACACCCGATGGGTCAGCACCTGAAGACAAGGCCTAGGGAGCCACGCCCGATGAGTCAGCACATGCGGATGTCCTCTGTAATAAAGGCTTTCAGCACCTGGAAAGTTCTTGCAAAATGAAAGCATTCCAGTAAAATAAAAGCACTCCTGCTCTGAAATAGTGTTCCTACTCACATCTCAATATGAGCCTGGCGCCAAAGGCTGAGTCCAGCCAGGTCCCCTGTGCTTGAGTCCCAAAGGGACATAAGTGAGTCAAGTGACCCATTGCCCCCGTCACTAGATGGTGTGGTTTTTGTGTTCTGGGGCCCGTGGCAATGACAGCCAGCAGGTTCCCCCAGCTGCGGTACATGGGGGACGCATTCTCATTCCCTTGGGGAAGGCCTGTTTCTGTATGCATCCCCTCCGTTGCCTCTTCGAGTCATCGATCAACTCAGACGGTGACGGATGATCCTCGTCGCACCAGCGTGGCCGAGACAGATCTGGTACCCGGGCCTTCTCAGCATGTCCGCGTCGCTGCCAGTGGTCGCTGATCTTCTCGCCAGGGAAGGAGGCGCCATTCTTCACCACAACCCGGGGTCTCTGAACCTGAAGGTCTGGCTCCTGCATCATTAGAATTCGGTGGCTACGATCTTCCGGCGAACTGAAAAAATATTCTTGCCAAGGACAGGCCGTCATCTACTTTAAAATGCTATGGACACAAATGGGAGCGCTTTGTAATTTGGTGCCGTTCTCAGAAGATCAACCCTCTCCGGGTCACGGCCCCTCAAGTCCTTCCCTATTTACTGTCGTTGGCTAAATCGGGACTGGCGCATGCCATCATAAAGGTTCATCTGGCGGTTATCTCCCGCTTCACCAGATCTCCGGGACGGCCTTCTCTGTGGTGTCACCATCTAATTAAGGAGTTCATCAAAGAACTGTTCGGTTTGTTCCCGCCGGTGAAGGCCCCGGCCCCGGTGTGGGAACTCAATGTGGTACTGACTAGGCTCATGGGGGCCCCATTTCAACCTATGCACTCAGCTCCACTCAAGTTTCTGTCGTGGAAGACAGCTTTCCTCGTGGCCATCACCTCTGCAAGACGAGTAGGTGAAATCCAGGCCCTGTCATGCAAGCAGCCTTACTTGACTTTTCACGAGACGAGGATGGTGCTGCACCCCTCCTTCATGCCCAAGGGTCAGTCAGATTTTCATCATGGTGCTGCACCCCTCCTTCATGCCCAAGGGTCAGTCGGAATTTAATCTCAACGAACCCTTGGTGTTACTTAGTCGCCGGCTGAAAGGACTTTGCACTCGCTGGATGTGGCTCGAGCTCTGAAGTTTTACATGGCCCGCACAAAGAGTTTCCGGAAAACTTCTCAGCTTTTTGTGAACTTTGGTCCTGTGAACCATGGGAAGGCCCTGTCCAATGCTTCCATTTTCAGGTGGCTCTCCGGCTGCTTCACTCACTGTCACTGTTTGAAAACCGACCGGTGCCTTGCTGTCCGAGAGCCCATTCCACAAGGGCGATCGCTGCTACAACAGCGTTTCTATCTGGTCTGCCCCTGCTGGACATCTGCAGGGCTGCAACGTGGAGGTCAACGCACACCTTCACGAAGTTCTACTGCGTCAACAGGGATGCCAGGGAGGAGTCCAAAGTCGGCCAAGCTGTGTTGCGCAACCTTTTAGCTTGAAGGTGATCCTGGTGAGGAGGTAACCGATTGCTTCTGTTGAGCCTTGCCACCTCCCGTGGTTGTGCATGTGTGTACTGCTATGTATTCTTTATTCATGAGCATGTGAATCCATGCCAGACCCCATGCTGGAGAAGGAACAAGTTACTTACCTGTAACTGTTATTCTCCAGCACAGGTCTGGCATGGATTCACATGCGAACCGTCCTGCCTACCCCTCTGCGGCTCTTCTCTTGGTCCTACTGCTACTTTACGTGCTACCAAATCTGAAGATGGCTGCCTGAGGAGGGGCTTAGGTAGAGGGCAGTCATTTGTTGGGGGCAGTATGACCCAGAGCTCAGTGCTTGGTTGTTAGGAAAAAGACAGTTCGGAAATGAAACTGAAACTGATTTTTTCTTTTACTGAGGATTCCCAGCCTGACAACCGGGAATATTCATGAGCATGTGACTCCATGCCAGACCCATGCTGGAGAACAACAGTTACAGGTAAGTAACTTGTTCCATTTTCGGCTGCCATCTGATCCCAGAAGAACAGCCAAAGAAGTTCTGGGTACCACAACTCTGGCTCCGCAAGTGTAAATTCAGAGATGCAGAGCTCCCTTCATTGGTTGATGGAGTGGTAGAGAACTCAGAAGCACTCTTTGGAAGTAGGCACTGGAGAATAAGCGTGCAAAGGAAATCTGCCATAAGGGCAGAAGTGATGGCAAGTGTGACGGCTGTGGAGACCATCCGCCGCAGTGCAAGGGATTACTGCAAAAGATGGGATTACCTAAAGGCAAGGGTCCCTAGCCTAATTGCTGGAGCAGGGACCCAGCGTGATGACGGAAAGTTCAACTGACACCATGTACAAGCAAATGTTGTGTCCGAATGCATGCATCCCACAGCAGAGAAGCACCAAATGGGAAAGGGAATTGGTCCATCACGTGTCAGTCACTGCAAATGGCCAGTCAACACACACGTGCTGGGGGATGTGGGTAGATTTAGCCATGCACAAGCACTGTAGCCGAAACGTGCAGCCTGACACATGAGAATCACCCATGTGTGCCCAGGGAGGCCATGTCATGAATTGAAGCCCCACTGCACACACAACAACAAGCTACCTTGGCAGGCCAACAGGCAGTGTGCACTCCCACCACCCACATATAGGAGCACATATTGGAGCCAACACACCCAAGTAATTAACATCTAATGTGCAGCTGCAGGACACACACAATGTCACATTAGTGTAATGCAAGCCCACAGCCATAACGGCTAGATGACTGACTAACATCTGCCATTCCATTCCCAAAAGGAACACAGTCCATGGACAGTGATGGCGCCGGACCCTCTACATCTGGCACATCAGCTTCATCCCACCTGCACAGGCCATATCCCTTGCCAGCAGGGCAGGGCTACCAGGCCACCATCACCACCTCTGCCACCATCTCCACCTCTGCCACGATCACCACCTCCACCTACCACTGTAACGGGCACACCAGCAGTTCCTCTGGACCTCACCATCCCCATGGCAGTGCTCAATGGGAAACCCACCGGCCCCCCAGGAGCCGCACCAGTTGCCAAAGTCACCACTGCCAGGCCTGATCCAGTCTCTGTCAAGGGACACAGTGCTATAGTCCCTCCTGTGTCCGGAAGTGGCCGGGTCCCAAGCACGCCCATCTCGCCATCACGGGCAGTGCAGGCCATAGTGGCTGGGCCCATGTGTCCACAACTGACGACGGGGAGCAAGAAGCCTCATCAGTCAGCCTGCTCAGGACAGGTCACTTCACAGCCCACCACCTCTGCTGGTGCCCAGTATCACAGCCTTGAATGCACGCCTTTGTGCCATTGAGGATCGTCAGTCTGCCATGGCCGATCTTGCAGGCCAGCAGCTTCAGAGAGTGCATGCCATGCACAATTGCATTCCTAGGTGCAGCCGTAGGATGGCCCAGTCACTTGGGCATGCCAACGCTGTCCTTGTCACACTGGCCCAAAGAGTGCAGGAGCACACAGACTCCTCCTCTGCTGAGGCAATCAATTGGGCCAATGAGCTGTCCCTGCAGCACATGCGGGCCCAGGGGTCAGAGCCCTCCACCTCTGTGACCCCTCACAGCAGGCTCCCAGCCTGGAACCCTAAGGCATTGCTCTCAGCGCCTCCTCACTGGGAAGAAGGCACAAGAAACACCAGAAGTAACACTTGGACACTGCCAGGGTGAATCACTTGAGTGTGTTTCCGGAGGGTGTGTTGAGGGTGGGTGTTTGGGGATCTGGGAAGCTGTTGTGTTGTAGGGCATTTCTCGATTCACCTTTTTTTTTTTATTTTTTTTTTTAAAAAGTATTTTTATTGGTTTCGTGATATGATAAAACATTACAAACTCGTGAATTAAACAAGTGAAAAAGAGAGAAAGAGAGAATAAGATGGGGAGAAGGAAAAGAAAAGAACAAAAGGAAACTTATCCTAAACAACTATAGTCTTCGTGTAATGTAGTAAGTGAGGTCCATGATGGTGATTCAGTCCAGAGTATGGCTTCTCAGGAAGTGGAGGGGAACAGCTGCAAGAGGCATATACTTTGTAATGATGGGAGCCTGTCACTGGGAACCGCAACAGGTGTTCAAGGGGGCTTATGGTCCGCGTCGAAGAGCATGCCCGTCAGAAGGGCCCTCCAAGCGACCAAGGAGCCGCCTGTGGCTTCTCCACTAGATGTAGTTCCTTCCTGCCAGGCTCTGGTCTCTGCCGTCGTCCACCTCGCCATTTCGTTTAACCATCGCTCGTGTCTGGGGCCCGCTGGTGTCTTCCAAGCCATCGCTATAGTTCTTTTGACAAGTATACATGAAATGTCCATTAATTTCACGAGGTGTTTGAATTTACTCGGTCTAGGGTATGTACCCAATAGGCACTCTCCTGGTGACCATTCGTATCGCTCCATGCCGGCGTCTCTACAGGATTGCTTGGCTTTCGACCAGAGTGTCATCACTTTGGTGCAGGACCAGAACATGTGGATCATGTCTGCCTTGTCGTTCCCGCACCATGGGCACACCGGTGGAACCTTCGCGTTGAACGAGGCAACCCTGTGGGGGGTCATGTAAGTTCGATGAAGGACGTTCAATTGTATCTGGCCAAATCTGGAGTTTCTCGAGACTTTCTTGGGGAATATTAGTGCTCTTTCCCATTCTTTATCAGTGAGCGGGGCTGCGAGGTCTGCTTCCCATTTCGCCCTCAGTGTCGCTCCCTTAGGGTTTGGTTTGTCAATGAGCCTGTTGTATAACCTGGAGACTGGTCTCCATCCATCAGAGAGGTCATACATTTCTTGTAGTAGAGGGTCCGAGGTAGGTTCCTCTGGCCAGGTGGGCCACTGATTCTTGGCGGTACGTTTGAGCCTATGGTACCAAAGGAACTGACCTTTGGGTAGCCCTTCGATTTCTTGGATCGATTCAAAGTCCCTGAACACTCCATCTTCAAACATGTCCCCCCATGTATATATCGCGGCTTCCTCCCACTTCCTTGCTATGGGGAGGTCTGCCTCCTTCTTGCACGCATCTGCCATTATGGGATGGTCCGAAGAGTATGGGTGTTGTACCCTCCTGATGTGGCAAGTCCTGGTCCATATCTGTCTGCCAAGCCCGACAACCATGGGGGTTTCCGGAGAGCGGCAGAGGGGATCCCACAGGGTTTCCTTGGGTGTTAAGTTGGTGTGATGTTGCTTCAGCAGCCCCAGTTCGGCTGAAGGTTCGTCTGACAGCCATCTTGTGATGTGACTGAGCTGGGCGGCCAAGTAGTAGAGCTGGAGATCTGGAAGTTTGATTCCACCCTCTTTATGTGGGAGGGTTAATGTGGCCAGTGACAGCTTATGCCTGTGGGGTCCCCATAAAAAGTCCTTGATAATAGCTTCCAATTTCCTGAAGAAGGGGGGCCGTATGTAATGGCAAATGTTCACAAAGAAGTATAAGAAGCGAGGGAGGATTATCATTTTGACTATCGCCGCTCTCCCCACCATTGCCAGTGGGAGTTTAGACCAGAATTTTATGGACCGTCGGAGGTTGGTGACGGCTGCTTCTGTGTTGTGCTCATGTGTGAGCTGTGGGGTGTGGCTGAGATTAATCCCCAGGTATCTGAACTTCTCGAGTTGCCATTTTATCCCTATGATCGGAAGGTCCTCCGCTGAGATGTCTCTCAATCCGGCCAGGGGGAATGCTGAGGATTTGTGTCTGCTAAATTGGATTCCGGAGTATCTCGCGTAGTTGTCGAGTACCTCCAGTGCTGTTAATGCATTGAACTCAGGGTCTTTTAGGTACAAGAGAACGTCATCAGCATACAGTGATATTATGTTATAGGCGTTGCCCACCTTAATGCCGGCGTCAAAGAGTTGCTGTCGAAAGTATAAGGCAATCGGTTCCAGTCCCAGTATGTACAGCATGGGCGAGAGTGGGCATCCTTGTCTCGTGCCCCTCTGTATTTTCCAGGGTTCTGAGACTGTGCCGCCTGTCTTGACCCTGGCCACTGGGGAGTTGTAGAGAACCTGGACCCATCTGATGAAACCATTTCCGAAGCCAAAAGCCCGCAGGGCCTCCACCAGCCACTCCCAGTAGATGGAGTCAAAAGCCTTAATGGCGTCAAGTGACAGTATCGCTAGATCTTCCTCCGAGTCGTGAGTTTCGGCCATGATGTGTTGAAGCCTCCTCAAATTGGCTGTAGTGTTGCGACCTGGGACAAATCCGTTCTGATCCTCATGGATTATGGACCCTAGCACTCTAGCAAGTCTGCTGGCCAGTATTGAGGTGAGGATCTTGCTATCATAATTGAGCATGGCCAGGGGTCGGTATGAGTCGCAGTCAGTGGGTGGTTTATGAGGTTTAAGCATGGGGATGATTATGGTTTCTCTCATGGTGTTGGGGAGGATCCCATTTGTGTAAGCTTCCTGATAGACTTCGTGTAGGATGGGGGTGAGAATGGGTTCGTATGCTTTATAGAATTCCGGCGTAAGTCCGTCGCTACCTGGGGTCTTGGAGGTGGCGAGCGACCTGATGGCCCATCTTACATCATCGGGAGTAATGTCCATGTCTAGTTCGGTTCTCTGTTCGTTGGTTATTTGGGGTATATCAATCTCACCCAGGGTGTCTATTATTTCAGTGGTGGGGATTCGGGCTTCATGAGCATATAGTTTTGAGTAGAACTCGGCAAATGCTTTGTTGATCCCCATCTGCGTCCTGTGGGATGTACCATCTGCATCTATTATCTCTGTTGGTAAGTGTTTGGGGTGCTCCCTTCTGCATAGCCAGGCCAACAGCTTACCCGGTTTGTCTGATTCCCTGTGGGATCGAGCGGTGTACGTGGCAAAGTCAAATTTTTCAAGTCTGTCCCAGGAGAGTTGACATTTCTCTCGGGCCGTTTTCAGTTCCGTTTCGACTCCTGGGGAGGTATCAAGAGTGGACTCCAGGCGGGTGATCTCTGATTCCTGGGCCTCAAGTGATGTCTTTAGTTGCCTGCGGGTGCCACCAGCTCTAGATATAATTTCTCCTCTGGTGACCACCTTCATGGCCTCCCACAGTGTGCTCCAAGTGGAGACGGATCCCTTATTGATATCGACGTACTCCTCTAGTTTCTCGGCAAGGTCCTCTCTGAACTGTGGGTCCTCTAGTGTCGCGGAAGGCATTCTCCACATGGGGATCGGGGGTCTGGGTCCTCTCTGCCTCCATTGCATGATTAACGGGGAGTGATCGGAAATAGTTCTCCCCAGATACTCTGTGGTTACCGCCAGCGGGGCTTCGTCACGGTCAACAAACAAGTAATCTATCCTTGTGTGGACATTGTGTGGGGCTGAGTAATGGGAATAACTCCTATCGGATGGGTGTTGTATCCTCCAGATGTCCACTAGGTTGAGTTGGTCTAGTGTTTCCTCCATGGCACGGGTTGCAGGGTTGCTTGGTTGGGGGGGAGGAAGCGATCTGTCCATGGTTGTGTCCATAACACAGTTAAAGTCTCCTCCCCACAGGAAGGTTTGGCCTCGGTGGTGTGCCAGCTTGGAGCACAATGTGTTGAGGTACGACGGGATTCCGTGTTGCGGGAAATATGTGTTAGCCAAGCAGATCGGGGTCTGTTCCATAGTTCCCCACATTATTACGTATCTGCCGTCCTTGTCAGATTCACATCCATGTAGTTGGAAGGGCACATTTGGGTTTATCCATATTAACACACCCCTTGCGTATTTGGAATATGGGGATCCCCTCACAGTTCCCTCCCATCGGTCTGCCAGTTTAGATAGAGCGTCCTCGGTGAGGTGTGTCTCCTGTAACATCGCTATCGAGACTTTCTTCCTCCTGAGGTAGGACTGTATGCGGTTCCTCCTGAGGTACGAGCCCATTCCCCTTACATTCCACGTCATGACATTAAGTTGTGATGCCATTGGTGTGGTGTTCTGAGTTTGGCGTGAGGGGCAGGCACGGCTGCCCAGTGTGGCATCAGAGCGTGGTTGGTAAGTCGTAAGTGATAGGCCTCTGATTCGTCGGTTCTTGAAGCGTTTCCTGTGGCCATCTCGGTATTTTCAAGCATCAGTGGAACAAAGACTATGGTGCTAACTAAACTAATAACATAACTCGAACTGGTGCGCCCAGCGACTACAACTGTGTCGCGGTGCTCAGGCGCTCTCGCGCCGTCTGTGCCCATCCGGGAGTCGGGCGCGAGTTGGGTCGGGCAGAAACTCGCCCGGTGGTTCTTTCGCTGGGGGCGGGGTTGCTGCGAGGCGGCGAGGCCAAACGAGGGTCGTTTCCATACGATATACTGTTAATTGGGTTACCTGCTTGGGTCCGGCTATTTATGCTTCGTACGTGGACGGTGTGGAGGGTCCCTGAGGTCCGGTTCTGCTCCCCCGAGGTTCAGTCTTCCCCACCTGGGTTGTCTGCACCGTCTGCAAGGTTATTGTCCTCTAGCCACATGTTGGCCGCTTCCGGATTCTCGAGGAAGATTGCCCGCCCTTTGTGGATAACTTTCAGGCGGGACGGGTACAGCAGTCTGTATTTAAGGTTCAGTTGGCGAAGCCTTGCTTTGATCGGTACAAACGAGTTCCTCTCTCTTTGTACTTTCTGGGTGTAGTCCGGGTATATGGAAATCTTAGCTTCGCCCTGTACAATAGGGCCAGTTTCCCTGGAATATCTTAGTATAGTTTCCCTGTCCTGGAAGTTTAGTATCTTGGCTATAATTGGCCGTGGATGTGATCCAGGGGGGGGTCGTTTCTGTAGGGACCTGTGGGCTCTCTCCACCGAAAACCCCTGGGTCAGCTTGCCGGCCCCAACCTCCTGTAGCAGCAGGGTTTCAACATAGGACGTGGTATTTAGGCCTTCATTCCCCTCCGGGATACCTAAGATTCTGATGTTCCCTCGTCTGGCCCGACCCTCGGCCTCCTCCGCCCTCTCTTCTAGGAATGTGACTTTCCTTTTTAGGTCCGAAACTTCAGATTGTAGGGTCGCCGCGGCCGCGGACCCCACCCCTGTGGTTTTCTCCATGGCCGTCACCCTTTCCGTTAAGTTGCGGGCATCTTGGCGGATGAGTTGTATGTCAATTTTAAACTCGTCTATCTTGGAGTCGATGTGGGTCTTTAATGAGGCAATTGCATCCATTATCTGGGAGTGGTTATCTTTGGGGTCAGTCTCTTGCGAGCGAATGGTTTCGGTAGAGCTGGCCCTGGCTTGGGTGGGAGTCTTTGCCCTGGCTGAGACAAAGGAGTCCATGGTGGCGGCCCTGGTTTTTTTTGCGGCCATGTTGGGGGCGTAATAGTGGTTGCCCCGGAGTCCTGAGTCTGGAGGGGTGAAGTTCAAGACCGCTCTCTTATATAGCCCAGAGTGGTGTTCTAGGGTGGATTGTGCCCAGGGGCGTTGTTGTTTCGATAGTTAGAGGCTAACCAGGGCGCATGAGGTGGGGCGCATGAGGTGGGGCACTTCTCCGTGCCTCCAGGTGTTCTGACCGCTATCCTGGTGCCCGTGTCTCTGTCTCTGTCCCTGGGCTTACGGGTGATGGAGCCGGGGCGCTTAGGGTAGAGGTTGTCCCCACTTGGTGAGGGAGTCCAGCTGGGGACAATGCAGGCTGTGGTTGGGGAGGATGGTCGGGGCCGTACTCACTGTTGCTTCGCGGCTTTGCGCACCGTCACTGCCTTCCGGATCGCTTCTAGTTTCCGGGCCTTTGGTCCTGGTAACGGGCCACAGCAGCCCAGTGCCCCAGCAGCTCCTCCGACCCTGCCGGCCAGCGGTGGCCTCCCTGTAATTGAGTGTAGGCCCAGGAGGGGGGGGGCCGAGGCTGTCTCCTCTCGGCGGAGAAGTCCAGTTGGGCGTCCCAGCTGGATGGACGATGCAGGCCGTGGGTGGGGAGTGCAGCCGGGGTTGTGCGTACGATCACTCCGCAGCTTGGTGCCTCTTCGCGGTCTTCCGGGACATCGGGCGAGGCAACGGGCCACAGCAGCCTAGTGCCCCAGCAGCTCCTCCGGCTCGGCCACCCGGCGGCTGCCCCCCTGTAAAAGAGTGTAGGCCCAGTAAGGGGAGGCCGATGATATCGCCGCGTGCTCCTGTCCCCCGGAATACGCGGCGTGTATGTTTCCGAGCAGGTCCCCGGTGGTGGGGAGAAAGTTGGAGGCAGGTGAGCTCCTCGCCGCCGTCTCCAATATGCAGTTTTGCGCCTCGGCGGAGCTCCAAGATAGGGCAGCTCCGGCGCGTAATGTCAACCAGGGCCTTCCGTCGTGATGATGGGGGAGTAGGGCGAGGGTCGGATGCCGGCCACAGTCGGGTGTTGGGATGAGGCCCGCTCCGCTGTGGTGCGTCTCCGCGATGTTCCCCGCCTGGGTGTGCTGGTGGGGGTGCTTTACGGAGGCATCGCTAGGCTCCGTGAGCCGCCATCTTGGATCCAGGCGCGGCGGGGGGAGGGAGTGCGTTCGGTGATCTGCGCCGACGTCTGGGAGGACGGAGGGTCCGACCCCTCGAGCTGGTTCTGTGCGGGATCGCCTCACACACCACTGCGTTCTTTCCAGGGGGCTGCTAACCCTCTGAAGCCGGAGATGAATGATTCGAAAACGGCGTCTCGGCCGGAGCCCGGCGAATCAGCCTCTGCTCGCCATCGACTCCAGGCCACGCCCCCCTCTCGATTCACCTTGAAACATAAAACTCACTTTAACTTCAAGAAATGACTGGACATTCCTCTTTTTCCTACAAGAGATCACTGTTTGTGTGTAGAATATTGTCAGCTTTCGCCGATCTCACCTGGGTGTCTTCGTCGCTGTCGCTGTAGGAGGTCTCGGGATCCGACGGAACCGGAAGATTCATCTGCAGGAGAGCCTTTTCTTGTGAAGAGATAGGGTCTGTTCCGGGAGCTAGCCACCTTGATAGACTGAGGTATTAAGCCACCAGTATGGCAAACCCCCTGTGCAGCCCGTTGCAGGGGAAAAGGCTGGATGGCAGAAAAAAACCCTGAAAGATGTTTCAGAAGAATTCCACAATCAGGAAGTAGTAGGGCTGTGTTAAATGATGGCTGAGAATTCTTGCACTGTATGATGGATGGGGTGGAAATGTCTCTTGGGATCGGCAGTGATATTGAGAGTAACTGAGTTCCCAAATACGTAGGAGAAGAATAGATATGGACGGATTCTAGAGTCACAGATAAGGACCTGGAACAGAGGGAATGATCCAAACAGGCGCTGAATCAGTTAGTTCCAGGTATTGCACACATAAATAGTAGCGGTGGACACATAGGAAGGAGAGCAGAGCAGAGAGCAATAGAGGAAACCCGGAAAGGTAAAAACCGAAGTGAACAACAGAGAGGAAACATGGAGCGGCTGAGACCCGAGAAAAGGCAAGGTATGAACGCGAGCCGAGTGTTAGAAAGCACACAAGGTTCACTCAAGGAGAAAACAAGAGTGGAGTTCCCAAACTTACTGAAAAGGAGGAATACGTCTGGTAGAGCCTGGCAAGAGGAGCCGGCAGACGCGAGTCCAGGCGGACGAAAACGGAAAAGGCCGGAAACTAATTAGTAGAATTACCGAGCACAGAACCGCTCAAAAATAAAGATAGTCACATTAAGAGGACAAAGGGTACGAATGAAAGGGAAAGACTAGAAGGTGGGTAGACAAAGGAGGAAGCTCACATTTCCACTTGAACAGGAGGAAAAGTCACAAAGCGAGCACGGAACGGAGCACACGACTCCTAGAGTTGCAGCACAGTGAGGGGGCGGGGCCATCACCCGGATATAGTAAATGTCGGAAAAAGACTAGCCCGCTGCTTGGAGAGTCGAACTCTTGTCACAATCTCCACCTGTTCCACAGCTTCCACTGACCCGTCCTCATGACAAATATATACAAAGATACAAGGGGAGAGCAAATTGGAGGGGGAAATCAAAACTAGTTCTCTAGCAGTTCCTGCCGGGCCATGCGCCCACCCCTAGCCTCCATGCGCTCGGTAAGCACCTGCATGGGCCCAGCAGGCACTACAGCTTCATCCTTTGGGGAGGCATGTCCAGATCTGCAAGCAGGGGTATGTTGCACCTCACGCACATGATATGCAACATCACACAGGCCAGACCAATTGGTCCCACCTTTTCTGGCCTGTACATCAGCGCACCCCGAGACCGGTGCAGGCATCTAAATCAGAACTTCCAGAGGCCGAAGTCTCGCTGTATTGTCACCCTAGTCCTGCCATATGCCACTTCCTGTGGTGTTTGGGGATTCCTCAGAGGGTCATCAGCAATGGAAGCTGCAGGTATCCAGAGTCACTTACAAGGGGGTAAGAAACAGTTGTCCCTCATGATGATCGGCAGTCTTATTTCCTGTTACGGCGGCATCTCAATAGTCATTCTGTGCATGCATGTCCCATGTTTCAATGCGCTGCACCGTTCCAATTCTAGTCCTTGCATGTGGATTGCACTGCCCAGGGGTGGTGTCCAGTCTGACATGGTACTACTTGCACACAACTCACGACCAACACTCATTGCTTCTTGGGTATTTGATGGGCAGCATGCCAGGCTTGGTATGGAGGTGGGGGGGTTGCAGGTGTCTGGGCCTGAGCATTGCTCCCATGCATGGTACGTGATGGGAGTCTGGGTTACATGTGCAGGGTGTCTGTGTGGCATCAATGATTGCCTAGTTTTCCTGGGGTACTTAGTGCATGCCATGTCAATTGGCATGGTAATGTCCTTCAATAGCTGTTTGGCATTGTCATTAGATGTATGGGGGTGTCATTGGGTGCTTTATCTTACATCCATACCATGGCCACCATTGTTTGTGGGTCCTGCACCTAGTCATTGTATAAACCCCTGTGCTCACGCCAAGTGTGTCTGGGCAGCCTATTCCGGTCAACTAAGTGTCATTGGGAGTACTGAGCTAATTGAGACTCTCTGTACTAATGTGTGTCTCATGAATGGATGTCGACCTTTTTCGTTATTGGCGCAAAATGTCTTCTGCTTTGTCTGCATCGTCTTGTGGCTGACGCTAGACAGACTTTTGAAACCCCCAAGTGGACAGACCCACCATTCTACTACCATTGCATGTTGAGGGATGTGTGGTGGTGCATTCTGCTACCTGTAGTGCATTGTGTGTAGATGTCCTGTTGGGGTTGCAATGATCTGGCCAGTGAATGCTGCTGCTCCACTCATGTGCTACTACTGTGGGTTGCAGCCTGTCGTTTGTTGGGTATGCTGGGGGGTCCTGCTTGTACAACACCTTTTCAGGGCATGCGTTCACGACATTGTTGCCCCCTGCCCTTTTGCCACACCCCTCCTTTTGCCTGTCACTCATACGGCAAGGCAGGTGGGATTGTACATGGTTTTCACCCAGTATCCAGGACCTTAGTCCTCTGTGATGTTCCATGTATGCCGACCATTGCGTCATGGGTTGATCCTGGGGACCGGACACAACAGTGGGTGGATGGTAAGGTTGGTGTCACAGGTGGCCTGGGCATTCTGTTAATGGAGTTGCTTCCGATTTCTGTAGACCTCCTCTGAGGCGCGGCGGGCCACCAGCACCAGCTCGACATGTGTGCAGTCCAATGCTGCCACCACTTTGGGCATGCCTGTAATGGCATAATAGCAACCCTTGATGCAATTTATTTGTGCCTGGGCTGTGGGGAAGGCAACGTGTTGCCCCGCATGGTGTAGGAATGCCTCCAGCACCTGCACTAGCGCTCATGAGAGGGCAGGCTGCAAGATGCCCTGCAGCTGGCTCAGAGTACTGGAATGGTCCAGTGCTCAAGAAGTGCCAGACCACGCCCACTTTACCGGCGGTGGTATGGCTGCCCTGATGATCCTGCTCTCAATGTCCTCCTGGATGTGGGTGAGGTCTAGTATTTCCCTGTTTAGGCGGTTTAGGATGAGTATTTCTGTGTCTGTAAGTGACTAGGGTGTGTCCCTTGCTTGGGGTATCGCTGCTTAATTAACCTTCCTCTTTTCTCCCTCTGCCCTCTTCAACTAATCCAGAATAGGACTGCAAGACTTATCTGTGGCCACAAACCCAGGGACTGCATCTCTCCAGCCTAAAATCTCTTTGTTGGCTCCCGGTGGTTGCAAGGATCAAATTCAAGACCCTCTGCATCATCCACAAGGCTTTCTGGGGCTTGGGTTCTCGCTGCATCCAACTCTGCCTCCTTAAATACCTGCCTACTAGAGTCCTTTGGTCCTCTAGCTCCAACTCTCTGCAGAATAGACGTTTCTCCAAGCAGAGAGTGGGGGGTAGATCTCATTCTTCGGCAGAGGCCTCCCTCTGGAATGGCCTCTCTACGACTTTAGCCGGATCTCTTTAAGTTTCGGAAGCTTCTCAAGACCTTCCTTTTCTCCTCCTTCCCTCTCCCCCCACCCTTGATAGCATCCTCCTGTCAATGTGACTGGTTGCCTGTTTCCCTTATGGGTCTTACGGGGGCCAGGCCTTCCTCTGACCAGTCTTCCCCCGCACACCTGTACCAGCACTTGCCCTCAGGCTCCCTTCCCTGACTAACCCACTGAGTTTGGTCCATCCTGCCTCGTTGCACTATTTACTCCCACCCCTGGTTCCCATGGCCCTTGCCGTTTTAGGCTTCCCCCTGCACTTGCCCAGTTCCTGGGCCTCATCCTTCCTGCACTTCTCCCCCTTCCCTCTATCCTATCCCATACCTTCGCCCTGACCTGCCCCCTCCCCGGCACTTCTTGTTACTGCACTTGCACGGTCCGAATGTCACAAGGCCTAGTAGGATCGTTACTGTTATTTTCTCCTCTGCCCCCCTCCCCTCCTTTGTCTTGTGGTGTCTGGAAACACTCTTTGCTGTATAGGTGCCATACAAATGTTCAAAAAATATAAATAAAATGCTACTAGAGAGGCTAGGAGAGATGACCAGCTTTTCTTTGGTTATGCTGGTGCTCGTGCTGGTAGGGCTGTGACCAAAAAAGACCATGTCAAGATGGACCATTCTATGCATCTTGCTATGTATTTCATTGTATTTATTTATATAGCGCAGCAAGCCCGAAGGCATCAGAGCACTGACAAACAAAAAACAAACCACATGAAATATAAATTAATACAAAACCTCACCAGACAAACTACTACAGAATATACATCAGAAACAAGAAAGAGGCTTTATAACTAAGGAAAAAAGAGCATTAAACAAGAAATATGACAAAACGGCAGCATAGCCCTCCGCTATAACTAAAATATATATCTAAATTAATGCTAAGCTTGCACACTAGCATTAGAGGCTAAATTAAGCAGAGATGCCAAGACTCAAGTAAGTGCAACTATCTGCACACACTAATTTAAACTGGTTACAAGTTAGTCCAACACAATTCTCAGATTAGTATCAAGTGACATATTTCTCAAGCTCTTGCAAATGCTCAAAAACACAGGAAGGTTACTTTTGCCACAACCAACAATAATACAATCTGTTACGATGGCACCATTCATCAACCTGGACCCCTGAGTAACACCTTCGTCATCTGATTTCATTGTTCCATTCCCAACTTTAGAGTGTTACCTGGCTAAGACCATGTTTCTAAGAGCTTCTTTTGGTTCACTCTTTATGGGCTTCTCTAGATTAGTAATGACAAAGTTCCTTTTATCCTGAATAAATATGCACATTTTGCGATTTTCTGTTGCCATAATTTGCTTCTTCTTCAAACAAAAAGCCTAAATTTAGCTTTTGGCATAACCGTACTTTGCTTCAAACGACAGTTTTTTTTTCAGGGCTTGAAAGGAGATGTAGATGGGCCGATGTCAATCCAGCTGCTATTGACTAAGATGGTGTTTTTTTTTTTTTATTGTTGCATTTATTTTACAAAAACCATGCACAACAAAATACACATAGCAAAATATAAAAAAAATCATCAAATTTCATATTTAAAAATCCGAAGGGAGAAAAAAAAGAAAAAGGAAATCAGAAAAAAAACAAATGTAAATAAACCAAGAAAAGACTTCTTACAAAGAATAATTCCCTTCCAAAACTACATTTTTCTTATTCAACTCAGAAACAAGCAATATAAGAAAACGATTCTGAGATAAAACCAAGGCAACAGCAGAACCCCACATACAGCGACACCAAAACAAATTTCTAGATACCTCTGAACAATCAGTTGTGTAGTCCTTGAAAAGCCTAAGTCGTTCTGCACCAAAGAATGTACTCTACAACCAGGTGTTGCAAAGTCTCCGGGTATTGCTTACCCTACAAAACCTACATTCCTTGTCCATTACGCTTGGCCCCTCATTCATTTTCATGGTTTTCCAGCTCTTCATTTTCTCAAAAACCTGAAACGCATGTAATTCATGCCTATGATAGGACAAGGAAACTTTTTAAAATATAGCGGAAGACCTTCCTTAGTATGTATAAACCTTGAATACTCCACAAATCCTGTACATGAATCAATGCAGTCAACCCTCTCGGCCCAGTCGGACCTGAACAAAATCTTTTTGACATGCCCCGGTCTGAGGATCAAGTCCTCTTCAGATGAACAAATATGGCCCAACACAGAGCACATCCGTTCGTTAAACTCTCTTAGAGATGGTGCTGATCCTGCTAACATGGCAGCCTTAAGACTCTCATAGAGGGAGTTTTTGGGTGCAGCGATAATTCTTCTAAATAGTGACAACTGTCTCCACACATACCTAGCTTTTAAAGAAACCAGACACAACTCGTGTCTAATGATGGCATTTGGAATAGCCATAGAAAGACCAAGTATGTTCTTCCATAAAACTCCCTGAATAGTATTCAGAAGGTCGCCAGTGTTCTGAGAGCAGAGGTCAAGTCTGTAGAGGATAATAGCCTCAAATTTGGCCAAATAGTATAGTCGCAAAGGAATAAGCGAGAATTTACATACTTTCTGCTTTAGAAATTTCATATGGGCAGTAAGTGTCTTGGCTTTATCATATAGAATAGATTTCCAATTGTTGATGCTGACCCGGTTAGCCAAATAGTAGCCCAAATAAACTACGGTGTTGACTTGCTCCACAGTATCCGTTCCCATAGACCATGTATATTGAATATCCTTTTTCCTTTTAGCTAGAACCAGGACTTTAGATTTGGAGGCATTAGGAAACAAATTGTTTGCCACTGCATATTCATAGAAAAGCTGCATCCTAGCTCTGAGTCCTTGCAGAGTTTTATCGAACAGTATGAAATTGTCCACATAGGCCACCCACTCCAGCCCTACACTCCCCAATCTCGCCAGTGCAATGGAGGGGCCCTGCCACAGTCCCTTAGCGTCGCACATATAGAGATTGAATTTAGGGGCTAGAGTACATCCCTGTTTAACACCTGTAAAGGTGGATATCTCAGAGGAGAGAACACCATCTTCAGATAGATGTACACAGATGGATGTATTAGAGTGCAACAAAGCAATCAACTGGACCATATTACGGGGAATGCCCAGAGTAATCATTTTGCACCAGAGCCTGGATCTAATCACCCCCATCGAAGGCACTAGACATGTCCAAAGATGCCAAATACACGTCCCCAACATGCGAGTGGTGGACATTATGTCTAAGATGGGAAAGAATAGCCGCATTTAAAGAGGTACCAAGCTCAACACGAAACCCCACCTGGAACCTACTCAGAAGGTTATGTTCCCTGATAACAAGATTGAGGTCCCTTAATAACAGAATTGAAAAAACCTTACTTGTAGCGTCTGTTAGAGCTATGGGTCTGTAATTGGACAAATCCAATTTATCGCCCCTTTTAAAGATGGGAACAATAATGGATTTAGACCAAGAAACAGGCGCTGTGTGGGTCAGAAAGATGTGGTCGAACATAGGTTTTAAAAGTTCAACCCAAATTCCAGGGTCGTCTTTAAGAACAAAGGTGGGCATCCTGTCAGGGCCAGGGGCCCTAGATGGCTTCAATTGGGCCATCGCCCATGCGATATCCTCCTTATTCCAATTGCAGATACCCTTCTCAGATGAACCCAAATCAAAATCCTCCAGTTCTCCAAAGGCATATTTCTTAGTATAAAAGGATACCCAAGAAGCAGAATCTATGGGGCAGTCGGTACTCCCTTTAACATTTGACCAGAAATGGCCATCTTTCCCCTTGCACAAAAGCTTCAACATATTTTGGTGGCAGAGAATAGGCGTCCATCTTAAGGGATTTGACACAATTCTTATGCCTCAAAATAATAGAACGTTTGAGTTTCCCATAGTCGACGTGTTTAAGACCACCCTTCCTCAAAGCAGCAAGCTCTTTTATTTACGGGCCTTAGAAGATAGAATTCTGTCATCTTTTATGACACATTTCTTATGGGGATTCACAGAGTCAATACTGTCCCTAATTTTACGAATACAGGCCAAGATAATATTATAAGAGGGAATACCATCACCGACCTCAGTATCATGGCCATAGAGAACAGCACCAGACCTTTGGAGCAAAACAGAAAGAAGTTGATTGAATTTAAATACAATTTTCTTGTTCCACTCAACTCTCGTGCCCCTATTATTACACTTCAAGCCTGCCAAATCCGGCCTGATTTATTTTAAAATGTGTTTATTGGCATTTATGGTTAAAAGCGTTTTACATTATTACTGGTCAGGGCCTTTATTCAGGATACCTGACATACTTATTGCAGTTATGCCTTGTTATGAAACAAATTAACATTCATACAACAAACTTAACATTAACAGTCTCCTTACAATGGGCGAATGGTGGTTGGTATTGTCGGGGAGGGTGAGTGTAGCCAAATCCGGCCTGATATAAGGGGCAGTCATGGGAATACTCAGGGTAAAAGAAATAGGAAGATGGTCACCCAAAGAAAGGTCAAGATGACTAAGATTACCACACTGTTTCCTAATGCCATCTGAGACAGAAGTAATCAATACGAGAGGTTGAGACTCCTCTATGCCAAGTATGTTTAAGGGCAGTAGAATAGGACGAGTGATCCAGTAAAGACAAGTCCCACTCTTTAAAGAAAAGATACCACCCAATGCCTCGGCTAAGGTTCACACGCTGAGCCGGGGGGGGGGGGGAAGAGCCCCTAGTGAATTCCACCAAGCACCTTCTGCACAGAAGGAATTAAAATCCCCTCCAAAGATGACTTGAAAACCACAGCCCCTCTGGACCCAATCAGACAAAATCTCTCCTATCCCCTCCTCAACGGTTTCAAAATTAACTCGGATAGGGTTCCAATAAAGATTAAGTATCAATATCGGAGAGAAGCCAGCACCCACGTTTAACTCAATAGCCAAGAGCCATTCCAGGCCGCACCGAATTTCCCAAGAAAGCCGCAGACTGCGATCTATGGCAATGGTAAGACCTCTTCTCGGACGCCCTTCATCCCCCCCTAACCGCAGGACAGGAAACAGTATTATACCCTGCTAGAGAGGGTTGAACCATCAGCATAGTCTCCTGTAGTAAATATATTCTAGGAATACTAGTACAGGACAGATAATGGAATAGTTTATACAGGTTAGAGCAGCCACAAGTATTCTAAGATATGACATCAATAGTTATCCTGTCATGCATGTATCGTACCTAGCCCTAGACTCTGTAAAGATATAAGTGCAGGTTGTATCCAGGACCAAGCCTGGCTATTACCCAAGAGATTAGAAATAAGAGATACAACATTACCAGAGTCGACCATAGGCACAGGGGTAATCCCCACACCTATTTCAGGGGTAGTCACCAAAGGTTGTACAAAGGAAAGAAATATTTTTGCTTCTGCAGATCATGCAATTCCACCAGGTCAAATCCCATGCATTTTACATTGCACTGTTATTGATATTTTATTTTTATCGTGCTCGTACACAAGTGTTTCAAAGCGCGACAAGGCAACAGAGGGGAACGGAGGGGAACAGGGAAGAACAAAACAGCGATTTTACTAGGCCCAGTGACATTGAGAACGCGCAAGTGCATGGGGGAGAAGTGGAAAGTGCGGAGCAGAGGAGAAACAGATAAATAACAATAAATGAGTAATAAAGGCAACAAACAGTGGTAGTGCAGCCAGCAATTTGCAAGTGCTAGGTTTAAGGCAGCAGACAGGATAGGTCTGATAAGTGCAGGAAGAAAAAGGGGGACTGTATGGGTACAGATACAGACCCCAGTGCAAGGGGTGGCCCGGAGGCAGTGCAGGTTGGTGGCGGGGTGAGCAGGTACCTGGGCCCAGAGGACAGAGGGTGGCCAGGTGCACGGTGCCAAGAGAGAACAGATCACCAGGGGAGAGGGTGAGCGAAGGCAGAAGAAAAGAGGAAGGTCTTGAGGTGCATCCGGAACCGGAGATGGTTCTCCTCAGGTTTTAGAGTGCCAAGGAGGCTGTTCCAGAGGGAAGCCACGGCCCGTTTCTTTGAAAAACAACTGACCCTGAGGGAGTTAGAGGTAGAGGAGCAAAGAGCTTGAGAGGGGAGGTATTTGCAGAGGGATAGCTGAAGGTATTTTGGACCCAGGCCCCAGAAAGCCTTGTAAACAATGCAGAGGGTTTTGAATTTAATCCTTGCATCCACTGGGAGCCAATGGAGAGATTTCAGAGCTGGAGAGATACGATCCCTGGGCTTGAGGCCAAGGACAAGTCTCGCAGTCCTGTTCTGGATTATTTGCAGAGGGCAGAGAGTAGAGGCAGGTAGATTAGAAAGAGGCTGTTACAATAGTCCAACAAAGAGAGAACCAGAGCTTGGGATACCATGCACTTCTGCGGGAAGGTGAGGAAAGGCAGAGTACCTCTGAGGAGGTGCAGTAGGAAATTTGACTTTTTAGAGACCTCGGAGATGTGGGCGGAGAAGGAAAGGGTGGAGTCAGATGACCCTGAGGTTCTTAGCCTCGAAGGTGGGGGTAGGAGGAGAGCCAAGGGAGGCCGGCCATAGAGTGAGGGGATAGGATGGTGAAGGTCTGCCGATGAGGACGATCTGTCTTGCTGGCATTCAGACAAAGATCATTGGCGGCACACCAATCTTGAATGGCAGTTAGGCAATCGGAGATGAGAGAGGGAGAGCCTGAAAATGAGTTGTCGTCAGCGTAGCACTGGAAATTTGAGCAGAAAGTGGCAATGCAGTGGCCGAGAGTTGCCAGGTATTGGTTGAAAAGCCAGGGCGAGAGGTTAGACCCCCTGGGGAACACCACAGGTAGAGAGGAAGATAGATGAAAGGAAGGACCCAAGTTGGACCGGGGAGGGTTGATCTGAGAGGAAAGAGGTCAGCCAGGCCAGCCAGAGCCTGATCAGTGATAGCAAGGTTTGACGGAAACAGTTGAGCAGTATGGTATGGTTGACCGTGTCGAAGGCAGAAGAGAGATTGAGGAGGATGAGGACTGAGGGAATGTTAGAGTCAAGGTTGGAGAGCAGATCTTAACGGATGTTCAGGAGCGCAGTTTCCGTGCTTCTGGCAGCTCTGAAGCCAGACTGGTGGCCATGGAGACAGCCAACAGAATTGGAATGAAGGTTAAACTGAGAGATGGCCAACTTTTCCAGGAGTTTGCCCAGAAAGGGAGTAAATGAAATTGGGCAATAATTAGCTGGACAAGAAGGATCAGCTGTGGGTTTCTTGAGAAGAGGATGAACAAGGGAGTGCTTCAGAGGGGAGGGGAAGGATCCTGAGGCAAAGGAGTGGTTGCAAAAATCATCAAGGGCCGGAGCGAGGATGAACCTGTTTTGACGAGGCTTTCATAGATCGAACTTGTCTAGTGACCTTGTCAGGGGAGAAAAGAGGAAAAGAAGAGAAGGATGGTGGGGGGGTGGCTAAAGGAGGGTCAGCAAGCACAGATGGAGAGGGGAGAGGAGGAGTGGGGGTGAAGAGGGTGGACAGGATGTCGTGGGTTTTTTAAATGAAGTGAGAGGCAAGGGCATTGCAAAGAGCCTGGGAGGCAACAGGAGGGGTAGAGACTGCAGCAGGGTTGGCCAGATCCTTTCAGATTTTAAAGAGTTCGGCCGAGTTGTTAGATGCCGCAGAGACATGAGCTTGAATGTGGACTCTCTTCTTGGTGAGGACAGAGTCGGTATTGCCTTTGTAGCAAGCGACAGGCCAGTTTGTCAGAGGATGAACAGGAAGTCCTCCATTTCCTCTCACCCGCCCTACACTTACGTTTAAGTGTAGCTAGGTCAGAGTCATACCAGGAATTGCACTTGGCTTTGGGCTTCAAACGGATCCTCATGACAGGGGCAAGAGCATCAAGAGTATCAGAAATTGAAGAGTAGAGCAGAGACAGGGCTGTCAGGATGTGAGACAGCCAAAGGTGGAGGGGGGGGGGGAGAAAGTGGCGGCAAAAGCCCCAACTGACACACGCTTCATGGGCCGGATGTCCGAGAAGGTAGGTGGCAGTGTTGGGGTAGGCTTGGCTTGAAGGGAAGAGAGGGAGAGATGAGAGGAGGGAGTGATCGCTCCAGGAGAGAGGAGTGGTCAGAGGAGAGGGGGAAATCAGAGGAGATCAAGACATCGAGTGTGTGGCTTGCAGAGTGAGTCGGACCAGAGGGGAGGATAGACAGGGAGAGGGAGTCGCAGAGGTCACGGAAGAGTACAGAGGGTGAACAAGGAGTGTCTAAATGTATATTGAGGACACTGAGGAGGAGGAGTTGAGTGGTAGAGGCCAGGAAGGAAGAGGAGAGGTCTGCCCACTCAGAGAGAAATTAGGTGATTTGGCTAGGAGGCCGGTAGATGGTAGCCGCAGTAAGAGAATGGGTAGGCGAGAGAGAAAGCCTACAGACAAGGCATTTGAAAGAGGAGTAGGTCTGAGTGGGAATGATAGAGGCAGGAATCCACTCAGCAAAGATCATGGCTACCCCTCCCCCCCCACCGGACCGGGAGGATCTGGGTGCTGAGAGGATCTTGTAGCCATCAGGGAGGAGAGTGTCAAATCTCGTGACAGAGCTGGCCGTGAACCACGTCTCAGTAAGACCAAGGACATCAAGGTCTAGTTCTTCAAGGAGGTGGCAGATGTCAGAGGAGTGTTTGACAGCAGAGCGAGAGTTGAGAGTGGCAATATGAAGAAGGTTGCCAGCCTTAAAAACATTCTGGGGAAGGTTTTTAAACAAAACCATGGAAGCAACCATACCCGAGTGAAAAAAGCTAACCGTTCTGCCATTACCAACTCTAGGGAGAGATATGGCATCTATATCATCAGTAGTTATTGATCTGAGGAGCGGATTTGCCTTAAACAAATCCGATAACTTGACTTTATTAAGGCTGTTCCCCTTTATGCCATTCTCAGTAGGTATCCAACCTATGATTTTACTGCTAGGACGAGGTGCAGCCCCAGTATCACCCTGACAGGACCCCACGCTGGCCTGTAAGCCTTGCACAGAGTGCACCGGTACTGCCCCAACCAAGATTTGAGCAGGGGCCACTCCACCAACATGTTGTCAGAGCTGGGAGGGCAGAACCACCCGCCAGAGAACCGCAGTGCCCCATCCCCACAATGGGCACTAGCAGACCTCTCATAGTTTGTTCCATTCGTATATCTTCCTGAGTAGACAGAAAGACCTGTAGCCACCACCGGGTTAGTAACATTGGTAGGTGCAGTAGGTTGTAAATGACCAGTAGACGTAACATTGGTAGGTGCAGCAGATTGTAAATGACCAGTGGACGTACGAACATGCATAGTACTAATCACTTTACCAAATGCTGTCACTTTTGTCTGTTTAGTTGGCACCCATTCTAACACATTTTCACCCTGGACCCCCTTTTTAGGTCCCCTAGAGGTACCTGGAGTCTCCAACGGAGATCCATCTCCTTTAGTAGTATCCTGGACCTGTCTGGTGCAATTCTCCAGTACTTCAGCCACTGATCCTTCATCAGCCTGTTCAGCACAACCCAGTTGATCAGCTATCTCGTGATGATTTAACTTACGAATAGCCTTGAGGTTGGAATTACTCCCCCTCGTCTTCACAGAGGGCATATTCTTGGATTTCTTTTTATTATTTGATGCCTTCTTCCTACGCCTTTTACCCCTAGTAGGATTAGTGGGTACTGACTGTATAGCCAGAAGATTGGAATCATCCACCAGAATTGCCTCCTGTTCTGCAATACTATCATGCAGATTACCCATTGCTTCTATCAGGGCTGAGGGCCTGTCTGAGCATTCCACAGCCCTTTTATCCATTGGCAAAGGATTAACACTTCTTTCAGCTTGATCACATACCCCAACAATGGGGCAATTCTCTACAGGGTCTCTGTGGGGTCTAACTGAGAGTGCCTCCAAAATAAAACATTTTCTCATCCAACCTCTCCAAACTAGAATTGAAATCATCATGAGAGTTGGTTCCCACAACAACAGACCTATTCATTAAATTCACATTGAGTAGATTCTCATATCCAGCCATACGTAAAGTAAGATCATTAAATGCCTTCTGCTGAGCAGCCATAGATTCCCCCCCCCAGATTTTCCTGAGTATCGCATAAAACCTTAAGTGCCAAGTTTAGACTAATGTGCAAGTTACTCTGAAGCCTTCTCAACCCTGGCTTACCTCCCATCTCCGTTCTATGCGGCGCCTTCTCTGGCGGTTAGAGAGACTCTGGCTCAAAACTCCCTCGCTTTCGAATCAAACTTCCTACTTTTCTTACCACTCACTTTACAACTCTTGTCTTGCAGCAGCTAAATCCTCCTACTACTCTAACCTTCTCCAGTCTCAAGCCTCACACCCTCGTCGGATTTTTCAAACTCTCTCCCGTCTTCTCTCTCCTCCAACTCCTGATCCCTCAACCAACTCCACACTCTCTCCCTTTGACTTCGCCAATTTTTTCTCCTCCAAAATCCTCACACTCCGGAAAAAATTAACTCCCTTTCTGACTCCCCCTCTCCTCCTCCCCTCTCTCCCCCATCTTCTACTATGTCCCTCTTCTCACCTGTTTCCCCTTCTGAAGTCTCCTCCCTTCTCTCCAAAGCCCACCCCACGTCAGCCCCCTCTGACCCTCTCCCCTCCGTTCTTATCCCCAAGATATACCCTCTTCTTATCCTTTACCTTACCACCTTCTTCAACTCCTGCCTCTCCTCATCAACCTTTCCCTCTACGTTCAAACATGCAACGATTATTCCTATTCTAAAGAAACCCTCTGCCGATCCACTTCTCACTGCTAATTACAGACCTATCTCTCTTCTACCTTTCCTTTCTAAGCTCCTTGAGCGTATTGCTTACTCTCAGCTCTCATCCTTTGTTACTTCCTCCTCTCGCCTTCCTCCCTTCCAATCTGGCTTGTGGCCCAAACATTCCACTGAAACTGCCCTCACCTCTATCCTTAACTCACTCCTCTCTGCTCGTCATGCTAAGCAATCTTCTATCCTTATTCTACATGATCTCTCTGCAGCTTTTGACACTGTCGATCATCCACTACTACTTCATACTCTTTCCTCCCTCGGATTTAAAGGGCCTGTTCTAAAATGGCTATCCTCCTACCTCTCCTCCCGTTCCTTTGCTGTTTCGTGGGGAGGCCAGTCCTCTCCTTCCTTTCCTCTTATCTATGGTGTTCCTCAAGGCTCTGTTCTTGGACCTTTCCTTTTCTCTCTTTACACCTCTCTCATTGCCCCTGTCATCTCCTCGTTTGGCATTTCCCATCACTTCTATGCTGACGATACTCAAATCTTTCTTTCTTTCTTTCTCCTCACCTCACCTCCACCTTAAACTCTCTTCCTGCCTCACTGCTATCAAGAACTGGATGTCTTCCCGCTTTCTCTCTCTTAACACCAATAAAACTGAAGTCCTTTTCTTCCCCTCTAATTCTCTCCCCCCTCCCTCCCCCTTTCATTCACTTTCCTCCCTCTAATCTCCCAATCTCCCCCCAAGATCGTAATCTAGGTGTTCTTTTTGATTCCTCTCTTACCTTCTCACAACACATTTCACTCATCTCCCGCACCTGCCGATACCACCTACACAATATACGCAAAATCCGTTCCTCCATCACATTCCACGCCACCAAACTCCTAATTTCCTCTCATCTTCTCCCACCTTTTCTACTGCTCTTCTCTACTCTTTGGACTTCCAGCATCACAACTTGCCCCTCTTAAATCCATATACCACTCTGCTGTCCGTACCCTCTGTCTCCTTACCTCCCGTGACTCCATCTCTTCCTCGCTCTCTTACCTTGGTTGGCTACCTTTCCACTCACAGCTTAAATTCTACTTTCTTTGCCTTGTCTTCAAATCCCTCCATGATCTTGCTCCTCCTTAACTCTCCTCTCTTCTCTCCTTCTACTCCCCATCCCGCTCCCTCCTCTCCGCTGACCATTTCCTCCTCACTGTTCCCACCCTCCCCCTGCGCTTCCTCCCGTTTCCGCTCATTCCAGCTCCTTGCACCTTTGCACTGGAACTCACTCCCTCTCACAATCCGCTCTTCCACAACCTTCGCCTCATTTCGCACTTCCCTTAAATCCCTCCTCCTCCATTCTCCTCCTTGAACACTTCCCCTCTCACCCTATTTCTCTCTCCCCCTCTCCTACTACTCTCTCTTCCTCTTCCATTTCCCTTGCACTGTCCTACTGCCCCCCACCTCCTCCCTCTCCCCTTTTCCACCCCCCCTGAGTTAATTGCTCTTTACACTGTTTTGTTGAATGATTAAAGATGTAAATTTGCTCCCATTGTTAAATGTTATTGGTGTTCCATTGTTCAGCGCCTTGGTGTAAAGCGCTCTATAAATAAATCAAAATCAAATCAAGTTAGACAGAAGTGGGGAAATTAGTTCACAAATCCCCTTCTCGGTCACCCCAATAGGAACCTCCTTCATAGGCCGAGATTCAGAGGGTAACCCTATTTTGGGAACACATGGGCCGATCGGGGAGTTCATTGTTGTAATTAAACTAGGGAAGACTTTCCCATGAAAAGGCATGGGTGGTGATGAGTCCTGATCAATATTATCACGCATCAACTCCCTAGTAGCATTTACCACCCTATGGAAAGAATCCTCTGAACAGCTTTCCTGAGTTAAGTCCTGTTGTGAAGTAACAAAAGAGCCTCCTACAGGGCCATGTTGATTTAGGTGACCTCCATCGCTCACAGGCAAAAGAGGATGCACATTTCTAGGCGGTACATCCTTGGTAGACTTTCCAAAAACATTAGATCCAGAACATTTAGATACATTTTTTAAGGCACCCCAACCCGAAAATGATCCCCCAACCCACCAGTCATTCCACGCTTTTCAATAAGGACACTAGACTTCTTCAAGGTCCCAATTGGTTGAGGAGTGGAAGCATGAAATCTAACAATTTTCCTCATTGCCAGAGGAGCTACCATCTCATCAGTTTCTTGGAGGCACTGCGCATCAGTTAATTCCAGTATGCCAACATCTACAGGTGCATTAACTGAAGTATCCAGAGTCCCACTGTGTGAAGGCAGTAAATTTAAAGGTAATTCAGCCATAGGCACATCCGCCTGTACAGGGTGGATTGTAGCACCAGTTGGAGACACATTAACCCCGGCTAGTATCTTTTTAGTAACATTTGGGGTCCTTGTACTGTCATTGTCCACAGATAAAAGTACAGGCAAGGCCCCCTGTGTTATTTCAACATTAAGGTGAGGAATATGTCCCAAATTCTGCACTGGTTCGGGTTCCATATTGCAGGTACTGGCCCCGAAACCACTTCGCAGGGTAACAGTAGCAAATAAAATGAAAAAGAAGGAAGTCGATGTTTAAAACAGCTAACTTCAAACAAAGGGCACAGCTTAAAGGCAAAAAGCCCACAGGCACTGTTTCCCATGAAAGTTAGAAGTAAATCAAGCACCAAATCCAACTTGCGTCAAAGGGAAATGCCACAAAGCAGTCCCCCGCACCTCCCAGGTAAAAATGCGGGATCGAAGAAGACAGACCTCTCAACAATCTCCCGCACGGGAAAAGGGGCCACTGGCAAACAGAAGCACCAGACTCCTTACTGAGATGGTATTGAGGAGACCTGGGATGGATGAGCACAGTTACTTACCCCTCCAATCTTGGTTTTGCTTCCAGTCTCGTGTTTTTTCCTACTACAGTTGGAGTACTTTGGCATTCTGTTGCCATTGTCAAATCCCCCACCCCACTTTAAGGTTAGACACTTGATTAAGTTTAGCTGTATTGCGCTTTTTCAATGATTGCCTGTAAGATAAGTCAGCAGCGCCTTTAAAAACAGGATATGGAATCATACAACTTGGACTGCTTAGCCTGGAGCACAGTGAAGTACTTGCAGTTATAAACATTGAAGCCCGTAATAAGGAGCTATTGATTGGAGTTGTAACATTAGATCGGAGCGTTCGGCCTGTTTTATGCTATTTTAGGCTCAATTTGAGCTGTTATTGCTCTAAGGGCCATAACTCTTTCTAAAGGATAACTAAATTGCTCCCCTTTCCCCGAACTATCAGGTTCACCAGCATCTTTGGGCTTCAAACCCATTTTCCTAGGTAGGTTAACTGCTCCCTTTTCAGTTGGTATGTTTGCTGTCAACTCCTGGGATGCTGTTAAACATGACAGCTTATCGGAAACAGCAAGTGAGTTATGAAACAATCCAGTAACCTCCTCCCCATAACCTTAACTCTCGACTGTTTCTGCCTCCTTCTGGCACTCCTCTCCATGACCTCCAAGATGCCGATTTACACTTGCTGATGAGTAGGTGTGGCCAGACTTGCTGACTGCATTGGACTCAGATGGAGGCTACCTCTGGAATGCTATGATCTGACTGGGAACCATGTGCCTCAGGGTCTCTGAGCCCATTCTGCCAGATGTGTGGCTGCCCTGCAGAGTGCAGTCCCTATCCTAGACATCTGCCAGACAGCAACGTGGGTGTCTCAGCACACGTTTGCTAAGCATTACTGCTTAGATTCCCTTTCAGGTCAGGATGCCCATTTTGGTAGGGTGGTCTTCCAGAGTTTTCTGGTCTAGGTGGTGTCCTTGTTCTTCCTTCTCCAGATTTTCGTATTGCTTTAGGAGTCTATCATAGATGAGGAATCGGTGGGAGGAACATCCATCAGAAAGAAAATTAACTGCAAATGGTGACCCCCACGCTTAACTATTTAATTAGGATTTATGCACTGCACTATGTGCAAAGATCCAATATGTGCAAAGATCCAATAACCACATATACCACATAGGGGACAAGGCTAGGGGATGGGATGGACACACAGGATAAGAAATCTAACAATGAGAGTGGGTAAGGAGCACTGTAAATCCAAAAAAAGAATCGCTGAATGTTTAGTTTCGGGTGTATGACCTGTTAAGACCAGTGACAATGGAACACTGGCTTTAATCTGTGTTAGGGGTTGGCTTGCCATCACCTTCACAGACACACTTTAGGGTTGGCAAACTAACAGGGTAGACCTCATGGGGAGTTTTTGCCTAAAGTCTTTACTGCAGAGTGCTTCCTGGGTCATCAGGGGAGGGGCTCAAACCAAGTACCATAGGGATGAAGGCACCAGGTGCTGTAAGTTTTACTGTTGAGACACTAACTCAATCAGGATTAGAAAAGCCCAGGATCTGCCTTTGTCAGGAGCTAATGCTTCTGCCCTTTCTTGAAATTAGGGTCACCATTCCTCCATCTTCACTCTTAAATAGCTAAATCTGAAATTCTTCACTTGCACATTCAACCTCAGTGGCCACACTGATCCATCCTCCATGGGCACATCCTTGCTTGCTGACTCGGCCATCCAGCCAACTATGGACATCCCTGCCGCTGCTCAAAGGGAGCCAACTTTGCAGACTACTCATTGGGGCGGTCTGGACTGGTTTGTTCACTGTGAGCTTGAGAGCATGCTTACCTGTGAACTAAGGAATAGGAATGCTAGACCTGGACTTCACTGTGACAGTCCTGCTGCGCTCTAACATGGCGTACAAGAGTTTTCTAACCTTGTTTAGGGCATGTGCCAATCCAGCTCATTAAAAAGACAGAACACCTCAGTTTAAATGGCAAGACAGACACATGCACTGGGAAGAAATTGACCCATTAGGCAAGTGAAGCAAAACTGATTTAAGAGCAAATCCACAAAGAAATCCATCTATCATCATCTGTTTAGGAGTAGGCTTAAATCTTCTGACTGTGTTTGGTAGCAGTATTCCAGAGATAGAATAGAGAGAAAGTGCACGGGAAAGAGTATTAGAATGCCAGAACCTCTGTTGACAATCCCAAGAAGGCCAATTTAGAGACAAGGAAAGGTAGAAGGAGATGGCTGGGGCAGATAATGCACAGCTTAATTGGCCGTGCTTGTAGAACAAGATGGACAAGGAACCTTGCTGAGAACCAGGGTCCAGAAGCTGGCATATGTTCGACCACGAAGAGCAGCATACTCTTTAGTAGCCGTAGCTGAAACTGCAGTGGCAGACTAGGCCCCCACGCCAACCTTGAAACCTGCAAGATCTTGAAGACCCAGATAGGAGGGGCGTGAAACGATTCTGTGTAAATACAAGATAACACCCTAGGGCAAGAGTGGTACTCCATAGGTCTTGCTCAGGCTAAAAAGCTGAGAAAGAAGGGAGAGTGATAGTCGACGGGTCTTGACCAGGTAGTAGAGTCAAGGGACTGCTGTTAGTCCAGGAAACAAAACGAGACAAAGACACAGGCCACATAGTCAGTGGCGGGCTGGATTTACACATCTGGAAAGACAAATGTGTGTGCTGGGCACTATAAACCATTCTGACAGTAAGAGTGACTTCAAGGAGACTGTTAGACAAGATTGTGTGCAGTATCCTTTGGAAGACTACAGCAACCTTGACCACCTGGCAATAGGAACCCAACCTTTGGTATTAGTCTGTACTACACAGGTTGGCAGTGTGGCTGAGCAGCCAGGCTTATCTCAAGAGGGGTCAATGTGAGCAGTAGGGTTGTAACACATAGTTTCACAGTGACATTTAAATAAACCATTTACACTCAATGTTTCTTGATTAAACAATTAGTAATTTAACAGTCAGTTATACAAGCCTTCTTCAGAAGGGAGCAAAACATGTAACAATTATAATACACTTCAAAACACACTCTATTTCTCTAGATCAGATGATACCCATTGGGGATGGCACACAAACACTTCCTACAACCTCAGGTGACTTAAAAAGCTAGGACACTGTGGACATTGATTTATCACTGATACATTTAGAGCAATACTGAGTTTGGTGCAAAGGTTAGGTTGGGCAATAAAACAAAGGTTAACAAATAATGCATAAACAGGTAAGTACTTTTTAAACCTTCCAATTTCAAGTAAATGTAACCCTTTCCTGTGGCATAGGTGAAGGCACAGAGTCGGAGGTAAGAAGGGTCTCTCAGGGATCCAGGACAGCCAATGTTAGTTGAGCAAAGTCTTGGGGAGCTGAAGATATTCTTTGCAGGTAAGTAAAATTCAAATGGATTGTGTCCTCCCACGTATTCCTCATTTTAGATATAATCTGCCAGCTTGCTGCTTCTTTGGAAAAAAAATTTGACAGAGGGCGCAGTGCTGGAGGCTGCGTAGCTTTAGTCCCTCGAGGGCCGTCTTAGAGTGTCGACTTCATCCGTCATATAACGGGCTCGAGCTGCGCCCGTTGGTCTCAGTTCTGTTTTTCCGAGCTTCTGCTTCGTGTTTCAAAACGATGCGTCAGTTTCTTTCATTGAAAATGTCTTCATCTTCAACTCCTGCCACACCCAAGACGGGTTTTAGAAAGTGTCTAAAGTGCGCAAGGAAGATGTCCATTACGGATCCTCACCGCAATTGCCTTTGGTGCCTCAGCTCTGACCATCGGGTCGACGAGTGCGGTTCGTGTCAGGCGATGTCGAATTAAGGCTCTTAAGGAACGCCAAGGTAAGCTAGCGGTGGGAGAGGAGTCTTTTAAGTCTGCAAAAAGACAAAAAGACTCGGTAGAGTCGAGTAGAAAATCTCGTCTCGAGGCGGTCGAGGTCGAAGAGTCGCTCGAGGAAATCTTCCTCCTCTTCATCTAAAAAATCGAAGAAGCGATGTCACAAATCTTCTTCTTCTCCTACTCCTCGCCTGACAGAAGGTTAATTTCATGTCCTTTAAAGCATGATTCCCCCAAAAAATGGGAGGCCTTTAGGGCTTCAATGCTAAAGATTTTTGAGAAGGCGGCCCGACCCCCTCCAAAAAGTCATGTGAAGAGCATGCCCCTGTCCACTCGAAGAGTGACAGAGGGAATTCTAAATCTGTACACGCAAAATCAGACAAAAAGTCGAGGGTGTCCTCGGAGGATGATTCTCCAGCACCTCATGAAACCAGAGAAAAACCTTCGGTGCACAAATCGAGGTTAACAGAGGACAAAATGGCGTCCTTGTCACCGAAGTCAGGCATTGACTGGACATGTCCTTCGACTACTTTGTCGAAGCCATAGATGGCGTCGATACCTTCGACCACAGTGTTGAAGCCTCTCTCGACGACATCAAAGCCTTCATCGATGACATTGAGGATTCCTTCCAGCATATCGAAGCCAGCGTCTATTCCATCGACGCCTTCAACGCCTTTGGCGTGGAAATCTTTAATACCTATGCCCAAAACGACATTTATGGCTAAACCTAGGTCAATGCTGCCACCTTTACCAGAAAAAATCTTCCACCCTCAGTTCAGGCAGGAATTTTTTTAATCTATGTCTTCTATTTTTGAAGAACAATCCTCTGATGAAGAAATTACATCAGCTGGTGTTTGATTTGGGAGAAGAGAAGTTCCCGAACAATTAATGGATCCAAGTACCAAAATGGCCGACCTTTATGACTGCCTACAATCGGCCAGTGGCCTAGATACCTCACCTGAGGTAGAATTTGAAAGACCAGACCCTACTGACCATGCAGAATCTGGGTATAGGAACCTCATGGGAAGAGTCATCGACTTCATGGGGTGGCAGACCGTGTCCCCGAGTAATGACCAGGATGACATGACAAATATTATTGATGAAGGACCTCAGAAGGATCCGATCCTTACTTTCCACAAAGCTCTGCAAAAGAGTGTTATGGCAAATTGGGAAATACCAGAATCTTTACCAGCCTTAAATAAAAAAAATGTGTGGGAAAGTACAGACCTTCACCTTCAGATCCAGAGTATCTGTCTTCGCATCCTTCACCTGAGAGCTTGGTGATTCAAGCTGCGACTGCAAATAAGCAATCAGCTTATCCCTCCATGCCCCCTAACAGGGACGATAAAAAGATTGATGCTTGGGCGAGGAAAGTGTTCACTTCGAGCGGTATGGCCCTTAAATCTACTAATGTGACTTGTACATTAGCTAGATTTACTTCCACCCTGTGGGACTGCTTGAATCCAGCGGCTGAACACATCCCGGAGGGTGAGGAACAGGATGGTTTCCTGGCAATAGTAAGAGATGGAAAAGAGGCTATGGAGGAGTGCCTCAAGTCAGGACTGGACACTGCCGATAGTGTGAGCAGGTCCATGGCGTCTAGCACGGTTTTACGCAGATTTGCTTGGCTGAGAAAATCTGGTTTTGCATCTGATGTACAATCCAGGTTACTCAATATGCCCTTTGACGGCTTGAGGCTGTTCGGCAGCAAGGCGGACAAGAGCTTGGAGAAGCTGCAGCCCTCAAAAGTGGCAGCAAAGTCACTCAACGCTGCTATAAGACAGCCTCAACAACACTCTTACGTAGGCTCATCTTCCTGGAAGAGTCGCTCTTTTCGCTTCTATTCCTCCTTTGGAAAAGGGAGGAGGCAGGCCAGTCAGAGAGGCCAACGAGAAAACCCTTTTGTGGTGGAAAAGGGAGAGGTGCTAGATGAGCCATAGCAGCGGCTACTACCTCCTCAGCCACTGCTGCAGCCGCTGCAAAGCCACTTTGAGGTCTTAACCCACAAAACCGCAGTGGGATGCAGAATCACTCGGTGTCTGGACGAATGGCGGGGCATTACGTCAGATGCCTGGGCACTACAGATAGTGACCCATGGTTACTGCCTTCCTTTAAATCAAAGACCTCAAGATCATCCACCGAGAGCCAATTCTGTAAAAATTCCAGACCCGCTCCTTGTGCATGAGATTTTAACCCTGCTAGAGAAAGGTGCAATAGAACATGTACCTGTAGCAGACAAGAACAAGGGTTGATACTCCCCTTATTTTCTCATCCCCAAAAAAGACGGAGGTTTGAGACCCATCTTGGACTTCAGAAACTTGAACAAGTTCCTCAGGAAGGACAAGTTCAAGATGGTGACCCTTTCTCAAATCCTTCAGGCTCTTCAGCTTCAGGACTGGCTGGTTTCATTGGACCTTCAGGATGCGTACTTTCATGTGCCAATCCATCTCAAGCACAGAAAGTACCTGAGGTTTGCAATTGGCGGATCTCACTATCAGTTTCGAGTTCTGCCATTTGGGCTGATCTCCGCCTGAGGGTTTTCACCAAGCTGATGGCTGTAGTGGCAGCGAGTCTCAGGAGAGGAGGGAGTCATGTTTACCCTTCCCTGGGCGATTGGCTAATCGGGGCGAGTTCAACAGAATGAGCCCAGGAACACTTGACCATGACCTGCCACTTCTTACACAGACTGGGCTTCTCCCTCAATTACAAGAAGTCACAAATGATTCCAAGCCAAAGACTTCAATGTAGTGTAGTGTTCTTGCCCAATATATCTTGCCATCTATCTCTATCAATATATGCAGGCAACCCTCCCTCCCCCTGAACCTCCTCAACTAACAGCCATGCTTGGTTACCCTTGCTCAGGCTTTTCCACTTCCTGCATTCACCCCAGGCAGTCCGGGTCTAGTGCACAGCAGATGGACCCAAAAACAAGTGCCCGCAAAAAATAGACCTCAAGCTATGCAGCAGCAGCCGCCGAGGGCCTTGGTCCCCTCTTCAGTAGTGTAAAGCATCAGCTGCTGATATACCCGCCATTCTTAAGCCAGACCAGTTACAAGCCCCTAGAGCCAGCTTCGGGGGGCACTAACCCCTTAATCCACAGCCCATTAAGCCAAAGTGTCATTTCCACAGCCGCCCTGCAGCAGACCTCCACTATGCCGGTCCGCTCGCTCCAAGTTTCTTAGTTGGGTCACACCTCCAGTACCGTGGACCTTCCCGCGCCTTGCCTGATCGTCGTCTTCTTCTCCACAGCCTATCGTCGCCCTATCCATCCATGCCTGCGCTTCTTTCGGGAGCCACAAAATCAGGTCTTATTCTTATGCAGGACCTTAAGTCGTGCAGGGTAGATAAACATGTATCTCAGTCGTGCCTTACGAAGTCTGGCTTCAGCCTGCAGAAATTGTGCCCTGCTCTTCTGCACCTAGAATGTGTAATCGGGGTAGACCCTCAGTACCGCTGAGGCTCTCTTCAATTATCCTCCTTGCCTGGAAAAGCTAATCTTTTTTCCCTGTCTTTATAATTCAGGATATTTGGCAATAATTGGCCTCGGGGGCACTCCCGGGGGCTGTCTCCTTGTTAGCGCTCTGTGTGCCCTCGCAATTGTAAAACTTTGTGTGAGCTTCCCAGGGCCTTTATCCTGGAGCAACATGTTGTCGATGTGCATCGGCGGGTCCACACCCTCCTCTCCTTCCGTCAGGACCACTATGCGTACATTGTTTCTCCGGGCCCCCCCCCCCCTCTGCCTCTTCAACTCTGTTCTCTTGCAGGCTGACCTTTTGTTGCATGACATGAACGTCCGTCCGCCTGTGTGCCTTGAAGCGCCTCCAAATTCTCCTTCACCTCTAGCACAGATGTGCGCTCTGCCAGGCCACGCACGTCCTGGCGCAAACCACCCCACATCGAGTTGCACTGCCTCTATTTGCGTCCCAAATGAAGCCTTCATGTCTGCTATGGCTAGCATACCTGCTTTTGTAGTACCATAGCACTGCCGTCCATCTCTGTCTCCGAGTCCGCGGATACCCCAGGCGGCTGCTGGGTAGGCCTTGCAAAGTTGTACATAGATGGCTGATTTGCCTTCGCTTTCGCCACCTTGAGAGGCATTCAGCCCCTCGGTCTTCTGCCCAAGTGGCCTCTGTGTTCTCCCCTGGACTGATGATGTTCAATAGCTCTTGGATATGAATATCTAGTGGGCCTTTCCTGTGGCTCTTCCCGGAGATTTATGGAGCCCTGGAACTGCCTTCCATCTGGGCTGGCCCCCTTGTGTAGTTTCCACAAAGGGGAGCTTTAGTTAACTCATAGACCCCTCTTTCCTTCCTCTACACTCCTTGCTTCTTTACAGCGTGCTCTTCCTTACTTTCACTAGGGCTTATCTCCTAGTGCAAATATGCGCATGCCTATATCAGGCTCTCTTTTACTCCCAATGGCACTTCAGTCATCCAACTGCATCTACTTTCGCACTCTTGTAGAAGTATAGCCCTTGACGTTTGTTGTGGCTCAGTGCAAGCAGCCTTGTGTGCTGTTTCCTCAGTTCCCTCCCCTGCATGAATCTTAGGTTTCCATTCCTTGGCTGCTCTTCTGCAGGACTTCTCCTTGGTATGCCCTGATCCTTGCAGGCCCAAATAGTGTGGGGCAGCATATAGGCCGATATGGCCCCTAGTGTCTTTCACTCCTGGCCCAGGTTTGTATGCTCCTTTCACTTTATTTCCTCCTGCCAACCCGTTGTTATGTGTATTGCCTCTACTCAAACGGGTGGCAGGAGGTTTATTTTGCTTCACCACGCGACCCGGATGTTTTCAGATGTCCTTACATAGCCGCTGCCTTCTAGCGGCCACCTCTGCAAAATTCGGAACCTGCAGACGCAACCGCAACGTCTGACGTCCTCACCCTTTGTGTACCACGGGGACCCAGGTTCCCATCCGTTCTTCTAAGGTCGCCTGACCCCCTCCTTATGGTGGCCTCACTCTGGCGAGGTAAGCAATATGCTCTGGTCCCCCCAATTTCACCCCTGCTCACCTGGGGCCACCTCTGCTGCTTTGCGCACTCGCCGCTTGCCACCAAATGAACATGCGTGTAGCCGGTTGCCATGAGCATGCCAAGCACCATAAACTGGGATGGGAGGCCGTGCAGTTCTCCCTCCGGTCCGCCTCTGCCCCCAAGTAAGCTCCCACTCTGGTGCGGCTGCCGCACCTCCTTTCCTCACATCTTTTCTTTCTTCTCCGCCCTTCTCTCTTCCGCTTGGTGCATCGGGCTGCCAATGTGTCGCTGCCTCCATCCCTCACACATGGACCATGCAGGCATGTCCTTTCTGCACCCGCAATCAGCAGGGCCTCCGTGGCATCCGCATCTTTTCCTTGCCTGAGCTTGCTCCTTCACTGAGCGCCCGCCATCTTGCCTCACACCTCCTTTGTCCAGTCCATCCAATTTGGGCTCCGTGTCGCAGCAGTTACTTAGCCTCCATCCTTCTCCTTTCAGCTGGGCACTCCGCAGGTGTTCCTAGGCCCTCCCAATCATTTTCAGGCTTTTGTGAAATGCTTTAGGCTTGCGTTTCACTGGATTATTGAGGATCCGACGGGACCAGCTCGGAGAGGCGACCTACTCCATCAGCCGCTAGCCACGCCCTCTACCAATTCATTTGTCTAGCTTGGGATTCCATTGACCTCAAACCTCAATGGTGATGCTTCTCTTTCTAATCAGGCATCTAACTGGCACAGGCGATAGGAGGGATTAAAATATTTTCCAACCTCTACAATGCCCAGCCAATCCCAATTTTATTGAAGATCTACCACGTCAAGTCTAGTTCCATAGCTCCAGTGTTTGGGGTTTCTGGAGTACTGCACAGTTATCTGTAGTGGAAAAATATTTTCTCAAATATTTTGGGTTTGCCAGATTAAACACCAAACTTTGCGGTCTTTCATGAACAAAATGTATCTCCAGTTGACCATGTATTGAGGCTGGAATTGGTAAAGCTGTGGCTTAGGGTTTGGACAAATGGCAAAGCTCTCCTTACCATGGAGATCATCTCATTTCGTCCGGCCAGCGAAAAGAACATTTTAAAGAATCCATGTATGGCGGCTGTTAAGAATACTTTGGAGATGGCAAACTTTAACCATTCTTGCATGTGGCTATTACAAAAGCCATGGCGGATTACTGTACTGCCGCAATTTGATTAACATATAAGGTGGGCAGAGAGCAAGGAGAATTAAGAAAACCAGTCATGAGGAGTCTTAACTTGCTCTTTGAATGTCAGCCACTGAGCCATTTGGTTGGTGCAAGGGCATAAGTGGGTTTGGGTGGGGGTGGGGGCTAGGTGAGGGGGGATCTCTCAACACGTTTGTCTTGGAATCAAGACAACGCAGCACAACAAAGGTTCAAATCCCGATCCTGTGCTTAGAAACCAACCTCTGGTATTAAGCGTGTTATAAAAGAACAAATATCATAAGAAAAGACTGCGTCATCACGCAAGCTAGATTTAGTTCTATACTTTTGAATGAAGTCACTGCGAAGTGGGCAGGGGATTCTACATCTAACCCAACCTGTCCGATCTGTATCCTCTTTTGCCCAGCATACACTGTTCCCCACCAGCACTTCTTGATCCCTCTCTTAGGCTTATGGAATGTAAGCAATGCAGACCAGCCCTACTCTTTCTATTAAAAGTGGGTACATTACTCATAGGGTGGTCGCTTTCCCCATACCTTAGGGCTTCTTTGAACATAAGATCAACATTTTTAAAACCGGAATAAGCAATGAGGCTATGATAGAAATTGGAATAATAGCTGCCCTTCAATTTTACTTCTAAATTGGTTTAAATCCTGTGAATGAATTTTCATGGTATGAGGTAGCTATTGTAACCAAGTGTTAAATTGTATGCAATAGGGAGGGTGCAGGTTTTATTTGTGGTTTATATATTTTTAATTGTTGCTCTAACGCATTTATATCCCATTTTTTTATTTATATGTATTGCGAGTTTGATGGAATTGTACATTCTGAATAAACTTTATTCAATGATGATAGATTGCCCCCTTCCTCCAGACTCTTGAAGCTCTTAGGGTAATTGATGGAATGACCAAAGTGGCCAAGCAGCTCAACCTAACAAGTGAAGCTGGTCCCGGAGGATGATCTGGTCTACCCCACCCTTTCCCGGTCGCATAACAGGGACTTGTCACATCATGACATAAACAAGCTCTTTTCCCTTTAAGGGACCCAGAGACATCCAGACACACTCTTGCTAGGATATCTTCTCCTCAATCTCTCAAGTTTGCGAGACAATTGTGTGACAAATAGGGTTGGATGATTTTACTTTGCACGCAGCGCTCTAACTGCGTTGTGTGCTCCACCTTCCTTACGCTTCTCCTTGAGCAGATGTAATGTCTGGGAGTGCCACACTTTCAGATTTGATAATAGCGCATACGCTTGTGAGTGCCGCACAGCAGAACTGTGTGCTTTATGAGCTCTCAGTTTTGAACATGGTTTCCTGAGTACAGAGCTTGCAAACACTGGCGTAGCAAGCACATCCTTGCCTTTCTTCTCACCTCATGAAATGCTGCTATGGAGCAGTTGTTCTGATGTCAACTTGCTGCCTGCCAGATCCCTATAAAAGAGGTAGAGTTTGGAAGAAGGCGGTGGAAGTGCATTGAAGGAAGGGGTTGGTGATGAGAGGAGGAGAATGCTAGTATGGCGGTAGCTGGAGAAGAGGGCATGAAGTGATTAAGAGTGGTGAAGGAATGATTTGTTGGATGTAGGAGGAGTTTCAAAATACCTTGTAAATGGGAAAAATGGCGATAGAGAAGAGAGGTGGAGAAGTGTGATGATAAGGTTATGAGATATCAATAGGAGGATGGTGAGACTGCAGGTGAAGAATGAAAGCCACCACGTAGTGAGGAGGAAAGACATGGTAAGAAAACGGTAAACAGTGAAATATTAAGAGCTGGATTAGGTGGCATGACCACTGCAAGAAGAGGTTGCTCCAGGGTTGGGCAGGCCTTTGAAGACTTTTCACATTGTTGAAATCTGTAGCTGGCTTTTAAATGCCAGGCAAAGCCATCCAGTAGTTTTTTCTAGTTTGATGCCCCTTTGCGTGGTGTTCCCAATAAACCTCTTACGTTCTAGTACAATTCTAATTGATCCCCACTCCTCTTTGTAATGTAGACTTTAGTCCTCCTTCATTAAGGGGATCATGACCTCCATCTTCTTTCTCTGTTTTTGAAACAATATTTCCATCTTGACATCAGATTACTATAATATAGACAACACAAGTGATCCATCTGGCACGTGATGCAGCAAAATCTGTTGAAATATTTGTGTACAGCTCGCAATACTTTGATTCCTGCTAGCCAAGAAATGTTCTGTTCCTTGTCTGGGCATCACAGTACGTGGTTACCAGTCAAATGGTCGAAAACATTTGGTCGACAGACAATTTGGTCGACACCATTTGGTCGAATGCCAAATGGTCGAATTTTTTTTTTTTTTTTTTTTTACCCATTTTTTTTTTTTTTTTTGGGGGGGTCCCCCCCCCAACCCCCTTTTTTTTCTTTTTTATTTTTTTTCCCCACACGAAAACCCACAAAACACATATATATATATAAAAAAAAAAAAATTCGACCATTTGGCATTCGACCAAATTGCGTCGACCAAATTGCAGTCGACCAAATTGCAGTCGACCAGTTGACTGGACACCACAGTACGTCCCTTGAGTTTGTAGGACATCACGGTCTAGAAGCTGCCAGCACAAGAGTTGTTAATATGAAATTTGTCAGTGTGGTGGGTACATTGTAATGGTCATGTTAACTAGGAGCTCTGTGCACCTTCCTCCTTGCAAAATCCTCACAGGAACCTGCTGCCTTAGTAACCCAGCATAAGCTGAATATGCTTGTCACTTGTGTCTGAGATGTTTGGTGGACACTTCTCTGAAAAGCAGGTGACAGAAGTGTTTAACGCTTGCTATGTATTCCTCTATTTGGTAATGTTAATATGAAATTCCCTACATGAATCTAAGTACATGCACGGAGGGCCAATTCCGCTTCTGTTGTTTTTCAGTGCCATCTTCCTCTTGGTTTAACTTATAAGGTGTCATATGGGATACTTATATTAGTAGTATTTTGTTATATTTTGTAATCATTCCTCTCTGGATGTTCTTTATGTATCTGCTACACTTCTATTTCTGTCCTAAATCACCAGTGTGGATTCATGTAGGAGGTTAGTTGGAATACAGAGTAGCCAGTAAGTAACACACACCTGATTTCAATCGTTGATGTTCATGATGAGAATTTGTGATGTGCACAGGTCTGGCCCTCTGAAGCTAAAACATGGTATTCGTGGCCCAATGCCATTTTCTTTTTTTATATGAAACGGACATAGTTTCTACATGTAAAAGCAGAACAGCTGTGATGGAAGGTGGCAAAAACATGGCATAGGTTCCAGGTGATTACATGTTTCATTGGGTATTGTGATTGCTTTTGACATGAATAAAGTTGCTTACATGTTTGTTGAAATCGAATGCTAACATTTCAGAAATCAGAGAGCAGGGTGGGAGAACTTGAGCGCGGGCTGACAGATGATCACCCCCCCCAAGCCCCCACAGCCACTCTAGCCGAAATGAAAGAGCCTCCCGACACATTTAGAGAACCTGCCGAGCGGTATATAAAGTTCTTCGATACCCCTATGGCAGCTCGAAGGTATGGCGAAGGTGATAGACCCGGCAAACTACTAGCCTGCATGTCACTTCAAGAGAGGGGCAGTAGGTATATCCCGCTGATAGCCAACGCTACGGGCAACCTAGTTCACACACCAACAGCTATCAATGAGGCATTCGCCAAATTCTATTCGGCCCTTTATACTAATGCTGACACTCGCTCACCAGAGGGTATTGAGAGGTTTATCGATTTATTACCACTCAGTCAACTCTCCCAAGATGCCAAAGTCCTTCTGGAGTTGCTGGTCACCCTATCTTACATCACCCAGGCGATTGCTCATCTACCTTCGAGTAAGACCACTGGCACTGAGGGCTTCACGGCTGGGTTTTACAAGTGCCACAAGACACACCTGTCCCCATATCTGCTGAAACCGTGGCAGGAATCCCTCAAATCAGACACTTCCAGACACCATGCGCAAAGCCGTCATCATAGTGTTGTTAAAACCTGATGAACCGGCAGAAATGTGCGGCTCCTACAGGCCCCTCTCCCTAATTAATATTGGTGTGAAAATATTCGCGTGCGAAGATACTGGCCACACGACTTATACCATTTATGTCACACATTGTTCATCCCGATCAGTCAGGGTTTATCCCCGGTGAGGTCCACGGCACTGAACCTGTGACGTCTCTTTAATGTATTATCCCAGATAGACCCTGACAACCAAGTGGTAGCCGCTGCATCAGATGTCCAGAAAGCATTTGACTCGTCGTCCTGGAGAGTCATGTATGCAGTTTTAACCAAATGCGTGTTTGGCCCAGGCTTTCTTGTCTCCATGCGCCTTTAATATACATGCCCAGTTGCCATGGTCGGCCCCAATGGAATACTGTCCCCATGCTTTGCCATAGAAAGACGCACTCGTCGGGGATACCCACTGTCACCTCTTATATTTACAATTGTCATTGAACCCTTTTCTGACCTTATGCCGCATAAACATCAACACCGTGGTATCAGGATGGCCGGGAAACCGGAAATTATTTCTCTCTACGCTGATGATGCACTGCTATACGTACGGGACCCTTGCACACACCCAAAGCCCATTATGGTCGATGTCACTGACTTCGGTGAACTATCGGGCCTCAGAGTCATCTGCAGCAAATCGGAACTCTTTCCCCTCACAGACGCCACTACTCCATCACAAGACTTACAGGGATTTAAATGGGCTCCTTCGACCATTTGATATGTGGGAGTAGCGATTGCTGGACACAGTCGTGAATTATACAAATACAATTACACAGTGTATATGACACAACTGCGGGGCAAGCTACAGAGCTGATCCTGCATGCCCGTCACCATAGCCGGCAAAATAGCACTTGTTAAAATGACTTTGCTCCCCAAGTTACTATAACTATTCCTTGTATTGTATTGTATTGTACTGTTTATTTGTATAGCGCACCTAACCCTCGGGTAACTGGGCACATTGCTTAAGATACATAACAAGGTTACAGACAAGGTAGTAATCACAAGATGCAGTATAATACAAGTAAGAGGAAGTAGTAGTCATGACAGAATGATACATCAAGAAGAAGCAGACCACAGTGGCAGGCGTGACAGTTATATACAGAGTGATAAATCAAAATCAAGCAGATTACAGTAAAGTGAATGTGGATACATTCTTAAACTATACAGTTATGGGTACAATAAGGTGGGGACCAACTGGTAAATCCCAAGGAGGATGCAAAATGTACTGACTCTCCTGAGTAGTGCCAATTTTTTACATGAGTTCTGAATCGGGAGAATGAAGGTACTGCTCTTAGAGCTTTAGGTAAGGAGTTCCATAATTTGAAGGCTAGGAACTGCCCCCAGATTTGTGTCAGTTAAATCTCGGTACTCTGAGGCAGTGTAGTGGAGCGCCTCTAGTAGGCCGGTCTGATTGGCTTTTGGTGAATCTGCCTGACAGATATTTAGGTGCTGAATTGGAGAGGCACTTGTGAGTAAGTGTGAGAGTTTGAAAGGAAATTATATTCTTGACCGAAAGCCAACAGGCATTACGTCTGGTTTCTGATATATGGTGTGACCTTGGTATGTTATAGGCAGATCTAAGCGCATTGTTTTGCAATACTGGAAGTTTACTCAGGTTACGCTTAGTAGTACCAATGTAAAGTGTGTTGCAGTAGTCCAATTTAGATAAGTGCTCTGGCTAGAGTGGAACAGCTTGTTGTAGAAAGGAACGGCCTGCTAGCGTTTGAGCTTGCATCTATAGGCTCTAGCAGAGGCTGTTGAATTTACTTGCTTGGTCAATGTTGAGGTTGAGTCAAGATAGAATCCTAATGTCTTGACTTCCTTAGAGAATGAGATATTAATGTAGTCTATGTTAAAGGATTTGTATCTGGTGTCAAGTTTGTTGCGGTCGGCTTGGCAGCCTGTAGGAAGTAGTTCTAGCTTCACATCATTGAGAAAGAGGCTGTGAGTGGCCATCCATGCCTGAATCATGAGGTATATTTCGTTTAGTAGTTTCGTTTCCGGGTCGCAATTCCCAGTGATGGGAATGAGGACTTGGATGTCATATGCATAGTTAGTGTAGGTGACGCCCAAGTGGTCCAAATCATCGAATAGAGGCTTAGTAAAAATATTGTACAGCATCGGGGAAACGCAGGACCCTTGTGGGACTCCACAGGTCACTGGTGCTGGATCCGCCGAAGCTGTGGGGGAGAAGACTTGCATTGTTCTACTGTCAAGGAAAGATTATATCCAGGCCGTAGCTTTGTCAGAGAAGTGGGCTTATATGGTAAGGTGGTTACAAAGAACTTCATGGCTGACAAGGTCAAAAGCAGCTGATAAATCTAACAGGAGTATTGCCTTTGTCTTTTTGGTTATATATTTGAGTTTTTCTCCAGCATGGGGTCTGGCATGGATTCACATGCTCATGAATATTCCCCGTCGTCAGGCTGGGAATCCTCGGTAAAGAAAAAACCAGTATCAGTTTCGTTTCTGATCTGTCTTTCGTAGTATTAACCAATCACTGATCTCTGCGTCATACTGACCACAGCCAATGACTGCCCTCTACCTAAGCCCCGCCTCTGGCAGCCATCTTCAGATTTTTACCGCACGTTCAAGTGTTGGGATCCTCGTGCTATTGCTCTCGAGCGTTAGTGCTATTTTTTCACGTTTTTTCTCAAACACTTTGATTTTTCGGTCAAAAAGAGCCTCAAGCTCCACCGACTCTTCATCCGATCAACGGGGTCTGCCCTGGATGCCAGCTGCAGAATGTCTTTAAGGAGGACGAACACTCCCTTTGCCTTTACTGCCTACATGAGGACAAGACGCACGTGGAGAAGGACTGTGCGTTTTGCGGCAACATGTCGGAGCGGACCATGAAGGACCGCCATCAACGTCTCGCCAACTGGTTGGAAGGGAAGAGCCCGTTAGGCGAGAAGAAGAGGAAGAAATCCGAGCGGTCTTCTAAGACCTTTGAGGACGCCCCGACGACGGGGGTCCAACACAAGGCCAAGCACCGCGAGTCCGCTGGCACCGGGAGCGCCGAACGGTCGGGCTCTACGGGCGCCAGGCAGGGCGCATCCTCCCCGGCACCATCAACCACGAGCCAAAGCTCTGGTTCGGGTAAGAGGAAGGCCGAGCACCCGGCGAAGCTCGTGGAGAGGCCCCGGTCGAGCTGGAAGGCCCCATCGGCGGGAGAGCGACGCAATGTCCCCCCCCACCCAAGGAGAAGGCGGTGAGCGCACCTAGGGTGGTGAAAACCTTAATCCATCCGGCCAAGGCCTCTATCGAGACAGTCGCGGCGGCCCTGGCTCAGCCTGTGGAGGCTACACCAGTGGTGGCGACCTCGGGGCCCAGAGTATCCCTGCCACCGCGGAGGGAGTCCTCTTTTATGCCCATCTACAGGACCCCCGTGAAACCTCCGGCGGAGAAGAAAAAGGGGGGGCAGGAGGTCGTCGTGGTTTCGGCCTCAACCTCTGAGGAAGAGCTGATCGAGGTCTTAAGCCACGGCGTTGGCGTGGAAGACGACCAGCCCGTCGGGACGGATCCTGACGCAGGAGACGACGATATCGTCGAGGGTGCCGACGGGGCCCCTGACCGCCCGTCGGACTCCCCTCAACCAGCGCCGCAAGACAACTCGGCGGCCATTTTGTTGGCTATACAGTCCTTATGCTCGGAGATAAGGACGAGACTGCCGTTACCACCAGCGGAGGAACCGCTCCCGACGGGGGACCCGGAGCCAGGCCCTTCTGGGAGCCCTCCCCCTAAGAGAAGAAGGATTCACCCTCCACCTCCTTTTCAGCCATCGCGCCTTGTTCAGCCCTCCTCCCCGTCCACGACTCGTGGGGATGATACGGGGACTGACACGGCGGCGACGGGTACGGACGACGAGGTTTACGACGAGGATCTGCCGTCGTCACCTCCCACCCGGGCTTCCCCGCCCGACGAGATTGGATCATTTCACTCCATGATCGCCAGGGCATCCGAGCTCTTCCAGCTCTGCCCGGAGGAGAAGAAGGAAGGTTTCCTTTATCAACGGCGCGAGGCCAAGAGGAAGACGGTCCTCTCCGTGCCTCTACTGGACGATATTTGGCTAGAAGGGATCGGTACGAGAAGAAGTACCGGGTCCCGGACGCGGCCCCCTTGTGCCTCTGGGCACAGCCGACCCCGGACTCCGTCGTCTCTGCGGCGGCCAGGAAGAAAGCGGGGGGGGTTGCGGCCTCCACGTCGACTTCCCCGCCGGACGGCGAGGGAAAGAAATTGGATACGATGGGACGCAGGGTCATCTCGTCTGCAGCGACGACGATTAAGGCGGCCAACGCCTTGGCTATCGTAGCCCGCTACGACAGGGAGCTGTGGTACAAACTGGCCCCCCTGCTGGACTTCCTTCCGGACGACAAGAGGGCGGATGCCCTAGAGATCTTGCAGGAAGGTGAGGTGGCGTCGGACCACGCCATTACGATTGCGACGGACATCGCCGACACTGGATTTCGCCAGTTGGGCAACGGCGTGTGCCTTAGACGGCGTGGTTGGCTCAAGGCTACTGACTTCCGTCAAGACGTGCAGACCAGAGTCTTGGACATGCCCTTCGATGGAAACAACCTGTTTGGGAAAACAGTGGACGATTCCCTTCAAGCCATCAAAGCAGACACGGAGACGGCCCGGGCTCTCTGGGTTCTCCAGCAACGGCGGCCGCCCTTTCGGAGCAGCGGAGGCAAGGGTGCCTCCAAAGGTTCCGGCGGCGGATTTTCCACCTACCGTCAAGCGGCCCGTTCGTCGTCGCAGGAAGCTTACAGGGGACGAGGCAAGTCAGGCGGACCCCGCCGTCGTCGCCAAGGAGGTCCAGGCGGCAAAGCCTCGTCGAAGCAGGACTGAACCGGCCGTGGGGTCGGGCCCCCACCGAAGCACCCCAGTGGGAGGGCCGGCTGGCGAGCTTCGTCAGCGTGTGGGAGTCCATCTCCACCGACCGTTGGGTGCTGGACGCCCTAGCCCAGGGTCACGCGCTCGAGTTTCAAAGAAAGTGCCCGCGTGTCCCTCCTGTGGCCAGGAAAGAACTTCACGTCCCTCAACTTCTCTTGGAGGTAAAGGCGATGCTCAGGAAGGGCGCCATCGAGCTCGTCCCAAAGAGGCTTCGCGGCTCCGGAGTTTACTCAAGATACTTCCTCGTGAAGAAGAAGACGGGAGGATGGCGTCCCATCCTGGACCTACGACGACTGAACAAATTCATCAAGGCACAGAAGTTCCGGATGGTCACCCTCCAACACGTCCTGGGTCAGCTGGAGGAGGGCGATTTCCTGTCGTCGTTGGATTTGGAGGATGCCTACTTCCATATTCCCATCCTAAAGGGACACCGAAAGTTTCTCAGGTTCGTGGTCCAAGGGCGTCACTATCAGTTCAGAGCCCTTCCCTTCGGGCTAAGGTCGGCAACCAGGGTGTTCACCAAGTACCTTGCACCGGTGGCGGCGCAGCTGCGCCGAGAGGGGATCCATGTCTACCCCTACCTGGATGACTGGCTCATCCGAGCCAAGACGAGGGAGCTCGCCGTGGAGCACACGACAAGGACCGTCCAACTTCTCACAGACCTGGGATTCTCCGTAAACTACGCCAAGTCCCACCTGGTACCCGCGCAAGACGCACTGTTTCTGGGAGCGAAGCTCGACACAGTGTCGCTTTTGGCCTCCCCGTCGGAGGAAAGGACGAGGGCCATTTTGGGCAAGGTGCAGCGGATGCTGGTTGCGGACGCGTCCAGAGTGAGGTCCATCAAGTCCCTCCTCGGAATGATGTCTTCTTGCATCTACCTCATCCCCCTGTGCAGGCTCCGGATGCGCCCGTTGCAGGAGTTCCTGGACGCGCGCTGGATCCAGATGACGGGCAGCTTCTAGGAAAGGATCACACTCGACGAGAGTTTCCGACGAGCGATCCGGTGGTGGGGCACCCACGCACATCTGATGGCGGGCATGGACTTCCAGACCCCCGGCCACCAGTAGACAGTGACCACGGATGCCTCCCTGGAAGGGTGGGGAGCGCACACCGAGAATCTGCACGCGAGAGGCCTTTGGCTCCCGACGGAGAAGGCCCTCCATATCAACGTCCTGGAGCTCCGTGCAGTGTTTTGGGCCCTCAGGTCCTTCCTTCCGTCCCTCAAGGGCAAGGTGGTGAGGATCTTCACCGACAACACCACCACCATGTTCTACATCAGGAAACAGGGCGGAACCAGGTCCCCAGCCCTGTCCAGGGAGGCGCAGGATCTGTGGCATTGGGCCGTCGCCCAAAGGATGTTTCTGGTGCTGTTTCATCTGGCAGGGATAAAAAACACCATCGCCGACTCACTCAGCAGGGAGTTGCGCTCGTGCCACGAGTGGGAACTACGTCAGGATCTAGTGGACCGCCTCTTCCGACGGTGGGGCACACCCCAGATCGACCTGTTCGCGACGGCGACAAACTCCAAGTGCCGGAGGTTCGCCAGCAGGTTTCCCCAGCCGAGGAGCATGGGCGATGCTTTCTCGTTCCCCTGGGAGGGCCTGTTCCTATACGCGTTCCCTCCATTGCTATTGCTGATCCGACTCATCAACCAGCTCAAGAGGTCCCGGTGCAGGATGATCCTCGTCGCACCTGCGTGGCCGAGGCAGATATGGTTCCCGGACCTTCTGGACTTGTCAGCGTCCCCGTCAATCAAGCTGCCAGTGGACGCGGATCTGCTCTCCAGGGAAGGAGGCGCCATCCTCCATCACGACCCGAAGTCGCTGAACTTGCAGGCCTGGCTCCTGAAGCTTTAGAGTTTGGAGGATACGACATACCGGCCGACTGCAGAGAGGTTCTTGCAAAGGCCAGGGCGTCCTCAACTCTTAAATGCTACGGACACAAATGGAAGAGGTTCTCTCTCTGGTGCCACGCACAGAAGATTGACCCTCTACGGATTACGGCTCCCCAAGTACTGCCGTACCTACTGACGCTGGCCAAGGCTGGACTGGCGCATGCATCCATCAAGATTCATCTTGCTGCGATCTCCCGATACACCAGAACCACGGGGCGGACGTCTTTGTGGTCTCATCGTCTGGTGAAAGAGTTCATGAAGGGACTGTTCAGATCGTTCCCGCCGGTGAAGGCTCCGGCCCCGGCGTGGGAGCTCAATGTGGTGCTGACCAAGCTCATGGGACCTCCGTTCGAGCCTCTGCACTCGGCTCCGTTGAAGTTCTTGTCGTGGAAAACAGCGTTTCTTGTGGCCATCACCTCCGTACGAGGGGTGGGAGAGATCCAGGCCCTTTCCTGTAAGGCCCCGTACTTGACTTTTCACGACACAAGGGTAGTGCTCAGGACGCACCCCTCCTTCATGCCCAAGGTGCCGTCGGACTTCCACCTCAACGAACCCTTGGTGTTGCCTGTTTTCTTCCCGTCGCCTTCGTCGCTGGCTGAAAGGACGTTGCACTCGCTGGATGTGGCTAGAGCGCTGAAGTTCTACGTGGACCGCACAAAGTGTTTTCGGAAGACGTCACAACTCTTTGTGAACTTTGGACCTGTCAATCAGGGGAAGGCTCTCTCGAAGGCTTCCATTTCCAGATGGCTCTCCGGCTGTATCATGTACTGTCATCGGTTGGCAAACCGACTGCTGCCTGGCCGTCCGAGAGCCCATTCCACCAGAGCGATCGCAGCTACCACGGCGTTCCTATCTGGTGTGCCCTTGCTGGACATCTGCAGGGCTGCTACGTGGAGGTCGACGCACACCTTCACGAAATTCTACTGCGTCGATCGGGATTCCAGGGAGGAGTCCAGGGTCGGCCAACAGTGCTGCGCAACCTGTTCGCCTAAGGTGAGCCTGGTGAGGAGGTAAGATTTGCTTAATGTTGAGTTTGAGTAATGCTTAATGTTGAGCCTTTGCCACCTCCCGTGGTTGTGCATGTGTGTACTGCTATGTATTCTTTATTCATGAGCATGTGAATCCATGCCAGACCCCATGCTGGAGAAGGAACAAGTTACTTACCTGTAACTGTTGTTCTCCAGCATGGGTCTGGCATGGATTCACATGCGAACCCTCCCGCCTACCCCTCTGCGGCTCTTCACTTGGTCATACTGCCACTTCACGTGCTACCAAATCTGAAGATGGCTGCCAGAGGCGGGGCTTAGGTAGAGGGCAGTCATTGGCTGTGGTCAGTATGACGCAGAGATCAGTGATTGGTTACTACTACGAAAGACAGATCAGAAACGAAACTGATACTGGTTTTTTCTTTACCGAGGATTTCCCAGCCTGACGACGGGGAATATTCATGAGCATGTGAATCCATGCCAGACCCATGCTGGAGAACAACAGTTACAGGTAAGTAACTTGTTCCTTAGGTCTAATAGTGCAGTTTCAGTGCCATTTCTAGGTCTGAACCCAGATTGTCGCAGGCTCAGAAGATTTTTAGTTTCTAGATGTGCTTGTATTTATAAATAAGCAGCCCTATCTAGAATTTTCAAAAAAAATGGTACAGTGGTGATAGATCTGTAATTAGTGGGGATGTCCAGGCCAAGGTTCCTTTCTTTTAGCAACGGAAGTACCCAGGCGTCCTTTAAGTTGGTTGGGACCGTGCTCATTTCGAATGAGGCGTTTATAAAGGTGGTAATAGGTGGTGCAAGTTCTTTGGCTGCCTCTTTAATTATGTTAGCTGTGCAAATGTCGCCTTGACAACGAGAAGGTTTGAGGCTTGATGTTATTTTTCAACCTCTTTAATGGACAGAGGAGTGAATTTGAATGGGCTATCAGGTTTAGGAGTAGAAAGATCAAGCTTAGGAAGGGCAAGATCAGAGGCTATACTGAATTTCTTCTTTTCGATTTTGGATTGTAGCATTGATATTTTATCCACTAGTAATGCTTGAATCTTATTGCACCAGGCCTTGTCTTTGGAACAAGTTTCGGTAGGTGGTGTAGGTGATTCAAGCTCTCTGAGGATAGTGAACATCTCTCTGGTGCTGGATTTGGCATTAGTAATGCTTTTGTTTGTGTCACTTTTAGATTGGAGGATGGCACACTTGTAACAATTGGCAGTGTTCGCATATAAATCTTTGTTGGTACCTGAAGGATGGTTTTTCGAAGCTGTTTCTGCTTTTCTTTTGTTATTGCGTAGAGTTTTGAGACTAAACTAAAAATTAAGGTGTGCTTGAGGCTTGGCTTTATCCAGTTTCAAAGGAGCTAAGGTGGCAATGGCTTAGTTTGTATGTGTATTTATTGTGTTTAAATAGCGCTTTAATCCAAAACGCTTTACACAATTTAACAGAATACATATAACATTATTACAGTAGAAGCAATTTACAATCATGAATCAAACCAACAAAACAGTAAGTAGAGCAATTAAACTGTGAGGGAAGAGGTGAAGGGTTAGGAAGGGAAGGAGGAGGGAAACAGAAGGGGTATAAGGGCGTGAATGAGGGAGGGGAAGGGGAAGGTAGAGGATCATAGGGAAGATTTGAGGGAAGGAGAGGGAATGAGAGGAGGGGAAGGTTTCATGGCGGGGGAAGTTAAGTGTAGAATTGTAGAGGTCTACAAAGGTTGAAGGGTCTGGGTTAGTGGTTGGGTAATTATGGATAGGTCGTATAAGGGGAAGTAAATTCTCAGTTGTGATGTTCTTTTCGAGGGGATTGGGCCCTCCGACGTATTCCATATCTATGACAGTAATGACCACAGCTGTGCTGCTTCGGAAAATCTTTCTGCGTCGATGACGTTGATACGCCGCCCTCGAGGACCTCCTCTGACGGCCGACGTCACTGGATGTTATAAGTAGGACGCACGATGCCCGTAGCCTCAATTCAGTTTTTTCCGCTAGCGTGTTCGCTTCGGAGATCTCGGCACGCCTCGACTCTTTGGAGTTTCTATTCTTCATCGGTTCTTCAAACCTGTTCGTTTGTGAAGTTTTTTTGATTTACAAGAAAGACGTGGGATTGAGACCCATCATGGACTTGCACAGTTTGAACAAACTCCTCAGGAAGGACAAGTTCAAGATGGTTACTCTCTCTCTCTCGTCCTCCAGGCCCTTCAACTTCAGGACTGGTTGGTTTCTCTCGACCTCAAGGACGCTTATTTTCATGTGCCGATCCGTCCAAAGCACACCTGAGGTTCGTGGTTGCCGACTCGCACTTTCAGTTTCGGCTCCTGCCGTTCAGATTGACCTCCGCCCCGAGGGTCTTTACCAAGCTAATGGTAGTGGTGGCAGCGCATCTCAGGAAAGGGGGGATTCACGTCTACCCCTACCTGGACGATTGCTTGATCAGGGCGCACTCTCCCGAGCAAGTCCTGGATCATCTGTCAGTCACCTGCCACTGCCTCCACAAGCTGGGCTTCTCCCTCAACTTGAAGAAGAGATTGCTCGGCCTCATGGCATCCTGCATTCTTCTGGTGCCAGAGGTCAGGTTGTGGATGAGATCTTTGCAATGGGCACTCAAGCTCCAGTGGTCTCAGTCCTCCGGCAGGATGTCGGACCCTGTTCAGGTGCCGTCCTCGGTCGCCCGGGACCTTCTCTGGTGGGCCGTCGAAGGCAATCTGATGAAGAGGGCTCCTTTTTGGCTACCCTGGCCGGAGGTAACGATCGTGACGGACGCATCCCTCACGGGATGGGGAGCTCATGCCAACGAGTTGACAGTCAGCGCTCGTTGGTCTCCATTGGAGTCCAGACTCCATATCAATCTGTTGGAACTGAGGGCCGTCAGGCTTGCCCTGAAGGCTTTTCTGCCGACTGTGCGAGCAAAGAATGTCCTGATCCTGACGGACAACACAGTGGCCATGCACTACCTCAACAAAAAGGGGGGGCAGGGTCACTTCCTCTGTGCTTGGAGGCGATGCAGCTCTGGTTCTGGGCTATGCAGCAGGAAGTTTCGATCTCAGCAGTTCATCTGGCCGGAGAGGAAAACGAGACGGCGGACGCTCTGAGCAGGCAGAGCGCGATCTCTCACGAGTGGGAGTTGGCTCAGAAGATTCTCCTGGAGATCTTCGCCCTCTGGGGGACCCCTCAAGTGGATCTCTTCGCCTCCAGTGTCAACCGGAAGTGCGAAAGATTTGCTCGCGGGAATTTCCTCCAAGAGGAGCCTTAGGAGACACGTTTGTGGTGGGAGTGGTCCTTCCCACTGCTGTATGCGTTTCCTCTAGTCCCCGTCATCCCGCAAGTGCTGCGGAGGTTACGGAGGTTCGGTTCCTGGATGATCCTCATTGCTCCTGCATGGGCCCGGAGGACGTGGTACCTGGACCTTCTCGACTTGTCCATCTGCCCTCCACGTCGTCTTCTCTACTGAGACGATCTGCTCTCACGGGAGGGGGGTCAGGTTCTCCATCCAGAGGTCAGGTCCCTCAACCTTCACGCTTGGTTTCTGAAAGTTTGAGGTATAAGGATTGGGACCTCCCTGAAGACGTGATGGAGGTGTTGCTTTCGGCCAGACGGCCGGCAACAAAGTCCCTGTACCGTTGCTGTTGGAGAAAGTATTGCGACTGGTGCAGGGTTCAGAATGTGGATCCTTTTTCATGTGACATTCCTATGGTTCTGTCGTTTTTGCTTTCTTTGCCCCACAGGGGCCTGCAAGTGGGTACCATAAAAGGTTACCTGGCGGCGCTGTTTATATTTAAGCGCTCGTCTGAGGAGTGTTCTTATTTTAAAATTCCTTTAATTTCTCAGTTTTTGAAAGGGCTCACTAATGTGTTCCCCCCGTCACCTTTCCAGGTGCCCGGTTGGGATCTGAACCTTGTTCTCAAGTTTCTAATGGGTGCTCCATTTCAGCCTTTGCATTCTTCTCCTTTGAGACTGTTAACCCTTAAAACTGTATTTTTAGTTGCGGTCATTTCCGCTCGCAGAGTGAGTGAGTTACAGGCACTTTCAGTTAAGCCACCCTTCACTGTGTTTCATAAGGACAGGGTTGTCCTCAGAGTTCGTCCTTCCTTTCTTCTGAAGGTGGTGTCGGAATTTCATTTAGGCCAGAAGGTGGTTGTTCAATTCATCCTCCTCCGCATCCTGGTAAGGAGGAGGAGAGGCTCCGTAGGCTCGATCCTAGGAGAGCTTTAAGCTTTTATATTTCACGCATGTCCCGGGTCAGAGTGGACGATCAACTCTTCATTGGTTATGCTGGAAAGTGTTTGGGACAAGCTGTGACTAAGCAGACTTTGTCTCGCTGGATTATTCTGGCTATTTGAGTGTTACCGCTTGGCGGGTAAGGACCCACTGGTCGGCTTGCGGGCCCATTCTACCGGTGTTATGGCTGCCTCTACTGCCCTACAGAGGGGTGTTCCTATTTGTAACATCTGTGATGCAGCCACCTGGGCTTCGGTCCATACTTTTGTACGTCACTACTTCCTCGATTCCATCCGTGGGCAGGATCTGGCCTTTAGCAAGGCGATCCTTTGCTCCGCAATTTGATTGGGCATTCTAAATTTCTTTTTCTAAATTCTTTTCCCACCTCCTTGCATTGGTACTGCTTTGGGAGTCTGTCATAGATATGGAATACGTCGGAGGACCCAATCCCCTCGAAGAACAAGTTACTCTCTTACCTGGTAACGTTCTTTCGATGGGATGGTCCGACGACGTATTCCATATCGCTCGCTCCCTCCCTGCCTTCCCCGCTACAGAATTTCTTATGCGATTGCAGCTTACATTTCCGCAAGGCTTTGTGTGGTCAGACTGGCAGAAGACTGGTGCTACACCTTCTGGGGAAAAAACTACAACTGAGGCTACGGGCGTTGTGCGTCCTACTTACAACATCCAGTGACGTCGGCCGTCGGAGAAGGTCCTCGAGGGCGGCGTATCGACATCATCGACGCAGGACGCTGACGCCGAAAGATTTTCCGAAGCAGCACAGCTGTGGTGATTACTGTCATAGATATGGAATACATCGTCGGACCATCCCATCGAAAGAACGTTACCAGGTAAGAGTAACTTGTTCTTTGTTCCTAGTTGGTGCCTGTGGTGCTATAGCAGCAGGCCGGTTTAGAGGAGTGCTAGACTGTAGGGTAAATGGGACAAAGTGGTGGTCTTTCCAGCGACATGGAGAGTCAGTGAGGATGTTTGTATCACAATAAGGTCAGCAATCAAATCTAGGATTCTGCCTTGATTATGTGTGGGATTAGTTATATGATGAGAGAAACCTAGTTCTGCTATAGAGGTGGCAATGGTGGTGGTGGTGTTGTCATTGGCATCTAAGAAGCCTAGGTTGAAGTCACCCAGAAGTAAGATTTGTGAGCTGGGTTTAGTATTCGTAGAGAGGTGTTGTAAAATATCTTCCTCGAAGGTCAAGATAGGACCTGGAGGTCTGTATAAGAGGTGAATTTTTAAAGTGCGTGACTCTGAGAGTGGGTACTTCAAGGATAATAGTTCTGCTAATGATAAAGGGGTATGTGGCATTGCTCTTAATCCTAGGTGAGTCTTAGAAATAATTGCGACTCTACCACCTTTGGAAGTTTCTCTGTTGAGTCTAGTGATGGAATAGTTATCTGGAATAGCTAGGGATAGTGTAGGTCCAGCTGCAGTATGTAGCCAGGTCTCTGTTATGGCAGGAAGTCAAGCTGATTAGCGATAAGGTCAGCAATGTCTAAGGCGTGTGCCGTCAATGATCTGGCATTGATGAGTGCTCCTTTGATAGGAGGGTTAGGGTTATTGGGTTTATTAAGTGAAGCTGTGCTGTTAGATGAGCAAGAAGAGTCAGGTTTCGTTATGTTCGTGGAAATGATCAGGGTCTTTTTCTTGGTGGGAGTAGTGGACGCAGACTTAAGTTTGATTGGAACTCTGTCGTTGGAGGCTGGCAGGGGGGGGTCTGCCTGAATCTGGAGCGAAGTCTAAGGTTCCAGATTGTTGAAGGACATGGTAGGTTGGCAACAGGTTTGGTGGCATAGCGATAGATCCATTGAATAGGTGTGAGGATATTGGGTTTGTTTACTGGAGGCAAGATAGTAGAATAATGTGTAGTAGGCTGTGGCAAGCAGGAGGGAAGGAAGTGGGTCGGTGCTGCAGAGTTGTAGTGAGGTAGACCTGGAGATAGCTATGCTATTCTTCCTAGATAGGATGGTATGGTCGTGGGAAGGCTGCATAGTAGTCCAGTTATTGTTTGTGCCACAGAAGGCTGATGCGAGTAGGCGTATGGTGGAAAGGGTAGCCAATGTCACAGTTGTTTGATTAGGTTTGTTGAGTAAGGGAGTAAGATTCTACATAGGCATGACTGGCAAGTTAATGTCTCTATACTAGTAATTGTCTGATACGGATCAGTGGTGGCTCCTAGTATGGTGGGGCTTATCCACGTGTTTCTTATGGATTAGGTCGGCAATTACTTAAAGGACTCAGGGCTTGTCTGTATACATAGTAAACATGTCTACTTGCCTAGTTGATCTCATGGGCTTTTGTATGCCAGATAGATTAGGCTATAGATGAGGTGGCTAAAAGGCAGATAATGGGCTGTGGGCTATTGGCTGGGCTGGTATTCTGCGGTGGAAGACCAGCGGTGTGACAAAAGGCTGTTTGCAGTAAATATCATACATAGCACTATGGCCTGGTCAAACCTTCTTTCAGGAACTAGATTCCGAGATATGTAAATGTGTGGCACTCCAGGGCAGTGTGCTTGAAGTGAAACACACTAGCACAACTGTATGAGAAGGGGGGGTTTTGGTGCCCCATATTTCCGCCTATACTGCATAGCAGCGCAGGCGCAGTTTGCCACCTATTGGTACTCTGATGGGCCCACCTCCCCCTCCCCCATACATGGCTTGAAAAACTTTCAGCAGGTGGTCGAGACATACGATCCCTGATCTCCACCTCCGGCTTGTAGACCACTGTGGGTTTGACCCCGCCAGCATTAAATCACTTGCCTGGGCCAAAATATGGAAGGGAATATGGGCCCCCGCTCCATACCACAGAGACTTTCCTTTGTTGAATTGTAGGCCCGTCCTACCACACCTAGACACTGGTTCATGCAGCATTTGGACGCAACATGGGTTTCACACACTAGGGAGCTTATATACGGAGGGTAACTTCATTCAGCCTGATGACACTGCTATGCTCACGCACCATGCATCCCCACAGTGGTTGCAATACGCTGGCCTGCGCAAGGTGTGCAAGAAACAGTGGGTAGATGTCCCTGTAGAACCTGGAAATGTTACACTGCTTCAATATATTTTGACAGCAAGTAACAACCGAGGTCTAGTGTCATCTTTATATCATTTGATACAGGGCCGCTTGCCCATACCGCAGCAAAACGCCCATTCCAAATGGGCAGCAGATCTGCAGGTGGACATCACAGATGATCTCTGGTCAGATATATGCACTCAGACACGCAAGGTATCATATAACTCTAGATTTCAATTGATACTACAAAGGTTTCACTACACTCCACACAGACTGTGTTTATTTTCCAATGAAGGAACTGGAACATCCCCCCGATGTAACTATGATACCGCAGAATACTTTCATATGATCTGGGATTGCCTGAAATTAAACCTATTTTGCCTTGACGTGTCTGCACTCCTGTCGACTGACATGCCAAACTATCCATCCTCTACCATTACTTTGCCTGTTTAACGTGTTTGAATCCCCCATGGGTCATATTAACAAGTTTGTAAAACTATGTCTTCTACTTGCTAAGCGATGCATATTGATACAGTGGATGAGTGCAGTGTGCCCAACAGGGATCACTGGCTCAGTGATGTTGTATGGGCTAATGATATGGAGGAGCAGGGGGCGCGCATGCAGCCACCCGAATCCTGACCAAGAAACATATGGGGGCCTCTCACAGCGTATCTCGCATCTGTCGTCCACTGTACGTGGGACCTCAGATCCTTGATCAGAGAGTACTGTATGCTTTACAAGTGGAAGAGAGACAGTACACCCTATCAACCATCACCCCTTCCCACCCCCGATCTACATCCCTGTTTAACAAAGTGTATACATCCTGATACTCCTTCCGGACTTACTGCCTGTACTGATGAAAAGGCTATAATGTGATTTGTAATGTACTGTGAAGTGTGTTAATAAAGAAAGGTTTTAAAAAAATGTGCTAACATTTGTATTTTTTGTATTGCTATGTTTTTTCCTTTTTCTTTCTAGTATTGCTACAAGTAGTGCTGTTTCTAAGGAACTGACCAGACTTTTAAAGATCCCAGTTGATACCTATAACAATATACTGACAGTGCTAAAGCTGAAACATTTTCACCCACTCTTTGAATACTTCGACTATGAGTCCCGAAAAAGCATGAGTTGTTATGTCCTCAGCAGTGCATTGGAACACAGCACAGAAATTGTCTCACAAGAACAGGTAAAGGTTTTGGATATATTCTTTTTTCAGCAATGAGTATCTTTGATACATCCCATTAAACGTGAGATTGTGCCATGACAACACTGGTCTGAATGCAGCACATTCACTACAGCTTCATACAAGAACCTGCAGCCTGTTTGAACTCTCTATTAAATACAAACTGTGTGTTCATATAGTTACACATTTGCTCTCCAGGTTGGTGCTCATGGGGGAAAAAAGGTAAAATAGAAGCAAATCTAAATAACAATTTTGAGATTAAATATTATAGGGAGGGCATGATTTCTACTTTGATTGGAGAGATCCTGCCTTTTCTGAAGAAACTGCTTCCTGATGCCTATAGACTCAAGGGGTGCTCAGTCATGCCACTGTAACTCCTTGTCCCCGAATGTAACGTGGGGAAGGGAGTGCACTAGTTCAGCAGTCCTGAACTACTGAAACCCTTTTGGACATTTCAATTTGCACTACCCTCTTTTTATTAATTTTTATTGTATTGTTTGCTTGTTAGGCGCTTCTACATATCATTGTCCCACACCCTTTTGTTATATAGAGTAAGGATTTGGCAATAGGTTTATTAGTATAGGCCATTTTGATTTGACACAACACCACTATGACAGCGTTTTCTTTACTTTGATTGTCGTAACTTACTCATATCTTAGGCGTTTTTCTCACCCATATACTGTTCAATAAACACCCTTGGATTGTTCTCCTTGTGAACGTCATACTTCTGATAACCATGCCTTTCTTACAGCAAACAGATTTTGACATTCTTAATAGGCATTGGAGCATTCAGAATGGGCAAGTGCGATGTACAACACAGAGGAATACAAACTGATTTTACAACATATGACATAGCAAGAGCTATACATAAAAAAAGGATAGGGGGAGGGTAGTGTAAGGCGAACAAGGAAATGAGTCCATCATACATGCCTGACAGCGTTTCTGATAGCGATAAGTGCATGAGAAATGTAGTAGGAGAGGAAGGGGGCTGGGTACCAGAGAGAGGAACACTACACAATAACGAAGTGGCTGTAGATGTAAAGAGGGAGTAGAAAAAAGGGGGTGGGGCTGCACTGCAGTCCTGGCCAGTCTTTAGGAGGCCTAGTTGATAAGGAGGGCACAACTGCAGACCAATAGGTGGGGGTGCCAGGAATGTATACAAAAAGTATCCAAGAGCGCAGTGCATAAAAAGGGTACAAGATGTAAGAAGGATGTCTCGGGCTCGACAGGTTGGTCAATCACAATGTCTATACCACTAGCCCACTCTTCACCTGAAGATTCTGTGTGAGACTCGGAAGGTTCGTCGGAAGAACTCTCCTCCTTTTGTCTCCAGGCTGTTCTTGTCTTCTTGGTGATGGTCTTGCCCTTTTGCTTGAAGAGATAAGGACGGGCTCGCCTGGAGGCCACTTTGCCTATAAGGCTGTTTGCCCGGCAGCGGGGACTCCAGGGAGCCCGCCCCAAACCAGGGAAAAGCCGGATTGAAAAACCCTGGTAGGTCTTGTTGAGGTAGGTTGTGGTTTGTGAAGCTTGTGGAGTAATCCAGCAGTAGAAATGGTGAAGGTAAGTCTGTCGTTATTGCCTTCAAATACCAGAATGCACTGGTCTGTCACGGTAGAAAGAAGCAGCCAAGTCTGAGGTGTGACTACAAGGACCAGCATGCACTGGTAAGGATCATTCCACGAGGAAGTTTGGACTATCACAAAACCGTAAGCAAATAGCTCCAATGCCCAAAGCAGTAGTCCTGGAGGCGTGTGAAAACACATGGAGATGCCCAAGCAGCTGTCCGGGAGGCGTGTGGATAACACGCAGTGAGAATCACCCGACAGTGAAGGAGGGGCCGTGAGTGAAGCACACACGGCAGCGGCGTCGGGCACAGCGCACTGAAAACAGCAAAAGCTGTAAACCTGCCCGAAGTGGAAGAAAGCACAGCAGAATCCGCTCGAAAGTGGAATCGGAATACCACTGACAAACAACACAAGGGAAAGCGGAACAACACACAAAGGTACTGGGATGAAAGGGGAAGGAACATGGGAAGGAGCGTAAGCAAACTCACTGAGGTAAACAAAGTAAGGAAGTTGCAACGCACAGGTGCTTTTCATTGGCAGGTATTTAAGGCAGCTACTGAAGGAAGACTAGAGTGCACCGCGCGTTGAAATTGAGTATTTAGTCTTTTTTCCATATCGCCCATCTTCTCCATAGCTTCCATGGGCGATATGTGACAGTATGTTAGGCAAGATTATGTGCAGTACCCTTGGGGAGACTACAGCAACCTTGTCCTCCTGACAATAGGTAACCCAACCTTTGGTATAAGTCTGTACTACAAAGATTGCTAGTGTGGCTGAGCAGCCAGGCTTATCTCGAGAGGGGTAAATGTGAGCAGCAGGGTTTTTACACAGAGATTCACAGTGACAAGTATCCAAAATAACTCTTAAACTCAAGGTTTCTTGATTACACAATTATTAATTTAACAGTCAGTTGAATAAGCCTTCTTCAGAAGGGAGCAATATATATGTAATACAAAAATACACTTTAAAATACACACTCTTAGTTTCTCTTAATCAGCAAGTATTCATTTGGGATGGCACACATATGGTTCCTACACCCTGAGGTGACTTAAATAACTAGGACACTGTGGACATTAATATATCACTGGTACATTTAGAGCAATACTGAGTTGCTGTCAAAGAAAAGGGTTTTAAGAATAAAACAGCGGGTAAACAAATATTCTGAAGCCTGTAAGTACTTTTGAACCCCCCAATGTAAAGCAAAATTAACCCTTTCCTGCAGGAAAGGTAAAGCTCAGGTCTCACTTACTCACTCGATCCTGGTGTTCCTCTCCCGGGCCCTTCGGTTCCTGCAGCATTAATGGAAGTACAGCCAGCTCCGAGAGGATTTCCAGATGAGCTCGTTTTGGGGTCGATTGGTCCCACCAACCCAAGGAGAGAAGTCGTCCTTTGCAGGTTTTCTCTAGTCAAGGCGAATTCGGAGCTTCAGCACAGCAGCAGGGCTTCACCAGGCAAACCAACGGTCCAGGAGTTGCAGCAGGTGTCTCTTCCAAGTTATTCTTCGGATTCCTTCGTCCAGTGGTCGACTCTGCCTTCCAGTCAAAAAGCCTTGCCTTTTATGCAGGTTTCTCCCATTCATTCGCAGCCTAGCTGTCAATCACACAGCAGGGTGGCTGTCCTCCAAGGACAGCCCTCCAGCCAATCACCCTTGGGTGCATTCCTGTAACAAAGGAGACTAAGCACAGGGAGTTTCGGGCACATCCCTTGCTTCCTGCCCTGCTAGGCACGCTAGAGCCAGAGGTGGGCTTCACTCGTGAATCCCGCCAAAGACAAAACAAACAAAGGCACCAAACTTGGTTTGGCGCGCAGAGTAAATCTCAAGAAGGACCTTTCCAACAAGAAATGGCGAAAAAAGAAGACCGGGGCCATTTTGACGAAATGGGCACCCATGGGTGTCTTACTGCAGCTGCAATTGCAGCCTACGGTAGAAACTAGACAAAGGGGATACTAAGTAACCCCTGCAGCACCCTATTGTAAGATAGTGTGTGCTGTGTCTAGAAATTTACAAAATGTAGTAAAGTCAATTTCACTTCACTGCTCTTGGAAACAGTAGTTTCGCCAAGAGAATGTATTTAAACCTTTGGCAAATCTAAGAAACTTCCCTGTGCCACTGCACTGAAGGTGCTGTGTGTCACAGTGTAAAGATGATCCCTATGGAGTTTGTCAGACTCCAAAGTCAAAAGAAACAGAGTCCAAATCACAGAAAAATACATGAGAGAGTGGGAAAAGGGTCTTGCTCTCACATATATAAAAGTCCTAAAGTTCAGCATAAAGAGCTGGGGTCTCTAAGCTAGAAGGGAATTAGTACATTTCTGAGATATTTCCCTAACAAAGTACACCCTCAAAAATTATTTTAAACAGATACAATGCAGTGCAAAATGGATGCAGTGATATAAAAAGGCACACCCACAGAAAACTATATTTTTCTTCTAAAAATACCAGTGCATTGAGAGAAGTAGAGTAGGAAAGCAAGGTGGAGTCGCAGAGTGTAATAGCCACCAGTTAAAGGTTCAGATGTAAGAGGAGTAGGCAGTAGAAAGTTCATCCAGAACTCACGCGATCCACTAGGGTATGAAGAGGACCAGAATCCAAAGTCATACGGGAGCAAAGAGTACCAAGCGGCCGCCACATGTTTTGAAGGTTCACGAAGGTTTGGGGGATGGAGGAGGGGTTGGCCCGGCCATGCCCGGACAGGCACACACAGGAGCCTTAGGAGTGGGGCCTTGGTGAGGAGGGCCCGACATTCACCTGCCGGCTTCAGGATGCCCAGTTAGATGGAGCACTGGCCAATCACACAGCAGCATCAGGCTGCTTCAGGCTAGGGCTGAGGAGGTCCGTATTCGGGTAGCCATATTGGAGCGATGATTTCAGAACGCCCCGAAGCACACTCACACTGATCACAAGATGGGCTAAGATCAGTGGGAAATATGGCAGTGAGGGCTGAAAAGCACCCCCTGAGCATCGAGCTCCAGCGAGGCCTACCTGCTGCAAAAAGATGGCTGCAGTACCCTGTAGTAACCAGAGTCTCGAGGTGTTTGGGGAGGCTCTGTGAGGGCCGCAGTTCTTTCATCCTCCGGCTTACTGATTGAATGTTTTTTTTGGAGGCCCACTGACAGTATGGATACGTATATAGACCTTTTCAAATTTGTTAGGAATTTGGGAAAAGATTTCTGATGTTTCTTAATCTGCTTAGAATCACATGCTGTGCATATAGCCCGACATCCAGTGGTAACCGCAGAGTATTGCATCTTGTCTTTCGAGAATCGAAAGGGGACGTCGACATGGGTGTGCCTGTAACACTATCCCTACATGACGTGTAGTGTACCCAAGATCCCTCACGCGTCGAGGTTCCTCATGTTTTTTTCCGCCCAGCATATTGGTCGCCTTATGCAGAGTTCGTCAGAGACATTGCCTATTGTCCCCTCGACCTTTGGTCGAATATTATATAAAATAATTAAGATCAACCTATCTGTCCCTTATTTCGACGGCTGTTCCAGATCTCCACCGAAGACCTTCAGAACTTCGACGGATGGTGATCCAGTCCGCGCTGCCGACCATGTGGCTGGGCATTCCTTCGGCCTACACAGTAGGGAGAGGGGGGTCGGGGTGGACATTTCTGTACAATCTGAGAATGCCTTTCCCTTTCCTTCCTCTTTCCCTTTTGGTCTTCGTCACTCTACCCATCCTCGGCTATGGAGAGGACTCCATTTAGGTTTTGCCCCATCTGTAAAGGCAAATTTCCTTGAAAAGATGAGCACAAACGGTGTAACCATTCCTTGCCCCTCAATCGCAACAAAATAGAATGCGCGGCTTGTATGCTCCTCCATCCTAAGACATTAAAGGAGCGCAAAGTCAAGCGGTGGGTGGCCTAAGGGATGACGAAGTCCAAGTTTTCTCCCGCTGCCTCAGCCACCGAATGTGACGACAGCGAGAGTGACTATCAGACCTCCGAACTGGTCGTTGACCTTTCGATGGAACGCTCCCGTTCCGCATAGTCTGTCCACGGCCCCGCCAGGCACTGCTATGGGGAAGGTACACCCCGGCGACAAAGACGAACATTTACACAGCACTAAACACACAAACCTAAGTCAATCTTCAGCCAAGTCGAAGAAGACTTCAGCGCCAATGGGTACACCGGAAGTTCCGGCGGCACCCGCCGACCGTCAGGATCGGGAGCCCTCCCTGCAGCTGCATATGCGCCTGGCGACCGGGCCATCAAAGACAAAGGGCGCTACCTCTAATATCCCGGGTACCATTGTGCCGCATCACAAGAAGGCGTCCGGCGATGACAGGGTTCCTTTTCTGTAGAAGACGGTTGCCAAAGACAAAGCCCCGGCACCGCCGAAGAAGGCAGCCACTGAAGACAAGGCCCCAGCTCTGCCGAAAAAGAGTCCTTTTCAATTGCAGGCCGAAGCTACGCGCCTCCCGTCTGCGTAGGACGTCGCCGACAGCATAGCAAGAATTATATCGGCCGATTCTCATAAACGGCAGCGAAGAGATTCTTCGAGGCCTACGGAAAAGGCCAAGGATCCGTCGAGATCCAAGGATAGCCTGAGGGGAGTACCGGAACCCTCCCATAAGCCGAAAGAGAAGCACAGGGATGTTCCATCTGTCGGTCCCCGAGGAGGAGTTCCCTGAGGTGAAGAGGGGATGTCTTCGACGTTGAGACAAAAATCTGGACGTTTTACGACAGAAGAGCGTTTTCAAGATCCTTTTCCACCTCTAGACCATTATTCTTTTTGCACTAGAGAGAAATTGGAAAACTGTATGGAAAGGCTGAACAGATTTGTTATCCATTCAGAGCAACCTACACCAAGAAGACCACGGGATGAGAGCCCTTTGGACCCTGTAGCAAAAATCCCAAGGCTCTTTGACCCCTCTCAGGAAGAGGATATATACAACTATGACCTCACTGAATAGGACATTCCTGCAGACACTCGGGATGAGGATCAATTCACCAATCCTGAGGACATGCATGATCCCATAGAGGGCCAGGAGGACAACCCAGATATGGGTGACCCTCAACCATGGCAGTCTCCAAATCCATCACCAGATCCTGATGCCCTGTCCTTGGATTCCCTCCAGACCTCCCCCCACTAGACAACCCTCGCCAGTGGATGATCAATTGAGGTTTAACGTCATGTTGCGCAAAGCGGCTGAACACTTCACAATTGCCACAGATGAAGCCGTCCCTGAAGCTGACTTTGAGGAGGACATCTTCAAAGAGAAGCCACCGGCCAGTCAGGCTATTCCTCTCCTCAATTCAATTAAAAAATGCCTGGCTCCCTCCTTATCAACACCTGCTCTCACAAAAGGTGTTAATCCAAGAATAGAAAAACTCTTTCGTCTTTCTCCCTCAGACCCCCTTTATATCAGAGGTCACTCCACCCCAGACTCTCTGGTGGTGACCACTACAAGAAAGAGGGCAGGGGTCCCTCTGTCAACCGGCGAGGTACCCCCTGATAAGGAAAGTAAAAGACTTTACACCCTTGGGAAGAGGGTCACGGCCGCAGCCGCTTTTTCAACATGTATTGCCAACAACACAGCCTTATTGGCCAGCTACGCGGATGCTCAGTGGGCCTTGCTACAAGAAGGCCTACAGTAGGTTCCCGAACCACTACAAACTAGTCTCCTGACCACAGTGACTGAGGGCAGACAAGTGAACCAAAGCATACTTAAAAACACTTGGGATTCTGCCGAAACAGCTGGTCGATCCCTGGCTCAGGGCACACTCCTGAAGAGAGACGCGTTGCTACGGAACTCTGGGTTGAAGCCAGAGACGCAAGTGTTACTTATTAATAAACCCGTGGAAGAATCCAACCTGTTTGGGAAGGTGGTTGGCAAGGCCCTCTAGACTGCAAAAAAGGAGCATGACACCCTGAAAACGCTAGACCAAATTATACAAAGACCCTCTACAAGACGAGGATCTGGGTCCAGACGGCTATTTCATGGCCAACGCTTCCCTCAGCAACAGTACAACTCGGGAAATAATTGGTCCTCTCCACAGGCAACCAGCGGATACACCACCCAGTATCCCCAGAAGGGTCAGCATTGTGGAAAAGGAAGGGGCCTGAACTCTACCCCCAGAGGCTCCCCAGCCTCAGGTTCAAAACGACCCGAAAATTCAGGTCCCCTCCCATGCCTCCCCGGTGGGAGTGGATAACTACAGACCAGTGGGTTCTAAAGACTGTGGCCCACGGGTACTGTATAGAGTTCAACCGGTCCCCAACATTCAGACCTCCACGAGCTAGCCAACTGACACCAGACCATGTTCGTATCCTTCGATTGGATTGTGTCCTCCCACATATTCCTCATCTTGTGATTATTCGTTATCTCCAGCTTTGCTGGTTTGGAAAAGAAATTTCTCTCGGCAGAGGGCGCTGTGCTCGAGGTCGAGGTTGTGGCGTCGATTGTCCCTCGACGTACTCCATCGACGTCACCAATGGTATAAATAGCTCGAGCCACGCCCGTTGCTTCAGTTCCGTTTTTCCGATCGCTTCTCTATCGAGAACGGCGCACTTCTATTTTCTGTGAAGAACATGTCGTCATCTTCAACACCTTCGACACCCAGGACTGGGTTCAAGAAGTGTGCAGATTGTGGATCTAAGTTGTCGATCACCGATCCCCACCGGATTTGTCTCTGGTGTCTCGGTTCCAGTCACCGAACCGACGACTGCGGGTCCTGCCAATCTATGACCGAAAAAGCTCTTCGTGAGAGGAGAGGTAAACTGTCGGTGGGGAGGGAGGCCTCAAAAAAGGTTTAGTCAAAAAGACACAAGCGACTGATTCTAAGGAATCGGATCGCCATAGGCACTCGTAGAGATCTCAATCTAGGAGTAGATCGAGACACTCTTCGTCATCATCGAAAAAAATGAAGAGGAGACAGATCTCTCTCATCATCATCTTCAGAGTCAACCGAAGAAATTAGTTGTCCGACTAAATCGGATTCTCCCAGTAAGTGGGAAGAATTCCGCAAAAAGATGGAGGTTTTCGAGAATGCGGCCCGACCCCCTCGAAAAAGCCATACCCCTAAAGTCGCTCCATTGGACGACAAATGGAAGTCCAAGGCTACCATGGCAAAGACCGGTAGCTTCGAGGAATCCAAAAAACCTCGAGTCTACGTAAAACCGTTGAAGACTCTTCGAGAGTCGAGCACTTCTCTAGTGCCATGCAAGAAACACAAGTCGTCGAAGACTTCGACAACTTCGTCGATGCCCTCGACGTGGATAATTTAGACTCCAAAGCCAAAAACATCCTCGACACCATTATCGAAGTCATCTTCGAAGACTTCGAAGACCCCTTCGACAACTTCAAAGGATTTGCCAATTCCTTCGAAGCAGATGGAAGAGGAAGAAAGGAGATTCACTCCTTTGCCCAGGTCAGACTTTTTCAAATCTATGTCAGCAATCTATGAAGAGTCTGCTTCAGAAGAAGACGAGGTTACTCCTTTGGGAGTTACTTATGGTACAAGACAAGTTCCTGAGGAACTTATTGACCAGGAATCTAGAATGAGAGACCCGAGTGATACTCTACATTCTGCCAGTGGAGTTGACACATCCCCAGAATTAGAGTTCGCCAAACCTGATCCTGCAGAGCATGCAGATGCTGGGTACAGGGGTCTTATGACCAGGGTAGTTGAATATATGGGTTGGGGTAATACTTCACCCATTTTTGAACAAGATGACATGACGGATATAATCGTCAAGGGACCTCAGAAAGGTCCTGTTCTCCCTTTCCACAGAGCCCTCCAAAGGACTGTGGAGAAAATCTGGGAGAAGCCAGAAACTATTGCTGCTGCAGATAGCACTTTTCCAAGAAAATATAGACCGGCTGGAACGGATCCTGAATATTTGATTAAACATCCGACTCCAGAGAGTTTAGTCATTCAGGCAGCATCTACTTCAAAACAAACTGCTTATCCAACTATCCCTCCAGATAGAGAGGATAAAAATATTGATGCCTGGGCACGTAAAGTTTTCACGTCAGGCAGTATGGCACTTAAGTCGGCAAATGTCACCTGTACCCTAGCCAGGTTTACCCATACCCTGTGGGACTGTATCTCGGCAGCGGCTGATCATATTCCGGAAGGCGAGGAAAGGGAAGGCTTCCTGAACATAGTCGAAGACGGGAAGGAGGCAATGGGGGAATGTCTCCAGTCTGGACTGGATACTGCTGATAGTTTCAGCAGATCCATGGCTGCAAGCGTTGTGCTACGCAGATTTGCATAGTTGAGGAAGTCGGGTTTGCACCAGACGTGCAAGCCAGACTTCTCAACATGCCCTTTGATGGCTCGAGGCTCTTTGGCAGAAAGGCTGATGAAAGTCTAGAAAAACTTCAGACCTCGAAAGCGGCAGCTAAATCACTTAGCGCCTCTTTGCGCCAGCCTCTAAAACCCTATTCCGGCTCATCTTCCTGGAGGGGTCGTTCTTTTCGATACTACTCCTCTTTTGGTAGAGGAAGAGGACAGGCTTCTCAAAGGGGAAAAAGAAACTTCCCTCGTGACGCACGAGGAAGAGGTGCAAAATCAGCCTCAGGAGCGGCATCTGTACCCTCAGCCACTCCTGCAGCCGCCTCCAAATCCCTCTGAGACCTTGTTACACAAAACACCAGTGGGAGGCAGGATCTCTCAACATCTGAAGGAATGGCGGGGCATTACCTCAGATGCTTGGGCACTGGAAACAGTAGCCCAAGGTTACTGTCTCCCCTTTCTAAAAAGGCCTCAGAATCATCCACCGGGAGCCGACTCTGCCAAAATTCCGGATCTGCTCCTGTTGCAGGAAATTTTAACCCTGCTATAGAAAGGTGCCATAGAACTGGTACCTGTTGCGGAGAGGAACAGGGGTTGGACTTCCCCATATTTTCTCATCCCAAAAAAGGACGGAGGACTGAGACCCATCTTGGACTTGAGAAACTTGAACAAGTTCCTCAGGAAGGACAAGTTCAAGATGGTGACTCTTTCTCAGATCCTTCAGGCTCTCCAACTCCAAGATTGGTTGGTATCATTGGACCTTCAGGATGCTTACTTTCATGTGCCAATCCATCCAAAGCACAGAAAGTACCTGAGGTTCGCGATTGGCAATTCTCATTATCAGTTTCGAGTTCTGCCATTCGGGTTGACCTCCGCCCCGAGGGTTTTCACCAAACTGTTGGCGGTTGTGGCAGCAAGTCTCAGGAGAGGAGGTATTCACATATATCCCTACCTGGACAACTGGTTGATCAGAGCAAGTTCTCCAGAACAAGCTCAGGAACATCTTTCGATCACCTGCCACTTCCTCCACAAATTGGGCTTCTCCCTCAATTTCAAGAAGTCTCACATGATACCATCACAGAAGCTCCAATTTATCAGAGCAGTCTTGGACACTTCATCGGGAAAAGCCTCACCTCCCGAAGTGAGAGCTCTCCACATCCAGCAGATGGTAACGAAGTTTCAGAATGCCCAACATCTACCGGCCTTCGATTTTCTCAGGCTGCTCGGCCTCATGGCATCCTGCATTTTCCTAGTACCAGAGGCCAGGTTGAGAATGAGATCCCTTCAGTGGGCGCTCAGAACTCAGTGGTCCCAGTTCTCAGGGAATATGTCGGATCTTCTGCAAGTCCCGAGCGCAGTTGCTCAGGATCTTCTATGGTGTGCTTGCAACGACAACATTCTCAAGGGAGAGTCTTTTTGGCAACCATGGCCGGAGATAACGGTAGTGACGGACGCCTCACTCACGGGGTGGGGAGCACACACCAACGATCTGACAATCCGCGGTCGTTGGTCTCCATCGAAGTCCAAACTACACATCAACCTGTTGGAGCTGAGGGCAATCAGACTAGCTCTGAAGGCCTTTCTGCCCTCTGTACAGGGAAAGAATGTCCTGATAATGACGGACAACACGGTGGCCATGTACTACCTCAACAAAAGAGGAGGAGTAGGGTCACTGCCACTGTGCAGAGAGGCAATGCAGCTCTGGTTCTGGGCAATACGAGAAGGAATCTCTCTATCGGCAATTCACCTAGCCGGAGAGAAGAACACGGCGGCAGACGCTCTGAGCAGGCAGAGCACGGTCTCTCGAGTGGGAGCTGGCTCAGGAAGTCCTTCTGGAGATCTTCGCCCTTTGGGGAACCCCTCAAGTGGATCTGTTTGCCACCACGATCAACCGGAAGTGCGATCAGTACTGCTCAAGGGAATTTCCTCAAAGAGGAGCTCTGGGAGACGCATTCGTAGTGGAGAGTTTCCACTGTTGTACGCGTTTTCCCAAGTCCCCGTGATTCCTCAAGTAATCAGGAGGTTGAGAAAGTTCAGGAAAACCATGATCCTAATTGCCCCGGATTGGGCCAGGAGGACGTGGTACCCGGACTTTCTGGACATGTCCATCTGCCCTCCAATACGTCTTCCCCAAATAGAGGATCTTCTCTCGCAAGAGGAAGGTCGGGTTCTCCATCCAGAGGTCAAGACACTCAACCTTCACGCATGGTTTCTGATAGTTTGAGATACAAGGATTGGGATCTTCCGGATGACGTAATGGAAATCTTGCTTTCGGCCAGAAGACCAGCAACAAAATCTTTGTACCAATGTCGCTGGAACAGGTTTAGTAACTGGTGCAAAGACAAGGATGTGGACCCTTTTCAGTGTGGCACCCGAATGGTGCTTTTTTTCTACTACATCTAGCTAATCTGGGGCTTCAGATAGGAACAATCAAAGGATACCTTGCTGTGCTGTCCATTTTCAAGCGCTCCTCGGAAGAGGTTTCATATTTCAAAATACCATTAATAATTCAATTCTTAAAAGGGCTTACTAATGTATACCCTCCAGTACCTTTTCATGTACCAACTTGGGACTTAAATTTAGTATTAAAATTCTTGACTTGCATACCTTTTGAGCCTCTGCACTCATGTCCATTGAGGCTTTTGACTCTAAAAACTGTCCTTCTTGTGGCCCTATCATCAGCCCGCAGGGTTAGCGAACTTCAGGCTCTCTCATGCAAACCACCATATACTACTTTTTATAAGGATACTTAAAGTTAAACCTTCATTCTTGCCAAAAGTAGTCTCGGACTTCCATTTGTCACAAAAAATAGTAATACCAACCTTTTATCCTCCTCCTCATCTGGGCAAAGAGGAGGAGAGATTACACAGATTAGATCCCAAGAGGGCTCTTAGTTTTTACATCTCAAGGATGGCTAAATGGAGACAAGATGACCAACTATTTGTGGGTTATACTGGTCATAAATTAGGCTTATCTGTAACAAAACAGACGATTTCCCGCTGGATCATATTAGCCATAGTTGAATGCTACAGATTAGCAGGAAAAGAACCACCAGATGGGCTTTGTGCCCATTCTACAAGGGGAATGGCTACTTCTGCGGCTCTAAAGAGGGGAGTCCCAGCAGCAGATATTTGTGCAGCTGCAACCTGGAAAACAATGCATAATTTTGTTAAACATTGGATACTGCCTCCTCTAACGAGGGTTTATTTGCCAAGGCAGTTCTGCATTCTGTCCACGAAAACTGAAATTAGTACTCCCGCCTCCAAAAATTGGTACTGGTATGGGAGCCTATCACAAGATGAGGAATATGTGGGAGGACACAATCCATTCGAAGAACAAGTTACTTACCAACTGTAACGTTCTTTCGACTGGATGTTCCTCCCACGTATTCCTCATCGACCCTCCCATCCTACCCCACAGTACAGTTTACGTTTTCTTACACTTTCCTCTCGCGAAGAATTTATCGGTCATGGGGCACGCCTGGGTGTTCCTCCTATATATATTTAATCGAAAAAACAGAACTGAAGCAACGGGCGAGGCTCGAGCTATTTATACCATCGGTGACGTCGACAGAGTACGGAGTACGTCGAGGGACAATCGACGCCACGACCTCGAGCACAGCGCCCTCTGCCGAGAGAATTTTTTTTTTCCGAAGCAGCGAAGCTGGAGATAACGAATTATCACAAGATGAGGAATATGTGGGAGGAACATCCAGTCGAAAGAACGTTATAGTTGGTAAGTAACTTGTTCTTCTTCAGGAAGTCGAGACACTACAAGAGAAGGGAGACACAGAAGTTATACCTCTATCACAGGTAGAAGAAGGTATTTATTCAGTGTACTTCCTTGTACCCAAAATGGATCTAACCATGCGCCCTGTATTATATCTGCACCCAGCAAACACATTTGTAAAGCCACAGAAGTTCTGCATGGTCAGTCTGCAGCAAGTAATTCCCCTGCTATTACAGGGGGATTTACATGGCAACACTGGACATGAAAGAGGCATACTTTCATATTTCAATGTTGCCAGCGCACAGAAAATGCCTCAGAATTATTATACAAGACAAGCATCATCAGTTCAAGGTACTACCCTTCGGCATAGCATCTGCACCAAGGGTATTTACAAAAGTACTAGCGCTGGCAGCAGCACATCTGCACAGGCAATCCATCCCGGTTTATCCTTACCTCGACGACTGGCTCATAACAGGGGACTCTTACGAAACCTGTCTGTCAAATTCCAAAAGACGATAGATCTTTTATTCAATCTGGGATTCTCTATCAACGAGAAAAAATCCAGCCTAGACCCCAGTCAGGCCAAGCAGTTCCAAGGGGCTCTAATTCGAACAAAGGACAGCCTCATTTTCTCCTCCAATGAGAGGGTCCAAAACATGCTGTTTCAAATCCCTCAGTATGTTGCCAGTCGAGAGGTGGTGGTACGCAAGGCTATGCGACTGTTAGGAATGATGGCGTCATGTATTTACTTGGTACCTCACGCGCATTTGCGCATGCGTCCAATGCAGGAGTGGCTCAACAGCCAGTGGTGTCAGGCCAGCGGACAATGGGACGATCTAGTGGTTGTCTCGCCAGCCCTCGTTCTCTCTCTACAGTGGTGGTCGAGGGAGATCCTCTTGAAGGGGAAATCCTTCACCACCCCCGCAGTGGAAGCCAATCTAACTACAGACGCATCTCTCACAGGGTGGGGATCTCACCTGCTTCAACAAACGGCGCACAGAGTTTGGTCGTCAAACATAGCATCCAACCACATAAACCTGTTGGAAATATTGGCAGTGTTCAAAGCACTAAAAGCTTTCCAGACACAACTGCAAGGAAAGACAGTCCTGATCCTCACAGACAGCACCACGACCATGTACTATCTGAACAAACAGGGGGGCACTCACTCTCCAGGGCTGTCCAAACTATCAGAGAACATTTGGAAGTGGGCTCCCAAACGCAACATGTTCCTGTTATCACAACATGTTCCAGTGCACCTCTATCTTCTAGCATACGTACTCAGCAGAGTTTTCCCATTGCCCATGAAGTACGAATGGCGACTACACAAAGACATAGTCTCCAGCGTTTTCGCATAATGGGGCTTCCCAGAGATCGATTGTTCGCAACTCTGGAGAACGCTCAATGCCAACATTACGCCTCCCAGGTACCCCACAGAACCGCTCCAAGGGGAACTGACTCTGGATAACATGGTCAGGGAAATTTGTTTATGCAACTCCCCCCACCCCCGACTCCCCTTCTCGACAAAATAGTGCACAAGATGCACCACGAACCAGGGGGGCGTGGTTAGCTGCCATGTAGTGAGGTCGTGTCTCTGGTGAGCTTCTCTAGATGTGCCCAAGATGAGCTGTTTTTTGCACGCTCCAAGGAACCCCTGGACCCTGTGAGCCACCCTTTCTGCGGAGGACTCCATCCGGAAGCCATAAGATCTTTCTCCTAAACCTAGGAGAGCCGGTGAGCGTTTCTGCACCACAAGTTAGAGGTGGCGGACCGAAAGCCAAGATGGCGGCTCCCGCGCGCTAATCCCCTGAAGGGGCTTGAGCGCAAGACTACCGATCCAGCATAAGCGCTGCAGCGCTTTCGCAGACCCGCTGAAGTTGCAGACCTGGAGGTGCCCGGAGATCCCGCCCCGGAGGGTCCCGTCGGATCGGGCGAGCTGCGGAGAGGAGGAGCCGAGGCGGCGCTGCACCCTACCTGCGGCAAGCGGGCTGCTTGAGTTGCGGGCTAGCACGGGAGTTGCGAGGGACGGAGGCCGGCCCCGCCTGGAGGAGCCGCTCGGATTGCTGAGGGAACCGGTGACAAGCCAGCACCACAGAGGTGAGCGGGGCGGGTGTGGGCCAGACCTGACACCGATGCACTAGGCCGGGTACAGCAACCCGGAGCCGTGTGCCGCCCCACCCCGCCGGCTCCACTTCGCTGCCAGCGCAGAGGGAGAGGAACCACCCGATCGTGCCGGGAATAGAGTACCCCCTTGCTTTGCTCACACAGACTGCCTTTGCGGCCCTTGGAGAGGTGAAGGGCGCGGGGGACCGCAAAGGCTGACCTACGGCATCAGAAACCCACTGGGCCCCTGAGGACCGTGTGCCGCCCCCCATCGGTGGGGCCCCCTTATCCTCCCATTGCATCGGACAGGGCAGACACACCGTGATCACCTACCTGCGCAGACACCTAGCAGCCAGGTACACCATAGCCCACTGGCACTGCAGCGAGGATCCCAAGCCTCCCCATACTGAATCTGGCCCATAGACTGGATCCCCCGGTACACCCGCACCGGAATACTGGCCTAACAGATCTGCAGGGACCTGCTGCGAGGACCCCAAGCCTCCCCCATACTAGATTTGGCCCGCAGACTGGAACCTCCTGTACGCCTGCACCGGCATATCATCCAAAACAGATCTGCACTCTTCCCTGCCTCGCCGTACTGGGAGCCATTGAAACACAGGACGCCGTATACAGACATTAGACAACCACAGCTCAGCCCGCACAGCATACACCTCAGATCCGCAATTGGCAGACGAAACTGCGGCAGGAAAGGACACAAGCTCCAGACACGACAGATAGCACGCAACACCAAGCTATCACAGGTTAACCCGTGCAGTTACCCAAGACCAGTGCAAGCTACCAACTGTAAATCGCTGGCTTCGAATGGATTGTGTCCTCCCACGTATTCATTATCTCCAGCTTCGCTGCTTCGAAGCAGCCAAGCTGGAGATAATGAATTATCACAAGATGAGGAATACGTGGGAGGAACATCCAGTCGAAAGAACGTTACAGTTGGTAAGTAACTTGTTCTTCGAATGGATTGTGTCCTCCCACATATTCCTCATCTTGTGATAATTCGTTATCTCCAGCTTCGCTGCTTCGAAGCAGCGAAGCTGGAGATAACGAATTATCACAAGATGAGGAATACGTGGGAGGAACATCCAGTCGAAAGAATGTTACAGTTGGTAAGTAACTTGTTCGTCTCTTGTGTCCATAACATAAACGCCTGGCTGCGCCTGGCTGAGTCTACACCCACCACCCCATACTGACGCGGCGTTGCCACAGCTAGTCCTTCAGCCTTGGGCACAAGCCGCCGTGCCGGATCCCTTGTGGGTAACCTCCAATCCGCACCACCTGTGCCTGGAGCAGGGAGATGTCACCACCCGATAGGATGTCTGGGAAAGAATCGAGGTCCAAGCAGCGCCAAACCACTATAGACACTTTTACGGCCAGTGGATCTTCAGGGTCTGAAAGCTCAAATGTGGGAGCGCCAGAGGCGCAACCCGACCCCACTGACGCAGCAGTTGAACCCAGCAACTCCCAGATACTCGAAGCCATTAAGTTATTCCAGGCAACAATGGAGAACAAAATAGATGCCGTGGCTACAGACCTGGGCCTCCTGCGCCAAGACGTTCGATCCGTAGCCGGCAGGACTGAAGCGTTCGAGACTCAAGTCTGGGAAAAACTGAAGCTAAAACCCATCTCCTCCGAGACGTGGATGAACTGCAACAAAGAGTTTAAGAATTTGCAAGATAGGGCAGAAGAGGCAGAGGGGCAGTCCCGCAGGAACAACATAAGACTCCTTGGTCTGCCGGAGGGTATCGCGGGCCCTAACCCCACCAACTATGTTGAAAATCTCCTGCTGCACGAAGTCGGAGCAGAGAAGCTCTCACAAGGCTTCACCATCGAGAGAGCCCACAGGTCACTAGCCAAGAAACCACCGCCGGGAGCCCCACCTAGACCATTGATAGCGAAGGTTCTTAACTACAGGGACCGAGAGGCCATACTGGCTTTTTCGAGGTCTGGGGGCCAGATCCAAAGAAACTCTGCAAAAATTGCCATCTACCCTGATTACACCTTCCAGGTCCAAATGAATAGGGCACAGTTTATACACGCAAAAGGCAGCAGGATTGCGCTACATGCTCTTATACCCGTCGAGATTGAAAGTACTACACAATAACAGAGCCCACCTGTTCGACACACCGGCACAAGCCCGGGACTTGATGGACGAGCAACAGATCCCTGACATTGCGGGAAAAAAGCGGAAACCGCTCTGAGTCCTACCGAGCCATGTACTGAGGGACCCTTCCATATGCAATAGCCCACCGGCTGACAAATTTAGCCTCAACAGAGCTGAATGGATCCTCCACACGGAGACACCGGAGCCAAAAGACACTCCACCCCTTGGAAGTTTCCTTCAGGGTATATATACCCGCCTGTAGGGCACCTGGAGACCAATGTGTGGTCAAATGGAGCGGAAACAGGACTGTCATAACGAGGGAAACCTCGCTGGACCTGTTCTATTTTCGGGGAGTTCACAGTTAATGGGGGGAGGAGGGAAACGGGGTGTTAACTCCAAAGTTGGGAATTTACACAGGGACACATCGAGACCGTTATCGGGGGGAGCGAAATGGGGTGTTGGCTCCATAGTTGGAAACCTAAATCGCGAAACACCAAGACCACTGGGAAATCATACATACGAGCTATCAGCTAGACCTAGTATGTCGCCAAGAACCATTGCTAGACCGTCTCACTCCCATGGCTGACAAGATCAAGATTATAACTCGGAACGTCAGGGGTATGAATAGCTTTGTTAAACAGCGCCGCATCCACGCATACCTGAGAAGGTGTAAGGTGGGATCGCCATGCTCCAAGAGACACACCTAACCCGGAATAAAATGGAAGCATTGACCAAGACATGGCGAGGCACCCTGATAGGATCCACCTACTCCTCCTACGCCAGAGGGGTCTTGATCTAGATCGATCCGACCATCCCCTTCAGGCTAACGAGCACCAAAATAGATGACGAGGGTAGAATGGTGCTCATACATGGCACCATTGAAAACAGGGAGTTATGCCTAATTAGCACCTATGCACCTAACCATGACGCAACATCTTTCTTCCATTCACTGTATCCTCAACTTACCCCTTACAGAGGCTACATCATGCTTTGGTGGGGGGGGGGACCACAACTGCACCCTAGACACACTGAAGGATAGATCAGACAGTAAACGCACTCGTCCATCCCCTCCAGCCAAAATACTATCCAAACTAACACATCAGCTACTACTCTGTGATTTGTGGAGGGATGCACACCCTGAACAATGAGAATATTCCTTCTACTCCCCACCTCACTCCGTTCACACCAGGCTAGATTATCTCTTCGCAAGCCAAGAGCAACAGGCCATGTTTAGCGATGCACAGTACCTGCCGTGAGTGCTGTCTGACCACTCTCCGCTAATGGTCACCTGGGAAGTATCCCCACCCAGACCCCCAGTGCCTACCTGGAGGCTTAGAGCCGAGGCCCTACTAGATACAGCCTTTCGCGAGCGTATAAAGGACCGCACCGAGGAATATTGGCAGAGAAACTTGAACAGTGTAGAACACGTGAGCACAGCATGGGAGGCGTACAAGGTGGTTATGAGGGGAGAGATGATTGCAGCTACAGGAGGGGCCCAGAGATCCATCGTAACCTAGTTGGAAACCTCTGAAAGCGAGTTGGGGGAACTGGAGAACAGGGCTGACTCATCCCCAGAACACCTGCGGAAAATAACATAACTGAAACAAACCTGTCTAACACACTGGGAATCCCTGGGCAAATTGAGCTACACCAAGTATATCGAAAGAACCCATGCCTTAGGAGACAAACCCGGTAAGCTCTTAGCTTGGCTCTATAAAAGAGAAACCCCCGAATCCCCATATGTCACATACTCAAGCCCGACGGCATCACAGCGCATACCCAAATTGAGATTAACTCTGTCTTCTCTGACTTTTACCGCAACCTTTACTCTGAGACCCTGCCCCCCACTGACACCTAAATCGAAGATGTCTTAGACATCATCGAGCTACCCAAATTAGATTTACAATCGGCGGAGGCCCTAGATGATCCCATCACTCCGGACAAAGTGAAGGTTGTTATTAGATCCCTACCATCTGGAAAAACCCCAGGCACGGATGCCCTCCCCGGCGAGTTTTACAAGTCATATGAAGAGACCCTGGCCCCCCCTGCTGACACAGGTGTTTAACGAGGCCTACAAACGCGGTATCCTCCCTGCATACATGAGGGAAGCCGTAATCATCCCCCTACTCAAACCTGGTAAGGACAGAGCCGACTGTGGCTCATACAGGCCTCTCTCCATGCTAAATGTAGACAGCAAAATCTTGACTGCCCTATTAGCGAATAGACTGCGTAGGGTAATTCCCCTATTAATCCATCGAGATCAAACGGGTTACGTCCCGGGGCACTCTATCACTGAGAACCTGCGTAGGGTACACCATGTATTCTATAGCACTGAATCTAGACCTCAAACATACGCTGTTGCATCATTAGACGCCACAAAAGCTTTCGACTTGGTGCGCTGGAAGTGGCTGTATGCCACCATGGTAAAAATGGGGATTGGACCAGTCTTTTTGAAGTGGACCCAATTGGTCTACTCCAATCCGACCGCCAGGGTGCGCACGAACAAGACATACTCCAGCAAGTGGCACCTCAGCAGAGGCACCCGGCAGGGATGCCCACTATCCCCCATGTTATACATCATCGCCACCGAACCTGTGGCCGCCTACCTCAGACAGGAGTATGGAGATGGGAGCATTGAAATAGACGGTGTGACCTACCTCGTCTCCATGTATGCTGATGACACATTACTATACCTACACAGTCCCGAGCACCTCCTGCCCTATATCCTCGAGACTCTAGATGGATTCCACAAATGCACAGGGATCCGGATCAATAGAGACAAGTCTTAGAGACAAATCTTGCCTCTACCCCCTCGCCATACTACATAGTGAAGAATACAGGTCCCTGCCCCCCTTAGACCTCCAATGGCAAGTGACATCCTTCAGATACTTGGGGATTACCATACATCGGAACCCACACACTGAACACATTCTTAACACGGATAGGGCTAAAGACTCCCTCGAGAAATCTATGAAATTCTGGAGCAGACTCCCGCTCTCAGTAGCCGGTCGGGCAGGCCTCCTTAAGATGGCCGCACTCCCCCGCCTTCTGCACTACTTTACTAACGTCCCTTACAACATCCCCCCTCATTCTTCAGAAACCTAAATAAATTGTGCAGGAGATTCCTCTGGCAGGGTGGTAGACACAGGGTGGCGCTAGAAACACTTCAAAGGCCCTACGAGAAGGGAGGATTGAAAGTTCCCAGCTTTGAACTGTACTACCTTGCTAGTCAGCTGAGGCACGTGGTGCGATGGATGGCCGACGAGAGTACGGTGGACACTCAACTCCTTCAACCTGCCCTGCCCCGCCTATTACTCAGAGACCTACTCTGGGTCGAGGAGAGTATTACACAACACTACCCATACATAGCCAAGTTGGGGATCCAGCTTTGGAAACGGTCCTGCAAAACGGTCGGAACAGCAGACCCATACTCTCCGCAAATCCCCATAGCAGCAATCATGGCGAAACGCGCATGGGGACATCGGGAAGTGCGCACCCAAATGGAGCCCTACGGGGTGGCCACGTTGGGAGACCTGGTTCAGGAGCAGGAGACCTTAACGTTCACCGAGCTCAGCGAGGCCACACGGCTTCCTGCAGGACAGTTCTTGCTCCATGGAGCAGTAACGCGAGCCATGGGGGACAGATGGCCTGAGGCTGCCAATCCTGCGATGGAACTTGAGACCATAGAAACCATGTTAAACGCCGCTGAGGGCGGCCACGAAACTTCACGACTCTACGAGGCCCTGCTGCAAGGTACGACTAGAAACAAACTCAAATGCAAGGTGAAATGGCAAAGCGAACTGAGCCTCGAATTTGAAGACAAAGAATGGGAAAAGATAACCAGCTACCACAAAACAAAAAAATTTCAAGGAATGCCCGCCTACAACTCATCCAACTGTACATCACCAACAGAGCCTACCTCACGCCAGAAGCCATTTCGAAGTTCAATGGTGCGGGAGCTCAGGTGTGCCCCAAATGCAACGAACCCGAGGCTGGAATGACTCATATGTTCTGGGGCTGCCCAGTTATACAGGGTTTCTGGACACAAATAAAAGAAAGAGTTGCCATGGCAAACATTGAAGTCGAAGCTCATAGGCCTGTGGCCTGTATTTTAGGTAACTACAGACGCAGCAGAAAAAACAAGCCTCTTAACAGACTCAAAGACTTAATATACATCACAGCGAAAAGACGCATAGCCATGGGATGGAAAAGCCCAAAGAGCCCTAGCGAGGCACTATGGTGGGGGGACCTTAGAAGGTGGATAACTGCTGAGACCGGAGCATGGGAAACAGCAATTCAAGAACAGAGACTAGACTCCAGCGAAGAACTACAACGTTGGGTGGCGCTAACAATACCGTTACTTCACCCCAAAGTGGTGGACAGCACCTCAGACGAAAGCGATAGCTCTGGCTCGTAAACTGACACGAAGGACACTGATGAACTGCCCGTGGTCTTGGGAGAGGAAGGGAGGGAGGGGAGCGAAAAGCACTAGAACCTTGATTGTGATGCCTTACTGATTATCATTGTGCCTTGTTTATATTGTTTTAAAAACCAATAAAGTTATTTTAAAAAAAAAAGAAGATACACCACGAACCAGTCACGATGATACTGGTGGCCCCCATGTGGGCCCGCCAACCCTGGTTCGCTCATCTGATGGAGATGTCCCTGTCTCCTCCAATGAAAATACCTTGCCCATACAACATGTTGTCGCAAAACAGAGGGGAGACGCTTCACCCATGCCCGCAGACATTGAACTTAACGGCCTGGCTCCTGAGGTCATAGATTTTGGGCACCTGCAGCTCCCTCAGAGATTTATGGACATCCTCAGGGAGGCTAGAGAACCGAACACTAGATATTGCTATTCCAGTAAATGGAAACAGTTTGTCATCTGGTGCAACTCACAGAGCATTAACCCGATTAACTGCTCTCCCACACACATTGTTTTGTACCTAACTCATTTACTTGACTCGGGCCTGGTCTTTAACTCTCTAAAGGTTCAGTTAGCTGCGCTTTCAGCCTACACTACATCACAACAGATAGTGTCATAGTGGAAGATACCAGTTATTAAGGCTTTCATGGAGGGAGTGGAAAGAATTCACCCTCCCATTTCAAACCCGGCTCCCGGATGGGACCTAAACGTGGTGTTGACTAGGCTTATGGGGCCTCCATTCGAGCCCTTGCACAGAGCAAGTCCTAAAGATCTCACCTATAAGACTGCTTTTTTAATAGCTATCAGCGATTCTCGAAAGACAAAATGCAATACTTTGCAGTTACCACTGGATGTCGGTCTATATGCACAGCATGTGAATCTAAGCAGATACAACCATCAGAAATGCTTTTACGGTAAGTAATGCATGTCTTGCAATGAAAGCATGGTCTTTGTCAATGGAAATCTGACTTCATCTATAATAATGGGAGATTTAAGAAATACAAAATTATTTATTTCCCTAGAAGAAGGGAAAGAATTGGAGGACCGTGAAATACTTAATGAATTAGGCATATACAGGGATCACAATTAAGATTAGATTAGCAGGAACTAAACGCAGCTCCTGGGTATCCAGCAATATCCAGTGGCCAGGAGCTACCATTGGGGAAACAAGGAGCTAGTACATATCGTTCTGAAAATCTAACTTCGATATAACATGCACACATCATTTTGTCCATTATTTATGAACCCTTATGCTTTACATGTCATGTAGATGTGTCCTAATGTTTATAGATTGTCCCAAATGCACAAAGTAAAATTCACAGAGGTGTTTGTTCTGCATCAGTTGCCTTGGGAGCCAACAGTAGCTACTAGTAGCTGTTAGTGGCAGGACAACTAGACTCTTCTAGGCTACAAGCAGGAGCTAAATCGCTCCCAGCTCCCCTGAGTTTCTAACCCTGCATATAGCATGGCATCCTGTGTCCTAGTGATTTTAGGAGGAAATCTAAATGTAGCCCTCGGGGATCAGAGACAAGGATATGGGCAACACCTTTGTAGCTGGTACCGAAGAATTGGAAGCTTTAAAATGTAGAGATTCTTCAGGGATAACCTCAATGTTGAAGAAAGAAAAGCTTTAAAAAGAGTCTACAGATACCATTGTTGTTAACACACCTTAAAACCATTGGGTTTTTACCTGAAGTTTCCAACGAGCCCCATGCTTCTTGTCAAATTAGGCTGATTAGTTGGTAAATAAATGGTTTGAATTAGGATTATTAGCTAAACACGAGAAATAATTAAATTGAAAACGATGAAAGAATACCTTCAATATATTTTTTGTCAAAAATTCATAAGTTATGTGATATCAGACACGAGAACCATAATGGGTGGTATATATTGGCAGCATAGACCATGTCCAAATATATTGATATTCAATTAAGAGACTTTCTTGAGGTTCAGTTCCTACACCAGGGATTTAAAGTACATTTTGAAACGACTTGAATTAATCATTTGAAAATAATCTTACTGGATAGTCACATATGAAAAAGCATTGTACACATAGATTCAACATCTATCAGCACAATTATGTTTTGGGGGTGTTGCACTTTTGCACGGCATGGCAAAATGGCAGACCGTGCTTAACCTCCGCACCGAGTGGGGGATTCATTTTCATTCTTGTGCAGTAAGCATGGACAAACAGAGCTATAAAGTGAGACTTCAATAAACAAGCGGTGGGTGCACACTCAGCTCGATTTTCAGAGAAAACAGCACTGTTGGTGCCGATATAGACGCCATAGACCAGGATTACTCGAGTACTCAAGACGGGAAGCGAGGCTTTCACTGAGGCCCTTTCGAGCTTCTATTCGGGAAGCCGGAGCGGAGTGAGGCTGAGCGGCTACAGAGGGAGACCGAAGCAGCAGTGCCTTCGAAGTGTACTTAGGTGCCGGTCCGGCTCGACAAACCTGCTTTGCATTTACGCCAAAGACAAACGGCGGCACAAAGTAAATGCGATATCACTGTGGGGTGCCCAACAGCAGCACACGCTTGCAAACATCCTCACCTGCGACAGGCACCGCCTGGTCATTGGACCCCCCCGTTAAATGAGCGCAACTATAAGTCCTTGCACCCCTCCTGTTGCTGGACATACAGGTGGCAAATCACATCAACAGGGGTGGAAGAGCATTGCCTACACCAGACGGGGGCGCAGGTCATCCAGGCGGGAACTCTTTAGGCGGGCCTGTGGCGCAACAGTGCGACAGTCGCTTGCTATTGACCATCTTAGGCCCATTGGGTGTATATGCGTGGCACCGGGCCAGCGTATCCAAATAAACCTTGCTTTGAAAACCGGCTGCCCGGCCCATACAGACAAATTCTAGATTCACGCTGGGCCAGGGAAGTGGGCCCATACCCTGTCAAACGCACAATCCGTGAGCGTGACACGCTTTAATACACCCAAAGCATAAAGCCGTTACAAATACAAGCAGGAGGCCTCATGACAAAGGGTGAGGGGCATAAGAAAGGCGGCACTATCGACAGGTTAACAAAGCCCACCCCCAAACCTGCAGAGATGGCAGGAGAAGTATCAAGTGGTCAGGGTCTATTGGAGGAAGCCCAAGCATCTGCACCTACTGATCTGCAGGGCGTGATGGATTTGATGCAGTTGGGCTTTGCTGCAATAAATATATCAACCAACGTTACTTCAATCCGTACCCAGCGAATAACAGAATCCGAGAGCCGCATCAGCAGCCCCGACGCAGTAACATCATTGCAGGACACCGTGACCACCCTAACTAAAGATATGAGTCAAGTCATGTGAAAGCTGAGTGTGAGGACTTAGAATCGAGATCACAGAGGAGCAATGTGCACATTATAAGTGTAACAGAAGACGCACTTACAGGCAATATGGAGAAAGCAGTAGAAGAACTGCTGCTAGAACTTCTGCGAGACCCTGGGTGGTCGCCACTCAGCGAAACCCAAGCCGGGAGGCTACCCGAAGCCAATAATAGCCTGCCTGGTGAATTACCGTGACCGGGACCTGGCACTGCAAGCCGGCCACGAGAAACGGGAGCTAAAGATGGGATCCAACACTGTACATTTTTCCGGACTACACTGTAACTGTGCAGCAAGAGAGGCGCACCTTTTCTGGTGTCAAAACTCTTAGGGACCACAATACTGCATATGCCATGCTCTTTCCCACTAGCGTAGGCATACATCATAATAACAAAACCTACTTTTTCACACTCCCGGAGGAGGCAACTGCGTTCATAGAGGCTCAAATCCCATTACCTTCAGCACGAGGGACAGAAACTTGATATTTTACTTTTCAACACCCCCCTTCCTTGATCCAGCAATGATGTGTACATGGCATTGAATTAGCAATCACCACGCGCAACCTATGCAACGCCCGTACCTGGGAACTATACTGTCCCCCACTCACAGCTGCACTGTCGCACCCTGATGCGAGTGCATGCACTAGTTGGGTTAGTTTGGTTGGAAGGAAGTGGGGGATCAACATTCAGAGTTCGGCGGACTATGAGGGAGGGAGGGAGGGGGTGGGAAGGTTAAGGGCGAAGACAGGGAGAACATTTTATAAAATGCACTTGGTGAAGGGGACAGAAACTGAGGTTGCATGGTGGGACACGCTAACAGAGATAGACAAAGCAATAGATACGGGATCATACCCACCAGGAAAGGTGGCTCCACTATTAAGATGCTAAGCTGGAACTTTCACGTCTTGGGGTCCCCAATAAAGGCTCGTAAAGTCATCCCATATGCTAACAGGCTTGGAGTTAAGATTCTATACCTCTAAGAAACTCATATGCTTAGTCACCAGGTCCCATCGCGTGGCCCCAAGTTGGGGTGATCAAAATTACTATACGTCATACTCCACCATAGCGTGCGGGGTGATGATACTAATACATCGCTCCTTTCCTTTTACGCACCATGAAACTGTAAGTGATGAAAAGCGAAGGTTCATATTTGTGCATGGGATCTTGGATAACCACGAGGTTCTTTTACTCAACGTATATGGCCCCAACATAGATGACCCTCATTTTTAAAGTGCTACGTTTAGTAAGTGTGCCAAATACCCAACAGCACTGGTGCTCTGTGGGGGTCTTTAATACCATATTGGACCCGCAACTAGATCACACTTCCACAACGACTAGCTCTCAGACCAGTGCAGCTCGCACTATTCAAGCACAAACTAAGGGCCTGGGGCTCAAAGATGTGTGGCGAGCATTGAACGCAACACATGGGTACACGTTCTACTCCTTGGTACACAACATGCATTCACACATTGATCTATGGCTAGTCACACGTGGGTTGTTGAACTGGGTTCTGGATTGTCAGATACTCCCCAGAACGTTATCAGACCATTCCACGATCCTGTTAACTGTACACACGCCCTGACATTCAGAGATGAGAACACAATGGCGCTTTAAACCAGCTGCCTTAGAAGACACAGTATTCATGTTAAACATGAAGGAACACATCACATGCTACTTTGAAAATAAGTAGGGCTTAGTCACTAGACAAGCTGCATTGTGGCAGGCATTTAAGGCTTATATCAGGGGCATCGCCATCTCTATAGAACATGGGGTGTTGCGGGATATTAGATGAGAATTGAAGAGGTGCAAGTCCATACTATCACAACTGCAACGAAAATATGCGGCTGACCCATCCCCGGGAACCAGACTAGACATTAAAGGAACCCTGGATAAACACTTCGATATAGCAAACAGGGAATTGGGTTATTTCGATAGCATGCGCTGCGGTATGGGGAGGCGGATAGATCGGGTAAACTGCTAGCACGCGCATTCAGATCCGACAAGGGTAGTCCCAATATCCCTTGTGTTGTGCGACTGACGGTTCTGTGGCAAATCTAGATACTGATGTAAATGCAGTGTTTTATGATTTTTACGCTGCACTCTTTACCTCGAAAGGGGAGACTACGGCTACAGAAATTGATTATCTAGCACAGATTCCCACGCCTCCTCTATCGGCAGATGCTGGAACGTCACTGGAAGAACCCATCAATATAGCAGAGGTTAATAAAGCTATTAAATATCTTCCAACGGGGAAGGTACCAGGATCTGACTGGCTGGGTGCCGAATTATACAAAGAATCCATGCACAAACTCGCCCCCGCCTGATGCAGGTTTGTTCAGAGGCCCAGGAAACTGTGACCCTACCTGAGTCGATGTGCGAGGCCATAAATATTCTGCTACTGAAGCCAGGCAAAGCTGCAAATGAATGCAGGTCCTACAGGCCATTGTTTATTAATAAACATCGATGCTAAAATATTTGTGAAAATTCTAGCTACACGACTAACCCCACTGATGCCACACCTGGTGCATGAGGATCAGGCAGGCTCTAGAACTGGGAGGTCAACCGCATTAAATATACTCCACATGTATATTATCATCTCACAAGCACCACAGGACTGCCAGAGAGTGGTGGTGGTCCTGGACATGCATTTGATACAGTATCCTGGCCCTTCCTATTCAAGGTACTGATCAACTACGGATTTGGGCCTAACTTTATAAAATGAGTGAGGGTGTTGTAATCGCAACCATATGCAAGAGTATGTACTAATGGCGTGCTATCATGCATACTGCAGCTGGAAGGGGGCACTAGACACAGGTTCCCATTGTCACCCCTACTGTTTGCCTTAATCATAGAACCGTTAGACCTTATTCGTGCACGTTTTGGTAGCGCTGGCATCCACATAGGCGGTCGACCTGAACTCATCACATTAATATGCAGATGATATAATGCTGTACGTGAGGGATCCGGAGCTCCACCTGCAAAGTATATTAACTGCGGTGCTAGAGTTTGGTAGACATTCTGGCCTACTCCTAAACAGTGGTAAATCTGAAATATTTCCATTGAGCGAAGGCACAAAGGAACCCACAGACACCTTTGGTCATCATTGGTCACCCTCGAGCATTAGATAGCTGGGGCTAGAAATAAGACGTACCGCCGCTTTGACCAGAACCCTCAATTATGATAGCCATTTGACACAAATAGCTACCAAACTGGAAAGGTGGAAACACCTCCCCATATCACTAGCGGGATGGGTAGCGCTAATAAAAATGATCATTTTATCTAAATTCCTGTACCCTTTTAGTAACATACCACTGTGGCCAGGGAGGTCGTTTTTTAATGAACTAGCCAGGATGTGCTCCTCATTCGTGTGGAATGGGCGTTTCAGAGTGAAGTGGCAACGCTTCAAGCAGCCGTACGAAACTGGTGGACTCTCAGCCCCAGACTTTGAATTATATTACTTGACAGCGCAAGCACACTTCGCAACATACTGGTTGCAGCATGATCCAGGTCCACTGCACGTGAGACTAAAGAAACTCCAGGCAGGTCCTGCTCCGATAGTACACTTACTTGCAGGCAATAGGTATCACCACGCTCACCAGCTTGACCTGGTAGGCGCTACACATCTGACATGGGGAGTGTTAACACTCTGCCCCAAGAATGCTATACTGTATAATAAAGCAATGCCTATCTGGGGCCTGGCAGCCTTGAACTCCTCCTGAGATAAATTGCTAGCGGCACACTGGAGTGCTACGGGTGTAACAACACTGGGCGATTTGTTCCATGAGGGAAGTTTTATCACATGGGATCACGATTAAGACACACATAGGCAACACACCACTTCAGCAATTTCAATACTACCGGATCTGCTCTGCGGTGGCAGCGATGTGGCCAATGTTCCTGTCAGAACCGAAATCGCACCCTTGCCTTACTTAAATCATGACACAACGGGCGGGGAAGAAATCTATATCGATACTATACAAAATTGCGCAAACATCCCCAATACCACGGTCAGTAGACATCAGGGGCAAGCGGGAAAGAGATCTCCGCAATTCATCACAGACACGTACTGGACACAGATATGTAGACTTAAGAAACAGGAATCCCTGAATTCCAGATATAGATGAATACATTTTAAAGTCCTTACAGAGCGTACTATACACTTGCGGGGCTCAAGCAGCTGGTTCCCACCTCAAAGGGGAAGTGCCCCAGATGTGGTGACTAAAGTTCTAATATATTGCACATGCTGTGGGATTGCCCTGCTTTAACGTCATACATGGAAGCAATATGTTACACGCTCGGTGAAATAATAGGTCAATCCCTGGTATGGACCCCAACCGACTGTGTACAGGGATATACTAAGAAATTAAATGTGTTGCAGGGTAAATCATCAATTTGGAGCTCTTAATAGTTAAAACAGCCATTCAAATGGATTGTGTCCTCCCATGTATTCCTCATCTTTTTATACGATATTCAGTTTCAGCTGCTTTGGATTTCTTTTTGGCAGAGGGCACTGTGCGTCGGTGCAGTCGGCTCAATGTCCTTTCAGGGCCTCCGTCTCGAGAATGATGTCATTGAAGGCATATAGAGCATGCGCAGTGACCGTTGGCTTCAGTTCTGTTTTTTCCCAGTGAGCTCACGCTTCGAGAAACTACTGCGTGCTTCTTTTATTCTATTTGCGAAAATGTCTTCTTTATCAATACCTACTACCACGGAGACCAGGTTCAAGACGTGTTAGGACTGCGATTCCAAGATGTCGATAACCGACCCACATCGTGTTTGTCTGTGGTGTCCCGGTGTGGAGCTCCAAATGCCAGTCAATGACCGGAAAAGCTCTGAAGGAGCGAAAGGGGAAATTGGAGAGGGGTAAAAAAAAAAAAAATCCCCATCGACTAGACCGTCAAAAAAATATTTCTTTGGACGAGCCGAGAGGCAACTCTCCTCGAAGGAAGAAGGTTAAAAGATCCAGGTCGAGAAGTGGCTCCCACCACTCATTGTAGTCAAGGAAACCGAAAAAGAGGCACCACAGGTCGCCTTAATCGACTTTGTCTTCGGACACCTCCCCTGAGGGGGTATCTTCTATATGGGCCGAATGGGAAGCATTTAGATCAGAAATGCTAAAAATATTTGAGAGGGAAAAACCCTCAACTAGCCTTGCTTCTACCGTGCCTTCCAAGAATGCCGGTAAGGAAAGGGCTCTAGCCAAATCCTGCGTGCCCTCGAGCCCGGGACGAAGCCAGATCCTCATCGAAATCCATTGAGGCCTTGACGCGATTATAAATCATCGAAGGATCCTTTGAGCCGTATATCGAAGCATAAGTCGAGGTCATTGACGCCATCTGCCCCTTCGACGCCATCTGCCCCATCAACGCTGGCAGCGCCATCTACACCAATGGCTCCTTTGACACCATCAAAGCCGAAAAAGATTTCAGTAAAGATTTCGATGACTCCTCGAGTGTCGAACTCACAATTTCTTAAGCCTTCGATGCCTATTCCAGACAAGACATGTATTCCTTTACCAAGGATGGATTACTTCATATCTATCAGCCATCAGATAATGATGCGCCATTTGGACTTCAATATGGTGCACCAAATGTGCCTGAGAGTTTTATTTCAGATGAGTCTAGATTAAAATATTTTTATGACTATTTTCAAATGGCCAGTCTGGAATTTGGTAGCATGCAGATGCACCGTATAGACGATGTCTAAAGTTGTAGACTTCTTGGGGTGGAGTAAGCCTACCCTCCCCTTTGATCAGGATGATCTAATGGACATCCTTGATAAGGGTTCGCAAATGGGTCCCATTTTACCATTTCACTTAGCTCTCCAAAAAAGGGTGGCAGCAAATTGGGAAACGCCAGAGTCTAAACCGGAAGTAAACAAAAACCTCACTAAAAATACTGTCCATCTAGTAGTGATCCCAACTACTTATCAAAACACCCCACTCCAGAGTGTCTGGTGGTGCAGGCAGCTTATCCAACTATCCCTCCAGATAGGGATGAGAAGTGAGTAAATGCATGGGCAAGGAAAGGATTTTCTGCAGGGAGCATGGCTCTTAAATCGGCCAACTCTACACGTGCCCAAGCAAAATTCTCATTCACTATATGGGACTGTATTTCCATGGCGGCAGAGCACATTCTGAGGGGGAGGAAAGAGATGGGTTCTTGGTTATTGTTAGAGATGGCAAATAAGCCATGTGTGAGTCTCTTCAGTCGGGTCTGGATTCTGCTGATAGCATCAGCAGAGCCATGGCAACAAGCACCATAATACACAGATTTGCGTGGTTGAGGAAGTCTGGTTTTGGACCGGATGTGCAGTGCAGACTCCTTAACATGCCTTTTGATGGGTCTAACCTTTTTGGCAAAAAAGGCTGACGAAAGCTTCAAAAAGTTGCAGACTTTGAAATCCTTGGGTGCCGCTATTAAGCAGCCTCAACCCCTTCACCCAGTGGACAGCCTTGGAGGGGTAGATCTTTTCGCTACTACTCCTCAGTTGGAAGAGCGAGAGGAATGGCTGGTCAAAGAAGATTCCCTCATGATGGACGAGGGAGAGGTGCAAAGCCCGCTCAAGCAGGGGCCTCCTTACCAACAGCCACTGCATCAGCCGCCTCAAAACCTCTGAGGTTTTGAGTCACAAAACGCCAGTAGGGGAGGCAGGCTGTCTCAGCATCTGAAAGAATGGCGAAACTTCGGGTGCTTGGGCATTGGAAACCATAGCCCAAGGTTACTGCTTCCCCTTCATTCAGAGACCTCAGAACCATCCACCGGGGACCCACCCTTTGAGGGTTCCAGATCCGCTCCTTGTGCAGGAAGTTTTGACCCTGCTAGAGAATGGCGCTATAGAACCTGTGCCTGTAGCGGAGAGGAACAAGGGATGGTAATCTCCATATTTCCTAATACCCAAGGAGGACGAAGGACTGAGACCCATCTTGGACATGGGACACTTGAACAAGTTCCTCAGGAAGGACAAATTCAAGATGGTTGCACTTTCTCAGATCCTTCAGGCCCTCCAACTCCATGATTGAATGGTGTCATTGGGCCTTCAGGATGCTTTCTTTCATGTGGCAGTCCATCTCAGGCACAGAGAATACCCAAGGTTCACCGTTGACGGTTCTCATTATTAGTTTTAAGTTCTGCCTTTCGTGCTGACCTCCGCCCTAAGGGTTTTTACCAAGCTGATGACGGTGGTGGCAGCGAGTCTCAGGAGAGGGGGGATTCACGTCTGACCCTACCTGGACGATTGGCTTATCAGGGCGTGTTCGCCCAAACAAGCCCTGGATCATTTCAGTGTCACCTGCCACTCTCTTCACAGACTGGGCTTCTCCCTCAATTACAAGAAGACCCATCAAAAGCTCCAGTTCATCAGGGCTGTACTGGATACATCCTTGGGAAAGAGCTTGCCATCTGAGTTGAGGGCTCAAGACATTTTGCAGATGGTCTCCAAATTTCAGAGTGCCCAGCGTCTCTCAGCCTTTGACTTTTTTGAGGTTGCTCGGCCTCATGGTATCCTGCATTTTCCTGGTGCCAGAGGCTCTCCTCAGAATGAAATGCCTTCAATGAGCTCTCAGGACACTGGTCTCAATTCTCAGGAAACATGTCAGACCTACTTAATGTTCCAAGTAGGGTCGCACAGGATCTCCTGTGTTGGGCCTGCGACAACAACATTCTGAAGGGAAAACCTTTTTGGCAACCATGGCTGGAGATAACAGTAGTGACAACCCCTTACTCACAGGGTGGAGAGCCCATGCCAACGAACTGACAATCCGCAGTCGTGCCTCTCATCGAAGTCCAAACTACACATCAATCTTTTAGAGCTGAGGGCGATGAAACTTGCGCTGAAGGATTTTCTGCCTTCTATACGGGGAACGAATGTGGACAACACAGTGGCCATGTACTACCTCTACAAGATAGGAGGTGTAGGGTCTCTACCACTGTGCAGAGAGGCAATGCAGCTCTGGTACTGGGTAATTCAAGAAGGAATCTCCCTATTTGCAGTTCACCTAGCCGGGGAGGAGAACACGGCGTGAATGCTCTGAGCAGGCAGACCACAGTGTTAAGATGGATTTCTGAACTCGGACCTGGAGGGGCAGAGGTTCAGAAGGCCAGCCTAGTTTCTTGGAACAGGGTAACCTCTGGACAAGCCAGACCAATCAGGGTAGCGATGGCGGCGGTCAAGACTAAGTCTCAAGAGGGGTGAGGGTGACGGAAAGACCTTGATGAGCACACAAAGCAAGGACACTTACAAATTACTCCAGACAGGTGTTATAGTAAAAATATAGACACATTTATTACAAGGCCTTTGTAACATCAACCATAGCAAAGAATCACAATAATATTAAATAAACCAACACTTCACAATCATTACAATATATATACAAGACCGAGGGGTCTAAAGAGTTAGGAGCATGTAATATGTAGACCACCTAGATGGGGAGGAAAACGGCAGTGCAAGTAATCATTAGGCCCAGTTCGACATCCGAAGTACACCTAACTAGGAGGAAGTCCGAGCCCTACGAAGAGAGGAGCCTTATGCTCAAAAGTACCTGCACGCGCCGGTGCCATTGGACAAAAGAGGGCCTCTTCAAGGATATCGGGCAGTTCAGGAAGGTGAATGAAGCGATGCAGAACAAGTCCCCAGTACACAAGCAAGGCCCCCACTTGTGGGCAGAGGCAGGATGAGGGTGCGGGATAGAGTCGCTATTTCGCAACAGCGGTAGAAAAGAAACGGGCTCCTGCGCGAGGGGCCACCGGTTGGGGTATGGACTACTCACCGGTCCCCGACGCAGGCAGACCCAGACTTCTCCAGTTCAGTTCACGTTGCTGGCAGGTTCAGCTGCGATGATCAGGACGTCTCGACACTGTGTGGATTCTGCGTAGCAGGATGCAGGGTCGAGGGTGTCCCAAATGCAGCAGACATGCACAGGTTGTTACCGCAGCAGGGCAACACGGCAACCGCGTTTACTCTGGTCTGGGCGCGCTCGTCTCACTTCAGACCTGGGAATGCCAAGTGTACGAAATTCGGTTTGAGGGTGCCGTGGACGCAGAGCAAGCAGTAAACCAAGTTTCGAGGGCTTCCCCGAAATGGCTGCGGTGACAGAGCAAAGCGTCCTGCGTAAGCTGGTCAGCCCACTGGTTGGCCCAGGGACACTTCCGAAGAGGCTTACTTGCAGGGTTTGATGAAGGCGCCGGGAATAGTTGATCCCACTATTCCAATGGGTCGAAGCACCTTCGCAGACCTTCTAGGACGATCAGATGCAGAGGGGTCTCGCAGGACGACAGCAGTTCAGGGTGCCAAACCTTCAGCGGGTCACCAGCGGTTCCTCGACTCAGCTTCTTGTTGCAGGATACTTGGCTCCTTATCCCTTGTTCGGTGTGAACGCAGGAGATCTACATGGTAGTGGTGTTTTCAGCCTCCTCTTATCCAAAGTTCCCTTCGCGCCAAAACGGAGAGTACTCAATGGGAGATCTGCTCACAAACACTCACACCATACATGGACCTATAACAGACCACGGTGGTCCCAGGCATTCAGGACACTCTAGACTCTCTGGCACCTAGGATGTGTATTGGGACCAGACATCCCAACCCACATCCTGGAGGCACACACAAGGCATGCGAAAGCCCGCGAAAGCGTTGTGTTTCGCGGGAAAGTGCATGACCAAATAAGGACTGGCCCGGGTCGGCTCGACCTGGGGGAAGGTGAAGGGGCAAGACGGTCAGCGGACAGGACAAAGAACCTCGTGGCATGGCCATTTTGGAGCCAGGCCACTCATTTGTGCCAAACGCGGTAAGCGCGGATAACATGGCGAAAAAGGATTCAAAACACAAGAGAAACGATAGCTGCCACCAGTCCCGTCCGTGACACACTTGCACAGTTCATAATAAGTCCATCGAGAGTGTCTAGTGCCTTTGGAATGACTAGAGACCCAAGAGCGTGGTAATGTAAGTTACAGTGCACTCTTGTTTAATGTTGCACAAAAGCTGAAACATGAGGAAAGGACTAAGGGAAACAAAGTCTCCCAGTACTGACTGACTTAATGGCATGTCAGTTTCCCCATAAGAATTGAAAGCCCAGAGGAGTGCTGCGGAAGGCTGCGCTTCTCTGGCAAAGTCTAGATCAGGGTGTAAAACAAAAGCAAAAAGTTCGGGGTTACCACATGGAGGGAAAATTAAATACAATTATGAAATCTTTCCTAACGCAGTCTCCCATGAGTGGGAACTAGTTCAGGAAGTCCTTCAAGAAATCTTCACCCTTTGGGGAACCCCTCAAGTCGATCTGTTTGTGACCAATGTCAACCGGAGGTTCGAACTGTTTGCTCCATGGAATTTCCTCCAAGAAGAGCTCTAGGAGATGCGTTCATGGTGGACTGACTAAGAGCTTCCATTCCTGTACGCGTTTCCTCCATTCCCCGTCATTCCTCACGTGATGAGGAGGTTGAGAAAGTTCGGGAAGCTCATGATCCTAATTGCCCCGGATTGGGCCAGGAGGACGTGGTACCCAGACCTTCTGGACATGTCCATTTGCCCTCCAATACATCTTCCACAAAGAGAGGACCTTCTCTCGCAAGAGGAGGGTCGGGTTCTCCATCCAGAGGTCAAAACTCTCAGCCTTCACAGATGGTTTCTGAGAGGCTGAGATACAAGGATTGGGACTTTCCCGGATGACGTAATGGAGATTTTGCTTTCAGCCAGAAGGCCTGCAACAAAGTCCTTGTACTGTTGCCGTTGGAACAAATTCTGCAGCTGGTGCAAGAACAAGAATATAGACCCTTAACTATGCAAGACACCAAAGGTGTTATCTTACCTACTATACCTAGCCAATATGGGGCTCCTGGTTGGAACAATTAAAGGCTATTTGGCAGCGCTATACATATTTAAGCACTGGGAACTCAATTTCTAAAGGGACTCGCCAATGTTTTCCCTCCACCCCATCTCTTTTCCGGGTTCCAGTTTGGGTCCTTAATCTGGTATTAAAATGTCTTATGTGAGCACCTTCTGAACCTATACATTCATGCCCATTAAGTTTGCTAACATTTAAAACCATTCTATTGCTAGCATTAACTTTAGCCCGTAGAGTGAGTGAATTGCAGGCACCATCATTCAAGCCACCCTTTACTATTTTCCACAAGCATATGGTTGTTTTAAGGGTTAAGCCTTCATTTTTACCAAAAATCATTTCAGATTTTCATATAGGACAGAAAAATGTATTGCCCAGTTTCTATCCTCCTCCTCATCCTGACAAAGAAGAGGAGAGATTACACAGATCGGATCCACGTTAGAGCTTTAAGCTTCTACATCTCGTATAGATTATCAGCTTTGTATAGGCCATACAGGTCACAAACTGGGTCAGGCTGTGACAAAGCGGACCTTATGCAGATGGATCATTCTGGCAACCTCAGAATGTTACAGGCTGGCAGGCAAGGATCCTCTAGAAAAAGGGCCCATTCCACCAGAGACATGGCTACCTCTACAGCTCTGCAAAGGGGGGGTACGTTCACAAAGCATTAATGCCTTGAGGCTTCCCTCTGTCAGGATGGAAGCTTTGGAAAGGCTGTCCTCCATTCGGTTCATGGAAACCATTCATAGCTACATTCTTACTCCTTCCACCAAAACAAACACTGCTTTGGGAGTCTATCAAAGATGAGGAATACGTGAGAGCACACAATCCTTTTTGAAGAACAAGTTACTTACCCTTGGTAACTATCTTTCGACTGGATGTTCCTCCCACATATTCCTCATCGCCCTCCCAGCCTACTCCACAGTAGAATTTCCCATGCTATTACAGCTTTCGCTCCTTCAAAGCTTAGTACGGTCAAACCCGTGGTTATGCGAATAGTTTCTGCTATAAGAAAAACAGAACTGAAACCAACGGGTTCTGCGCATGCTATATTTTCCTGCGATGATGTCATCCTCGAGACAGAGGCCCTCGAGGGACATAGCCGTCTGCATCGGCGCAAAGCGCCCTCTGCCAAAAGATTTTTTCCCAAGCAGCTGAAGCTGGATATTGTATATCAAAGATGAGGAATATGTGGGGGGAACATCCCATCGAAAGAACGTTACCAGGGGTAAGTAACTTGTTCTTCTCATGGGATGGACATGGAAAGAAGCACCTTCACTGGAGAGCTGGCTCCAAGATATGGTATGGGCTCATGACATGGAAGAAATGTACATAAATCTACAGGTGGATACGGGTCGGCCAAGAGACATTTGGGCGGACTTTAGGTCTTTACTGACCCGTGTGAGTTTGGGGGATGGAAATATGTGGCCACTGCTTTGTAAAACCTACATATGAAGTGTCTAACCATGTAACCAAACTATATGCTTATAATGCTGGCAAAATGTGCTGCCACCATGTGCAATAAATAGTTAAAAAAGAATTAATTTTCAGTTAAGACAAATCTGTTTTTTATATGAATTGTGATATGTTGTTGTAAATGTTGCTCTTTACTTTGTCTGATTACTTTATTTTCAGTGCTCAACACATTCAACAGAAAGTTGGGGTTGTAATGGGTGCTAACTAAGCTCTACTTTGGCAAATCTATTTATCAGGGTATTTGAAACAAATGACATCCTTTTCCCCACTAACTGGTTTAGAGAAACGCATCATCTTATGTTAATGATACATAGGTGACATATTTATGATATGTACCTAGAGCAAAGAACAGTTGGATACATTCCAACCCCATAGCTTGATATGGAAGCTCCCATGTGTGACCAAGTTTTCAATAGTTCCTAAGACATGTACAATACGTTCTTGATTTTTAGTATAAAAATATATACAATATACCTTTGAGGTTTCAAGCCATGGGTTGGTCACTGACTCCTTTCTTTTTATATGTAGTATAATACAGCTATAAAAGTAAATCCTAGCTTTAGATAGAGAAATATTTACAAAAACAACTCAATATTTCCATTTAATAGAATACATAAAATGTTACTATAAACTTTGCACATTCACTAAACCATTAGTAATCTCATACCATACACGTATGGCACAGTGTATTAGATAAGTAATGTCTCTCCATAATTCTAAACCAGATAATTTCTTTAGCATAGTTGTCCAGTACTCCTACGTCCCATCCCCTTTACTTCATACTGATGGGATACCTCGTCCCACGGTGACAGGACTGCAGCATTTCTTGCTCTACAATAAAAAGCGTCCTCTTTAAATGAATGCGTGCCCGCTGACGCTGCCTCCGCCCGTATGCCTCACTCACCAGTTGTTTATTTACTGCTCGACAGGACTGAATGCCTTGCACCTGCTGCAATGATTTTTTGTCACTACTTTCCATCATTGTTTTTCTTTTCCTGCATGCTAGCCTGTCTCACTGTCATACCTGCTGTTAGGGGAGTTGTCCTAAAGTCCTACTGGTAGTAAGGCTTTAATAAGCTATCCCAGTGGTTTGTAGATCTCCAACTCTTAGTATCAGTCTCTACTAACTCAGGACCTTGGAAGAGGGCAGAACAGTCAGGCGTATCTTAAGAGGAAGATGTGAGCTGTAGGTAAGTACACTGAACCTTAGTTAGAGATGCACACCAAAGAAACTCTTACATGTATACAATTATATATTTATTATATATACACACGAGAATCACTTTAAATACTTTAGACGTTTACTCTAGAACACTTCGGAATACTTGCAAATACACTTCAAAGGGCACTTTCACTTTTTTGCTTGTTCGTGGCTACATTTGTAGCAACGTTAGAAAGGGAAAATAAAATGTTATCATAATATCGGTTATTACGCGACCTGCGGTTTTTACCAGTGTATACGGTAATGCACTTACTCAGCAAACACATAGTAAAGTCACTTAAAGGGAGGAAAATGGTTAGTGTAACATTAGCCTGGTTCAAGGCTCTAGAGAGGGTGTCTTCGCCCAGTAAGTATTTTAGTCCAAAATCGCAACCCTAGCTAAAGGCAGTTCAGAGAGGGCTTAAAGTCTTGACAAGCAGCAGAATACAAAGAGTTCCTGTGGATTTCTTCCAGTCTCTAGTGTTATTGAAGCAGCAGGTTCTCCAGTATGGGGTCTGGCATGGATTCACATGCTCATGAATGTTCCCTGTCGTCAGGCTGGGAATCCTCGGTAATGAAAAAATCTGTTTCACTTTCACTTCTGATCTGTCTTTCTCCTAACAACCAATCACTGAGCTCTGAGTCATACTACCCCTAGCCAATGACTGCCCTCTACCTAAGCCCATCCTCTGGCAGCCATCTTCATATTTTTACCGCACGTTCAAGTGTTTGGAGTCCTTGTGTTTAGCTCTCGAGCTTTTACTGCGTTTTTGCGCTTTTTGGAAGAGTTTAGTCTATTTTTCGGTCAATCGAGCCTTGTGCTCCATCATACAACCTTTCCGATTAACAGGGACCTGTTTTCTGATTCTTCAGCACCCCTCAAGGGTGAATTTCGAGTTTCTTCATGGAGGCTTTCAGAAGATTCTTCAGGCCTAAGCTGCGTGGATCATGTTGGAAGAGAAGAAGGATTCAACGCACCCTGTTCAAGATTTGCTCCAACTGCGGCTCGCGGAATGTTTTTTCGGATGACAAGCATTCCCAGTACCTTTACTGCCTGTAACCGACGCACAAGGAGTAGGATTGTGCGTTTTCTCAGCAGATGACCCCCTCACACGATGAAGGATCGGCACAGGCGGCTGAAAGAGTGGCTACAGGCTAAGGTCCCTGCTCTGTGTGGGTCCCAGCAGCAAGCCTCTCCCAGTTCCAAGAAGGCTGAGCGTACTTCTAAGACCATTGAGAGCACCCCTCCTGCGGGGGTCCAACAAAAGGCTAAGCACCGCGAGTCCACTTCCACTGGGAGCACCGTTGTGATGGGCTTGCTGTGGTCAGGGTGCACTCGATGTCTCCAGCTTCAATCACCAGCCAACGCTCAGGATCTTCGGCCAAGAGGAAGTCGGACCATCCGGGCAAACTCAAGGAGAAGCCCAAGACTGACCTGGAGGAGAAGGCCAAGGGGGATCGGGATGCGGACTCTCCCCCTAAGGAGAAGGCCAGGCAGGACAAGGCCGCACAGCGCAAGGGTCCGGTCCTGAACGTGAAGGCCCAGGTGCCCTCGGCGAAGGCCCAGCCTTCCATCGAAGGTGTGGTGGCATCCCTTGCGAAGGCCGCTGAGACATCTCTGCAGGGCACAACCCTGAAGACAAGGGTATCCCTTCCTCCCAGGAGGGAGGCTGCATTCCGGGCCATAGAGAAGACCCTGCAGAAGATGATGCCAGTCATCTCCCCGAGACCTTCCTCTCTAGGAGCAAAGAAGGGGGAGGGGAGGCACAGTGGCTCTTCAGGGTACGGATATCTTCTCTGAGGAGGAGCTTGTCTGCCTGCAAACCATCCAGGAGGAGGAAAACGTAGAGAACAGGCCCTACGACGAGCGCGTCGACGATGGCGAGGACACCGTCGAGAAAGAGCAGCAAGGCGACGATGGCCTGAGCTCCCAGCCGGTGCCGTACCCCCACCTCAGCTACCTCCTACAGACCTCTTGGTGGACATTCTCTCAGCACTGCATACTCTGGTCTCTGAGATACAGACAAGGATTCCTATTGCGCCAGCACCCGCGGTGCCAGCAACGGCCGACCCCCTGGCAGCGGGGGAGCATCGGGCCAAGAAGAGGAGTACACCCACCACCTCCTTGGCCCCCTGTATCCCCCCGAGGGATGAGACGGATCCTGACACAGTGACGACAAGCACGGACAACGGCAGCGAGATAGGGGACCTCCCGTCTCCTCCTCCCAGATTTTCCCTGCTGGACGAGATAGGCTTGTTTCACGCGATGATCTCCAGAGCCTTGGAACTCTTCCAGCTCGCTGCAGAGGAGGAGGAGGAGGATTTCTTATACAAGGGCTGCGAGGCGAAGAGGAAAGACCATCCGCTCGGTCCCACTCCTGGATGACATTTCGGACTGTTAGGCAGAAACCTGTGCAGTTCCCTTTGGGAACACTGCAAAAGATTTAGGACTACAGGTGTTAGCAGTAAACCCACTTGGTAGCAGTCCGTACCACCCAGATTTACCTGGTAGCTGTGGCTGAGCAGTCAGACTTCCCTCAAGAAGAGTTAGGCAGTATGCAAAGTATACACAATAGGCACTCAGACACAATAGCACAAGCAAACACTGACCAGAGCTTTGGTATCAAAGTATATAATTATTTATTTAAAAACACACTGTTTGAAACTCTCCAGCACTCTTATTGTAAAACACTCTAAACACAGTTACTATTATCATATATACAACCCTTATTCCTTATCAGACAAGTCTTAGTTAACACCACTTATTTCTAGACAGAGGTGAGCGCTTTACTATAGATGGCACTCCACTAAGTTCATGAAGAAGGGAGGGAAAAAGACAGAATATGTGAAGATACACCACTCTAAGATTTAGGAACACTTTTAGCAAGGCAGAAGAGCAAAAGTCACTTGTGAGCCAAAGTCCATAGGCTGGGCCCACTCTTAGAGAGAGCAGAGCACAAATGCGCCCAAGATCACACAGTTACACTAGGCTTTGAAAGTCTTGCAGAGAGTTCGAAAAGAGTTTAGAGAGGCTCAGAAAAGTTTAGCCAGGGTGTCCCAGGCTAACCCAGGTTCGAAAGCCGGGGCGAAATCTACCCTGTACAGTCGGTGGCAAGGGAAGCCAGGCGGAACACGGTACCTTAAGTGGGAAGGATCCTCCAGCGGTGGCAGTTGTTCCTGGCAGCGGGTGCAAGTCTCAGCGTCGTCCAGGGGAAGAGGAGATCTCGACTTAGAGGAAAGATGAAGGTTGTTGCACTGCCAGGGAAGAAACCAGCCGCAGAGTTTTCCGGTTAAAGGTATTACCCTTTATTTCGCGGTCGTGGTAAAACCTGGTATCCCGGTTGCCGGGGTGCTTGGCACAGGCAAGGCGGCCACGAGATGCGTCGGGAAGGCTAAAAGATGGTGAAACTTGTTATCCCCCCACCAGTCAAAGGAAGAAGACTCTCCGGCGGGAGATCTCCTCTGTCGTTGGGAAAAGTGGTGAGACGGTCCAGCAGGGCTCCACCAGTGGTGTCGTCGTGGTAGGTCGGCTCAGCTTCTCCCTCATCGGATTCTTAGGTCCTGTGGCGACTTCTGAAGTTCCAGTCCCCAAAGCCCTGCTTTTATGCAGAAAACCCCCATTCACTCAGCCTAGCTGTCACTCAAACATGCTAAGTGGTGAGCCGGCCGGCTCACCACTTGGGCCAATCAGGACGGAGTGCGACTTGAGTTGCCTAGGCAACTCAGTCCAGGGTGCCTAAATCCCCCTCCACCCCTCCTAAGTACCCCAGACAGAGTGGCACCACTTTGGAGGGCTTCTGTGGAGAAGCCCCCCAAAAAGTGGAACAAAGGGCTCGACTTGGGTTGGAGTCACAGAAGAGAACACAAACGCCATGTTAGAGTTTTGGCAAAAAATACCAACCGGAGAATTAATAATAAATAAACCAGCGGTATGTTCGAGGCTATCGTAATTAAATAAATAAAGATAGTAGCCTCGAACAATGGGAAAATCCCATAGAAAAATATTCGCGGTTGAATATAAAAAGTAGTATCCACTGCCACCAGCCAAAACTCGATCAGGGGGGACGGAGACGTGCCCCCTCGGCTAACAGACCGCGGGGCAATCAAATTGCCCCAGCCAGTACGTCCACAATATGATGGTTTGTACTGGTTCTGTTCAGAATTCAAGACTAGTAAAGTCAATGGTGACTTTACATGCCCTGGGAGGCAGTAGTCAGTTCCAGGGTATGGAGTCTATACTGGGGGGCCACTATGACACCCCTGTGTTACTGCACTGAGGGTGCTGTGTAACACACATCACAAAACCACATGAAGCCCTATGGAGTAAAAGACCACATAGCCCATTAAACACATCTAGAGTCAAAGGAACACACTCAAATCATGTCCAAGAGTGAGGGTAAAAGAGTCTCACTCTTGGCAGGAGAAAAAAATAAACCCCAAAAATCCAGCAAAGCTGCTGGGGGACTCACTAAGTTAGGAAATTCAGCCTAAACAGAGAATTCTCCCTAACAGGGACGAAGGTTTGTCTCTCATAAAGAACCCTTCTACGGCCCCGGCGGAGAGGGATCGCCTTGAGAAGAAGTACAGGGTGCCGGACTCTGCGGCCAAGTGCTTGCGGGCCCAACCGTCTTCCGGACTCTGTAGTGTCAGCCGTGGTCAAGAATATGTCTTCGGGTGCTTCTTCGGCAGCATCCACACTTCCGGACAGCGAGGGCAAGAAGTTAGATGCCATGGGACGACGGGCCATCTATTCTGCGGCAACGAACATCAAGGCAGCCAACGCCCTCGCCATCGTAGCACGCTACGACTGGGAGCTGTGGTTCAAAATCGCACCCATCCTGCACTTCTCCCCGACGACAAGAGGAAGGCGAAATGGCGTCAGACCACGCCATCACGGTGGCCAGGGACGTTGCCGACGCGGGATTCCACCAAATTGGCAACAGCGTTTGTATTTGTCGTCGTGGCTGACTCAAGGCCACCAACTTTCCTCAGGACGTTCAGTTGAAGGTGTTGGACATGCCCTTCGACGGGGATAATTTGTTTGGGAAGGCTGTAGATGAGCCTCTACAAGGCATAAAGACGGATACTGAGAAGGCACGGGCCTTGGGCACTCTTCAACAACAGAGGCCGTCCCTTTGGCCCTCAGGCAGCAAGTCCCAACGTTCCTCCAAGGGTTTCGGCCGGGGCTCCGCTAGTTACCACCAACCCTCCTGCTCTTCGGGCCAGGAAACCAACAGGGGCCGCTCCAAGGCCTTAGGAGGAGCATGTCGTTGTCGCCAATGTCCCCAAGACGGCCCTTCGACGACCAAGCAGGATTGAACCGACCGTGGCATCGGGCCCCCACCAGTGCACCCTGGTGGGCGGCCGCCTGGCGAACTTCATCAGCGTGTGGAGGACCATTTCCACCAACCGTTCGGTGCTGGACGCTCTCGCCCACGGACACACCCTGGAATTTCAATGGAAGTGTCCCCGAATACCACCGGTGGCCCGGCAGGAAAACCACGTCCCTCAGCTGTTGCTGCAGGTGCGGGCCATGTTAAGAAAAGGCGCGCTAGAACTCATCTCCTGTCAGGCTGATATCCTGGTGTCTGCGGAAGCTGCTGAACCCCCGACAATCCACCCAAAATGTGGCACTCTGAGCTGATAATATATAACCGCTCAGTTTACCTCACTTCCAGGGGAAAGGGGGAAGGGACAAATAAACAAACACCAGGCTGGAAGCTATCAACTCGCTGGTTCTTCACCTGTAGTGAAAACATAAACATCTAATACACCTCATTACTCAATGGGTTACTATACTAACCTTAACACTCTATATCCTTTACCAAAATAGTCAAAAAACCATACCTGGTACTTCTCTTCAGTATGCCCAGAGAAGTGATAAGCAGAGAAGAGATCCTTACTTGTTGACCAGAATCTTAAAGATCCTTCAGCCTTCTCAGCAGGTCCATGAATGTAATATTTAACTTTGTAGTTCGTCTTCTCAACCTCAAGATTCTTGAACAAGGTCTAAAGTTCTTTAAATAAGTTTTAAGGAAGTTCTTTTAAGTTCTTGTATTTATTTTTATATTTTCTTTTTAGAGTGTCTTTTACTCTGGAACGAATTTAAAACTTGCGATGAAATCTTCACGTGGAAAAATCCAGCACACGCGCTAAAATCCAAACCGCGGGTAAAACGCATACGCGCTGAAAATCCAAACCGTGGGAAAAAACACACGCGCTTTACTCCAAGTCGCGGGAAATACGCACACGCGCTGAAAATCCAAACCACGGGAAAAAAAAGCACACGCGCTTTACTCCAAGTCGCGGGAAATACGCACACGCGCTGAAAATCCAAATAGCGGGTAAGACGCATAAGCGCTAAAGTCCAAGACGCAAGTTAAACACACTCGCGCTAAAGTCCAACCCACGAAAAAATACGCATACGCGCAAAAACCAAATCGCGGGAAAAAAAGCACACGCGCTTTTATTTTATCACGTGACACTTCTGAGAGCTCGCGCGGATGCTCCACATAGATTTGTTCTTGCGCACGCGCAGATACGAAACGCGTAATAAAATACACACGCGAACTCACGTAGCAAAACCCTCGCGTATATGAACAGTAAACGCGAGTCCAAAGTTCACGCACGCGCTTCACTCTCACGCGCAGAGTCACACGCAAAGGCTCAAGGTAACGGAAAAAAAATCACACGCTAGTTTGAAATGATACGTAGGAAAGAAAACAAACGTACGCGCTTCAGTTTTTAGATACAGGTTTGCGATTTCAATCCTTTTAAATTAATATAACCTTTTTACAAAGTTCATCAAAACATGAAAAGTCACTTATCTTGTGATTGAGTCTTGAAAACTTCTTTTCTCAGAAAATTGGAAATTTCTCACTCCTGTCCTGTGTCTCCACCAAACTCCATACACGACTCCTGTTATATTTTCAAAGATGCCGCTCGACTGCTTGAAACTTGACGCCCTTGAACAAGTTAAGCAGGAGCAGCATAGCACACGACCTCTCAGCTGGGCAAAGACGATGAAAGGCAGTTTAGAATGTTCACTGTCCTCCCTATAAACAATCTCCAGCCAATTAGAATTTAGACTGAGAACCTCCTTCTTGGCTTGGGGCATTTTCCATAGACTGCAATGAAGGTTAAGGGCAAAGTTGACTGTTTAAAAATATAACCCATAATAACTTCGCAAAACCTTTCTATACTAAATGTGTCTCCCCTGACCCAATGTAAATGAGTATATGATACTGTATGTAAAAGAATGTCGCTCCAACCTGACAGTACCTGACAGTACCCCCCTCCTAACGCCCAGTCCCTGGGCCACTTTTCAATGGAAATTTTGTATGGAATCTTTCAACCAAACGAGGAGCATGCACATCACTTGCTTTCTCCCAAGTGCGCTCTTCAGGACCAAAACCCTCCCAATCAATGAGATACTGTAGCTTTGCTCTTCCTCTTACTCTTCTAGAGTCCAGAATTCTCTTAACCAGAAATTCTTCGGAAGCATCTTCCTCAATCACAACTGTTGAAGGAGTAGGTGTCAATCTAGTTCCTTTAACCACAGGTTTTAATCAACTAACATGAAAAGTTGGATGAGTTTTCATATGTCTGGGTAATCTAAGACGAACAGCCACAGGATTAATCACCTTTTCGACAACAAATGGTCCTACGAAATGAGGACTAAACTTATTTCTTCCTTTAATTCTCAAAAACTTGGTTGATAACCACACCAAATCTCCCTCACTATATTGAGGACTAATCTTTGTTTTACGGTCAGCAAACCCTTTATATTTTTGTTTACTCTCCACCAACACCCCTTTTGCCTTTTCCAAGTTTCTTTTCATGACTTCTAGTCTCCTTTCGACTTCTGGGTTTCCTGAATCATTATTGATCTCAATACTAAGAAAACGAGGATGAAAACCTCGTCCCAAATAAAACGGAGACATAGAGGTGGCATCCTTACTATAGTTGTTATATGCGAATTCTGCAACCCACAACAAATCTACCCACTCTTCACCTGTCTGCAGATAACACCTCAAATATTTTTCCAACTCCTGATTTATCCTTTCTACCTGCCCATTGGTTTCGGGATGGTAACCTGATGATAGACATACCTCAACTCCCAATCTCTTACAAAAAGCTCTCCAAAACTTAGAAATAAATTGAGACCCTCTATCTGAGATGACCTAACTGGGAATTCCATGTAATCTTACCACTTCTTGCAAGAAACTGTGAGCTAAACTATCAGCGGTAACCTCTCCCTTCATTGGAATGAAATGTGCTTCTTTAGTGAGTAAATCAACTACAACCAATACCGATGTACACCCTTTATCTTGTGGTAGATCCGTGATGAAATCTAAGGACACTGAGTACCAAGGCCGCGGTGGAACTGGTAACGGCTCCAATAACCCAGAAGGCTTTCCGATGAGATTCTTAGATCTAGCACAAACTTCACAGGTCTTAACAAAATTAAAGGTATCTTGTCGAATTTTTTCCCACCAAAAATTTCTTCTGACCAACTCAAGAGTCTTCCGATACCCTGGATGTCCTGCCAAAACTGATTCGTGACACTCCAACATTTTTTCTCTAAGTTCAATTGGTGGTAAATAGAGTCTGTCATCTAGATAAGGTAAACCATCTTTAATTTTGCGAGCTGGATCCAAACAAACCCAATCTTCAAGTTGTGTCTCAGAAATGGATTCCCGTACTTTCTTGAAGATTTCGTTCTCCTTTTCAATCTCAGCAAGAACAAAACGTTCTGGAGCGATCAATGGAAGTGGCTCACAGACCGACTTAACCTCACTTTCTGGAAACTGCAGTGACAGAGCATCTGCTTTTTATATTTTGATTACCTGGCTTAAAAGTAACTATAAAGTCATAATCCGCAAAAAATAAGGACCATCTAAGTTGTCGAGGTGTCAGAGTTTTTGCTGTCTTCAAAAAAAGTACATTTCGGTGGGCAGTTAATACTGTCACAGTGTGACGTGCTCCTTTTAAAAAATGACGCCTTTCTTCAAATGCTGCTTTGATAGCAAGAAGCTCTCGGTCTGAAATGGTGTAATTTTCTTCCGCAGGTGAAAATCTCTTAGAAAAGTAGTCCACTGGATGCAAGTGTCCTGTAATATTATGCCTCTGAGACAACACTGCTCCCATTGCCACATTGGAAGCATCAGCCTCTACAAAAAATGGTTTGGAAGTATCAGGATGAATCAAGATAGGAGAGGTAATGAATTTCTCCTTCAAAATTTTAAAAGCCTCATCAGCCTTAGCTTCCCAAACAAATGGAACTCCTTTTTTTAAAAGTCGAGTAATTGGAGTTACTAAACTGGAGAAGCCTTCAATGAATCTTCGGTAAAAATTGGCAAATCCCAAAAAGCTCTGGATCTCCTTCACCTTAGTTGGAGTAGGCCAATCACGAACCGCTTCCACCTTTTTTATATTCATTTCCAGGCCACAAGGAGTGATCACAAATCCTAAAAATTCTACTGAATCCGTATGGAACTGACTTTTCTCCAATTTAGCGTAAAGATTATTCTCTCTCAATTTTCTTAAGACCTGTCGAACGTGAATTTTGTGTTTCTCCAAATTCTGGGGAAAAATCAAAATGTCGTCAATATAAACGATAACAAAAACATCAAGAAATTCCAGAAGAACCTCATCAATAAAAAATTGAAAAGCCGCTGGGGCATTGCAAAGACTGAAAAGCATCACTTGGTACTCGTACAGGCCAAATCTGGTCTTAAATGCCGTCTTCCACTCATCCCCCTCTTGGAACCTTACAAGATGATAAGCTCCACGTAAATCCAACTTAGAAAATATGGTAGCACCTTGGATTTGATTTAACATTTCTGAAATGAGAGGGAGAGGATACCGATTTTTCACTGTCATTCTATTTACCGCCCTGTAATCTATACAAGTTCTGAGAGAACCATCAGCTTTTGGCACAAAGAACAATGGTGAGGCTGCCGGCGATTGAGAGTGCCGAATAAATCCCTTAGCCAAATTTTCCTTTAAATATTCTTTCAAATAATCATTCTCTTTTTCTGTCAAGGCATAAACCCTACTGCTAGGTAAAATAGCTCCAGGCTCCAACTCTATCTTGCAGTCAAAAGGTCTATGAGGAGGCAACTCTCCAGCTTCCTTTTCATCAAAAACATCCCAAAAATCCTGATAACAAGTAGGACGTTCACCCACAACTGCTCCAATGTCAAAACCTATTGCCCCTCTTTCTGCAAGTGAAAATGAAACGGAATTCACAACTTGTTCTTTCTCTTCAAAAGATTTTCCTGAAAAACAATGTTCCAGACAAAAGGTTGATTCTAAGGATACAATTCTTGCACTCCAATCAATTCGTGGATTATGAAGAGTAAGCCAGGGCATACCCAAAATAATTTTCAAGATTGGCGCATCAATTAACTCAAAAGAGATATTTTCTTTGACCTCCAGTCATCTCCATCTCAAGTAACTCTGTATTATGAGTGATTGGACCTGAAGAAAGAGATGTCCCATCAACTGCCCTGACCTGCTCCGCTTCTTTCTTTGCAACTAAAGGAACACCTAGAGTTTTTGCCAATCCCCTATCCATGAAATTACCCGTAGCTCCTGAAACCTAAAATTACTTTTTCAAACATCAAGGATACGTTCACAGTTATGTGAGGAACCGCTGTCTGTATTGTGTTAGCCACTTGTTGTACTCTTAAGATTTGGAGATCTTCTTGGGGGTAAAAGGACAGTTTTCAAGAAAATGGCCACTCCTGCCACAGTATAAACACAAATTATTCTCCCTTCTTCTTGCCTTCTCTTCCTTGGACAACGGACCTCTCACTCGACTCTGCTGGTCAATTATCTTTGACTTCACTTCTCTGTTCACCACCTCAACTTTAGGCCTCTCCATTCATCCTGGAAACCTAACCTCTCCCTGAGAACGTCTACGCTCTAAACGTCTTTCTGTTAATTGATTTGGTAGTTCAGTTGGATTTTCGTTTAAGGCATCTAAAGTATTTGGTCGCTCCAAAACTCCAGCCAGAGCATCTTTTAACTCATCCTTTAAGCCCCTATAAAATAAGGAAGCCCTCTTCTCCTCTGGCCATTTACTTTCTAAAATTAAAGTTCTAAATTGAGTGATATAAGAAATCAACTCCTTTCCTCCCTGGCGCAGTTCCAGTAATTCTCCATCAACCTCTAAAGATAACTGTCTCTTATCAAACATTTTCTTAAATTCGGTCTGGAAAAGGGAATAATTATTCAAAGCCAAACTCTTTTGACTCACCAAAAGACTTCCCCACGCAGAAGCTTCTCCAGATAAATATGATAAGGTGAATGTTACCTTTGAAGCATCTTTGGAAAACAACTCTGGACGACTTAAAAAATGCAATTCACACTGAGTCTGAAAAATTTGAAACTTTCTTGAATCTCCTAAAAAACGTTCGGGAGCGGCAAAGGAACAGGCATAACTAAAGTTCCTAAACCTCCCACTGCCCCTCTGGAAAGTCTAGGTTCTGTCAGGCTGAGATCCTGGTGTCTGCGGAAGCTGCTGAACCCCCGACAATCCACCCAAAATGTGGCACTCTGAGCTGATAATATATATAACCGCTCAGTTTACCTCACTTCCAGGGGAAAGAGGGAAGGGACAAATAAACAAACACCAGGCTGGAAGCTATCAACTCGCTGGTTCTTCACCTGTAGTGAAAACATAAACATGTAACACAACTCATTACTCAATGGGTTACTATACTAACCTTAACACTCTATATCCTTTACCAAAATAGTCAAAAAACCATACCTGGTACTTCTCTTCAGTATGCCCAGAGAAGTGATAAGCAGACAAGACTTCCTTACTTGTTGACCAGAATCTTAAAGATCATTCAGCCTTCTCAGCAGGTCCATGAATGTAATATTTAACTTTGTAGTTAGTCTTCTCAACCTCAAGAGTCTTGAACAAGGTCTAAAGTTCTTTAAATAAGTTTTAAGGAAGTTCTTTTAAGTTCTTGTATTTATTTTTATATTTTCTTTTTAGAGTGTCTTTTACTCTGGAACGAATTTAAAACTTGCGATGAAATCTTCACGTGGAAAAATCCAGCACGCGCGCTAAAATCCAAACCGCGGGTAAAACGCATACGCGCTGAAAATCCAAACCGCGGCAAAAAACACACGCGCTTTACTCCAAGTCGCGGGAAATACGCACACGCGCTGAAAATCCAAACCGCGGGAAAAAAAAGCACACGCGCTTTACTCCAAGTCGCGGGAAATACGCACACGCGCTGAAAATCCAAATAGCGGGTAAGACGCACAAGCGCTAAAGTCCAAGACGCGAGTTAAACACACTCGCGCTAAAGTCCAACCCACGAAAAAATACGCATACGCGCAAAAACCAAATCACGGGAAAAAAAGCACACGCGCTTTTATTTTATCACGTGACACTTCTGAGAGCTCGCGCGGAAGCTCCACATAGATTTGTTCTGTCGCACGCGCAGATACGAAACACACGCGAACTCACGTAGCAAAACGCTCGCGTATATGAACAGTAAACGCGAGTCCAAAGTTCACGCACGCGCTTCACTCTCACGCGCATAGTCACACGCGCAGGCTCAAGGTAACGGAAAAAAAATCACGCCCTAGTTTGAAATGATACGTAGGAAAGAAAACAAACGTACGCGCTTCAGTTTTTAGATACAGGTTTGCGATTTCAATCCTTTTAAATTAATATAACCTTTTTACAAAGTTCATCAAAACATGAAAAGTCACTTATCTTGTGATTGAGTCTTGAAAACTTCTTTTCTCAGAAAATTGGAAATTTCTCACTCCTGTCCTGTGTCTCCACCAAACTCCATACACGACTCCTGTTATATTTTCAAAGATGCCGCTCGACTGCTTGAAACTTGACACCCTTGAACAAGTTAAGCAGGAGCAGCATAGCACACGACCTCTCAGCTGGGCAAAGACGATGAAAGGCAGTTTAGAATGTTCACTGTCCTCCCTATAAACAATCTCCAGCCAATTAGAATTTAGACTGAGAACCTCCTTCTTGGCTTGGGGCATTTTCCATAGACTGCAATGAAGGTTAAGGGCAAAATTGGCTGTTTAAAAATATAACCCATAATAACTTCCCAAAACCTTTCTATACTAAATATGTCTCTCCCCTGACCCAATGTAAATGAGTATATGATACTGTATGTAAAAGAATATGTTGCTCCAACCTGACAGTACCTGACAGTCCCAAAGAGGCTCTGGGACTCTGGAGTGTATGCAAGGTACTTCCTCGTGAAAAAGAATACCGGAGGCTGGAGGCCCATCCTCGATCTCCGTCGACTAAATACATACATCAATTCCCAGAAATTCCAGATAGCCACTCTTCAGCACGTGCTCGGACAGCTGGAAGAGGAGGACTTCCTGTCGTCACCAGACTTGGAGGATTCGTACTTCCACATCCCCATTCACAGGGGGAACCGCACGTTTCTGCGCTTCGTGGTTCAAGGGAAGCACTACCAATTCAAGGCCCTTCCCTTTGGATTGAAGTCGGCACCAAGGGTTTTCACCAAGTGCCTGGCACCAGTGGCGGCGCAGCTGCGACTGCAGGGGATCCACGTCTACCCTTACCTGGACGACTGGCTCGTCCGGGCCATTTCACAGGACATCGCCATCGACCACACAGCGAGGACCGTTCCCCTACTGACGGATCTGGGGTTCTCGATGAATTATGCAAAGTCCTGTTTGACTCCATCGCAGGACGCGCAGTTTCTGGGATCCTGACACAAGACCGTGTCGTGCCTACCGTCTCAGTCGGAGGAGAGGCTAGCGCCCATCTTGGGGCAAAGGTACAACGGCTGTTGGCCCTGAAGGTCGCCACAGTGCGGTCCATCAAGTCTCTGATCGGCAGGATGTCGTCCTGCATCTACCTCATCCGACTATGCAGGCTACGGATGCGTCCACTGCAGGAGTTCCTCGATGCCTGTTGGATCCAAGTGTTGGGAAGCTCCCAGGACAAGATCACACTCGACGAGAGCTTCCGTCGAGTGATATGGTGGTGGGGAGTTCACGCACATCTGTCCGGAGGCGCAGATTGCCAGACCCCACCTCACCAGGAGACGGTCACAACGGACGCCTGTTTGGAGGGATGGGGAGCTTGCACCGGAAGTCTTCACACAATAGGCCTGTGGCTACCAGAGGAGAAATCGTTGCACATCAACGTGTTGGAGCTGCAAACTGTGTTTTGGGCCCTCAAGTCTTTCCTTCCGTCCCTCAAGGGCAAGGTGGTGCGGGTCTTCACGGACAACACCACCATAATATTTTACATCAGGAAGCTGGGGGGCACCAGATCCCTGATGCTCTCCAAAAAAGCACAGGACCTATGGCACTGGGCCGTCGCCCAGTAGATGTTCCTCATCCCGTTTCATCTGGCAGGCGTGAAGAACACTGTTGCCGACTCTCTCAGCAGGGAGCTGCGCTCTCTTGCCACAAGTGCAAACTTCGGCAGGACCAAGTGAATCACCTGTTCCGTAGGTGAGGCAATCCCCCGATCGATCATTTTGCGACAGCGACAAACACCAAGTGCCAGAGGTTCGCCAGCAGGTTTCCCCAGCCGGGGAGCATGGGGGACGCATTCAAATTCCCCTAGGACGGCCTGTTTCTGTATGCGTTTCCTCTGTTGCCGTTGCTGCTTCGACTAGTCAATCAACTCACAGTCCCGGTGCAGGATGATCCTTGTCTCACCGGCGTGGCCAAGGCAGATCTTATACCCAGACCTTCTCGACATGTCGGCGTCCCCTACAGTCAAGCTTCGGTGGTCGCAGATCTTCTCGCCAGGGAAGGAGGTGTAATTCTGCACTACGACCCAGGATCGCTGACCCTGAAGGCCTGGCTCCTGCAGCATTAGAGTTTGGGGGTTACTATCTCCCAGCGGACTGCAAGGGGGTACTTGCCAAGGCCAGAGCATCGTCTACTCTTAAATGCTACGGACATAAATGGAAAAGGTTTGCCGTTTGGTGCTGTATACAGAAGATCGACCATCTACGAGTCACGGCAATGCAGGTGCTACCGTATTTGCTGTCGTTGGCCAAAGCAGGACTAGCCCATGCATCCACCAAAGTTCATCTGGCGGCTGTTTCCCTCTAGATCAGATCTCTGGGACAATCGTCGTTATGGTTGCACCGTCTGGTTAAGGAGTTTGTCAAAGGACTGTTTTGTTCGTTCCCACCGGTGAAGGCTCCAGCCCCGGCGTGGGAACCATGGGCCCTCCATTTGAACCTATGCAGACAGTTCCATTGAAGTTCTTGTCGTGGAAGACAGCGTTCCCCGTGGCCATCAACTCTGCATGACGAGTGGGTGAGATTCAGGCCCTGTCCTGTAAGCCATCTTATTTGACTTTTCACGACACAAGGGTGGTGCTGCAGAGGCACCACTCCTTCATGCTCCAGGTGCTGTTGGACTTTCATCTAAACAAGCCCTTGGTGTTGCCTGTATTTTTTTCGACGCCTTTGTCGCCGGCTGTGAGGACTTTGCTCTCGCTGGATGTGGCTAGAGCGCTGAAGTTCTATGGGACCGCACAAACAGTTTCCGGAAAACGTCACAACTTTTTGTGAACTTTGGTCCTGTGAACCAGGGGAAGGCCCTCTCCAAGGCTTCCATTTCCAGGTGGCTCTCCGGCTGCATCACCCATTGTCACCGGTTGGCCAATCGACCGTTGCCTGGCCATCCGAGAGTCCATTCGACCAGAGCGATCGCTGCAACTATGGCGTTCCTGTCTGGTGTGCCCCTGCTGGACATATGCAGGGCTACTACGTGAAGGTAGACGCACACCTTCACGAGATTCTACTGCGTCGACAGGGATTCCAGGAAGGAGTCCAGAGTCGGCCAAGCAGTGCTGCGCAACCTGTTCGCTTGAAGGTGAGCCTGGTGAGGAGATAAGATACTTATGTTGTGCCTTGCCACCTCGCGTGGTTGTGCATGTGTGTACTGCTATGTATTCTTTATTCATGAGCATGTGAATCCATGCCAGACCCCATGCTGGAGAAGGAACAAGTTACTTACCTGTAACTGTTGTTCTCCAACATGGGTCTGGCATGGATTCACATGAGAACCCTCCCGCCTAGTCCTTTGCGGCTCTTCTCTTGGTCCTATTGCCACTTTACGTGCTACCAAATCTGAAGATGGCTGCCAGAGGAGGGGCTTAGTTAGAGGGCAGTCATTGGCTGGGGGAAGTATGACCCAGAGCTCAGTGATTGGTTGTTAGGAGAAAGACAGTTCAGTAGTGAAACTCGAGCTGATTTTTTCTTTACAGAGGATTCCCAGCCTGACGACGGGGAATATTCATGAGCATGTGAATCCATGCCAGACCCATGCTAGAGAACAACAGTTAGAGGTAAGTAACTTGTTCCCTAACTAACAAGGAAGACCTGTAAAACGACTGGATGAAGGGACCCAAGCAGCGGCTTGTGTTGGAGGTAAGAGGGGGTGACCCTGGACACCTCGAGGTGCACTCCAACGCTCTGGAGAATCTTCTTGCAATCTGGTAAGCAATACCCTTTCCCCACAGTACCTTAGGTTAGAAGTAAATGTTTGTGCTGGATGCTCTGCAGTGTTTCAGCTCTGGACCCGACCTCCGAATTCCTTGATCTGATGACTAAAGGCAGGACAATAGACGGGTTCTCTCAGCAGCAATCTCGACGGAGGACCTGGGGCACCACTTTCAGCAATGTTTTGGTTCGTTCTGCGGTTTTGGCGCCTTTTCTGCAGCACCAAAAAAGGACACGGATCGCCAGTCAATCTTCTTTGCTTCCTGCATTCCCTCAGTCTGATTAGGGGGTCTGGGCGAGTTGGATCAGATCTCTGGAGTGTCCTTACGGGTTCAGCAAGATTTGGATAGATTCAGTCTTCTCTCGACGATGCACTAGAAATGGGCAGCAGGTCTCCTGGTATTGGAGTTCGCTAGCATGGGTTCTGGCATGGATTCACATGCTTATGAATATTCCCTGTCGTCAGGCTCGGAATCCTTGGTAAAAGAAAAAACTGTTTCACTTTCACCTTAAAACTGTATTTCTCCTCTAAATCAATCACTGTCCTGTAGGTCACGCTGCCCCCTCCCAAAGCCCCTCCCGTGGCAGCCATCTTCAGATTTTTACAGCACGCTCCAGTGTTGGGAGTCTTTGAGTTGCTCTCCGAGCTATTTGTAATTTGTTTTCAGTTTTTCGATGAGAACATTTCAATTTTTGTTTCAAAGAGCCTGTACACTCTTTCCTTCATCTGCCGACAACGGGGACCCATTTGTTTGTGAAGTACTGCGCCCCTCAAGGACTAGGATTCATTAAAGATTCTCGAAGGCTATCTTGGCCTTAATTCGTGCTCTCCGACCATGACCGAGGAAAAGGAGGGAAGGTCCCTCTTCAGGCCCTGCACCAAATGCGGGCTATGGAATGCGTTTGTGGCGGACAAGCACCTACAATGCCTCTACTGCCTACACCTGGATCATAAGGATGTAGAGTGGGTGAGAATAGAATCCGCTGGAATGCAGTGAGCATAGCTAAATTCCATAGTACACTCCACCATCTGTTCCCACCTGACAAACTAGAGGAGGCCCTGCTAATTACCCCTTTTTAAGATGTCCTAGACCAGGTCTTTTAAGCAATGCCTCGATCTGGAAATAGAGGTGTAATTCTAAGAAAACATACCTTTGACCCAATTGTTGGGGCAAAGAAAAGAGATTTGAGGCCGGCGCTCAAACTTTGCCTTTTATCCGTGAATTCCCAGAGGAAATCTCTGAGGCGCAAATGCGAACAATGGCTTCTCTTTTATAAGTATGAAAAATTGCTGAATGATGCTCAAAAGATTTTGCAATTGGTTAATTCAAAAGATGCATCTTCCTTTTGGCGAGTAGTTAACAACTTGGTGACCCCATTGGCTAACTCTTTACTTAATCCTATTGGAGAGCAAGAATGGATTGATAATTTCCTAAGAGTATATAAGGGTGACGCTGGGGGGAAAAGCCAATGCTCGGACTCTCCGAGAGAATCTTGGCATTTAGTAATCTCGGAGATCCAAATAAGCTCTTATTTCTCGCAGTAAGAACTTGCGAGCCCCCGGCCGGATGGCCTGTCAAATGCAGTCCTAAAACTTGACCTCAACCTGTGGGTGCATATACTGGGCCTAGTGTTCATAAAAATTACATCTCCAGCAACTATGCCAAAACCATGGACTCAGTCCATTATTGTACCACTCTTTATAAACGGTCAACGCTGGTTAGACTGCAACTATATTTTTTTATTCATTTATGTTTTAAAAGTGCTGCAGCCCGTAGTCATCAGGGCGCTGACAAAGAGACATGGACGACAGTAAGATAAACAGGACATGTTAATAAATGCAGTCAGTCTGTGTGTGTGGCAGTCTAGTCATAGTTATTTCATTTGAACAATGTGGTTTTTAGGTTTTTTCTACATTTCAGATAGTTGGGCTTGAGTCTAAGGTGGAGTGGGAGTCCGTTCAATTTGGCTGTGGCTCTGCTAGGGAACGCTCGTGTTGGCTTTATTTATGTGTCCGGCTTTGACTAGACCTTTGTTTTCAGACTTTAATGTCCGACCAGGTACATAAGGGCTGATTTGCTTTTTGAGATATTCCGGGGAAGTTCCGTGTAAACAATGATGGACCAAAGACATTGACTTGAATGTAATTCGGTCTTCACTAGATAGCCAATGGAGGGCTTTTCTCTCATTGGTGATGTGATCTCTTTTTGATTTGCCTGTGATCGTCCTTATGGCATTAATCTGGATGATTTGGCACTGTTTTATGCATTTGTTGCTAGACCCTAGCATTAGGGAGTTCCCGTAATCTAGCCTGGAGAGTATAATGGCTCTAGCAATGATAGAGCTGTTATGCTTGCTTAGGTGAGGTGTGATTTGCCTTAACAATTTTTGATGGTATTGTCAGGTCTTTTTGAGGTATGCCACCTGAGCGTCTGCTCCTAGGGAGGCCTGTAAATAGACACCAAGGGTCTTTACTTTGTCTGAGACCTTCACTGGAGAGTTTTTTATTTTAAAAGTTGCATAGGCTGGGTCGAGTTTAGCTCTTGCTTGGGGGAACCAAAGACCATGAGCTCGGTTTTCCCTCCATTGAGGCACATCCAGTTGGACTTCATCCATGCCTCAATGGAGTGAAATCGAGCCTGCTATTGTCTGTGGTGTGACAGCCAGTCAGTTCCATCACCAGTTGTGTGTCATCTGCGAAGTTTGTAAAAAAAATATTTCCATGTTGGTAAGGTGGGTGCAGAGACAACGCATGTAGATATTAAAAAGAAGGGGCGAGAAACTGGCTCCTTGTGGCACACCCGTCCACCGGCTGGGAGGCCAATGAATGGTCGCCCCATTGGTTCCCGGAGCTCCTGTTTCCAATAAAGGAGGAGATCCACTCAATGGCATCCTGTGAGCAATTGCCCGACTTCTCTGGGGCCTCTTGGAGCTTGTGATGGCGTAACAAATCAAAAGGTCCCGAGAGCTCCAACAAAATCAATAATCCCGATTTGCCTTTGTCCATTATGCTTAACATTTTGGTCTGAAGATCCAGTAGAGCTGATTCAGTACCATGGGCCTCTCTGAATCCGGACTGCTGGGCATGTAATAAATTGTTCTGATCAAGTCTTTTTGTAATTGGCCTGTGGCAACTTTATCCATAATTTTAAGAAGAAAGTTGCAGTTCGTAATGAACGGAGATTTACTGGGTTGCGTTGGTCTAGGCCAGGTTTTTTAACAAGTGGCGTCACCGACCCATAGCGTTACTTGATATCCCGGCAAAAATGTATGCGTCCATAGTGTTGAAAGAACTAATGGACTGGGCACAGGGTGCGGGCAGATTGGAAGCTCTCCAAAATGGTTTAGGAAAGGCACAGGAACAAATGCAAACATGTTCATTCTGGGTTTACTAAAGAACGATGCGATGGCGAGGTCGAAACTGTTTATTGACTTCGCTATGGCATTAGATAGTATCGATCAAACCTGTTTTCAGACTAAGCCTAGACAATGGGGATGCCCTGAACACTTATTAGAGATCTTGATGGCCCTTCACTCTGATACCTCTACCAGAGTGCGGTTTAATGTACACAGAAAGTTGTCTTCACCTATTTTCACTATGTGTGGCCTGAATCGGGGCTCTGTCGGACCTTGCTGAAATATTTGAAGGTATTTGTGGTTTTTCCCCGAATTTAGTCCTCATTTGTCTGGATTATTTGTTTTATGCCGATGACCTTGTTCTTTTTGATTATACACCAATTGGTTCTCAGCACAAGCTTGATGCCCTGGCTAAATATGCTGAAAAAAAATTTAAGAATCAATATAACAAAATCACAGATATTGACATTTAGACCAGGAATTAAGCAAAAATACACCAGCTTCCAATGGAATATTGGTGGTTCGCCCCTAGCAAATGTTTCACATTTTTGTTGTTTGGGATGCAGAATATCTGAACTTAAACAAAAACGGAGCTTCAAAGCTACCTATGCTCCAAGATGCTTAAGCTGGCTACTTAAGTCTGTGCTGTAAACCGGAAATTTGGCCATTTTTCTTTGACTCCGGTCCTAGAATTTTACAGGCCAAAGGTTGTGCCATCGATAACCTATGGGTTTGAGAATTGGGGCCTCCCACCCCTGGTGTATTGTGATGCCCTGGAACGGTCTGTTTTGGTGAAAGATCTTGCACCTACAAAACGGCGTTCCGGTGGCAATAACCCGCTATGAGTTACGGTTGCCCTCTATAAAATCCCATTTTTATCGAAAGAACCTCACACTGCTAAAATACTTTTTGTGCCAAGGAGGGGTCATTTTAGTGGCTAGTAAACCAATTGCTACTTAAAAAATCCTGGGCTGCCTTACAAAATTGTGAAATAGAGTGGGACCTGCTTTGTAAAAAGTATGACATCTCGAAAGACGTGCTATGCTATAATTCAACCCAAATGAAAAGGAGACTCAAGGAATGGGACTGGATTGACACAATCAAAGTCAGAACCTCCAATCTGTATGCTGACTTGCTGATTGATGTTAGACCAGTCGGAATCTGCCCAGAATGTCTGCATAGGTCTCCTAGTGCATTGTGGCGGACAAGGGGGATCAGACAGAGACCACATTTGGTTCATACAAATGAAACTATGGGTGTATGGAACAAAGTTCTCAGAGAGCTGAGAGTATGTAGATTTGCTGGACCTCCGAAGAGCTGGAGACACTACGCCACATACTGCTACATTGTAAATCTAATTAGAGGCGAGGCAAATGTCATACTTTAATCACTTAATTCAACCCTATGTTCAGGTTCACACTGGTAGAGTATGGCTGTTTACTATTAACTCTTTTGGCCATAATAAATGGATGACTTCTGCGATACATTTTTTAAAGGAAGTTTTCGATGTATGTGAAAGGCCAAAGTGTTTGACATGATGGGTATATGGATTGTTATTTCTTGCACAATTTGGTAATTTCTACAATTTGCTTTCTTTTAATCTACATTTTAAATTAATTATTGTATGTATTTTCTCTTTTATTATTTTTGTTAAGTTACTTGTTAACCAAATAATACTTTATTTTTTTAAAACAATGCCTCTACTGCCTACACCTGGACCATAAGGAGGTAGCGTGCGAGATATGCCTCGGTTTCTCTAAGAAAACAATGAAGATGAAGGACAGACATAGTAGGCTGGCGGCATGGCGTAACACCAAGGCCTCTGACCTGGTCCCCGAGCAGGGTCATGCCTCGTCCAGGACCGGCCGGTCTGAGGAGCGGTCTTCTAAGTCCTTTGAGGGCGCCTCATCTGTGGGGGCACAAGAGAAGGCCAAGATCTGCAAGTGCAAATCCACCGGGTTTGCTGTGGAAGCGAATCCCAGGGTGGATAGGGGGCGATCAGCATCACCTTCCGCCGCCATTGCCAGCCTACCATCAAGCTCCTCTTCAAAGAGGAAGTCATCTACCCTGGCTAAGCTACGGGAGAAATCTGAGAAGCCGCGGACAGAGGAGAAGGCGGCAGCGTGGCCCACACAGGCTCAACCGGCACAGGCACCTTGTTGGCGACTCTGTCGACGGCTACTACTACCACGGCAGCTAAGGGAGCTGAACCTACGAGGGTGGATCCCACAGCGCAGAGTGTTCCTGCCCCCACAGCGCAGCACATCGCAGAGACTTTGGCAAAGTCTGCAGATAAGCCAGAAGAGGTTCATAACCCTCAAGGAGGATAAAAGTGATGGGCAAAGGAGGCCCAAGAACAGCCCTCGGAGGTCGTCTCTCAAGCCAGGGAGGTCTCATCAACAGATGATGATCAGGAGTCCATGCATACGGACGATGACAACGACGCAGGGCCTAGTTTCCCTGTGTTGCCTTCTAAGCCAAGGGACATTTCCTTGGATATTCTGTAAACTTTCTACAACTTGGTGCCAGAGATCCAATGAGAATGCCTTCGGCACTGGTACCTGTGGTCCCCGGTCAGCTTCTGCCGAAGAAGAGGAAGCATCATCTGATGCCCTCATAACAACATCCTGCACCGCATCTGGTCCCAACTCCCCCAGCAGAACCAGACATGGGAACGGATACCGCCATGACGACGGATGCCGACAAAGACTTTGTCGCAGCGGATGGTTAGTTGCCACATTTGGATGCCCTGCATAGGGTTTCCCCACTGGACGAGGTGGGTTTGTTCCACTCCATGATCGCTAGGGCCTCCAAGCTATTCCAGCGCATGCAGAGGAAACCAAGAAAGGAGGGCTTCTTGTATCAAAGGCGAGAGGCAAAGAGGAAGACTATCGTGGCAGTGCCTTTTCTTGATGATATTTGGAAAGAGGGCCTAGCCCTCATGAAGAACCCTTGCACAGCTCCAGCCAAGCGGGATAGGGTTGGAAAGAAGTATAGCGTGCCGGACTCCTCACCTATGGTCGCAACCATCGCCGGACTCGGTGTCGGCGGCCGCGATGAAACGGTCGGTTAAACTGTCCTTGTCTTCGGTCCCTGCGGACAGTAAGAGGAAAAGGATGGACGCCATGGGGAAGAAGTTTATTTACACCGTAGTGTCCACTATCAAGGCGGCCAACACACTGGCGATCCTAGCCGGGTACGACAGGGAGTTGTGGTACACACTATGGCCGATCCTGGCGTTCCTCCCAGACGATAAAAAGATAGACTCTCGCCCTCTCCTGCTTCCAGGAAGGAGATGTGGCATCGGACCACAGCATCACAGTGGTGGTGGACGTCGCCAACACAGGGTTCTGGCAAATGAGGAACAGTGTCGGCCTTCAAAGGTGCTGGACATGCCCTTCAATTGGGGAAAATGTTTGGGAAGGCTGTTGAGGAGTCCCTCCAGGACATCAAGGCGGATACAGAGACGGCCCGCTCCCTTGGCACTCTCCAACAGCACTGCTCGTCTTTTTGCTCCTTCAGGGGAAAATCGAGCATGTCATTGAAAGTTGTCGTACAGACAGACTTCTCGATTCTCAACGTAAGAAGCCTACTGAGGCCGCTCCCAGGCCAATGGTAGCAGAGGACAGCGTCGCTGTCACATGCAGGGCAGGGCGCCGGCACCCTTGCTAGCCTGAACTAGCCAAGACATCGGGCCCCCACTCATGCACCCCGGTGGGAGGCCGGCTGACGAGGTTTGTCAGCGAGTGAAGAAAGGTCACCACCGACAGACTGGTGCTGGATGCTCTCGCCCAGGGGCACACCTTGGAGTTCTAATGCAGGTGTCCTCGTATTCCGCCGGTTCCCCGGCAGGAGCAGCACATCCCTCAGCTTCTGGAAGAGGTACGAGCCATGCTACGAAAAGGAGCGATAGAGCTAGTTCCACAACGGCTCCAGAGTTTATTACAGATACTTTCTAGTCAGAACAAAGACAGGGGACTGGAGGCCCATCCTGGACCTGCAACATCTAAACAAATACTTAAAGTCCCAGAAATTCAGGATGGTCACGTTGCAGCACGTGCTCAGCCAACTGGAAAAAGGAGACTTCTTGACGTCGTTTGACCTGGAGGATGCATATTTCCGCATCCTCATTCACATGAAACATCAGAAATGTCTGTTTCCTGGTGCACAGCCAGCCCTACCAGTTGAAGGCCCTATCATTCGGCTTGGAAGTCGTCCCCAAGTGAGTTTACGAAGTGCCTGGCACCAGTGGCGGCCAATCTACATCTGCAGGGCATACATGTATACCCATACTTGCACGGTTGGGGGGCGCACACCGGACGTCTGCACGTCAGAGGCCTGTGACTGCTGGAGAAGCAGGATCTCCATATCAACATCCTGGAGCTACGGGGTGGTGTTCTGGGGCTTTAAATCATTCCTACCGTTTCTGAAAATCAAGGTGGTAAGGATCTCCATGGGCAACACCACCACCACCATGTTCTACATCACGAAGCAGGGGGACACTCGATCCTCGGCGCTCTCCAAGGTAGCCCAGGACTGGCACTGGACCATCGGACAGGGGATGTTCATTGGCCCTCTTCACCTAGCAGGAGTCAAGAACAACATTGCAGACTCGCTCAGCAGGGAACTCTACTCCTGCATGAGTAGAGTAGGAGTAGGAGCTTCGTCAGGATCAGCTGGACCGCCGGTCTGCCGAATGTGGCATCCCCATATCGATCTGTTTGCGATGGCGGTGGACTCAAAATGGCAGAAGTGCGCCAGCAGATCCCACCAGCCCAGGAGCATGGGAGACGCATTCCCCTTCCCGTGGGAAGGACTGTTTCTATATGCGTTCCCCCTCCTGCTACGAGTCATCACACACTCAGACAGTTCCAATGCAAGATGATACTCATCGCCCTGGTGTGGCCGAGGCAGATTTAGTACCCAGACCTTCTCAGCCTATCAGCGAAGTTCCAGTCAAGTTGCTAGTGGTTCCGGATCTTCTCACCAGAGAGAGAGGCGCAATCCCTAATCACGACCCATGATCGCTGAACCTAAAGGCTTGGCTCCTGCAGCCTTCGAGTTTGGAGCTTATGAGTTGCCAGCGGACTGCAGGGAGGTCCTCATCAAAGGCCAGGGCGTTGTCGACCTTAAAGTGCTACGGCCATAAGTGGAAGCGTTTTGCTACGTGCTGCCAGTCGCAGACGATTACCCCTCCTGAGGGTCACGGCTCTACAGATCCTTCCATACTTGATATACTTGGCAAAGGCTGGTCTGGTGCACCCCTCCATCAAGGTGCATCTGGCCGCTATCTCTCGCTACACCAGATCCCCAGGAAGATCCTCGCTCTGGTCCCACAGACTCGTCAAGGAGTTTCCCAAAGGACTTTTGGGAGCTTTCCCGCCAGTGAAGGCTCCTGTCGTGGCATGGGAACTCAAGGTTTTCAGACGAGGCTCATGGGGCCTCCCTTCGAGCCTATGCATCAGGCTCCACTCAAGTTTCTCTTGGAAGTCGGCTTTCCTTGTGGCCATCACCTCTGCCAGATGTTTAGGTGCGATCCAGGCCCTATACTTCAAACAACCGTACCTGACTTTCCACGAATCAAGGGTGGTACTAGGTACGCATCCCTGTTTAATGCCGAAGGTTCTGTCGGATTTTCACCTCAACAAGCCTTTGGTATTACCTGTTTTTTTTCCCCGAAACCTTCATCACCGGCGGAAAGGGCCTTGCACTTGCTGGACGTTGCTCGTGCCCTGAAGTTCTATATGACAAGCACAAAGAGTTTTCAGACGGCTCCACAACTGTTTGGGAACTTTGGTCCTGTGAACCATGGGGTGGCCTTGTCCAAGGCTTCCATTTCAAGGTGGCTCTCGCTGCATAACACACTGTCATCGGTTGGCGAACCAACCGATGCCCGGCCTTCCGAGAGCCCACTCCACTAGAGCAATCGCTGAAACAACAGCATTCCTGTCTGGTTTGTCCCTGCTGGACATCTGCAGGGCTGGTACGTGGAGGTCCGCACACGCCTTCACGAAGTTATTGTGTCAACAGGGATTCCAGGAAAGAGTCCAGAGTTGGCCAACTAGTGCTACGCAGCCTGTTGGCTTAAGGTGAGCCTGTTGGGTAAGAGTTAATTTCTTCTGTTGAGCCTTGTCATCTACAGTGGTTGTATTGTACTGCTATATATTCATTATTCATGATCATGTGAACCCATGCCAGACCCTATTCTAGAGAAGGGTTAAGTCACTTACCTGTAACTATTGTTCTCCAGTATGGGTCTTGCATGGATTCACATGCAAACCCTCCCTTTGGCCCCTCTGCGTCTCTTCTTGGTCATACTGCCACTTTATGAGCTTACCAAATCTGAAGATGGCTGCCAGAGGTGGGGTTTAGAGAGAGGACTGTAATTGGATGGGGCAGTACTACCCAGAGGTCAGTGATTGGTGAGAGGAGAAGTACAGCCCGAACCCTCTGGATGCAAAAAAGGTGGGGGGTGAGGAGGCCTCAACCATACTTCAGTGCACGGATATTTCTTCCTAGGACGAGGAGGACCAGGTCTAGGAGGACGTGGGGGATGACGACGCCGACAGCGGAAATGACGAAGGACCAGTAGTCCTACACCCTTGACCCCTCCAAGGGATGTATTGTTGGAATTTCTTTTGACTCTGCACACCCTGGTGTTGGAAATTCAGAAAAGGATGCGTAGTACACCGCTGGCCCGGGTGGTTCCGGACCAGCATCTGGCAAAAAAGAGGAAGCGGCACCCTATGCCGCCACATCAACGTCCACACGTGCCCGCCCCCCACCCCACACACCCTACTAGGGACACAGGAACGGCCACAGCGACTATGACCACGGACAACGACAAGGCCACAGCGGGCCGTTCACTGCAGCCAAGGGCTTATCCCCCGGACGAGGTGGGATCGTTCCATGCCATGGTCGCCAGAGCATCTGAACTTTTCCAACTGATGCCAGAAGAGACCAAGAAAGAAGGTTTCCTTTACCAACGGCGCAAAGCCAAGAGGAAGGCCATCTTTGCGATGCCTCTCCTGTACGACGTTTGGGAGGAGGGACTGTCTTTGATGAGAAATCTGGCAACGGCTCCAGCCAAGACAGATAGGCTGGAGAAAACGTACTAGGTGCCGGAGTCCGCACCCAAGTGCCATTGTTAGCAGCCTTCCCCAGACTCAGTGGATTGGGCGAGAAAGAAGTTGTCTATCCCCTCGTCATCTTCCGTATAGCGAGGGTGTTAGGCAGAATCCTGTGCAGTTCCCTTAGGGAGCACTACAGAAGATTAAGACTACAGGTATGAGCAATAAATCCCCTCTGGTATTGGTCTGTACCACAAAGATTTAGTTGGTAGCTGTGGCTAAGCAGTCAGACTTATCTCAAGAGGGAGATGAGCAGTCTTCAGGGTTTACACAATAGGACTACAGTACTATGGCACAAGGAAACACTGACCAAAGCTTTGTATTAAAAAGAATATATATATTTATTTTACACACTTCTAGTTCAACACATAAATCACAGTTATTAAAGCAAGTTAAAATCAGTCAAGAAAAGTATACACAACTCCCTAGTTAAATTGTAGACAAGTTTGAGCATCAGTGAAAATGGAGCAAAACGGAACAGTGAAAACCGAACACAAATGGCACTCTTATCAATTTCTCGCAAGGGAGGGAAAGAACAAGTTATGCAGGAATATACTCTTAGTCACCCTAGCAACACTTCTCAGTAAGATTGTGAACAAGTTTAGGCAAGGCAGTACTTTAGCATGTATAATACTTAGGTGAAAACCGAGCAAAATGGCACTTCACAAGTTTAAAAAGTGGGAAGGAAAAGGTGGTTATAAGAGTTAGGTGCACCAACACATTTCTAGGTGAGAAGCAATCTAGAGAAGGCAGTTGTAACAGATTTAGCCAGAGTCAATAGGCCTGTGCCAGAGTCAGTGGTACAGGGCAAAGTGCCCAGGAGCAAAGTGTTCTTGTAGCTGCAGTTAAGTCTTTGATAAACGATTCGAAAAGGTGGTTGCAGAAGGTGAAAGACAATGTTGGATGATTGGTGCGGACAACCTAACTGGTAGTTAAAGGATTTAAAACACCTTTAGGGCTACCAAACGAAAAGGGAGGCCTGGCGGAACAAAGTACCTTAAAATGTAGAAGAGGCTCCTGTGGTGGCGGTTGTTCCTGGCAGTTCCTGCAGTTCGGGAGATCCAGCAGAGGAAGAGAGGCTCTCGTCGTGGAGGAAGGTTCGAGTTACTGCACTGCCCAGGGATGAAACCAGCCGCGATGCTGCCAAACGGAATAAAAGGTACGCTCCTTTAAATCGCGGTCCGGGTGGACGGGTTCCTGGCTATCTGGTCTCCGAGTGCAGGGCACTGGCGATTCGACCAAGGCAGGTCCGGGAAGGCGATTGGCAAACTGGTTGGCCCCACCAGCTCAAGGGAAGAAGGCTCTTGCAGATGAAGATCTTCTCTTGTCGTGTAGAGACGTGTGGTGAGGCGCTGCAGCAGGGCTTCACCGGTGGTTCAGTTGATGCAGATGTCTTTGGCTTCTCTCCTCTTCGACTTCTTAGTTCCAGTGGCGACGTCTTGCTCTTCCAGTCCCCAGGACCCTGCTTTTATGCTAAAAGATCCCCATTCATACAGCCTAGCTGTCACTCTCACAGTGGAGTGATCATCCTAGCAGGAGACCCTCCAGCCTATCGGGGCACAGTGCGACATGGGTTGCTGGGGCAACCCTGTCCAGGGGTCCTAGTCCCCCTCCCACACAATGGGTCCACCCCAGACTCAGTGGCGCCGAAAGGAGGGCTTCTTGGCAGAAGCCCGTCAAAAGGACGAACAAAGGATCCTCGACCTGGGTTAGGATCTTAGAGAAAGACACGAGAAAGAATTTATATAAAAGTTCTGGCAAATAAAACCTACCGGAGTTAAGTTAATATAAAAATAAACCGGCGGTATGTTAGAGACTGTCAGTAAATGTGGTAGCCTCGAACAATGGGAAAATCCCATAGGGAAATATTTGCGGTCGAATATTTTTGGTAGTAACCACTGCCACCAGCCAGAAACTTTTGAGAGGGACTGTACGGTACCCTCTCAAAAATGAACATAACGGAAAAACTATTAAACCCTTGCCAGACCTCCATAGTAAGATGGGTTGTACTGGTTTTGTTCATAAAGAGTGACTAGTAAAGTCAGTGGGGAATTTACATGCCCTGGGAGACAGTAGTCAGTCCCAGGGTATAGAGTCTATGTTTGGGGGTCGCTACAACACCCCTGTGTCACTGCACGGAGGGTGCTGTGTAACACATGTGGATAATGAGGGTGAGATAAACCCCATAGACATTAAATACAAAAAATAGCCTAGAACACACACAGCAAATATTCCTAAGAGTGGGAAAAAGAGTCTCACTCTTAGCAGGAGAACAACAAACCCTTCAAATCCAGAAAAGCTTCTGGGGGACTCTATAGGTAAGGGCAATTAGCCATAGAATGAGAATTCCCCCTTACAGAGGGGAAGAAGTTAGAGGCCATGGGAAAAAACGTGATCTACTCATCGGCATACACAGTCAAGGCGGCCAACGCACTTGCAATCCGGGGAGCTGTGGTATAACATGGCCACGCTGCTGGAGTTCCTACCCGACGACAAGCGGGTTGAGGCGCTTTCCATGCTCCAGGAGGAGGAGGTGGCATCGGACCATGCCATCACAGTGGCCCTGGACGTCGCGGACACAGGGTACTGACAGATGGAGACGGAGGTGTCTGCCTCCGTCGTCATGGCTGGCTGAAAGCCATAGGAAGTCCAGGCGAGGGTACTGGACCTGCCCTTCGATGGGGACACCCTCTTTGGGAAGGCCGTCGTTGCAGGCCATTCAAACTGACACAGAGACAGCCCATGCTCTGGGCACTCTTCAACAACACTGCCCTTCCTTTCATGCCTTAGGCGGGAATCCCGGCAGATCGTCAAAGTTTCGCCCGAGGGTCCTCTTCGTACTGTCAATCGTCCCGGCCCACGACTCAGGAGGGCGTTTCAAGGCTTTCGGTGGAGGTGACTGTCACGTCCCCGGTCACACACCGCACTACCATCATGTCCCCATGTAATTCCCAACAGCGGTTGGACTACAGCTCATGTTGGCATAGCAAACGACTCAAGAGAAACTCCTTTCCGACACGAGCCCCTTACCTCCAGTGGCGGTTACCATGGAGACTGTCCACACCACTTCATGGTCTTCGGATTGGTTTTGGGCCCCGTCGCGTTAAGTGACACGTGATCAGGAAGTGACAGGCTCGGTTGGTTACACGAGATGAGGAGCACGCATCATGTGATCAGGAAGGAAGCATTGACGCGCTCACGTGACACGGAGCGTAACACGTGACACGCTCACATGACCTTTTTTTTGCCCTTCAAAAGATTTGTTTTGTAGAGCGCTTTCCCTGCTTCTGTTCCTTGGAATCCTTGATCACGGACTGCCTTCACGGACCCGCTCTGCTTCTCCTCGGTACCTTTGCTTTGGCGATCTTTCCCGGATCAAAATACGAACTTGGTTTTTCCCTCGGACTTGCTTTTGGATCCTCCATTGTTATTGTCGTGACCGGCCGGTTTTCTGACCACGGACTACATCTTGGACTGATTACGGATTTCCCATCACAGTACTTTGCTCACGTTTCTTGGCAAAATCAGGTGTTTCTTTCCATCAAGAGAGTGCCACATTACCATCTGCTGCCTGCCGCCGTCGACCATAATAGAATCCTGCCCAGTACTTCACCCAGGGTATCTGACCACTGGCATTGGGGTAAGAAAGAGTGTGACTTGTCCTTGTAACAATTCACTGCCTTGCCTTGCTTTCTCTAACCTAGTTGCTTGCCTTACAGTGGTCAGGGGGTTCACTTCCGGCGTTCCTGGTTCCAGGCTGACGGTACTCCACACCTGTGGCCCCAAAGATTGCACGGGCAGTTATATTCTATACTTGCCCGCATGGTACTTGGGGACGGAGGTTTCATCATCTACACGACCATCAAGTCTTAACAGTGGCCGAAGTAGTCCCCGCTCCCAAGGCGGCACGCAGGTCCCGAAGCAAGATTAAACCGGCCAAGACGTCGGCCCGCCCACCTGCACCCAGGTGGGTGGCCGGATGGCAGGCTTCGTCGGCGAGTGGAAGAACATCTCTACCGACAGAAGGGTGCTGGATGCTCTCGCCCACGGACACACTCTTAGAGTTTCAGCAGAAGTGTCTGTGGATACCTTCTGTGGCCCGGCAGGAGCAGCACATCCCTCAGCTCCTGCAGGAAGTATGGGCGATGATGAGAAAAGGGGTGATAGAGCAGAGCTGGTTCCGCATTGACTCTGGGGCTCCGGAGTCTACTCCAGATACTTCTTGGTAAAGAAGACCACCCGGGGTTGAAGGCCCTTTTTAGACCTGCAGAGTCTCAAGAAATACATCTAGTCCCAAAAATTCAGGATGGTCACGTTGCAGCACGTGTTGGGCCAACTGGAGGAAGGAGACTTCTTGACGTTGCTGTATCTGGAGGACGCATCGTTCAATGGCCCCATTCATGTGAAGCATTGGATGTTCCTGCTCTTCGTGGTACAGGGAAGGCACTACCAATTCAAGGCCCTCCTCTTCAGACTGAAGTCGGCACCCAGGGTGTATATGAAGTGCCGGGCACCAGTGGCGGCCCATCTGCATTTATAGGGGATACACGTGTACCCTTACCTCGACGACTGGCTCATCCGGGCCAAGTCAAGGGAAGTAGCCGTCGAACACACGGAGAGGACCTGGGGTTCTCTGTCAACTATCCAAAGTCCTGCTTGATTCCATCGCAGAACGCTCTGTGTCTTGGGGCCAGGCTCAACACGGTCTCTTGCCTGGCGGCTCCCTCATAAGAGAGGATAAAGGCCCTGCTGGGCAAGGTCCAGTGGCTGTTGGCAATGAAGACCACTGCAGTGCTGACCATCAAATCACTGCTTGGCATGATGTCATGCATGTACCTGAACTGTCTCCGCAGGTTGCAGATGCGACCCCTTCAGGAGTTCCTGAACGCTCCATGTATCCAGGTTTCCGGAAGCTTCGCCGGCAGGATTGCTCTCGAGGAGTTGTGTTAAGCTATAAGATGGTCGGGCGTACGCTCCAAAATCGCAGCGGGCACAGGATTTCACAGCATCCCGCACCGGGAGACTGTCACCACGGATGCCTCCCTGGAGGGCTGGGGAGCCCACACTGGACGTCTCCACGCCAGAGGCCTGTTGCTGCTGGAGGAGAGGGATCTCCACATCCATATCCTGGAGCTGCCGGCAGTGTTCTGGGCCCTCAATTTGTTCCTACGTCCCTCAAAGGCAAAGTGGTGAGGGTCTTCATGGACAACACCACTACGATGTTCTACAACAGGAAGCAGGGGGGCACCCGATTGCCAGCGCTCTCCAGAGAGACACGGGACTTGTGGCACTGGCCCATTGCACAAGAGATGTTCCTCATCCCTTTTCACCTGGCAGGGGTCAAGAACACCATTGCTGACTCCCTCAGCAGGGAGCTGCCATACTGCCACGAGTGGACACTTTGGCAGGATCAAGTAGACGGCCTCTTCTCAACTGGGGCAGACCCCAGAACGATCTGTTTGCGACAGCGACAAATTCCAAATGCTAGAAATTCGCCAGCAGGTTACACCAGCCGAGGAGCATGGAGGACGTGTTTTCCTTCCAGTGGGAAGGCCTGTTCCTGCACGCGTTCCCTCAGTTGCCTCTCCTGCTACAAGTCATCAGTCAACACAAACAGTGCTGATGCAGGATGATCCTTGTCCTGGTGTGGCCGAGGCAGATTTGGTACCCTTACCTTCTCAGCCTGTCAACATCACCCCCGCTCAAGCTGCCAGTGGTCGTGGATCTTCTCACCAGAGAAGGAGGCTCAATCCTGCATCACGACCCAGAGCCGCTGAACCTGAAGGCTTTCCTCCTGCGGCCTTAGAGATTGGAGGATACGAGCTACTGGGCAGACTGCAGGGAGGTCCTTGCCACGGCCAGATGGTCGTCGACTCTGAAGAGCTACGGGCACAAGTGGACGTGGGAGCTCGGCGCAGAAGATCCACCCTCTGAGGGTCACTGCCCCGCAGATTTTTCCGTGCCGGTTGCCCTTGGCCAAGGCAGCACTGGCACACGCCTCTATCAAGGTGCATCTGGCAACTGTTTCCCGCTACCCCAGGTCCCCAGGACGGTCTTCGGTTTGAGGAAATCCTTGATGAGACGGTGGGACCAAAGGACTGTTTCGATTGTTCCCGCCGGTAAAGGCATCTTCCCCAGCATGGCAACTCAACGTGTTATTGACAAGGCTCATGAGGGTCCCCTTCGAGCCTTTGCATGAGGCCCCTCTCAAGTTCCTTTTGTGGAAAACAGCTTTCCTTGTGGCCATCACCTCTGCCAGGAGGGTAGGTGAGATCCAGGCCCTATCCTGCAAACAGCCTTTTTTGACTTTTCACGACACAATGGTGGTGCTGCGGAAGCACCCCTCTTTCATGCCAAAAGTTCAGTCGGAATTCCACCTCAACAAGCCTTTGGTGTTGCCTGTGTTCTTTCCGAAACCTTTGTTGCCGGCTGAGAGGGCCTTGCACACGCTGGATGTGATTCGTGCTCTGAAGAACTATGTGGCACGCAAGAAGTTTCCGGAAGACGCCTCAACTATTCGTGAACTTTGGTCTTGTGAACCAGGGGAAGGCCTTGTCCAAGGCTTCCATCTCCATGTGGCTCTCCGGCTGTATCACACACGGTCACTGGTTGGCAAACCAACTGCTGCCTGGCCGTCCAAGAGCCCATTCCACCAGACCGATCGCTGTGATGACAGCGTACCGGTCTGTTGTGCCCCTGCTGGACATCTGCAGGGCTGCTATGTGGAGTTCCACGCATAATGTTGTACCGCTATGTATTCTATGCGAACCCTCCCGCCATCCATTCTGAGGCTCTTGGTCATACTGCCACTTTACGTGCTTACCAAATCTGAATATGGCTGTCAGAGGAGGAGCTTAGGGAGAGGGCAGTCATTGGCTGGGGGGGGGGCTGTATGACCCAGAGCCAGGGGTTGGTTTAGACGAGAAATACAGTTTGTAAGTGAAAGTTTCTTTTACTGAGGATTCCCAGCCTGATGGCAGGGAATATTCATGAGCATGTGAATCCATGCCAGACCTCATGCTGGTGAACAATAGTTACAGGTAAGTAACTTGTTCCTTCTCCATCAACCTCAAGAAGTCAGTTACTCCCCACTCAGGCCTTAACATTCCTGGGGCTAATTTGGGATACGAGGGTGGAGAGGATGTTCCCCTCGGCAGACAAGATCTCAGCAATCAGGAAGGGCACCAGGCATTTTCTCAGCAGACCGGAGAGCTTGGTGGTACCAGCACCTGCTTGGCATAATGGCAGCTTGCCTCCTGGCTGTGCCGCGCTCATACTGTGGAGGCTGCAACTGCATTTCTCCGCCTTTCGGAATCGGGAGACTGGCTCCCAGGCAGCTCTGGTCAGCATACCACAGCACCTGCACCCAGACTTGGAGTGGTGGAGTGCAGAGAACAACCTGTTAGTGGGCAGACCATTACCTCGTACTTGTCCCTAGAGGGATGGGGGCTACACTGGACAACCACAGTGTCCATGGATTATGGTCACAGCAGGAGCAGCTGGAACACATCAATTGGCTCGAGATGATGACCATCTGGCTTGCCCTCAAGGCTTTTCTCCCCATCGTCAGCAGCAGGGTGGTCTGTAACCAGACAGACAGCTCAACTTGCATGCATTATATCAACAAACAGGCAGGTACGAGGTTCCTTCCGCTCTGCCGGCTATCCATCGACATTTGGGAGTGGGCACTGTCCAACATCATTTACTTGTCAGCAGTCCACCTTCCAGGGGAATCCATCCTGGACGCGGACAGGCACAGCAGGCTGGGATTGACAACTACGAGTGGCAGCTGAACAGAGTGGTCCTGTGGGGGATCTTCGACAGGTGAGGCCAACCGCAGGTAGACCTATTTGCCACTATGAATAACAGGAGACGCACGCTGGCAGGGGCGCAGCAGGGGATCGCTGGGGGACGCGTTGCAGATCATGTGGAACGGCATGAATGCATACACGTTTCCTCCCATCTCGCTGATTGACAGAGTCATCTGCAAGGTCAGGGAGTCGCAGAACCTCCGACTCATCTTGAGAGCGTCATGGTGGCTGGCAAGACCTTGGTTCTCGGAGCTCCTCCGACTCTCGGACCAACCTCCAGTATGCCTCTCGCTGGGTCCAGCCCACTTACTCTCCCAGCAAGGAGGCACAGTGGTTCACCCCGCTCCTCAGAAGTTAGCACTGGCAGAGTGGTTCCTGAACAGGTCACCCTTAAGCATCTAAACTTGTCACAGGACAACTGGTTATCATACAAGGGGCAAGCAGCGACTCCACCCGGAGTCAGTACATGAGCAAGTGGACCAGGTTCTGCCACTGGGCCAAGACGAACAATGTTGATTCACTGACATGCACACTGGTCGATTTATTATCCTTCTCAGTGCATCTGGCTCACTCAGGTGTGCAGGTAGACACCTGCCGTACGTATCTGGCTGCCATTTGGGCCTACAAGAATTCTGGAGACGACGACTTCTCCCCTTACAATCGGGTAGTAAGAGTCATTTGGCAAGACTGACCAGATTATATCCTCCAGTCAAGCATCCACATCCGGTCTGGGACCTTAACGTGGTGCTGGGCGCATTGGCTCACAAACCCTTCAAACCCATCTGCAGTCATCAGGCTGGTAACTATTATGGCGGCTCTGCTGGTTGGCCCTACTTCACGTCGGATTGGCATGATTCAAGCCTTGGTGGCTACAGAGCCTTATACCATGTTTCACCAGGACAATGTGGTGCTCAGGTCGCATCCTGCCTTTCTCCCTAAGGTTGTTTCTTCCTTTCACATTAGCAAGGAAATAGTACTCCCAACATTCTTTGCTGATTTGAAGGATGAGGCTCAGAAGGTGTTGCACTACATACGGGTTAGGACACTTTGTTTCAATCATCGACCATCCCAGCCCTTTTTTTAAGGCCAGCGTAGGGTCGACCCAACACACCCTTTGGAGCAGGGTTTAGAAAACCCAAATAGCCGTTGCATTCCTCAGCCACGTCTCCTGAAATAAGAGAATATCAAATTTTTCCAAGTCAGTTACATTTTCAAAGAAAAGAGACCAAAACCCTCTGGTGTTCCAACATCTAATCTTCAAATAGGAGGAACACTTTTGCACTTGAGTCTAACATCCTGCTTGAGGTCCCAGGGCTCCTGCCAGCCAAGACCAAGGTGGTTCCCCAGATATTCCAGAGGCGGGCACATTTTTCGAGATAGCCAGAGATTTAATTTGATTAGCAACTGTACATTTCAAGGCGTGGAGCTATTTCTTGTTGAAAGTAGATTCTTCCTCCTTCCTAGAATTTAACCGTGGCCTTTTCCCTCCATCTACTTTCTTTTCCCCCTCTCCAGCGGGACAATCTTTTCGATCATCCTCCATAGCCAGGGCTTCTCTCCACTTTATCTTAAATCGGTCATGAACATCTGAGACATCATGGCCCAGACCCAGGAACTTATCCTTTAATGCCAGGATTAGATCCTTCTTGACTTGAGAAAATAGATGTAGGATAACCCAGTCGGTCTTTCTTTCCTCTACAAATTCAACAATCTTAATATCATTTGAGGCAAATTTTCGATCAGGGATGATACAATTAAATAGCCTCATGACATTCCCTCTATTCAACGTAATCATGTTAGCATCCAGCTTGATTTCCAGACAGATCTTTGGGCTAAGTTTCACTCGGCTCCTTGCGGCATGCATCACTCTTGGTTTCATAGATGATTTATGTAGGTCCGCGACTGGAGCACCTGGTTTGCACAGTTTCAAGCCCCCCATTGTTCTTTCCTCAAGAGTCTTAAAGGCCTCTAACACCTTTTGAGGTTCATTTCCCAACTTTAGAGGTAGCAGAGGTCGCGCCTCCTTTGTTTTGGGATTAGAGGCCCCTGTCGAGGGCACTGCCATGGGGCCCTCGGGTTGCTCCCTCAATTGAGAGTCCTTAGAGATATGAATCTTCTTATGGGCAGACATCAATGGCTCTCCCATGAGGCCTTTGATTTTTTCCCATTCCCAGTTACTCACGTCTTTCCAACTAGCGTCATCTTCCGCTCTCTCCATTTCTTCTACCAACATACTCAAATCTCCAGTAGATGATGACAGCACACTCCTGCCCAAAGCAGCAATCGGATCCAGCACTATTTCTACCCCACTATCCTTCAGTGGGGGAAGCTCTTTTCGAGATTTTTTGGCTGCAGAGAGATTGATTGGCTCTGGAGGAGATCTGATGTTCCGTAAGAACGATCTCGACCCCTTAGCCTTTCTTTTTGCTCAGGCCGGCATTTTTTTTGTTTTTATTGCCTGAGGCAGAGGGCGTTTTTTCCGCCGCCCTCAGGGGCCCATTTTTAAGATCACTCGGCGGCATACTTATCTCCACCCCTGCATTTGAGTGGGGCCTGTTTTCAGATCTTTCTTCACATTAGAAACTGAGAAGACATTCTTATCCCGGGGACCACCAGATCGATTTCCCACTCCAGATGTTAGATCCACAACAGGATTCATGACAGCTGGCCCCACGCTTGCTAGTTCCAAATTGCACCTTTTCGCCTTTGGAGAATCACTCAACTGGGTCACATCCTTCATATTAGCCCTCATCCATTTACAGTCTTGCAAGAGGGCCTCCATCATCACAGACTTGTCCGAGGGTTCGCGTCTTGCCAGATCACATAGTATATTTTGCCAATTGGCTAATGTTTCGGCTTCCTTATCCATTCTTTTATCAACTCTTTTTGCCAGCAACTCCAGATGTGATATTTTTTCCGACAAGGCAGTTATCGATGAAGATTGCTCCTGCAAGGCACAGTTCAAACTTTCATACAGCTTTGTAAAGGGAATTAGGGATGTCGAAACAAAAGCAATCACTAGTTGTTGCATATGCGATAGGTCCACCACAACCTTTGGGTGAGAGTCCCTCCTTCTCGATCTTCTTCTGGAAGCTGGTAGGGATGCTGTATATACAGACGAGGCCGAGGAATTTACTGAGGAGTTCCCTTCCCCCGTGACATCTTCACCTTCCTCTGTCTCAGTCACCAAACGACCCGCATTCGAGAGGGGAGAGAACACAGCCCTGGGCGAAAAATTGGACATTGAGTCTTCCTTAGCATGACCTTGCAATCCACCATTCTGAATTACAGAGAGATGGCTCTCGATTTGTCCCTTCTAACTGACCAATCTCGCCTCAGAGGTAACACTCTCCTCTCTCTCCACCACTATATCCGCATTCACCAGAGATTGATCCAGGGGCATTAAACATTTGTTGACTCTAAACAGACTGAGTCTTTTTTGCCTAGAAATTTTCATGGCGAGATCCGCCAAGTTTTTACTCAGTTTATTAGCCAATTCTTCATTCAGACTTAATACAGGTTGCTTTGTACTTTACAGAGGTTCCATGGTTGGATCATTCCCAAAAACCTGCTCACTTAGAGGGGCACCCTCCCGGGGCATTTCCTTTAACTCCAACACTTCATGCGGACTGGCTGCCGGCTCCATGTCCACAAGGCCGTTATTACACATCAGCGGATTTACATTTAGTTCAATTGGTCGAGCAGAATGCCCAACACAGTTGCTCACATGATTCCTCGAATGATCAGAGGGTCAGGGCTAGAACAGTGTCACAAATTCGGGATGTTTACTCTATCCCGCGGATTGTGCTTCCCATTTAACGTCTCCGGCCCTGCCCCCCTTTCGGGACGAGCTGCGCCCAAGGCATCTGTCTCCTCTTGGGGCTCCTTTTCAGGGGAGGTTGAAGCACACGGCCCACAGCATTGGCTGAGGGCACCCGCCTCCAATGTCAGTTCCAGCCCAGCCCCCCCTTACATGTAGGCGCGTACGCATGCTTGGGATGCTCAGCGTCTTTGCCCTCTCCGCCATCAAAACCACAGGGATGTAGGGAGCTGTAACGCCAGCTGAGGGCCACCCAGCCCAGCTCACCCTGCAAACTCCTACAAACTCCACTTGACTCCGCTTCGCGGAGGAAGTGAGACTTAAGTAGGAGTTAGTCCTTCCTGGCTGGGGGTGGGAGGGGCTCACCAGGGCTCTTCCCCAAGAGTTTTCTTAAAGCGCCAGACGCACTCGCGCTCGTAACAACCAGCGCTGATAATCACAATCCAAAGAGGGAAATCCAAAAAGGAAGCACCAAAAGCACAGGCAAATTTCAGAGTCAATCCTCCTGCAAACTCCACTCGCCTCCACTTCACCAAATGCAGCTAACTTGAGATACTCAGCCTTGCCGGGCACCATTCAAATCCTGCTGTCTGCGTGCCTCTACACAAGACCTTGAACAGTTAAAATTGTCCTGCCACAGAACCTAACCTCCTTTTTCTGAGCTGCCGAGCCTAAGCAGGGTTTCGGTCTGTTCATGGTGTTTCAGTTGTCAGGAACTTCCTTCCAAAGACATTTCACTTCTGACTTCCTTGTGGGCAGCTGAGAGGATCCATGCACGTGTCACATTCAGGGAAAATTAATGTTGTAATCAGTAAGGTTATCACCATTTGGGTCAAGTCCACCCTCTCAACTGTTTATCAGAAGACTCAAAATCCTCAGGTTAACTGCCTGAACAGCATGATGCAGTGTCTCCACGTTTGATTGTAGGTCACCAGCGAGGCAACATTCCTGTAATTTTTGGAAGTTCAGTTGCACTCTTGCATCTATTATTGCACCAGTGCAATCTGTGATGAATTAACCTCAATTCTCGAAAATGCCTTTAAGTTTGGCCTACACATATCTGACCTTACTCTCAATGCTACGATCAGTCTTCTATCAAGCCCTAAAAATTCTCCAGGACCACTTTGTCTCCTTGGGAGGTGGGCACAGGTATCTGCGTCTTAGGACTGACATACTTTTCTCTCAATCACTGTCCTTCAACCAAGATCTTGAATCAAAAAGACTTTCTTTTCTGGTCCAGCCCTTGTAGTCCTATTTAGACATTGTGTAGCACAGAGGGCAATCTGGTACACCTTAATTAAAAGTAAATACATCTGAGGTTTGTAATGACACTCTAGCCATCCAGAGGCATCAGAGCTCCTCCAATAAGTCTAATTGATTAAAGCCTTTCTATGTTCCCCAGGCAGCAGTCAATGCTCAGGGCACAGAGAAACGGGCCCAGTCAGTTACATCTCACCACCGCTCCAATTCACCATTCTTCCCTCCTCGTGTGCTACCTTGTGCAGGAATTCTTGAACAGATTTGTTAGGAAAGATTTCTCTTTTGGAAACTTTACCTCTGTATTTCCTATCAACACCCAATCTATCTGCTTTGTTTTTTAACCTGTTCTGACTTTTTGAAGGCTTTCCTTGCCTTGTTTTTTGCTCATTGGTTATGGGGAAACCAAAAAGTCCTTCAGTTTATGAATACTGAGAAACTAGGCTTCTTTTTTATCTATTACATTTGAGTAACTTTTTTACCTTGCACACACTGTACAATGCAGTAAAATGTGGGACCTTTGTTTCACTCTAGCTTTTTACGCTTGAGATGTTGCTGGTGGCAGCAATTATATTTACCATGTTTGCATTATTATTAATGCGCACATTCGCGTTGCTCTAAAATGGCTGTGCCACGAGAATTTTGCTTGTTCTTTTGCCCATATGGTAGTTTGGCCTTCTTCCTGCCTTGTCAGATCAGGAAATCCTATATAAGGTCATGCACTTGCATTCACGGGCTGGTGGTGTGTGTGTGTGTGTCCCAGGAAGTTGGTGGGGACTGTCTGGTTCCATTCCACATCCATGGAGCCAGAGAGTCTAGATGTGGTGCATGTGTAAAAGCAATAATTGTTCCTGATTGCACAACTACTGGCTGCTTGAATGGTGCAGATCCTTACCATTGGTGGGCCTGGACCTACTTCCAGGCTGGATTTTGGAAAAGTGGACAATTCCTGCAGCTATGTCTCAGGTCTGCGTTGGAGCCAAGGATTTCTTGTAGAAAAACAGCCCACTGAACATCCGAAGAAGACTCCTGAAGAGGCCTGGCATCCCTTCCTGCATCCAGCCCGGTGAAGCCCTATTGGACTACCTGATCTCCGATGACTCAGAGCCGTGTTTCAGCCCTTGGACTAGTGGTACAAACTAGTCTTGACGCCTTCTTGAGGATCCAGCTGTCTTTTTGAAGATTCCCTGGACCACCCGGTGGACTGACCAGCTCTCTTCTGGGCTACCTCGTCAGAAATGTCACCATTCCAGGATTGCACTCGGAACTTTGGTGGTCACCAGCTTGTGGTGCAAGTCGCCTTCCTGGCGAATTTCAACATCCCAGCATCAAGGGATCATGTCCTAGAGAATTGTCTTAAACCGCGGCTGGAAAGACACCTGCCGTCATCTATGTGCCTTGGCCGTCGCTGGAACTCCCCTTCTCCGTCCTGTGAAGTGTCCTGGAGAGGCCTGCATTGGTGAATCTTGCATTTCTTCATCGCTATGGGTTGCATCTGGACCAGACCTGAAGAAACCTTGCACCTGCAGCTCGTGGGCACCTCATCAAAACCAATGGCCGGAAATCCAATCGCCTGTGACACCCCACCCCAGTCGATCCACTAATTCATCAGAAAAAATCTGAGTCAGGGGGGTAAGTAAATGCAAGGCATTTGTCCCCCTGTGTCCTCCATAGGGTAACTTTGGGAACAAGTCCCTTTGTATCCGAATCTTCCATTCACCTGCCTTTTGGTCATCAAGCTTGGGTAGTGTTTTCTAAAAGCTAAAAACCCAATTTACTTACCTATTAAACTTATTGAATATCTTCTTTATAACAATCACCAACACAAGTAAAATTATTTCGAAGGGATTGTGTCCTCCGACGTATTCCTTAGCTAACAATTCGTCTCCAGCTTGCTGCCTCGGAATTTTTTTCTCTGTATAGGGCGCTGCGCGTCGACGTCCGCCGAGTCGATGTCCCTCGACAGCCACCGTATCGGCGCCGACGTCAACATGTCCATAAATAGCCACGCGTGGCGTCCATTGCTCAGTTCCGTTTTTCCACACTTCGTGGGACCTCGGATATCGTTGCTCAGTTCAGTCAGATAAACCCTCTAGATTTACTCGAAAATACCAACTCGTTCTCGATGGCTTCTTCATCGGAACCGACAACGCCGCAATCCGGCTTCAAAAAATGTCGATAACGGATCCACACAGGATCTGCTTGTGGTGCTTGGGAGCCGAGCACCATTGTTCGGAGTGTGAGGACTGCATGTCCATGACGGCAAAAGCCTTGAAGGAGCACAAGGGGAAGCTCGAGAGGGGTAAGTCAGTCAAAACCTCCTCGAAAGATTCTTCGGCTGAGTCGAGGCATTCGTCTCCTCGCCGTCAAAAGCATTCCCATTCTAGATCTCGAAGTAGCTCCCACCATTCGTCGAGATGGAGACACTCAAAGAAGAGACGTCGAAGATCCCCTTCCTCGTCATCTTCTGTTTCCCCAGAAAGGGTCTCCTGCCCCACAAAACACAGCTCTCAGGCTGAGTGGGAGGAATTCAGGAAGAAAATGCTAAGCGTCTTCGAGAAAGCGGCCTCGACCCCCTCGAAGACAGCTAAGGGTAATACCCCGGGTGAAAAACCCAAAAAATCGAAACGCCGCGAGTCGCTGCACCCGGCGAATGTTTCCACCTGAGAGCGCCACGGGCCATCGGGTAAGAAGGCACCGTCTCTGCCGAAGATCCTTTCGACGCATGGATCGGCGCCATCGACGCCGTTGTTGAAGGGTTCTTCGACGCATCGATTAATCGACTCGACGCCATCGTCGACGCTGACATCGACGCCGCTGAAAGAGAAAACCACGGCTACTTCACAGCCAACGGTGATACCAAGAGCCTCCAGCACGACGCTGAGACCTTCGTCGACATCCTCGAGTAGGATCCCGATCCTCTCGAGTACTTCGAGGCCTCTTCCAGTTTTCTCGACTCCGTTCTCGGCGCCTCCGAAGCCTGTCACATCGGCGTCGACGACATCGATGTTTTCTCGCCCAATAATGACGAGTTTGGCTCCTTCTGCCTTAGAAATGGGTTTTACACCATTTCCGAGGTCCGAATACCTCGGATTAGCTTCAATCTATGAAGAAGGGGAGGATTCTGACCAGGAAACCTTTGGGTTGCAGAGGACCACACTACCTGTTTCAGAGGATTTCACCTCTGAGGAAAGAAGGTTGAAAGACCTACAGGAGTCATTACATGAGGCAAGTGGGCTGGACACTTCCCCAGAAGTGGAATTTGTTAAACCAGACCCAGGGGAACATGCCGAAACACCCTATAGAACCTTGATGGCAAGGATTATTGAATTTATGGGTTGGTCTGCGCCTTCACCTGTTTTTCAACAGGATGACCTGACAGACATATTAGACAAAGGTTCACAGGAGGATCCTGTGGTCCCCTCCCATGCAGCCTTACAAAGAAAGATTTCATCTAATTGGGAAACTCCTGAAGTTATCCCGGCAGTCAATAAAAGATTGTCAGCCAAGTATAGGGTAGCTGCGGCTGACCCTGAATACTTATCAAAACACCCGACTCCAGAGAGCCTGGTGGTTCAAACGGCAACTTCATCAAGCAGCAGGTCCGCTTACCCTACTGTCCCACAGGATAGAGATGACAAAAGGTACGATTCTATGGCAAAAAGTCTTTTCTGCCTGTAGTATGGCGTTGAAGTCCAACAACGCCACCTGTACGCTCGCCAGGTTCAGTCACACACTGTGGGAGTGTGCTTCATTAGCGGCTGACTGCATACCCGAAGGAGAGAAAGGGAAGCCTTCCTTAACATTATTAAAGATGGCAAAGATGCCATGTACGAATCACTTCAAACTGGCATCGATTCCACTGACAGTATCAGCAGGGCCATGGCGGCAAGTACGACAATCCGCAGGCATGCGTGGTTGCGAAAGTCTGGCTTTGCTCCAGATGTACAGGCCAGACTTTTGAATATGCCCTTTGACGGCTCTTCTTTATTCAGTAAAAAGGCTGATGACAGTCTGGAAAAGTTGCAGACATCTAAAGCAGCGGCAACATCGTTATGAGCTGCAATCCGCCAAACTCCTTTTCGCCTCTCAGGAACCTCTGGAAGAGGAAAGTCCTTTCGCTATTATTCCGCATTCGGGAAAGGCAGAGGACAGCCTGCTCAAAGAGGCCAAAGGAGATCCACTCGAGGTGGACGTGTCAAAAGTACTAAAGCCGCAGCAGCAGCAGGTGCCTCTTTACCCTCGGCATCCCCTCAAGGTGGATGGGTCAAAAGTACTAAAGCCGCAGCAGGTGCCTCTTTACCCTCGGCATCTGCATACTCCGCCCCCAAACCACTCTGAGGTCTTTCCACACAAAACACCTGTAGGGGGCAGGTTAACTCACCATCTGACGGAATGGCAGGCTATAACGTCAGATGCTTGGGCATTGGAGACAGTTGCCCAGGGTTACTGCCTACCCTTTCTACACATCCCTCAGAGTCATCCACTGGGGCACAGCTCTCTAAAAGTTCCAGATCCGCTCCTCTTGCAGGAAATTATATACCTGCTAGAGAAAGGTGCCATAGAACCGGTACCTGTAGCGGACAGGACCAAGGGATGGTACTCCCCCTACTTTCTCATACCAAAGAAGGACGGAGGACTGAGAGCCATCCTGGGCTTACGAGAATTGAAAAAGTTCCTCAGGAAGGACAGGTTCAAGATGGTAACTCTCTCTCAGATCCTTCAGGCCCTCCAGGTCCAGGACTGGCTGGTGTCTCTGGACCTTCAGGATGCTTATTTCCATGTGCCAATCCATCTCAAACACAGGAAATACCTGAGGTTCGCAATTGGCGACTCTCATTATCAATTTCGAGTTCTGCCATTTGGGCTGACCTCCGCCCGAGGGTCTTCACCAAGCTAATGTCGGTAGTGGTTGCGAGTCTAAGGAGGGAAGGGATCCACGTCTACCCCTACCTGGACGATTGGCTGATCAGGGCTGTATCTTCGGAACAAGCTCAGATCCAGCTAGATTATGTCTGCCACTTCCTTCACAAACTGGGCTTCTCCCTCAATTTAAAGAAGTCACAGATGATACCATCACAGAGACTCCAGTTCATTGGAGCGGTCCTGGACATTTCCCTGGGAAAACCCTTGCCACAAGAGGTGAGGGCTCAAGATATTCTGCAGATGGTCAACAAGTTCCAAAATGCCCAACGTCTCCCAGCCTTTGACTTTTTGAGGTTGCTAAGCCTCATGGCATCCTGCATCTTCCTTGTGCCAGAGGCTCGTCTGAGAATGAGATCTCTTCAGTGGGCGCTGAGAACTCTTTGGTCTCAATTCTCAGGGAGAATGACAGATCTCCTCCGGATTCCGGACAAGGTAGCCCACAACCTTCTATGGTGGGCCTATCCAGAGAACATCTTGAAAGGAGAACTCTTTTGGCAACCATGGCCGGAGATAACAGTAGTCACAGACGCCTCACTCACGGGGTGGGGAGCCCATGCCAACGACTTGACTATCAGCGGTCGTTGGTCTCCATCGGAGTTCAGACTACATATCAACCTATTAGAGCTGAGAGCGATCAGACTAGCGCTGAAAGCTTTCCTGCCATCAGTACAGGGGAGAAATGTCCTGATAATGACGGACAACACGGTGGCCATGCACTACCTCAACAAAAGAGGTGGCGTAGGGTCATGCCACTGTGCAGAGAGGCAATGCAGCTCTGGTTTTGGGCAATTCAGGAAGGAATCTCTCTATCGGCATTCCACCTAGCCGGGGAGAAGAACTTGACAGCGGACACTCTGAGCAGGCAGAGCACAGTCTCCCACGAGTGGGAGCTAGCTCAGGAAGTCCTTCAAGAGATCTTCGCCCTTTGGGAAACCCCACAGGTGGATCTGTTCGCCACAAGCACCAACAGGAAGTGTGATCTGTTCTGTTCAAGGGAATTTCCCCCGAGGGGAGCTCTAGGAGACGCGTACGTAGTGGATTGGGAGTTCCCACTCCTTTACGTGTTTCCACCAGTCCCTGTTATTCCTCAAATGATCAGGAGGTTGAGAAGATTCCGGAAAACCATGATCCTAATTGCCCCGGACTGGGCCAGGAGAACGTGGTACCCAGACCTTCTAGATATGTCCATCTGCCCTCCAATCCGTCTTCCACGCAAAGAGAATCTTCTCTCGCAGAAGTGAGGTCAGGTTCTCCATCCAAACATCAGAACCCTCAACCTTCACGCTTGGCTTCTGAAAGGGTGAGGTACAAGGATTGGGACCTCCCTGATGACGTCATGGAGGTGTTGCTTTCGGCCAGAAGGCCAGCAACAAAGTCTTTATACTGCTGCCATTGGGACAAATTTTGCAGCTGGTGTAGAGAAGGGAATATCGACCCTTTTTCATGTGGTACACCAACAGTGTTATCGTTTCTACTCTACTTGGCAAACTCAGGCCTTCAAGTTGGCACTGTAAAAGGCTATCTCGCAGCGCTTTCAATCTTCAAGCGCACTGCGGAGGAACTATCGTATTTCAAACTACCTCTAGTAATACAATATCTCAAGGGATTAACTAATGTTTATCCTCCAAGACCATTCCAAGTTCCCTTATGGGACTTAAATTTAGTCTTAAACTTCCTAATGGGTAGTCCATTCGAACCGCTCCACTCTTGTTCGCTGAGATTGCTCTCCTATTGGTAGCACTAACATCTGCTATGAGGGTGAGCAAGCTATAAGCTCTCTCTTGTAAACCCCCCCATACAATTTTTCATAAGGACAAAGTTGTCCTACAGGTGAAGCCGAATTTCCTCCCAAATGTGGTTTCTGAATTTCATATTACTCAGAAAATTACCTTACCTTCGTTCTACCCTCCTCCCCATCCGGGGAAAGAGGAAGAAAGGCTACATAGGCTGGATCCAAGGCGAGCTCTGAGCTTTTACATCAGCAGACAGGCTAGGATTAGGCAAGCAGACCAACTGTTTGTAGGATACTCAGGTCACAAGTTGGGACTACCCATAACAAAACAGACCATTTCCAGGTGGATTATTTTGGCCATTCTGGAATGTTACAAACTGGCAGGGAAAGAGCCACCCCAAAATCTTAGGGCTCATTCAACCAGGGGTATCGCAGCCTCTTCGGCCCTCCAAAGAGGGGTACCGGTCCAAGACATATGTGCGGCTGCCACATGGTCGCCCACACATATGTTCACAAAATTTTACAACCTGGATTCCTCCGCTAGTCAAGAGACCAGATTTGGAAAAGCTGTATTACATGCGGTTCATTCCTAAAGGGATACATGACATTATTACTCCCACCTCCAATTACATGCCACTGATATGGGAGTCTATAAAAGATAAGGAATACGTCGGAGGACAAAATACCTTTGAAGAACTAGTTATTTCTTACCTTGTAACGTTCTTTCGATGGGATGTTCCTCTGACGTATTCCTTATCGCCCCTCCCATCCATCCCCGCAGTAATACTTCCCTTGTGGTTGCAGCTTACGCTCCTTCAAGGTCAATAACCAATTCAGGCATGACTTATCTTATGCGACAAAACGGAACTGAGCAACGGACGCTGCGCGTGGCTATTTATGGACATGGTGACGTCGGCGCCGATACAGTGGCTGTCGAGGGACATCGACTCGCCGGACGTCGACGCGGAGCGCCCTCTACAGCAAAAATATTTCCGAGGCCAGCAAGCTGGAGACGAATTATCAAAGATAAGGAATACATCGGAGGAACATCCCATCGAAAGAACGTTACAAGGTCAGAAATAACTTGTTCAACCACCCTACAGAAACTATATTCTTGGCAGAAGCATTGTGACTTTTGGGCACAAGGTCCAATTCTTCTTAGGGATTGAACTGCTGAAGTTTTGAAAATTCACTTGTTAGTTGGTTTCATCTTTACTCAATCAATTTACTTACCTTCTGTGTTGATTACGTAATTTGAATGCATTTTACATACCTATGGCATATGTATATATGTTTATTATTGAGTGTTGTGCGATAATATCACCTGCTAGTTTAATTTTTTTGTCTCTGTAAGGGCCTAGAAAAAATATTTTATATATTCCTGTCTAAATGTAACTATTGTGTATTATATTGTGTGGACTCATTGTGAGGGCTTTAGAGAATAGCCCTGACTGCTCTCCATGTTTACCTTGTGTTAGGCAAGATTGTATGCAGTACCCTGTGGGAGACTGCACCATCCTTGTCCTCTTGGCAATAGTTAACCCAACCTTTGTTATAAGCATGTACTACACAAGTTGGTAGAGTGACTGAGCAGCCAGACTTGTATCAAGAGGGGTCAATGTGAGCTTTAGGGTTATAACATAGACCTTCACAGTGACAAGTATCCAAATAAACACTTACACTCAAGGTTTCTTGATTAAACAATTATTTATTTAACAGTCAGTTTGAATGACCCTTCTTTAGAAGGGAGCAAATATGCAACACTTAAAATATACTTCAAAAACACACTCTTAGTTTCACTAAATCAGTAGATACCCATTTGGGATGGCACACAGACACGTCCTTTACCCTGAGGTAACTTCAATTGTTAGGATGTGTGGACTTTGATAAATCACTGGTTCATTTAGAGCAATACTGAGGTTGGTGTCAAAAGGAAAAGGTTAGAGGGAAGAAACAGTGGTTAACAAGTTTCTCAAACAGGTAAGTACTTTTGAATCTCTCCAGTGCAATGTAGATTAACCCTTTCCCAGCTACACAAGTTATAGAATGTGTGACGTTTTGGAGGGACAGATCAAAACAAAAGTCAGAGGTTAGAAGAGTCCTCAGGGGCCCAGGACAGCCAATGTTACTTGAGCAAAGTCTAGGGGGGTTGGAGATCTTCTTGCAGGTAAGTAAAAAGTCTTGCACAAAGTAAAAAGTCTTGCACAATGTTTTAGAGAGTTTTTGTTGAAAAAGAAATCACTGATGGGCCACAAGCTGGGAGGTTTGTGAAGGGCAAAGCTGCAAGCAACTCTGCAAAAAGCAACCAAGGCACGTCTCAACTGAGAGCTAGCAAGGCTACACAACAAGAGGTAAGTACCCCTTAGTTCACAGTACGTTAGGTCTGAAGAAATGGGTTCCAGCTGGCTTCTGTGCCTGTTGTAGGTCCTGCAGATCATGTTGTTTCTGGGCCTCAGTCGTGAGGACAAGAGGGAGGCCGTCTGGGGACTCCTGCACTACGGTTCAAAGGGCGGCGGCAGCAATGTGCAAACTTAAGATAAGCGGCACTTCGCGATTTCAGCTTCTCGCAAATAGCACCACCGCAGTTCTCGGATACCTTATGGACTTTCCTCGCATCAGGGGTCCAGCACTCTGTTGAGGTGACTCAGGCTTGGTCAGTCCTGCTTAATGAGAGTCCGGATGATCTTCCTCGAGCTCGGGTCCGACTTAAAGACGATGCTCTCGATTCTGGTGTTCCTCTCCCTGGCAATCAGTTCCTGCAGCAGCAATGGGAGTACAGCCAGCTCCTAGAGGGTTTCCAGATGATTTAGTCTTGGGGTCGATTGGTCCCACCTCGTCCCACCAACCCAAGGGGAGAAGTCGTCCTTTTCAGGGCTTCTCTAGTCAAGGCGAATTCGGAGCTTCAGCACTGCAGCAGGGCTTCACCAATGGTCCACGAGTTGAGCAAGCATCTCTTCCAAGTTCTTCTTCGGATTCCTTCGTCCAGTGGTCGACTCTGCCTTCTGTCCAAAAGACCTTGCCTTTTATGCAGGTTTCTCCCATTCATTCGCAGCCTAGCTGTCAATCACACAGCAGGGTGGCCGGCCAGCCAATCACCCTTGGGTGCATTTCTGTTACCAAGGAGACTAAGCACGGAGTTTCGGGCACCTGCCTCGCTTCCTGCCCTGCCAGTCATGCTGGAGCCCGAGGCAGGCTTCACTTGTGAATCCCGCCCACAACAAAACTAAGAGGGACCAAACCTGGTTTGGCGCGCAGAGTAAATCTAAAAAAGGACCTTTCCAACAAGACATGGCTAAAAAAGAAGACCAGGGCCATTTTGACGAAATGGGCACCCATGGGTGCTTTACTGCAGCTGCAATTGCAGCCCACGGTAGAAACACACAACGGTAGTAAAAACTAAACCACTGCCACCAGCCATTAATTGTAGATAGGGGAACATAAAAATGTTACATGAGAAAATCGACAAAGGGGATGTTATTGTAAGATAGTGTGTGCTGGGTCTAGAAAGTTACAAGATGTAAGTAAAGTCAATTTCACTTAACTGCTCTTGGTCACAGTAGTTTAACAAGAGAAGGTATTTAAACCTTTGCGAAATCTGGAAGACTTCCCTGTGCCACTGCAATGAAGCTGCTGTGTGTCACAATGTAAAAAGGTGATGCCTATGGAGTTTGTCAGACTCCAAAACCAAAAGAAACAGAAAAACACATGAGTGTGGGAAAAGGTCTCTCTCTCTCCAGGATAAAAATAAAAATGAAAAGTCCTAAAGTCCAGCAAAAGAGCTGGAGGGGGTGTCTCTTAGGTAAGAAGGGAATTGCCACATTTTTGAGATTTCTCCCTAACACCTTGATTGGGTTTTGGCTAACCTCCAAGAGTGCCCTGTTCACTACAAGTAGGGTGACATTCTAAAATCTGCCCACGAGGCCAGATTCTAGAAATCCATCGTAACACTATTGTATTCTAATTGCATATTTCATCATAGTTTTTATTCAATACAATGTCTCAACTTTAAAAGTGAACTTTGCCTGTTCTTCAGTACTCGGACATGCACTCCTGAGTAAAATAAAATGTGAAAATTCTTTGATCTTTTTTTCATTTTAGCAAGTGGTCAAAGCTTCAGAACATTAACATTCGTCTTGCATTTCTGGACAGGTTGATGCCATTATGAACCTGGTGTCTACGTTAATTCAGGACCAACCAGACCAGCCTGCTGACGATCCTGATCCCGAAGACTTTTGTGATGAGCAGAGTCTGGTTGGAAGGTTTATTCATCTCCTGCATTCTGATGACCCTGACCAGCAATACCTGGTAAGTTTGCTTGTTTTTTTAAATTACTGCATAGACTCGACTCACTTTTTTTCTCTTGCCACTTAATTTCATTACTGATGGAAAAATGAAACCCGCAGAAGGTGTTGTTAAGTCTTGTGACAAGTCCAGTTTTCTGGCCTTGTCAAAGGTGGTGAGGGCATGGGGGAGACCTGCCTAGAGGTAATCTAGCCCCGGCCTTGGCCCTGAGGGAAGGAACCACTTAAGGGCATCCAACCCTTATCCTTCCCCTTTGTGCCAGAATAATGTGGATCAGTAATCCTTTGGCCACAACCATGCCTCTTTTCCCAGATACTGGCCAGTGTCTTCCTTTTGGAAGCGCACGGAAATAATCTGAACCTGATATTGGGCACCTTACCGTAAGGAGTCCATCATTGCACAAGAGAAGCCATACCACCAGAAGTAGTAGGGTTGCAGTATTGATAGGAGGGTGGTAGGGCGGCGGCAGTAGTGGTAGGGGGGGCAGCAGTAGGAGTGGTGTGGAGAAGGGGAATACTGGTACAGAGGTAGAAGGGAAGGAGTGCTACCATTAAAGTGTGGAGGCAAGACCTAGGAGTGGAACATTGAAGGGACAATGGGATTGGTGGGAGGAGTAAGATAAGGGGTGAGTTTAGAGAGGAAGAGGTATATGTGAATAAACTAGCTTAAGTCCAGCAGAATGAGTACAAGGCACAATCCCGAACCCAGTTGGAACACTACTCTATGGATAGGTTAAGGAAAAGTTAAGAAGTCTCAGAGGGAGTTCAAACAGCTGGCACTTAGAGACTCATCATTAACAAAAGCCAGCCAGAAGACAATACAGGTTGCCGAGCGATATCCCTAACATGGGAGTTGCTGATGCCTGGGTTAGGGAGGCTATCCCATGGGAGATGAAGGGGTTAGCCTTGGACCCACAAATATTTCAATGAAAACTCTTGGATATTCCCAGAGTCTCGAGTGATTTGTGTGTCCTCTGTGTCACAATGCAAATTATTTCATAGGGGGCTTAAAGAAGCATTGTAGTGCTCTAGTGGGTTGACTAGCCTTTTAATCAGCTTCATCTGTGACTTTTAAATATGGGTCGGCTCTATCCAGATTTATTTTTAAACAAGCCAAAACAAGCAGTTCATAAAAGAGCTGGGGAAGTAGAAAGAGGAAAACAAATGTGGGTACATGGAATCTCCACCCATTAAGAAAAAGTTAAAAGGCAGAAATGAAAAGAAGCTGATTTGAATTACAGTACGGCAGGACAACACTCGAGTGTGTTTTTGTTTTTTCCTAACTATTTGGCGGGTGACCATGTCCTGCTGGAATAGAAGGCCCATGGGTCAGAGAAGAAAGCAGTATCATCTGTGAGTGGCTTTGGAATTTGTTGAACCCGGTCATGCAGAAGGACCGTTGAAAATCGAGAAACATTGGACATCTGGTGAGAGTCGCTGTGCCAACTACAGATGGACGTTAAGGATATGAAGAAAATCACTTCCAGCCATCAGGAAGTGAAGCAAGCAGCGTAAAACAGATACCTGCCGCTGAGGCTGAATGGAGCCTACAAAAGGACTCCAGATGGGAGAATTTTCCCAGGTGCGGAGACCAGGAGATGATATGCAGAACTGCAACTTCAATCAGGGTTCGCATGTAAACGATAATAGTGTGCGCATGTGCAACCATTAATCGATCCATAGAGGAGTCATCCCAATGCTCGCAAGAGAGATCAAGAGCTCTTGTATCTCCTACATATAGCAGAAAATCTAGAACTGGGTAAGACTGTTCACACACCCACATTGAGGCTTAGGATGAAAGACAGACATATATGCTGCTTAGCCGGCCTGAGGTCTGCAGTCCATATGTGGGGTGTGATTACCAGCGCAGTGTGTTTGTGACAAAGCCCGACCTGGATCTTAGAACTGGCCTCCAAGCAAAATCTACAGCAAAGACTGGAATCTCCTGTAGCAAATGCAAACCAAGGCTTTCAAGGTTCTGCAAAGAAAGACTTGCATTTCAGTGTTTCCCACGAACTTGAAAAGCACTTTGCTGGCACGATGGAGCCAGCCCCCCCAAACTTTGCATGCAGAGCACCCATCTAGTAAGCAGCCATGACAGTCTGGCCTGACACTTACATGGTGGGCCTGGGTAGGTACAGACTAATCCATTAGGAAACTCCCCTCAATTAGAGTTAAGGGCAAAAATAGTTTGCACACAAGGTGAGGAGGTGGGCACATGGGCCAGGACTAATCTGTGCCAAGGAAACACAGAAGGGAACAGGCAGACAATGAGAATGCATATTGCCCCAAACGCTAGATCACCCACACTACACAAGCCAGCTAGACTCCACTTGCTGTGTGAAAAGAAAGATGATGTGCTTGAAAGATGGTGTTAGAGAGGGAAAAGAGCTGAGAGAGATTAGTGGCGCAGAATAGGGATCAAGAGTGATGGAGAGCAGAAAGACGAGAGTAAGAGCTACAGTATAAAGAGTGTGCAGGTTAGAGTAAGGGGGCCAAAGGTGGTCGGTCTGGTGAATCCAGTGATCCGGAATCCATGTGTAGAAGTTAGGCTAAGGCAGGATGCCTGTTGTGTTGAGGACCTGAGGACAGAAGCTGGCAAGGGCTAGTCAGATCATGACTGGAAGGGTGCTGAAGTACATCAAGAGAGCTATTTCTCTTCCTAGTTGGCAAAGCGAGCGGGGCACTATATACCCAGAGGCAGCAAGACCGAAAAGACAGGGCAAATGTTCAAGGTGAGAGTGACAAGTAGCAGGTCATTGTGATGCTGGAAATGCATTGGAGGGGCAGGGCATCCATGTCCTTGTCCTGTACTCCTTCTATCATGTGTGTTCTGTTATTTTCTGCACAGGAGTTCATGTGGGACCCCTGGCTGTGCAGCTCTTCCTCTTTTTGGTTTGGTTAACAGACCCTTGAGATAACCTTATGCAACCCATGGGTGGGGGTACAACCCTGTTCCCCTAGTGTATGTTTTTGGGCACCTGTGTGTGGCCCACAGAGCAGGGTATGGGCTGGTGGCAGCTCCATGCTGAATTTGACAGGTGCTCTGAGTATCCTCCATTTTGGGATACCCAGGCACTGCCATTGGAATCAGATGATTCCTGGTAGGAGACAAGATGGCCCCTGTGGCCTCTTGCTTTCTATTGCCTGTTACCTTGTTTTCCCAAAAGTCCTGGGAAGCCCTGACTCTGTCCCTTCTCCTGACTGGCTGTTGGGTGGAAGTTCCATATATGGTATTGTGGGGGAAGTCCAGGCCAGGCTGGCTGTAGCCTTCCCAGTGACTGTATGTTGTGGGTACGCCCTTGGGGTGGGACCTGGGTGAAGGGAGTGTGTGACCAATATGCACTTTGTGTTATGGGTGTCTGGTTTCTGGTATGTGACACAAAGACTGAGACAGCCCTGCCCAAAACTGGTATGAATGCAGTGTGGAGTGCTGAATGGCTGGGTGCTTGTCCCAATCCACATTCCTTGTTGTGAGTGTCTGGATGGAGAAGAATGGCCTGGATGCACTGTGAGCCTGATTGGCTGCCTGTCTGCATGAATGCCCTTCTGGATGATTGGTTACCTGAGTGTGACCCAGCAGAGTGAATAAAAGACCAAACAGTATTTCTGGGGACCTCTCACTGATGGAAATTGTCCAGAAGCTAAAGTCGAAACTTGATGCTTACTCTCAGAGCTGAGCCGGAAGAAGAAGGTGAACCGCTGTTCCCTTCGACGCAGTCTGAAAGCAGCTGTGCCTTCAAGAACCTCATCCAAGAGAGGACCTGGCTAGGAGACATCTACCCGAGCTACGAGGGACCATTATGCACCAACTAACCTTCACCAAGGCTCCCTGAGAGTCAGCCTTCGAAAGACTGTCGACCGGAGACGGGGACCGCCGAGGAAATTGAAAAGAAGCGCCCGGACATCCGTCCACCATCGTTGACCAGGGTTTGGAGGATCGCCGTAAGCGCTGAAGGCCCATCGAAGCTGTGTTGCCCACAAGCGGGGACAGCTTGACACTGTGCCACCGACGACCGGAGCCGCAACGCTCCATTGCCAAAGAACACTTTGAATCAAGGACTCCCTTGCTCATCACCGTCGACCGCTTTGTCCCGCCGGAGAAAGTCAAGGTCGCTGACGAACCGAGGAGAATACGCTTGTGGGTTTCTCGCCATCCGAAGTCCTCAAAGACGCAGACGAAGATACGGAAGCCAGCCGTGATCGAGTCCCAATCGCCGACGCCAGCCGCTGACGACCGACGCCCTTGCTGGGCCAAAGTTCTTCATTGACTCTTTGCTGCAACAAATCATCGTCGAGGTGCACTGCATGCCTCATCTTCGCAGGACGTCCACGACCGAGCGTCGACGAGCACCGCAGGACCGAAGCTGCTTCCTCGACGCCTTCGTTCACCTTTTCTTTGTGGATCTCGACGATCCGTGGCTCCTGCCTTTAAAGGGAGTCCACTCAAAAAGGATCTGTTGACAACCCGATGTTGAACTCTGCTAAACCAGGTACATTGCGGTAGTAGAGCCTTTTTAGAGGGAACCAAGACTATATTGAACAATATATGGACCGGGCTTGTTTTATATCTTTTATTTACAGGTTGCCCGCTGGGGGTATCCTCACACAGAACTGTGCCTGACGGTAGCGGGCCAGTATTTTGCCAGTTGTTTAACCAACTTGTTTTCCTCCTCAAGTCTATTGTTGGTTCACATTATTAACTGATTTGTATGCCATTTAAAACTGTCTACAGTTGATGCATTTTAATGGAATCTAAGAAGTAATCGTGGTACCACATAGAGACTGTATATATTTATCAATTTAGAATTGCCTGAGCACAAAGTGTGTTATGTGTTCGTAATCAAAGCCTTATTTATATAAAGAACTGTGTTTTCACTTACATAGTGTGTGGACATTCCTTTGTGGGTGCTTGGTTACTACACTGTACTTAAGAACCAGCCTGCATCATCTCCTGAGAGCTAAGCTTCGATTGCTCGTCCATTGCTACCAACAATAGAGAATCTTGGCTGGGGTGCTCTGTGCTGCTGCTCTGCCATATAGAGGGCAGGAGTAAAGATAACCCCCCTCCAGTCTTTACAGTTATCACTTCTAAAACTAGACCCTAAAGCTGTTACTCAAGTAGCTGGACTAAATTCTATCTAGACCAATCCTGGTGTGGGGATATACCTGCAGAAAAGACATGCCTAGCAGAGACCCCCTACCTCCGGTGGGTGGGGACTACACACCTGCCCATTCCATGGCCTTGATAACCTAAGTGGTCCAACGACTGCCGGAGGCCATCCCACTTAGAAGACTGAGCTCCCAGATTACAAGCAGTCCAAAGCGACACACCTCCTTCAGACTTAGATGGTGAGCTCAGTTCTGGAGTTGAACTCTCAGAAAACATTTTAATAGAACTATCCCTGAACTGTATGGATTTCAGGACCAGTGAAACAGCTAGAAACTTTCCACCTGGACGCCTCGAGGTGAGTGCAGCACAGTCAAGACCCTTCTGGGCCCTGATTTTAGCTCCATCTGGCCCCTGCATAGGCCCCCTGCACCTGCGTGCACCGTCGCTTGTCCCGGCCCTCGCGCTCTCTCTTCCCCTTCCCGACCCTCCTCCCGCCTCCCAGCCCGCCCCCTCCCCTGATAGGCCACTAGCATTCCTGTGTAGGAAGCAGGCCCCTGCAACTCACCTCGAGCGCCACTTTCCACCTGGACGCCTCGAGGTGAGTGCAGCACAGTCAAGACCCTTCTGGGCCCTGATTTTAGCTCCATCCGGCCCCTGCATAGGCCCCCTGCACCTGCGTGCACCGTCGCTTGTCCCGACCCTCGCGCTCTCTCTTCCCCTTCCCGACCCTCCTCCCGCCTCCCAGCCCGCCCCCTCCCCTGATAGGCCACTAGCATTCCTGTGTAGGAAGCAGGCCCCTGCAACTCACCTCGAGCGCCACTTTCCACCTGGACGCCTCGAGGTGAGTGCAGCACAGTCAAGACCCTTCTGGGCCCTGATTTTAGCTCCATCCGGCCCCTGCATAGGCCCCCTGCACCTGCGTGCACCGTCGCTTGTCCCGGCCCTCGCGCTCTCTTCCCCTTCCCGACCCTCCTCCCGCCTCCCAGCCCGCCCCCTCCCCTGATAGGCCACTTGCATTCCTGTGTAGGAAGCAGGCCCCTGCAACTCACCTCGAGCGCCACTTTCCACCTGGACGCCTCGAGGTGAGTGCAGCACAGTCAAGACCCTTCTGGGCCCTGATTTTAGCTCCATCCGGCCCCTGCATAGGCCCCCTGCACCTGCGTGCACCGTCGCTTGTCCCGGCCCTCGCGCTCTCTCTTCCCCTTCCCGACCCTCCTCCCGCCTCCCAGCCCGCCCCCTCCCCTGATAGGCCACTAGCATTCCTGTGTAGGAAGCAGGCCCCTGCAACTCACCTCGAGCGCCACTTTCCACCTGGACGCCTCGAGGTGAGTGCAGCACAGTCAAGACCCTTCTGGGCCCTGATTTTAGCTCCATCCGGCTCCTGCATAGGCCCCCTGCACCTGCGTGCACCGTCGCTTGTCCCGGCCCTCGCGCTCTCTCTTCCCCTTCCCGACCCTCCTCCCGCCTCCCAGCCCGCCCCCTCCCCTGATAGGCCACTAGCATTCCTGTGTAGGAAGCAGGCCCCTGCAACTCACCTCGAGCGCCACTTTCCACCTGGACGCCTCGAGGTGAGTGCAGCACAGTCAAGACCCTTCTGGGCCCTGATTTTAGCTCCATCCGGCCCCTGCATAGGCCCCCTGCACCTGCGTGCACCGTCGCTTGTCCCGGCCCTCGCGCTCTCTCTTCCCCTTCCCGACCCTCCTCCCGCCTCCCAGCCCGCCCCCTCCCCTGATAGGCCACTAGCATTCCTGTGTAGGAAGCAGGCCCCTGCAACTCACCTCGAGCGCCACTTTTCACCTGGACGCCTCGAGGTGAGTGCAGCACAGTCAAGACCCTTCTGGGCCCTGATTTTAGCTCCATCCGGCCCCTGCATAGGCCCCCTGCACCTGCGTGCACCGTCGCTTGTCCCGGCCCTCGCGCTCTCTTCCCCTTCCCGACCCTCCTCCCGCCTCCCAGCCCGCCCCCTCCCCTGATAGGCCACTAGCATTCCTGTGTAGGAAGCAGGCCCCTGCAACTCACCTCGAGCGCCACTTTCCACCTGGACGCCTCGAGGTGAGTGCAGCACAGTCAAGACCCTTCTGGGCCCTGATTTTAGCTCCATCCGGCCCCTGCATAGGCCCCCTGCACCTGCGTGCACCGTCGCTTGTCCCGGCCCTCGCGCTCTCTCTTCCCCTTCCCGACCCTCCTCCCGCCTCCCAGCCCGCCCCCTCCCCTGATAGGCCACTAGCATTCCTGTGTAGGAAGCAGGCCCCTGCAACTCACCTCGAGCGCCACTTTCCACCTGGACGCCTCGAGGTGAGTGCAGCACAGTCAAGACCCTTCTGGGCCCTGATTTTAGCTCCATCCGGCCCCTGCATAGGCCCCCTGCACCTGCGTGCACCGTCGCTTGTCCCGGCCCTCGCGCTCTCTCTTCCCCTTCCCGACCCTCCTCCCGCCTCCCAGCCCGCCCCCTCCCCTGATAGGCCACTAGCATTCCTGTGTAGGAAGCAGGCCCCTGCAACTCACCTCGAGCGCCACTTTCCACCTGGACGCCTCGAGGTGAGTGCAGCACAGTCAAGACCCTTCTGGGCCCTGATTTTAGCTCCATCCGGCCCCTGCATAGGCCCCCTGCACCTGCGTGCACCGTCGCTTGTCCCGGCCCTCGCGCTCTCTCTTCCCCTTCCCGACCCTCCTCCCGCCTCCCAGCCCGCCCCCTCCCCTGATAGGCCACTTGCATTCCTGTGTAGGAAGCAGGCCCCTGCAACTCACCTCGAGCGCCACTTTCCACCTGGACGCCTCGAGGTGAGTGCAGCACAGTCAAGACCCTTCTGGGCCCTGATTTTAGCTCCCGCCCACCCCCTCCCATTGGTCACATCAAGCGGACTTCCATTCATAGCCAATCCCCCCAGGGCAGCCCCTGCCCGGCAGCCCCATCGGCTAAGGGCGGCTCCAACAGAGGCGGCTCCAAGATGTGTCTGCAGGTGTCAGCAGGGGAAGCCAATGAAGCCAGCAACTAACAGACACCACCAAAACCGTGAGTGTGGTATGGGTGGGGGAGTAGAGCATTCACTCCACTCCAGAAAGCCCATGCCACTCTATTTTACCTCCAAATAACATAGACTGCCATAATGTTAGCATGTCCACTCTTAGAAAGAACTGTGAAAGTTAGCATGTCCACTCTTAGATAGAACTGTGAAAGTTAGCATGTCCACCCCTAGACGGAACTGTGAAAGTTAGCATGTCCACCCCTAGACGGAACTGTGAAAGTTAGCATGTCCACCCCTAGACGGAACTGTGAAAGTAAGCATGTCCACTCTTAGAAAGAACTGTGAAAGTTAGCATGTCCACTCTTAGAAAGAACTGTGAAAGTTAGCATGTCCACACTTAGAAAGAACTGTGAAAGTTAGCATGTCCACTCTTAGATAGAACTGTGAAAGTTAGCATGTCCACTCTTAGAAAGAACTGTGAAAGTTAGCATATCCACTCTTAGAAAGAACTGTGAAAGTTAGCATGTCCACCCCTAGACGGAATTGTGAAAGTTAGCATGTCCACTCTTAGAAAGAACTGTGAAAGTTAGCATGCCCATACTTGAATAGAACTGTGAAGGTTTGCATGTCCACTCTTGGATAGAATTGTGAATGTTAGCATGCCCTCACTTGATGGGACTGTGAAGGTTGACATGTCCACTCTTGGATGGAATTGTGAACGTTGGCATGTCCACTCTTGATGGAATTGTGAATATTGGCCTGCGCCGCATCTAGATGGAACTGTGAAGGTTAGCATGTGAAAGTTGCATTTAGAAAGTGTGCCCTACAGCCTCTCCATCAAGCTTAGAAATGTGCCCAATAGCCTCTCCGTGAATTTTAGAAATGTGCCCAATAGCCTCTCTGGTAAATTGAATTTAGAAGTGTGCCGAAGATCCTCTGTGAAAGTTTCATTTAGAAGTGTACCCAATAGCCTCTCCGTGAATTTTAGAAATGTGCCCAATAGCCTCTCTGGTAAATTGAATTTAGAAGTGTGCCCAATAGACACTCTGGAAAGCTGCATTTAGAAATGTACCCAATAAACACTCGGGAAAGTTGCATTTAGAAATGTACCCAATAAACACTCGGGAAAGTTGCATTTAGAAGTGTGCCCAATAACCTCGCTGTGAATTTAGTAGTGTTCCCAATAACCACTCTGTGAAATTTAGAGGTGTACCCATTAGCCTCCATGAGAGCTACATCTAGAAGTGTGCCCAATAGCCACTCTGTGAAAATTGCATTTAGAAGTGTGCCCAATAGACATTCTGGAAAGTTGCATTTTAAATGTACCCAATAGACTCCCTGGAAAGTTGCATTTAGAAGTGTGCCCAATAACCCCTCTGTGAAATTTAGAAGTGTACCCATTAGCCTCTGCGAGAGTTACATTTAGAAGTGTGACCAATAGCCACTCTGTGAAAATGGCATTTAGAAGTGTGCCCAATAGACATTCTGGAAAGTTGCATTTGAAATGTACCCAATAGACACTCTGGAAAGTTGCATTTAGAAGTGTGCCCAATAACCTCGCTATGAATTTAGTAGTGTTCCCAATAACCACTCGCTGAAAGTTGCATTTAGAAGTGTGCCCAATAACCCTCTGTGAAATTTAGAAGTGTACCCATTAGCCTCTGTAAGAGTTACATTTAGAAGTGTGCCCAATAGCCTGGTAAATTGAATTTAGAAGTGTTCCCAATAGCCTCGCTGGAAAATTGAATTTAGAAGTATTCCCAATAGCCTCGCTGAAAATGGATCTTAATAGTGCGCCCAGTAGCCTCTCTGTGGAAAACTGAATTTAGATATGGGCCCAATATCCTCTGTGAAAGCCGCATTTGAAGTGTGCCCATTAGCCACGCTGTGAAAGCAGCTGCATTTAGAAGTGCTACCAATAGCATCTGTGAAAGTTGATTATAGAAGTGTATCCAATAGACACTCTGGAAAGTTGCATTTAGAAGTTCGCCCAATAACCTCTCTGGAAAATTGAATTTAGAAATGTGCCCAGTAGACGCCCTGCGAAAATTGCATTTAGAAGTGTACCCAATAACTTCTGCGAGAATTACACTTAGAAGTGTGCCCAGTAGCCTCGTTGATAAAAGTGAATTTAGAAATGTTCCCTATAGCCTCTGTATGGGAAATTGTACTTAGAAGTTTGCCTAGTTGCCTCTCTGTGGAAAATAGAACTTAGAAGTTCGCCCAGTACCCTATCTGGGAAAGTTGCATTTAGAAGTTTGCACACTCAAAGAGCATATAACCAGTCATACCACACCCCACGCTTACTCTCTCCTTTACATCACCACTCAACTAGAACACAGAGATACTATGACACCATTCGGTATAACTGTTCTCATACGAACATCCGCCGCTTACTCCACATCATTCTATGTAAACACTGCTGGTCTCACACCCTCAGCCAGGCGTTTTCCCCAGGCCTAACGCAGCCACATCCGTTCCGGATTAATCCTGCCAGAACGAACACATTCTCCTGATCTCTCAACCACCACACCTACCGATAAGAATCAGCTATTACACGCGTACCGCACGAGCTGCACACATATCCGGTGCACACACGCACCTTTTTGACTCCCCCTACTCTCTCTACTGATCTGAACTTCGGTTCCCAAGGGCGTTCAACCTACCAGCGCCTTCAGACCATACCAATGGTATATAAGGCGCTATATAAGTGCAAAATAACAAATAACAATAGAAAGGGGGATCCACAGCATTTCGCTATATGTTTTGCTGCTGATTATGATTTTAACATATGTCATTCATTTAGTTGTATCTGCCGCAACAGACAAATCCCTTGTCCTTAATAAAAGAGCAAACTTTGCTTCAGGTTTTTGTGTGCTCCGTAACTTTCTTGGTGACCCTTAGTTTAACAAAAACGTGATTAAATGAAGGGCCAAGAACCCATTTTTGATCAAGTTTGTTACAACATTGGTACTGATCCTTTGCTAAAATATCGGTATCTAAGTTCCCAATTCAAGTTACTGTTTTCCCACCATATTTTTACCCCGTGAAATAGCGTAATTTCTAGCAACCAGTGGGGTGATAAACATGACTTTTAATGGTGATTTATTTTTAGGAATGTCATTTAAAAAAAAAAAAAATTTAATTGCCATTTTAGATTAATAACCATTGCACCTACTCCCCAAGCCCCCAGCATTTACTCCCCACCCCTTCACCCGCTGTGCATGAATCAAACAGTAAACTGCTAAATTTGCCATAACGTAGTTTCAGACCGTTTCTACAACTTTAAGCAATTCCCAATATGCAAAGTTTTTGAGGGCAATATACAACATTATGATCTTCATGCAGCATGTCTAGCACCATATTCCAGTCTTTGGTGAAGTTGGAATGTTTTCCATTTTATAGAGTATGTTATCCATTCTAAAACCACAAAGTTCCAAACCTTAAAAAAATAGTCACTAATATGGGGCGGTTCTTTCGACTTCCACTTTTGGGCGATCACCAACAGCGCAGCCAACTGTAACATAACAAACGCTTTCAAAATTTGTTTTATGGCTTTGGCGAAAGTGCTCATCCAACACCACCAAAAGACACAATCTCAGCGTTCTAGGTTTGTGCAAGCTAAACAACTGCACCATACATTTATTAACCTCTTCCCATTATTGCACCAACCCAGACAAATCCACCATACATGTTTCCAATCTCCCAACCCCCCCACCCCCTCACCCTTCAGCATTTATTTTGAAATGGAGGGTTTAATTTTCCTTAAGCGAGCAGGCGTGTAATGCCATTGCACCAATAATTTGTACCAACATTCTCTAATTTGGATCTACCTTGTAAGTCTGGGTATTGCTTTCCATAGTGGCACCCAATCTTCCTCCGGCACTTTCTCCCCCAGTGTTCAATGCCAATGTTTTCTATACTTCAATGAAACCTTAGGAGTGCTATCTACCATCAATTTATATAGGTTTGAAATAAGAAATTTGTTACCTGGGTTGGATGTCACATATTTTTCAAAAGGTTGAGAGCTCTTGTTGGCGCCTTACGCACTGGTGGAGCTAGGATCCAGTGTCTGACTTGGAAACATTGGAATCCACTAGATTCCTGAAGACCAAAGTCTTGTTTACATTGCAAAAAAGATTGAAGATCACTTCCCTGATACTTATCTCTCAACCTTTCATGACCGCATGTTACCATTCCCTGAATGCATTGGGTTCAAGTCCAAGGGTGAACTAGGGATTGAAAACTAAAGGCATTAGAGGGGAAACGTGGTCAATTGGTACTTTTTGACTGCTGTATCCCAGACTTCCTAAACCAAATTCGTAATAACACTTCTTTGCATATTAGAGGGTTGGTCCTGTTTAGGTAACCATCATTTATTCCCAAGCCGAGGACCCCTCAGTGCTCTCTCCATCTGTAGCCACCTCTTCCCCATGTCACCAGCACACCAATCTTTAAGCACCCTAATTTGAGATGCTTGATAACGCATTATAAAAGTCGGGAGACCCAGCCCACCTTTTTCTGTGGGGGTCATTAGCATACTGAAAGCTAGCCTTGGAGTTTTATTATTCCATATAAATGCAGAGATAGCTCTACTAGAGCCCTCCTCAGAGTCACCTTCAAGGCGCCCCCTATTACTTTTATGGTGGTCTCAACCACAGAGTTCAGATAAAAAAAGTCACTTATTTGCGTCACTATTTTCTCCCTGATAATTAAGTCTTGTAATAATTCTGATCAGTCTCTCCAAGCCAAAAGGCTCTGATTTTCCTTTTTAACCTTTAAATCTAACTCTGTTGGTGCGTGATCCGATAATGTTATAGTATGGGTCATTATTTGAGTAATACTACCTGACAGTGGGATAGGGATCCAAACGTAATCTATACGTGAGAATGAGCAATGCTTATGAAAATAAAATGTATACCCTTTGTCCACCCCCCTAAGAGTTAGGCAAACATCCACTAGGGACACTTGTGCACATTTCTGTTGTAGAGTGGCAGACGGTGGGGGCGCGGGGGAGTTTGAGCATAGCGTGACTTAGTACTGCAATCTCGCGCAGGATCCCATGCCATATTAGAATCTCCTAAAAGTACTATATCCCCTCACTGAAGGCTTCTAACTGCCCTATAACATATTTCAAAAACCCTCCCTGCCCTGTATTGGGGGCATACAATGTGGCCACTGTCAGAGTAATGGAGCATACCTGTAGAACCATAAATAAATACCCTCCCTCTTTGTGGGCTTTGGTTCGCAGTACTTTGATTTGGGTTCCTGACCTAACAGCTATGAGCACACCAGCCACCTTCCCAACTGTGTTTGCCTGTATAATGACCGGATACTGATATAGATGCAATTTACGTTTATCTGCGCGCTGAATGAGTTTCTTGAAGCGCCACCAATTCCGGTTGGTAGTGCCTCAACAAGCCTTCCAATTTCCGTCGCTTAAACACAGTATTGAGCCCCTTAATGTTTAATGATAGGAACTTGAATTTCATATATAAAATGATCACAACATCATGTAGCGCCTGAATGTACATACCGTACCACTAAAAAACCCTCTAAACTACCCCTGCACAGCGAGAACCCATTACCCCTTGTCTCCCCAACAAACATTTCCCCAACTTACCCCTAACCTATCCCCAGAGAGACCCCTGGTTTGAAACACAGAACCTACTGTTAACCGGAGTAGAAACCATCGGCTGTGTATCACCTTCTATCTCAGGGCAAAGGGCTTTGGTTCACTGTACTTTGATTTGGATACCTGCCCTAACCGTTATGAGCACACCAACCACCTTCCCAACTGCGTTTGCCTGTATAATGACTGCATATAGACTTAGTTTACGTCTATCCGAGCGCTGAATATGAGTTTGTTCCAGCGCCACCAATTCCGGTTGGTAGCACCTCAACAAGTCTTCCAATTTTCAGCGCATAAGCGGCGTATTGAGCCCCTTAATATTTAATAATAGGAACTTGAATTTCGTATATATTTTGATCACCACACCATGTAGAGCCTGAATGTACATACCGTACCACTAAAAAACCCTCTAAGCTACCTCTGCACAAAGAGAACCCCTTACCCCTTGTCCCCCAACAAACATTTCCCCAACTTAACCCTAATCCATCCCCAGAGAGACCCCTGGTGTGAAACTCAGAACCTACTGTTAACCGGGGTAGAAACCACCGGCTGTGTATCACCTTCTATCCCAGGGCAAAGTGCGGGGTGTCCCAACACCCCCAAAACCCCCATCGGTTACCAGACAAATAGATTCCAGGATGTTGCGCTCCGTCTTTGCCATGCTGAAATAAACCTTTACCGCATCTTTGTCAGTTTCCAAGCATGTCACTTAAAAGGACCTTACTTCGATGATTTAGGAGGAGACCCCCCGAGTTAGGATGTCGATCGATGGAGAAGGAAGCCAAAAGGCGTGCTAAGGGAGGACTGGAGAACCCATCTCCTACTGCAGACTGTTTGTGTGCTGTACTGTTTTGGCCTCTGCACCCTCCGTTGATCTAGTAGCTGCATCATCGTCAATTTGAACAGCTCAATACCTGATTCTCTAGACGTTATTCTGTGCCATATTCCTTCCAAAGAAAAAAGCACTCCAAAAGGAAATGTCCATCTGCACTTGATTGCACACTCCTGAAGAGCTTTCACCACCACTTGCATGTCCCTACGCCTTTGCAGAGTTATCAGTGAGAAGTCGTGATAAAGTTGGATTTCTGCCGCATTGTACGTGATCGGTGACGCCGTCCTTGCCTCTCTCAATATTTGCTCCTCTTGCGGATCAAGCACATATTCTACCAGTACATCGCAAGGGCAAGCTCCCGGGTCTGACTTCTCAGGTCCTGATCTAGCGGAATGCTCATAGTCTCCTCTCCTGCAATGGGATCTGCAAATATCTGCGTTATAGCCTCTTTTAGCTCTGGATCCGACACCGATTCAGGGAGGTTTTTTATACGAACATTGGAGTGTCTGGATCTATTTTCTAAATGTTTATCGAATTTCCAGATTGTGTGGCCCTTGAAAGTTGTTAGAGTGCAATATCTGATAGCTTACTGGCCTCTGCCAGTTCTTGAATTTCAAGCTCATTCATGTACACACGTTCCCTGAGGGAAGACATATCGTTGCTAAAGTCGACTAGTGAGCGTCTGATTTCAGAAGTGAACAAGGTAAATTGTGTCTGGAAAGAAGCAGAGATTTTTTCCTGGAAGCCATGGAAGCGATTGGTAAAGTCTTCCGGGGCAGACTGTAGCTCAGAAGAATCTGTATGAAGTGTTTTTTTGGATCGCCTAACCAAGAACATTTCCAGTGGATTAGGCTGTTGAGGATTTGGCTGTGTATGCCCTGACAGGGACTGTTTTCTCCTTTCTCCTGGCATGTGATTTAGCCTAATTTGTATCACCAGGACTTGCGGAGAGACACCAGAAAAGCAGCTTCTCTAGACTGTGTGCGTTTATGTGGTACTGATAAGGCCTCTGTGCCACAGAATGCAAAAAATTACGTACTCTGTGTCCCGCTTTCGCAGCAGCTTCGACAAATTATAGATTTTTGGAACTTGGTGTGATGCGAATCACGCGCTCAGCCCCATTATCCAATACTGATGAGGTTCTGTTTACCACTATGGTTCAGAAATTACATAGTTAAACTGGTTCTTTTAATCTTGATTACAGCTGACACGTGCTTCGACGCAAAGGTCGTTCTCAAGGCTGTTGTAATGCATGACATGTACATATTATCATGATTAAATAATAGTGAATCAAAATTGTGTCATAATCAAAAAAAAAATATTAAGAAAAAGATTTGTACACATTAGTATCCATAATAAACATTGTCATGAGCCTTTTGCCCAGGGAAAAAAGCGTCCATATTGCACGTATATAATATATCCAAATAAAACTAGTACAATCTTTATGGCACATGCTTGCCTAATTTTGGTGAATTAGCACATGCTGATACAATGATAAGTTAGGAGCAAAAGGTCTACGGCACCATGGAACTTGTGCACGACGGATTAACGTGAGCCAGGAATGTGAGTAAGTAAATATTACATGTATATTGGAAAAAAGACTGTCCCCAAGGGGTGCTGGAGGAAAATTGCTGACCCAAAGTGAGGGGTAAGGGATGGATGGTCCTTACCTATTTCTGTATTAGAAACCTGTGGGAGACATATCGAAAAGCGCAATGAGCTACTTGGAATAATAGCACACAGAGTGCAATGGGGAACCCCTTAGAGTGCAAGACTTACCCGAAATAATAAGTGAATCGGAAATGGTAATATCCCGGTTGGGTCTCCTCACAAAGTATGTGTCCCAGTTGGGTTTCCTGGGGGAGGAAAATAAGGAAAGGATGGCTAGCTGGAAACAGCAGGAGTATTGAAGTGTATATAATAAATGCTGCAGGATTTGCTGCATGCATGAAACGTTACTAAATACTTGTGACTTGTTCATGCTGTAAAATGGGCTGGTCGTTGCGTCACCACTTAACCAGTAAGTGGGTAAAATCCCTGGGATAGATTGACAAATTAGCGGCTTCAAAACGCCTTTGGAGCCAACTCGGCCGTACCCCAGCCTATTTCAAAGTAACTGTTGATGCGCTTGTTAAGCCCCTGCCACCCGACCCGCCCAGAGCCTGATAGACCCCGGGAGAGCAATGCGAAATCTTGTGCTGCCTCCTGCTCCCAGATTGTTTAGCCCAGGACCCTCCCAACACGGCCACCGGACATATAGGGGGCGGCGGCCCCAGCTCTGCCGCCCTTGAGCTTACCACGCTGATGTCCTGGTCACTAGACCGCCCCTGCTGCATGCAGAGCCTCCCTCACGAGTGCAAGCTCACGCAGGAAGCCGGCTACTTGAGTCCCGGTGCGCCAGCTCAATCCTGAGAACTCGCTGCAAGTCTCAGATAAGGCCGGCCACAGCCACCCCCAAGTCCGATCCGGAATGCCAGATCACAGGTCTGGTGACAGGATTTTGGGAATCGGGTCATTAGAAGTCCCCCTGTGATCATGTTGTGGCCTCGGCCTTCCACCCCTCGAACTGCAAGGAAATTGTTGCTTAATTACTCACGGAGCGCTCTCTCGCACGTCTTCAGCGTGCGGCAGACATCTTGGAATCCTTTTTTTCTTTTTTTTATTCTTTATTCTTTTGCATACACACTTAACACACATAACCCTCAGTTGGGAGCGGCCTCTATTTGAAACATGAACGTGCAAATGCGTATTCCAAAATCTGCCTCCCTGTCTGTGACCTTCCCCCTCCCACTCCAAGTACGTCCCCTGGCAGCAAGTGTCCGATCAACACTCGTATCTGGTCCGTGACCTCTCATAGAACTATTTACAATTTGATGGATGAGAACACCCTGTTTGTGTCACAGCATGGACAACTGGCTGACATATTTGACTACAGTCTATGTTGGGGCTGAGTATATTTTTGCAAGAATTAGCTTCATTTCAGTTCTCTTGATGGCTCTACATCATGCAAGGGCCCCTGTTATATTCTCCATCTCTACCCAGTGTCTCTCCTTGTCTATCCGTAGGTGTGGGATCAGTGCACGATAGTAGGTGTACCTGTCGGGGAGTGCCACCACCCCCTCTCTTTGGGCTGCATCAGTGTCACCCTTGCTACTCTTTGTTTCTGCCCCCTCCATATAAACCTCATAATCTTCTGTGTTAATACTTTGAAATGCTCTTCGGGCATCTCGATCGGTAGCATCTGGTATAAGTATAGGACCTTAGGTAATAGGGTCATCTTGACCGCGTTTAAGCGCCCCAGCCAGGAGAGCGTCATAGAGGAGCAAGTCTCCAAGCCTGAGAAGAGATTGTTGAGCAGCGCTGGGACGTTCACATAGAGGCCCGACATGTCTTGTTTGATCCAGACACCCAAGTACATTAACGCTTTAAGTTCTGTGGGTATCCTGCATTTTTCTAGACCTTCAGTCCACAGAACAGTGGTACGACCAAGGGGAAAGATGACAAACTTGCCACTGTGTACCTTGATACCCGAAAGGGACCCATACTCCCCTAGCACTTGAAGTGTCTTTGGTATCGACGTGTGCGGGTCCCTTTCATGTGGGAGTACGTCATCTGCATATATCTCAAGTTGATATTCCCTTTCCCCTATCCTAACACCCGTGATATCCTTTTCCATCCTAATCTGTATCCACAAGGGCTCTATTGACGGTGCAAATGGGGCGACAGGGGGCAGCCCTGCCTGGTCCCTCTCATTAGGCGGATCGAGCTTGATGTCTGGCAGAGTCTGAGGAATTGCCAGTAACTCTACTGTGTCTACTGTGGGGAGTGCCTTGCTGCTACTGGAGTGCCTTCATAAACTGTACTTCCCCGCAGAGCGGGCGCGGAGTCTGAGGAATTGCCAGTAACTCTACTGTGTCTACTGTGGGAGTGCCTTGCTGCTACTGGAGTGCCTTCATAAACTGTACTTCCCCGCGAACGGGCGCGGAGGAGTCCGAGGAAGTCCGCGGAATCCTGGACTCCTCTTTGGACTCCTCCCTCTCCCAACCCAGCTCACCACGGCTTGCTGCCGCTGACTGTGCGAAGCGTGTATCCGTCGCCGCTCCCGCCAAAGGAAAGACATTGTGTGCTTCGATGAAGACCCGTGCCCAAAGGAAGAAGACCCGTGCCCAAAGGAAGAAGACGCGGGACTCGCCATGCCCTGAGTCAGAACGTTCCTGGCTCTCGGCGGAGTCCCCTGAGGCTCCCCGGCGGGCGGTCCCCGGGGAGTCACGAGAGCCCGCTTCGTCTCCGGCACCGGCCTCGGCTGACCCAGCTTCGAAGGTGGAACGACTGACGCAGCTGGCATCAAAACCGATACTAACGAACGCCACCCAAATAAGTGCTTGTGTCTCTACAACATCTACAATATCCTCCGCAACTTCTGATTGTATCATGCCGACGGGGGGCTCGAGTCAAGATCTTGTGTTGGATTTACCTTTTTCTCGAACCACACCAATACTCTCTGCATGCGTCCTGTCTGTCCGAACGCCTCTTTCTGAAAGTTGTGTTGTGAGCGATGTTATGTCTGCCTTCTCGCTGAACGAGAATGTCATCAATAACGAAGCCCTTGAAGGCATTGCGAACATGGCCATGACTGGGGCGACAGGCAATGGCTCCACTCAGCCTCTTGCCCGTATCTCACTAAGCGGTCAGAGTGGACCGCAACCTTTTAACGGCCTGACGCCAGTGCCAACTTGTCTGGGCATTAACGACCAAGCGCCCAACGTGGGTACATGTCTTCTGGACACCACACACACTATTATCACAAGAAGAAACAAGCAGCGGGTCGCCTCGACCGAGATTCTATAGTGCGAATGACAAACTGATACCATCGCCTGTGATGTCCTCTAACATGTCTCATGCTGTAGACACCCATAGTTCTGTTTTCACGTACAAGGATGTTGCAGAGCCTGGTCTTGAACCTTGCCCAGAGACTTTCAACCGTTCTCTTTCTGCGAGAGTAGCATGGGAAACATCAAAGAAATTGGAAGACAAAGGTGATAACCGCAGAAACTCCTTGGACGTTGTCAACAAGCTGCTAATAGATCTTAAACAGATTAATAAAGGCAGAAATAACGGAGGACGCACTTGAATCCCTGGCCAGCGTGAATCTCAATGCGCTGGCAAGTCAAGGTCAATTGCAGAGTTTTCACCAAAGTGGCTTGGTGAAAAGAAGAAGAGTCTTCTCGAGTATTTCACAGAGCGTCCAATGCTCACAGAGGAAGATCCCCCAAAACAGGTGTGGCTGCCTCAAATCAACCACAAAACTGCTCAGTGAATGTACCATACCAGGACGAGGCTGGGCTCTCTGTCGATTACGTGCGCTCTGATTCCACGTCTGACTCTTCATCTTCGGATTCATCTCTAATGGAGCGCCCATTTCCAAAAATCCGACACTTTCCCTTGGGCAGAAAGCGCCAAATAGGACTTGAAATAGAGGCCAATGTTAATGCGCGTCAAACTCCAAACATGAAAGACCTTTAGACTATCGTTATATCCTCAACGACGCTGTCGCTGGCGCCTTTTCTTAAAATGTATGAGCATTTAAACGAGAGCCTAAAAGACTTGACAGCTGTCGTCTCCAGCATGAATTCAAAGATCGTGGCTCTTGAAAACACGCATATGCTCCACATGGATGCAGTGATGAACACAAACAATAAGGCCGAACTGGCAATGGGGTCTTTAATGGACTGTAACAAAAATGCCAACTTGGATAGGAAATTATTGGCAGAAGTGGCGAAACAAGCGCTTAACCTCGTTCAACAAAAGTCAGAGAACAGCCCCCGAAATGGTGTCCTGGACGCTAGAGGAACTGGGGTCTCTTGTGGCTTAAACCTTTCAACACCTGGTTCTTCAAATTGCTTGCCTGAGGCCTCTTGCGCCTTGCCCTTGGCGGCCATTGCAAACGTCAACAGAAATAACGACGTTTTGCTGGTCACAACTGAAAAAGCCTCTTCTAATTGCAGTCATGATCCGCCCACCTCGGCGACTGACAACGTTGTTAATAAATCAGGAGCCCAAAAACCAGTGGAAACTCCAACTCTGGCTGGAATGGACAAAAGAATCTCCACACACTTCCACAACATTCTCTTGGTAAGCCAAGCTTCAGTAAACCTGGCTCTTCTAGATCCCCAAACGGCTTCCTCGTCTGACCAAAATCAAGGTTTAGACTTGGTAGGTGTGGAGCCTGAACCTGCACACAAAGAGGTGAATGTTGCTGCCTCAGAAGTCTTTGACATATTCAAGCCCTCTAAGAACGTTCCAACAATTGGAACCAGAGCAAAGAATTGTAGAGGCAACGGGAGCAAAAAATCTAAAAACTTGCCCTTGAAAAAAACGAAACGAGGCAATGACTCTAGAAAATGTTTGAGAAACCTAAAAACAGTTAACGTAACAGTCAACAGAACTATTATGAAAGAAACAAGTGGAGAACCGGAACTGCAGACTAACGAAGTAGTCATCGAGTTGGATCAGTCTACCGGACCTAAAATCAACTCATGCGACATATCCAAAGAACTGTTGAACATGTCAGTATATGAGGATGCAGTGGTTGAGGACTTGGCGGGGCAGATGAAGTAAATCCTTTGCACGGTGGCCCCACTAAAGCGGCCAAGTCTGTTGGCAATGTCTCTGTTCCCCTGGCGCCAGCCTGTCCAAAACTGGATGCCAACGCTGCTCCTGTCGTAAAACCCCCATGTCCAGACAAGATTCACGCATGTGTACCATCTCAGTAATCTAACAGAGTCGTAAGACTGTGCAAAGTTAGCCAGCCGACAATAGCCTCATCAAATGGCCCAGACTCCCAAAAGAAGATGTTCATTACGCTGGATGAAAAACGTTGCAAGATGTCAACTTTACCAAACAACTTGGCCTGTCAGCTTAAAGACTCCGGGGCTCCTACAGCGCCGGATTGCTGTGGAAAGCCGCCGATGTCTGGGTCTGACATATCGGACTCCATAAATGAACACATAAGGGGCTCTAAAGTCGCCATGTCCTTGCAGCCCAAAACAAATGGGAGTCTACCAACAAGATCCACATCCATAAAAAATCCATCAAATGACCCCAACAAGGTCAGTCATTCAAGAAATGAATCGTTGCTCCATCAAGTGCTTTTGGAACGTATTGACTCTGCAGATGATTTAATTATGAATCGTCATAACGTCTTGTGGCTATGTCGTCTCGTACCGAGCCTCAGAGCAATTGAATCTGGAGACTTAAAAAATGTGGAATTCTTTAATGACATCAAAAACGACGCAGTTATACTATACACGTTCAGTCTAAACTCATAGTTGATATACTTCTTCAAGCTGGCCCGGTACTACTGTTGTTGGGGTTCAACATCTCCCTAGCACCGACTCGTGACACAACTAGTGCAACGAAAGAAGTGCATAACATGCCAGATGTTGGTGACAGTAACCAATTGTACATGTCGGGGACGAGTGAATTTGCCAAATCAACATCCTTTGCAAACCCCCAATGCCCCGCTTCTATTAACCTGAAAGCACCGTTTGAGCTAACCAGCAATAACCGCATAAAGATAACAATCCAAGGAGCGAATCCAGCACCTTCCAATGCGGACTCGATCGAACATTTTTCGCCGAAAGTAGCAAATGGAAATGACTGGTCCTGGGTTGCTGAAACTCTAAACAATGAACGGTCATGTTAACGCCATGCCTTCGAACTATGCAAAAACTACACACGAGGATCTTGGATCACCAGAGGTTTTAGCCAACAGTTCAACATTGCTTGGACTGCTGAACTGGATCTCATTTGTCTACAGGAGACGTGGTTGTGTGAAAGACCAATCTTGGAGGGCTTTGAAATTGCCCATAACCCAGCCATCAAACAGACCAAGGGTAGAGCTATGGCTGGTCTCCTGGTGGCAGTTAGGATTGCCTCAGGTCTCCGGATTTTGAACTGCGTCAACATTTCCCCCTTTATCCAGGTGGTAACGGTTGGTATTGTAGGGGCAGTCGTTGACTTGGCTCCTAATCTTTGCATCATCAACCTCTATTGGAACCATGGGGCCACCAAAGCTAAACTCTTCATTGATGAAGTTACAACGGCGCATGATGACCTCATGGAAACAGGTATTCAACATGACCTGATCATCTGTGGTGATCTCAATATTGACTGCATTAGCCACCTAAATTTACCTGGTAACAAGAAGAGAGCTAATAAGTTGGAACAACAACTGACAACTGAGTGGTGCCTGGAAATGGAGCTACGCGAGCTGACGATGCTTAATGGTCAAACTCCGGGGGATATTCCGGCGGCTCCTACATGGAAAAGAGTGGAACAAAGCTCCACACTTGATTACATTCTGGTATCCGGAAAGATCCACACGAGAACTAACAGTCTCGTAGTCACAAAAATGAATCACAGCGATCAAGACATGGTGATCCTAAAATTTGCCTCAAACGTACGACCCTCTCAGGATCGATGGGCTTATTCAGTTAGAACAGGAACTGGCCGTATTCGCTTAAACCTCGACTCCAGTGAGGTAGGCCACATCTTGACGGGTTTTCAATCCTCCGGAACTCTGGAGTACGATCATCTTCTGACGCAATATCAAGAACAGAGGAACAAACTAAGAAATACTCAATTTACATCTAAACACAAATTTGATCTTGAGGTTTTACAATGAAAACGCCTTCTTCGCTGACAGCTGAGAACGGCACAAAAACATCTTCCCATAGATGACAGCAACCAAGCACGAAAGTTTAAACAGGGCTATAAGGACTGGCTCAAGTCTCATAAGGCCATCATGCTGCAAAATAACGCAGAGCTTATGCTGTCAAAAATGGTGAACTCCAACTCAGCTGATTACTGGAGACTTATAAACGACAACCTTGCTCCACAACACGCCCTACAGGTCAATCTGGTCCTAGAGTCTGAGTGGACAGCCTTCTACGCTGATCTCTTTCATAAGGGCGCAAACACTAATGAATGGGAACCTCCAAACCTAACACACTGGGATCTCGCATTCGACTACGATGACATCTTGAGAGTCATTAAGAACGTGCATGATTCCAGAGCACCAGGTCCAGATGGGCTCACGAACTTTACGATCAAGCATAAGCCAGAACAATGGGCAGTCTTTTGTGAGATGTTGTTCAACAGGATTACTAAATGCTGCAAGACCCCCAACTCATGGAAATCCGCAGTGATTATACCAATCTTTAAAAACGGAGACCGCAGAAACCCTAAGAATTACAGACCAATTGCACTACTTGATGTGCTGGGAAAGGTGTACGCCACCCTCCTCCAACAACAACTTCTGGAGTGGTCCACCAATTGTAATCAGGTGGATCCGAGACACAGGTTTTGTCAAGGGTGTGGGCTGCTGCGTTAATCTCCTTCTGCTAAACCTATTAAAGATGGAAGCCCTTCGATCAAACTCTAAGATCTATCTTGCTCTGTTAGACCTATCTCAGGCGTTTGACAGTATAAACAGAGATCTATTATGGGAAAAAATGACCAAATGGAACTGTCCACCTAGCCTGTTGGCTGCCATTCGTGAACTCCACACAAACACCTCGATCAGAGTCAGATTGGATCTTAAGGGCAACTTATCAGCTCCTATCGACACCTCTAGAGGTGTCAAACAAGGCTGCCCTCTAGCAGCAAGTATATTTAACTTGTTTATATTAGACATCAAAGACATCTTTAACGGATTACACACGTTCCCACCCAATTTCATGGTTCTCACGTTGATAATCTAGTTTACGCGGATGACATCATTCTGCTAGACTCAACACCTATAGGTCTACAACGTAAACTTACTGCCGTGGAAAAATATCTAACAGATAATGGCCTGAATATCAACAAGGAGAAATGTGAAATCATCGTCTTTGAAAAACTGCAAGGCTCGAACACTAACAGGCAGAAATTCAAATGGTACCTGGACAAAGAACCCATCAGGCGTGTGCAAAACACCACCTATCTAGGAATGCAAATAAGTGCGAGCATAAACGACGCACCATGGGTGGAATCAGTAAAGAGAAAATGCCGACAACTGGCATCCCAGGCGTCCCTAATCAACAAAAAATTTGGAAAATTTTCCCTGAAACCAACGATAAACTTTTTTCAGCAAAAGGTGGTCCCTCCTCTGATCTATGCTGGTGAAAATGCATTTGGCTGCGGGAATGAAGTATGGAACTCGCTCGAAAACATCTTTTGGTCCAAAGTTCTACACCTCCCCAAGGGCACCTCCACGGCCTGCGTAAGATATGAGCTTGGGTACATCTCTATGCAAGCAAGGGTTGCCTGGAACCTATTAAGTCTCTTTAGGAAATCGAAATTAACGAATCCGACGCCCCAAATTGCAATTCTTCACAAACTAGAGACCGAGAAAGCTCCTACAATCCTGTATCAATGGAACGAGTTATGCCACGAGGTACTCATACGACATCACAATACAAATGCTGCTTGAAAATCCTGATGCCGCCAAATTGAAGTTGTGGAGAACCGACTGGATCAACACCTGTAATCTAAGAGCAACATCAAGGACAATGCAAGAAGCCCCTGAAGAGGCGAGAGCTTACGGCTGCACTCCGGCATACCTGTCTTGCTTCCCGGACCAGTGGTTGAGATCCCTATACTTGCAGTTTAGGCTTAATGTCCTGCCGACTAAGGAGCGACTCTGTTTTTGTTCCCAGTCATCTGACTCGGACCTTATGTGTCGCTTCTGTAAAACCTCAAACGAAACGCTCAAACATCTGACGATGACATGCTCCGGATTAGAGCAAGAACGAAACAGCATCTTTGGCACAGTTACAAAGAACTTTCAGTTTCTATCCCGGGACGATTGGTGGAAAGCCCTGTTTGATGGGTCAAACAGACCTGTGCTATATGCTTTGGTCTCCTTTCTTCAGGCCGTAAAGGATCGTTTACATGCCATTTCGGCCGATCAGATGGACAAGACGGCTTGATTTTTGACCCGCTGTCGTATGTGGTGACTAAAAATATGTAATAAGATCCAAAGAGATGTGGTTTTGTTGTTTGTTTCATGTTTTGATGAATTCTGTATATTTTTAAAGGTTTGAATAAAACCAAATAAAAAAAAAAATGGTGGTCTCTTTATGTCTTGTTTACTCTTCAAGATCCTTGCACCAAACCCCTGCTTCCGCAGGAGCGCAAACAAATACACCCACTTTTCGCGATCAAATGCCTTTTCGATGTGCAGGCTTAACAGCACATAATCTCCCTCGTTCTCCCTAGCTTTTTCCATTACATTCAGCATTTTATGTATTGCATCGGCTTCCTACCTTCCCGTAATGAAGCCCACCTGGTTTGGGGGGCGCAGGTACGGCATCATCCTTTCCAGCCTTGTAGCTAACATTCTAGCATACATTTTCTCATCTACATTTAGGAGTGATATCGGATAAGATTGGCAGCGTTCCGGGTCTCTTAACTCTTTTGGGATCACCAGGAGCAAGGCCTTGCTGAAGCTGTTGGGATGGGGCCGGGGGAGGGGTTACCCCTGTCTTGATTAAATTATTATATAGCTTAACAAGATTTGGGTGAAGGGATCCTGCACATTTCTTATAGAACCCTATGGTGTAGCCATCTTCCCCAGGTGCCTTTCCATTTGGCAGTCTTTCGATGGCCCCCTGCACCTTCTCTAACGTAAATAGGTTGTCCAGCAGGTCCACGTCACCATCATTCAGGCGCACCATAACTATTACTCCTAAATACCTATCCGGGTCCTTCTCACGCCCGAGGTGTCTTGCATGAAGCTGCTCATAATATTGCGCAAAGTACTCAGACACTCCCTTAGGTGTATTGTCTAGCCTCTCCTCCACATCCTGGACACCCATTACCCATCTCACTGCTCTGAGCCTGGAGCCTTTCTGCCAACATCTCATCCTTTTTGTCCCCCTTCTCGAAGTTCTTTTGTTTCAGGAATGTTAGTTTTCTCCCATGTTCAGGTGGTCTTTAACTCGATGCACTTCTTCTGCAAATTTAGGTCACCTTTCCCGTATGACCCCTAACCATGTATGAGCTCCTCCAAACTTGTGATGTTCCTGCGTAGAGTCCTCCTTTATCTTTCAATCCCGCTTCTTTCCTCCCTCCCCTCGTATCAGAACCCCCCTCGGCCCCCCCTCCAGGTTGCTTTCCCTGCTTCCCACACTGTCCCTACACTCACTCCCCCGGTATCGTTGATGCGGAAGTATTCCTCTGTCTTTACATAGACTTGTGGCGAACAGTGGGTACCACCATAACGAGTCATTGCACTACTACTTCAAGGCGATTCTACTCAATTCCGCCACGTCTGTTGCCACGTAGACCATATCGTGGTCGGACCAAGCCACTGTGCAGATTTCACACTGACGGATTCTATTTCCTTGCTCTCTATTTGCCAACAAGTAATCTATCCTTGTGTAGGTTGTGTGTGGTGTTGAGTAAAAGGTGTACCCTTCTGCACATGTTTATTAGGCCCGACCCTCTATACTGCTCGCAAATTCATCCATTTGCTTATGGCATGTGCACCCACCCGGCCCTCCAACTGATACCCTATCCAAGATTGTTTCTGCCCAGGAATTGAAGTCTCCTCCCATGATTGTCATTTCCCCATGCATCGCCTTTCTTCGTGAAATGTGCGTGCATTGAACTACCTATTACCTTGATTAGGAGAATACATTGATGCTAGTGCCACTGTTACCCCTTCCAACATCCCTTGGAAGATCATTATCCTCCCATCCATCTGTTTACTGTAATATGTGTACATCTCAAATGGTTTTGTATTATGATGGCCAGTCCTTTTTTTTTTTGTGTAGCTACTCCAGAGGCCCAGTATACGTGCATTATGCCCCCACCGTTCAGCAGGCGCTCCTCTCCCTTCTTCAACCTTGTTTCTTGTAAAAACATTGTCTAGGGCCACATTACGCAATTCCTGTATTACCAAGGACCTCCTAGTGGGTGAATTAAGGCCCTTGACATTAAGAGTGCCCATTGCCAGCCTGCATTCTCCCCTCCTTTCTTTAGTCATCGCCTCCCACAGCTGCTACCCACGTTCCCACCGTCTCGTGTCCTCATCCACCTGTTATGGGCTCTAAGCCACAGCCTCTACCTGGCCACTCATTGTGATTCCTCCCACTTGCTGCCCCCAGTACGCAACCCTCCCCTCCCAACGAAAACCACTTCAACTTCCCCAAAATAACCCAAAAAAAGAAGGCACGATAATCTCAGGAACCTCAAATGTCCCCCTAGCCCCCCAGCCCCTTACCAGTTGAGCCTTCTGAGAGGCCCCAACAACCAGTCATGGCCACAAGGGATGCACCATACCTTCCACCCCCCCCCATTCCCCTCTGCTTTGATCCATTACAAAAAGTCTAAACTCTAAAGAGCAAGCCCAAACTGCTGACAACACCGGCATAACCAACCATTTCAGATTGCCATCACATATGCCCTGTTCCTCCGTCTCATGTTGGTAGGGAGGGAGTATTCAGCCGTCTGAATTTCCGACTTCCTGGTCTCTTTGCCCTCCCACCTCTGGGACTCTAGGTCGACACTCCTTTGGGGCCTCGACATTCGCTCCTGACGAGTGTTCATCCATGCCCTGTAGATGGGCCAGGACAACCTCCACCTCCCCCTTCGTAGTAACCTTGAAACGCTTTCCTCCTCTTTCAAAGGTAAGCGGGGGGGAAAAAAGGGAAACCCCAGCGGTACCTTTTGTCATGCTCCCGTAGCCACGTAGTCCAAGATCTACAGTCTCTGCGCCTGACCAGCGTAAAGGCGGACAGATCCTGATATATCGCCACTTTTGCACCTTCGCAGGTGAGATAGGGACACTGCCTGGCCTTGTCCTGAATTCGCACTCTGTCCTTATAGTTGTGGCACTTAGCCAATATGGAGCGTGGTCCTTCCGGAGGCCCACCAGCTTTGTGGACCCTGTCAAAGCAAACCTCCTTCATCTCTTCGCTTTCCCTGTCAAAGAGCCTTCCCAGGATCGACTTGACTTTCGACTCTAAGCCCAGGACAACCTTTCCTTCACTGGATGTTACATCTGCATTCTCTAATCTTTAGGTTATCTTTCTTTAATGAGGTTTCGTATTCCTTTTTTTCCCCAGTTCTTTCATGCATGCCTGCATCCGCATCTTCAGAAGGTCTGTGGATAGCTGATGTGCTCCAGCCCCTCCACTTTCTCCTCAAGCTTTTCAACTCTTCCACCCAGGGTCTGGAGAGAGGCCTGGATGTCCCCTCATTGATTTGATCTCCCCAGCAGCGCATTAAAGTCACCCTTGGTGACCATCTCCTGTGACACTGCCCCTGAAACCTTCTCCATCTCTACAGGGCCTGCTGTATCCTGTGTTGTCCTCTTCAACTCTCCCAGCTTCTTGGTGGTCTCCTCTGATAGCATGGCCCACTCAGGTCCCCCCTGTCAGGGTCTCTCAGTCTGTGCAGGGTGCCTCTAACTCTCCTTGTCTTGCCGGGCCATATGTCAGGGTGGGGTGGCGAGACATCCTTTTCCTCGCTTACCCAATTGCCTGTGGACCACGGGCTGCTTACCCTGCCCGCATGAGCAAGTGCACCTCGCTGTGTCTCTGCTGCTCGTTGCGTCACGCTCCGGTGGCCTCTAGTCCGCTCCTCAGCACTTTGCCACTTCCACGTTGAGCTCACTGCCAGCACCACCATCGCCACCTGCCAGTCCTCCTCGGCCTCCGCGGCGGCTGCCAAAGGCAGCCTGCTGCTTCTTGCGGCCCCCGCAGGGGATCCCTGCTAGGCATCCTCAGCCTCTGCACCGGCTGTCACAGGCAGTCCTCTGCACCTTGCAGCCACCGCATGGATCCCTGCCAGTCCTCATCCTCTGTGCCGGCTGTCAGAGGGAGGACGCTGCACCTCGAGGCCTCAACAGGGGGACCGAGACACGGCAGGTAGCCACTTCGGGTCACGGTCTGCTCCCGGCCATGGCCCGCTTCCTCCCGCTGCTGCGGTCACTCCATGGGTGGGACCAGTTCCTCCAGCGCCACCGTCACTGCGCCAAGAGTATTCATGCCAGCTGCGCTTCGCTGCCCTCCCGGCCGCGCTCAGCTGTCATCACCGGGGGTTCTGCTGCATTTTCTGCTCCTCCAGTGTGTGTGTCGGGCTCACTGCTCAGTACTTCTACATGGCAGGAGGCTTCGGAACAGAGCTAAGCGATCAAGCAGCCATCTTGCCTGTGCCCCCTTGGCAGCCTCCTTTTTTAGGAATTTTAACTATACTTCTAAGGCAAAAATACTTCCAGTGCTTAATAGTTGGGCTTCATTGCACAGCGTCATTGCAGCTGTTTATTTTGTAGGCCCTCTTCTGTTTCCAACAAAGATGCCTCAACCATCATATTTTTCACTTTGTCTTCCAATAACCCTTTTCTGAAACCTATACCCTTGATTATCAAAGTATTTTAATTATTCTTTTGTCATGTTTAAATGAATAAAGTTTGCCTGCTTGGTCCTCCTGAACACCTTATTTAAGTTATCATTGATTTTCAAGGTAGGGTTCTCGCAAAAAAAAGATCCGGTTAAAGGCACTTCCCAATATGCTCTTAGATAGTTAGATCAAGTGGAAGAGGGCTCGGTAAGCATGATCTGTTTTTTCATCTTGTTTTCCCAGCTGTTAACATACTAATCAGAAAGTAATATTGAGGGAGATAGACACCTATGTTCCCTTCAGGCTGTGCTCAAATGCCCTTGCCCACCATTTTCCCCATGGGTGCTGTTCAGAAGAAAAGTACCAGTGCACACAGAGAATTACTCCCTTCTAAAGCATTCTTAATGCACAAGCCACAGCAGTTAGCTGTTTGCTTGTACAAACCTACTTAATTTGCCATGCATCTTCTGCATTTTACACAGTAAACCATTCCATCCTCATAAAAAGGCTCCATGACACCCTCTGTATGTCGGATCGGGCACTGGACTGGCTTACCTCCTTCCTAACTGACCATTCCTCCAAAACCATTCTGGGCCCATTCTCCTCCCCTACTTCCTCTTCCACCTGTGGCGGCCCCCAGGGCTCTGTTCTTTTGCACTGGCTCTTTAATATATAACTTTCTCTGCTGCATCGCCTCATTTCATCCTTCTGCCCGAACTTCCAGTGCTACGCTGACGACACACAACTCTTCTTCAAACTTCATACTGATGCCCTTGCACCATCCTTCATCCCTGACTGCCTCTCTGCCATCCAGGCCTGGTGCACTGCTAATGACCTCTGCCTCAATCCGAGCAAAATAGAGATTCTCCCTATTGAGTCCCCTATACCTTACTTCTTCCCTTCACTCTGGCTGTCCTCCATGGCCCTCCCCCCTCCTCTGAAGCCAGGTGTCTGAGTCATCTTGGACTCCTCCCTTTCCTTCATCCCACATATTCAGGACATTGTCAAGAAGTCCCATTTTCAACTCTTCCTTCTCAAAGGAACTCTACCCTTCCTTACCTTCCCCCAGAAACTCAATTTAGAATGGATTGTGTCCTCCAACGTATTCAACATCTTTGACATGTAATGTCCACAGCTGCGCTGCTTCGGACATTTTTCGGCAGTGGGCGTCCTGCGTCGGGTCGATGTCCTTCGAAGGCCTCCGTCGAGGGTGACATCATCGGATGTTATAAGTAGCACGCACGGCGCCCGTAGCCTCAGTTCTGTTTTTTCCGCAAACATGTTTGCTTCGAGAACTTTTTGCGTCTTGTGTTATCTACTTCGATAATGTCTTCTTCTTCTACCCCGCCAACCCCCGCGTTCTGGCTTTAAAAAGTGTTGGGACTGCAATTCCAAAATGTCCATCACGGACCCACACCGTATCTGCTTGTGGTGTCTGGGCGAGAGCCACGATACGGACTGCTCGAAGTGCCAGTCGCTGACTGCCAAGGCCTCGCGGGAGCGTAAGGGGAAATTGCAGGTAGGTCGGGTGTCCAAACCCTGTAAATCCAAAAAGACGACCAGTCTTTCCACCGACTCCTCGAGGAGTGACTCTCCCCGTCGGAGGGAGTCTAGGGGATCTCGGTCCAGGAGTGGTTCCCTCCACTCGTCCTCGTCGAGGCACTCTCGGAAGCAACGTCACCGGTCGCCATCCCCGTCCTCGTCGGATGATGGCTCCGCGAGGAAAGTGGCTTGTCCCACTAAATACTCCAGAGTGGGAGGCATTCAGGGAGAAAATGCTGGAGATTTTTCCATCTCAGGGCACCGTTCCGTCCGTGCTTTCAGTTGGAGCCGGCAGGGATCAGTCTCTGTCCGACGCTCGCGCGCTGTTGATCCCGGGCAGTCGGCGCGATAAACATCGGGAAACGTCGAGGTCCTGTTCGGACAAAGCTCTGATAGATCACCAAAGACGTGCCAGGTACAGGCTGCGGTCTTCGTCCCTGACGAAACCGTCAAAGTCTGGGACCAGTAAGGTGTCGAGGAAGGCGTCGACACCGTCGGCGCCGTGTCCATTGAGTTCGGCTGTTGGAGCTTTGCCTTCGGTCAGGCCCTCTTAGCCTTCGGCACCTATGTCAACACCTTTGACGCCATCGGGGCCAAATGGCTGGAATTTGCTGTTGGAGGCCCCTGTGGCTGTGGATCCTCCGAGAAAGGCTTTGTCTAAGACGGTGAGGCCTGTTCTGGACTCCAGGCCCGCTCCTGTACCTAGGAATGAGTTCTTTCATTCTATGCAAGACATTTATGAGGATGAGGAGAGGTTGGATGTGGAGTTGGAGCCTTTTGATACTTCTGGTGAAACTTCTGAAGCTCCTTACATGGTCTTTTCTGAAGACAGTCAGTTGGAGGAGCTGCGTCTGTCTTTTCATGATGCAAGTGGTCTTGACACATCTCCTGAGATGGAGTTTGGGAGGCCAGAGCCTGGTTCTCGTGCTGAATCTTCCTATACAATGTTGATGTTGAGGGTTACGTAGTACCTAGGGTGGTCCAGTCCGCTTGTTGACTTCACTCAGGATGACCTGACTGATATTTTAGATCAGGGCCCGTCCACTGACCCATTGTTGGCTTTTCACATGGTGTTCAAGAAGAGGGTGGCTGCTACTTGGCAGACCCCGGAGACTCTTCCGTCGGTCAACAATCGTTGACTAAGAAATACCACTCATCCAGTAGCGACCCCGGCTATCTATCCACCTGAGAGTTTGGTGGTTCAGGAGGCCACCGGCCACCTCAAGGCAGGCGGCGTACTCTACCATCCCTCCTGATAGGGACGACAAGCGCTTCGATGGTTGGGCATGCAAGGTATTTTTAGCTGGGAGTATGGCACTGAAATCTTCCAACTCCACCTGTGCCTTGGCAACATTTTCACACACTCTCTGGAATTGTGTCTCATTGGCAGCTTATTCCCGAAGGGGAAGAAAGGGATGATTTTCTTGCCATTGTCCAGGATGGCAAGGATGCCACGTGTGAATCCCTTCAGTCTGGGTTGAACACGGCTAATAGTGTTAGCCGGTCCATGGCTGCGAGCACTGTGATAACGCAGGTTTGCATGGTTACGGAAGTCGGGGTTTTGCTCCGGATGTGCAGGCCCGTCTTCTCAACATGCCCTTTGACGGCTCTCATTTGTTTGGCAGTAAGGCTGAGGTTGCAGACCTTCAAAGCAGCTGCTTAATCTTTGGGTGCAGATGTGCGTCAACTTCCGCCTTTTCATCCTCGGGGACAGCAGTGGAGGGGTGATTCCTTTCGTTACAACTCCTCTTTTGGTAGAGCGAGAGGAACATCCAGTCAAAGGGTCCACTGTAAAGGCACTCGTGGTGGATGAGGAAGAGGTGCCAAAGCCGCTCAGGCAGCTGCCTCTTTGCCTTCAGGCGCTGCCGCAGCCGCTCCGAAACAACTATGAGGCCAGTTCCCATTGTTTGCAGGTTGTCTCAGTACAAGATAGCGGCCATGAAGAGGGCCACGTCCCACTTTCTCAGCCGAGGCGCTATTTTGGCTTGGTGGTTCCAGCATCTACTAGGACTTTTTGCAGCGGTACTGCTGGCCGTCCCCCACACAAGACTCATGATGAGGAGGACTCGGCTCCACTTCGCAGCGTCGTGGAACCAGGAGAAGGGGCTCTCGGGCCGAAATTATCAAGATCCCCTCCTCTCTCCACCCGGACCTCACATGGTGGTCCCTTCTGGCCCCCCGTCCCACAGGTGTCTATCACCACGGACTCCTCCCTAGAGGGCTCGCGAGCCACCCTGGAGGACCTCTCGGTCCACGACACGTGGACCCGTCAAGAACAAGAATACCACATAATTTGGCTGGAACTGAACGCCATCTGGTGAGCGCTCAGAGCCCTCCTCCCATGTCTCAAGGGAAGGGTTGTCCTCATCCAGACGGACAACTCGACCAGTATGTACTACATCAACGGGCGGGGGGGGCCAGGTCCCCTTCCCTGTGCAGACTGGCGATCAACATGTGGGAATGGGCCTTGGAGAACATCTACCTCACGGCAGTTCACCCTCTGGGGGAATCCAACCTGGAAGCGGACAGGTTCAGCAGGTTTGGAGCAGACAACTACAAGTGGCAGCTGAACAACCTCGTTACACAGGAGATCTTCCACTGTTGGGGCCTCCCCCAGGTGGATCTCTTTGCCACCAGGCACAACAAGAAGTGCTCCCAGTTTGCCTCCTGGCAGGGGCAGGGCCTAGGCTTCCTGGGCGATGCCTTGTGGATCCAGTGGAACGGCATGTCAGCATACGCCTTCCCGCCCACTCCACTGATTCACAGAGTACTTTGCAAGTTCAAGGAGTCTCACCAACTCATTCTCATTCTGATAGCTCTGTGGTGGTCAGCCAGGCCATGGTTCTTGGAGCTGCTCAGCCTCTCGGCGGTCCCTTCAATCCACCTCCCGACAGGCCCAGCACATCTTCTGACATGGCAGGCGGGTAATGTTTTCCCCCTGCCCCCAGAAGCTGGGCCTCACAACGTGGTTCCTGAGCAGGTGACGCTCAGCCACCTCAACCTATCTCAAGCCAACCTGGAAATCATACAAGGGGCTAGGAGCAAGGCTACCAGCGCCCAGTATAAGAGTAAATGGACCAGGTTCTGCCACTGGGCGCACTCCAAGGATATTGACCCGCTGGCTTGTTCACTGATCGACGTTCTGTCATTTTCAGCGCACCTCACCAACTCTGGCATGCAGGTGGACACCTGCAGTACATACCTCTCAGCCATTGGGGCCTACAGGAATTCGAGGGAAGGGATCTCCTCCTCCTCTAACCCGATAGTCAAGAGACATTTGGCCAGGCTTGCTAGACTCTACCCGCCCATCAGGAAGCCACACCCCGTGTGGAATTTAAACCTAGTCTTAGGCGCCCTCGTGCACAAGCCATTTGAGCCTATGGCGTCGGCGGACATCAGACTGGTCACCATCAAGACAGTCCTGCTAGTCGGCCTCACATTGGCGCGCAGTGTCAGAGAGATCCAGGCCCTAGTCGCCTCAGAGCCGTACACCACCTTTCACAAGGATTAGGTGGTCCTGCGGGCCTAAAGTGCCATCAGCCTTTCACTTAAACGAGGAGATCGTCCTTCCTACATTCTTTGCGGACCCGAAGGACGAGCCTCAGAGAGTTCTGCACTGCCCGGACATCAGGCGTGCCCTGAAATTTTACCTGGACAGGACTAAGGGCTTCCGCAAGTCAGATGCCCTATTCATCACCTTTGGAGGCACCAGGCCGGATTATCAGGCCTCCAGAGCCTCCATCTCCTGCTGGATGGTCTCGGCCATCAAGGAAGCGTACGAAGGCCAGCATAGACCCCTTCTGGCGAACATGCATGCTCACGCGGTCAGGGCCAAGGCAATGGTCATCGCCATTCAGCGTCATGTCCCCTGGCAGGTCATAAACAGGGCGGCCACATGGGCCGCTCCCTCTGCTTTCTGCAAGCATTACTGTTTGGATGCCGGCTCCAGATCAGATGCGGCTTTCGGACAGGCGGTTCTCTGGAACCTGTTTGCTTAAGGAGGGTCTCCTTTCCACCCTGGGGCTACGTTCAGTTGTAATCGCCCATGCAGTACGGCGGAAAGGGGACGGGATTTAAGAGTAATTATAAGTTAACTCACCGTAGTGACTAATATACTCTTACTCCATAGTCCCCTTTCCCGTATACGTCCCACCATCCTCCCCACTAATAATCTTGTGTCATAAGGCAATGGTAAATCTGTTGTCGACGCGTCTTTGGGTACTGAGGTGTGTCGCCGTAGGGCGGAGTCAGGGCAGCGCATGCTCCCAGGGCCGCGCCTCTAGATTTAGAGGGGAAGAAGATTTTTCTGGTGAAAAAGGTTACGACTCGCGTCCCTCGCGAGGGATGCCCATGCAGTATGGAGGGAAGGGGACTATGGACTAAGAGTACGTTAGTCACTACAGTGAGTAACTTATAATTTGTCATTGCAGGAGAAGTGTCTGTTGAAGGCCTCTACGGCGCACAAAGTGACGCCGAAGAAAACCAGGGTTTCACGGATACCCTTGTGCTGGCCCCCTGCCAAGAAGGCCAGCGGCCCTCTGATGGAGATGACTCCCGGCGGCAAAAGCACACATATCCATCACCACACTAAACAAACAACCCTTAGCCGTACGCAAACCACATAGTCGGTAAAACACGGTCACGTGGTATCGAGGGCGAAAGGAAAGTCCAAACGCCCATTGTCCTTGGAGTCCTGACATTCGGGACCACTGCAAGACAAGACTCCCAAACAGGCATCAAGTAGGCCCATTTCCGACGCCACTACGAAGAAAAAAGGCTTTTCTTCTGTGCCTCGGAGAACAAAATCTTAGACGCGCAGTTCAGGCCCGTCGAAAAAACTGTTAATACAAAACATGTCCCCAAAACACTTCTTAAGGGTAAAACGTTGAAATCTTCCAGTATTTCGACACCCAAAAAAGATGGGTCATAAGCGAAACATTATACACGTCTTGGGACATATTAACAGATGCAGTACGCTATAGTAAACATGCCTCTCCATCAGGTCCAACTCATTTCCAAAATCCACAGAGTGGACCACTGAAAAATGGGAATGAGTCATGAAGAGAATTTTATGAATTGTTGATTTTATGGACCGACATCCAGAAGAATTCCTACACCTACAGGGTACTGGAACACCACAGTGTAGTGGGGAAGGAAGTGCAGAACCACCTTCTAAGGTACACAGACTAGACAGCTCTCAACCTAGTATTTCCACAAACCAACCCTCTGTTAGTAACAGTCAGGACACTTCAGTTGCCCTGTACATTGACCATTCTAATCAATATGATCAAATCTCACAAGATGACCAATATAACCAAGGTCGGTTCTATGACGATCCAGACATATATATTATGCCATCCCCAGAAGACCAGGACCAGCCTATTGCTGACTCCCCTATTGATAATCAATTACAATACAATGAACTGCGCATTAAAGCTTCAAAGCACTTTAAAATTAATACAAAGGAGGCACTTCAAGATATGTACTTCGTAGACAACATTTTGGGGGGCAGAAAATCTGACTGTTTATTGCCTTACTGTACAGAGACAAATCCAACCGTCTTTAGTTTCTCTCTCTTTAAGAAGAGCAGTTAATCCTTGCATTGAAAATATTTTCAATACTGCCCCAACTGATCCCCTCTATATCAGAGTAGCTGAAACCAGACTCTGTGGTAACTATCACAAGGAAAAGAGTGTGGACCCTGCTAGCTTCTGTGGAGGCATCACCAGACAAAGAGCGCAAGAAGATATATACAATCGTCAGAAAGGTAGCATCGTCTGCGGCATACCAAACCCGTATTGCCAATAATACCACCATAATACAGAGTTAAAACTGCTATGTCTGGTATACAGTACAGCAGGTTGACACTATTCCCGAGCCCTTAAAGTCACAGCTCTTAAAAACCATCTGAGAGGGTAAAGAAGTTGCCATCTGCATTCCGAAGAATAATTTAGACGAAGCAGATAATGCTGGACGCATCACAGCAGAAGGCACCCTGATAAAAGTCCACCAGTTACCAACTCACTTTTCAAAGAGGATATGAAAGAACAAGAAGTAGAGGTAGAGCGTTCGCCAACAGAAGCTCCCCTGCCTATGAACAAGGACGTCTCAATACTGGTTCCCTCCGATGCAACTATAGTTGTAGGTTGCATTTGCCAGTTGGCCCACACATGGGAGGGGATTGCAGGGGGATACTCAATCTAATTTTTAGAAAACCCCCAGCACCATGTGTTAGGCAGAATCCTGTGCAGTGCCCTTAGGGACCACTACACACAATTGAGACCACAGGTGGTAATACAAGTTTTACCTTTGGTACAAGCCTGTACTACTATATTAAAGTGGTAGCAGTAGCGGAGCAGCCAGGCTTATCTCAAGAGTATATGAGCAGTAGCAGAGATTACACAAAGGGACCACAATTACTGTGACTCAAGCAAACACTGACTCAAGGTTTCAGGTAAAAAATATAAGTACATTTATTTTTAAACCATGTGTTATAAACACAACACTTCTATTAATTCGAAACCACACGTAAAATACACTACAACCAACCAATTCACTTTGTACTGGATAACTTCAAGGTAAGTACCCTATGTGTTAGCAGACCGGTGTTGTGAAACAAAAGACGTTACCGGGAATACATATGCAATCACTTTTTGACAGTAATGACAGTTCGGTCTTACTAAAGAAACGCGTATCCACGGCAAGAAATGTTACCGGGGCAAAAACACACTTAGCACCTGGGTTAACCAGAGAGAGTTGGGAGCAAAAATCATAGGCAATACTTTTGTCAAGGCAGACAGAATCAGAGAACATTCATGGACAGAAATTCAAGAGTCAATAGGCCGGAGCCAGTGTCAAGTGGAACCCGGTTCCTGTTGTTGAGGATCACACAGTCAGACAGTTCAAGATTCAACGTAGCCAGGATTACTTAGATATTGTCAATGGAGGAAGCAAAAGTTATAAGAAGGAGGGAAGATAAGGGCAAGCCTTGTTGGAGGAGAAAAGGGATTCACCCGAATTCCTCAAGCAGAACACAGTACCTTATTCAATGAAGAAGCTGGTGCCACGGCAGTTGTTCCTGGTAGTTTCCTGCAGACCCACGGTTCCTGGTGCTTCGGCAAGGAGGACGTCGTCTGGAGGGGTCTGCACCACACAGGGCTGAAGCCGGCAACAGCGACGGTGAATAAAAGGTGTGCTCCTTAAAAACAGGAGAGGTTCTTCAGATGGCTATCCGGGCCACTACAGCAGTGTGCAGCGATTTCGACCACGAAGAGGATCCTCTGGCTGTAGAAGATGAGCTGGTTATCCCCACCAGGCTCAAGGGAAGAAGACTCTGGACTGGATCTTCTCTGGTCGTCGAAGGGTAGATAGCTCAGGACTGCAGCAGGGCTTCACCGGGACGGGATAGTTGCAGCAGCCGACTTCTACTCCGCTTCTCTTCGGTTCCTTGTATTTCCAGTGGCGACTCTGACTTCCAGCCCAAGAGTCCTGCCTTTTATGCGAAAATCCCCCATTCACACCGCCTGGCTGTCAATCACGCAGCAGGGGGCTTGTCCGGCCCGGACAACCACCTCAGCCAATCATGGCAAAGTGTGACTTGGGTTTCCTAGGATACCCTGTGCAGGGGGTGACTACACCCCTCCCTCACATTCAGCCCACCTAGACACCCAGGTGCCTAGAGGAGGGCATCTTGGCAGAAGCCCGCCAAAAGACAGTGAAAAAAGAAGGAAAACCTGGTTTGCCGCACAAAGTAACACACAAGAAGGACTTTAACAAAAAGAAATGGCGAATAAACCTGACCGGAGCCAAAACAAAAAGTATTTGGTCAAGCGGGTTTAAGTTCGAGGCTAATATAATAGCCTAAAACAATACCACGTTTATATAGTATAATCGTGGTAGAAAAGTTAGGGTAGATACCACTGCCACCAGCCATGTCTAAATGTTAAAAGAGCGAAACATTGCTCTAGGAGGGACAGATATAAAGGGCTAAGAATTAACCCTTTCCAATACTCCATGTAAGATGGGGTGTACTGGATCTGAGGTTAAATGGCAACTTTACCCTTTTCTGGGGGACAGTAGTCAGCCTCAGAAATGGAGTCGGTGGGAAGTCTAAAAAACAACCCTGTGTTACTGTACTGAAGGTGCTGTGTAACACACCAAAGAAGGGGGCTACTGAAGTGGTGTACTCCAAAGTCCACAAACACAAAAACTGAGGAAATAAACATGGCAAAACATGGGTAACAGTGGGGGAAAAGCTCACACTCTTACCAAGTGAAAAAATAAACTCCAGAAATCCAGCCAAGCTGCTGGGGGACTCACTAGGTGAGGGAAATTAGCCATATAATGAGAATTCTCCCTAACACCATGCTCCAAAACACTGGAAGACGTCACCACAAGACAAGAAAATTCTACTAGAGGAGATCAAGTCTATGCTCTAAAAAGGCGCAAACAAACTGGTCCCTGCTCACTAGGTAATGAGGTTCTGATGCTTGTGAATCTACTTAGAATCACATGCTTTGCATATAATCCGACATAAAGTGGAAATAACGAAGTATTGCACCTTTCTTTCGAAGATCAAAAGGGGACATCGACATGGGCGTGACTGTAACACTGTCCCTAGTGTGACGTGTAGTGAACCCAAAATCCCTCACGCATCGAGGTCCCTCAGATTGTTTTTTCCGCCATCCTAGTTGGTCGCCTATGCGGAGCCTGCAAGAGTTAATATTGCTTAATTTTTCCCTATGACCTACGGTTGTCTAGTCTCCCGACTTTTCTTCTCGACGACTGACTCGTGGGCTTCCTGCCGCCAAAGACATCCTCAACTATTCAGCGACTGTTGAACTGTTTGACGACTGTCGACAGCGTGGCCTCGACTCTCCGGCCAGGCCCTTACAATAGGGAGAGTGAGGCCGTGGGTTTATTCTTCGCTAAGAAAGTATTTGCTTTTCCTCTCTCTTCTTGGTCTGGCTGCCGTTACGCTCTGCTGTGGAGAGGACGCCATTTAAATGTTGCCCATCATAACAGGAGGTTTCATTGGAAGGATACCCATCGCCGTTGCAATCGGTGTCTTCCTTGAGACCACGACGAATGCTCATGCAAGTCCTGCAAGCTCTTTCGACAGAAAACATTGAAGGACAGGCGGACTAAACGGTGGGCGGCCTACGACATGAAGGCCGAAAGCCAATCCCCTGTAGGCACCGTCTCTTCGGACGACGAGGAATCCATCGGCAGCCATAGCTCCCAATTGGAGGCCATCAACCTTTCGGCGGAGCCTTCAGGCTCCCAAATGCCCGTTCCTGGCCCCGACAGACAGGCTACCGGCTCTGTTATGGGGAGTTCACAGCCCGGCGATGACAAGGGCAGCCACGCACCATAAATACCAAAGCACACAACCCATAAGACATCTTCAACGGAATCGTTGAAGTAGCACACAATGCCAACACGCCCATCAAAAACTTTGACCTTGCGGTTCGGGGCCCTCCACGTAACCGCCTTCATGGCATGCGATTGAGCTTTCCTTTGGTAAGGGCGTTCATCCTAAAAACATACACCAGTCGACACACTATCCAAGGGCGCTCAAGCACCTAAGGCTTCGGTGGAGTCGCCGGTGCTGTCAAGCTCGTCGAGACCTTCAATTCAGCCGCTGAAAATTTGCAAAAGTCTTGCAGCTATCATCTCGGCAGCTACAGAGCAGACGGGCACCCCCTCTTGCGAGAGGAGTATTCTGAAGCCGCCCAGCCTTTCTCAAAGGCCTTATTAGGACCCACTCTCTGGTCAACATTTTCCACCCCCCAGACCCTTCTGCATCCTCCCTATGGACTGGGGAGAGATTTGAACAATATATGGACAAAATGGCCCAATTTATTGACTTTTCTGACAGATGCATAACTCCCAAGAGACCCAGGGAGGAGGGCTCCTGTCCCATTCCTTATAATCTGCAAAAATACCCTGTCTCTGCACAGGAACACCAGGAGGATATCTTGGATGTCCCAGAGGACCCATCACAGGAGCAGACCTATGAGGATAATCCCTTTGCACAGGACACAGATGACCAAGACCCAGATTGGGATCAATATCAGTCATGGGATCTGGGCCCTTGGCTATCACCAGCACATACCCCTGACCTCATTTGTCTAGATCCTTGTTCTTCACCCCCACGGAGGGATTCGTCACCTGTGGATGCCCAAATGTTGTTCATTTCTATTTTAAAAAGAGCAGCCGATCATTTCCAGATTGCAACACATGAGGCAGCTCCAGACTCTTTATAGAGTTGAGTACGGGGATGGCTTGACAAGTTGGAGGCTTCCCCTTTAGGATATCCTCAACAAAGACAGAGACGCCTAGCCTGTCCTTGTTGTCACCGTCTCTCACATGGGCAGTCAACCCCAGGGTTGTAAAATTATTCTGCCCATCACCTTCCGACCCACTATACATAAGGGGTCATGCTGCACCAGACTCCCTGGTGGTTACTACCACTCAAAAAAGGGTGAGGGTACCACTGTCCACGGTGGAAACCCTTGCAGATAAAGATTGTAAGAAAAGTTATAACCTGGGTAAGCGGGTTACTGCTTCTGCTGCCTACTTGATTAGGATTGCAAACAATACTACTCTCTTGGCAAGCTACAGTGATGTCCAATGGGGCCTAGTCCAGGAGGTCCCAGGTCCCACCCGATCATGCCTGCTGGCGGTCGTTGCAGAGGGGAAACAGGTGTCAACCTATTAAAGAACACTCTGCTGAGACTGCTGGACGCACCCTAGCCCAGGTGACTAAACTTAAGAGACACGCCTGATTGAAGAACTCGGGCTTTAAACCCGAAACTCAGGCCTCCCTAATCAATAAACCAGTTGAGAATTCAATCCTTTTGGGGAAAGCTGTTGATGACGCCCTGGAGACTGAAAAGAAAGAGCACAAAACATTAAAGTCGCTCAGCCAGATCACGGCTAAGCCCTCCCACCACCGTGGAGGATCTTTCTCCCACGGACCTTTCGTAGACAATCTTTCTCCTGCTCTCTCCATGGACAGTATGGCTCAGGGAGTACCCCCTGGTCCTCCGGCCAAGGCTCTTCTAACAACCAATATCAGCAGAGAGGTCCACGTAGAGGCAACGGATGGAGGCAGGAACTCTACTCCTAGAGGCTCCCTGGCCTCCACCTCAAAGTGACTCACCGGTTGAGGTCCCCTCCCACGCTTCCCCGGTTGGGGGTCGCTTGTCATCATTCATTCACAACTGGGAGGGGATCACATCAGACCAATGGGTGTTAGACAGTCACCCACGGCTACTGCATCGAGTTTCAACGACCATCTCAATACCACCACCGACTGAAGAGCAGACGCCTGTCGCCAGGACACCTGCGCATCCCTGTTGGGAGAGTTTCAGGTCCTTCTGGAAAAGGGCGCCATAGAAGTCGTCCCCATTCACCAGGTAAACAAGGGTATTTAATGAGTGTACTTCCTTGTTCCCAAAACGGATCTCACCATGCGCCCTGTTTTAGCCCTGCGCCCAGCAAACAAGTATGTCAAACCTCGAAAATTCAGGATGACAACACTGCTGGAGGTATTCCCCCTGCTGCAGCAGGGGGATTACATGGCCACTATTAGGGAGAATGTTCATTTTAGTGTCGATTTTCTCCCTCCTTAGAGACCCCCAGCTCTTTTGCTGAACTTTGGGACTTTTTAATTTTAACCTTGGAGTGAGTCGGCCCTTTTTCTCTCTCGCCCAGGTGTTTTGGTTTAATTGAACACTGTTTCTTTTGACTTTAAGGTCCGACAAACTCCATAGGAATCATCTTTACATTGTGACACGCACCACCTTCAGTGCAGTGGCTCAGGGAAATCCCTTAGATTTCCCAAAGGTTTAAATACGTTCTCTTGGTGAGCTGTTTCGAAGAGCAGTGCAGTGAAATTGACTTTACTTACATTTTGTAACTTTCTAGACTCAGCACACTGTATCTCAGAATAGGGTGCAAGAGGGTTTACGTAGTAACGTCTGGGTATTCAACGCGTTATAATTAACTTATCATATCATATATCCCCTTGGTCTAGTTTCTCTTGTAACATTTTTATGTTACCCTTTCCACAATTAATGGCTGGTGGCAGTGGTTTACTTTTTCCTTCCATTGTGTGTTTCTACCGCGGGCTGCAATTGCAGCTGCAGTAAAGCACCAATGGGTGCCCATTTTGTCAAAATGGCCCCGGTCTTCTTTTTTCGCCAATGTCCTTCATGAGATTTACTGGCGTTTGGTCTCTTTGTTCGTTTTGTCTTTGGCTGGATTCACCAGTGAAGCCCGCCTCTGGCTTCAGTGTGTCTGGCAGGGGCAGGAAGTGAGGGAGGTGCCCGAAACTCTCTGTGCTTAATCCCCTTGGTTACAGGAATGAACCCAAAGGTGATTGGCTGGCTGTCCTTGGAGGACAGCCACCCTGCTGTGTGATTGACAGATATGCTGCGAATGAATGGGAGAAATCTGCATAAACAGTGAGGCTTTTTGCTTGGAAAGTAGAGTCGACCACTGAACGAAGTAATCCAAAGAAGAACTTGCAAGAGACGCCTGCTGCAACTCCTGGACCGTTGGTTATCTCGGTGAAGCCCTGCTGCAGTGCTGAATATCAGAATTCGCCTCAACTAGAGAAGCCCTGCAAAGGACGACTCCTCCCCTTGGGTAGGTGGGAGCAACGGACCCCAAGACAAACTCATCTGGAAATCCTCTCGGAGCTGGCTATAATTCCATTGCTGCAGCAGGAAAAGATTGCCTGGGAGAGGAACACCAGAATCGAGTGTGTCATCTTTACGTCAGACCCGAGCTCCAGGAAGATCCTCCGGACTCCCATGAAGCAAGACTGACCAAGCCTGAGCCACCTTAACAGACTGCTGGACCCCAGATGCGAGGAACGTCCATCATGGTATCCGAGAACCACTGTGGTGCTATTTGCGAGAGTCGTGATGAGCTGAAACCGTGAAGTGCTGCTGATCTGAAGTTTGCCCTTTGCTGCTGCCGACATTCAATTCGTAGTGCAGGAGTCCCCAGACGTCCTCCCTCTTGTCTCTACAACTGAGGCCCACGAACAGGATCTGCAGATCTACTCGGGAACAGAAGCCAGCTGGAACCACTTTCTTCTAACCAAGTGTTCGGTAAAACTAAGGGATTGCTTACCTCTAGCCTTGCTAGCTCTCAGTTGAGACTTTAGTTGCTTTTGCATAGTTGCTTGCAGCTTTGACCCTCACAAGCCTCCCAGCTTGTGGCCCTACAGTGATTTCATTTTTTATACAAAGACTTCTAAAACATTGTGCGGGACTTTTTATCTACCTGCAAGAAGTGCTTCAGCTCACCTAGACTTTTGCTCAACTAACAGTGGCTGTCCTGGCTCCCTGAAAGACTCTTCTTACCTCTGACTTCATGCTTTGGCTCTTCCCCAGGAAAGGGTTAATTTACTTTGCATTGGAGGGTTCGAAAAGTACTTACCTGCTTAAGAATATGTGTTATCCATTGTTTTATTCCGTCATCTTTTCCTTTTGTCACCAAACTCATTATTGCTCTAAATGTACCAGTGATCTATCAATGTCCAGACTGTCCTAGTTATTTAAGTCACCTCAGGGTGTAGGAAATATCTGTGTGCCATCCCAAATGGGTATCTACTGATTTATTGAAACTGAGGTTATGTATCTTCGAAGTACAATATTGTGTTACATATATTTGCTACCTTCTAAAGAAGACTTATTCAACTGACTGTTAAATTAATAAATAATTGTTTAATCTAGAAACCTTTTTTATTTGGATACTTGTCACTGTGAATCTCGGTGTAATAACCCTACAGCTCACATTGGCCCCTCTTGAAATAAGCCTGGCTGCTCAGTCACTCTACCAACTTATGTAGTACATTTTTATACCAAAGGTTGGGTTAACTATTGCCAAGAGGACAAGGCTGGTGGAGTCTCCCACAGGGTAATGCATACAATCTTGCCTAACAGCCACATTGGACATGAATGATGCATACTTTCATATTTCAATGTTGCCAGCGCACAGAACGTACCTCAGGTTCATGATAGACAATACCCACTATCAGTTCAAGGTTCTCCCCTTCAGCATTGCCTCAGCACCACGGGTATTCATAAAAGTACTGGCAGTAGTAGCTGCTCACCTGCGCAGGCAGTCCATGCCAGTCTTATCCTTACCTCGACAACTGGCTCATAAGAGGGGATTTGTACGGAACATGCCAAGCAAATACCCAGAAGATGGTAAACCTCCTCTTCGACCTGGGCTTCTCTATCAGGGAGAAGAAGTTCAGCCTAGACCCCAATCAAGTCAAACAGTTTCTGGGGGCTCTAATTCGGACCAAAGACGGCCTAGTCTTTCCCTCCAACGATTGGGTCCAAAACATGCTGTTCCAGATCCCTCCCTATGTAGGCGGTCACCAGGTGACCGTATGCAAGGCCATGCGACTGCTAGGGATGATGGCTTCCTGCGTCTACCTAGTTCCTCACGCTCGTCTGCGCATGTGCCCCATGCAAGAGTGGCTTTCCAGCCAATGCTGTCAGGCCAGTGGGGCGATCTAGTGGTTGTCTCGGCAGCCCTCGTTCAGTCTCTGCAGTGGTGGTCAAGAGAACACCTTCTGCAGGGGAAAACCTTCACCACCCCTGCAGTGGCAGCCACTCTCATTATATACGCATCTCTGACGGGGTGGGGAGGGCTCAACCCCTTCATCAGATGGCACACAGTGTTTGGTCCCCAGCAGTAGCATCCAACCACATCAACTTGCTGGAACTGCTAGCAGTGTTCAACGCCCTGAAGGTTTACAGACATACCTCCAGGGGAAAACCTTTCTAGTTCTCACGGACAGTACTACGGCCATGTATTACTTAAACAAGGGGGCACTCACTCTCTAGAGCTGTCCAAACTGTCCCAGAACATATGGAAGTGGGCTCTCAAACACACCATGTTTCTCCTTTAACATGTTCCAGGGGAACTCGGTCTTCTGGCAGACGTACTCAGCAGAGACTTCCCCTTACCCGAAGAGCACGAGTGGCGGTTACAAGAGGACCTTGTACTCAACTCCTTTGCAGAATGGGGCTTCACAGAGATCGACTTGTTTGCCACTGTGGAGAACGCCCAATGCCCAGATTATGCCTCCAGGTACCCTCAAAACCGCTCCAAGGGGGAACGGTCTTTGGATAACATGGTCTGGGAAATTCGTCTATGCTTTTCCCCAGATTCCCCTGCTCAACAGAATAGTGCACAAGATGCACCAAGAACCATTCAGGATGATTCTGGTGGCCCCTATGTGGGCCCGCCAGCCTTGGTTCTTCCATCTCATGGCAATGTTAGTCTCCCCTCCCAGGAAGCTGCCGTGTCCATAAAACATGCTGTCTCAAGACCAGGGGGAAACACTACTTCTCCAGCATGGGGTCTGGCATGGATTCACATGCTCTTAATCCCCGTCGTCAGGCTGGGAATCCTCGTTAAAGAAAAAATCCGTATCAGTTTCGTTTCTGATCTCTTTCTTAGTAGTAACCAATCACTGGTCTCTGGGTCATACTGCCCCCAGCCAATGACTGCCCTCTCCCTAAGCCCCTCCCCTGGCAGCCATCATCAGATTTTTACCGCATGTTCAAGTGTTGGGAGTCCTCGTGCTATAGCTCTCGAGCTTTTACTGCGTTTTCGTGCTTTTTTCAAAGAGATTTTCTCATTTTTCGGTTAAATCGAGCATCAAGCTCCACCGTTCTACTTCCGATCAACGGGGACCCGTTTCGGAATTTTCTACGCCCCTCAAGGGTGAAGTTTTCGTTGAGTTACGCTTCTTGGAGGATTCCGGAAGATCTGAGCCCTACCATGGACATGGCCCAGGACAAGGGAAGCTCGACGGCCGGATCCAAGCTGTTCAGGAACTGCCTTGGATGCGGGTTACAGAATGTTTTCAAGGAGGACGAGCATTAGATATGTCTCTACTGCCTTCATGAGGACAAGACGCACGAGGAGGACTGTGCGTTCTGCAAGAATCTATCTGAACGGACCATGAGGGATCGTCGTACCCGCCTCGCCAGCTGTGTGGAGAAGGGCCCAGCAGGTGAGAAGAAGAAAAGGTGTGAGCGGTCTTCGAAGTCCTGTGAGGGCACCCCGGCGACGGGGGCCCAACAGAAGGCTAAGCACCGCGAGTCCGCGGGCACCGGAAGCGCTGAACGGTCGGGCTCTTCGGCTGCCAGGCAGGGCGCGCCTTCCCCGGCACCATCAACCACGAGCCAACGCTCTGGTTCGGAGAAGAGGAAATCCGAGAACCCGGGTGAGCTTCAAAGGTGGCAACGGCCTTGATTCACCCGGCCAAGGCCTCTATCGAGGGAGTCGCAACGGGCCTGGCGAAGACTGGGGAGGCTACACCAGTGGAGGCAATCTCGGGGGCCAGAGTTTCCCAGCCACCGCGGAGGGAATCCTCTTTCCAGCCCATCGACAAGACCCCCATGAAGACCCCAGTGGAAAAAGAGGGGGGCGGCGGTGGCCATTACGGATACGGATTCAGCCTCTGAGGAGGAGCTGGTGGAAACCGTGAAGAACCTCAACGAGAGGTTCGAGAAGGTACGATCCCACAGGAGGGATCCCGAAGAGGTGGTCGAAGAAAGTGACGGTGGGGCCGACGAGGCCCCAGTGGAGGAGCAGACATCCCTCCCGTCGCAGCCGTTGTCCGAGCTTCAGCACAACTCGGCGGCCATTTTGATGGTAATCCAAACCTTATGCACGGAGATAAGGACGAGATTACCACGAACCCCGGCGGATGATACAGAACTGGGCCCGTCGGGAAGCCCTCCGAACAAGCGGAGGAGAGTTCATCCCTCCCCGCCCTTCATGCCCCCATGACCCATGGAGCCCTCATCCCCCTCACCGGACCCCAGGGATGACACGGCAACGGATACGACGACGGGGACGGATGACGACGGGGACGGATGACGACGGGACGGATCTTCCATCACCACTCCCTCGGGCTTCCCCATCTGACGAAATTGGCTCCTTTCACGCCATGATCGCCAGGGCATCCGAGCTCTTCCAGCTCTGCCCCGAGGAACAGAAGAAGGAGGGTTTCCTCTATCAACGGCGAGAGGCCAAGAGAAAGACGGTCCTCGCGGTACCGTTATTCGACGATATCTGGGACGAGAGACTTGCGATCCTGAAGAACCCTTCCACGACGCCTGCCAAGAGGGACAGGTACGAGAAGTAGTACCGGGTCCCCGACGCCGCCCCTTTGTGCCTCAGGGCTCAACCTATGCCGGATTTGGTCGTCTCAGCAGCAGCCAAGAATAAGGCGGCGGAGGCGACAGCCTCAACCTCTGCTTCCCCACCTGACGGCGAGGCTAAGAAATTGGACGCCATGGGGCGACAGGTCATCTCGTCGGCGACAATTAAGGTGGCCAACGCCTTAGCGATTGTGGCCCGTTAAGACAGGGAGCTATGTTACAAGATAGCTCCCCTACTGCACTTCCTACCAGAGGACAAGAGGGTGGAGGCCCTTGAGATTCTGTAGGAAGGTGAGGTGGCGTCGGACCACACCGTAACGGTGGCGTCGGACATTGCTGACACCGGGTTTCGCCAGTTAGGCAATGGTGTTTGCCGTCGACGACGAGGCCGGCTCAATGCGACAGACTTCCGTCAGGACATGCAGACCAGGGTTTTGGACATGCCGTTTGACGCCAACAACCTGTTTGGTAAAACGGTGGATGAGTCGCTGAAGGCCATCAAGGCCGACACAGAGACGGCCCGAGCCCTGGGAGTCCTTCAGCAACGACGGCCCTTTCGGAGCGCCGGAGGCAGACTGGGGGCTTCCAAGGGATCAGGCGGTGGCTACTCTACGTACTGCCAGGCGGCCCGCTCCTCGTCCCAGGAGGCTTACAGAGGTTGCGGCAAGCAAGGAGGATCTCGGCGTCGTCGCCAAGGAAGCCAAGGCAGCAAGGCCGCCTCCAAGCAAGATTGAACCGCCGTAGGGTCGGGCCAACACCGAATCACCCCGGTGGGAGGCCGGCTGGCGAAGTTCATCAGCGTGTGGGAGTCCATCTCCAGCGACCGTTGGGTGCTGGATGCCCTAGCCCATGGGCACACTCTCGAATTCCAAAAGAAGTGTCCCCGCATTCCTCCCGTGGCCAGGAAGGAAAATCACATCCCTCAACTGCTGTTGGAGGTAAAGGTGACGCTCAAGAAAGGTGCCATCGAGCTCGTCCCCAAGAAGCCCCGGGGCTCCGGAGTATACTCAAGATACTTCCTCGTCAGAAAGAAGACAGGCGGTTGACGCCCCATCCTGGACCTACGTCGGTTGAACAAATACATCAATGCACAGAAGTTCAGGATGGTTGCTCTCCAGCACGTGCTGGGACAGCTGGAGGAGGGCGACTTCCTATCGTCGTTGGACTTGGAGGATGCTTACTTCCACATCCCCATCCTAAAAGGACACCGAAAGTTCCTCAGATTCGTAGTCCAAGGACACCACTACAAATTCAGAGCTCTGCCATTCGGATTGAAGTCGGCACCCAGGGTGTTCACCAAGTGCCTAGCACCAGTGGGGGCACGGCTGCGCCTGCAGGGGATCCACGTCTACCCTTACCTGGACGACTGGCTCCTCCGTGCATGGACAAGAGAACGCGCCGTCGAGCACACGGCGAAGACCGTCCGCTTACTCACAGAGCTGGTTTTCTCCATCAACTACCTGAAATCCGATTTGATTCTGTCGCAGGTGGCACTGTTTCTGGGAGTGAAGCTCGATACAGTGGAACGATTGGCGTCTCCGTCGGAGGAAAGGATGAAGGCCATCTTGGGCAAGGTGCAACGCCTGCTAGCACGGACGTGGCCAGGGTGAGATCCATTAAGTCCCTCCTTGGAATGATGTCTTCATGCATCTATCTAGTACGCCTGTGCAGGCTACGGATGCGTGTCCTACAGGAGTTCGACGCCCACTGGATGCAAGCAGCGGGCAGCTTCGACGACAAGATCACGCTCAACAAGGTTTTCCGTTGGGCGATTCAGTGGTGGGGCACCCGTGCACACCTCACGGCGGGTACGGACTTCCAGACCCCGGCACATCAGGAGACGGTGACGACGGATGCCTCCCTGGAGGGATGGGGTGCGCACACCGGAGATCTCCACGCAAGAGGCCTTTGGCTCCCGGAGGAGAGGTCTCTCCACATCAACATCTTGGAGCTCCGCGCCGTGTTCTGGGCACTCAAGTCGTTCCTCCCGTCCCTCAATAGCAAAGTTGTGAGGATCTTCACTGACAACACCACCACAATGTTCTACATCCGGAAGCAGGGGGGCACCAGCTCTCCAGCCCTATCTAAGGAGGCCCAGGATGTGTGGCACTGGGCTGTCGCCCAGGGGATGTTTCTGGTTCCCTTCCATCTGGCAGGAATAAAAAAACACCATCGCCGACTCACTCAGTGCCATGAGTGGGAACTACGCCAGGATCAAGTGGATCGGCTCTTCCAACGATGGGGCAAACCCCAGATCGACCTGTTCGCGACGGCGACGAACTCGAAGTGCAAGAGTTTCGCCAGTGGGTTTCCCCAGCCGAGGAGCATGGGCGATGCTTTCTCGTTCCCCTGGGACGGCCTGTTCCTGTATGCGTTTCCTCCGTTGCCGCTGCTGCTTCGACTCATCAACCAGCTCAAGAGGTCCCAGTGCAGGATGATCCTCGTCGCACCGGGGTGGCCGAAACAGATCTGGTTCCCGGACCTTCTGGACCTCTGTGTCCCCACCAGTCAAGCTGTCGACGGACGCAGATCTTCTCTCCAGAGAGGGAGGCGCCATTCTTCTTCACGACCCGAGGTCGCTGAACTTGCAGGCCTGACTCCTGCAGCACTAGAGTTTGGAGGGTACGATATCCCGGCTGACTGCAGAGAGGTTCTTGCAAAGGCCAGGGCGTCCTCAACTCTCAAGTGCTACGGACATAAATGGAAGAGGTTCTCTGTCTGGTGCCGTGCACAGAAGATCAACCCTCTACGGATTACGATTACGGCACCTCAAGTGCTACCATACCTACTGTCGCTGGCCAAAGCTGGACTAGCTCAAGCTTCCATCAAGATACATCTGGCAGCGATCTTCCGATACACCAGAACTGCAGGACGGCCGTCCTTGTGGTCTCATCGACTGGTGAAGGAATTTATGAAGAGACTATTCCGATCGTTCCCGCTGGTGAAGGCTCCAGCCCCGGCGACGGAGCTCAACGTGGTGCTGACCAGGCTCATGGGGCCACCATTTGAGCCTTTGCATTCGGCTCCGTTGAAGTTCCTGTCATAGAAGACAGCGTTCCTTGTGGCCACACCTCCGCACGATGCGTGGGAGAGATTCAGGCCCTATCCTGCAAGCCTCCATACTTGACTTTTCACGATACGAGGGTGGTGCTGAGGACGCACCCCTCTTTCATGCTCAAGGTGCCGTCGGACTTCCATCTTAACGAGCCCTTGGTGTTGCCAGTTTTCTTTCTGTCGCCTTCGTCGCCGGCCGAGAGGACTTTGCACTCGCTGGATGTAGCTAGAGCGCTGAAGTTCTACGTGGACCGAACGAAGAGTTTTAGGAAGACATCACAGCTGTTTGTGAACTTTGGACCTGTGAACCAAGGGAAGGCTCTCTCGAAGGCTTCCATTTCCAGATGGCTCTCCGGCTGCATCATGCACTGTCATCGGTTGGCCAACCGACGGTTGCCAGGCGTTCCGAGAGCCCATTCGACCAGAGCGATCGCTGCTACTACGGCGTTCTTGTCTGGTGTGCCCCTGCTGGACATCTGCAGGGCTGCTACGTGGAGGTCGATGCACACCTTCACGAGATTCTACTGCGTCGACCCGGATTCCAGGGAGGAGTACAGAGTCGGCCAAGCAGTGCTGCGCAACCTGTTCGCCTGAAGGTGGACCTGCTGAGGAGGTAAGAGTTGCTTAATGTTGAGTGTATGTAATGCTTAATGTTGAGCCTTTTGCCACCTCACGTGGTTGTGCATGTGTGGACTGCTATGTATTCTTATATTAATGAGCATGTGAATCCATGCCAGACCCCATGCTGGAGAAGGAACAAGTTACTTACTGTATCTGTTGTTCTCCAGCATGGGTCTGGCCTGGATTCACATGCAAACCTTCCCTCCTTCCCCTCTGCGGCTCTTCACTTGGTCATACTGCCACTTTACGTGCTACAAAATCTGAGGATGGCTGCCAGGGGAGGGGCTTAGGGAGAGGGCAGTCATTGGCTGGGAGCAGTATGACCCAGACACCAGTGATTGGCTACTACTAAGAAAGACAGATCAGAAACGAAACTGATACTTTCTTTACTGAGGATTCCCAGCCTGACGACGGGGAATATTCATGAGCATGTGAATCCATGCCAGACCCATGCTGGAGAACAACAGTTACAGCTAAGTAACTTGTTCCATCCATGCCCTCAAACTCTTAATTTAGCAGCCTGGCTCCTGAGGTCATAGAGTTCGGGCACCTCCAACTCCCTCAAAGATGTATGGGCATACTCTTACGTCCCGTCCCCTTTCCTCCAAACTGCATGGGGCGTCCCTTCCAAGGGACGGGAGACAGAACCTTCTTCCCCTTTAAATTTAGAGGCGCACAGGGGTGCGGCCCAGGGAGCATGCGCTGCCCTGACTCCACAGTCTGGCACCACACCTCAGTCCCCTTTTCCACGTCTACGGGAACGGGCGGAATTCACCAGCGCTCCTGGGTTTGGCTTCGGCTATGTAATCCCACGCACGGATACTTCTTTTCTTTGTCTTTTTTGGTCTTTTTATCATTCAGGTACTTAGTCCTCAGGCTTCACGCTCCTCCCCGGCGCATGTCATGCCACAGGGTTCAGCAGGTGTCCATCTTGCAACAGGCTCTTCCCAACTTCAGACCCCCACGTCCTCTGCCTACGTTCCCTTGGCACAGACCAGGGTTGCCAAGCTTGTACAGCGTGCAACGCCCTGTCATCGTGGTCTCTGAAGAACAGACTAGCCAGGTGGAGGGAGCTCTTCCAGAAGCCTCCTGCAGAGGACCTCCAGAACTTCGTGAAACACTGAGCCCAGGCCCAAGGTAGAGCCACTATTTTCCATCGCACCCCGCAAATGAGACTTCTCCCCAAGGACTCCCCCGCGCGGAAGGGACCGTTCAGGTCATTGTACCAGCACGTGCACCAAGTCTGCTGCAGCTACTGGCCTTCGGGCCGAGGGATCCTTGGATCCTCCCGATGGCAGGGACCGGAAGGTTCTTGTACCGGATTATCATCCGAAGAGCTCTGCCCTTGTACCGAGAATATGGCCGAGGGGCAATGCCCTAGTACCAGCCATACGTCCAAGAGGGTGCCTAAACGCATCTCTACTGACCCCCAGGTCGAGGGTGTAATACCTACCGAGCCTAGGCCCAAGGAGGAGGGTAGGCTTTGAGATCCACACGCAAGAGTCTTGGAGGAGGCTGGGCCAAGCCAGCCGAGTAACACGTTGAAGGCACGTGGCAGGCAGCTGGACAAGATGGCCACCGCGCCAGACAGAGGCACCCGTCTGACACCATTCCAGGAGTTCGGCGACGAACAAATGTCGGTTACCAGTCAAATGGTCGAAAACATTTGGTCGACAGACAATTTGGTCGACACCATTTGGTCGAATGCCAAATGGTCGAATTTTTTTTTTTTTTTTTTTACCCATTTTTTGGTTTTTTTGGGGGGGTCCCCCCCCAACCCCCTTTTTTTTCTTTTTTATTTTTTTCCCCACACGAAAACCCACAAAACACATATATATAAAAAAAAAAAAAAATTCGACCATTTGGCATTCGACCAAATGGTGTCGACCAAATTGCAGTCGACCAGTTTGTTGTCGACCAGTTGACTGGACACCACAAATGTCAAGGTTGGACTGGCCTCAACCCGGTACGTGGCCTACAGCCTATCCTTCTTATGCGCAGGTCAGCTTCCCACTGCGTCCATACGGGTAGGGTATGCAGCGGCTCCAGCAGCTCCCGGCTACCCCGTCGGTACCCCTACCACCTCTCCGCCCAGTAAAGAGGGGTTCTTCAAGCGTTTTCTCGGGCTCATGAAGTCACCTCGGATGGGGTTATCCTCAAGGACGCCATCAGGGAGGTCCTCCCTACGATGCTACCAGCACCACAAGCACCTCCGGCCCCAGCCACGCTCCTCAGTGATCGTTGCAGCATCACTATACTCCAAGCTGCAGTCGTCCTCGGCCTCCTCCTCTGCGACTCTGCTAGGCAAAGAGGAGAAGAGCTTGGAGGCTTACAGGAAGAAGCTGTATTCCAACGCGTCCTTGTATTTTCGTCAGGTCAACGCTGATGCCATGCTGGCTGCTGCTAACCAAAGGTTATGACGGGAAATTGCAGACTTACAATCTGGTGGCGCAGGACCTCATGGAATCCACCGTGGCCAATATTGATGACCCCTCTGGCCGTGCATCTGTATCGCCACGGACATGAGAAGTACAGCCTGGCTCCGGGCAACGAAGTTCAACCCGGATGTCCAGGAACGCATATTAGATCTACCGTTTGAGCGGGAGGTGGGGCCTCTTCCACTCCTCCATGGACGAAGAGCTGGACAAGAAGAAAAACAGCTCACAAACGGCCAATTCTTTACCCATCTTGACAAAGGCCATGCCCAAGTCGTACACCCAGTCACAGCAGCGCTCCGACAGGGTGCATACGTACGGAGGGTTCTGCGGCTTCCAGGAACGGAGATTTAGGCAGCCTGACCGCTTGCCGACACAGAACCGGCGCAAGCAACAAAAAGGGGCGGGGGGAGTAAGGGCTTTTTCCAGTCCCCCCTCCGCGACAGCCTCTGAGGGAAAGAAGGCATGACACGTTCCTCCGGGTCGACGTGTCTCCAATGGGGGGCAGGCTTGCTCTTCATGAACATTTCTGGCGCCAATATTGCGCGGACCCCCGGGATCCTCTCCGTAGTATCCACAGGGTACCGCCTACCCATTCTAGCCTCTCCTCCCTCCTCCCCTCCACTCCCTCAAGTTGGGACAGCAACTCTTCTGGCGGAGATCTGGTCTCTCGTAGAGAGCCAGGCAGTGGAGGAAGTCCCAGCCTCCCATCGACTCTTGGTCTTTTATTCCAGGATTTTCACCATTCAGAAGAAGAACCAGGCAGGCCTGAGAGTTGTGCTGGACCTTTCCACCCTCCATCACTCCTTACCGCTGCAAAAATTCAAGATGGTTTTGCCAGCTTTTAAAGCGGAGACATTGTGCAAGGGAGACTGGATGTGCTCCCTGGATCTGAAGGACACGTCCCGATTTGGCAGCCCCATCGTTCTTTCCTTCGGTTCAGGATCATGGGCTACCATTTTCAATACAAGGTCCTTCCTTTTGGCCTCAGCTCTGCCCCCAGGGTCTTTACCAGGCTCATGAATACAGTGGCTGCCCTCCTCAGAGCGCAGTGTCTCCACATCTACTGGCTCGTCAGGGCTACATCTCCGGAAGCAGTTCACCACTCCTCCCATGCTCTTATGAACACGCTGCACGATCTGGGCTTCCCGCTCAATCTCAAGAAGTCGCAGCTGCAGCCCACGCAGACTCTGACATTCTTGGGCCTCATCTGGGACACGTGTTCTGAGAAGGTATTTCTGTCGGAGGACAAGATCCCGGCCATCAAGAGGGTCTCCGCCCACTACCTCAGCAGAGAGGTGACCTCGGCTTGGTGGTACCAGCATCTCCTGGGTCTCTTGGTGGCGTTCCTATTAGCCGTCCCACACAAGAGACTGAGGATGAGGAGGATTCAGCTTTGCTTCGCGGCCTCATGGAACCAGTAGCAGGGCTCTCAATCCGAGAGCATCAACGTTCCTCCATCTCTCCACCCGGTTCTAACATGGTGGTCCAGGGACTGCAACCTACAGACAGGCAAGCCCTTTCGGGTTTGTAATCCGCAGGCCACCATCACCACAGACTCCTCGCTCGAGGGCTGGGGAGCCACCCTGGACGATCTCTCAGTCCACGGCACCTGGATTCGACAGGAGCGGTAATACCACATCAATTGGTTCGAGCTCAACGCCATCTGGCTAGCGCTCAGAGCATTCCTACCACTTCTCAGGGGCAAGGTTGTCCTCATCCAGACGGACAACTCTACCAGCATGTACTATGTCAACAAGCAGGGAGGCACAAGATATCCTCGTCTGTGCAGACTGGCAATCAGCATGTGGGAGTGGGCCCTGGAAAACGATATCTACCTCACGGCAAGCCACCTCCCGGGGAATGCCAACCTGGAGGCGGACAGGCTCAACAGGTTGGATGCGGACAATTACGAGTGGCAGCTAAATGACCTCGTCATTCAGGAGATCTTCTACAGGTGGGGTCATCCCCAGGTGGATCTCTTTGCCACATGGCACAACAAGAAGTGCCCTCAGTTTGCCTCCTGGCAGGGACAGGGCCCCGGCTCCCTGGCCGATGCATTTCCGATTCAGTGGATTGGCATGAAGGCTTACGACTTTGCGCCCACTCCGCTGATTCCCAGAGTGATTTGCTAGATCAAGGAGTCTCGCCAGCTCAACATCATTCTAATGGCTCCATGGTGGCCGGCCAGGCCATGGTTTTCGGAGCTGCTCAGCCTCTCGGAGATGCCTCCGATTCACCTCCCGACGAGCCCAGCTCATCTTCTGGCACAGCAGGGGGACAGGGTCATCGAACCCGCTACACAGTAACTGGCCCTCACAGCGTGGTACCTGAGCAGGTAACGCTGCGGCACCTCAGTCTCTCCCAGGCTAATCTGGAAATCATACAGGGCATAACGATCAAGGCTACCAGTGCCCAGTATAAAAGTAAATGGACCAGATTCTGCCACTGGGCAGACTCCAAGGAAATCGACCCCTTGGCATGCACTTTGAACGACGTGCTCCCCTTTTCGGCGCACCTCGCCCACTCGGGTGTGCAGGTCGACACCTGCCGTAGATACCTTACAGCCATCGGGGCTTACAGGAATTCGGCGGAGGGGATCTTCTCCTCCTCCAATCCTATCATCAAGAAACATTTGATGGGGCTCGCAAGGCTCTACCCGCCCGTCAAGAGGGCGCACCCAGTGTGGGATCTCATCATAGTCTTGGGTGGCCTGGCACACAAACCGTTTGCGCCAATGGCGTCCGCGGACATCAGGCTGCTCATCATTAAGACAGCCTTGCTGGTCGTCCTCGACTCGCAGAGTCAGCAAAATCCAGGCGCTGGTCGCCTCAGAACCATATACTACCTTTCACAGGGACAAAGTAGTCCTACGGACACACCCAACATTCCTGCCAAAGGTACCGTTGGCTTTCCACTTGAGCGAGGAAATAGTCCTTCCTATGTTTTTTGCAGATCCCAATGCGAAGCACAGAGTGCTGCACTGCCTGGCTGTCAGGCGTGCCCTGAAATTTTTCTTGGACAGGACCAAGGGCTTCCGCAAATCGGACGCCTCGTTTGTCACTTTTGGAGGCTCAAGACAAGGCTACCAGGCCTCAAGGCCTCCATATCCCGTTGGATGCTCGCGGCCATCAAGGAAGCGTACGAGGGCCAGCACAAGCCTCTTCCGGCCAACATGCACGCCCACGCAGTCAGGGCCAAGGCTACGGCCATCACATTCCAGCGCCATGTCCCTTGGCAGGTCATAAGCATGGCGGCCACTTTGGCCAGTACCTCGGCTTTCTGCAAGCATTACTGTTTGGATGTCGGCTCTAGCTCTGATGAGGCTTTCGGACTGGCGGTTCTAAGGAACCTATTTGCTTAAGGAGGGTCTCCTCTCCACCCTGGAGCTACATTCAGTTGTAATCGCCCATGCAGTATGGAGGAAAGGGGGCGGGACGTAAGAGTAAGTGTAAGTTATTCACCGTAGTGACTAACGTACTCTTAGTTCTTAGTCCCCTTTCCTCAATACGTCCCACCAACCTCCCACCTAATACTGGTGTCATTAGGCAATGTTAAATCTATTGTCGACGCATCAATGGGGACTGAGGTGTGGCGCCGATGGGCAGAGTCAGGGCAGCGCATGCTCCCTGGGCCGCACCCCAGCGTGCCTCTAAATATGATATGATATGATATGGTATTTGTAACGCGCCTATACACAGGTGTTTCAAGGCGCGACGAGGCAGGGAGGGGAGGAACAAGGGGAGACAGACAACGATCCTACTAGGCCAGGTGTCATTCAGATCGCGCAAGTGCAGGGGTGGGGGAGGAGGAAAAGTGCAAGGGGAAGGGGAGAGTGCAGTACAAGGTAAGTGGCGTAAAGTAATAAATAAATGGGGCCAGCTGGTGGCAAGTGCAAGATAAGTGCAGGACAAGTGCTGGGGAAGGGGGGGGGCTGTAGGGATACAGAGACAGTCCCGCAGTGCAGAGGGGTTCCAGGGCATCAGTGCAAGTGGAGAGTGGCTGGGCCCAGGACCGAGGCCGTTTAGAGTGGTCCAGTTGCAGGATCAGTGCAGTTTCAGTGAAGAATTAATTAGCTGTTCAGCAGGGGAGAGGGAGAGAGAAAGCAGAAGCAAAGAGGAAGGTTTTGAGGTGCTTCCGGAACCGGAGATGGTTCTCCTCAAGTTTCAGGGAGGCAGGAAGGCTGTTCCAGAGGGAGGCCCCTGCCGCGGAGAGAGATCTACCCCCAGCTCGTTGCTTCGAGAAGCGGCTAACCCTGAGGGAGTTGGAGGCGGATGAGCGAAGGGCTCGGGAAGGAAGATATTTGGGAAGAGAGAGTTGAAGGTATTTAGGACCCAGGCCCCAGAAGGCCTTGTGGACAATGCAGAGGGTTTTGAACTTTATCACCGCAGCCACTGGGAGCCAGTGTAGAGGGGGAAGAAGGTTTCATCTGGTGAAAAAGGTTCTGCTTCCCGTCCCTTGGAAGGGATGCCTCATGCAGTATGGAGGAAAGGGGACTAAGGACTAAGAGTACGTTAGTCACTACGGTGAGTAACTACAAGCAAGGTGAGGTGTCACAGGTAATGGTGCGCTGGGTTCACTAACTTCTTGGGTGATCCAATGCAGCAGAAACAGCAATAAAAGGGTCTCACCTAAACCCCCTATATATAACAGAATATTTTGACTTATTGATATGGCTCTGCGCTAGGATCCAAGAACTAGCACAAAAAATCCTGCATTAGTAAAGTCTCATATATCAAGTCCAATAATCTTTTAGAAGTCGTCAAAATTATATTTTAATAGTCAAATCCAATGTCTCAACAGCCAACACGTGTTTCGACCAACCGGTCGTCCTCAAGGCCAAATGGTAATAGATGATGACCAATGTGTAGGCCTCAATGGCTAAATATGGTCTCTGTAGCTGTACTGGTTATTTTGATGTTACAGGGTAAGTCTATAGTCCAATTAATGGCTTGGACTTTATAAGGGTGTCAATTCCTATGTGCAGTTATCAGTCACAGGTCCTGGTTCTGGTTCCTATTGTGATCCTGTATATAGCGGGCTCGACCCCGGATTGAAAGTGTGAGTGGTCAGCGTGCCTCTAAATTTAAAGGGGAAGAAGGTTTTATCTGGTGAAAAAGGTTCAGTCTCCATTCCCTTGGAATGGACGCCTCATGCAGTATGGAGGAAAGGGGACTAAGGACTAAGAGTACGTTAGTCACTACGGTGAGTAACTTATAATTACTCAGAGAAGCACGGGAACCTAACACCAGACGTTGCTACTCCAGCAAATGAAAGCGCTTTTTCATCTGGCGTAATGGCAAGGGCATCAATCAGATTGAATGCTCAACTAAAAATATCACCCTGTACCTATCCCACCTGCTAGATTCAGGGCTGGTTTTCAATTCTGTAAAGGTCCACTTAGCCACGCTTTCGGCGTACACCAGGTCCCAGAGCAAGGTTTCATGGTGGAAAATTCCTGGAATTAAAGCCTTTATGGAAGGGGTAAAGAGACTTCAGCCCCCATTTTCCAACCCGGCTCCCTGGTGGGACCTGAATGTTGTTCTTACCAGACTAATGGGGCCTCCCTTTGAACCAATGCACAATGCTAGCCTTAAAACACTCAGACTGCCATCCTGGTGGCAATCGCCTTTATAAGGAGTGTTAATGAGTGGTATGCCCTTTCAGTTCAGGACCCATTTGCCACAATTCACAAAGACGAGATGATTTTGCGCAAACACCCTCTATTTGCGCCTAAATTTATCTCAAAGTTTCATGTAAACCAGTCCATTGAACTTCCCACCTTTTTCCAGAACCTCACTAACGTGGCGGAAAGAAGCCTCCACACACTGGATGTAAGGAGAGCAGTTATCTACTATCTGGAAAAGACAAAGCAACTAAGGAAAACAAACCAGTTCTTCGTTTCAGTGGCAGCTGGTAGAGAAGGGGACCCTGTCTCTCAATCAGCTATCTCCAAGTGGATCGTAAACTGCATCACACTGTGTTACACTCTTGCCAAGAGTCTATGTCTATGCACAGCATGTGATTCTAAGCCGTTTCACAAGCATCAGCAGACATGCATTACTCCCCATAATTGTATCTGCTCAGATTCATATGCGCCCACCCTTCCTCCCATTGTAGAGTAGAAGGAACTTCGACATCTTACACCTTCTCTCTTCTGTAGTTGCTCACGCTGACTATAAAGCTCCCTCACAGCAGAAAAAACACAACCAGAGGGACCTCGATGCGTTAGGGATTTTGGGTACACTACACGTCACGTTGGGGATAGTGTAACAGTCACGCCCATGTCGACATCCCCTTTCGATCTTCGAAAGACTCCGTGATTTCCACTAGATGTCGGACTCTATGCACATCATGTTAATCTTAGCAGATACAATCATCAGAAATGCTATTACGGTGACTAATGCATGTCGTATCTATTCAGTATGCAACCTTGGGCCAAAGAAAGACTTGACTATGTGCCCTGCACTTGACCTGCGTCCAGCCAACACATATGTGAAACCACAGATGTTTTGCATAGCAATGTTACAGGAGGCAATCCCACTGTTAAAACAAAGGGATTTCATGACAACATTGAACACGAAAGATGCATACTTCTCCAACTTGGGGTCTGGCATGGATTCACATGCTCATGAATATTCCAGTCATCGGGCTGGGAATCCTCGGTAAAATAAAAAACAGTTTCACTGTACTCTTTGCAGGCATCTCCACCAAAAACATCCATAAACTCCACGTAATTCAAAACGGCGCCCTCCGTGCAGCCTTGAATATCCCTAAAAGAGAACACACCTCTATAGTGAGAAGAAAGCCCCATTGGCTGGCCGCATCACCTTCAGGACCTTATCCATCACCCACAAATGCTTATCCAACACGGCCCCACCTTACCTCTCTCAGAAACTAGCCAAGGCTCGCTCTACAAGACCCACCAGGACACCATACACTGACCTCTTACTTCCAAAGTGAAAAGATCTAAAGCTGGCGGCTCCAGCTTCGCCTACCTAGCAGCCAAACAGTGGAATTCCCTACCCATAGCACTTGTAGCAGAAAACTCTGACTGGGTATTTCGAAAAAAGTGCTAAAAACGCAGCTGTTCACCTAATCTGTAACTTCTCCTGTAACTTGCTTTTGTGACCCTAAAGTAGTGTATGTCAAACGCAACACAAATAACATGTAACTGTAACAGCGCTGCAATGCCTCCAGGCTGTTTGTGTGCTTTGTAAATTAAAAAATAAAATAAAATAAAGTTGCTATCTGAGCTAATTTTGTGTTTTTTCAGATTCTTATCCCAAATAGTTTAAATTGTGACTGATTTTTTTTCTTAATTATCTTCGACGAAAGGACAGAGGCCGGCAGTGGGGATCTGCTACCGGTGAAGATCTTCATCCACCGTTGTATCGTCATTGACGTTTCGAGAAGGCCCAGCCTTGGGCCTACTTCGTGCCTTTCAACCATAAGTGAAGAGAAAAAGGAAAGTCAACGCCTCTTCAAACTCTTCACAAAGTGTGGATTAAGGAACGTCTTTGTGGAAGATCGCCATTATAAATATTTATATTGCCTGCATCCAGACCACAATGAAGAGGGATGTAAAGTGTGCCAGAGAAGATACAGAAATTAGCCAAAACCAATTAAGCTGAGGTAGCTGAGCGGTCAAGGCTTGGTCTCAGGAGGGTTGTGAGAGTAGTCTAGAGCAACACCAGTAATTCCAGTAAGACAGCAAGTTTATAAAAATACAGTTATTTACTAGGTCTTTAGTTTACACACTAAGGAGATGCAGATTGTAGGTATATATTGTCACACAAAATCTCATAGAGCATATAAATACACACACACACACACACACACACACATCCACCCTTAGAAAAAATAGAATTGTATAAAAACCAATGCAAAACAGGCGAGTAGTCTGATGCATAGAAGGTTTAAGTTACTTTCCTGTAACTATTGTTCTCCAGCATGCGTCTGGCATGGATTAACATGCGAGCCATCCTGCCTTCCCCTCTATGGTTCTTCTTGGTTCATACTACCACTTTACGTGCTTACCAAATCTGAAGATGGCCACCAGTGGTGGAGCTTGGGTGGGGGCAGTATGACCCAGAGGACAGTGATTGGTTTAGAGCAGAAATACAGTTTTAAAGTGATATTATTTTTTCTTTTACCGAAGATTCCCAGCCTTATGACAGGGAATGAGCATGTTAATCCATGCCAGACCCATGCTCGAGAACAATAGTTGTAGGTAAGTAAATTAAACCTTCTATGCATCAGACTACTCGCCTGTTTTGCACTGGTTTGTATACAATTCTATTTTTCCTAAGGGTGGATGTGTGTGTGTGTGTATTTATATGCTCTATGAGATTGTGTGACAATATATACCTACAATCTGCATCTCCTTAGTGTGTAAACTAAAGACCTAGTAAATAACTGTATTTTTATAAACTTGCTGTCTTACTGGAATTACTGGTGTTGCTCTAGACTGCTCTCACACCCCTCCTGAGACCAAGCCTTGACCGCTCAGCTACCTCAGCTTAATTGGTTTTGGCTAATTTCTGTATCTTCTCTGTTCACCGTAATAGGGTGGCCTCCCCAAATCCTCCCACTGGGCTGTTTAGGGAAATCCATCTCAACCTCTTCTGACATATCCGGCAAGTCTGGCAGTACAGCTTCATTTTGCTGTTGATTCTATGGCCAATAAAACCTATTTAGAGCATTCTCTTTTGCCGCACCTGTTGCTAAGTGAGCAGTAGTTCAGTTGGCATGGGTTAATTTGACAGACCAGTAATTGGTAGCAGGGTTTACTTCTCTAAGTGTTCTAATAGCTAACAGTTTCCTCTCAGGAATTCATGTTTGGTTTTGGTCCCATCTTCTAAGGTCTGTACATGGTCAGAGGTATTCCTAACAAGTGGTTCTTATTGCTGAATTTGGGTGAAATCTGGTGAAAAACAAACATGCTAGGTAGTGGTATCGGGGTTAGCAGGCTGGGTTGGCTTTTTTAATGTATTGCTTCTTGTCTGTTTAATGTTTCTGTATTCCAGTAGAGCCAAAACCCTCTTGTCTACGTCCTGTCTGCTTCAAAGAGTTTACTGCCTGTAGTTCCGTCATCCAATCTTCTCATACATTAGGTGTGCCTTTTTATCCTTCTGTTGAGTATCAAAAGGTTGTTCCAACATTTCATCTAATACTGCATCCCCTCTATGAACAAGGATCTCGATATTCATTTGGAGCTTGTAACATTTCGTCCGTAATATCTGTTACAGATTTCGATATAGATTTGGACAAAGATTGTTTTTTCCTGTCATTCGGTAATCCCAGGCACTCCAAATATCTGCACCAGCTAACCCCCCCTTTTCTAAGGCATGTTTTATAAGCCTAAGGTTCATCTTTACTTAGCGCAAATCGATCTATGCGCTTTCATTGAAGTGTTGTATGTCGTTTCCAGTATTGTGGGGCGAGTGCCTGGTCTAAACCCAGAACCCACTTTTGACACCACATTTGGCGGTGCATTGCCACTCATATCACAACTGAGGTTATACCAAGCAATATATATTTTTTCAATTCTAATTGATGAAAGATTTGTCTCTCATTTAGTTCCCGGTTCTTTGTTTTGTCTTCTGTAATGGGGCGTCACAAAGAAAACCTGCACTGACTCCTGTTGAAGGTTCAAGGGTGTTTATTGGAATTTGTACAAAGGTCTATATAATCCGAACTCCACTACTTAGATATTCAAGGAGCCTTGTGGTATTTGGCGCTAGGGCCGTCCCTCTATCTCTTTTGTCTCTCTTGGGTTGCTGCAACCCTAACCCAGTGCTAAGGCTCAGTAACCCCTAGTGCTGATCTCCTTGGCAAATGGTTTAGATGGCTTAACTGCCTCGCTACGGGCCTTCTAACTGTCCTTCTCATAACCCGGCTTACTGTTTTATGGGAATTAAGGAACACTGCCTTGCATTAACCCGGTTGTAATCACTTGCGAGTTGCGCACAGCCACATTGTCCTTCTACTCAGGTTTTCCTCCCGCATTCTCCCCCCACCATGCTTCTATTATTCCGATGATTCACTCAGTTTTCTTACCTCCACCCTTCGATGTTAACCTTCTTCCTTCCCTCCTTTCGCCACTCACTACTGCGACTGCCAGGGGTGAACTGGCATAGTGGGCAAATGGGCAATCACCCACCAGGCTGGTTGGGCTGCTGCCCCATGGACCAGAGCTCCAGTATGTAAAAAAAAGATAATTGAAAAAGACAAAATCCTTCACAATCTAGTCTGCCACAAAGGAACCAAGTGCTCCGAAGCCTGCTCAGATTCTGTCTAAAGGAGGTAGGGCATTAGTCTTAATGCCAGCAATGTTGAAGCGGTGCCTGGATGGCCCCCACACATGGGCCTGCACAGTAAGTGAGAGGGAGACAAGTCTAGACTGCAGGGCATGTTCACATGGCACAGTGGGCATGTATGCATTTAAATAACACATTCTGTGAACATGGATGGTAGTGTTGGAACCACTGCTCCCAATACACCACTGGTCTGCCACGATCCACAGCAGCTAATCACAACTTCTACTTGACAAGGAAGTAAGGGTACATATCTTATTAGAGTTTGTTCTCCGTTTGATTCTGTGAAAATGCTTCCCATATGTTCCGGTGAATTTCTAGATCACCTATATGTTCATACAAAAAGGGTTTAAGAACACCCTGCATAGCACCCATGGATTTTACTTATATAGTGGTTGTAGAAATGGCTGTTGGACTGTTTTTGAAACTTACTTTTGGACACAGTTGAAAAACAGACATAGAAAGATGTAATGTTCAGATATGAATCATTAGACTACAAACTAAGGCGGTCATTCAGAGGTGGGCAGAGATTTTAATGAGAAAGTTACCAGCTCCGACTGCAATATTTCTGGAATACTTCCAGTGGTATTTCATAAATACTACATCAGATAATGGAAATTTATCAAGGTTTTTTCAGCCATTTCATCATCAGTGTGAAGGGAGAAATGGATGAACAGTCGTGGCTCATATCACTACTGTTTATTTTCTTTATGCACAAAATGGTAAATTCTGGCCTTTTTATGCATTATATGAGTAAGGTGGTGAGAGGAGGCAATAGGAGATACTCACCTTTTTACCGCTCAACATGGCCATTTGTAAAACCTTTTTTCATTCTATTGAAGGGAAGCACCTGTTATTCCGTTCTGTACAATAATAATAAAGATTTGAAAAATATGGGGCCAGTTTGGATTTTTTTACCTCCACCTTCAAGGATTTTCGGCAAAATAGTATGCCTAAATACCACGACCGGTATTCCCATGGAATACCACTGCTGGTATTTGATTAATCCCTGAATTGGGGGGACGGTAAAATCAATAGTATTTGCCAAATTCTGATGATTTTATTGTTACCAACCAACTCTGAATGGCTCCCTAAGTCTGTGATCGTGTCATTGTCTTGTCCAGAACACACTTCTCTTATTTCACCAACAAAAGACACACATGCAAATCAACACCCAATTCAGATATATAGAAAGTTGCATGAACACAGATGCATCCTTCCACCTATAGTTTACACTGTCACAAAAACTCTCAAACACATTAACCCAGTCACAGAAACTGAAAGGCACACACTGCACCTTATTTGAAAACACACATAAATATAATAGTTCACTTATGCTCCCTCTCCATCACCAGGCCCAAGATGTATTCCCCTTGCAGTTTTGTCTGCTTCCATGAGTTCAAATATACAGCTGAGTTTCGAAGAAAGTGCAACTTGGGAGCACGCGAAAAACCACAACACTTTGCCCTCCTTTGCTCTGCATTATCTAAGTGCAGACCCCACAACCACAATTAGCAGCAAGACTCCGACCATGGTTTCTTGTCGTGTCTGGCAAATAAAGGTGATCCACTGTCCAACGTTAATCCAGGGCAAAGAAAGGTGGGGAGGAGCACAGAATGGGCTTGGTTTGATGGGCAATTAAAGGCATGAGTGGCAAGGAATTGGTGACTGAGTAATGTGGGCAAGTGAAGGAGTTGCGTGCAAGGTAATGTGATGAATAAGAGAAGATTGCCCCAGAAAAGCTACCCTGGGACCCTTCTCATTTGGCCAGGGAAAAGCAGACGCTTCCTGATCCTGGGGGTGCTGTTCTGCAGGAGGATCACATGGGGGCAGGGGGTGTTTATGTCAGGAAGAATGGGAAATCCCCTTTCTAACTTTGCTGGAGACTCTACAATATTAATGGCCTTCTGTAAAATTGAAACTGTTAAAGAAAAGGATAATTTGAGCTAAGTCTCATAATGCCCAAAGTACTGGGACGAGGAAGAGGGATGCAAAGGCACTGGGCTGCAAGGTGCAGTTTAGTGGTGTTGATGACCCACACCCGAGTGGGGCTGGAAAGTATAAATGACTCCCTCAGGTGCAGACCATAAGGAGAAGCATGAGGTGGAGTGATTGCTGTAACTCAACATTGCAATGACTGCAGAAAAGTAGACTCGCCACAACCGCTGTTATTGCCAGAGCGGATGATTGTCCCAAGAGAGTCTCTCAGTTGAAAGGCCTTGCATGCAGAGGTTGGCCGTTGGGAAGCTTTGCTCTGGGAAGCTTTGCCACCTTTCATGGCCCTGAATGCAGAGGTTGTATGGCGGGAAGCGTAAGTTTAAAAAGCCTTCCCCATCGTAACCCAAGCTCCATTGGCAGGCGAGCACTGGAGTGTCTTTGGAGCGAGCAACACTCCTCTTCCGACCGGCGTGGGATGCACAAAGAAAAGCAATTTGCAGTGTGAAAGAGAGGAAGCAGAAGGCACTGTTGCAGCAGAGGGAGCAGACACGTATGTTGTAGCCAGTGGGTTCACTAGCATTGCATATCTCAGGAACGCTCCGTAATTGCCTGCTGGCCATAAGCAATGGTATTGAATACCGAACTGTTGTTAAGAAGTTAAGGTGGAATAAGAATACTGACTATGCATATCGAACCAATACAAAGAAGTTAACGTTTTGCCAAAGCCAAGAGAGTGCAATATCACAAGAAGCTAACAAGAACTATTATTGCCAAAGGCAAGAGAGGGCAATACTAAAACCATTTAATAAGAACCAGTATTGCCAAAGCCAAAAGAGGGAAATACTAAAACAAGCTAACAAGACTTATTGCCAAAGCCCAGAGAGAGCAATTAAGAAGCAAGCAGATTGTAAGTCCTATTTCCAGTATGAGAAAGGATCAATAGTTGGAAAAGACCTTACAAGCATTGTCTAAGCCCAAGAGGAACAGATGTGAGAATAATCTATCAGCATTTTGTTGATCTAAGAGTGGGAAAACGAGAGGCAGGAGAGCAGCCCCCCTGATAGAAAACATTCAGGAGGAGAGGAGCATAACGTGCATTGAAAGAAAAAGTTATCAGGTTTATGTTGGACATAACTGTTAATTGAATTGCCATATAATACCTTTTTAAGTTTGTTTTAATGTATACAAGTGTTAGGGACAGATTCCTTTTGCTAGAATGTTTCCTTTAGTTTATTTTGATTGGCAGGGAAATCCTCTTCAGAGTAGGGATAGTGAGGTGTTTGTCAGACCTTTTGAGTTAATAAAATGGCATTTTATGAAAAACCTTTACCAGGTCCGTCTCACATTTCTGATCCCTCACAGTAAGGGAGGAGGATTCAATTAGGAGTTAAAGGATGAAGCAAAAGGGAGCGTAGGTCTGAAAGTGAATAGTAAGAAACAGAGGGACATTGCGAATGTGGTGCAAGGAAGGACACAGAGGATGATGGGTAAGGAGAATAGGGTAAATGAGAATGAGATCCACATCTGGAACGGTAGGTCAGCAAGTTGACTGTTGCTGAGATCTGTCTGACCTGCGTGCTGCTGCATCCAATTGTGGGACAGCCTTGACCGCCTTTCTTTTTTCTAACTGATGCATACTTGCTTTATGAACATATGTTTCAATGAATCATACTTTTGTATTTTTTCAGGTTGCTTTAGCCTGTGACTTGGGGGCTTCGAAAGCGCACACAATTGTACAGACTAAGATTATAATTATATTAAGTTTTAATTGTAATTATGTTAGTCTGTTTCTCAGATTTATTTGCCTTAGGATACAGCCGATTAATAGGCTTCCTCCTTGTAGATACATTGGTGCTTTGAAAACTAGATGTATTGAGCAGTGTACTAGTTTAGCCCTTGGATAACAACTTTTTTGTTTCAAATATTGAAGATTGAATAGGAGAAGATGTCGTCTCCCCTGCATTTTCATATCACTCTCTCCCCCAGCTGGCCTCCCTTATGGTTAGTGTTAGGCAAAGTTTGAATGCAGTACCCTCTGGGAACACTACAAACAACTATGACTACAGGTATAAGCCACCCAACCTTTGGTATAAGTTTGTACTACACAGTTTTGGTAGCGTGTTGAGCAGCCAGGCTTATCTCAAGAGGGGAAATGTGAGCAGTAGTG